>NC_086285.1:106094893-107405596 GCF_963924245.1 Chroicocephalus ridibundus
TTAATTCAAATATGCAGCAGTTTGCTACCCGCAGAAAATAGATACTACCCCTGAAATAATGGGATATATTTTACAACCATGGGTATGGAAAAGAAAACAATTAACACACATCTGCGATAAGGAAATGACTAGCAGACGGTTTATTCCAAATGTTAAAACATTAGCGGTGTCCAATTTCTGTGTCATGTAGTTTCTGCTGTGCAGCTGAAGAAAAACAAACCCTGAACTTCAATTAAAAAAAATAAAACAACACAGCAAAATTACTGCCTTTTTCAACAACTAAGTGAATTACATATTGTGTACTTTGTATCATGTAAATATGAGGATCATTTGGAAAACTGAGACACAGCAAACCCTTCCTAAAACAAGATACAGATACAGCTTTTTGCCTTTTTTTTTTTAAGACAAAAATTTCCTAAGAATTTTTGTCTAAAAAAAAAAAAAAAAAGTGGTATTTTGAGACCACAATACACCACAATGTTGCACTGACATTTCACCTTTAAAAAGTGCCCACGCAGATTCAAAAGCTTTTGAAACACAATTTATCCTCGCAACTAGCAGAGGGCTTATTACTATGAATCTAAAAGTCAGAGGATAGAATATTAACTACTGCAGAAAAGAAAACATAGTGCAGGACCTTCTGTTTGTGACAAAATTACAGAGTTAATGTTCCTGAAAGATCACTTCACCTTTTAAAGCATGATTTTTAAAAAGGTAAAATTTATAGCAATTAAAGCTAATGAAGAAATGCAGCATGAGCTGCTTATGTTCAGGAACTAATAGGTCCACTGAGCATTTCTAAGATTATTTAGCCATCAATGATAATGAATTGACATTGTCAGTGGTGTTAATGTACCAACGCTCTACAGTGCCACTAATCCGATAGCCAATCCTAGCAATTTTAATTTTTTTTATGTTGCTACTTTATTTTTTTAACCTACACACTACCCAGTCCTTTCAATTAAAATAGCAGAAATACAGCACAGGCTATTACGCTTTTTTCTCTTCTTCCACATTTAAGGATGGCATATTCATTATTCGGACTGCAGTTCAAACTGCTCTGGTCATTCCTTCTTCTTCAAATCCTGCTCAATTCTTCAGGACTGTTAGCTACAGAACAAAAATGTCTTTTCCAATTAAATCGGTGTTAATGTATAATTCTTAAAATACACTTTTGGTGCACATTAAGTGAGATGTGATGATTATTTAAACAGGTAAACAAATCAGATTTTTGTGAGCACAGGGTAGTGTGTTATGTCTCTTCAGCTGATTGTTTTGCCATATCTAAATAGCACAGCTTCATATTGTTGATGAAAATGAGCAATACAATACTACACAAAAATGCAAAAGGAGTACGTGCTTGGCCACCAGGTAAGACACGTGAGCAACAGACAGTACGCAATCAGCTTAGCAAAGTGACTGACATTCAAGTCCAGAGTTGAAATCATCCATACGTGTTTTGTTCTCTCTCTTGCATAACCGTTGGTAATTGCAACTGAGAGTTCTGTAATTTCTGAGAGAGATTCTAAGAACATGTCAATCCTGAAGTGAAGGAATGAGTTTTTCAAAAAATGAGGTACTGTGCCAAATCCTAATCATTTTAATTCTTTTTTTTTATAAAAGATACAGTATTAGCTATTTTGAGATTTGTTTTACTTTTCCTCTCATGATAAGATAGTTAAATAATATGATGCTTTTTCAGTTTAAGTTAAAAGGGAATTGAATAAAGAACCATTGTCAAGTTTGCTGACAACTTCTAAAGAACAGAGCTTAGCCTTAGCTAAACAGTTTTGTGGATCTGTAGTTGTTAACTATCTTCCACGCCAAATTCTTGGCAATTTATATAGCAGAGATAGTAAATAAGATTTTTGAAACAATGTAAAATAGCCTACCATGCATAATGTTCATTTTAAACATGCTGCAAAATACAGAGTAGCACAAGTTATTCTACTACTGATAGTCAGTGGACTTAAGAATTAGGCTCGTACGTTTTTATATCTTGTTTCAAGAAGTCAGCAATTAATTTTCTTAAGTGAGTAAGAACATCCAAAGTATCTCATAATGCTGCATGCAAAATGATTTGAAAAACAGAGAGATGAATCAGGGAAAATCACTCAGCTGCATCTTCAACTGAAGATTCACTTGTCCTTTAAAATGTGGAACTCACTTTGTCCTGCAGTAGTTGGGTATACTAAGGCTAAAAAACCCCCTCCTGCTGAATATTATCCCCAACATCACACCACACCATTCATGTGCGCACTGCATCATCTAATTGAACCTGCGCTGTTCTACACATTAGCCAGAAGACTGCTATAGCAGGTTACATAGGTTTGAGTAAAATGTTTTTATATGATGCATATATTAGTTAATTTCTCCAGCATAATAACATTAAAATATATTTTTAATCAGAACTAGGGTATTAAAATCCAACTTTGAATGTCCTATGATGTACCATATATGCCATGGCATTTTAAAACCTTTTAAACATTTCTGCTAAATTAATTAGTTTTGCATTAAGGAATCTCAATGCCTCCTATTAAATGCAACACATTTGAAGGACAATTAAACATTATGAACGATCCTTCTGAGGAAATAACGATTAAGTAAAAAAGAAAAACAAGATTTTTTGGGTAACAAACAAGAACACAAGCATACATAAAAGACTTCCATTTATTTTTAAAGTCTTATGCGTGCAATAATTTAGATCCGTTTGTTTGAAAAATCAGTCTTGTGTTTTGTTTTCGTAAAGAATGAAAACCCTAATGGAGTCCAGAATTCTGTTAATGGTACTAAAATTATAACAGTATAGCAAAAGAAAAAACCCCACACAGTAAAGTCTATATTATATATTTTTTATGTCTTTAAATGGAATTTACAGTTCTCCCTGGCAATGTGAATGAACATCCTATAATTTAGTCAATTTACAGATTACAGGTTCAAATTGACCTTGTAGCCCATAAAATTGCTCATCTTCAGTGCAGGATTAGAAGTGGGAAAAGAATGTCATAACTGTATTTAAGGAATTTACCATAACAATGGAAAGGAGGATATGCATGCATAATTTTAGCCACTCTTGCTCACATCACAGTTTTCAGTTCTGAAACAAAGCATATCCCGCACTCTTCTCCTGGTTAACCATGGTGGAGACTGTTTCAATTTACTCACCCACAGACATGACACTTGTATTCCCTCATCCCAAGGTGCCTCTTGACATGGTTTCTGGCATCTCCGAGCTGAGCTGTTGCAAAGTGGCATATCTTGCACTTGAATGGCTTTGATCCTAAGTAAAATTTAGCATAAGATATGAGTTGAATTAGAATAATATATCACCCACGGTTAAAGAAATAAAAAATCCTGGGGAAAAATAACCTTTAAAAAAAAGCCTATCCCACATTTAACCTGTTTGAGATTTTACCTAACAAAAAAAGTGTCTTGTACATAAATTTATAATTCCCAGGACACAGACGGTATATGCTATACATTACTCATTAAAGTTTCCTTAAGCTCAAGATCACAGAGACTACTCTCTTAACTTTTAATAATAATTTACTCTTTTTTTTATTATTATTAAAAAAACCTACAAAATATTAAAATGAGAAGATAATACAGTAGGTAGATAACCTTTCAACAAGACAGCAAAAGTTGTTCTACACCTTTCCCCATTTACAAATGCTGAAACTCAGGTAATGGTCTTAGAGTGGCTTCATATTGGTGTAAACTGCAAAATGTACTTGTTTTTTAAGAAAATATATTTAAAGTAAAGTAATTTTACAAGTCTTCCGACTTTGAATAGATTTCACATTAGCATTGGTATTTCAGATTTGTTCTGTCACACACAGAAAATGATTCATCACCTAGCTATTGTAATGACATGCAATGTATGAATATACAGTGGATAAAATATTATGCCTTTATGACTGTTTTATGGTCAAGAATTTATGATTATTCTGCAAACCAGAAGTATTGACATTTTGGCTATTATTTATTTCAAGAACAAACTTTAATATTAAATGTCTACTGCAGACCAAAGAACTCTGAAATTATGTCTCCAAGGAAGAAGTACCAGCCTATTTCTTGTATCACATCAGTTCAGCAAAAAGTCAAATTATTTGTCTGTCTTAATTAACAGTGATCCTCCCTTGAGGATGGAAAAACCATATTTTTAAACTGAAATAGTTAAATTGGGCAAATGTGAGTCCTCATGTTATTACGCAGGAACATCATTCTAAAGCGTGCTGTTTTTTCTGACCAATTTTCTGACCACTAAATTCTTAAATCAATAAATCAAAATCGTAAAACTGCAGTTAAAAGTAAGTACAATATGGTCACAGAGTCTCCATATTATGTTTCGTCTATGTTTTGTGAAGTACTTCTTCCAATACAGTTAAGCATAATATGAAATATGTGATCTTTAATAAATATACATAAAGAGCTCTGATAAGAAAAATGTTACACTATATCATACTTGATCAATGAACCTTTTTGCTTTGCCCTTGAAAACAGAATATCCTCCAAGCATCCGTTGGTGAAATTGAGGATCTTAGTAAAAATTTTTAGAGTCTTAAATTTCAATTTAATTCCCAAAAGCTAACGAAAAATGAAGCATTTAATTTTAATCTTCTAACTGAAATAAAAAAGTCAACAGTACTAAGCACGGGCAGACAAGGTTGAATATTTCACAGTTCAATGACAATGAAGCCAGATCTCTTAATACTTCCATTTCTACTGTTGGAAGTAGATGTAAAATATATTTAGCACCTGAATGGTTATATCTAGTCGGCTTTATATGTTTAAATGTCAAAAGCAGGTTGAGACTGCAGCTAACAGCAATCACATTCTATCAATCACCCTGAAAAACTCCAGTTTATTTAAATGATCCTGATAAAACTAAATTAATCATTAATTTGGTGACATTTCAAATCAACACTGCATTCTATAAAGGGATCCATGCAAATAAAAAAAGAGCCTCTCTTTGCATTAAACAAAAGATTATTAAAAGTTGATGTTTTAACTTATGATCTTAAAGACTATTTGCACAATTATAACATCAAGGCCACGGCTGGAGAGGATTTTTTAAAACGTGTTGGTGTTTATACTGCTTTTTTTGTCACAGAATTCAAATACCATGTGAATTCAATCCTGTGTTCCCTTAGTGTCTCTCCTACTGATTAAATTGTAAATTCGTTCCTCATTCTGTTACTGCAGGTGTCCCGCAGGGCTTCCATACAAGACCTTTGCTGTTTTCCATTTACATGACTCCTTTGTGAAAAACTCGAGTTCAGACCAATCGTAGCTACAGTGTGCTGACAATCCAGAAATGTATTATTCTGTTGACTGCTCTCATCCAAAAATCACTGAGGCCTTGAGGTTTTCTTATTTATTTCTCAGATCCAGAGCTGAATATCTGTTAACATCTCCATTTAAACTCTATGAAAATTCAAGTGCTGGCAGGCTCCAGTCAGTACTTATCACCTGAAACAAAAGCAGTGCATCTCCCTTTTAGGTTGCTGGTGCCAAATTTGTTCCAGTATGTTCCTGAATGGAACAACCTAAAATTTTATACTGAAGATGAAGACATTAGACTAAGAGTCAAACTAACGAGGCAAAAAAATCTGTATTTGCTGTAAGGCTGTCTGAAACAATGTTGAAGCAATTAACCATTTCTTAGCCATACTTATATTATCACAAACTTTAATGGTTCTCATATGCTACCTTAAATGTGATACTACTGGATTCATAGTTGGCTTTTATTTCACAGAAAAATGAGAGAAATACTTTCAATATAGCAGCTTTTCAACCAAAAGACTAAAAAAAAAAAAAAAAAAAAGGCACAGAATTACTTTATCCACAAATTATGGCATGGAAAAAAATATATATATTGTCTGTTAGTAGGAATAAACAATATGGCTTTTAACAAGAGAACTGGGGGGGGGGAAAAACCACACCCCAAAAAAACCCCAACAAAAATCCAAATCAAACCAAACAACCAAAAAACCCCACCAAATTGTAAATAGACTAAATTTACGAGTTCAGACAGACAGACACAAACCATGGTACTGTTTTCCAAAAAAAAGACTGGAGTTCATAGTACTTAATAGTCCTTAATTTACACTAAAACAATAGACACCCAAAACTATAAGAAAAATTCACTTCCTCAGCTTTAAGCCAGACAAAGGCAACACCACCTGCACCTGCTGGCATAGCTGTGTCCCCAGCTCAGGCCCAATGCAAAGTGAGCGGAGCCGCATGAAGTACCATCCTACCATTTCCTCCCATGGTTAGGACGTGGGGAGTAAGATACCACGCTTACATTGAGCAAACCTTCCATTAACTGAGAAATCTGATGAGAAACGAAACAAAGATGATGTGGTTGCAGGTGATTTTTCCTCAGATGTTGATTGTTAATTAAGTTTACGGGACCTGCATCAATTGCAAACTAAAAAGTCTTCCACCTCTACTACTCCTTTTATTTTTCTTTACACTTCCTCATTTTCACTTGTCAACATGTGATGGACTTACTTGTTATCTCCTCTCTAGCAAAGCTTCCCTCTCATTTGCAATGTGAAAATCTCCTACATTATTTAACGGTATTTTGAAACATTATTTTTCTATTAATGGAAATCATTAGTTATATCTTTCTACAATTTTCCCTTCCCTTCTGCCCCCCAAACCATCACCAATTACTCAATAAAAAAAAAAAAGGCAAGGAGTTGGATATGGTTACACACACACACATATATAAACACATATATGCACATCTGGATGCTGAAGAAAGATGTTTTTTTAAAAAGCACATAATCAGAACAATAAATGGGAAAATGTGCAGCTCTGCTCCTATTATGTACCTGGTGTAACCCTGGAACAGATAAGAAGCTAGAAATACTGTACTTTGCCTCACCAGTGGGGGTTGGAACTAGATGATCTTTAAGGCCCCTTCCAACCCGAACCGTTCTATGATTCTATGATTCTATATACAGTTGGTGGAGTAGGTCAGTTCCCTCTGCCACCACTCCCAAAAACGTGTTTCTTATTCAACTGCATCCACTATGATACAGATCGGAAGAAAAGGTTCTATAAGACACAAAGGCAATCACAAATATGAAAATACAGATTGGAAGAGAAATCTTTCTTCCCATTAACTATTAATAAAAGTCTCCACATTACTATTTATGTGAATAAGCAAAGCAAAAGAAAAGCATTTCATTTAAAGGTGCCGTGAGAAAGAGGGCAGATGAAACTCTGTTCTGTAACCCTTCTATATCCCCTCTGCAAGCACCACCGAAAAATGACTTGCAAAATGAAATGTGTTCTTTTACTGCTTTGCATATTTAGGGCCATCCAAAAGCACAATAAAAATATACTTCATGATAAGACCTACACACAAGATGTTAAAAAGTACACTAACTTTTACTAAATGTTACAATCAATGATGTAACTTATGTAAGTAGGGTTGCTTTGTCATATATTGATAGTTACCTCACTTTCACATCCACATTAACTTGATTTTAAATGCAATTAATACATATAGTCAAGGAAGACTAATGGACTACATTCTGCACTTAACCTGGTGGACATTTTCAAATGGCACAAGTGACCAGTGCAAACCTATTTTGCATTGTAAACGACTAAATAAATCTTAATGGATTAAGAATGATCAGCTATCAACACACAAGGGAAATTAAGTGCTGAAATGCCTACATTGATTATTTTAAATTATTAGCCTTACTCTGTTCTTGAATTTGTATGCTTTTAGTGAGCTTTAACACATTTACAAGACTTATTGACTATAATTACAAGAGAATTCAAGTAATGGACACATCAATTATAAGCAACATGTCTTGACCAGACAGTTGCATAAAGAATTCTAAAGAGAGCTCCATTAGCATCCTCCCCCTTAGTTTTATTCAGTTTTATCTGCCGTAAGAGGGCATATTAAGGGCTTATACAGCTGTTCTGACCATGTGAACACGAGCATCCCTCTAAAGACTTAACACTGCATTCAAAGTTGGGTATCAGCTGAAGCAATACGGATAACTACGTTATTGACAGGGCAGAAGGAATGCTGAAAGTATTAAGTATGTGAGTTATTGGCATACATGAATACCACAGTTATAGTAAAATACTTTGAAAGGTTTGAAATACAATGTCTATGTTTCCCAAGATTAATTTTAAACTTTGTTGTCCAGTCACGCCTTTGCCTTTTCATAAAAAACCTTACGAAACTATTTTAGGATTATGCCAGGAATTACCATTCTTTTATGTTTCTTTTTTCTTACCTTTTTGTTCTCCTCCTTGTAACCATGCACTAAGTTTCAAATACTGCATGAATTTAAACTATAGCTTCCATAATAAGCCATTATTTAAAAGTACAGTAAAATAAACCTTACAGTTTTAATGAAAATATGTTCATTGAAATGTGAATTTATTATTCAAATCCACTCATAAATTCAACCATGGAGACACCACTTGTCTAAGCAGAGCTCAGTGATTTAGAAAAGCTGTCTATTTAAAATAAAGAATGTATGGCAGGTTTATAGAAACATCGCAGTGAATTTTTACATAAATTTAGAACTGCAGCTTATGCATTTTTCTACAAAAATGTTTTCAAATTTTCCACTTAAAATTAAACATAAAAATGAATTGAAAGTGTGATCAGCACAGAAACTAAATCAGATGCTACATCCCTGTGCATCACATCAGCATTACACACTACCTTCCAAAAAGGCTGACCAATTCCAGTTCCCATAACTTATTTCTACAAAAACCTCTTGCTGCTTCTTATTGGTATTTGTTTAGGAATGATGTAATATCAAATGTCTATCCTGAAGCATTATGTAATGCTGAAAGTGTAACTGAACTGAAATGAAATAAACAATTTGGATATTAAACAACTGCGAGGAAGTTAGAACACCTAATTGTTCTCTCAAACCACCACTGCTTCATTATATAAATTTAAGAACCAATTAATAGTTACAATTTAGATTAAAGGAAAGGAAATCTCTCTATATGAAACAAAAAAGCAGAAGGGTGACTGCGCTTAAAATGTTCTTACATTTTTTGCCCTTTGATCACTGTATTTTCATACCCCTCTAGGTAATTTTTTGAATTTCATCGGGGGCTCATCAGGCAATATGAATGCCAGTTCCTAAGAAACGTTAAAGAGATTAACAAGCAGAAAAAGACCAATGGTATAATTCACTCTGTTTGAACGAGACCACTTACAAAGAGCGCTTCCATACCTGTATGGGTACGGATGTGAGCTAGGAAGGCCATGGAATTGCTACTTCTACACATCTTCCCACAGTACTTGCAGACATTGCCTTGGTTCTCTTCCCTCTCCCTGTTTATTTGCTCAGTGTCTTCCACAATGTACTTATTCACTTCCCGCAACAGCTCTTCGTGTTGCTCTTTGATGTGGAGAAACAAGCTCTGCTCTGAATCGAAGGGCTCCGTGCACTTCACGCACTTAAAGGTAGCACCTCCTTCGGGCAGCTCCTCCACGCTTGCCTGCTCGTTCCGCATGTGCCCGGCACTGGCCAAGTGCTGGTGAAGGTTGCTCTCTGTGTAAAATGATTTTCCACAGAGTAAACAATGAAAATGTTTCTCTTTTGAAGGATGTTTCATGGCTATGTGAACATTTAGTCCGCTCAAACCATCTGCTAGAAAACCACAGTCATCGCAGCGAATACGTGTCGATTCCCCAAGGGAAATTCCTTCTGACTTCTTCTTTTTCCCACCGCTTGGTGAAGGGTCCGCTTTCGCTGTGAGCTCACTAGCCTTCACTCCACCTGACATCTGGCCTTCAGCAGAATGGTCAGTGGCCTCCCCATCTTGATGGCTTTTTAACCTCACTATAGAAGAATCAAACTTGCCAAAATTTTGCAGTGCCTTTCCTTTATCATCAGCACTGATAACTGTTCCTAAAGCCTCATTACTACTTTCTTGCATGCCCTCAGCTGTTGAGCCATCTGCCTCCCAAACATTGTTATTTATAGTTACTTCTGCTTCATGTTGTGCTTCCATAAGGGCTTCTTCCTCCTCCCCAGTAGGATCCTCTTTCAAACTTCTGTCACCCTCTAAACTATGTATATTTTGTACCGTTTCTACAATGTTTCCAGCAAAATTGGATTGCTCTACTGCACTACTTGTTTCTGGAAGAGTTGGCAGAAGTGGGTTATTTTTTTTCAGTGATATTTTTTTGAGAATGTCTGTGTTTCTACACTCTACTTCAGGGTTTTCTCTATTTGCTTCAAAGCTTTCCTCACCTTCTCCTGAATTCAAGTTTGTGCTGCTTGATCTATTTTGATTTTCTGCAGTGCAATCACCGCCCGAGTTGAGCAGCTCCTGACCATGCTTGCTTTTCTGCAACTCACAAGTACCTGTTTCTTTATCGGATACTTCCTTGTCAAGTTTAACAACTTTATCTTTTTGAGGAGTTTGCTGGAATTCTTCAGGAAAAAGTTTTTCTCCTCCATTTTTAGACTCCTCTTCAAGTTCACCTTCTACTGCCTTTTGGGAACTGCCACCTTCAGGCATTCCTGCGGATGCATTTTCGTCTAAGACAGTACACTCAGTTAAGCTTTTACTTACACGATCACCTTCCGCTGTGTCATTGGCACATTTTGTTTCACCTAAACCAGTTTTCCATTCTCCTGCACTGTGATGGTGCTCCTCTTGAGACAAAGCAGTGCCTTCTTTAGTGTTATTTGCTGTGTTTGCTTCCTCCCCAGAAGCAGAATAAACATAAGATTCTCTTCTAATTTTATGTTTCTCTGTTGCTGCATGCCTAATCATCTCTCTGCGAGTAACAGCATAGTAGTCGCAAGCCATGCAGTAGTATTCAAATTGTTTTGTATGTTTTCGCTTCACATGCAGCTCTAAAGAAGAAGAAGAATGAGCAATGAAGCTGCAGTGTACACACTTGTTGTCGTTTGCACCCATTGCTCTTCTTTGGAAGCATGGGTCACCATCTTGAGTAACCCTAGCTGGTTCCAGAAATATACGTTGGTTTATATTTAATGGGTTGCTAGTATGCTCCAAATCTGGCAGCCTACTGGCATTTACAACTTCTAGCTCAGCATCTCCTTGCTCAACTTCCTGATTGTCTAAGACAGAATTTTCCAAATCTGATGACTGGCTACCATCCTCAACATGTTCATACACGGCATTCATGGGGCTATTAACCTTCTTGTTCATGGATTCCAAATTACCTCCTTCGGGGCTAACGATGATCTCCGAGTCCTGTTTTCCACGTCCTTCTATTTCAACACGACTTTTGTGTTTTTTGGTTGTGCAATGGCGTTCCATATCTCCTTTGGTTACAGTGTAATAATTACAAACCTTACACAAATAGCTGTACTGATGACTGTGCTTTCGTCTGATGTGAACAGTCAAATTTGTAACACTGGAGGCCAAAAGGCCACAATGGGTACATGTCCTAGAAATAGTGCCTTTCGGTTTCCCTCTTCTGGGTGCATTAGCTAAAACCAATTCATTTTCACCAATCCTTTGATCAAGGGGAATGAGTTCCTTATTACTTGATATGTTTTCCCCAGAAGGGGATGAAACGTGTATAATTTCTTTATCTAACTCTATATTCCCACTCCCAGAAACGGAAGGATCCACCACTGTTTTAATACCACCAACACCAACACAAACCTTTTCAATACATTCTTCAAAACGTAGTCCAATGTTGTTTTTCCTGGCATTTTCAAGGTGCTTGCTTCTTTTGATATGCTTCTCCATTCCTTCCTTACTCAGTGAGTAGAGATTACACGCTTTGCAAAGGAAGTGATACTCCTGGGCATGTCGGAGTTTTATGTGCCTTGTAAGAACCGTGGAAGATCTTGTTTTATAAAAACACTTCTTACATTGAAATTGGGTTTTATTCAGAACAGAATGCTTTAGTTCATTTCTGTGATTTATGAAGGAAGAGTCTGGAGGTTTTGCTTTCATTGATACTTCCATTTCCTTTGCAAGATTTTGGCTATTGTTGGATACTGAGTCAGTGTAAGTTACCACTTGCGAGGTCCGATCACTGTTACTCAATGGAGTAGCTTGCTGAAATAACAAACCATCGTGTTTCTCATTTTTTTGATGATTTATCAGCTCTTCTTCCATTTGAAAAAAAAGAATGCAAGTTGGACAACTATGGGACATATTATGCACCTCGCTCATATGGCTTTGAAGGCTGGTCACATTCAAGCTGGTAAATGAACAGAGTTGACAATTAAAGCTACAACCGCCCATCTGGTGTTTACTGTCCTGACAGTGTTGGTTCATGTCTTCCCTGACTCCAGAGGAATAACTACACATCTGACAATGAAACTGGATCCTTTTTGTATGAAGCTTTGCAACATGAATTTCCAAACTTTTTCTGTTCTCAAAAACATGACCACAAACAATACAAGTATGAAGAACACCATGATCAGCAGTAGGTTTAACATCAGATTCTTTAGTTTCTGTAGTGCTGGAAGAAAGGGTATTTGGCTTATCTCCAGTAAGATCTTGAATTTCTGAAGTAGTATTACAATTACTTTTAGCATCTATTTCTAAATCTATATGTGACATAGGGTTTGAATCACCAGGTTTAAGCTGTGTGCTGGAGCTATGCTTCGTGTGTACTCTCTGAGTTTCAGAGTTGCCTCTCTTACTATTACCCATCAAATTGTACCTTCTTTTAACCTGCTTTTTTAATCTAAAAGACCTACTCTGTCCAAACGAGGATCTTAACAAGACAACGTTTCTTTTATATCCCAGTCTATCAAATCTCCTTGTCATGTTTATACTGCTAACTAGCTTTTTGGTAGTTGACGGGAGTTCAGTTTTCTGCAAGATATTTTCTGAGGGTCCTGGTATTTCTGGTTTTTCAGTACGGACTTCATAATTTTGTTCTTCACCAGAAGAAAGCAACGTTTCTTCTGTCATAGTATCTGTTATTTCAGTGGTAACATTTGAAGATGGTATCATCTCAACATGTTCAGTGCCATCAGTTTGTTTAGATAAGCTTACTTTTGAGCCTTTCAGTGCACTGCAAACACTTAATTCTTTTGCATCAGCAGTTCTTGCCCTTAATTTACTGGTCCTAGGTTTTGCTCTGACATTCCTGTCTTTGGTTGCAATAGATTGTTGTTTTTTAAAGGATTTTTTTGTCAATATCTGCACAAATCCTCCCCGTGCAGCAAGATTTTGGCGTCGAAGGTGCGTCTTGCCAAGGAAATGAGAATTGAGGAGATTTTCCTCAGCACTCTGAAAACCACAAAGATCACAACAAAATGTCTTGGAATTCTCATGATCTTGCTTAACATGCGTATGTAATGTTGAACTGCTGTGAGGGCATGTTTGCTCTTTGGATTGTTTAGAGAGGTTTTCTGGTCTATGTTTTTCCATATCAGAGCAGGAAGGTGAACACTGATCACTCATTTTGCCTTTAAGATCTTTGTCTATGTTTCCAACTGTATAGCCAACACTGATTTCTTCTGAAGAAGATAACTTATCAGGAACAGCAGCTGGCAGCTCTTGTGAATGTTTATTTTCCGTGTGATTTTTCAATATGGCACCATCAGCACACTTGAAATCACAATGTAGGCACAGGAAATTTGAATTAAATATGTCATCACCAAGACAACAGGCAACTCCTTCCGTCTTTACAGCTCCACCTTCTATACTACCTGCTTCTCCAGCCATGACTTCGTGCAATTTCCTTTCACTATTTTTCATGTCTTCTGAATAACTCCGCTTTCTTTTTCTGGAGACATTTTCAGGTTTGTCTACTTCAACAACATCCATGTTTGGTGATCCTGACAGTGCCCTTTTGTTTGTGCCATTCTCTTTTCTTTTCTTTTCAAGGTCCCTGAACGCTTCATCTGATATAAGCCGTGTTTTCTGCTGAGATGAAGAGTCACATCCAGCGTTTTCTCCTGATGTATTTCTCTGGGATTCTTCTGTCAACTCAGTTTGTAAACTCTCATCAACCTCATCTCTCTTCTTGTTTTCCTCCCCATCCATTCTTAACATTGATATTATCAATTGCAGATCATTTGACTTAGTACCTATAAAACAAAAGAGTTATTATTAGTCTTTTATGCACAACCAAAAGTTAAAAGACTCAAGTCAAAAAACTAAGCAATACAGCAAATTAAAAATATGGCAGGAAGACAGACACAATGAAAGATACAAGGCTACATTTTCAGCATGGTGTCTAAATTTATGACATCTAAAAATCAAACCAACTTCTAGGCACTTGGTTACAGAGCTCTCGCTGTATTAAGTACCGTGTGAGTGAGTACTAGCTTCTGTAGTTTTTGTGTAATCCAGTAATTTACTACATGCTTCAACTTGGGCAGACAAGCCTAAACTTAGTTTCTGGAAGCATTTTTTGGACAGGAAATACTAACAGCTTTCAGGGAACCAGCCATGGGATGTTCAACTCTTCCTGAAATAGAAATCCAGGTTCCCAAACTTAAAAGCTCCAAAGAGGAAATAACAATGTCTGCAAGGACAAGCAAAACAAAGCCAACGTAAATGTTAAACGTTTTAAGTATGAACCTTTCTTTCCTTTCTCCGCTTAGATTACCTGCTAAAGAGGGAAAACACAAATAGAGCCATGTTCTAAAAGAATATGCCACAAGTATAGTTCCCCATCATTCCTAAAATGTCCTCTAAAACTTCATTTCCCAATTGGGAGTGGGGGAGAAAGAATGAAAAAGTCATGAAATAGCAGTGCAGAGAAGGGCCGCATCTTTGAACCGCAGCAGAAACTCTAGCCGTTCAAATCCCGTTACCAAAAGCTTTTGCTCAACTGCCCAGTATGACCTTCCTGCTCCCAAAAAGATGTCACCACTAGAAAACTGATGCTACCAACACAGTTTATAAGAGGGATGGGTGTGGGAAATCAAATCTTGACATTTATTACCTTTTCATTTTGATACCAAGCGATTGAGAATTGAAAATGCATTTCATTTTAACAGATGATTAAATACTAAATGTTTATCTATGTGCTTTACACTATGATTTAAGCATCAATTTGCTGCAGATCCAAGTATCCAGTTTTTTGTTCAGTTATCCTTTGAATGAGGCCATGACCACAATTGTAAGTACTTCCTGACAAGATTAAGTAATTGCAATGTTGATACAGGCAATGCAGGGTACAAAAAACTATTCAAGTACATGCTAAACCCCCAAAAAATTATGCTTATTTTTGAGGAAAAAGTAACAAAGTATTAAACCAGGGAAATATGCTCCAATCAGTTGGACTTATTATCTATGAAAGTAAAAAAATCCTTTTCTGCTTGATAATAATTTATGGAAGGCCTATAAGGAACTGAGTGCACTGTAGTTGCAAACATTGAACTGTTTTTCAACTATAGGTCTCTCATGGAGCTAAAGTACTGACCTAACTTATACCGAGCTAGCTATACCTAAATAACGAGAGAATAACCACGTCTAGATCACAACAGCCCTTTGGAGGATCCAGATGTTGCTTCTCTAGTTGGGCTTTTCTGATTCTTACACACTACCATTTTTCTTTGTTCACTAACCATGACAGAAACTATCATAATTAGTCAGAAATAAAACAATCTATAGGTCTATATTCTCAGCCGGTGTCAGTCAGCATATTGTCAGTATGTTCAAAAACGCTACAGCAATTAATAGCAGAGGAGGATAAAGGCTTCAAAGTGCAAGCTTACCCTGAAAAGGTTTATGAGCACTGTTTGGGATACAGGAAAAATGATCATATGAAAATTATGTTATTTAACTGCACTACAGGTTTATTTATATAACTTGGGAAATATCAAGAAATTACTTCAGTGATGAGTGCCACAAGTCCATCCCTAACTGTTTGCACGCACCAGCCGTGAGTCCTTTGCCTCACTGCACCTCCACAGCAGGTTCCCAGCCCACCGCAGACCTGACCACTCTTCTCTTGCATGGCCTGGGGAAGAACAGCAGTTTTCTCTTTGCTGTACAAGACAATTTTCAATCTCAAACCAATTTTCCATCTTCTTTATAGGATACTTTCCTCTCAGAACATCCGATTTATCAGAGAACATGTCCAGCAGTGAACTAATACCTGCACTGGAAATTTCCACAATCAAAGGTTGTATTGGGATAATTTTAGGGATTTCTCCATCGACAAAAATTCATACATTCAAGGCATATTAACAAGTAGGGGACTGGTGGCTCCACACCATACAGTCTTCTGACACGCTTCATGCCCATTTAAAGCCATCCTATAATTTGATTTAAACCTTAAAGGGCTGTCACACCTAGATCAACCTCTGACAGAAATCGCAAGCCACTTTCAGCCAGAGCTACAGTAGTCGCTGGAGGTGGATGCTCCCCAGCTGTCATGGGCAGGTATCAGCAGTCTCAGAACATGCCTTTTCTGCCACACCAGTGCAGATTCAGCTCATCTCCACTAGCCACCTGCACACCTCAAAAAAGATGGCTGATCTTTTGCATACAGTAACTGTAGGCTTAACCTCACTTCTCGGCATTTGTTCTCTAACTCTCCAATAGAAGCCCACCCTCCTCTGTGCTCTACCAAAAATCCTGGATTGCAGTCCCAGTTCTGGCATCCAACCTTGTTTTCAACTCAGCTGTATTGCATCAATTAAGGATTTTCTCAAGTGCTTACAAAAATAAAATTTAAAAAAAATGTATTTCCCTTATTTTATCATAGAAAAGTTTGGGTTGGAAGGGACCTTAAGGATCACCTAGTTCCAACTCCCCTGCCATGGGCAGGGACACCTCCCACTAGACCAGGCTGCTCCAAGCCCCATCCAGCCTGGCCTTGAACACTTCCAGGGATGGGGCATCCACAGCTTCTCTGGGCAACCTGTTCCAGTGTCTCATCACCCTCTCATCTGGCTGAAAGTAAAGAATTTCTTCTTAATATCTAAATCTAACCTCTTCCATTTTGAAGCCATTGCCCCTTGTCCTATCACTACATGCCCTTGTAAAAAGCGCCTCTCCACCTTTCTTATAGGCACCCTATCTTTGTAAACTGTTTGTAGTCACAACTACAAACCAGTTGCTAGGTAAGTGAAAAATGCAGAACACAAATCTCATAGGTGTTGCCAGTAATTTCAGTATGAAATTAAAACAGTCACATATGTAATACAAAAATGCAAAGGAGCCTTATGCCCCAGCCTTCTTGCCTAATTCCTCCAGTTCTCCAAGTCAACAGTAAATGGAGACACTGCCTTCACTG
Organism: Chroicocephalus ridibundus; assembly: GCF_963924245.1. Lineage (NCBI taxonomy): Eukaryota > Metazoa > Chordata > Aves > Charadriiformes > Laridae > Chroicocephalus > Chroicocephalus ridibundus. Next base: position 106,112,109 of record NC_086285.1, read on the forward strand.
CATAATAAACTTTTAGCACACAGACCAGGGATGCACTCTGCTTCATTTACAGGCAGTACTCCTAATGAAGTCAACAGCTTCATGTCTATCCCCACAACTAATAACAACTCTTATCAAGGCAATAGCACCTTAGATGAACAGAACAAGTTAGGTGTAGCAATAATTAATGATTTACCAGTTTTGTCTCTACCTCACATTGAGTACTCATGAAAATAATCTCCCCCTGCACACCTGTCCCAGAGACAGACTTTCCTCTGTCCCACCTCCATATAAGCAGTGTCTAAATATCACTAGATGGCACAGTTTCCACCTAGAATCATAGAATCATAGAATCTTCATGGTTGGAAAGGACCTTTGAGATCATCGAGTCCAACCATACACACAGAAAAACAACAAAAACAAACAAACAAACAAAACCTACAGTCTTTGCCACTAGAGCATGCCCTGAAGTGCCACATCTAGACGTTTCTTAAACACCTCTAGGGATGGTGACTCAACCACCTCCCTGGGCAGGCTGTTCCAGTGCCTGACCACTCTTTCAGTAAAGCAATTCTTCCTAATATCTAACCTAAACCTCCCCTGCTGCAACTTCAGACAATTTCCTCTGGTCCTGTCATTATTCACCTGGGAGAAGAGGCCAACACCCACCTCTCTCCAACCTCCTTTCAGGTAGTTGTAGAGGGCAATGAGGTCTCCCCTCAGTCTCCTCTTCTCCAAGCTAAACATGCCCAGCTCCCTCAGCCTCTCCTCATATGACTTGGTCTCCAGACCCCTCACCAGCCTGGTAGCTGCATGAAACTATAATCCAGAAAGAATTCTCTATAAAAGAAAACAACAATGAGGTGGTTGCTGTTGTCTCTCTAAAATTACCTTTATGTTAACTAATCTACGGAATTAAATTGCCTTGAATTTCTTTCAGTTCTCTCAAAGAGACGTTAGGACAGGAGGACATCTTCTGTGGTAGGCAGTAATGGCTATTGTCACTACTTTTTGCTGGGACTAGTCAGCGATTTGCTGAGTTGTGGTCAGTTCTCCACACCTCAGACAAGATCTAGACCACAACACTGAACCGTGTCTCTCTCTCTCCCCGCTATGACCTTTGCTCAGATAACACAGTTGTGTCTCTAACACAATTTCAGCAGCACATGCCTCAGCTTCCTTGATGAGAGAGTAGTGTCCCACACCCAAAGGGAGCTGTGCACAGACCTCTTCTCAGCTTCCTACATGGATTTATTGCATGAAGGACTATTATTACTTGAAGGATGCACTGAGCATACCATATGCCTCCTTTAGGCAAAAGGAGCCTGTAGTGCTGCTTCCTCTGCTGTAAGCCTCTCTCCTGAAAGCCCTTTCTCAGATTTGGCACAGGACAGGAGGACAATGGCAAAGCAACAAACTGGTCACGAATCACGGTGGTCCTAATCCTCAGCCTGCATAAGTCAATTCACCTGTGCTGTCATCAAAGCCACAGTAATCAAGGGCTAGCCTACAGTTGGTATTAACATAGGAACTGATGCATCAGAGAATGCAGCAGTAACACTCCGAGTTGGTACAGACCCAGTAACCACATGATAAATGGGTTTCTTTTTGCAAAACGAATCTTGGATCCAACCTTAGTCTGGCACAGGGATCATCATCAGGAGCGAAGAATCAGCATCTGGAATTTGATTAAATCAACTGGTAACCAAAACCACATTCTAGATGTAACAAGTAACCCTCTGCAGCCATGGCAACTTAAGCACATGCTTAAGTCTAACTCCTACTCATTAGTGTGACTAAATAAGCCTTTTGATATCAATGTAATGCTGGCAAATTCCTATAGTAGTAGAATTAGGGAAGAACAGCTCTTGAACTGCCTTTTTCATGGACCAACAAGACTAAAAATGTCACAAGATGCAAGCTCTTGTGCTTTTCCTTCTACCTTCACCTTATAAAGACTCTGGTTATGTTATTACTAGTAATAGATACCTAAAGCGCAACAATATATAACCACTTAATGTATGGCATAAATAAACCAGAAAGGATTTATATAGGTTCCGAGACCGCACCACAGGTATCATCACCAGGTACAACACGGCAGACCACTGAGCACAGGATCAAGCCCAAGATGAGTAGACACCAGTCAAACCTTCAGTATTTCTGTAGTTTAAAACCCGGTTCTGTCAAACAGCTCGCTCTTAACATCATATTTGATGTTGAAAATGAAGCTGTTCTAACTCAAAAGTGGGTTGACTTTTTGTAACATAAATCTTTTGTTAATGTTCATATAAATCAAGTATAGCTGAACAGATTCTTAAAGGATATGACCAAAAATTAATTTGCCACATTAGCTTCAGGTTAACAAATTCTTCTGCTTGGAGACAGTCATACATTACCTAACACATTTTAAGGTTCCTTGCAGCATACTGCTTTTCCTAACTTTTGGAAAGAAACCTGTTGTAGCCTCACCGTTTGTGCACAGAAATAGCTAAGATCAGTAATTCTACTGGAAATATTAGCTAAGTCTTTAACATAGTGCTTTTCTTCAGTCATTTTCCAAGTATCCAAAAGAAGTGAAACATGTTTTTATGATCTTCAAAAGGAAAATATTTATGCAACATATGCTACATCTGCATAGGCCAAATATCCAAATGTACAAATGCATAATACATAATACTTTGGCTGTGTCACAGAAACCAATAAAGCTAAACATTCTTGTCTTTCAAGCATTGGGATTTCCAAATGATCACAATCATAGAGGTTTTGTTTCAATATTTAATCTAATTTAAGACACAGTCACAATTCAGCACCATCTCACTACCTATAAAGAAGACGACGAATACACAAAATAAGAAAAATACCACTTCTTGAGCTGCCACCACCATTTTTACCAGGTAACAACACAGATTTTTGTATTCTTCCTACAACACTTTTTTGTATATTGATACAGTATCTGCTACAGTTCTAAGCAAAAGCATCAGTCATCTGCAGACAGAAGAACTTTTCTTTGACGGAAATAGAGAATATTTTGGTTTAATGTTTTCTCTATTTTTTTTCCCCTCTGGTCCAAAAAATAGTATATAATTCCTCTATGCGAAAAGGTGGAGACAGTGCAGTTAAGATTTTCAGTGTAAGACTTGCATTGCCCTAATCCTCAAGCGAAATTTAGAAAGTAGTAATCTTAAATTGAGATCAGAAGGACAAGCAATTTAGTGATGATCCATAAACCTATAATGAACAGCAAAGTTCCTTAACTTGATGCTCAATACATTTTTATTTACTTCTCATTTTGGTCCTATGCCAGCTCTTTGAGGGAAGGGGCATGAATTTGTACAGAAGAACCCAAAGAAAGTAGATTTACAAGTACTAAATTCCACTTTGGTTTTTATTTTTTATGCTAATCCTGGCATTAGAATTCCCAAAGCACTTCTCAGTCAGTGTATTACCGTCTCCAAGTATTCAATACCCAATCTGCAGTGTTTGTAAAGGATGTGACATATGGAAAACAGACTTACTTTTTTTTTTTCCAGTAAAAATTCCCCCTTTTCAGACAATTAATTCTTTCAATGAAATCATGGATATAATAAAGCAAAATCATTTTAACGAGCTCCTTAAATAGCCTGCACAAAAATGAATGTGAACAACTCAACATATGACCTTTGTGTCAAATAAACATCTTCTCATTTTCAAGGGCATAACATCCTTCCTAAATCAAATCACAGGTCTGTCTTATGGCCTTACAAAGTTACCTCACTTCCTTCAGAGAGACTAATCCAAGAGAATAGTCTCCTCAACAATGGAACACAGAAGACAATATCATTGTTGGTTCAAATGGAACAAAGATCACCTTTATTTTGAGGAGTATTGGATGCTAACCATTGCAAACATGTATTTTCCCTTTGCAGCTCAAGAATGCCGGAACTTTGAACTTTGCATCGTGAGCCTGTTCTTCATGTAAAGCCACTCATTCTCCTAGGGCAAGAGAACCTCCACAGGAGACTTCCAAACAAGCTACAGGATTTCAAAGACTAAAGACTTTGAAACTTCCACACTGATGTATCTACAATAGTTAAAGTAACAAAATAAAAAGCCCACTGATAGTCATAATTTGACTATCACTGAAAACGGCAAGTTATCTGGACCCATGAACTTCATTTTCTCGCAGGCATCAGGAAGACCTGTAACGGCATCATGGGGAAATGCACCCTACATTACAACTCACATCCTTCTGGCTTCTACTTCCAAACCACTGAAAGTCATTCTGGGGAGGGGTGGAAATTGCCAACATAAAGGAAATTCTTAAGAATTCCTGACATGAAGAATACATACTTTAATTCACACACACACACAAAAAAAAGAGAGAAAAAGGGAAGGCTTCCTAGTCCATCACCCACTCACTTCAGAAACAGCCAAATGCTGCTAAATACAGCATTGACCACCGATTGTATCAGCTTTGAAGAGGGAGTCAAAAAAGAAAGACATGGATGCAGAGTCATTTTAAGTGCTGTCAGAATCAATAGGCACACCCAAGACAGAATAAGAGGAAATGCATTAGCATCTCCTAAAAAGTGAACAACCTCCAGATTTTCAATTTTTGAAAATTTAAAAAGGTCTGTATATTTTGAATTGTAAATTCAAAGAATTTTGGCTATTTCCAGAGTGAGGCATGCATATAACTATAGCAAAAAAACATCCAACAGAAACTTCTGAGGATCCAAGAAAGATCATATTAGTATAGCACTGTGATATTTATGGATGAAAAGCACTGTTTAAGTGTTCTCAAAACACTTTAGAGAGTTTATCAGGTCTGGGAAGGAAACTTGCAGGAAAGAAATGTTCATTTTTAACATACAGTAATGAGTCCCGCGGTTTCCAGGAACTCTCAGAATGACATGGTTTCATGTGAGATGCAATTCTCACCAACTTCACCAATTAAAACTTGAGAAAAGCAAAAAGTAAATGCAATTTGAACCTCTTTTCTACCATAGGCTGTAGGACCCTCTTACATACAGTGGACCACGCTGGAATTCATCAGAGGAAGCGCACAGGCACCATCTCATGCTGACAGCCGGAAAAAAAATGTTGAAAGTCTTAACTTTTTCCTGCACTTTGGTAGCAAAAGATAACACTAAGTTGAAATTGCTGTTACTTGGAAACTGGCTCTTGGAATTTTTACCCTAGAAACCTGCTCCTAAAAGCCCCCGACTCTGTTCTCCTTTAAAACATAAGCAGTATGAATTTCCTAGACTGCTATTCTCATGTTCAATATTTGCCAAGATTTACTAAATTTTCATCAACTTTTGCTCAAAATTAAACCTAAAAGACAATAAAAAAGAGATGGCTTTGTTGACCCCTTGTTTTACACTACCGTAATCTCAGGAAAAGCAACAAGAAGCCTCCATCATCACAGCCTGGGACACATTTGTCTACCAACACAGCATGAGCAGGCTCAAGGAGGAAGAAGCAGCAGCAGCAGCAGCAGCAGCAGCAGCAGCAGCAGCACAGGCTAAAACCAATGGCCAAGTCTCCACCAGCTGACAGCCCAGAACACTTTTTTTTTTCCCATTAAGTTGAACCAAGATCCAGAAAGGAAGTAGGAACTAGAAAAAACTAGAAAAAAGGAAGTAGGGGGGGGGGAAAAGAAAAAAAGATGCATTTTTTTTTGCATTGAAATGTTCTCTTCATTTTTTTTCATTTTTTATATAACAGAAAAAATAAAAAGAAGATATTGAGTATTTTTTAGTTATTTATTACACAGCTATTCACCGAGAAATAGCTCACTGAAGATAAAAAAAAGGAACCATTTTAAATTAAAGGTAGGCTGATAATAGTTTGGATGTGTTTTATCTACACTTACTGCAAGTATGCCAAACTATCCAGAACCAAATTAATAAATAATTTAAAGAAAAAAAAGCCACAATGAAACAAAAAAAAACCCAAACAAAATACAACACCCCACATTTAATGTGAAGTTACAACCACAACTGTAGAAAAGGCATAGAAAGGAGGAAGGATGGCAGAAAATAGAAAAGGAAATTCAACATGCTTTAAACACTAGTATTTTCTGAGTAATCATTTTAATTGCCTTGCCTGTAGTTCTTTAATGACATTCTACTAATGTAAACCAGGCCCACATGGTTTAGCTTACTGTATCTATCTCCATCTTTTGAATGACTGGGGCAAAGAATGCATGTAATAATTTGTGTGTAAATGCACACGCTTCTGTGTTATTGTGCATCTTGTTTTCCTCCTCTCAGCAGCTTATTCAAGTAGCTCAGCTGAAAAGAGCTGCATGAGTTTTTGGCTGAATAGGTAACATAAGGAGTTAGGATTATTTGTGTGGTAGGTTAACAAAGTTTCCAGACAAGAATACAAACTGTACATGTGCTTCTAAAGAAAAGGAGAAATTAATAAAAATAAAAGCATTCTGATGACACCTGGTGGCCACTGCACACAGGGAAGTAATTGCATTTCATCTCAGAAAAGAAGATCAAACAGAAATGTGTGACACGTTTCTCTGGCAAGCTTTATCTACAGAAATGACAGCTGGTATTATTATCAATTAGAATATACACTCATTGGAACATGTGCGTTTACATATCTGTATATATTTGTATTATCGGTATTAAAGCACATAGACATACTCAACAATCTGAACTATTAGCTTATTATATAAAGGCAAAACCTGGTTTTCTGTACAATAAACCAGACGTGAGCACACGGGAAGTATTTCAGCTCAACCCTATAAGACATATGAAACCCAGGCTTTCTTTTCCGTTTTTATTTTCCAGCTCGGTTGCTTAAATAAGGCAGAGGGCGATGGGGGAGAAGCACGGTGGAAGCAGGGGGCTGCCTGGCAGAGGGGTGCACCTGGAAGGTCTCCGTGCTATAGATGCTGCCCCACGTCCCTGCCACAGCACGCCAGTCCTCCAGCACACTCCAGCAAAGCGTAAGTAGCAGCCTTCACTTCTTTGTATCACTGCATCTCTAACAAAAAGAAATTAATAACCACCATTAGATATTAGTATTAAGAGGTGATAGCTGTACAAAGTTCTCAGCTGCAGAGGGGATAAACCCTTAATGCTCAGGGGAAAAGCGGCATGTCAAATCACACCTTTTCTGCTTAATGGTTTCTTACAATACGTGCAAGCAATCACAACAGTGCTGCCATCTCCTCCGCAACGCATAGGGGGATATTTTTTCCTGATAACCTTAGATGATCATCACTAAGCCTTAAACCATGCATAGCTGCGCAAAGCTTGGCTTCCTCCAAAATAACTGTTATTTGCTTTCAGGTGAACAAACTCATGCTTCATCTGAAGTCGCTGAACGCCTTTTAAAGCTTCATACTTCTGCATTCTGAACAGTTCAGGGGGTTACCACAGAATTTTATTCTAATTTCCATCACTGTCTGTGTCACAATGGAACCCAATACAAGAGAGCAATGGGAGGCATACAGGTGTGACAGTGGCATCGTAAGTCCAAGCACTGGCAATATGAGATGATACAAAAACTATTCGTGACTTCTCTGGTACCTGTGATACCAGTCAAGAGCTACCATTATGGCACAACCCCTCAAGCCCTTCACCAGAACTAAGCCATGTAGCTACAAAAGGTGCCTTCACTCCAGCAGATGACAGAGGAGAGGCTGAAAGCTGAGCAGGCTCCCACTTCTCAGCAAAACGCACTCTTGGTCAGCGGATGGAAAGCAGAGGTGAACAAGGCAGGAGGCAGTGCTACGGCAAAGGGCTCTGTACACCTGGCAGAGAAGGACTGGGGTGCCTCAGCAGCATCCACCTTGGACCATGGCCTGTGCAGTGAAACCACATCTCCCCAGGATGGGTCCAAGCCAGCTAGAATTGAAGGAAGGAAGGAACTGAGGAGACGGGACAACCCCTTGCTAACACCACCATCACCTATAAAACACACATTTGCCTCTTGTTCAAAGCATTCACAGTACTGATACTTCGGGAACTACTACCGTGAAGGTTGCAAATGACACTGCTTATCAATAGCACCCATTTCCCCCCATGCCTATTTGTTTCCATCCAACAAATTTGGTGCCGACCTAAATCAGTCCCTGAAATTCAGCTATCGTCCAGAACCAGCAATATGCCTAAGCACGTGCACAGTGCCAGCAGGATTCCTCCTAGGCTTGACATGAGACACATGTGTCCAAGTGCATCCCTGAACAAGGACTCACCTGGCAATTAAAGTTTTTATTTCTTCTGCAGAAATGGCCCATGCAGTGCGACGTCGGGATCAGTGGCACTGGGGACCTGACGCCTTCCATAATACCTACAAAAATGATGCAGCTTCATTCTGTTACACCTAAGAATTGCACCTTGCTTACTAGTTTCCTGTTACTTGGGTATCTAGTGTGCAAAATCTTCTCATTATTTTGAAGCACACTGTGTAACAGCTACACAAGATTACAGTGCATTTCCTTCAGTTGTTGGTTTGTCACAAACTCGAATCTCCGGTCGGCAGCCACGCTATCAAACAGCTCCCTGGGAAATATCAGCCACGGAGCCCAAGGTGAGGGGAGTCTCCTTCATCCTCTGGAGCCCGGCGGCCACACAGAGCCACTGCTGACCTGGGTGGTGGCTGGCGTGATCAGGGTGGCACCGCAGCCCTCCTCCTCTGCAGAGTAGCATGACATGTGCCGGTCAACTCAGTGGCCCCTTCCATTGCCTCCTGCTCCCCACACCCCTCCTGGGCAGGGAGCGCAGCGTGTCGCCGGACCCTTCCCGGACATGGCTCCTGGTGTCACAGGAGGTCTCAGCAGGACCATGTGGAGCTTACCCGGGCAAGGGGACCTCAGGAGCTGGGTCAGGGCTGCAACTCATGCCTATGGCCCCTGTATTTCCTCGACACATCACTCTCTCTCAGGAACGTGTTAGGAGAGTGTTATTGCTAAAAATACTACTAATTCCCTGAAAAGCACCGAGTTAAAATCAACGACACAAACTTTCCTGAGATCAATAGGTTTTAACGAACGCAGGAAACCTACTCTGTGGCAACCACCAGCAAGTACCCGGAGACCAAGCTAGAGTAAGAAATTACACCTGCTCCAACGCTTTCCTGGGAGAAAAAACTGACATATTACTAAGTAGGCTATCGCTCAGCTCAAGCGCCCCCAGGATCTGAGGGACCACAAGCTCACCCTTATGGGCGATCTGCGTGGTGATTGATCACGGCGGAGCCCAGCTGCGACACAAAGTCGGTTTTCCCCACCACAGACAGGGCAGCGTTGTGGCACCGTGCTGCTCTCCGCTGATCCAGCAGCCCTGATCACAGACCCAGCCCATTCACCTGATGGAGCAACGCAGGTACAGAAAGCAGACTGCAAGCCAAACAGGCTGCTTCCTACAGCAAAGGGTGCTGGCGTAGCCCGTTTTTCTCTCAGGTGGTAAGAAGAATATTTAGTCCCGTTTTTCAGTCATCAACAGTCATACTCCTGGTATTCGTCCTGGGAAAACACTTTTGACAAGTGCTACAGGATTTTTCTTCCTAGTTGTAATCAACAACGGAAAAGAGACAACAATCTAGAATTAAAGCTTACAGACAACAGGAGCAAAAATGTTGGTTTATGTCTTTTACAGTGAAACCTAATGTTAAGTGTGCTGTTCCATCTTGTATTATCCAGAAGACTCGAGCATTACATCCTATTTTTTCCAAGCACTATGATTCAGATTTCCACTTTCCGGTAAATTCCATAAATATTTGATAATTAATGCAACTTCTGTTTTGTCAGCTCTGCAGCCTTCCTCATTCTATAGCACCAAATTCTTTTGCTTTTCATGTAAAGCAAGCAAGGAATTCACTTCCAACAGTAGTTGTGTAATTCCATTTTACAATTTAAAATATAATTTTGTTGCATATACACCATTTCTCCAGAATCTAATATCCAATATTATTTCTATAAACTAAACAATACAGAAGATTTTTCTGGTTAAACCCCTGTAACAGCACAAATCACAGCAATACACATATGCAAAGGTTCTTATTACAACAATTATACTTTTCTCATCAAACTCCTGCATTATTGTGCTAAGGAGATGTAAGTATTCTTAAATGCATGTAAAATGGAAAAATAAATAAATACCTCTTTAACGGCTATGAATTCCTCACAAAATCCTCCCCCCCCAAATGTGTACACTTGGACTCTCAACTACTTAGTAGGCATCCTAATGCCACTGTCTCTGTTTTAAATGACTCAAATACCTACATATGTCTAAATCCAACTGAAGTCACTGGGAACAGGGCATTTGAAAGTCAACATATTTCTTCAGGTTCTTAAAAAAGATTCAGAAAGTAATGATGTCAGATATCCATATTTCATTATTTTATCCCCAAAACTTGTTATTCAGAATTGAACAAAATTACATAAAAACACATTTTTCTAATTAAAATTAGGTTTTTTTTTTATTTTAAGAACTCAACAATTAAGAACGCTTAGCTGCATTAATAACTCCTTCTCCAGAATGCTTCAAAAGAAAAATTAAGTTACGTTAGACTATTTTTAATAACTTGTAGATTTTAAAAGTGCCCAATTATAAATGAAAAAAGGACTACAGAATAAAGGTAGCAAATGCACAAATTCAATGCTATTAAAAGGCAGACACATGAGATCTCATGTATCTTGTGCCATTTGTAAAAAGGTTGTTTTATTATCAGTGTAACTAATCACAATGAAGCCATCTCTTACAACCAAAGACATTATAATGAATTTTCTTTACAGCTACAGAGAAATGGGATTTGCTGTTCCATATCAAACTAGAACAGGCTGTATAAATTCTTCTTCATATTTATTGTTAAATGTAATTTTTATCTATAAAATCAGTCATGAAATATTAAAAACTGAAACAACAGAATTTATATCCTTTACTTAATTTAGTTTAAACGGTCTATTCACTAAAGAGAGGGAAAAAAGGTTACATATGTATTATACCACGCCCTCCCCTCTCCCCCTTAAGCGTTTCCATTATAAACCCCCTAGTTTTTGGAATTTATAACTTGGCTGTAAAAATTCACTTCATACTTAGAGTTGGTATACTTTTCCTTTTACAAATTTAAAAAAAAAATCTGTTCCAAGCGGAAGGCGAGAAAGGATGTGAAAGAAAAGAAGGAGAAAAGCAATCAGACTAAAAACTTTAATGCTTAGCAACTGAAATCAGTAAAATAAGGGCCATCTACTGTAATTCAGACCCATCTTTCACCCTGAGGAACTGGCAGGAGATGGTCAGCCGGCTGCATGGCAGCCCCTGGGCGGATGGATGCCGGGTACTGACCTCCAGCTGCTGCTGACCTGCGCCAGGCGCAGGCTGGCAAACTGGGGAGGAGAATCCTCCCTGTCCTACTGCTGTCTCCTGGAGTCATCCGTACTACTGGGAACCGGACGCACTGAAAATGAGTGAGAACAGCAAGAAGCATTAAAATCATCTGCGTTGGGAGAAAAGACAAGACAAAACAAACCATCACATCTTATAAGCGAGCAACAGAAGAAAGAACATGTAAAAATGGGCTCTCCCAATTAAAAGACCTTAAAAGATTGGACAACGTATGGTGCATTGAAAACTGCAACAGAAAGATAAAACTAGCCAAAAAAAGATCAGAAGTTCATGGAAACCAAAGAATTAAAGGGTATTAAAAGGGTTTTATTTAATACAGCATGGAAAACAATTATATGTAAGAAGGCAGATTCCAAAATGAAGCGTGAAATAAGGCAACAAGAGACAAGCAACCTATGACCTTAAGGTGTAGGCTACAACCTTGTCGATTTCCTACTACCAATATCTTATTTTCAGCTTTCCCCTAGAGCACGACAAAAAAAGGACTAAAGCAAAATGTACCTTCATATTCAGAGTCCCCATTTTATGGTCTGAAAGGAATAGAAAAAAAGCAGCAAGGGACCAAAACCCTGCTTTGGTTCTCACAATGCAGCTGGTGAGTTGGTCAAGCTATGCTGGGGAGCTACCTGCCATCACTGTCCCAGGGGCACAAGGGAAGGTATCCAGAGATGCTCCCGGCTGCCCCAGATGATGCTGCACTCCTTCCTTCAGAGGAAACCAAGGCCATGGGTTCAAATGTAGCCTTTATTTAGTCCGTAACTAACTTTATTCATCAGAAGAGACGTTCACTTAGCAATTCTTTAACTACAGTCCACTAGGCTGTACATAGTTTGCAACCCATCCCCGGAACACCACATATGAGTAATGTTTAGAGATTCACTGGTTCTCTACAGCGATTCAGGCTTGGAGATGGTCATGGTTAAAAGAATAACCTCCACATGAAGACCCTTTGCTGAACTAAATTAATCTGGCACACATAGACAGCAGAGGATACTTCCGAAATGTGGATAAACAAACAAAAAAAAAAAGTGGTAGAAAGGTATTACCTACACACCCTCCTGCCACACACTCAAAAAAGGTACATGAGCAAAAAGAACTACAAAGTAAGAATTTTAAGGATCTAGTAGACATTGATATCATAATTATTTAAATATCATAATTTGATTTGCAATAGAGATGAATAGCGAGGAGCAAGAGAAAGAATGAGAAAGTCAGTGCTCTATGACAAACATATCCTTAAAACAACCAGAGTCAACAATAAAGGCTGCAATTGTAAATTCCATTACCAGTTTATGGAGTTTATGCCAGACCACAAAAAGGAAAAAGGTGAAGGAAAAGCAAAGGCTGAACAAGGTGACAAGGATGCTTTAAGGGTTTGGTTGGCCCTATGGAATACAAAGCTGCACTCAATTCCAAATATTCAACAGTCCAAAATTACTTAAGCCTGTATGCACCAGGGATGTCAGGCACCGCTGAAATGCTCAATGCCAAGCTTTAAAATGTCTGGAACAGAAAGTGAGATCTGGAGTCCTGAGTTAGGTACTGGCACCTCACATACCATACACAGAGAAAAGAAAAAAAAAAAAAAAACAGCTCCTGCTCAACCCATGGGGGACAGCCTCCTCAGCTAGAGGAGAAAGACAGCAAGCCCAAGTCCTGAACCCAGAAAAGAAGAGCTGTTTGGCCTAACAACCTGGACAAAAGGAAGAAAACATCGGCTCTGCTAAGCTGCTACCGCACTGTTTACCTCTCACATATCTGGAGAGCCTTGTTCTTGTACCCATGGCATGTCAGCTGCCCCAGCATCCTGAAGAAGGCACCTAAGCGAAGCCCTCACCTCCAAGCCTATTGGAGCTGCTCAGCAATAATGTGATGTCCCCTACTTCTGAAAACAGAGCAGAGCTTCAAGCCTGCACATCTCAAGCAGGAATCAGTAAGTTTTCGTGATGATACAGTAAAATCCACATATGCTCTAACAGTATTTTTATTTTTTTTATGTTAAAAAGTGCATAGATGCTAAGATTTTCTATTTCAATTCATTGTATTTATTTATGGTAAAAATGTATTCATTACAAAAACAAGTATTGACCAAACATAAGCAAACACACATTAGTTGTTCTACCATTCAGCTGTTCCTTAGTGGAAAGACATCAAAAGTGCATTAGGAGCACTTTGTAGGACTGTTCAAATAAGTATCTAAAAGAAAAACCTCAAAAATATTGTATTTAATAATAAAGCATATTTTACAAAGTACTGGAATTTGGAGGAGTACTAGCCTTGGAAAATGTTCCTTTAAGTTACTCTTATTTGTAATGACTGGCATGACTCTATTATCCATACATTTTTACATTGCTTTATCCAGCCAACGGACTAAATCATTAAAAATATACAGGCCTGAGCTTCAGTTTGACCTGCAGTGACTCCTATATGTATTCCCAAAATTAACACAAGCACTGAATGCTACTAATCTTCAACTTGTAATAACTGATCAAAGAATACTGCCCTGTAATTCACTGCAAGCTAAAATCATACTGCTGAACTGTGCATTTTCAAACAAGTGGTTTATAGCTCTAGATTTAAAATGCAAAGTTTCCATTATATTTAATAATTAAAATGCATGCTGTGTTATGGTTACATTTGGTGACTGGATTAGTAGTACCCCAACTGAGTTAAACAATGCCTTTTTCCTATTAGAGTTCATATTACCATATTATCTATTTGTTTAAGAAAAGGAAGAAAAAAAGCACAGCAAGGAATAAGGAATAAAAAAGAAATATGAATATCAAACATACTGAAAGACAGTGAGGACCAAGACAGCGAGAAGACCTGGTATCAGCAAAAATCTACGCTAGCTGAAAGTGGAAAAGCTGAAACATCTGTGTATTTAAAGTATGAAAACTTTTTTAAGAAAAAGAATATTCTCCATTTGTCAATAAAGGTACTAAGTACAAGGTTTAAAGCTCAGTCTTGTTTTCCTAGAGGTAGTCTCTACAAATTTAGGGAATACAGACATCACTGTCAAAGAGCGGACTCTCTCAGGCTGTCAACTTCTTAATCAGGGTCTGACTTCACTGGAAAGTGTGAAATTATGTAATTATTTATGCTTGACAATTCTGATGGTTTAGGCAATTCCAGCAATATGAACATCATCTTTTACAAAGCAAAATTCCTACTGCAATTTTTTATTCTAGGGAATGTGCCATTCTTTTTCTCTGCACTTTCTAGGTGGTTTATTTTTATTCAAACAAAATTTAAATAATACGTGAAGTATTTCTCCTCTCTCAAAACAGATACCGTTGAGCTTAGAAACATAATTTAGAAGGATGAAAAAATAGTTTAAAAATAAAATCAAAATGAAGCCATGGACACAGTGTTATCAACTGAAGTTTTCACAAACACTGTCAGTTAGATTAGGTGTCATTTAAAACTCTGTAATTAAAAGTCTAATGACCTTTGAGTACTTATAACAAATGTACAAATAAAATATTATTTCACCCCATGAAAAGACATACTTCTTACACTTCGGCATATCCATACAACATTTAAGTATAAACTTCAGAGATTAACTTGGTTTTCATTTAAAGTCTATTTTAATTATCTTGGTATCAGCAGCAGATTTGAAACCAAGCTTGTATGCCTGAAAGTTTGCCTATAGTAGCTGGTGTAATGCATTACCTCTGCCTGTATGCCACCTCCTCAGAAATCTACCCCCCGATAGGGTAATTGCCCTTTGCATACAAAATACAAAGGCATGCATTCTCTGACAAAAAAAAGTTTATTCAACACTGTACCCCAAAATACACTCTACTGATACCAGCAACGTTAAAAATCAGGATGATGTGAACAAAGAAAAAGAGCAGGTATCCCTGCAAGTCAACCTCCACCTGCAAAGGTTTTTCACCTGGAAAGAAGAAACCGAGTAGCCCAAACAAAGCTGGAAAATGCATTGCCAGGTTTTTTACTTGTCTTTTCTGAAGAACTGTCTACTGTACCTAATAACCTTGTACCCAAGGAAGATTCCTCAGTTTTGAGAGAAGGAGCTCCTTATGTCTCATCAGGTGTCTGCTTTGGAGCAGCACAAGGGACACCTCCAACGCCAGACCTACCTCGCGTTTCCCTTCAGCCTCTTCCTCTCCTTCCTTTCTCAGGTTGCCATCCCTATTGCAAACTCCTTGGGCGACATAAAGAAAATCAGACAAAGAACAAAGCCTACATACAACCCTCTGCAGGTATCACCAGAGGCACACACAAAGAAGTCAAAGAAAATACTTGCCAAGAATTTTCAAGCTACCTAGCCTTAGAATGGCTCTCAAATTCACAAGTCTGTAGCTTTGACAATTAGAGTCTCATCAGAAACAGTTAAAAAAAAAAAATGTTTCTTCGTAAAATATATGTGCAAAGCTCTTGGTAGCAACAAGTAACACTGTTTTACACAATCTCTGCTCAAAAACCAAGCTCTGTTTTTTGGGGTGAGATTTGGATTTGAAAAAAAAAAATACAATTTTATTTCTTTGGTTTTGTATGCACAAATTATGAGATGGATAGCTTGTGTCAGGTTCTGATTTTGATCATTTTGACACAAATTGAAAAAATTCTGTTAAACTAAATGGAGATAGTCCGATTTATAGTCAGGTAAATGACATCAAATTCTAGTCCCAGGTTTTCTTTCCTTCCTGATTAAATTACATTAATGTACATTTAAAACAAAGCAACTACTGCTAGTCCTACTATTTTTTTTTTTGAGCAGAATAACTTAACTGTTAACAAAACACCACATACACATATACGTGAAGTCATCAGGGTTCTTTCATATGTCTGCCATCTACCTGAAGCCTTGCAGTAGCAAGGCTTATAGCAACATTATCATATGTGGCACCAACATATTGCCCTAAATGTAGAACAGAAGTGAACCTGCTTCCTGTGAGGGCCTACAGGCCACTGGTTTTCCTCAAAATACTTTTTATTAACCTGACACATGTATGAGATCTCAAAAAAACACAACACACTGTCTTTTTACATGGAATGCACCAGAAAAAGGCCCAAAAACTAAATATTGCATCTTCATGTTGCTAAAAGGTTTGACATAGCATTTATTGCCATATTACCCCTAATTAGCAGTTTAAGCTTGTTAACAAGAACAGTTCTTTTCATTTAAGGCAAACAGGAATTATCTTTCCATTGTATAGGTAAAACTTAGAATTTATGAGCTGTCCTATTTACAAGATGAGAGAAACTAGGAAACGATTCATTAAGACTTGGGTTATAAATTCAAAACATGAAGCATAACGTGCTTAAAGAAGAAGGTTTTATTTTTAAAAGCATTCATTAGGCTCTCATCTCCAAGCTTCAGACTGGTAAATAATTTAAAATGAAAATGCAAACAACAGGAAGAAAAAAAACCAAATGCAATTCAAATCATTCCATTGTTGTACCAATAAAACTGAAAACAATAGAAAAGAAGTTGGCAGATTTTGAAGACAACATCCAGAAAACATTTTTATGTACTGTATCTTTGAACTTAGATATTATGCTAGCACTGGATCCCATCCAAAAAAAATTAGCTCTGACTTACAACAATCAGGCTGTGCCCGGTAAAGGATACAGATGCTAAACTAGTCATTTTTAGTATTCATTGCACTTCATTCTCCAGCTGCCAAAACAAACAAACAAGCTGCAGCTTATGGGTGCTTTTAGATTTTTTTATTTTTCCATTTTGACTTTTCAAAAATGTATATCCTATTAACAATTCATATGACATAAGGCGAGAACCCCCTTCCCTTTAAAGAGTAAGATAAATCCAGGTTTGCCTCACATGGGGAGCATGAAAAGAAACAGCCTTTACTTCACTGGCATCGAAAAGGGGAAGTGAAGAAGACGAAAGTAACAAATCCAACAGAAAACAAAACACAAGGATCACTGCTATCCTTGCTGCACATCCAGTGTCCCAAATCCAGTGTCAACACACCCCTGCAGAAGATGTGTTAAAAAGCAAGAAATTAGGAGAGAGCAACATTTTGCCTTTATTGGATTTCTGGAGTTTGCTATCCTTTCCCCAAGTACTGGGAACAATCCAACTTAAAATAACATATGATTTCACTTAAACATTCGATGGAAGGCAAGCATGCAGCAGGCATTTCTTTCTCCTTGCTAACAGACCACGCGGGACTGCAAAATGCAAAAGTGCTCTATTTCTATGCCATGGTTCTCGGGGAGAAAGATGGGCACATATGCTGGGCATCACGTGAACGTCAAGACGTGCTCCTCAGAAGCTGTGAGCTTACCGCCCACACCCCACATGCCAGGAAATCTGATGCTTTTTGGCCACGTGGGACTTCCCAGAAGGCCAGCAGGAAACCTGGCCCTTCCAGCGAGCCCTGGGCACACCTTACAGCCAGCGCGGTGCTTCCCAGAGGCACCAAACCCCCTGAGCAGCGAGTCTGATGCTTCCTCACATGAACCGAGACCGCTAGGTCACCCTTGTTCACGCTCTTCCCTCAAGCACGCAAGTGGGGGGTCCCAACATGCTACGTCCCACGGGTACAGGTCAAGTACGCAAGTGTCTTCCTGCTAAGGCTTGTCTTAAAACCAGCTCTGGTTTTAACTATCTCATACATTTATGGCAAATCTGTTCTACTAACTTACCAAAAGCAAACAAACCAACCACTAACCCACCAAATGGAAAAAGGGCGCAGGCCACAGGCTCTCCAAAGCAAGCCCAAGCTTGAAAACCTGCCTTAAGAGAGAACTCACGCATCCAGAAGCATAAAGCCATACCGGAGCTCTTAAGGGCATCCAAATGACACCAGAACAGTTTGTTTCTGTCTTTGCTTAAATTAGAATTGTCAAGATCCCCACACTTTTCAAACTTCTTGCTGGAATGTTTCCTACAGAAATATTTGTATAACACATAACTGTATGGATTCCATACTAAAAATATCACACGAAACAATGATTTATATATAAAATGATGACTTAATAATACTATTTGGATGAGTTTTGTTACACTTTGTAATTACAGTGAATTTTAACATTGTCCTGGTTTGAGCAACACAGGACTAATTTCTTTTCTAATGCTTGGGGAAACTGCACTTTTAGAACACTCCAGTGTCTGAATTTGTGAAAATGTTTACTTTATAGCCAGCTGTGGTATGCGGGGTTTCAAGGTCTCAGTGTTTTCGAGCCTTGCCAGGTGCAGGGATGAGGAGGAGCAAGACCTGGGCACTTGACGCAAGCTGGCCAGCAGAATTATTTCATACCATGAACATCACATTCAATATAAATTAGAACACTCTCTCTCTCTCGGTCCAGAGAACTCCTTGCCCTGGTGCCGGACCCCTGATCCCTTCCCTTCCTCCCAAAGCCGTTGCGCTTGCAGTGTCCTGCATTTGCTGTCCTCTCCTGGGAGTGCACAGCTTCCTACTCATAGAATTGACTGAGTATAATCCTGTATATTTTATATTGATATCAAGATCAATACTGCTTCATTAGTATTATTAATGTTAATTATTTAGTCTTATCCTATTAAATCTATTTATATTTGAACCCTCATGTTTCCTTGTTTTTCCCCAGTTCCCCTTCCTGGGTGGGAAGGGTTCACTGGGTGATAGAATAATTGTCTAAACTACAATAAGTTGTTGTGGGTTTCTCAAGCCATAACATTTATATGTATTTCTTAAACCTTTGTACCTATATTTTGCAAGAGACTTTTGAAATACCAAAGATGGGGCTAAGGACAGCAAGAAACTTTCTTTTTAACTACAATGAGGCAATACCAGACAGGAAAGCATCTATATATATGTTTGTAGCAAACCAGTAAGCTATAGAGATGCGGACATCTAGATCCAGACATTGAAATACTGTATACTCTAACTACTCTGCATGCCTCCTCCTTGGCCATTGCATATGCCACACACACATACAACAGCTTGTATTTTTAGACTCAGAAGGGCAGAGGCAATTAAAATTTATGCCTGTACCACTAAGGACCAAAGGAAAATAAGAACATTCACAGCCCAGTTAAATATAACCCATAATGTTACAGACAGTAGTTCAGCAGCAGGCCAGACTACTCAGAAAAAAGGTCAGCCTGCTGTAGAACAAACAAACAAACCAAAACAAAGCAAAAAAGCAGCAATCAACAACTCTGCTAATGCAGGACTGGAAAGCAGTCATGAGTCACGCAAACAAGCATTTTACTTTTGGAACATCATTACTGCTTGTTTCTAAATGGCACTTGGGTTATTTCTTTGTAAAGAAACATGTGAATTGACTAGCACTTCGTGCAGTTTTCCTTCTCATATTGAGGAAAGAAGGTAACTAGACTTCTTTCTGCTCTAAAGCTATAAATTGCTGATGTTTGTAAGTTTAGGACACAACCTTTTTTCATCTTCATATGTTGAAGAACTGATATTAAATAAAATAAGAACATTTCCACACTTCTATTTAACATAAACACCTAGAATGGGCTACAGACTCGTCTGTAACTACAGACCCTTTGCTGGCAGAAGGCAGAAACAGGATAACCAGAATTCACAGTTGCAGAGCAACAAGGCGGGTGCGGTTCCCCTCTTTTAAGCATACAACTTCTTTCTGCGAAGCAAAAGACACCTTTGGAATTTCTGCAGGTGAGAAATTACAGATTACAAGAACAGCATCTTTACACATTTTTGCTTCTTCACTAGTTTTATACATACGGGCTAAAAAGGACTTTGAGCTTATGTCTTAGCATAGGCCAAAATGACAAAAATTTAAAAAGTACCCAGTTTAGAAGACAAGTAGGTGTAGGTATATTTCATTCAAACTTCCATATACTTTCGTGTAACGCTGTAAGAATGTCGAATGCAAAGGCAGGCAGACCAAAGATTAAACCATGCTGATGTTATCAGAGAGATCTCATGAGAACTTTTGACATGCTGGGCCAAGCAACATTTCAGCGGTTT
This sequence comes from Chroicocephalus ridibundus, assembly GCF_963924245.1. Taxonomy (NCBI): domain Eukaryota; kingdom Metazoa; phylum Chordata; class Aves; order Charadriiformes; family Laridae; genus Chroicocephalus; species Chroicocephalus ridibundus. The sequence goes on from NC_086285.1 coordinate 106,132,381, forward strand.
GCAATGCCACCTCCCGTGCGGCCCTTCTAATTCATTCTCTCCAAGACATCCACAGTTAATCCTATGCTGCTTATTAGCACTAAGCATCAGCAGCGAGGTGACGTACTGCTCATTTCCTACACGCATCTGCCTCCACCAAGAACCGCTGTTTTTTGTTCTGCTCATTCCACTCCTGTCGGTTCCTGGGGGAGCTCCCACGCCTGCGCTGCCGCTGGCCAGGCACTGTATGCAGCTGTACCTCAGGCGGCTGCGCTACCACGAGCTGGCAAGGCCAACAGAAAACAATACCTTTCTGGGGTAGAAGCATAGCCAAGAGTGCTCTGCTGGCCAGCTGCCGAGTATCAATCTGCCAAAATGAAAGTACAGAACAGAGACGGCTATGCCTAGTGGCTATTCTTTCTCCGCCACCACAACCCTCGTAAAAAAAAAAAGAGTCACTGGAAGAATAGCAGATGCTACATCTGTTGAATCATGTCATCTTGTCTTCCCTCCGCCGCTCCCCAAGCCCTATTTTTGGTGATGTGCTCACTTCAAAAGAGTAACTAAACCTATACTCCAGCATGTGCAATCTAAAAAGTGAACGCAGTGATTTTAACATGCACCAGAATACCGCGGCATTAATTTGAATGAATGACTAGACCAGACATATCTTAAACCAATATTTTTATTTGAGTGATGGATCATCCATCCAGTGCAGCCTTTTTGTTTCCCAAGAAAGAGAACATGTAAATTCTAAACCATCTTAGTATAGGAGCCGCTCAATAATTCCAGTTCAACCCCATTTCATAAGCCAACCTGCCTGTATATTTTAGCACATGCACAAAACCACAAGTGTATACACACACAAAAGATAAAACAACAATTGGGTAAACCAAAGCTACGTTTTTCTTAATGTTGTGCACACTAATACAAAACTGCTGTTCTTCATTACAAAAGGTTGATTTTAATGGACTATTGTGACTGACATCTGCTTCACACACATTCTCTCCAAGTAATGTTTTTCTATAAAAGGAAACAACAGAGCTTAAGTTCTAAAAAAGTTTCTAACAAAGAAAACTTTCATGCAAATAAATTAGAAATTTTTGATGCTGTTACTATACAATAGTTCCCACAGAAGAATGATAGTAAAGGATTGGCTCAATGTTTTTAACTCAGGTCGTTTGAATTACATTTCCCAAAATGCTAATAAAACTGACAAGTTTGAACATACTGAAGAAGTCACAGTCCATCATCATGCTGTCACATCAGTGCATTTGACTTTTTTAAAATGTATGGATTATACAATTACTGCCAGGCTCCATATTTTATATATAAAAGCTACAATCTGATTATATGTCCATGCTGAAATAATTTATGAAATAAGGGTGGAATGACTGTAATGTTACTTCTATGATGAATGTAACTTGCTGTGAATAGTCTAAGAGATTGCAGGAGAGACCAAACCAAAGCCTGTAATTGTCTTCATCTTTCATGAAGAGGTGTGACCTGGGGAAAATATAGATCCCAACATCCAAAGCTCCAGCCTCATGCAAGCATCTTGATTACTCATGTTCTGATATAGGAATGGAAAAAGAAAATTTACAGTCTTCACAGGCCACACCTTTAGATTATTAAGGTAAGGATCACAGCAAATTACACACAATGTTTAAATTATATGTTAGTCTATTATTGTTTTGCACCATCAGCAAATCATTCCTGCCACTATTACCCTTGCACTTGTGGATTTCCATTATTTACTACTCCCTAGGTGTTACCATCATGCTTACTATGATATAGATGAATATGAATACATGACAAACCCAAGGTCTTCCAAGTCTGCATCAGGACGACTACACAAACAAAAGAGGGTACAGGAAAACAAGAATTAAAACTACAACTATACAAATTCTGCGACCACCAACAGCTACAGCATACAGATTGCAAATTAAGTGCTTTTTCCTTTTCTTTCTCCTCAGCTAACACTACATTTAAGATTAACATTGCAGTTCACAAGTCACGCTAATTATTTGAAGAAGCAATAGGAAACCTGTCGTAACAAGTAAAATTAAACAAAATTATAACCTATCCCTCAAACGCCACCTAAAACAGTTAGTTTTGGTTTAATGATCTTTTCCACAGAAGATGCACAACTCTTTAGAAACCTATTAGAATCACAGAATCATAGAACAGTTAGAGTTGGAAGGGACCTTAAAGATCACCTAGTTCCAACCCCCCTGCCCTGGGCAGGGACACCTCCCACTAGACCAGGCTGCTCAAAGCCCCATCCAGCCTGGCCTTGAACACTTCCAGGGATGGGGCATCCACAGCTTTCCTGGGCAACCTGTTCCAGTGTCTCACCACCCTCACAGCAAAGAGTTTCTTCCTAATATCTAATCTAAATCTACCCTCTTTCAGTTTAAAACCATTACCCCTCTTCCTATCACTACACTCCCTGATAAAGACTCCCTCTCCATCTTTCCTGTAGGCCCCCTTGAAGTACTGGAAGAAAACTATAAGGTCTCCCTGGAGCCTTCTCTTCTCCAGGCTGAACAACCCCAACTCTCTCAGCCTGTCTTCACAGCATAGGTGCTCCAGCCCTCTGATCACCTTTGTGGCTATTTATGGGAACTCGCTTTCCTGAGTGCAATCTCACAGGTCCCCTTCAAGTCCGCTAACACCCTAGCGACAACAAAACCATGCTGAAAATCAGAAGATCATGAGTGCAGGAAGTGATCGTGACTCAGAAACTGCTCTGTTTGGTGAATTAAGCAGAGTAAAGGGAAAACGGCCACAACTGGTCTTTTACCACCAGTAAGAACTGCTTACAAAGCTCTGGCAGTCAGACGCTTTGTCACTCACTGCCAGCTGCACAACTTCTCAAGCTCATCCACACTTAAGCTAACACAACTGTGGGGAAAGGAGAAAGACTAAGAAAAAATGGGGGTTTTGAGCAGCAAAAACGCATTCGAGGCAGAGCTGAACCCAAGCCAAAAGTCACGTCTTCCTGCCCGTGCTGGGGGCCCGACCAAGCCACGGCCCCGGCGGAGTACGGCACCGTGACGCGACGGTACCGCAGCTCAGATCGTAACCGGGCCGGGGCTGCAGGAGCCCCGACTCCCCCCCGCCGCGCTGACGGCGATGGAGCCGTCGGCCGCCCCAACGGAGACGGTACGGTGCGGCCCCGCCGGTGTCCCCTCATTTTCCCGCCCGCTAAGGGAGGTGCCGGGACTCGGCGGCCGCCACCGCCCCGCCCGGCCTCACGGCCCGCGCATGCGCGGCGGCCCCAGTGAACGGGAGGGGCGGCCCCCACAGCACCCGCTTGCCGGAGCCGCAACGGAGCCGGCCTGGGTGCGCGCCCCCGCTCCGCCCCGTTCCCCTCCGTTCCCCCCGCCGCCCCCGCCCGCCCCGCTGCTCTCCTCCTCCCCCCCCCCAGCAGGCCGCCTGAGGCACAGCGGAAGGGAAGTGCCGCGGACCGGGCCGCTGAGGCAGCCAATAGGGACGCGGGGCGTTCTTCCCGCCCTCGGCGGCCCAGCCACTCGGCGTGCGGCGGGGGCGAGACAATGGACGGGATTGGCTGGGCTAAGCGCCGCTGGCCGCCCGCCCACCGGGAACCTGGGAAAAAAAACGACGGTAGCGCAGAGGCCCAAAAAGCCCGAGGGGAGACGCCAGCCCGGCCGCTAGCCCCAACGCCGCCCCGCCACCCCATCTGCCCCCCCCGCCGAGGCCCTCCGCGGAGGCCCGACCCGCCCCGCCGAGCGGGAGGGCGAAGCGGCGGCGTCCCGTCCGGCGGCGCTTACCGGGCGGGGGGAGCCGTCCGCCTCCGCTTGTGAGGATCTTGGTCACAAGTGGCGCGCCGTAGATTCGGCGTCTTGCGTCACCGCCCCGCGCCGGGCGCGCGGCGCGGGAAGGGAGGGGAGGCGGGCGAGGCCCACTCACGTGACCGCGGGCGGGAGGCGGCGTGGGGCCGCGCCGCTCGAGCGCCCAGCGGCCGTCTCGCGTGCCGCCGCCGGGCGCGAGGGGCTGCGCACAACGGCCGCGCGGGGCGGGCGCCGCCGCCATCTTCCCCTGCCCGAGCCTGGTGGGGGCGCTGGAGCTCGGGTGCTCAGCGGTGTCCTCCTCCTGCTGCCCCGCTCACTCGCCGGGAAGGGCCCGGGAGCCCCGGAGGGTTGCCCGGGGAGTCTGCGTGCCAGGGAGGCCACAGCTCCGGGAGGAGGCAGCAGGTGCGGCCTTGGGAGTGCTCGAAACTGCGCCTTTCTTCGCGCCTGGCAAAGCCTTGTGTACGTGCGGCCTGTGCCACGGCCGCTCCTGGCGCCGGATTGCACGGTTGTGAACTTGTGCCGTGCAGGGGTGTACGTACGATAAACTTGTCTCGCTCGGCGTGGGGCGTGCTGTGAGAATTGGTGCTAATCCACGGCACGGGTGTTTGGAAGGAGTGGGAAAGAACTAAGTAGATGAGACAGTGTACAGCAGTTGTTCACTAAGGCTATCATCTGAAGGTGATATAAACTCGTAAGCGGTACTTTATTTTTCAGAGGGTGCAGTTCAGAGGAGAAACTGAATAAGACTGAAGAGAAACTGAATAAGGGAGGGAGGCAATTTGTAAAACATGTTTTGTAAGCTCACAGAGACACCATAATATTGACACGCTTATGTTCTTACTGCCTTTCTTAAGCCAAGTCACATGAGTAGTATAATATCAAAATTCAAGAAGTATGAGCTAAAGAGTCTTTTGATATCTGTGGTGGAATGCAGTTCCTTTTTTTTTGCAGTCACTTGTGAACATGCAGGCTTACCGTTTATGTTCTTATTGCACGGTATTTTTCAGTAGATAAGAGTATCTTGATTAAACAGCATTTGGCACTCTTCAGGGCCATTGCAGTGGGGTGGCAGGAGGAGAGAACACGCCATTGTGAATGTGTTTGGAGTTCACTGGCTTTCTCCAGTCATACAGTGTACATAAGGCACAGTCAGGCTTACTAATTAGGCCTAACAACTTACAGTTTCATTAACCAATTAGTCATTGGCTAACTTGTTAGCCTTATGACACAGCATTGCCAATTCTAGAGTGGGTTGCAAAGACTGCAAGAATAGTTATAGTACATATTTTAATTGTTCTCTATATAATAACAAATCTACACAGAGGAAGCCTCTTTAATTTGTAGTAAAAATATCTTTGTTTATGCTGACCTTTATGAGGACATTTAAGAACTTCAGTAGTGTATCAAGACACAAAAGAAATCATTGGCAATTTTAAGAATGATCTGATTAAGAACAGTCTAATTGTTCTTGATATTTTTCAGCGTGGGAAGATAGGTAAAACAACCATTTGATGTCCCTCAAGCTCACTTTTTCTGTGGTTTACAAATTTCATTTACGTGCGTAAGAATTTTTGTAGGTCTGTGCCTCAAGTAAGGCCCATACTTAAATATTTGTAGTATCCAGGTCAGCATGCGTGGTCCATCAGTTATTTCATCATCTCTTTACTGAGGGGGAACATAGTGGAGGAGAAGGCATGATCATGGTGATGGATTTTTGTAAATTGAAATATTTCTAACAGAAAGTGAAGAGAGGCAACATTTTTTAGGAATAGCCTGAAGAGGGAGCCATTGGCATAGTGCAAGCAACAATTAAGGCAGAATCGCTATTAATAAAAGAAAAATTCTATCTGTAACCAAAATAACTAATTGTGGTAATTTTAAGCTCTACTTATTAAATGTTTACAGACATATCTATATTTAATGTTCTGGTACATAATTTTAAAGTCATGCTGAAAATTTAAATGCTTTTTCTTTGTTCTGAAATCTTTATACTGATTAAAATTTATTAAAATGCAACCTAAATAAGTCAATGATGAATTAGCATTACTTACTTAATAGGTTAGTTTATAAATGGATTGTAAACATAGAATGTATTTATTTTCTAACAGGATATGACACTAGGAATGATTCTGCAGTTGCTGTATTTCTTTCACGCCAAAATACTGATTTCACTAGAAATGTTGCTTATTGAAGGCTCAATACCACCTCCTTACTTAGCTGTGTAACTTACAGCTCTGTCTGCCATTCTTACTTAATATTCCATGTTTGTTCATGTACAGGAAACACACACAGCTTTGTGATTATTATTACTAGAAATGAGTAATGTAGTGGGATAAAGGCAGTCGCAATAATCATCCGAATTATGGGGGGTTTTTTTGCACATCAAATTTGTTTAGCAAAATAACCCTGTGACTTGACGATGCTGGTGTAGTTAACGTCTCTGACAGGCCCTGCGAAGGACTCTGCATAGTGTCTGTGGGATAGTCAAATTGTCCATAGACAGGATTGTCCATAAGGGTTTCCTAACCACCATTGTTTTTTCCCAGAGCAGCAAGTTTTTAAAGAAAATCTGCATGTATCTTTATTCTGACAATGCAATTATACCCACAAGAAAACATGAAACAGAATAATCAGGATGTAAACACCAGGAGCTTTTTTAATGTCAATTACCTATGTATACATATGCATGTATACCTTCCCTTTTTTAATGCAAAACACTTTTCTCCCCCATAGAAAAGACAACATTTGAAAAGCCTTATCGAGCGGTGGCTTTTCCTTCAGTTGAAAAGTGGGACTAAATGTTTTTCTCAATGTTAAAAAACAAAAGTTTTGGTTCGGGGTTTTTTTTATTCAGTGCGTGAATTATTGGGTGAAATCTTATTTCATGTATATTGGTGACTGAAGAAAAGGACCTCGCTGTTCCCTTCTGGTTCTCTTTAAGTGATAAATAAGTTAATGAGATAAACATATGTGTTCTTAGATATTCAAACTGAAAGAAGTGCTGTCTACTACTGTGTTGCACAAAAAAAATTCACAGATAGGCCTTGAAAAAGAGAACACTGTGCTTACGGTTTTTTAGGGTGCTTGGGCAGTGACTGCTGGAAGTGTCAAAGTATGTTTCAGTTTGACTGGTCTGCTGCCGCATGCTGGTCAAGCTGATGCAATTTGCCATAATTGTGTGATCCTGCTCCCTCGCTTACCACTGGTGCAGCACTGGTGTGACAGATTCCTAGGTGAGCTGGTTCTGGGTGACCCAGCAAAAAGCCGGGTAGCTTTCTGGCTGGCTCGGCAGATTCCCAAAGAGGCCAGTGTTGTGCTTTAGCTGGGGCTGGCTGAGGTGAGATCTGACATGGGTTCATCAGAAACGGCCACGGGGCAAGTGACCTGGTGGTCACGCTGGCTCTGGAAACCAGAGGAGGTGTGGCTGCATCAGGGCATAACCGCACCTCTGCGCTGTGACATGCCAGCGAGGTCACACCGCCTGTGGCACCCACGCTTACCCTTTCATTACAGGTTGCAGCTTCTTACTCACTTCATGTTATCCTGTGGTTTCGCAGCCCGTCTGCCGAGTAACTTGTTTGAAGTACAAATAGTTACCCATTTTCACATAAACAAAATGCTCACCTGCTGTTAGGTACCTTTTGTTATGCGTTTCTGTTTTCATCTAGAGAACCTTATGCAAACAAGTAAAAATGTGATAAAAATCATGTGCTTTCCCAGCTTTTCCTGGTGTTATAACTGCAATATAAATGTTCAGGAAAAATCAGAAAGAATGCACGCAGGCTTTAATGAATGCTTAGAAAGTATCTGTTTAAATTTCTTATCATTTCACAAAATCTAGAAAAAGGAAACTTTTAAGCAGCTTCAAGAGAAGAAAACAGTTTTTTTCAATGAAAAATACTATTCATTGCAGTTTAAGTTTGCATGTAGAAGTTACAAGAATTTGAAAAAAAAAAAGAGGATAATGCGTGCAGTTCTCCCTCTTATCTTAAGGCTAATACTTAGAGTCACAAATTGTGACAAAAGAGAGTAACAGTGCCTGCAAATCCTTTGTTCAGCCCACGAGATACATCATCAGGGGCTGTTGTTGCCAGTAACACTAAAGGCTTTCTGTTCAGCTCTTGAAGACATGAACAACTGGACTTGTTCCACCTTCGTGGATCGTGCCAACTTGTTTTCCAAATGCAAAAAGCAAAATGTGTGCCTTACAAGTGAAGCTGAATTATTACAGGCTTAACATTAATCCTTTCTGCTTTTATATTTGGAGGACTGAAGTCATAACTGTAGCTAAGAAGAACTTTCCTATTGCAAAGGAAAGGCAATATTTAGGTGGACTTTTCAAGATTGTTTTTTTCTAGCAAAATTATGATCTGATGTTATGAAGGTTGGACTGACAGCTTAAGAAGATACCACTAGAGTGTATTTATAGTGCTGATACTGCAAATGGCTGCCCAACAGATCCCTGCAGCCAGCACACAGAAGGGCAGGAGCCATGGATCTCCACGGGTGCGCTGAGACGTGTCTTCACAGAGGCACTTGAGGAGTCAGACGTGTCTCTTTAATCAGATACTGAATAACCTTGAGTTACGTCGCTCTAAGGCCAGGTTACAGTACCCCTGAGAAGTGTGTGACAATTGGGAGATGTAAAGGTCTGGAACAGTAGTCAGCTGGCTATCTGCTCAATATCACAGTAGTCACTATCACAAAAATAAATGGTCATAAATGGTCGTATAAAGCAATTGTATATAAGCAGAAAAAAATAAATTTCTGCATACACAATATAAAACATGAAAATGTTTTGTAACTTATGTTTCTGTGTATATGGCTTTCTAGATACAAATATCAATATGAGTGTACGAGTAAATCGTATCTTTTTGGTTTTTTCGCTGCTGCCAAACACTGAGGTTACTTGAATAAGGCAACTGGATTTTTGACCCACGGATGCTGCCTTTGAGTTTTCAGGCTGTTCCATTCAGAAAATTTCATTTTAAGATAGCCCACCACCTGGAGAGAATTGCAGGAGAAGATTAATTTCTTTTTTCAGTGGTGACTTGGTAAAGGCACCACAGGCTGTCATTGCTGGCTTGTTCACCAGTAATGAAGCTAGCACATCTTTTCATCATGGTTTTGCTTAAAACATATTTTCTTTCATTCCACTGTTTTTCAATAAAAAGTGGACTATATAGCTAACTTTTGGTATCCAGAACCTCCCAAAAATGGTTTGAGAAAGGCTGTACTTGCCAGGTCTTATTGATCCTTCCACTGTGATTAAACGGCACTATCATCTGAAGCGGTCACTGGAATGTCAGGGTTGCTGCCAAATTCATGATGTTAGCCCTACCTATGGAATTTGCTGTCTTGTCAGGAAGACAACAATGCCTAGGAAGAGACTGAAGCAGTACTAACTCTTGACTTTCTAAGTGTAAAAAACAAAACAAAAAAAAAAAAAAAAAGGAGTGGCACAGTGTGGCATAGAGTGCACCCTCAGCAAGTTTGCCGACGACACCAAGCCGTGTGGGATGGCTGACACGCTGGAGGGAAGAGATGCCATCCAGAGGGACCTTGACAGGCTGGAGAGGTGGGCCCATGTCAACCTTATGAAGTTCGACAAGACCAAGTACAAGGTCCTCCATCTGGGTCGGGGCAATCCCAAGCACCGATATAGGCTGGGCAGTGACTGGCTTGAGAGCAGCCCTGAAGGAAAGGACTTGGGGGTGCTGGTGGACGAGAGGCTCAACATGAGCCGTCAGTGTGCACTAGCAGCCCAGAAAGCCAATTGTATCCTGGGTTGCATCAGGAGAAGCGTGGCCAGCAGGTCGAGGGAGGTGATTCTCCCCCTCTACTCCACTCTCGCGAGACCCCACCTGGAGTACTGCATCCAATTCTGGAGCCCCTACTACAAGAAAGATATGGCCCAGAGAAGGGCCACGAGGATGATCAGAGGGTGGAGCACCTCTCCTATGAGGACAGGCTGAGAGAGCTGGGGTTGTTCAGTCTGGAGAAAAGAAGGCTCTGAGGAGACCTTATAGTGGCCTACCAGTATCTTAAGGGGGCCTACAAGAAAGCTGGGGAGGGACTTTTTAGGATGTCAGGTAATGGTAGGACTAGAGGGAATGGATTCAAACTAGAGATGGGTCGATTCAGACTGGACGTTAGGAAGAAGTTCTTCACCATGAGGGTGGTGAGACACTGGAACAGGTTGCCCAGAGAAGCTGTGGAAGCCCCATCCCTGGAAGTTTTTAAGGCCAGGCTGGATGGGGCTCTGAGCAACCTGATCTAGTGGGAGGTGTCCCTGCCCAGGGCAGGGGGGTTGGAACTAGGTGATCTTTAAGGTCCCTTCCAACTCTAACCATTCTATGATTCTATACAAACTTAAATGAAATTCATATGATGGCTCTGACACCACTTGTTTCTTCACACCAGAAGGCTGCATGTCGGGAGCCTGTCATGTTGAATATTTTCCAGTTTCTATTACAGAGATTACAGTTTCAATTCTGAGTTGAGGAAAAAAAAAAAAAGGAAAAAAATCCCTTTCAACTCCAAAAAGAAAAAGCATATAATGACTAGCATAATCTTTGAATTATTCTTAGAGATATAAAAAAAAAAACCCACAAAATTGTAACTGCATCTAAAGGACAGGGAATGTGCAATTGGCTGGCAGTTCATGTTATTTCACAGCGAGAGATCACTGAAATGATTTTAAGACAGGTAGCAACATCAGTATTATTCACACAAACGTACACAATGTCTGGTTTCTTTTAAGTACGGCTATATATAAGTCTGTCTGGAGGCTGACAATGCCAAACCTCCAAGGATTTGTTTTTGTTGTACTGCGGTGTTGTTTTTTTTTTAATAAAAAGGTAATTCATTGCAGTAAAATGAAAGAGATTAATTTATTACCGTGTGTTATCTGTTGTGTGTGAAGATGTCCAGCTTGCCAGTATTTACAGCTCTGCCACTGTGTAATTCATCTCCCTCAAACCCATGCAGCAAGTTTGTGAAAGACAAATATCTCAAATATAAACATCAAGTCTGGTACATTATGCGTCAATACATTAAGATTTAATGTGGTATCAGATCAGATCAGAAAAGAATTTGCAGAGATAGTCACGCGACATGAAATACAGATTTAATCCTTATTTTTCATCTTTACGAAGTCGGCATCTTACCCACCTGGCACCTGCATCCAAGCCCTGTTAGAGCTACATCCACTGAAATTAGAACGTCTGTAAACTGTCAGCTGTATGGGAAGCATTTCCTAGTTACACACTGACGTTCTCAAATGCTCATCAGGCAAGGAACACCACCGTTGTTCTTTGCTGTCAGAGGGCACCTCGTGCAGTGTGTACTTGGAAGCTTAAGCAAGGTTTTGTTGGCTTCTTTCCCTTCCCAAGGGTGAAGTTTCTTAGCAAATGGAACCCAATGCCAAGTTATGTTTTTGCAAGCGCTGCTACACACCTATTTAATTTCAGTCTGTAAAGAAACACAGCCATCATTCCTGCCTTGAGGATTAAGTGAACGTGGCAAGTGTCACACAGAGAGAGGAATTACACAACAAAACGCAAGCCTGCTTTCAGGCAATATTCGCAGTTTTTAAAACCGTGCGAGAACAAAGTAACTATGAACCTGCTCTGTCACCCTCCATCTCAAACAACTCATCCTGTGTGGGCTGCAGGATCAGCTGAAAAGCTTTGATGGGAGCTGGTGTTCCTCAGGCAGGGCTGGGAAGCCCCGTTACGACACTTGGTGGCTCTTTCACCTACCTCCTTAGAAACCAGTGGAAATGATGTCCCAGTGTCTTGAGTTCAGTTCAAGCTCGGGCTTCAGTTTTAAAAAAACGTCTGCAAAGAACTTGCAAAATTGTATACCGCCATGTTTGCATTGTTAGCAGGTCAGTTTGAATTTCCCAGTCTATTTTCCTATAACGCAGTGTAGCAGTATCCCAGGAAAACCATTTAGTGCACATTTATCAAAATGCCCTCCAATGTGAAGCTGTTCTTCATACATGTTTCCAAAGAACACAAGTGAGAGGATCACTAAATATTTGGCAGTAGAGCTAAGTAGACAAAAATGCACTCTGATCACAAGGAACTGATCGTATTTTTCTATTCATATATTTCTGTTAAAAATATTTATATAATGATTTTTCTCTTAAAGGACATGATGTGTCTGCAGCTTAAAATACAGACACATATGGAGTTGGATTTGATGATCCATATGGGTACCTTCCAACTAGAGATACTCTATGATTCTACAATACAAGGTATAGATTTGAAAAATCAATGAAGTTTCACCTTGGGGCAATAAGTATTAGCAAAACACTGCGCTTTCTCCCTGTCAGAGCATAACTTGCACCAAAACTATGGTAGTGTGTGCAGTTCTGACCAATTCCAGAGTCAGCGTCTTTCTAGAGGAGAAGTCTAAGATGTGATGCATTTGAGAAAGCAAGTGAAAAGGAAAAGGGAAAAGAAACTGCAAATGTTTTTAGGATCCTAGAAAATCCCGTGGTAGAAATAGCTGTCAGGAAGTGTTTCTGTGAGCAGAGGGGACAGACCCTGGAGGTGGGTGGGAACAAGGGGATCTCATCAATGTTTGCAACTATCTAAAGGATGTGTGTCAGGAGGATGGGGCCAGACCCTTTTCAGTGGTACCCTGCGACAGGACAAGAGGTAACAGGCACAAACTGGGACAGGAAATTCCGTCTCAACATGAGGAAAAACTTCTTTACTTTGAGGGTGGCAGAGCACTGGAACACGCTGCCCAGAAAGGTGGTGGAGTCTCCTTCTCTAGAGACGTTCCAAACCCGCCTGGATGTGTTCCTGTCCAGCCTGCTCTAGGTGAACCTGCTGTGGCACCCTTCACACCCTGGTGATGACCAACATGGAGATGAGCCAGGGAGATTAAACGGGGTATATAAAGCGAGAAGATTGTGTTCAGGAGTTTTTTCATGCATCAGTATTTTAACTTTACCTGTTACTTGCAGGTGGAAGTTTCCAGCAGGAGCAAGGGGACTGTGGCTCCTTACTGTCACCGGCCAGTGTGTCACCAGTAAAGGCACAGTCCGCAATCTTCCCTGTCCAAACATGGACTGTGGACATCCTTAACTAGCAAGGCACTGTATAACGTTTTGTCAAACAAGATAAATGCTGTATTTTGAGAGGAATAACTATCAGGAGTCAAAGTCAAGCTTCCTGGGAGTGATGTTACTGAGAAGGAAAACCATAACTGCATGGCTAAGCCTAATCTTCCACTTCCACAGGCTAAGCAGATGGTGACCTGATTAGTTCTCAGTCTCAGGAGATTGCTCATCTGTCTGCTCCTTCAGCTCCTATTGTCAGCATCTTATTATTTTACTCATTCTCCTTGATTTTAGCTGACTGCTGCGTTTTTAGTCTTCTCTTTTGAGACATTACTTAAGGATTAAAAACTGTATTTATCTAATACAAAAAAGCAACTTAAGCCCACTGATTTTAAATGAAAATTAAAATGTTCCAATTTCTTCTTTCACGTTAATTATCAGCAGGAAAATATGATCCCATCCTTAAATGTTTGATTCCATACAACAGGGATGTACAGCCTACAGGAAGAAAGACTTAGAATGACATACCAGGGGGACAGACAGACCTTGACCTGCCATGTGTAGCCACCCAATGCTATTAGAGGTGCTCTGGGGTGCTGCATTCAGCCAGCTGCCACGCCACCGGCAGCATTTGTAGAATCATCTAGGTTGGAAGGGACCTTTAAAATCATCAAATCCAACCACCAACCTGACACTGCCAAAGCCACCACTAAGCCATGTCCCTAAGCACCACATCTACCCATCTTTGAAAGAGTAGCTCTGGATAACCCCGTGGGCAGGAGTGGCTTCCCTAGTGCTTTCTTTCATGGTCAGGAGAATCTGAAATTGAAGTTTTCTGCTCTTTCTCTCTTCTGGGACTGAAGGAGGCATGAAGATGCTCTGCATAATTCATTCGTTTCACTCACACGGTTTTAACTTGACAGTAAGTGGGTATTTCAGAGCAGAACCTTACTTCAGTGCACTGCTCTGATAGTGCCTGTGCTTATAAAATGGTTCTTTGTTGACTGTTTTTTATTTGGTGTCCCAAAGAGCAATGGAAAAAAAAGGTGTGTAGCGTAAGCTTACCTTCAGTTGCACTTCTTCATGTTGTAGAGCCCATAGACAGCATGGATTGTACTGTTTTCCAAAGCAGTTATAGTCCTAGAAACACAGCCTTCATACTTCTTTCATACACCACCTCCAACATCTCACCCAGCTTTCTACTCTTCTCTTCTGCCAGAAGGGTCATATTTATGAACAGCTGTTCCTCGAACGGTGGTTGAAGTCACTTTCTGAAGTCACTTTCTAAAGTCACTGTAAAATAAAAGATTACAAATAATGTTTTATTTCAATTGTATGGCCTTCAATACTTCAGCAAATTTCAATCATTTACCTTTATGGAGCACTAGCTTTTAAGCACGGACCCATCTGCCCCGAGTCCTGTGCGGGCACTGGAGTGCTCTCCCCTACAGCGTTCCTTGTTGTGATGGTTCCTAAATGGTTTCATCAGGCGAAGGGAGCTGAGAGGCTGCAGAGGACCTGTCTGCGAGTTGGTGGTATGCAAACTGGAGTCTTCTGATCTCGGAGGGTTGGTCCTTGCCTTGTCTTGGGGTCCCCTCTCTTGACACAGGCACCAAAAAGAGACTGAGCTGGGTCCTCCTTTTCCTCTTGAATGCCGTCAGCAGCCAGTGTCCTTACTTGGCTCTTACCAGCTGAACTGTGAGCCTCACAGCCCCAGGGACAGCTGAAAATAGGTGTTTATTGAAAACCTGATTTGAAACCTAAGTATCCTGGATTATTATTGCTCCCAGTCCTCTTAAAAGGCCAGCTACCTTTATGTCCAGCTCCCAGGAATTTCAGGGGAGCTACTAAAAATCAGAGGCTTGTTTATTTATGCCTTTTAAATTCAGCTCAGGCTTTTACCCTGATAACTTTCCGCATCAGCTGTTCATACACATAATCTTTGGCACAGTATCCCCTTCTATGGACTCCACATCCACACCTTATGCCCTTAATCACCTATATTCTTGCAGGCTGTTGCAGAAGAGGGAGCGGGAGAGAAAGGAAAGATAACAGCTACTTTCTGTAATTTAATGAATATAATCTGTTTTAACAGTAGGGATAACACTAGGTTGTTTTTTTTTAAATATGATTCAGTCACTTTGGTTGTGCATGAAATAACTACATGTTATAATAAAAAAAACCCCACATTTTGAAAAAATAGAGAAGTGAATTATGTAATTTATACTAGATGTTTTGTCTAAACAGCAAACAGAACTCTCAACTATTGCTTTAATTTCAAAGTATATCATTTGCCTTTAATTTAATTATTAATGCAAACTGATGCTTTAAAAGTAAGTAAAAATAAATTGGGTGGAAAAATACCCTTCTGATGACAGATTTTGGCTAGAACAGATGTTTACAGAAACTTTTTTCTGTTGTACAAAAAGAAAGTCACATTATGGAAACATATTATGTGTAGTGATTCTTAATACTTCACTCACAGCACAGTAAGAGGAGATTTAGACTAACTGCAGGGGGAAGGCAGAATCCAGACCTGGAAATGTTTATTTACTATTGCAGTTCTGTTCACCTCAGCAATTATTCCTGTAAGTAAATGTTCATAGGCAAGGCTTTGCATCAAATTCAGTAAGCCAATTGTATTGCATTCCCCATACGCAGCTTTCAGTGAAGGACAGGGAAGAGACTAACATGATAGTGGATCTTTCTTCAAATAATGAAATAGTGAAACTTTGTATAAAGTAGGGAGGAAACGACAGAGTTGAGAATCGCTCATATGCAGAAACTGGCATATGAGCTAGGCAGCAGAAACATAGGCATACTAAAAACCAGAAATAAAGTAGTTTTAATAAAATAAATGTCAAAATTCCTTCTGCTCCTATATTCCCCTCAGCAAGAATGAATTATCCCTAACCCTATTTTATGGCATTAGGGATAAGTTCACTTGATTGACTGGATCACAAACGCATACCATTTAGTAGTATGGCAAGTAATAGCATGGCATTTATTTTTTCCACCAATTCAGACCCACTGAGTATGTGATTTGTATGTTTTTCCGGATCAGGAAGTTGGAAAGCTTAAGACTAAAAAAGTGCTTTTCTGATTTTCTCGCAATGGTCTGTCAGTTGTTAGTTTCCATGTTGGAAGTTTGACACAATTGCCGATGTAGCTTTGATATCTCCAGGAAAAAGGCTGCAAACACTTTGGTTCCTTCGATGTAGTTGTGTCTATGAAGAAGGAAAGAAAGAGAATGAAGCCCTGTCAGGCTGTTCTGCTCTTCAAATTCGCAGCATATAGTCCGGTGAAGTTTTCAGTCTTCCGAGGAATTTGCAAGATCTGTCACCCAAAAAAAGGACCAAGTGCACAGAAATTGTGGACATCCTGCAATTGTCATTCCTCTAAAGGATTCACTGAGGAGACTTTTTCAAGTGTTATATCTCCTAATTGCTATTGCCTGTAGCCACAAGGGTTAAAGATGTACTGAGGGACAACAAAAACCAAAACTGAGAAATATTGTAGGATTCTCCAGTTGCTCAAGCTTGGTGTGACTTGACTCAGAAGCTGCACAAATGTTCAGGCAACACGCTGAACATCTTACCATGGCTCCTCAAAGAATGAACACAAGTGGCAAGTTTAAGCTAGTTTTGATATAATTACACTAGTTTTTCTCCCTGTAATATAAATAGACCTTTATATCCATTTCTACCGAGAACCATTAAAATCCTTACGTAACTGTTAGCCTGAGTATGTCCAACTGTAATATGTTGAAATTAATGCTGTGACGGGAAGGTGCCTGTCTACATCATCATCTTTCAGACCAGAGCAATTGAATTGGCAGTGAAATGAAAGCTGGCAGTGCAATCTATTTAAAGGCTGAGTAAACATTTCATAAAAAGTATATAGTGGTATGCGTTAGATTGGGAATTTTGCTCTACACTTGGCACAGCAATGAGTTTGCAAGAGACAGTAGTGTGGGACTGTCCAGTGGAGAGCAAAGCTTCCTATCTGGCAAGTGCTCATGCGTGGGTATGCGGGGACTTTGGCTCTCCCCTCTTTTCTTATAGAGCAAATAGACAATAAAAGAAACCTGCTTATCTTCTCGTTCTGGGAGTGCTCCCCGTCATCGGCTGCTCCAATCGGAAACATCATCACGCTTTTCTGCATTATAGTCTGAAACATTCTGGCAACAGGAATTGTTGAACCATCCCGAATAAAATCTGGATCTTCTCCAAAAACTGAAATACATGGAAAGAATTAATTCATTAAGTGAAATAAAGGTGCTGTCTTCAGCTACTAACTATTGCCTATGTGCTCAAACACGGAGCTTCTGAGTAGGAATTGTTTTGAGCATGTAGCCAATTGATTTCATGAATCAGTTGCCCTCTACAAACCTCTGGCTTTGTATCAGTACACAAAAGAACTAAATGAGGTCTTCTGGCTACTCCTATATACCCCAATTCAGCAAGAGTTGGAGGCCTCAGTGGCTGAGTTGCTCTATCAAAATCAATAAGATGCGTACATCCATGAGATGTGACTGTAGCACTGAATCAGGAAATCCCTTTTGCTCGATGGATGAGCATAATTCCCCTGCATACTTGCAGACATATTAAGGGCTGAAAAAAGAACATACCTCTTTTTATCGCCCTTCTTGCTGCTTTATATAGTGGACCATTAATATCAGCGAGCCAGGGCTTCGCACCCAAAGGCATAGACACTTTCAGTTTGTTTGGACTGTTCCTCTTGGAGAAGACACCCTCCAAGTGCTCCACCACCTGCACGGAAAACACTTCGTGGTCAGGACTGTTCAGCTTCTTGCAACTCAAGCTTACACCCACGTTCCCACTTCTGCTCTCAGAAACAAATAAACGTTAGAAACATAGAGTTTACTACTTTGGGTGTAAATTTGTGAGGTTCTAAGAAGGACTTAGTTTACACAGTAGAGTCTTACCTGTTGTTTCACAACCGAAAGCTCCATGTGGGGGACCTGACGGATTGAGAATTTGCCAATGACTTTTGCCGGAATGACAGTTTTAATTCCTGGTTCGTGAAAAGCTCCTTCAATCCCATGAATAGAAAGAGAAGGGTAACGCCACAGGTGTAGAAGTATTTCTTCCTTCAAAAAAAAAACATTGAAAATATAAGGGATAACAGCAGAGCCATTCACAACTGATATAAATTGATGCAAAGAAACAACCTTTTTCCATCCTAAAATTTGTATCTGGAGACCTCTGTATTTTAAAGATGTTTGATTTGGAATTTAAACCCACGCTCATGTCTTTTCATTTTTTAAAAAATACTATTTCTTTCAGTAAAAAATTGTTTACTTTTAGAAATATTTGGATGAGAACAGCTTTTCATGCACAGCAAGAAAAGTGGAGCATTATTTTAAAATATCTTGAAAGCAAATTTTTCTTGTACAAAGAGAAATCAGAACAACTTCTGATCTGACCATCTGTTGATCTCAGAACCTCTCTCGGGAGAAACCTGTGACCAGTTTAGCCAGACCCCTCCCAGGTGATACCAGGGAAGAAATTCTACTATTGAGCATTAAATAATACAAGAGGTAAGATGATAATGTTCAGTAACCAAGTTGATCTATTTTTCTGGAGAAGATAAGGGGGAGGAAAAAAAGTAAGAAAAAAAAGAAAATGCTTTTTTCTAAGGAAGAAAGGAGAAATATATAAGTTACAAATTGAACTTCATGCAGAACCCCAGGACATGGCTCCTTTCCTTCTACTCCAGTTTCATGAGACTAGAGCTTTATGTACACATAAAATTTGCACAACTTCATCCTCAGATAGGTAAAGCATCAAAACTTATTTACTGTAGTTACGTGATACTTCCGTATTACTGATTATTACAGTCTAGCTTAGACTAATTCAGAAGCTTTTTCATGGAAACAAAAGCATCCATATTACAGCTTAAATCAGTATAATTAGATTAGTGGTAAAAAACCAACCAACCAAACAAACAAACCACGAGTCACTTCTTCCCTTTCTCCCAGATGCCACTCTTGTGCAGAGACATCTTTCTGAGCCAGCCCTGACCCGCTCTTTTTTTATTTAGGATATAATTTTTAAATGCTGGCAAAGAGAGGCTTATAGCTTTGGGTGCTTTTTTGGCATGCTTGGCAGACATCAAAATCTGAATTAAACACATAAAAACCACCCCAAAACACATCTGCCTAAAACTGCCTCCCCATTTCTTCAGAGCTAAATACAACTTCTTTTCTACTGTGTAACCCATGTGCAGGGGTTTTAACGCTTATTTTCTTTGGCTGGTTACGTGATGGGGAGAGGACCTGCAGTGCAAGAGAGGGGGAGTAACTCTTAAATTTGCATTATTCCTTTTCATCGATTGTTCATATTTTGGGTCATTTGCCCCAGTTGCAGTAGCTTGCAGTTTCAGCAGATTAATTTTATTTACCTTTTAATGCTCTGCACTCCTTTATTTTATTTTGAGTTTGCCATTGACTGAAAACATCTTTCAGTTTGGCTCTATACATAAATGCTATGAATGGGTGATTTAAATTCTTTCTGCTGACCATTTATACAGATTTTATGTTACCTTGGTGCCATAAAGGAATTTTTTCACGCCACCATTATTTTTATGTTCCTCTAGATCAAACTCAATCGATTCATACAATTTCCTCTCTTCCTCTGTCAGGGCAGCAACGCTGTCGTAGATTCCAGGGATCTGAATCCGACCTGTGGGATCCACAAGGCTGTCTACAAAATAAGATAGAGAGATCAGGACAAGCCGGACCTATTTCTTCCCACTCGGCAATCACACCTTTTCTCTTCTACTTAATTCTTTACCAAATAAGTAAGCCTAACAGCTAACCACTAGCAACTGCTTGCATCCATGAAGTTGTGGCACCTACACTGATGTATTTTCATATTTATTAAGAGAACCACCGAGCTGCTGCTTGTGTGTAGTGGGTCAGCACAGCTGCTGACGTGAAAACATCATCCTACCAAGATACAAATCAGCATTAAAAAGTCAAGTTTCATTACATGTGTATGTATTCGAGTTGCCAGCAATCCTTCAATGTTCTTGATTGACCTACTGACACCAGCGTAACGGGCACATGTCTGAGGTCCTGGCCTTACTGGGGACATTCCCCTCCTCAGCTGCTGCCACCGTAGCTGTGCTGAGACTTAGAAACCTGGGAATCTTGCGTCAATTAGACTTGTCTTACTCAGGTCAATTAAACATGGCACTGATCTTCATTAGGCTGATTGCTAGCCGTTGTTCCCCAGTTACTCCTGAGCAATGGCGCATGTTATTACCCAGCAGAGCTATCAGGTCCGTCAGCGGCTCATGAATGATGCCTCCAAAAGTTCCAGAGTGAAGGTCCTTGTTGCCGCATTCAACCTGCACCAAAAACACTGGTTACATATAAACACTCCCTACCTTATTCTTCTGCGAGTGTGTTTTTTGGTTTGGTTTGGGTTTTTTGTTTGTTTGGTTGGTTGGGTTTTTTTCCCCACAGCAGCTGGTGGCTTTGGTTTTTTAAATGATGCCACAAATGAATAGAAAATTATTATGTGTTTATTTCTAAAACGGAAAACATCATGTTGGGAACAATCTGTTTCTGGTAAAGAGAAGATAGCACTCTTTTGTTAATCACTAGAGAGAGAGAAATTCAGCTGTCTGTCTTAGCACACATAGGCATTTGAAAGCAAGAGTCCCTCTCCCTTGCCTCCTTTGCTCCAGTAAGACTAAATACACCGTAAGTGAAACACTTGCATATTACTGTTTCTATCATTGCAGAATAAATTCTTCAAGTTCTCTATCTTTTTTATTTAATGCAAAATCTTCATAACAAAAGCAAGAAAGAACCTTACTTGTTTTGCATTAAGAAAAATATATGTCCAAGCTTAATTCCAGAATGCAACAAATAAGAATTTAGAGGTCTCTTGAATCATATGGCTTTAGAATAGAGAGAGGCATTTGGTTTATTAAATGGGTTCTTTTTCCAGACACATTTTCATATGCAAGTTTATCATAAACTATTTTCCTGCAACAAACTTGTTTATTCTTCTCAAAACCTCATTACAGCCCACTGTCTGGTAGCAGGCAGAGATCATTTTTGATGTTTTAATAGCGTCATTTTTCTCAACCAAGACTTAGAGGAATTGAATCAAGGCTGCTGAGGCTCTTTTGGTTAAAAACAAATTTCATTCTATTTCAGACATAAAGGTTAATGCAGATTTTTCTTCAGTTCTCTAGTTCTTTAATCTTCTCTCTGAGTTCCTTTTATGCTTCATCAGGAAGTTTCCAGATGAGAAATTTCTGCTCTTCATTTCACAGTAGCTCATGTTGGCTGCTAAATATACTACAGTGCACTCTTATTTGCTTTTGCCAATGGTTACAAAAATTTTGTGCGGCTTTTAAACCCAGGGATCCAACTAAATTGAGCCCCTTGAGGCAGATACATTGCAGTAAGCAGTATCTGCTGCAAAAAGGGCAGAGCTGCAGAAGAAATGGTTTTGGAGTGAGAATGAGAGTCAGGGGGTGTAGGGATGATGCTGCAAAAGAAGAGAGTTGATGTGCAGCGAGGGTGATGAGAATAGACTGGGAGAGCAGCAGGAGAGTAATGGGATAGGAAAGGGATCAAGGAGAGAGAGCCTAAGTGGAGAAACGATGACTGAAGAAAAGTTAATGGAAGTAAAGAAGGCTAACTGAACTGAAACGAGGCGGGAAATCTCCACAAGCGAAAAAGGATAGGGAAGAAAGGTCTGTATTGGTAAATATCAAGCTTGCTCTCAGTCTTGCTCTACGTGCAGATATAGATGTGGCTACAGGTACGCCTCGCTGCTCTCTGGCCAGGGGCCCAGTTCAAATCAACCTGCGTCCCTTACCTCCACGCAGAAGCAGGCATTTCCCCGACTCCCATACGTAAGGGCAGGCTTCCTGTTGCTGAGCCAGAGGTTGTCCGAAATCACAATATAATCAACGTCAGAGAAAAAGCACTGTTTTTCTTCAAGTAATTTTTCTAGCCCCAAGGACCCTGCTTCTTCCATGCCTTCAATTACAAACTTGAAGTTTACTGGCATAGCCTAAATGAACATTAAAGAAGCCTAGGTAAGGAACAAGCATTTTCAAAAATAAAAAATCTTAAAAAAAAAATAAAATCAAAAGCAGGCTGGCTTGCAGTACATGTTGTGTTAGGAAAAGAAGGACATAGGATATATAGCTTGCTTCAGTCAAAAGGACATTGATAAATATACATGTGTAGTTTCACAGAAATACTTGTTCGTCTTCATGTTTTTCTGTACGTTTCTTTTTTGGAAGAAACCCTAAGTGCTATCTTTTTTCCTTGTGTTTCCAGAAAACTTGCTGGCCTGTCTCATAAAATGGGATTTCTCTCAGTACTATTAAGTATTCTAATTGCTTTGGAAAGCCTGCCTAATAACAGTTGCATTTTCACAGAAAATTTCCTGCCTCATATTTCCGCTGTTAGGGGCCATGGGGGAACCACTGGCAGAGGTCTACTGCTGCGGTTTTCCCAACATGTTATCTATCTCCAGAGTTAGTCACACAGCGGTAAAAATGCTGCTGGTGATTCTACTATAATTGTCCTTTTAGCAGTCACGAATCCATTTGCCTGCTAGTTCATAAGGATGTATTTCCAAGGGTAATTAAGAGAACTTTTATTATGGAATAGTGCAAGTTAGAAATGCTGACACATCCCATAGGAGAAATAAATTTGAGCTTAGTTTCCCATTCCAATTCATTTTCTCATTACAGCTTTTAAGATGTTTTATCTTTTGATTGAATGCTCAGATTAAATGCAGGAACAAATGTGTAGAATTAAATGAACTTGTGTTATGGATGGGCTTACCAATGGTTCATCGAACGACCACAAAAAAAATTTAGAAACAAACTGTTCATGAATATTGTTTGATGGTCTGTGCTGTCTTCTGGGGAAGGGCTTCAAATAACAAATATTTCTTTCTGCTTGCTTGTTAAAATGCTGAAGTAGTTATTAGTGATTTGAAAAACTGAAGAGACACAGAAGGACAGCCCCATAGCCATATCCGCTTGTACCAGCTAATCTGTATGCAAATAAGGTGTAGGTTTGCTAGCACTTAAGAGACGCTGAGGTCAATTCAGTACTATTGATGCAAGGAAAATGATCAGTTTTCCAGAAGGTTGCAAAAGGACTTTAAAAGTCAAGACTTAAACTCAGTTTGTGCCATAATGTCATAACAGAGGAACAAAACTGTTTCTCAACAATCGAACAAATTGTGTCATGCAAATTCACCTTAAAGGATGCTCACTAACCAAGTTTAAGCTTAGACCATATGTTGCTTTAGCTTTGCATTGGGGATACAACTAGCCTCAAATTGTTAAATATGCAGACTGATTTAAAAATAACTGCGTTGGTCACTGTAACAATTTAGGCAAAAGTTTGATTCTTAGAGATATGTCACACTACAAATGCATATATTTGTACTTGGTTAATGCACGCGGTCAAAGCTTTTGCTTTGATAACTTTAATACATCATTGAAAGAACAGCCCATTCTGTGTAGCATTTTTTCCATACTTGTTCTCTTCATGCACACACATAAATTGAAAGTGACTTGTAGGTAGACAAAATCAAAGACTGGCAGAATGTGACAGCTGAGATGAGTCTTCATGACCCATCTGTGCTGTACGGTATTTTACCATTTTAAAAAGCTTTCCAGAGAATAGGGTATCAAAGCTGTTTAATGTATGTAATATACATATAGAATGCTTCCCCCCAGTGTGTTTTCCTCCACAGGGCAATGACAGCAATACCATATTTACACTGCATACAGACTGTTCGAAACAGAAATGCTCAAGGACAGATTCTTACTGGGGTGGGACCGATGCCCTGGATATAGCATTAGAAATAAGCTAATATTTCAAAATGCACGTAGTCTGTTGGTACAGAGACATATCATCTAACTCACAGGAAGGTAAATGCATCCCTCCAGAGAGATTTTATAAAGCAACAACAACAATAATTCCTCATTAATACCTACTAATTTCAAGGCTCTAAATGTTTCCACTGCATTTATCCAAGCTAAGACAGGTCCTTTATTATCTGTTGCTCCACGCCCATAAAGATTTCCTTAAAAAGGAAAGAGGAAAGTTTTTAAGCAATCTTTGAAACCTCTCTCATCACTTCAATGTAATCAGCAAATTCCTATTGCCCCAGAAGCTGCAGTGGCGTGTCAAGAGAATCAGGATTTCATTGACCTGTTTTAAATAAGGTGATGGGTGTTTTCCAGAGAAAACTTCCCCCCCTCCCTCTCCCATCCCCTTTTATATACATCATACTGTAGTTTCTGCTACATGCCAATTTCTGAGCTTCACTTTTGTTCTTAGGAGCTGTTTCTTCACACCAGACATGCCTGGAGAGTTTCCACAATATGCAGCTTCTGCGCACATCAGCCAGCCCAGGTAACAAGCAGCAAAAACCCCACAGACAAATACCCCAGTACAAGTATAAAGCACAAATCTAGACACTTTTTTTTTTAAGCATTTGACTGTACAGTTATATGTAGGGACAGATTTCAGTTTCATATACAGATAAATCTTTTTTCATATACAGCTAAGTCTGTGGGTTGACACTACCAGATTTATCTGTGGCAGTCCCCACTGGAGGCAGAAGAGTTAACCCAGTAGGCATATTTCAAACTGGTCCCAAGAGATGGGAAAGGGCAATTTAACAGGTATAGGACAGGACTGGGAATCAGTATTCCTGGGTTCTTGGTCTTACTCCCTGCGGACCCTCCATCCTTAATTTTGGTCCTTCAAGTGAATGGAGCTTTTCACGCTCAGCTGGCTGTAGTGGAAGGATGAGTACATTAAGGGGGGGCTCTCATTCTTCTACCACTAGCGCTCCTTAGCTCCAGCATGGCAGGCTTCATAAAGGATTATGAAGCAGGAACAGGAAGTGCTAGGGGGTTTAATAGCTGATCCAACAGCCCAACGAGAATTTTAAAGCAGAACTGGATCCTCTATGCAATATAAAGCGGAATTAACCTCATGTGGCTCTTCCACACCAAATGTTAAGCAACCACTGATGGGTCTCATTATTCACAGCATGGTCATCAAGACTCGAAGCCACTGGATTTGTCTCACAGATGTCCATGGGAGAAGTCCTCATCCTGTGGTTAAACATATAGGGAGCCTCTTTCTACTCAAAAAAATCTGAGAGTCATGTATTCAAATAACAATAGAAAAAATATGACCAGATACATACCATTGATTTCTGTCAGCATGTAAGGGTCAGTTTTCCAGCCATCTTCCTTTTTGGCAGGCTGCACATCTACATGACCATAGAAACATACAGTGGGGTTTTGTGGATCCTTCCCCAGTTCCCCGAGAATCACAGGAGGTAGTGGGAGGTCCTTGCCATCAGGCAACTGCAGAGAAATATTTTTTTTTTTAGAAAAAAAAAAACCCAAATCAAAACACAAAGGAACACCAAACCCTTGAAAACTTGCAAATGTTATGTAAAAACCACCCTGGCATTCTCAGTATTGAAAATACTTCTACATGCTCAGTTGGCTCTGATTTGATCAGGTCCACAAATCTGACTTTGAATTCAGCTCTAACCTACCCAGAGAAATTAAGATTTCTCCCCATCTATTTAGGTTCTGTAGAGACTTTATGGAGCTCTTCTAGCATTTTACTGTCATAAATGCCCTCGTTACTAAACTCTTACTTCCCAGCACCGGAGAAGACAAAGCTGACTGTTCTGGAGTGGCAATAGCATATGTTGTGACACTGAAATAGTCCAAAGCCACACAAACTAATTTGGGGTTTGATTTTGCCATGGGCAGTTCATGGAGGACAGTTACAGGAGGCCTGTAACTTCAAATACAGAAACAAAATAAAGTTTTGCTGGCAGGAGGCAGCAGCAGCTATTTCAGACTGTTTTCAAAACAGGTGAAGGCTCTGAACTAATCCTGTAACTTACCGCTGTGCAGAACAGGTCTCCACATTGGCCAAGAGAGGCTGGGTGTCTCACAGGAGAGAGAAATAAGACGTGAAGGCATGTGTGTAATCCCTTTTATTCACCACTAATATCAGTCTGTTGCACAGCAAAAGCACAGCTTTGACACAGGCTGTTGCTATATATTTTGGCAATCATAACTGCATGCTAAGGTTTTAATTTTAAAGGCGTTCATTACAACTATTAAATGACATAACCTGAAATATGAAAGTATTGCAGTGCTGCAAGGTCCTTGGGCTAAGACTCTTGGGATCCGCCTCAGAAGCCTCAGAGGAAGGAAAAAAGGAATCGCTATTACTGAACATTTGGATTCCTGTTAGAATAGGAATCTAACAGCCCGGGGCAGGAAAGAGCCCCCAGCTACAGTAAAGGTAAGTGAACTAGAGACAAAGATTTCTCAGATATTGACTCTTGCCTGTTGCTTTCCAACTATCATTGGGAAAATGGCTTGGAGCATTTGTCAGAAGCTCCCAAAACCAAAGACAATGCTGAAGATAGCCAGCCCTTTCTGTCTGGGAGTTTTTACACTCCTCGCAGAAGCTACCTCCTTCACACAGAGACTTCGTTGATGAACTAACACATTAACTATCATGCTTCGTTACTCAGAAGAAGGTAAAAACAAGCGCTGGTAAAGACTCAGACCTTTTACATTTGCAAGCTGCTTCCCTCCAGTTAAATGTCAAACTGTCCCTGCTATGCAGGGAACGTCTGTTTGTATTTGGATTGTCTGTGTGGTCTCCCCCAAGTCTGTTCTCAGACAGTCTGAGGAGGGACTGATTTCAGCAGGTATCACGTAGCTATGGGACTATTGAGAAATTGTTATTGAGCTACCAAAAAATATCAGTAAGTCATAACATACTTTCAGTGCCATGTATATGTAATAGGTAAACCACATGTGCAAGTATGATGTTTTAAATGCAAGAATCAGACAAGCACCTGATGTGACCCCATGTTTACTGAATTAACAGTGGCTCCCAGCGCTGAAAGTCTGTCTGCTGCCAATGCCATCATTCATATTACTTCTTTCCTCAGATCTGGTTGAACAGAATCGCTTTCCACAGCCACCCATTCCTTGAGATCCTGCACAGGAAGGAAAGCAGCGCAGTTAAATCACCCAGGATGCTGCGGTGTTTGGCCTTTGAAACAAGAAGTGTCACACTGAAGGATGGTTTCATTTCCATCCCATCACAGAAATATCATGGGTGGTTGGTGTTTTTTTGTTTGGTTGGTTTGGTTTTTTTGTTTGATTTTTTCACTAGTGAGGATTTGCCAGTTCTCCCATGTGGGTGCATTTGGCTCAGTGCAGCCTATCTGCGCACGCTCGAAGGATGCCCACAGCCACCTGGTCCATGGAGCTCCATGTAGATCCCTCTTCTGCCCAGAGGGTCCCCAGCACAGACTTGCGACCTTGCTTTTTGGAGATCACGTGACACACCTGACCTGGAGCCCTGCTCGTTACCTTATTGGCGAACACTCATTTTGCACATAGAGCACGGGACTCCGGGATACCAGTTCCGTGCTCCAGTCATTTCACTGCAATGTAGTTCTTACCTCGATGAAATCACTTTGATGTGCATCAATGTACTGGAAAATCTCCATCTCCAACACAGAAGAGGATGAGGAGGACATTCCTGCCTTAATGGTGCAAGGCTGAGACAGATGCTATCTGAAAGTTAAGGATAAAATTCCAGATGTTGGAGACATCCTGCAATAGGCCCTTCCTTTCAGTGCTAGAAAGCATAAACTGCAAAGTGCTGAGCCTATTTAAGTCTCATTTAAGTCCTTCAAGCCAGGAGAAAGTATACCTTAATTATTTTAATCGCATAGAACCTGCAGTCAACTCATGGTCAAGTTTCTAGAAGAAAGTGGAAAAAATGACCACAGACTCATTGACCAAACATCAAATTGTATGTTCTGGGGAAACAACCCCAGGGGAAGACTTGCAAACACCAACACACAACAGTGGCCCAGGAGATTCGTCCTTCTTTTCCTTGGTTTCTAGAAGAAGGGAGAATGGATTCACTGACACACGCTGCGTATTCTACATGAATAAGGAATAACAATCCTGACACTGGAAAGTATTGGACAACAAATAGCTTCTGTTCTTGAATAAAAGCTGTCAATATGGAAACACTTGGTAAGTGTAGAATTCATTTAGTACTTGCAAACCTCTCTGCCGTCTTGTTTTTGACAAGATGAGTGAAGATTTGAAAAACGTAAGATTTTAAAAAGTGTTTTTCTTCCTTTCTGCAGTTTTCCCTTTCTGTTTCCTTGAAGTTTCTCCTGCAGTACCTCGAATCAGTGTTAGCAGAGTACTACTTGGAGAGCTCAGTACTTGGCTGGACTGAATTCAGAATAGCTGCTCTACTGAGTTGTGCAGCGGGATGGACTCCAAGGTCAAACACCAACACTTTGTTTCTAAAAATATTCTATACTGGTAACTAAACGTGCAGTTGCAGATCCATCCACAATTCCTTAACTGTGATGTGTTGCTAAGCCGATAGGCTGTGGTAATATTAATCATTTCAATTATGTTTCTTTGACAGAGAAGAAAGATTGAAAACCCCAGTGTGATGAACAAGCGGAGGGAAACATTGTTTGTTTTGGCTGGAGATCCTGGCTGTATGAAGGATGGGCCCCATTTTCCATGTTCCCAAACCAAGTGTCATGGTTTGGGCCGGGTTGGCCAATGACAAGACGACAGATGCTCTCCCTCACCTCTCACTCCAAGAAGAAAAAGAGAGATAAAGAGATTTATGAGTTTAGAGAATCTAAAGAAGAAAATAATGAAATAGATACGACATATACAAATATGTACAAAATATGTACATGTCACCAGCAGGCACTGGGGAAGTTCCAGACTGGACTCAGTGACAAATGGGAACTGGATTCCCGAACACGCTGATGGGGATGAAAGGTAAACGAACTGACAGGGTCCTCTCCTCAGACATCAGTCATTGAAGAAAGAGCTATTGAAGCAGCAGCTAACCTGACGCCCTTGATCCCTCAGCTTTTATACTGAACATGGCAGATGGCATAGAACACCCTATTGGTCAGTTTTGAGTCACTTGTCTACTCTCTGCAGGTACAACCCCTCCATGGGGCAAACAACCAACTCAACTGACCCTGGTTGCCACAACAATAGGGATAAGCAAGAGCCTCTCTCACTGGATAGAGAATTGGCTCTGCTCCACCCCAAACCAGGATGGCAAGATGGCACCCACATCACCTGTGACATAGGTCACTCTCGGAAGTAACGCTTTCAGAAGGTCTGTGACACTAGATGTAATCCCCAGTGTCCAGTTCCTGACATCTGCTGGCACCAGCAACACCACTATTGAAAGAGACCAAATGCCAATTTTGCAGGACAGCGAAGCTGCAAAGCACTGCTACAGAGATGACTTGTTCGCTGGAGACAAGAAAATCCAGATTTAGGTGGGACTTTTAGGGTGGAGAGATTAAATCTAGGCATACTATTTAAACATAGGAATATTATCTAAATGCCAATACTTGCTGGGAAAAAATAACAAAACCCTGAAGTGTTGATCAAAGTACCATTTTCTTCTCGCATTGTTTTCTCCACAGAAAGCTAAACCCTACCTCCAAAAGGTGGATCTGATCAGCCATCCCTTTCAGAGATTCCCATCACCAGTCACAGCAGCAGCAATCTGGCCTAAACCAAAAGGGATTATTACAGGAATTTTTGAAGCAAGCATAAAAAAAAAAAACCATGACATTTCTGAAGAGACAAAGCAGCTCCAGGGATTTAGCAACAAAGATGTGGTGGAGAATGAGGTTTTGGAGTTTGGTAGCTTAGGTTATAGATTAGTTATATATAGAGATTAGGTTATATATTGGATAGAGATTCAGCAGGTAAGGAATAAAAACAGGAACTTTGCAACAAGCACCCCAAACTTAAAATCCCCAGTCTGGCTATTTCTTCCAGGCTCAGACTGTGCAAGTGGCTGCAAATATTTGGCAACCAAAGTCCATTTTAGAGAGGGCAGCAGCAGGTAGGAGTGCAGTCACAGGCATGGTCAGGAGGACTCCCCAGGCTGCACAGGGCAGACGAGACCAGGCGTCCCAGGCTGGGGTGGTGGTAACTGTTCCCTGATGAGCAGAGTTTCCTGACAAAGGCAAGAGGCTGGCGCTTGCTGGGGTGGTGCCCGGGTGGATACAGGAGGGCCTCTGGGCTGAGACACTGCAGGTCATACCTGAAAGGGGCCCCGGGTACAGGGAGATGATCAGTATTAGGCAAAAGGCAAGCATGGAGGCCATTTATGTCATTTGCTTCTCCTTTCATTGCTGCATGCTTTTGCAGGACCAGGCAATGGCTTCACGTGAATGATGTTGCTCGGTCTTGCTTTAGCCAGCAGCAGGTCCCAGGAGAGCAAAGTTAACCTTCAGGCCAGTCCTTATTAGAGACATAGTGTCTTCCACCTCCAAGCTGGGTCTCACAGAGGGAAGCTGGTTTTTCCGCAGGCTGAGGAGAGGACAGGACCTCCAACAGGTACATTTGTGAGGGGCTCCAAAAAAGTGGACGGCACTGCAGCCCCAGAAGAGAGTGATAGAACAGGCATTGTGCAGTGTCATCATTCATCCAAAAGCAGGATAAATCCTAGTCTTGACATGGGTATTGCTAACCAATGGGTTGAGAGATCCCAGCACGTGAGGATTTTAATCAGACATTCACCTAGAGAGACTTTAGGGCTGTTACCTTCATTTACCACAAAGCCTGCTAGATGCCTCAGTTTCACACGTATTTCACTTATTCTTTCTACCTCGTTTCCAAACCTTGATTTGGAAAACATTTGTAGAAGCCACTGAATGGGCCCTCATCTAACCTTACCATAGAAAATCAGACAGACTACTTCAGGATCATTTACTTATAAAAAAAAAAATACCTTTTGGATATGCCACACTTGAACAAGGAGGATCATAAACACAGGTCAGATTATGGCTGCTAGAGTAACAAAGCTCATGCAATGGCTAAGTATCAGTGTCTCCATCATATGTGATTTTCCCTCTTTCTGTTCAGATATTCAATGTTGCTGAATTCTGTATAACTTCACTCTAAAAAAGAATGAGTATGTATATATATATATATATAGTTGGCACCTTATGGTGACTTGAAGAAACATATATCTTTTAGTACTACATGAAGGACAGAATCACAAACGGGCTGCTTGTACAGGGGATGTGTGCTGTGGTGGTGGTGGTATCTTCCCCTTTTTACCTGCGTTACATGCAAATGACCTGGAAAGATGCGGACAAGAGACAGATGTCTTCTAGTTGTGTTTCATTAGCTTTTAACTGTTTAAGAAAATGAAAGGAGGAAACAAAAAATGCTGTGGAGGGAAAAAACCAAACACTCAAACAAGCAAAACGTCCTAGGAATATTTGAAATAATTCTGCAATATTTTCAAAGCGGAAACAGGCTTCAGCAAAACCTTATAGATCATCACAAAAAAAAAGCTTAAAGAACACCACAAAAAAGTTGCTTTCCTAAGCAAAAATAAGCATGAGCAATGGCAAAGTTGAGAAAATGAACATCAGGAGATACTTACGCAGTCCTCCAGAGTAGCAGAGTGCACCAAATACTAATAATTCAAACAAGAAATGAGGTAGCAACTATGTTGTGCTGTGCTTGAGGGAGGGAGGACAGTAGCAGATGGAACTTCACGTTAATGTACTAACACACAGACAGCGCTGCTAGAAAGCATTTGGATCACAACTGGGAAAGCTTGTGTGAAAAGGGGAGCTTGATTAATAAAACAGTAGAAAGATTTCAGGCTAAAATAGCTCAGTGTTACAAGGAAGGGAAAAATGATTTGAAAGGATGATAAAGCCTGGGGGGAAAGAAATATCAAACAAAGAGTTCAGTGTTCAATTTCAAGTGTATTTTATTTGATCTCATTTAAGAGAGCAGTTGCTGCTTTATAGAAAAATGTAGTATGACTATTTTTAGAAATGATGCATGACAGTCACACAGTTTCTCTTCCTTCGTTCCGTAGTAGTAAGAACATTTTGTGTCTCACTTCCTCCCATCTTGTTAAGTACTGTTAAAAGAAAACTTAGCATTCTTGGGGGGTAATTTAACAAGAAATCCAAGTTGATTCTTTAACTAGGATGAGCCTTTGATGTAATATCAACTAAACTTAAAACAATTTGAGAAGTGGCTCCTGAACGTGCTTTGCTGCCCTCCTCGCTGTCCCTGAAGCACAGGCCTCACGTGTTTTCCTCCTTGTGATGCAGCGTTTGAGGCGTGTGCGTGGCAGGGGACACGCCAACGAAAACTGAACATTTTGCAAACAACCCAGAGAAAAACAAAGTCAGAAGTTTCCTGGTTTGTGAATAATATAAAGAACATTTGACACAAAAGGAGGTAAAGAAGTATATGGTGGAGCTAATTTACCAAACAAACAGTGAGCTCCATCGAAAGGAACATTCCCTCTAAGCAATCGAGGAAGATAAATAATAGCCTCATTATCTCAATTAACTTCCTTTAACAACGTTCACTGATAAATGGCCTACCTTTGGTGGAAGCAGGCAATCAAGCCTCAGTCACCTCTCCACTGACTAGGTGAGACCCTTGGAGGAGGAGGATGAGGACGGACTCTTCACGTGGCAGTTCTCCAGCAAAGCCCTGACCGTGTGCAGCCACTGCCGTCGTAACAACCAGGAGCTGCGGAGATCCAGACACGTGCGAGGGGATGAACGCCTGCTCACAAAGCCTGACGGCGTTTGAAGATGGTTAAAGAAATGGCATTAAATCCAACCAACCGTGTAACAGCAATGAGAACTCATTGCTGCAATCACTGCGGCAATCTGGCACTCGTGGGCAGGTGACACTGCAATGCCGGCTGCCGTTTCCAGCAGTCAGCTCTTAAGAAATGTTGCAATACGAGCTGCCTTAAGGCCGTTTCGGTGAATAACAATGGCTGGCCCTGCCCTTCTTGCTCAAGCCTTAGAGGAAAAAAATGAGACCCTTTCTGCCAGCTCTGCTTTGCTATGTTACAGATGGTACTAGAAAAGGAAATCCTTACCTCTTTGTGCTCTTGTTTTGCAGCTGCCTTTGTAGCCGTAGGTGATGAGAGTTTGAACTGGAGAGATCTCCTCTTCCACCTGCAGAACAGAGACATTTTATCTCAGTTCACCGATACGTTCTGCAGTTATGAAGGGTTACCTTTAAGTTAAAGATTAACTTTTGGTTTAGATGCTTAAGTCTGCTTCTCTATCATATAATAATCCAAGCAGGATGGCCAAATCACTACCACATCAAGCCATGAGAAATTTTGCCATCTCCTTTTCCTCCTCCTTTTCTCCCTGGGAGTCCCAGACCCCAGCAGGAACCCCAGCATTAGAAAACACTTGACAATGGCTGATAAGCATTACTGCTTTACAGTCGTGTTTTGGAGGACTTTGAGGACAGACGTGGCTTTTGTTTGTTGCTTTGGTTTGAAAACTGGAAAAGAAGAGATACATTTCTGTTAAGGAGAAGAATTTCTCCCAGGAAGTAGTATTTCAGTGTGCCCACTAAGGAGGAGTGATCCACTATTTATCTAAGAAAATTTTCTGAGCTTGACTGCTCGTTGGTTTGCAGTCACTGGTATAAAAAGATCCATCTTGGAGAGACAGCTGCTCTGCCTTTTGCTCTTTTCATAGCAAGAAGGTTAACAGGAAAGAACTGTGGGAGGTACAGCTAAGTACCAAATGTAAACATATGCACTGGTATGTAAGGCTGAGCTACAAACCTGGTTCCTCATGACCTTAAAATGCAGTGAGCACCAAAAGGAAGACTATTTACTGTGTTCTGACTTGCTGGGATGGCATTTGACATCCACATCTAAGTGTGTTGGCCTCGCTTAGAAGTGGATAGCCTCACCATCTTCTTGCTGCCAGTTCTTCCATACCAAAAGGCCTCTGAACTTGTAACAAGTTTCAGGTACTTGTGTTTGCGTACAAGTTTCTACCCTTATGGTCCTCTGTCCATTTTGAAAGAATCGCTATTCATGCGATCAGATTCAGTAATGGGCATCAGTCTTCAAAGGGAAGTCAAGGTCCTGTCTCAGAGTCTTACAAAGACCTTTTCTTTTAAGTACTTGTTCTTCATTCGATTTAATATATAAAAACTCATTTGCAAATGAAATGCAAAAGTTAGAAGGGGAATTAAATGTTTATTTGCATTTATTTAAAATAATTCTATTTTTACATGCATCCTACCTTTCTTTATCCTGACTTTAGACGTTTCACACTGGAATTACTCCTGAATTATGACAGTACAAGTGAGATTAGAAATAGGTCTACTAAATTTAGTCATTCAACTATTTGCTTATTTATCACTTTATACTACTGAGAAACTATACTACTGTGGGGGGAAAGGAGCAATGATTACTTTGTAGCTTATTATTTCATTGCTAATTGCTCCTTAATTTTATAACCTATAACTTGGAACAAGGTTTAGAGTCCACAGTGTAAGAGATTTATTTTTTTATGGTCATTGTTCCATTTATGGAGTATCATAAACATTACCAACATTGTTTAGAAGTGTTTTTAAATGCAGGCAGCTTTATTTCCTTAATAAAAACACTCTTTGATGGTAGCTTATTAACTATGAGAAATTAAACAATTTGAATAGTTTGTGCGAGTGCTGGCATAGACAACTACTCTTTGGAATACAATAAGTGTTTAAGCAGGAGGAAACAGATTAATTACAGGAAAATAGGAGCAGAACTAAAACAATAGGATAAAGAACAAGAAAGCCTCGATGTCTTTGTTTCTCTTGTCCTTTGAAAACGTAAGCTATCTGGGGCATAGATGGTCTCCTGCTTTGTATTCCTGTTACTACATCATGGCAGGAGCCTCAGCTCGTTACAAAGTGATGGTACAAACGTGAGTAACTTAATTTCATTGGCATTTTAGCAGAATTAGCATGCCTTAATTGTTGCCTTAATTGAAAAGGTATTTTAAGTAATTAAGATATTAAGTTTGGGTGACCAAATACATAAGAAATATACTGTTAGGAGCTGAAATATACTGTTCATTGACAGAGAAATGATATGATGGTTTTCAATGCTACCTGTCACTTTATAAGCAACTGCCTCTAGCTCAAGCCAGCTATTTTTCATTTCTTCAAGGTGTATTGCAGGAAAATGGGAATGGTATTGCAGTGTCATAACCAGTGGTACCTGGTTACTATTGCAGCTTACTGTCATTTCTCAGTATACTGCCTTCATATAACTTCAGTTATCGTTGTCTCCTAGAACTATAAGTGTGGGACGGAGAGGCCCCTTCACACAATTCCCAAAAATCTCTCTCCCCAACAAGGATTTCTACTTCTTCTCCCTGCGCAGCAGCAGCCAGCCCTTCCACGTCCTCACTCCTTCCCACTTCACGCTGCAGCTTGAAGAGTATGTCCCAGCCATCCTCTTTCGAGATAGTCATAACCGATGCCAAAAACTGGGACCACAAGTTACACAGTATTGGCTGCTGCAAGAACTTGTCAGACAGTGGAGCAAGATTGCACTGGTAGAGAGGTAAAGACCCCCAAGGCAATGAATTAGTAGTTGTTACCTGAATGTCGATAATCGCATCTGGGTATGTCAGTGGAAGGTGATTAATTTAGAAAAGGCTTACCCAGGCAAGAGGTTGCACAGTCCTTCACGAGGTTTGATGGCCACAGATTGTCCTCTGTATGGAGCAATGGTGCTCAGCACCTTGCAGGAGCAGGGCCGCAAAGATTCGAGATGCTCTGTAAAGGAAGAGCAGTAACACGAAGCCTTTTCACCGCTCTGTGGCTAATTCAGCAGCTCTTTGCACACAGACCTCCAAGCAAGCAGCCTTTAAGCAATATACCCTGGAGAGGAACGAACAAGTTTTTCTTGTCCAGTGCCTTTTCTAGTACACTGCGCTGAACGCTGATAGGAGACTGTCCTATTTTTCCAAGAGCAAGACTGTAAATTCATTTTGCTTAACGATTAAGCAACAGTATTTTCAGTTATTAATCATACTGAAGCGACGGCAAGCGGTTATTCCCATCTTGTTATCCTTCAGGCAGCTTTGCTCAGCCAAACAGCAGCAGCGTTCTCTTAGGGGTGACTAATGCTCTTCACGCAGGTGAGATTTTTTTTATCCAGCCAATAACTCACAGGCATTCCCAAACAGACACCGGAGGCTGGCTTTATGAGTTCATGGCGTGAAGTTGATACTCACCATGCAGCGCTTTGTTTATGCAGCTCTTCACGCTGCCTCCTCCCAGCTTTCTGTGAGGTCCAGGAATTGGCAGAGGCAGGGCACGAGTCACCGAGGTGGTGGTGTGCACGGTGTCCCTCAAGGCACACGTCTGGAGTACACAAAGTTAGCTCAGTTTGACACTTCGCTGACTTCTGCATCTTGGCTGGGTGTCCTAGGAGCAGTAGCCCCTGAAGAACGGCTTATGAGTATTTTTCCATTGCAGCCCTCCTGTCGTTAAAGTGTATTTGGGAGAAGGCCAAAGCAAGCAGAGAGGTTCTTCTCTTGACAACTATAAATCGCTCTTAAATAGCTTAAAAATGAAAGAACCCACTGTTTATACATATATGAATATATATACATGTATAAACTATATATATACACACACACACAATACTGTTGCATCTCATGGCAACAGACATTACCGGTGCAAGGTCTTTGTGACTGTGACCTCCTTGAGGAGTGTGAGATATTTCATAGCCCGTCTCTTCTCTAAAAGTGCCGCTGACTGTATCAAGGGTGAAGCACGAGCTTTGAGAGCCCAGAGCAGATGCTCATTAAGCGGAGGCTCTGCACCAAGTCACACCATCAATGGGCCGTTTTGTGAACGACGCAGTAACATCTCAACAAAAACAGAGAGGCGGGTAATTACAAGACTGGCACCTTTGGTTAGAAAACTAATTCATATCTGGACATCTTATTAAACATCTGCACATGGGCTCTGAGCCTCCTACCAACTGAAGGGGATCCATGACTAGTGGATCAGGCTCTTTGGCTAAGGTGCTATAAACTTAATTATAACTTCTGTGGAAAAGAGTTCCCTACTCATTCCAGGAAGGTTTAGACTTAAAATACTTTCCCTACAGACAAGTATTTTTGCTCTCTTCATTACAGTCTTTCCAAGCAGAGAATTTTCTCATATGTCAAAGACCCTTCAACAAAAGCATAGCATGTGCCTTGACACAGCTTAAAAGGCAATGGCGGCTTTGCATTTTTTGTACTATAGGAACCCAAATGTTTAGAGCTAATATTTTTATATCTCAACTTCTAAGCAAATGACAGATCTGAAAAATCGCTGTTTTGGATATAAGTCATTAATCCCACACTCCAAGTGCCTAAACCCTTCTGTAAATTATGAAATTTTGATTGAAATATTTGAGATAATTCATGAAGATGCATAAAGTTTGTATGTATCCCCTCGCTCACTGCATTTCAGAGGGAATTAAGTTTTAGGGTGAACTAAAAAAGAGAAAGAGAGGAAATCCTGTGATGATGATAATATTTAAGAAAGCATTTAAGCCATCAGCTATGAAAGATCAAACGCACAAACAGTTCTATGAGGAACAGCTCCATCCTGTGTTCGTCTCCTCTTGCCTGGAAGCCAATCTTTAAGGGGGACACAGCTTGACAGGGCAGAAAAGTGTCTTCTCCCCATTTGCAATAAACTATACACCCTTTCTTGCAAGCTGGGAAATGGGAAAGGAATCACATCTTGGATACAACTTGCCTGGGCACAGTCTTGAGCCACCAGACTCTTGTGCCCCAGATGAGCTACACTATCACTGGCTTTGCGTTTCATCTGATTTTAATGAAGGTTTTCCTGCTCAGGCCCTTGAGTACAAGGTTTTATGGTCATCTACCTTTGACAGAAGGTGCTGAGCTGTCCCTGCCACCCTGAGTTGAATGTTAGGGCAGCCCTCACTTTGCTCCCCCAGCTTCCAGGGCCACCAGATAGCAAGGATCCATGTCCTATGCATTACTACGGGTACTGCTTCCCACCGCAGGGCTCCGGACTCCCCTCCAAGGCTCACCCCAAACTGGTCATCATCCAAATCCCTCCCTAGGAGCAGAAGGCTACTGGGCAGCCCCACCAAACAACTCCAGCTCATCAAAATCTGACTCGTAACCACAAACCACACCAGTCTGACACACCGATAACTTTTGGTTTGCATTTATTTGCATGACCATATGGTATTCTTTGGTTTTTTCCTACATGCCAAGACATATCATTGATGGTACAGCTGGATATCCTTTAACTCAATCCACGACATGCACTTACATAAACTTCCCATAACAAAACCTTGAAAATTTTGAGGTAGCATTTTTCTTCGCTTTCTATGTGGAAAACCCACAATACCTGACTTTTGCTACGCTTCTGTCAGAATACAGACTTTTTGTTTAGAAGGTTATTTGTATTTCTTATGTCACAGGTCAATATCTTAGATTACAGAAAAGCACACACAGATCAAAAAACATGTTCTGATGTCCCCTCACTTTCCCATGGTGCTTTCCCTCATTAAGGCTGCAAAGATTAGGATAGTTTGTTTTTGTGTTGATACCTACTGGGAAACTGGCCAGGCAAGTAGATTTCCACAACAAAAACCTACCTGAGGAGTACACATAACTTATGCAGGCAATTTAGCACAAGAAAACCCAAACAACCTCAAGGACTAAAGATAATGGCATAATGAAGTGGACCCAGTTTTCCTATCACATTTGGCGTAGTACAAATATATTTGTCAGCCTCAGTTTCTCCACTTGCAATAGGTCTGCTTCCATCTACCTGATCATTCACTATTGGGGTAAAGGAAAAGGGATTATTAAAAATAGTGCTAGAGACAGCACATACCTGTATTTCCAAAACAGTAATTACATGAAGAACTCATATGGAAGAATCTAACTCTGGAACATTATGGACTTAAGGAGTTCAAACTGTCCATTTAGTACCTTGTGAATGGTTTCAGCTGAATGTAAAGGTGTCAGATCCTTCATTGGTGTGCAGCCTCCCAGCCATGTATAAACACACCTTTTATCTGCCTAGACTTGCTCTTTCTTAGCTGGGAAGTGAGGAGATTCTCTGTGGAGATATTAGAAAGATTATGCTACTCACACAGCTGAGGCTTTAGGTGAATCCTGCAAGCAAAGGAAAAAATAAAAGTCCTTTTTTTCTCATAAACAGTTTTCACAGCACCACATTTCTAGCAAAAAAAAAAAAAGTGTCAGCCTGAAGTAGTGTGACCGATTCCTTTTGAATTATCTCAGCATGGTGGCACCTTATCTGAAGATTTCATTCGTTCCTGTGACTAGTAATGGGGCTTTAAGGCCGCTAACAGATTCAGCTGGATCAAGCTCTCAAGTTCAGAGCACTGTGAAAACATACAGAGAGGTTTTGGTCTTTAAACTGAAAGATAAGTGGATGTTGTTGATTTGACATGTGCCACTAAGTACTGAAATCAGGGGTTTACAGAGTGGGGGTTTTGTCATGCGGTGTGTTCTTTTGCTAATAGTAAGACATAAGTCACTGTTCCTGCCAATCTTAAAAGTCTCTGAATATTGATAAATCAGTAAAAAATGAGTGACAGACCAAGCTTATATGTTTATGCATCATTTGCCAATATACCTTGGCTTACCCGAAGTAACCAGTTCTCCCCAGTTGCAGACTGCAAAAAACAGGCCTTTATACTATTTTGCCGTTAGTTTTAAGTTGTAGAATAAGTTGGGAGGTTTAAAGGGCTCAGAATGACACATTAGTTTCTATCAACACAAGTAAAATATTTAGAACAGATTAAAATCTGTATTTTTTCATTATACTCTCATGCAAATTGTCTGAAATTAAGATTTACTGTCTTGCTCTGTTATAAAGCAGACAAGCTCCTGAACATCGCACAGTTTGAAATCATATCCTCTACTTCCAATTTAGATCCAAACTAAAAGCAGGCTTTCAGATTCGTAGACCACTTTGGCATTTTATCCCCCCAAAATCCTTACATTCAGTAGTGGAAAAAGTCTAATAAACAGTGTGCCAGAACGTTAATTGTGTTTGATGGACACAGCCTCTAGTCATTCAAATTCTAAAGCAAACAGGTGCCTATATCGCAGTTTAGGAACAGGTTTCCAGGCACTTCTGGATATATTAGCCACACTTCTGTATTGATGCCTACGAATATAAATTGGATGAAAAGACTGTTGTATTGCAGACTGTACGCTATTGAAAATAATAACATTTTCCTATTCCAGCCTCCTTTTTAGTTTTAGCGCTAAGTCTAATTATTTTCAGAATCTCTCTTCTACGTCCTTAAGGACTGCTGGTCTGTTAGTGGCAGGGATTGTGTCATTAAAACTTTTTTCCTTATAAATCAAATTATTGGAAGGAGCTAGAGGAGCATTTATTACTGAAGCTCTCTCAGCTCCCTCTAATGAGGTCAGAGAAGCTGAACTTGTTTTACATTTGGAACAGATAATGCTAATCAGCCGTTACTGAGCACAGCTTCAAGGTGACTGCTGTGTCCCAGTAAGTCTGTGTCATATTTGCACAGAGATAGATGTGGAACTACAACGCATTAAGAAAATGGAATGTATCATCCTAAATATTAATATTTCATGTTGATGACTCAATTACCTGTCATATCCTATAGGAACACTTTCACAAAGCAGACAATGTGATACAGCATAGTTTTCTATTCAATTCATACTCAGTAGGTCTGGGGCTCCTGTTTTCCATGGAAAAAACACTCAGACATGTTTG
This sequence comes from Chroicocephalus ridibundus, assembly GCF_963924245.1. Classification (NCBI taxonomy): domain Eukaryota; kingdom Metazoa; phylum Chordata; class Aves; order Charadriiformes; family Laridae; genus Chroicocephalus; species Chroicocephalus ridibundus. The sequence continues at coordinate 106,173,013 of NC_086285.1, forward strand.
ATACTTTTTAGTATATTTCTATTTTAAACCTATCAATGCATGACCTTATCTGCAGTTAAAGACAGCATTTTATTCCCCCAATTCTCAATTCCCTTCCCCAAACTCTTATTAACTTCAAAAAATAAGGACCTTCTAAACTGGTCTCAAGGTATTTAAATTCCATCTATGACTGTCAGTTGACTGCAAGTAAAGCTTCCAAAAATTATATGCAGCTTTATAAACGTACAGAAGTTCATAACCAGCCAAATTCCATTAAACATCATTTCCAGAGCAGTGCAAAGGAATATGATCAGACTAAAGCCTAGAAGCTAAGAGACTCTAGCTGTCCATAACTCTAGCAACATGTATTTATACACTCACATATACCTTTCTCATAGAGCCTTTTACTTGATTTCTGAAACCTGCTCTCTACTTATCTTTCTCCCCAGTTTCTCCACATTCAATTTACCTTTATTCAGATCTCTATATTGCGATTCTGTTGCCAGACGACAGAATTGGTAACCAACACGCGCCTGAGCTCGTGGTGCAGTCTTCCCCCTTCTTGATTCATACTTCTGAATCCATCCGGTCAGAATTAAAACTGCCTTAAAATAATCAGCGCTGTGCCTCCTTGTGCAAAAGTTTAGGATGTGGCTGACAACACATTACAGGATATTTCTGGAATACAAACAAGATTCAAAGCTGAGCAGAATTAAATCTTTTGCTTTCTTTCTATTAATTCTCTTTGACAACCAGTTCCTGAAAATGATGACATGTGGCCTATACCGTATTTTGAATTTATATTGTATTCTTACAGCTTTGAACTTGAGTCCTCCAGCTAAGCGTTCAACTCACACAATAGAAAAACCTAAAGAGATTTGCCTAGGAGCATTTCTGAGCATCTTTTGTCTGATGCCTTTACCTTCTGGCATTTCCACAAATTTAAAAGTATGTTCCAGTGGACTTGCAGAAACAGCTGCTCTCCTGCCAGAATTTTTATAGGTTGCTATTCACTCAAAGAGTAAAAAGGTTAATGGAGAAGAATTTGGAAACAAAGAAGTTACCTTCTCCCACTCCATTTAGTGTTATTATACTGTTGTGCCAACTTCCAAGAACTGAGGACTATTGCTGTGACAACTACAGAGCAAAGCTGAAGATCGTTGGCTGCTAGCATCATTAGATGAACTACAGTCTTAATATGAGAAGTAGAAGAGACTTTGTCTAGTCAACATATACATTATCACATTATAAAGTGAAAGCCTGGTCATACTCTTAGGAAAGTGGGTCCCCTTTGCAGGATTAGCTCCCCTTGTGTGAATGATTGGGAAAAATAGCAGGAGAAGGGGAGCAGGAAGAGCAGCAGGAGAGAACATGGGAGGCAGCAGAGGCCAGATACTCTGTACTCTACACGTACTACTAAAAACCCAAAAGAAATAGAATTTTTGCACTTAAAAGGCCTCTAATGATGCAGCAGTACACTGCTGATAATGCAAGAAAAATGTTGACCCATTACTAATACAGCAAGACAGTCTAAACCAACATCCTATCAAAGGCATTTTCATGAACAAATACTATTCAGTGTTCTAGCTTGAAAAAGTTCTCTGCAGCTGTACTACTACTGTAACACTTCAGCTAGTTCAGTTTTATTGTTGCTTTCCAAGCCGCCGCAAGTCTAAGGAAGAGTTTAATAGGTTCTCTTGAAGTTAAGCAGCAGCATCTCAGAATTCTCCCTACTAGCATTTAAAACAGTCCAAGAAAAGACAGCATTTATTCTCAAGTCTCTAACGTTGACTCCACTATTCACTATATGGACATTAAATCCATTAAGTAGTTCAGAAACATGACATCTAATTTCACCATATATCTTAGCAGCTATCTAGAAATTCAGGAATTGGCTATAATTTTGCCTGTATTAACAGCTCAGCTTCGCAATGCCATTTACTTACTCTGTCTGAAAGAGCTGGAAAACAGTCCTCCAAAGACACCTTTACATCAAGTCATTTAGCATTCTTATATATGTTTTTGTTTATATAGAGAGACAGTAATAGCAGCCTTCAAAGGATCCTTCCTTAATTGCTGTAGGCACATGTATTCACAGGCAACAGCTAACAGAGAAGAAATGTCTCTATACAAAGACTTTCTTGGGTGTCTAATAACTGAACATACTTCATTTTCAAATAGTATTTGACACTTTGTGCTGTGGGTCCAATTTATTGCTATAGTTTGTGACTTTAAGAGTAACTATGTTAGTTTTCTTCTTGGTGGAGTTATCTTTTCCTGTTTGTGAAGAGACTACACAGGGTCTGAGGATGCCAAGGGTCTCACAGTCAAAACACACTGCATACAGGGCTGCTGCTTTTCCAAAGCACAGCACAATAACCATGACAAAAGAAGCTGCTCAGCTGTATTTGTTACCTCATTTTTCAGTCTAAAGGGCAGAAATGCAGGAGGTCCGTGGGCTGTCTCCATGATGAAGAACTTAAGCCTGCCCAGACAGAAGGCGGACGCTGCATACCGATGTGTCGGCATCAGCTGGCACGTTTCACTGACATGCCTTTTAAGCAGTCCTCAAGAAACCTCAGAATCACTTAGGATATGCAAAATTAATAGAAAGATGAATATTTAAAAGGACTGGAAAAACGTGTTTTAGCATTCAGGGTTTGTCATAACCTAACATCATGATGCAGAATGGTATGATGAAGCTAGCAAGGGACTAGAATCAAAATCATCCGCTATTAAGCTTTCCTCCGTAGCCTAAGAAGATTCTCTAAAGAGTGATTTAAATCCCCTGCATAACTTTATTAATTATCAGGAAGGTGATTTATTCAGATTGACTCCTCACTGTAAAAGCGTATTTAACACATGAATCTATTCTATTTTAATTGAATGAGTTCGGTTGACACTGAAAAAAAACGGTAATGTTTTTAAGCTAGTACTTTAACAGAATGAATAAACTCCCATACTCTGTCTAGCTTAGCTCTACCTTATCTCCACTCTTCACATTGCTTCAAGGTCAAGATCACAAAGCTGAAGTTCTTGAAGTCAAGACAGTCTATCACGCAACCTTGTGGAAAAGTAAGTTTTGCTTTAGTTAGTACATCCAAAACTCATTATGCTAAAACCAAAGTCCATTTTGCAAGTTAAAAAGCAGTTTCAAATTAGGAAACATTGTGCTCAATAAGCCTAAAATGGATTGCCACATTGCTGAAAAATCAAGAGCGTGTTTTTAATGTGCATGCTATTGTTTCCCAGTGCAGCGAAAATAAAGAAAAGTGACATTTTTAAAAGGCAGTTAGGGCTTATTCATTTAGGGATAATAGCTTGTAATAACTCCAGCTGCTCTTCTAAGTGCACATTCCATATCAAGATGCACTGTCCTGGATTTTGCTAAAACACAAGAAATCTAGTGAAGAACGAGGTATTATGAGCCAGAATTCTGCATTCTCAATTTTGCAGTAGTTTCACCCTGTGGACAAGTGATTGTAAAATGCATGTTGTAGATCTCCCTCTGTTCTTGGGGTGGGAGAACTGGAAGCACAAGCCATCTAGACTTGGTAACAGCAGCAAGCCACCGACTGAGGGATTTCCGAGTTTCCAGTCAGGAATCAAGCTATTATTCCACAATAGGAAACAGGACAGAAAAACATGTTTTGCTTTTGTGGCATAGAGATATTCCTTTTTTTTTTCCCAGATGCCTATTTATGAAGTCACCTTTCCTTCTGCAGGTAGTCCTGCCAGGTCCCCAGAATTAGTTCCCAGGAAACTGCTGGTGCTGACTTAAGTTACTTAAGCAAGGGGAAAAGATAGCTAAGTCAGGGTATACAAACCTTCTCACCATCTTCAATAAAACTCCAGCTTTCAAATAAAGCTGAGTTGTGCAGTTCCATCGAGTTTGACTGGAAGGGAGTCTGGACAAGAAAAGCAAAACTGTCTTGGGGTTGGGGGGTACAGGGAAGGTATAAAGCTGATCCAACTACTTTTACTTTAGTATTGGAAGGGCTTTAGCATACTTTTGCTATAACTTAGCTAAACAGAAGCTTGCAAAAAAAGAAGTCTCACCAATTTACAACCAGATGCCATTTGGTTCACCTGGCAGTAAGCTGGGCTTCTGCCTGGTTTACTCCTAAGAGGCAAGTGGTGGACAAGTGACAGAAAAGAGCACCTTGAAGCAATAGAATCATAGAATGGCTTGGGTTGGAAGGGACCTTAAAGATCACCCAGTTCCAACCTCCCTGCCCTGGGCAGGGACACCTCCCACTAGACCAGGCTGCTCAAAGCCCCATCCAGCCTGGCCTTGAACACTTCCAGGGATGGGGCATCCACAGCTTTCCTGGGCAACCTGTTCCAGTGCCTCACCACCCTCACAGCAAGGAGTTTCTTCCTAATATCTAATCTAAATCTACCCTCTTTCAGTTTAAAACTGTTACCCCTCTTCCTATCACTACACTCCCTGATAAAGACTCCCTCTCCAACTTTCTTGTAGGCCCCCTTCAGATACTGGAAGAAAACTATAAGGTCTCCCTGGAGCCTTCTCTTCTCCAGGCTGAACAACCCCAACTCTCTCAGCTTGTCCTCATCACTAAGTAAGTTTAAGGCAAGCAGGCATGTGTTGGTACCTCTGATAGGCCCAGCCAAGATTCAGACACTTCTCAGATTAGAGAGGTTCGGAACCGCATTCCTTTGGATAGCCTTCCTTATGGCTGCTTGTAAATAGAGCTGGCACACCTCTACTCAGGAAGATGGGGAGACTGTAGCTGTTCACGTTTGTAAAGCTGATCCATGCACAACTTCACCCCAGAGAAACTAAGGTGACTGTAGGCAAAGACCATGAGGAAGAAACTGCAAAACCAGCCGGAATGTTTTTCCGGTGCTTACCATTGCATAGGAGCTACTTAGCACCATAAAAATACACAGCAGCTACCCAGGCTAAGCAAAGCCCTCCGAAACATCTGCAGTCTTGCCCTCCTCCTGGCCTAACCAGAGGTTGGTCTGGCAGCTAAGTCAGTTCACTTAGGAGTCTTTTAATGAGCATCAATTGAGGGATATTAATTATACAAGCTTCCAGGTTCTATGTTAACTGGAGCCAGCCAAGCCTTTCAGCAAACTGTAACAGGTAAGAAGTTCTGTGTGGAAAATGCCAAGCAGCTTTGAACACCCAGCAGATGGTGCTGTGAGGTTCTCCGCTTCACTCATTGCATTTTGGTTTTCATGTTTAGCTCGCACTTTACATCATGTCAGACACGTCTGTATTGTGTGATAGCGCTGTTACTCAAACAAATAGGGCTGACCAAACTGTTGGTACAATGCACAAGCATTCAAAGATGCAGCAAAGCCAGATCCCTGCACCAGACAGTAGTTTTCTAGAAGTCTTCATGGAGTTAGGTCTGAAGCAGGCAGGCTACAGAAATAAACTGTCACCACCGGTCCTTTTGCACTGTTCATCCAGGCTAAGTACTATTGCTTTTGTGGTCACCTTAGGCAGGGACAAAGAAAGGTTACAGCTAGAGCAAGCTCTACTGTAGCAAGGTAACATACTGATGATTTCCAACTTTAAAATTATACATCTAAACAAATCTGACATCCCATTAAATATCATAAAGGACCCATTACTTTAGCAACTTACTCCTGTGTGCTTAAACAGGCCCCAGCATTTTGCTTAGGCCAAAGTTTCATTTTAGTCTCCTTTTCACAGGGTTCTGGCACGCACCCCCTGCCGAAATATTTCTGCTGTCTGTCCAATAGGACCTGCTTCCCAGCCTCTTCTACAAACCCCTTGACACACTTGCTTCTGTTTTGGGCATCCTTCACAACTCTGCCTACTAAAGAAGTGAAGGATCTGACGCAGTCTCTCAGTGCAGAACTTGGACAATTAAGTGTTTCCCAAGAAATTAGTTACAAATTAAATAGGACAACTACAAACACGCTCACTTTCTGAACATAGTTCGTGACATCACTTTCCCCACTGCCCAAATAAGCTTTCTTTACATTGTTAGAAACTACTATTACCCGAGTCCAGGAACCAGGGTTTTTTTAAGTTTTGATGCTTTTCAAATTGATAAGTAGAAAATAACCAATATGAATTCACCAACAGCCAGGGAATTGTCTTTTTGTGTAAGTTACCCCATTTAGAGAAGCCTGAGGCGTCAATTCAGTAACTGAGGAAGCTGCTTTAAACATGTCAACTGCTAGGACTAGTTATCCTGAATAACTAGTTGATCTCAGCATACAGATTACCCTCAAGTATGCAGGCATGCCAGTCTTGCCCTTTGTACTGTTAAAGGAGAAGCTGCTACCCGAGTGTTTACACACCATTCAAGGAGTTGCACACACACCATCCCAGACCAGCGTCCCTCCACAGCAGGTGACCCCAGGGAGCCCATAAGTGCCCCTTCCCACTCCTCACACACATTTACTCTCAGGTGCACTCCCTCCTCCTTCAAGGAGGCTCGAGGTTTCCCACAGTAGAGTCTCAGGCATCAGATTTTATAAAAATAAGTAATTTAACTGAAAGAAAGGTACAGCAACAAGGTCAGCCCAGGCTGAGTGCCTCCGAAAGGGAGAGACCTCGAACAAAGAAATCCCTGGGCAACTATACTCTTGTGATCTATACACCCACCCCTCACACACTGCTCATGTGTCTTTTACTCCAACAGTGATTTTTGGTCTGGGGTCTTCTAACACCTTATTGGATTCCTCTTCTGTGTCCATGCAGACCGTTGACTGCTCTTATCTTGCTGGTTTGCAGTCTCTGATGACAGTTGTAGCCTCCTTATCTTCTGGTTTACAATTCTTGTGCACCTGCATTCACTGGCAGAACATGGGGAACTGAAAAGTCCCAGACTTAGGGAAAACATGACCAAAACATCAGCATTACTGACATTTTCCTCATACTAAAAGATTAAACAGAGAACTGTACCAGCTGCCAGGAAAATTACTACGAAGATTAACTCTATTGCAGCCTAAAGGCTTCAGCAAAAATCTAGCTACTCATGCTAAGTAAAGCTAAGCAAACAGCATAAATCACACCATATTATAACCCTAAGTAATTTATTCTAATTAAAACTTAAGATAAACAACTATTATCTCCCAACAGTACAGACTGCATGTTGTGTCAGAGTAGTTCCACTGTGACCAAGAGGTGACAGCCTAGCAGCCTGCTACCCACTGTTTGTAGAGATGCTTGGGGCAGCAAGTACTGACAGAGAAACATGACATGGGTCTCAGCTGCAAGTGCAAAGTTTAATGGTACCAGATTATCTCCAGCCATCAACTCCCACAACAAGCCAAACAGAACCAACCAAACAAGGCACAGAAGCTTTAGAAGCTTCACAGCAAGAACAGAAGGTTCCTCCCTGCCCCAAGAGCCATCTGCTATGAAGACTCCAGATCAAGCACAGTGAAAGGCAGAGAGACAAGACATTCCTGCCTTCTGTCACCCAACAGAGGAAACCTCACATGCTGTTCAACTGCTTGTCAGGATACAGGACCACAGTACCTCACCATGCTCTCAGGCAGTGCTCAGAGCAAAGCACCATCACGTGAAATACTTACCCAGCTTAGCCTGCTAGCACTGGTCAGGCAATTCAGAGACAGTGAGCCAAACCCAGTTCAGATCAGCACACATTTAAGAGGGTTTGTTTTTTTTGACATAATACCAGAAGTGTTGCATTTCCAAAAGACACTGGAAGTCGGATGTCAGTCACTAATTGCAATGAGTGATGCTCTTCTCTCCTCACTTATGCCTACAAATTCCACCTGCTCCCTTGCAGTACCATCAGTTGTGCTACTGTTGTGATGACCTGGCTTACAGAGCCAAAATGGAACATTTTCTGAGCTTGTTCTCTCTCAGGAGAGCAGGATTTAGCAATATCTGCTTTCAAGTCAACATGCCAACATGGAGCCAGAGCCTAAGGGATAAAAATTTGAATGCCCAGGAAGTACAGCCTGCGTAGCCATGTTGCTCACCTGCCTCTATAGCCATAGAGGTGTTCCTCCCGAGTCCCCTGAAGTTACTTTCCCTCCCACATTATTATTTAATCCTTAGAAACCAAGAGCCAAACTCTAGAGCATCATTATTTATTGTTCTTTTTAGGAAGTACGAAGGCAGCTTTACAAAAAGATGGCCAGTAGTCATTATCACGGTGAATTTTGTTATAACTTAAATGCAGGCAGGTATAAACTGTAAGAGACAAAATGCTCTTCCAAATCACTCAGCAAGAGATGCCTCACTACAGCTTGAACACATTCCAGTATAGCCCCATAATCTGTCACTTTGACTACTTCCAGGACATATCCAGGAATAAGAACCTTAAACCTTGTTCAGCAGTTCTGCAACTGATGTGGCTGCTTAAACAGTTGAGAACAAACCTGTTCTTCCTGCTTTACAGGAAAAGGGGATGAATACAGCAAACCACAACTCTGAAGTGATACAGAAGGGACAAAGATGCAGTTGAAGACTGCTGGCCAGATAAAGTATAGTCTGTGTCATTTGAAGTAAGCATTTAAAGAAGTATTTTTGGTATACAGTGTTCTTTGTCAAGTGGAACCGCATGCTTCCCTCTTCCCCACCAAAGGGGTGGAGTGTTGGTGGAAGAGGGGAGCCACGTAAGACTTGGTAATTGGTGACATTTTATAAGAAAATTAGACTTCTGATATGTAAGCCAGAAGGTAAGGTGTCTAAATTAGTCCTTCAGCTGGGAGACTTCATAGAGGTATGCACCAAGCATCTTCACTCCCTGGATGTAGTTGTACCTGGAAAGAAGATAGCTTCCGTTAGCATGGTCTTAGTTTGAGCTGTTATTCCTAGCAGCCGGGCTTTCCGCAGTATCACTCCTATGCACAGGACAGACACTACAGGCATTATTGCTGCAGGCAACAGCCACCACTCCGAAGCTCCCTGCGTCCCCCTGAGCAAGAGAGAAGTGATGCCCTTAGGGTAGGGGGTAGCCAAGCTTGGCTATAAGAAGTATAAAAACTGCTTCTGGTTTCAAGTGTACAAAACCAGCAGCAGTAATGAGATCAAGATCCAGCTACAGACTAGTTACCCAACCAGTCAATTCTCTGCTAGGGAGAAGTGGCACTTTGCCTTCTAGAGAAAAGAGAGACCTGAATTCTTCTTGGTCCTTTTCATAATACATGCCAAGACCCACAGTATAGCTCAGCCTGGCACAGGGGTAAATATTCTTACCTATTTAGCTTCTCATTTTGAGAGTGGGCGCCATCATCTGCAGCTCCAACAGGAAGCAGCATGACATTCTTGCCTGTTGCTTCTTGAAAAGTAAGGGTAACAGGAATGCTTCCTCCCTCCCTCGTCAGGTCTGGTTCAACTCCAAAAACTAGAACAAGGTGATACTCTGGTCAGTTTGGGACTGCATTTGTTTTCTTTCCAACACAGATCCCTACTGCTGCTTAAGCAATCAAGTACCAACTACTTCTGTACCCTGTGCTGACCAAGCCTTGCTCTGTTTTAATCAGGCTGCCTGCAGAGGTTGTAGAATTGTGGCATTTGCCCCCCAGACAGAGTACCGGAGTACCATCACTTTCAGAGTTCAGTTACACAAATAACACTTCTTCTGAAAGCCTGTACTCCAGCACAGAAGTTCAATTTGCCATAGTTGCCCTGTGCAATCTAGTTGCCCTAGCATAACTGATTAAGTATGCTAGGATGACTAAGCCTTAAGGGCTTTGGCTAAGCAAGTTATTTGAACCAACAGTCTCATCCTTGTGCAAAAGCAACACCATACCAACGAACTTGTTCCAATATAATAGGAATTGAGCTTGACATCAACATTTTCCCTCCTGTACCGCAGACTCAAGTTTAAGGACTACACTCGACATGCTTCATTACTTAGGCAAATTTATTACATCAGTGCAGAACATTAAATACTCTGCACACTTGACCTCCTCATTATTTCTTGAGGTGCTGGAACAAGAGCTCTTTAGTCCTCCCAAAGCCAAGTGGAAAACTCACTGACCTGTCTTCATGGCCCTCCTACCAGCCAGGTAGTGGGGATGGTTGAAGTCTGACACCCAGGGTTTCCCACCATGGCCTAAGTATACTCTGAATTTGTTGGGGCTCTGCAGCTCTGCAAACTTTTTGCTCACATAGTCTTCAACCTATAAGAAAGATTAAAGAGTCTTATCTACTGTTAGCAATTGTATGAACAGTGATAAAGACAGTGTACTAAAAGCATCTTAAGGATTTGCAGGTCACTGCTACTGTGCAGCAACTTTTCTTATTACTATTATTTCATATTATTTCTATGTAACTCTGCTCCAAAGTCAGAATATCTCCTCTAAGCAAGTTACTTGCTTAGAGTTAGAACTGTTAGCCAATATATCAAACACTTATGCTTTTGAATATGCACTTCTAGTAATCCAAGTGCCCTACAACTAAATTAGCATTTAGAGTTAATTAAGAGAAATTGAATAACCAGGACACAACAGTCCAGTGTGGAACCATACAGCAATTCCCTAAGTTATCTGAGTTGAGGTGCAGAACAGGGAAGATGGTAGTAAAGTAAATAAACAGAACTGCTTTAGAAACCAGATATACTCTTCCCCCAGGCACAGAGAAAAGGAGAAGCTTAGAGACACTGGTTGGTTTAAGACTACCAATCCATCTCAACATACATGCTTTGTGACTTCTTCAGGAATCATGTTTGGCACAAGCCTGATTGAGAACTTGCCAATCACTTTCCTAGGAATCACAGTCTTGGCTCCAGAGGCTGAGAAGGCTCCTTCAATTCCATGGAGAGACAGGGAAGGATATCTCCACCTATGCATAAGGATATCTCTCTGGAGAAGCAAAGGGAAAGATGCAAGATTACATAAAGTTTGACAGAGTTCCCTCAAAGTAATAATTTATTCAATTTAATAAAGAGTTTGCAAGAAACAGTGCTTTCTCCCATGGACAAACGCAGCTCATTCAAGACCATTCAGTTACAAACAGAAGCTTTACTCCCATTAAGCACACGTTTTGATAGAAAAGCTAGGTTTTCAGCACCTTAAGAGATTCAGTAGCTCTAGTTTGGGTTTCTCCTAGTCCTAGGGAACTTACAGGACACAAGTCTGCTTCTGACAAGGACACAAATACCACTTATAAGATACTCAAGCACAGTTTGTAGGGAGCGTATTGGAAGCTGTAGTCCCCACTGCCTCAAGTCAGGCAGATGCCTCCATCACTGAGTCACATACTTATGAAGCTCCCAAGTTTTCTAAAAGCCTCACCGCTGTGCAGACCCAGGCACACAGTGTGCTCCTGCCATTTATATCAGTCACATTAAACTGGCTGAACGTTGGGTTCATTAAAGTGAGTCCTATTGCTTACCATTACTAGGGCATTTCAGATACACTTCTACATTTCCTCCTTGCTGCCTTGGACGCAGCTGTTTGCTACACTGGATACTGTGAATTCAACATATTTGTGCCCTGCATAGACAGCTACAGTACCTCAAACCTGAACTTCACCACACAGGTTCAGGAGGCTTAGAAATGTTGTGGGCTTTAGTGTTAAGTTTGTTTTGCTCCAGGTACAACCAATCTTCTCTCAAAGAGTTTAACTGTCCCTGTTCAAAGCTTTCAAGCACATTGTTTCTCACCTGGAGATTACAGCCTTCTTTCCCATATCTCTTTAGTCCTAAGATCCTTCTTGCATACATGCAGCTTAGTTAGAACTCCCTTGGTGAGTTAAGCTAGAATTTCAGTCTATTTCAGTCTATTTCTAGACTGGAAGCTGAGTGAACAGCTTTAGTTCAGTATCATACAAAGAGCATCCTGCCAGCTCCTTCTTGTAAATAAAGTATATTTCATCTATTACTTTACAGGACAAGGCCGAACAAGGAAGCCTGCGTGCCCTCAGTTGATATAAACCTGAGCATGTAAAGACAAGGTTGATGACAAAATTGTTACTTATGCCTATTTTAGTTGAGTCTGACGCCTTCTTCTGACAGTACTAGGACAGAAGACAGACCTACACATGTAGACTTGTCTTTTACAACACTTGTTTCTGCTTTTTATGATAGATGTATTTACATCTAGGGTGTAATGCTTTAAAATTAGTAGTACCTCTACCTTGTAAGACTCATTGCTGTTAAAAAGCATTTATTTGGAGAGCTCCCAGGATTAAGATCTGAGAAGTTCAGACATGAGTTTATTCAACTTGAGCCTGTTCAAAGATCTGGACTGCTGCCTAGTGCATGGCTACAAAACAGTCCTTGCTTGTCAGGTCTAGGAAGATGTTCAGTATGCCAACATTAAGTTCATCACAGCTAGATCTCAAACTGTTTTCACACCTTAGGAGAAGTGACCTCTGAGTAACTACTTTATTTCTGATAACCCACTGAACTTCCCACAGATGTAGGAGATCTGATGCTTTGTGTAGATGTGGTATCTGACCTCTGGAAAAGTCCTAGCAGTTCTTATCTAGCATTAAGAGAACAGCACTAGAGAAAGTTCTGTACAAGTTTAAAATGCTACTTATAGACTTAGGACCAAATCTGAAGTTGCCTAGACTGCTTGCCTTAAACATAGGATAACCTAGATTAAGCATCTAATGCTTTGCAGAGGAACTGCTAGTGTTAAGTATAAAGTCAATGGTACAGTAGGTGAAATTAGCTTCAAGGCCTTCTCCACGTTTTAAAGATGTCAAATGAATGCCTACTAAATTACTTGGTAACTACACAAGTATGCACAGAAGCTTCTTTCTGTCTTCTACTAATATAGACAGCTTTAACACAGCTAAGCAGGGTAGAGAGAGGAGTATAGCATACCTTTGTATCATGCAATAGTTTTGTTGCTCCTACATCTTTTGCATATTCTTGCAGGTCAAAATCGATCTTCTCATACAGTGCCAGCTCCTCATCAGTAACAGGTGCCACTGCTTCATTAACACCTGGTATGAGGATTTTCCCTTTCTTGTCTACAAGAGAACCTGTAAACAAACACCTAATATCAGAATTCAACCAGAACAAACAAGATGTCATTGCTGAGAGCACTTTCCACCAGAAAGAGAAGTCTTTGCCTTCTGAAAACTCTGTAAAGGTAATGAAATTCCAACCTCCCGGAGGCCATTTCACTAGGCATGGAAGGCACTTATGGAATTTGCAGTAATCTAAAATGCACTTCTTTGCAACTGTATTTAATTCTATTGCTACATGTTTAGCTGGCTGTTTGAAGTCAGGATTCCTAAGGAGTTCAATAGGGCATCCATAGAAGAGATTGCAGAAAAAAGCTGATTTAATTAACATACAAGTTTGCAGCAGGATTTTAAGGGAAGCTTAAGTAGATAGAAAACTTCTTGGCAAGACCTTCATCATGTTTCTGTATCTAGTGCATCAGCCTGTTTTATGCATACCTGGCAAGCACCATTTCACTGGTCATTGCTTTGCTCAGTGTAAGCAGCCCTTAGGAACACCACCACCCCACCGCCCCCAGCAAACTCACTCGTGCTTTGATGGCTCTTACTCCCATTTAGATGCATTCAGTGAAACCTGCTTTTTCTTACCCATTAGAGTAATGAGATCTGTCATGGCCTCATGTACTGAACCACCATAAACTCCAGAGTGAAGGTCTTTGTCACTACATTCCACCTGGTTTGAAGTGAATTAAGATTCAGGTTAATTTTTAGCATGACCATACCGTCAAATGCACAGACTTTTACCCTAGCTTTCTGCTGCATGTATGTTAAGAATGCATCATTTTTGAAACCAGGCCCCTCAATTGTAGCACATGAAAGCAGATATGCTTTTTATTGCTCTTTTATTGCTATGGCATACAAGCCCCCCCAGTACTGACTGTCCCAGCCTTGGGGACTTCAGTAGTGACGTCTCTTCCTGCACTCAAGGAAATATCTGGATGAAGGTATCTGTGCCATAACATAATCCTCCACTGAAGGTGCTGGCTTATTTTGCTTCGTACAGCTGAGAGCTATCCCTCCCACCCAAGTACCATACAGCATAGTAAAAGGAAGGTATTTACACAATTAGTAGAGACTGTTCCACTTAAGTAGTCACTTCCACCTTTTCTGAATAGAAGGTACTGGCATGAAAGACTTTGAGCTACCACTCTTCTCCAGCAGAAAATTCATGTTAATACTGGTTTTGCAATGTTACCTCTTAGCATAGCACTTACCTCTATGAAGTAGTAGCAGATACCCCTCAAGCCATAGGTGATACAAGGCTTCTTCTTGCCTAGCCAGTAGTTGTCAGAAATGCAAACATAATCCACATCTTTGAAGAAGGTGTTTTGCTGAGCAAAAATCAGTTCATCAAGGCCTTCAGATCCTGATTCTTCCATACCCTCTAGACAGAACTTAACATTTACTGGAAACTCCTTCGAAAGCAGAGAACAAGAACCGATTAAGTATGTGAAAACATTGGACTCCTTCAGCAATCAGTAATTTTCATCTGTCATATGCAAAGCAGAAAAATGGAGATGGGTAAACTAGTTCCGTGACAGCGGAATTTGTTAATTATACACACAGTATTCGAAAGTTTGGACTGCACTTACATTGAGGGCACTTACACCACCCTTCATTTGATGGAATTCAAATTTTTAACTAAGCTCTAGAACAACTTGTTCCCAATCCTCTTAACTGTGGGAAGGCAGCAGAAATTTGTTGCCAATGGTAAGTCACAGGGCTAGGAAAACTAACATTAACCACAGAAATTGCATGCCACAGTACAAGAGTCAGAGCTACCCTGTCTATCCAGTCTACCATACTCTATGCCTAGACAGCACTTGAGAAGTATTAATTCTTCTCACAAGTAATAGCAACTTGTCTTGCAATGTAAAGTGACAATGTTAGTGATAGGACGAGAGGAAACAGGTTCCAGTTACATCAGGGGAGGTTTAGATTGGATATTAGGAAACATTTTTTCATTGAAAGGGTTATTAAACATTGGAATAGGCTGCCCAGGGAGGTGGTGGATTCACCATCCCTGGAGGTGTTTAAAAAAAGGGTAGATTGGGCACTTAGGGACATGGTTTAAAAGTGGCTTTTGTCAGGGTAGGTTAAAGGTTGGACTTGATGATCTTAAAGGTCCCTTCCAACCTCAGCAATTCCATGATTCTATGATTCTAAAGCAGACATTCTGAGCTATTTCTGATTGGACTTCTTCTTGAAGAAACACTGCAGAGCTCCAAGTTTGGTGTTACTAAGGTAATCTCTTCTTGAGCTCAGTGGCAGTGAGACACTAAGCTTTGTTAAAGGCCAAACCAATTTGACATCCTGACATGAAAGTGATCATACTTGATTATTCCTGCTGCTCGAGATGCCTGTATATGCATTTTCCTTCCTACATATCACATTAAAGCAAAAATGTCTAGGGTGCTATCTAAACATCTACAAGACTAACTTGTCAGCAAGTCAACTCAACCCTACTGGGACAACAGGGAACTTGCAGGACTACTGCATAGTTCCTCCAGTCAGCTGAATAAGCAGGCTTGCCTCAAAGGTTTGTGGCTTGGATAACATTTATTGCTATACTCAGCTGTATGTAAAAAAGAAGGATAGATTTTGGGCACATACCTGGTTAGTTTGTTGATAAGCTTCCAAGGCATTCAGCCAGGCAAGGACTGGACCTTTGTCATCTGTTGATCCTCGCCCATACAGCTTTCCTGTAGAAACAAGATACAAATTAATCACTGTGGAGAAAAATAAGGATGAAGCTTCAGTCATCTCTTGCCTTCAGGAGAAAACATCCTTTTGGATGAGCTTTTTAGCCCTGCTTATATTAACTTTCATATCTGATTCTTCTGAAGTAGCAGTTTTACATCCCACTTCATACACCCATGCAAGTGGGATAGGTACAGGACTGCAATAGTTCTCCCACTTAGAGCTAAGCCACCTCTTCCCTCACCTGCTCCCTGGACAGGAGTTGAACACAAGCCTGGAAAAGACGTAACTGCCTTGGGCTAAGTTGTTCCTATTCTTTCACAATGACATCACTTTCTACAAACACAGCAGAAGAGGTATAGGAACAAGCTACTTCCTTTTAACAGAAACCTATCCAATATTAGCTTCAATTCAATAATTCTTTGTTTGAAGAGTAAGACTTTAGCAGCTAATGAGCAATCACTTCTCTGGATTCTCCAGATAAATGTGAACGTCCCCAGTAAGGCCTTTAGTCAAAGGCAAGTTTTATAGGCTACAAGGAAGTCCCAGGAAAGGTAGCACATGGGATCACAGTAGAGGCAGATATTGCTGCAACTCAGAGCAGTGGCTACCACCCCATAGCATTAGGTGTAACCACAGTGACAGAACAAAACAGACAGCTTGCAAGGTAAGGAGCCATTGATAAATATGCTTTTTACACTGCCAGGCTGCAAAGAGATAAGACAGAGTCTAAGGCAAGTCTAGCTCTTGCTATCAGGTGAGATAATCCAACTTAGTAACATGGACTCTGATGCCTATGACCAAATGTCCAAGTCGAAATACTAGTTACCACAGATACTTCTTTTCTTGGCAATGATTAACAGTTATGCAACAAGAATGGTTAATGTCCTTCTATTTGTATGACCTTTGACACTAAACACTGAGCAAATGAAACAAGGAAGAGGCTGTTGGTAGCACCAGCTTTAAATAGAAAAGAAAGTTTTAGTCTCCCCTTGGCTACCGGGAATGTGTTGTTTCAACAGGAGTTACTGCACAATTTCTTCATCCCCATTTATAGGAGAAGGATATTTGTCTGGGCACTAGCTCTGTAAAACACAATTTCTGCAGTACTCATTGTAGCATTGTATGCAAAACCACAGCAGCAATTCAGGGAGGCTACTGCACCACTCCTGTCTCCAGGCATAAAGAGGCTGTGTTGTGTTTGTCCCTTACAGTGGTTCAGAATCCCTGCAGTCTGACACGACCTTACAGGCTGCAAGTTGTGAACAGCACAAGAAACTAGTTTTAGAAAGCTTTCTGGCAACAAACTGCTACCATGGAAGGCAGCAGTTAAGACTTTGCTGTAGCTACACGGAAGATAACATGCAAATACAGTCTAGACTATCAGACAAGGAAACAAATCCTGACAGCAGCTGAAATTTTGCAGCTCTACTTGTTTACCATTTCCCCTCCTGCATCTTTTATGTCAACAGTATTAAATAAACACCCATGTCCATTCTTACTGTCCTTCCCCTGTTCAATCAAGGGTACAACTGCAGAGCAGTTGAGAAATATGACACTTAAGGAAGTACTCATCAGTTTGCGAAGTCCACAGCTCTTACCTTCTCTTTCTACCAGCGTGAAGGGCTCGCTATCCCAGCCATCCTCTAGTGCTGCTGGCTGAACATCCAGGTGACCATATACACACACCGTCTTTTTCTGTGGATCTGAGCCAAGTGTTCCCAACACAATTGGCGGTAGAGGAATCTCTGATCCATCAGACAGCTAGAAATAGGAGGCAAGAAGTTTTATTCAAATGTAGAACGTCAGAGTGGGCATTCTTATCAGATGAATTAATTACTTTAACATTACAGAGGTTCTGCAGTTAGGGGCATAGACAGCTAACAAAACTAAGCTACTTAAACTGATTACCAGAAGCAATGTGCCAATGAAGGCATGACAGCACCATGCCAATAAGTTCCCTGACAAGTCCCAGTAACAGTCAAAATGTTCCAAGCCACTCAGAACTATTAGCTTTAAACTGGCAATCCTACATCAGATTTTAGCAGAGCAAGCTGTCTGCATGCCAAACTGCCATATCCAATGCTGACCTAAGCAGAAGTGATAAACTCCATTCAATATTGCATTCTGCATTGCTTGTCACTGCACTTTCATCCTGTCCATAGTATAGTGCTCTAGTCAAGAGTTTCCTGACAGTGGTATCACTGAATATAACACGTGCCTACACCCAAATAAGATCAGCATAACAGCTGTATTTCTCTGTACCAGCCTATGCTGTAAAGCAAAGGGCAGGGTAGTGCTGATGAACCTAGTTCAAGAGTTGAACTTTTCTTAGTCCTTTGGAATACCCCATAAGCAATTATCACACAGTATTCTCTGTCAGCATGTATTTCCCTTCCAGTGAATACATACTCCTAGACACTGATCAGCAGATCAAGATCAGCTTTGATTTTTGCTCATATGGGCTCCAAGCTCCAATTTCTTATCAACAGGTTACATGATCCTTGGCCAGCTGCAGCTCTAAGCTATTAAAGCATTATTGCAACAATTTACACTTACAGTAATCAGTACACAGTACAAACTGCTGTGCAGCAGTAAACTAAGATCAGACAAGTTTGCCAGTTGCTTTACATTATCTTTCACTGATATAGCAGCAATGTACATAATACAGACTACTTTTGTCTATACTTAATATAAAACTCAATACTAAAATTAATTTCAATCCAGTGCAAGAGTTTCCTAAATAGAAATGTTACTTGTAATAAACTCTGTAAAATGTGCCCTTGCCCCCCAAATGTTACACTGATGAAAGAAAAATTTTGTCTCTGAATTAACTGAAACACTTCTGATGGAATTTTAGGCTGTAGGTAGTAGCACAACTAGAATTATCCTACAGGTTCCCTCCCAAGAGGGCACACGAAGTCAGCTGCTTCCCTACTGGGACCTCTAGCACTACAAACAAGTGTATTCCAGTTGCCAGAAGCAAGAACAGCTCAGAGGGTCCCAATACACACAGATTTCACTCTGCAATCATTAGCACAAATTACAATGACAATCTTCTAAAGCCAGCAAACAGTCCAGTACAACAGAATTTCAAATCCCACTATCCAAATGCTAGTCTAACAATTTTGGTATGGGTCTTATTCTGTGACATGTGGTGACTAGGCACTTCAAAGGAGAAGCATATCAAGTGGATGCTTCCCTAGGATAGGGTTATTGGCATAAGGACACTCATTTCTCAGGTGAGGAAAAGCAGTCCAGACAGCTGAAAATAAGGAGGGGACTCATCCTATAAAGGATCCTTCTGTATCCGGTAAGGGAGCAGTGCAATCTTGTGACAAATGTAGCACTTCTGGAAGAGCCTAACAGTCTTTTGGAACACTTATTGAAACTTCAGTAAGTATCTTAACAGTCCATGGGGTCTAAGATCCAACACCAACCTGCTGTTAGAAGTGTCTAACATTTTTATTTGCAGGTGCTCTGTTCATGTTCAGTTAGAAGAGTATTTAAAATACATGTAATACACAGTCCAAAGTGTAATGCAACATGCTTAAAAGATCTGGACCCCAAGGTTTGCTATAAACAAAAGTTTTAACAGGAAGTTCAGACTGTGTGACAGGAAAGACATTATCCTACACCCCAACCGGCTACTGCCTTTCTAAACCACTACCCACAAGACCCTTGTGTGGTGATCCTGACCAGAAGACCATCAGACATCAAGGAATTAGTGGTCCACATAGTTAGCCTGAGTACACCCAAGCCCGTGCTGTGCTATGCTGTGCACACAGCTTTGCCTTCCTGCCTGTACTGTGCTGTACAAATCCTTGGGCTGCAGCATAAACTTAGCCAGTTGACTGTAGCTTGCAGGCAGCTCCCACTTGGTACTGATGATTACACCACCTGCACGTCCTTGTCTTTATCTAAAAAAGTGCAGCAAGAAGTTCTCATGTAAATATTCCTTTTGTTTGGCAGCAGAATTGAACAGCTTGAATAAATGAAATGGAATAACATTTCCACGAGTAGGATCTGCACAGCATGCTGCACACTGATTGGATGCCCACTAGATGCCACATAGCTTGGGGTTCCAGCATCTGAAGGGACATAAGATTATCTATACTATCCTCTTCCTTTATAGTGGTAGCTCCAATAAGCAGCATTTTAAAATTATACTTTATGGAATCTAAGTGCCTTTCTTACTAGGATCATAAGAAGCCAACACCTCCTAGTGCAAAACACCTTGTCTTCTAAAGAGACTTTTTCTACTAAGCTGACACAGAGATGCTCACATACCTTTTGTTTCCCAATATCCATAAGTTGGGTTGTGCCTCCCAGTCGCTCAATATCCTTCGCAGCAACCTCCATCATGCGTCTGATTTCAGCCCTCTTCTCTGGCCACGCTGACACACTCTGGATTGCCACCCATTCAGCCAGCCGCTACAGAAAGACAGAAGTGTTGGAGGTTTTTCTACAAATTAATTATGGCATGGGAGGCCCTATACAAATACAATACCTTGCATTTCAACTAATACCATTTTAGTCAAGCTTAAACTCAAGGCAAATCAGCTCTGTCCTCTGTTCAAAGGTGTACTCTAACCATTAATGTTACACTCAAAAGCTCTCTAAAACCTCACTTTCCTACAGGTGCCCCTGCAGTGTAGCACAAAGTCTAGAGATGCATAAGGTAAGCTCAAGAGTACAACAGCTTGTGCATATTGTGCCTTTCTGATTGCTGTTCTTTAAGTATCCAGAACCAGCTAATGTCCTTCAGGCTTCTCAGAAAGGCCGCCTTAGCTTTTTCCCCCGCATGAGAGATCAGTGAGAGCAACTGGCAGAAGTCAAGCTGAACACTTGGCATAGTTCTTCCCTAGGAGTTTACGGTGCTATACCACCGATTCCTTCACAGGTGAAAGGGACTGGAATACAAGGTGCAATTAAATAGCAGGTTAAACAGCAAAGTATAGAGGTAACTCTCCCTCTGTATCCCAACACGAATAGTTTCATATGAGAAAGCTTTATTCCAGTATTGTTCATACCTTTCTTTTCCAATCTCAGAAGGGGAAAGACAGTATAAACCTAGTCTGGCATTCAGGAAACAGTGTCAAACTTCTTGTGCCTCTAAATAAGGCACTGCTTGCACTATACGGTAATAGAGCTTTTGCTAATAAATCTACCATGAAGATTTACCTCTTTGCCTAAACTTAAGAAACAAAGTTTTCTGACTTGACTCAAAGCTGTCATACCTGATGCCTGCTCCCCTCTCTCCCCAGTTACTTGGCATTACTCTGTTACTGGGCCTGTTATATAGGTGTAACAAGCAGCTTGAAGGTGACCACCTAACTTTTCATATCCCATAACTGTCTGTGCTGCAGGACAAAACTCAATGAAAACTTACCTGAATATAGAGCTCCTGGTGTTCATCAATGTACTTAAAGAGGGTTTCGAGAGCCGACATTTTCTGACCAGAATGGTGTTGCTGAAGATTCTGTGACAGAAAAATAATTTAGTCCTCACAGGTTTAAGGAGCAATGGTCAGTTGTAGTGTGCTATAGGCCTGAATGATATTAGCTAGGTCCAAGCAAGCAGCACACTTTTGAGTTCTACAAAGCAGGCAGCTTAGAAACCTGTGTTTTCTTCAGCTTTAAGGTCCTAACCTGCCACTCAGCCTTCCCAAAGAAGGTTGGAGTGAAGCCACAGGAACAGACACCAGCCCCAGCAGGCCATGAGCAAGTGGTCAGTGACTAGTTCAGTGCTAACACTTCCTTTTTTTCAGTTTCAACCAAAATTCACATGAGAAAATCTAAGACCTCTCTTCTCCTCAGTTTTCTGTCTTCCTTACCAGTCCAAAGTCCATATTTAAAAGACATACTGTC
Source organism: Chroicocephalus ridibundus (assembly GCF_963924245.1). Classification (NCBI taxonomy): domain Eukaryota; kingdom Metazoa; phylum Chordata; class Aves; order Charadriiformes; family Laridae; genus Chroicocephalus; species Chroicocephalus ridibundus. The sequence continues at coordinate 106,194,478 of NC_086285.1, forward strand.
CATTCAATCAACAATCCCAACAAGTTTAAACCTAGTTCTCAAGTTAGAACTAAAGAAACAGCACCTCCTCTAAGCCACGAAAATAATGAGCTCTCCAAATATACCTCTGAAATCCAACTGCCTGGACCACGAGGAAAAACTCCAGTGTCTGTGTAATAGACTGAACAAGCATGTTCAGCAGCTGCTGTGATTCAGTATTTTGTTCAGTCAGCGTTATGCCAGATCCTTTAAGCCTTTCTTCCCCTTCTATGCAGAAGTCACAAGACAAGTATGATAGTTGTTAAAACATTTGACTATTTGTCTTGGGATTTCTTGAGCAGCTGGCTACTCCACAGAGCTGAAATTAATACTTCAAAGCTGCAGGTTGTCCCACACAACATACTGCAATATAGGGACATCCTGCCACCCTAAATCTACAAGAGACTTACAGAACGCATTTTCTTTCAAGCACAGTTGTACTTACACAGATCACTGAAGTTTGACTTTCACTCACTGGAGATGGCTTGTATTTAATTTACAGCATCCATCATTTGGATAATGAGTTTTAAGCACCAATTAGAACAACAGGAAATTACCAGACAGTTCAAGTATTCTCCAATAGTCATGAATGGTGAAAAGTTAACATCTTCAAAAGGACTACACAGACATAACCAAGTTAAAGCAATGCTTCTCACTGAAGCCTGGTTTTCCTAGAGAAGCCACCATCCTCACATGCAGTTAGCGCTTAGGCATGATTCATCTGGAGCTTCTCAGAGAAGCCAGCACACAGGGCATCTGACCCTTCCCTTCACTCAACCAGTTCCTACAGCAACATCAGGGCTTTAGCTTCACATCACAGGCACAAAATACAACATATTACATGGAGGATAATATTCTGTCCAACACAAACAAGATCTGAACTACTTGCTAAGTCAGGGACTACTTTAAGTATTGCCTTAAACATAGTTAAATATTCTTAAAAATTAGAGAGGCATTGAATCACTCAAGTCTCACCATGGAGCTGCAAAAAAAGTGTGCTCCAGAGAGCATCAAACTTGGAAAAGCAAGTGTTGCTTACTGCATAGGGCTGGATAATACTGCCCCTTCCCCCTTAAAAACCAGAGCTACAACTCCCTGCAGGTACTTCATACTGGAGAACTGAATCGTTCCTAGCCGTGTGGAAAAGGCTCCACGGTTCTAGCTTTTCCCAGCCCTAGAGCAGCTGCACTATGAAATAAAATAACAACCCAGGGAGCAAAGTACTTTGTGCACTATGACCACTCTGCCCCCCTTACCGGCAGGGAGGACACGCGCCCCCGAGGACAACATTTCAGCAGGCCAGGAGAGGTCTGCAGCCACCACAGAGCGCTCACCGCCCCCCCGCAAGCCCCTACACGCGGCACCACCCAGCCCCCTGCCCGCAGCGCAGGCCCTGCCCTTCGGGCTGAGGCGGACTCAAAGGCCAGATTCGGGACTTTAGAAGGTTTTGCAGCAGAAGGGAACGTTCACCGCGGCTCCCCGGCCCTCAGGCCGGGAGGAGGCTGACAGGCAGAGGCGTGGGTCAGGGGACGGGGGTGGGGAGCAGCGGCAGGTTCCCTCCGAGGAGGGGCCATGGCGGGAAGAGCCGGCCGGGCCGCCACACGAGCCGCTTCCTACGGCGGGACACCGGGCAAGGCCCGGCACCCTCCGGCGCCTTCCCGCAAGGCCGCGCCGCGGAGGCAGCCGCCGGCGGGGGCCAGGGCGGGCCAAGCGCGGCCCTGCGCGACGGGCCACGGCGCCACATCGCGAAGGAGACCCGGCTCGGCGCCCCCCCAACCCCTCCGCGCCGGCGCCGCCACTCACCCACACGCAGCCTACACGTCCCGGGCTCCCAGGCACAGGCAGTGGGGACCGCCGCCGCTGCGCCTTAAATAGCACCGCGCCGGCCCCGCCCCCTCTGCGCCGCGGTGGCCAATCAGCGGGCAAGGAGAGGGCGGGCCGGCGCGTAGGGGCGTGGCTTACCGCGAGGAGGGGCGGGGCCGTCCTGCCCCGGGGCGGGGCGCGGGGGTGAGCGGGGGTCCGTCGTGCGTGGGGCGTCAGCGCGGGGTGGCCGGGGGGGTCACGGCCTTCCCGCTCTGCAGTGAGACGTGGGGAGTGAGGGGCGTTACACCGTGTGAGAGAAATATGATAAATAGCAATGATAATGGGGGGAATGTAATAGGGGAGAATATGATATGAGAGAAATTCGGGAGATCTTGGACAGAGCCTGTCTGGGCAACTGGTTAGAATCATAGAATCGTCTAGGTTGGAAAAGACCTTTAAGGTCATCGAGTCCAGCCATCAACCTGACACTGCCAAAACCACCACTCAACCACGTCCTTCGGCACCACATCTACCTGTCTTTTAAATACCTCCGGGGATGGTGACTCAACCACTTCCCTGGGCAGCCTCTTCCAATGCTTGATAAGCCTTCTGGTGAAGAAATTTTTCATAATATCCAATCTAAACCGCCCCTGGTGCAACTTCAGGCCGTTTCCTCTTGGCCTATCACTTGTTACTTGGGAGAAGAGACCAACACCCACCTCTCTACACCCTCCTTTCAGGTAGCTGTAGAGAGCGACAAGGTCTCCCCTCAGCCCCCTTTTCTCCAGGCTGAACAACCCCAGCTCCCTCAGCCGCTCCTCATAAGACTTGTTCTCCAGACCCCTCACCAGCTTCGTTGCCCTTCTCTGGACCCGCTCCAGCACCTCTATGTCCTTCTTGTAGTGAGGGGCCCAAAACTGGACACAGTACTCGAGGTGGGGCCTCACCAGGGCTGAGTACAGAGGCACAATCACTTCCCTAGTCCTGCTGGCCACACTATTCCTGATACAAGCCAGGATGCTGGGATGCTGTCGGCCTCCTTGGCCACCTGGGCACACTGCTGGCTCGTATTCAGCCAGAATTCAATCAACACCCCCAGGTCCTTTTCTGCCAGGCAGCTCTCCAGCCACTCTTCCCCAATCCTGTAACACTGCATGGGGTTGTTGTGACCCAAGTGCAGGACCCGGCACTTGGCCTTGTTGAACCTCACACCATTGGCCTCAACCCATTGATCCGGCCTGTCCAGGTCCCTCGTTAGAGACAAACCAAATTATTCCAACCAAAGATGGGAGTATCCTTTCAACCTTCCTACATTTGTGGTTTAGATAGATTAAATAGATTTGGGTAGATTTTAGATGTGGTTTAGATAGATTAGAAAAGGAAAGTGTAGTATGAGCAGTAAGATGCAAAAGTGAAGAGTTTTGTCAGCTCCTAATAATGGCAGAAAGGCATCAGGTCATTCCACATGCAGAAACATAAAAGTGCAGTTGAGGCTTGCTATTACCCTGAGCCTGACCTAAGTGAAACAAGGCCTTATAAGATGGAAACTGCTGATGCTGCCCCTGATCATGAGTAACTGAATAGCTACGTATAGCTGTTAGCCATGTATGGATATAATAATTTGGAAATTCACATCGTTTCATAGACATTCTTAAAAGAACTGTAGAAATGATGGTTGGCACCCGGCTGTAGTAAAAGTATTTGTTAGCTGAGTTACTGAGGGAGTAACCACTCAGTCACACCTGTTGGGCAGTGTGGTCCTCACTGCCACAAATATTAGGAAATGTGCCAATAAAATTTGCTGAAGGCATAAAGCCGGGATGTGGAGTCAGGGCAGAGGAGAAAAATGATGACCCTGAGGATTGCAGAAATTTAGTAGCTGGGAACTCCTGATTTGGAAATGAGAGAGAAGGAGCAGGACATACTAACTGGTCACAGGAGGTCCATCAGCTAGCAGGAGTTGCCATGGGAAAGAACAACATAATTTGGGAGTTCAGAGGGTGGTGGCTGGGCGTGAGGTATGTGCTAGGACCTTGAACAGGGCTGTGGTGAGTATTGTCCCACGTGGGCTGCTGGGTACAGCTCCAGCCACCCATGGACGATGAGCTGGAACCACAACAGAAGGTCTCTGGGGGGCTGCTCGGGTGGTCAGAGAAACAAAGAGTCTCTGAGCTTGTGGAACGACGTGGTTGCAAGCGCTCTTTATGCTGGGGTTAATGCACAAGAAGGAGGAAATTAGTTACCGATAGTGGCTGTAAGGGCCTGAGGATGTCTGTTCCCCCTGCAGGTCTGGCTGCCTGGGTCAGGGGCCAGACGGGGATGGGGCAGCGAGGGCTGCCCCGTCCAACTGGTGTTGGTGGGGAGTGGCTCCAAGGGCTGCCCCCAGCTCCCACCCGATCATCACAGCCCTGCCTGGCCTGGCTGTGGGCCATGTTGAGCTGGGGATTCACGGGCTGACCCAGCCTTAGCCCATCCCCAGGGAGGTGTCCCATGCCCAAGGCTGGAGCTGCTCCGGTGCCCCCCAGCTGCCCTGCTCCTGGCTGGGGTGGTGGGATGGGCCTGACAGACCCCCATGGGGACCCACCACCACTCCTGGGCCTGGCACCAGGACACCCGGCACTGCCCTGTATTGGTGGAAGAGCAGATGGCAATATCAACTGCACATGGACAAATGTAGCTTAGAAACACGAATAAAGTTTCTATCCCCACTTACATTAGGGAAAACCCTGTGCAGGAGCAATAGGAAAGAAAAAGATAAAAAAAGAAGAAGAAACTGCTTCTAAAAAGTAGTTTGTTGCACTTATGAAAGGTATTAGCAACATGACAAGCGATTATTCCTGGTGAGCTCTTTCCATTCCCATGTTCCTACATGGAAGTAATTTTTGGTACTTTTTTCCCACACCCAAAATAAACACCACAAACCGAAAATACAAATCAAGGACACAAGCTAAAAACAAAACCAAAAAAACCCCAACAAAACACATTAGGGAAACATACAGTGAAAATATTGTGTACTGTATTATCAGAGTTTTCTACAAGACTGTATTAATCTAAAATCCACAAAGGATCATGTGAAGAACAAACACGAAAACCACACAGCGGCTTACCAAAGTGAAAACAACAAAAACTTTTTTGAAGGATAACAGGCGCAATTGTCAGCTTTGAGGGCCTTGTAAATGGTCTTTAAATTTTGTTTCACAAGGCTGGTAATTTGGAGGTGAAAAGAATATGAGCATACATAAAAGTCGTCTGAGAACTGAGGAGAAAAGAAGGGTAGGAAAAGACATATTTATCAGGAATGATTTAAAGACAGAAGGTGACAAAGCAAGATACTTTATAAAGAAAATATAAGGATTCTTGGCCTTTCCTGGTCTAGGCGAAGCTATCTAAGATGCTCTATTTCTTTTTTTAAATATGTTCTCTATGAAGTAGTTTTGTTTAAAGAAACCATTCGTAGATTGCTTTTGAATGATGGGGGTGTAGCATGTACGAGGCAGCAGAAGCAACAGCAGCTGAGTAGGTGAGGAACCTGAAACCGGAGCAGTGGTCTGAGGAGAGGACAACTGTGTGAATCCTTTTTGTGGGATGGCAGCGGACTGAGAGCCACAGGCTGTGAGAGGCCGACAGAGATACCATTGCCTTAGTACCTATGTCCATCCTTGATGAAAAATTGCATGTGAAATGATGGAACGGACCAGAAAGCTTCTATAGGTGCCACAGTAAACGTGTGAAACGTCACTGTCATTTCTTTTTTCAAGTGGTGGTCGTGTCCCTATATGCAGGTGTATGGCATCTAAAAATCTCACATTGCTCAACTTCTTTGTCCTTTTTTCTAAGTCAGATGAATATGCAACAGTTACTTTACTGCACTTTTGAGGGGAAAAAAATAAAAAACACGAAAAGCTGTAAATTAGTTGTCTTCAGCCTCTTTAATTTATCTTGCTGTTTCCTGCTCTGTCTTCCCCTTTTCCTCTTTATTTGTATGGTTCTGCTTAGGTGAGTCACAAGCCCAACTTTCTAAACATCAGGCGCTCACACTACGTTAGACTGAAAGGAAAGATCATGTATATGGACTTGCAGAGCAATGCAGCTTTGTTGGGTTTATTCGCTTCCCTGCACACAGCAGTTTTTGGACTAGTGGCAGTAAATTTAAATAGGCAGGTCGCAACCGATGTTTAAGGAGTTCCTCACTGATTGCTTTAACCCCTTCTAAACTTAAGCGTGTCCTATTTATATCACCCCCATGTACATCCACCTATACGGACTTTTGACTCCATTAACATTGCTTATCTTAAATACACTGACATGGGTAATGACTTGAAAACTTCAAGATAGCAATTTTTGCAGGGTCTTCCTTCCTTTCATACTTTCAAATGCACAAGAATTCTTCTTGTGGGCCTTCTCTTAGGCCCATGATCCTTGGGAATACCACATTACCGCTGTGTTAAAAAACGTGCTTCCACTCTTCTGGAGTCTGAAAGTCATTAAGATGCCACCAGATGTTCTTACTGAAAGGACATAACTAGCTTGATGTATCTATAAGATTTATGTATGTCAACATCTTATATCAGCCCTTCTTGGGTTTTGTACCCTCTCTGCAGATGTGCCTATTAACATAGAGACTCTCTGGGATGAAGTCCATATCCCTCTGAGACACATCAGATTTTCTTCCAAACCAATTTCTGCTCTCCTCCTGATACAAGAAAGAGATTAGAGATACTGACAAACTGGAACAAATTAGATATGGACAAACTGGATTGACTGGTAGCAGCAGGCCGCCAAGGTCATTAACTGGGCTGGAGAACATGATATATGGAAATGACTAAGAGAGCTGGGGTTGTTCAACCTGAAGATGGGAAGGCCAAGTGGTATCAAATGGCTCTCTACTGCTAACTAAAGGAAGAGCGTAGAGAAGGAGAGAAATCACGCTCAGAGGTACACAGCAAAATGGCAAGAAGCAACAGTCACAAGTTGCAGCAAAAGAAATGCTGAGTAGATATAAGGAAAAAAAAATTGTCAGGGTGGAAGTGGCTGAGCCCTGGAACAAGTTGTCCAAGGGGCTGTGGAGTTTCCAGCCATGGAGACATTTGCCAGGGAGCAGCAAGGCCTGGCCAAGGTGACCCAGCGAGGGTGACCAAGCACAGGGGAGCAGTCCCACAGCATCTGATCACAGCAGGCGGAGCCAGGGGCTGATGACAGGGTCCATCGATAGCCCTGGACATGGCAAGCGATGAGCCAGGTCCAGGGTCCAGCCAGAGAGTCCCATTAGGAGCAAAAGGAGATGGGGCTGGAGATCAGGCTGGAGGCAAGGGTGCAACATGTGTCCCAAGCCCACCCAGGGGACAGGGACAGGACTGGAAACAAACAACAGCTCCCTGAAGCACTGCCAGCCCTGCCTGTCCCTGCCCAGCCCCAGGGGTCCCCTGCCACCCATGGACAGGACCCCATCTCAGACCCCCAGAGCCATCGGCTGCTGCCCCAGCAGGACTGGTCTTCAGATCCCCAAAGCCCTGCCCTTCCCAGCCATGGGTACCCCAAGCCCAGACCACCCCTGGGGCAGAGGGATGGTGGGACAGGCCTTGACTGGAGAGGACATGCCCTGCCAGACCACCTGGGGAGTCGTCACTGCTACTGGCCCCAGGCCCACAGGGAGCCCCTGTCCCACCCTGTGCCCTGGCAGTGGGGTCACCAAGAGACAACCTATCTACAAACAAAAGTCTAGGGTCCGCCCAGGAAGCAGGGCCAGAGCTTTGGGCAGGGTGCTGGACGGGGTGATCTCCAAAAATTCCTTCCAACCAAAACTAATCTGTTATTCCAGGACTCTAGAGTCTGACCAGACTTGAACAGAGTCTTAGAAGTCTTAGAAGAGATATCAGTCAACATTTGTTTCTTCAGCTTGGGTAAAGGTAGAATCCCATGTTAAAGCATGAGACTAAATTAATTTATTTTTTTTTAATTTAAAGGTAATTCATTTGAAATGTTTAAAGAGCTGTTACAGCAAAAAAAAAGAGATCCCCAAACTCCTGGCCCAGTCGTTGATGCATTGAACCTTTCTGCAATTCTGGTAGCCCCTATATCAATAAGGTTGTGATTTTCCTGTTAAAAAAACCACACTTAAAAGCTTGTTGCAACTTCACATCCTCCAGAGTCTTCTCAAAATACCAAAACTTGATTACTCTAAGCCTTCAGTAGTCACTAGCTGCTTAACTAAGCCAATTCAGGACACCATAGACCTTGAAATCTCTCATCTCAGGCACTAGATTTACCTGCAAACCACGAGAGCATAAGTAGAATACAAGGGTCTTGCTGTGCACTCCTGGATAACTCTTCACTCCTGTTTTCCTGGATTTATACGAGGTGGCTTTGCCCATCCCTGTAAGTGCTATTTTGCTGAGTCTGTACACTATATTGCAATCTGTGTTTTCCGTGTACTATTGTCAGGATGCAGCAGTGACCCGTTGGAAATGTCACTGTTAAGAACCCAGATTAAACCTGAAGACTGGCTAACCTGTCTGGAGGGCTGGAGAGAGTGTCTCAAATTAGAGAGAGTGGCAGAGAGCCAGACAAAAAGAAACTCTTCTAAATTTAATGTGCAGATTGCCCAAATATTAATGCGCTTTTGGCAGCATGCTCCACGTTGCACTGCCCCAACGTTGCCCAGGAACAGGCACTCTTTCTGTTTTGGGGAACTTAGGCTCAGAGAGGGCAGGTGCTGCTCCCTCTTCTGATTTTGAGGCACAGATGAAAGAACAGTGGCAGAGGCTGTTAGTAAATTGTTCTTCCGCAGCACCTTGGAGGACTGGCTCTGCATATCTTGGAAAGTCATTGAATAGGCCAGATTCCTTTGCTGAAGTGTCAGGCCAGCTGTGCCACTGCTCTAAAAAGAGTGAGAAAAGCACCTACGTCCCTTTGCACAATGTCTGTTCTGCTGCCTAAGCGTCACCAATGCCCTCTGTGCTTCTGCCTGCTTGTCCTGATACTCTGCATTAATATCACAGAATCACAGAATGGTCGGGGTTGGAGGGGACCTCTGGAGATCATCTAGTCCAACCCCCCTGCCAGAGCAGGGTCACCTAGAGCAGGTTGCACAGGAACACATCCAGGCGGGTTTTGAATGTCTCCAGAGATGGAGACTCCACCACCTCTCTGGGCAGCCTCAAAGTAAAGAAGTTCCTCCTCATGTTGAGATGGAACTTCCTATGTTTAAGTTTGTGCCCATTACCTCTTCTCCTGTCACTGGGCACCACTGAAAGGAGCCTGGCCCCATCCTCCTGACACCCACCCTTTAAGTATTTGTAAGTGTTGATAAGGTACCCCCCTGGTCTTCTTTTTTCTGGACTAAGAAGACCCAAGTCCCTCAGCCTTTCTTCATAAGAGAGACGCTCTAGTCCCCTGATCATCTTGGTAGCTCTCTGCTGCACCCTCTCCAGCAGTTCCCTGTCCCTCCCTGTCCTTCTCGAACCGGGGAGCCCAGAACTGGACACAGTACTCCAGAATATAACAAGTCAGTTGCTCAAATGGGGACGGTGGGACTCATGTCACGCAACAAGCAAGTGTAAGGAACAGGCAAGCAAAGGGTCAATAGCTCGGCTAGGTGCGGCCTGACTGCAAATGAGAACCACAGCCCTTGGAGACTGCTTCAGTCCAGCACTCCTCTTTGGAATGACCACAGAGCCCGAATGCCAAAACATTTACCCTTTTGCAACTTAATCTCCACTACCCTGTATTTCATCCAAACTTTTCATCCCAACACCATGCCCACTGTATCCATGCTGAAAGCGCACGGAATGTGCCATGTGTGAGAGCAGATGTCATTTTCAATTTCTCTTTGAATGTATTTTGGAGTGTTGGGAGCCTTTATTTCAGTCTTTTATAAGTTGTTGATTTGCCAAAGTGAAAGAGAAATATTAGAGAGACTTGGCCAGCACCACGCTCTCCTCAAGGAAATGGAGCTTAAGTGCTTCCCCAGCTGGAATTTTCCTCCCGGGTTGCAGCTTTGCAGGACTGCTCTTCAGTGTCTGCTGCGGTCTCACCGTGGTTCCTTTCCCCATCCTTTGGTGGATCTCCCCTCTTCCCAGGCTGAGGATCACATCCAGAATAATGCAATCCCTCTTCATCGTTTTGAGAGACTTGCAACGCGTTCTTTTGGTAAGAACACGTGTGTGTGCATCTGTGCAGCATGGCTGAGAGCGCAGTTTACTTACAGTTAGGAAACAGGGAGTCGCGAAAACAAGGCATGTTAAATATTGTCGGGTAATGGGCATCTCTGTGTATTCCTCCTTTTATGTACCTTAGCATAAATCCAAAGTAATTCCACTGATACTGGGTCAGAATTAAGGCCTCTTTTTTTTTTTTTTTCAGAAGAAGCCTCTTGCTAAAGATGTGGAAGAGGGGCTTCCTTCTACAACACACAAAGTCCTCTGAGGAGAGAGATGATGGACAAGTGCTGCTGGTGGTAGATAACTAAAGGGCTAAGAAGGATAGAAAGAGTAAGTCATTGAAAAATAAGAAGAACCGAAAGAATGTAAGTAGAGGAGCAAATGGGATTGTGCTGAAGAAAAATGTCAGAAAACAGAAGACAGGAAAAGGACGACAGCACATCACTGCAGAAAAAAATAAGAAAAGTAATGCCAATTTAATTATAAGAAGTTCTGGAGCAAAAGCTTCATTACAGGAGGGCATTTTCCAAGCTTTTATGAAGTTCTGCTTTTAAGAAAAAGGACAAAACTTTGATAATCCATTGCACAAGTGTAGATAGGGGCAACTGGGTGGCTAACTTAAGCAGAGATTTCTGCAATCACACATCCTAAAAGCTGAAAGATACTTGTACTGCCCAAGCCAACTGAAAACCGTGGGATGACGCCTGCTAACTGCCGTGGCCTTTGGCTCCAACCCATAACAAATTAAGTTTGTTCAAAAGGTACCTTATTGCCTTATAAAGTATTTCTCAGTCAATTTAATTTCTCATCAAAAGACAGCTTGTGGCTTGGTAGGAAGAGCTGACTCAATGCCAGATTTTAAAACATCACAGAAAGCGACGGAGAGGAATGTTGCATCTCCTGAAAGACCCATCTAACGAGTAAACCATACACACCAACTTGGCTTTGATGAGAAACAAATTCACCTCTCTTTCTCTGTTCTTTTTTTGTGTGAGGAGGCGCATTGCAAATAGGGTACAAAGATTGTGCCTGCGGAAGAAGCTATGGAAATTCACTTCTGAGGCTTCTCAGGCACAGACAGCTCTGCTCGAAGTAGGAGGCAGCACCGTGGCACTCTGTTAGGGTTTGAAGAACTCACGACAATTTATTGTCGTTTAGACAATTCTTGTATCACCTGATGACCCCTCCCCACCCAGGAAGGGGAATCGGGAAAAAACAAGAAAGCCTGAGGGTTGAAATATAAATAGATTTATTAGAATAATACTAAATAACTAACATTAATAGTATTAAAGAAACAATATTGATCCCGATAGCAATATAAAATATACAGGATTATACTCAGCCAAAGCTATCAGCAGGAAGCTGTGCACTCCCAGCAGGGACGGCAAATGTCGGACACTGAGCACTACGGCTTCGGGAGGAAGGGAAGGGATCAGGGGTCTGTCACTGGAGCAAGGAGTTCTCAGGATGGCTGCCATCACAGAAGAGAGAGACTCCTCAGCAAACTTTCTAATTTATATTGAATGTGATGTTCGTGGTATGAAATAATTCTGCTGGCCAGCTTGCGTCAAGTGCCCGGGTCTCGCTCCTCCTCATCCCTGCACCTGGCAAGGCTGGAAAACAGCGAGACTTTGAAACCCTCATACCACAGCTGGCTATAAAGTAAATATTTTCACAAATTCAGACACTTGAGTCTTCTAAAAATGCAATTTTCACAAGCATTAGAACAGACCTCACTGAAAAGTAAAATTACTGAAAGAGAAATTGATCCTGTGTCGCTCAAACCAGGACACGCTCCTTGTTTATTATACAGGGTATTGATGACTTTGTACCAATGACCCCTCCGCCCCCAGAAATAAGCCTGGCCACCAGAACCACTCAGGTTCCTGGAGGATGCTTCTGTGTAACAGGAGGAACATCATACAGCAGAGGCACCGCCGCGGCTCAGGCAGCTGGACGGGGTCCCGCACGCAGATTTCTTGCTCAGGAGTAACACGGGGGAGTCACTCGCGCTAATGGTATTTAACCTTGGTGTAATTATGAGCGATCTGTTGTAAGCAGTACAGCAACTAAATCGTCTACTCTTCCCTAAACAAATGTCATACCACACTGGATGCGCGCAAACTAACAATACATTACCTAAAGAAAACCTCATTACTTGCAAAGACTGATAGAAAATTGAATTTCCCTAATGGATCATTTTGCAGTTTGCTCCGTGCCCGGCCATCCATCGTTCACAAAGAAACTGCAAAGTACAGCTTCAAGGAAGCAGTTGAAAGCAATTTTTTGCAGAACCGATACTGAAAGTCTCCCATGATCTTGCTAAATCTTCATTATTTTTTTTCTATTTCAGATTTGGATTTTTAGAAGAGAAATCAAGAAATCAAGAATACCCACTTGTAAATGAGCTATGATCTATCATACATGATAGCTACATTTAATTTGACTTTTAAACGTAGAATACTATAGTACACAGCCCTTGAGCCAAAGAAAAAAGCAAAACAATAAGAAAAATGCTATAAATTCTGATTTGCTTACGTGAATGGAGAAAAGCAACAGAGTTTCTCTCTGGAAGATCTGTTTAGAGTTTACAAAACCTTTCATGTGCAATATCGAAAGTATCCACTTGGTGGTCACTTGTGCCTGCAATGAAGATGCTTTTTTCCCATCTCCAGGAATCGGTTATTTGCTTTCCATTTCTCTTCTAGCAACAGGGAGCGTGCAGGCCTCTGGAAACAGCTGGGCTGCATTTTAAAATCCCCGGCGTAACAAGATGCAAGTGTGTGGGCCTTGGCTATCCTAGATCGCTCTTGACAATGAAACAAATTTAAAATCAGCCTGGTGCAAATTCCTAACTTTAACACACTTCAGAGTCTGCAGCCATAAAGCTGGGCTAATCTTATTCTGTATGACAACATGGTAACTTTTCGGACTCTATCAGCTGTAGAAACGTCATCTTAATCAATACACTGCAATGTATAATCTAGTCATTGGACTAAAAAAGATGACACTGAACCCTCTTATTCTTTCGAGCTTCCACATGTCTAAATGATCACAGCCTTGTGAATGCCATACATATATTGTGTAAAATAATCTGCCTGTTTAAATGACTTCAGATCAGTCACGTAAATAACTGCACAATGCAAGAAGCCGCAGGGAATTAGCTTGTTAGATGGTGGGGTTTTTTCCTTTCTACGTAACCCTAGTGCGACTTCAAAATATTTCTGGAATTGCTTCAGGCTTCTCATAAAGGGAAGCTACAAGGAGCCAGATCCAGTATTGGTATAATGAGATCACGTGGCCTGAACTTGGTGCAAAGAATAGGAACTGCGTATAGAAAGACTGGAAAAGGATTGCAGCATTTTGCCGTCTTTGTTTCACACGCTATGGGCAGACATTTCTCCCTTTCACACCCTGTGGACGGGCATACAACGCGCCACACAGTAGCAGATTCCATTGGGGAGCATCCTCTTAGGCTAGAAAAACTGCTCTCAAGGCACTGACTCCAATCCCAGGCAAAGACAATTCCACTTGTAATTCCACTTACAAACTGATTAAGCTTCATCTTACAGCTAATTAAGCTGTTTTTCCTGATGGTGACTGGTAGCACGAACAGACAAAGAACGTAGCAGGGAAGCAATAGGTGATGCTGTGTTTGGCATCATTGTTGATACGTGGACAAAAATTCCTGAATATTTTTACATCTTCATTGTTCCATCTAATCTGAAGAATTACAAGTAAACAAACTGCAGTCTGCCACAGCCACTGCCAAGGCATCTCACTGGCTTCTCCAGATGATGCTGTTTCCAAATGAGAGGGAAAAGTTGACATGCAGTTAATAAAGAGATTAATTGGAAGGGAATATATGAGAAGTGCAGGCCAATTAAAATTTGCGGTGTAGAATCCAGAAAGTGGTAAAAGGGAAGAAGAAAATAAATATCTTTGGCTTTTGTGGGCAACTCTGCCTAAGGAATATCTGATGGAAGTACAAAGCAAACAAAACATAGAACAAAATACATTATTACAAATTCTTTATTCTGTATACACACGGGAAAGCTTTTCCTGTCTAAACACTTCCCCTTGTTTAAGTCGGTGAATTAGTCTAGACTTTTGCCTTGTCCACAAAGCTACGCTCTGTATTTTATATTGTGCCATTTTTCTACTTCTGGTGTGCAATGTGACCCAATAAACTCGCCGCACGCTGATGCAGTAAAACTTCTGCGAGTAGTTTGCAACGTATTCTTTTTGATTAATGGCATAAATGCGAAAATACGTTTGGATTCCTCTGGTAGACTCCGTACTCTGCAGGGGAATTTCGCTGCCTAAAGGACGTGTTCAAACGTATGTCAAACCTTGTGATGTTTTTCAGTAACTCAGCTTCGCCACGGGAAATCAGAAAGAAATATTTATACGTTAAAATATATTTTCAAGGTAGATTTGAGCAGCCCTTGAAAGTTTCCTGAGCTTGCAGTGGGAGAATGGGAGATTCATTTGTGCCCTGAAAAAGATTAACAGAAACACCCTGTTCCCATAGACAGCCTAGTGCTAACGACAGAGGGTGATGAAATCAATCAAACAGAACAATGATTCCTAATGAGCCAGTTTTACATTTCATTAACTTGAGTGCCAAGGTAGTCCTTAAAGTCTGATTTTTTTTTTTCTTTTAAACTCTCATAAAGAATTAAGTAATTGGGAAAACAAGGACTAACAGCCTAATGCAGCTTGAGCCTGCGCAACCCAGTTTGTTTCTGAAGGCCATGAGGAACGTGTGGGCTCCGCAGCTCCGCGGGCTGAGGACACCTCACATCCCAATTTTGGGATGTGCCCAACACAGCGATGAAGAGGAGACCAACTTGATGTCGGCATCGTGCTCTAAGAAGTAATTCAAACGCTTCAGCAATTTAATTAGGTAGGATTATAGTACAGTTAGTCCAGGATTATTTTTACCCCTCTTGACGTCGCTTGCTGTAATTGAACTCCTACTAATTAATTTCCATCAAGCTTAATTCTCAGTTAAAATGAGGACAGGGATATAGCTTCCTTTAGGAATACAGGAATGCGACGTGAAACAGTTGCATTTTAATACATACAGGAAGCAAAGTTTCTCTGAAGCAAAGGGTTTTTTTCAAGGGAAAATTGCTATGGGACAGAGAGACACTTAGATACGTATTTCACAGAGGATGGACTAGAATTAACTTTGTTAGTCTGAAGAACCTTGAAGTTTAGGGAAATCTAAAACTAGCTTTGAATTTTGCAGCTAGCAAAAGATTGTTATTAAAGGCTAAGTCCCCTGATCCTAAAGCATCCAGGCTTTTGTCTTTTACTGAATCCAGGCTTTCTGGGTCAATTCTTGATCTGTTCTGAAGATGTCTATGTATATGTATGTATGTGTACAGGTGTACGTGTACACACAGGGTATGTGTACACACACACATATTTTTACCAGAATTGTCCAACTTTTCACTCTCACTAAAGTCAGTGTGATATTTGAAAGTTCAGAGACTGAATAACTCGATACAAACCCTTTCCCCTGTCTGAATGCTGGATCAAAACCTTTTGGGAAGACCGGGCTTTATTCCCTGCAAATGCCTCCTGTGGGATTTGCCATAAAATGAAACCTGTGAACAGTCTAGTGCGAGGGCCATGGAACTTGCATTTGCTGCACCAGATTCCTTTCACCTTGTACTCTTATTTTTTATTAAAACTATAAAAAACTTCATTAAAGCGATATTAAAAACTTTCTCAGTCTAGTCCTTCTTATTCCGTAATTTCAAAGCAGCACACACCTGTATGTTAAAGATAGAATTGCACTTGGTATGTGTTAACAGCTCTTCCTAACCCAAAGATAAGGATGCGGGCTCCTTACCTGCCCCAAAATCCAGGGAATTTTAGCTGGTATCTTGGCAGGAAATGCAAAGCACACTCAGAAACCTACAGGTGCTGCCCGCTGGGCTAACTACCCTCATCCAGCTGCCAAGGAAGCAGTGGAAGCATATGGCTGTGGTGAAAATGGGGACAGGACTGGCCTGTTCAACAACCATTTCCCTTTAGACCCCCTTATCCGTGATACCACATTGCATCCGTAAGATGCAGCCATGTGATACAGCTGAGCCAGCAGGGCAGTTCTGCATCCAGCATCCCAGAGCGCCTGGCCCTGGGATGCACCTTCCTGCAACAGCTCTACCACTGCGTGCCTGGTGGCATCCTCAGGACTTTCATAATCACAGAATCATTTTGGTTGGAAAAGACCTTTAAGATCATCAAGTGCAACTGTTAACCTAGTACTGCCAAGTTACCACTAAACCATGTCCCTCAGCACTGTATCTACACATCTTTTAAATACCTCCAGGGATGGTGACTCAACCGCTTCCCTGGGCGGCCCCTTCCAATGCTTGATAACCTTTTTGGTGAAGAAATTTTTCCTAATTTCCAACATAAACCTTCGCTGGTGCAACCTGAGGCCATTTCCTCTTGTCCTATCACTTGTTACTTGGGAGAAAAGAACGACCCCCACCTCACTACACCCTCCTTTCAGGTAGCTGTAGAGAGCGACAAGGTCTCCCCTCAGCCTCCTTTTCTCCAGGCTGAACAACCCCAGCTCCCTCAGCCGCTCCTCATAAGACTTGTTCTCCAGACCCCTCACCAGCTTCGTTGCCCTTCTCTGGGCCCGCTCCAGCACCTCCATGTCCTTCTTGTAGTGAGGGGCCCAAAACTGGACACAGTACTCGAGGTGGGGCCTCACCAGTGCCCAGTACAGGGGGATGATCACCTCCCTAGTCCTGCTGGCCACACTATTGCTGATACAGGCCAGGATGCTGTTGGCCTCCTTGGCCACCTGGGCACACTGCTGGCTCATGTTCAGCCAGAATTCAATCAACACCCCCAGGCCCTTTTCTGCCAGGCAGCTCTCCAGCCACTCCTCCCCAAGCCTGTAGTGCTGCATGAGGTTGTTGTGACCCAAGTGTGGGACCCGGCACTTGGCCTTGTTGTTTCTAACCTGTCTGAAAATAATCTCAGCAAAGAACATCTTTTCAGTGTTCTGCTCTGTTAGTGAGTTGAGTAAACTCACCAGGCAGCGAGACATGTCTTTCACTGCAGGAAGGGATGGGACCAGGCAGGCAAGACCAAGAGGAAAACTGGGAGGTGATAGTGGAGGAGGAGGAGAGAACATCCTTGTTTCTTTCAGTAGCAATTAGAGCAGCTCAGTCATGCCACCTAACCAGATCTGAAGTCTCCATACTTTGTTCCTAGCTCAAAGTCAGGAGTAATTAAGATTTTTTTTTCAGAACTATTGTTAAAACACAGATGATACACAGGCAAAATTTCACAGACATGAAATAATAATGCATAATATCCTTTGGGGAATGCTGACACGTAGAGAAGTCAAGATCCACACTTTAAAAAATAAAGTGTAAAGTATATATAGTTTTGGTAGCATCTAAACTATTACACAAGGAGGGAGATATTCTGATGCCTGAGTTTCCCCTACCATCTGTGTCCCTCTTCCATGTGGGACACATCTCCTGCCATCTTGAGATTGTACCAGGCATTGCTATGGCAGATGGGCATTTTTTCCTCCTCGGTGGCCGCGGCAGCTGGTGATGGTTGGCTGTGTTCAAGCCGAGCTGGTTCTCCCTACAGAGGAATGGCTAAGTAGCTCTCCCTCTTGTCCTTCCTCTCTTATTGTCCTTTGAATTTCAAGAAGAACACCCAAAACTGATCAGAGACAACTTGTGAGAGACTGTATCAGACTGAGAAATGGGATTAAAAGTTTTCAGTTCCCAGTTGCCCGGACAGTCTTTGCGGCTCGCTACATTCCCAAGAAACAGACTGTATCACCAGTGCCTCCAAAGGAAGGTTCCTCTCGGTAAAAGGATCAGGGGGAATAAAAGCAAATATAAAAAGGCTGGCCATAGACAGTCTCTGCAGGTGAAGAAATGAGATAGTGGAGAGAGAGAGAGCAGAACACTGTAACGACAGAAGATGTGGCTAGCGATAACGATTCTGCCTCCGAGACTCTTTGGAGATGAAATTGGTTTTGCTCTTCTGTCAACCCCCTCCCCACTGCCGGTCTCTAGAAAGCTGTAGTATTTTCAGCAATGTTTTTATTTTCCCTTTTTCCTTTCTGCCATACTCTGCCATCTACTCAGAAACTGTATTTCAAGCCCTGCTCCGCCACGTAGGGCAGAATTGTCCTGGCCATGCAAAAGGTGTGAATAGCAGCAAGTGTGCTGCACCTGTGCTCACCCCCTCGCTCTTCTGAGAGGTAGAATTCCATCATGTCAATAGGCACATCTTCCTTTTTAACAACTTGGACAGGGAGATATTTTTCATTAAGCTGGACGTGATGGTACAGAACACATATCCCTGCACCCAGCTCTCCAACAGTGAACTCTCCCCTTATCACATTAAATTAATTTACTAACAAAGTGCACGCCAAAACAACTTACACAAGAGGCACATTAAAATATGTCTATTGAATTTTTCATCAGTTCTCCATTCGTGGGCCAGATTCTGCTATTCTTACTCATTTGGGTAAATAATTTACCCTCTGAGTGGTTTCATTAACTGCAATTCATCTTCCTGCTATGAGATTGCAAGTAGCCTGAGGTAACCATCCACATAAGGGAAAGAAAATGAATCTGGTCCTTTTTCATCATATCTGACAGTAAAGTTGAATCAGATACCCTTATTATATTGGGCTGTACTTTAGAATATGAATTTTCCCTTTGAAAACTGTGATGGCGAGATGCTATCCAGTGGGAGCCAAGGGACAAAAAAGTGAATGTGGTGGTCTAAACAGAGACAGGGAACATGTGCACCTGGACTGAGGAAAGGATGCCAGGATCTTGTTTGCCTCATTGGAACAAACATCTGGGTCTTTGACCCTTTGGAAATGTTAACAAAAATATATGAGAGACTCGCATGGAGCTGACCCCTCCTCAAAGAGGGATGTAGCCGCTGATATTCTCCCTGACGGAGGGCAGGGAGACAATTTATTGTCTCCAACACCCTCAGATCCAGTAGACCCTGGTTTGACAGCATGTTCAGTGGGGCTGCTCCGCTGGCTTTCTCCCCCGGCGGCCGAGGGATCCCGGCCATGGGGTGCCGGGCAGGAGCCAGCCCCCATCCCCGCGGCCGGCTGGGGCGAGCAGGGGATGCTGTGGAAGCTGCTGGAGAGTCAAGGGGTGACCCACCATGAGGGGACCTGGGGGGTGTGTTAGTGAATGGGCACCTGAGTTGGTTCTCTCTTCCTCCTTTAGCCCAGGGTGGATAGAACCGGAGAAATTACTCCAGAATAAAAAAAAAATATTTTTTTTTTTAATATTTTTTTCCCCCTCATTTGACAGTAGGTGAAGTTTTCACCAGAAGGAACCGTCCGTCTCCAGGCTGCCTGGATGGGGAAGGGCTGGTTCCCAGGGCAGCCTCCATCACCCTTCAAAACCCCTTTTATTCTCGGGTGAGAAACTCAGAGGGGGAAGGACGCGGCGGGGGCGGGGGGGGGGGGGGGGGGGGGGGGCGCGGGCAGGAGCCGCTTGGCACCGGGGAGAGCAGACAAAAGCCGGCGGAACTACGTGGCTTAAATTCAAAAAGGGGCGCTCCGGGCTCCGTAAGGGCAGAACCGGCCCGGGGAGGCGCGGGGGGAGCCCTCCGCCAGGGGGAGAGTCCCCACGCCCCGGGGCCCGGAGCGGCGGGGAGGGGGATGAGGGGGGCGGGGGGGGACACGACAGGACGGCAGCAGCGGGGCGGGGGAAATTGGGCGATGGGCTCCGGCGGGGAGCGGGACAAGCCTGCGAGGGGGGAAACGCGGCGTCCCCGGCCGCCGCCGCCGCTCGCTCGGGGCCGCAGCGGCTGAAGCGTCCGCCCGAACCCGGGCCGGGCGCCACGATGAGGGGCATCCCGGGCTTGAAGCGGCTGCGGCTCAAAATCTGGCGGCGATGCACCCTGGTGCTCCTCCTCCTCTGGGCTGCCTGCTGGATGCTGGTGAGCGCCTTGCTCTTCCTCCTCCACAGGAGCGTCTTCTCCGAGCGCTGCACGGACGAGAAAAGCCGCCGCATCCTGGCGAGGCTGGTACGTGCCCCGGCGGGACAAGGGGCATCCCCCGGCAGGGGGACAGGGGGGAGTGTGTGGGGGGGTGTGCATCCCCGACAGGGTAAAGCGCCGGGAGTCCGATGCGATGAGCCGAGCACCCGCTTTCGGCCGCCCCGCCGGGGCGCTCCTGCCCGGCTCCGTCCCGCCGGAGGTGCCGCATCACCGGCGGGGACACGGGGCCACCGGGCGGCGGGGGCGGGGGGGCGGCTGCTTCCCTCCTTCCTTCCTCCCTCCCTTCCCGGGGCAGGTGCAGGCAGCGGGCCGGGGTGCGGGTGCGCTTCCCGGGCGCTTTGGGGAGGGCAGCTCGGCATCCCGCACGCTGCGGAGCGGGACGAAACCTCCGTCCGGGTTTTTGTTTTGTTTTGTTCTGGTTTGTTTGTTTGTTTCGTTTTTGTTGTTGTTGGGGGGGGGGGTTTTGTTGGTTTTTTTTTGTTTTTGTTTTTGTTTTTGTTTTTGTTTTTTAAGTAGCCGAAAAGGTGTTTGTGCAAAAGTCGTTTTTCAGAAGCCCCACACAGCTCGTAACGCCTCCTTTACGCCTGGCAGGGGCTGGCATTTAAGATGTAGTTACTCGACATTCAAGAAAGGATTTGCGAGTATTCATTAAAATCTCCCTTAAAAAAAAAAAAAAAAAAAGCTGGTTTAGAATTGTGTAGAAAACACTTAGAAAAGAGGAGCAGCGTGGGTTAATGACTTCAGTTCAATTTTGTTTCTTAATTAAGGTATTTGTAGTGCCAAGGGAGGAATCCTAATGGAAATTAGATAATCTGTTACTGCAGCAAGCAAAACCTGATCATAGTTTTTCTGAATTCTGTGTAATGAAGGAAGAGGAACTATAGGCATTGGTCCTGACAGCGTGTTTTTAGTGGCAGTGGGATTCAGTTTCTTTACCCCAGCAGTCAGCTTGAAGTACAGCTGAGCTCGGGATTGCAGCTGAAGGGATGAATCCTGCCCTCTCCTTACGTGGCTGGGAAGAGCAGGGAGGCGAGGAGCTGCAAGGGGCCGCCGAGCTCAGGGAGGTCCAGGCCTTTGCCATCACACTTGCCCGTGAACTGATGGACACAGACTTGTTGCTGTTCTTCAGTTTGGAGAGCGTTAGGCATGTCTTCAAAAGCCCAGGCAGGGATAAGAATTCAGGTGCAAGCTTGGGAAGTTTTCTCCATCGCCGTGTGATAGCTCAGTTTTGGACCCTCCTTCCAGAGGAAGAGCAGCTGAGATTGCTGTGCTCATCTGTTTCCACAGGTGCGTCTTCAGTAGTATCATTCAGCTGTGTAAGCAACAGTTTTCCCAGATGACGTTAGAAAGGAATTGTCCTTCTAAGTGGAACAATTAGAACATGAGCTCATCTTCCTCAGTCCTGAAACAAGTCTTTATACATCTTCTGAAGATGACATGAGTTTTGCAAGAACAGAAAATGCAACTGATCTATGAAACAAATAATCTGATAGCTTGAGTCTCACGCCTTTTATTAAGCAAAATTCGTCTTCCAAGAAAAACTATTTTACTAGTCACCTGTCGTATTTCCAGTAGGAGATAAGATGAGCTATTTTAAGCAAGTGGGTGAAAATTGCATGGTCATATACCCTTGCAAGTGGTATTTCTGAAGGTTTATTTCCTTCTGTTGAGTAAAATGTACATCTGTGCAGCTGTGCACTGCACTGGGAAGGCTGAAGGAGCATTGGGGATTTTGCAGATACCAACTCTAACTCTCCAAAAACCCACTTACTCTTTCCTAACACGGGTCTCATCTTCATTTACACTGAACGCACTAAATCACAGTGATCAATTTCTGTTTTCTCTGGAGAAATTAAATAGGTTTGATGCCTTCCAAAACCTTGCTCAGTATTGCATTTACACGGGAGAAGTACTTGATATAAAGGCAGGACTCAGTCTCAGGCCAGACCTACACAAAAGTGATGGTGGTACTGTAAGTTATGTAAATTTATATAAATCCTGAGTGGGGTTTACATTAATTTAAACCTTTACATTAATTTAAACACAGCTTTTTTAATTTCTCTTGAGAAGTGTACGAAGGATATTAAAAATTATGTAGCCAATTTTAAGCAGAAACAGATGAGCGAGTCCAAACCATGCTTGTGTTTGCATTTTTGTGTAGTAGAGCTGCTTTTCTATAAGGCTTTTGGCTTAGTATCACTTTCATATTTTAGTTTGAAAAATCTGGCACTTGGTGGCATTCAAAGGGCACTCATTAGGTAAATTTAAAACTGTCTCATCAACAGATCTCAAAATGCAGTCATTAGGACAGGGATGGCAGCGTGGAGGACCACTTCTGGAAGATTTCTTTGGGGAATCAATTATTCTCTTTATCAGCAGTCATCATGATGATATAAAATATTGCATGGTAACGTTTGCAAATAGTGCAAAAGTTCCTGGGTTGGTAAATAAGAAAGAGGCCATCTTTTCGTTGCAGGGTAATCCGAATCGCCTGGTCAAATGTTTCCACTTCCCCAAAATGTGTTTTAATACAGTAAAATGCAAGCTAGTGCACCGGGGAGCACAAGAGTACGAGCTATGCCTATAGGATGGAAGACTGTGTTGTAAAACCATATGACTTTGGAAAGGACACAGGGGTCAAATAATTGCTTCAACTTGAACTACCAGTGCAGTCTGTGCCTAAATGGCTGATATGATCGCCAAATGTCCCCAGAAAAGGAGCACTGGGGAAGGGCTGTTGGCTGTCTTTGTGGCACTGGACAACAGCATTCAGTTCTGTCTGTGCTGCTAAGGTCGGTGGAGGGAAAAACAGAGAGAGGAAACAGGGAGGGAATAAAAAGCACAAAAGTCATCTGAGGGCTGAAAAAATAACCATTGTAGTGCTGGGGAGCTAAGCTTGCTCAGTGTATTGTGTTTATGGAAAAACATAAAACACCAGAAGTTGTAATAACATGAGTTATGGAGGACGTGAAGGGTGCAGCCAGTCTTTGCTGGCCTTTTGGGTTGTAATGACAGGAAACCGAGGAGATTTTTAAAGCCCTTAAGCAACTCACAACTCCCTACATTCTGTGAGTAGAGCTCTCCCTGCTCCAGTCGTCTTTCACAGATCCTAGTTTGCAACACACTGTGCAAGTTCAGCGTAAGAACAATCCAACTCAGAGAGTGTCAGATACCACGTTAATAGACAAAGATTTATGGCTTCAAATGGAACAGCGGACAAGTCCTAAACAGCAGCCAGGTTCAAAAATGACTCATCTCCTATGTCTGGGAAATGTAAGTGAGACTATTTTTTCCACAACTACTTTTTCTCATTAATGCCATTAAGAATGACGTGATGGCAACACGAGAAAATAAGCTGCACGTTCACATGTTTGACTGCAGGTCTTCTGGGCATGTGTTCTTCTAGAAGCAAGGGCTCCACGTGTATGGACAGGACCCTCTAAGAGTGAACTTGAGGGACCACAGTAAAATTGTCCACAGGGGCAAGTATTCACCCATGTGGACCCAATTACAGGACTAGGTCCTGTATTCTCTCACTGTAGCAGAAGAAGAGTTAGGTTGTGGTCTTCTCAATAGGAGGGCAGTGATTTTAAATGTGATTATACTTATGCTCCAAACAAAACCCCCCAAATTCCTTCTGTTTGTAATCTTTCTAAAATTGCTCAGAGTTCCAGATGGAAAGAACTGCTAAACCACTTCCGTTGAGAAAAATTACATTTCCTACTTAAAAGGAGAAAATAAATTCGTCTTACATTCATAGGAGCGGATTTGCAAAAGCAAGGAGGTTGGCCTGCGTGCTCTGAAGGCTGTGGACAGCCCAGGGAGTCTGCCTGACCATCCCCTGCTGTGGCTGTGGAGGCAGATGTGTGTGTTTCACACGTGCACACCACCCTGGACTCGGGGGCAGGACATTCATGCCAGAGGTTGCCTACCTGGCTCTCCTTGCTGGCACTGCATGTTCTCATTTGGAGTGTGAGAACATCAGGGTATACATAAATTTTATGCCTGTCTGAACTGCCCTCGGTGAGCTGTTTAGTCAATTTATCACCATCCCTGGATTTTGGACTTAATCCTCCACCCATTCCCCAGTGTGTTGTTTAAGGTTGGACTCTGAACGTTGCCTGGCATCCAGAACGTATTCCTCTGGTGCACACCTCAGAGACTGTCCGAAGAGAATACATCACTTGAATTTTATGATCGTATTTTCTGTGTGTGTAACAGCAAGTCATAAATGAGGTGGGGGTCAGGCTGCCGTTGCAAGTACTCCACATGCAGGGGGAGCTGCCAACTGGTTTGAATGAAGGTTCAAATGCCAGAAAGCAATGAAGAAGGCTGACGCTGTCAAGCCGCCTCCCAGGTGTTTGGCTTTCTACACCACCACAGTCTATTCCCCTTTCACCAGGGACCTCTGATCATCCCCTCTACTGATTCACCCAAAGCAGTCCCTGCAGCTGCACTTTTGAATGCCCGTAGGAATATATCGACTGCCTACACTTTTGGAAACGATGGTATGGAAACAATTATGGGTTGAAGGAAGGGCTGGTGAGGGAATCCTTGCAGTTCTTGTACGAATTTGCAGTGACCACGTGACTATCAAACAGCAGTTCCCATGTTTCCATGGGCTGATTTTTTTCCAGTTAAGAAAAAACAAAGTATTTAAGCAATTCATATTAAGTATGTCACTTCTGATAATTACATATGAAAACTGGAAAAGTAATCTTGTCCTACAGCATTTACATATTTAAAAATTCCAAAAAGTTCTTGTCCCACGAGGGATTGGGTGCAACCTCTGTGTTTCCTGGTAGTGCAGAAGGAGGTTCTTGCAGCTTCATTCAGGGCATGTTGAGTGCAAGTTTGAAACACTGTGGGCTGTGGAAGGTCCCAGCAATCCAGCTACCTATGGATTTTCCTGTAAGTTAAGTGGCGATGTCTCAGTTACGCTGCGCTGAACCTTCCAGAGAAGTCCTGAATTACACTGGAAGTTATCTCTTGTGCCTTAAAAGTGTTGCAGCCCAGAATGTCACATAGCACAGCCAAGTGTGTTCAAAGCTAGTCTCACTGAATTCATATGTGGCAAGAACTTTAGAGTAACAGGTCATCTAGTCCATTTCCTTGCCCCAAAAAAGCCTGTCCTTTACCACCTCAAGAATCCCTGTTTTGAAGCAAGATTCCCCCTGGTAAAAGGTCTCCAGAGACTTCTGAAAAACCATTGAATCACGTGATGGCTGTAGGAGGTGTGTACTTGCGGTACAACCACTGCTGCAAGACTCTTGAGCTTAGGACTATTGCTGATTCTTTTTCTTCTAAGTGGTCCACAGGTGTATGGTCCTGCTATGAATATTCTGCTCTTTCACTCCAGTGTCTTGACTACAGCAGCGGAGCCCTGACTGGTGACCTCTGTGAAGACCTGTGTGTGGCACAGAAGCTGGTATACAAACACTGCCTTTACTATGACAGAGGTAAGAAGGTTATCCAGGCTGACTGGAGAGGCCAGCCCATCATCCTGAAATCCAAAAAGGAAATCTTCTCCAGCTACCAGCATCTCAGTATGCTAGAGGAGGTGGAAACACAGGATATTCCTGAAACGGAGCTTCTGCTGATGGTAGCCTTGGAGGTCAAAAATGTCCTGGGGCTAGAACTGTCTAACAATACCATGGGGCCCCTGTGGACAAGGAAAAAGGGACCACGTTGGAAAGCACAGGTGGCCAGCATGTGGTCCTTGCTCCAGCAGGAAGAATATATCTACTTCAGTTTGCTGCAGGACTTCAGCAAACACGTACTACGAATTATTGGCTCTTGTGGACACTTTTATGCTGTGGAGTATCTCACAGCTGGACATGCCTGGCACAAAACTCTTTTTCCCTTGGAAAACGTGGTCGGTCCCTCCCTTGCTGGCCACAGCAGCAGGGTGAGAGCCATCATTGACATTGCACTCAGCTTTCTGGACATGGTGCAGCATTTTGATAATGATTTCTCTCACCGACTTCACCTGTGTGACATCAAACCAGAAAACTTCGCTATCAGGCACGATCTCACGGTAAGCTGGGTCTTAGGGGTGGGGTGGCGTTGCGGCAATTTGAGGTCAAATTCTAGTGTGAAGGTCGCTGTGTAAAATTGACGCTTCCCTCCTTGTACAACTTTTGGCCACGTTTTTGCAAAACAAATGCATTTACGAGTGACAGGGGAGCTTCTCTACTGCTTTTCCTCTTTGTAATATGTGCAGCCACTTTTCACAGCACTAAGTCCATCTACTTGTTTTGAGAATTGCTTTCTCAGTTCTGGTTTGTTTCACCTCCAAAAAGGCACCACCACCGAGAGAGTCCCTCGGATGTTCTGAGGGATGCCTCATGAAAGCAAGGAGATCTCAAAAGATGTAAATGAAGCTGTAATTTGAGTCACTGTAACTATTTCTGGTAGCGATGCTGAAAGGAAAAACTGAATTTGAAAGCTAAGGCTGAATTCTGTAGCCTGACACAAGGGGAACTCCCCCCATCCAAACACATCTTTGTGCTTTAGTCTTCAGCTTATCTGGTCTGGAAGTGATCCAAGGACAGTGACACGAAACTCCCCGGTACTTTTACTGTTTGACTTTTCTTTGTACAGCTGTAACTCAGACCTGAATAGCTGTGTGTGTTTCCTAAGTAGTGATGTAGCTCAGCACCAACTTGCCCAATGTATCTCCCATTCATTCTGCCAGCAGAAATCCCGCTGGATTCGGTGGGAATTGTGTGTAGGGACTGGAGGCACTGCGCCGTAAGTAAGTGTTTGAAGCAGGCTCACAATTTGCAGAGGCATCGGTGGAGTTTCTGCACTGAGTGAACATAAAGCATTTTCAGAGGCTTGAATCAGTGCTCGCTGAGTGCTAATGTAACCCTCACATCTTCAGAGTGCTAGACAAACATTGCCTAAACATATAGCCATTAAGAGCAATTAGTGTGCTTCCCCTTCACCCTTCCTTTCCCTCCCACTGTTTATTCAGGTGCAATAGAGCAGCTGAACTGGGAACGGGTGAGGAGCTACAGCGAGATGCTGGAAAGCATACCAGTATTTAGGCGGTGAGGTAGGGCAGGGATTCCTCAAGGCAGGCTTTGCCTGCCTTTTTCAGTCACACTGGCTGTGACTGCCGGTGGCTGGGCACACACCAGAGCATCTGTTTTACAGCCTACTTACAGGAAAAGAGATTTTATTTAGGAAAAGAGAAAGAATATTTCTTGACTCTTTCCTTACGAGTCCTTTTGATGAGGCTTGCTTGTCTAGGACCCTCTCATGACTTCTGGGGTCCAAAGAGACAGCAATCACCTTCAGGTATAGGAAAGTACTCTAATTTAGTCTTTTCTAGGATAATTAATTTTAAAAAAAAGTGAGTTGCTGCTCACGCATGGCTTTCCCAGTTGTACAATACTGATACAACAGCCTGTTGGTACCATCTGTTACCGCCCCACTGGGCTGGGGGACGAGAGATACACACAGTCAGAAAGCTGCAGCGGGGGAACAGACAGAGCTTCTGATCAGTGAAGAAGGAAGGAGAGTGAGAAGTAGAAACTCTAGGTGCTTTTATCAACCAGTTCTAGAACAGGGACACAGCAAGGCGGCCTCTTTTTTGTCCCTCATGTTTGCTTTAAGCAATTTTTTCACTTGCTTGTTTCTTGTCCTCTGCCTAGGATAATAACTAACACCCATAATAGTAGCGCTATTCCTCGTCTCAGACTGCTAATGCCCAAAGAAATGTGCCTGGAGTGCAATAGTTTCACTTTGAGGATTATTTTCAAATGGTGGGGATAAGCTTCCAGCCCTCACTCTGGCCTTGGCAGGCTGTTCCTGCAGCACAGAGAGGAGAGATCCCTGCCTGGTAGATCATCCAGGGGAATTTTAAGCTGCCATGGAGCTGCATAAGGGGCAGAGTTGGAAGGAGGTCTGGCTGAATATACAGTGCTCTGGGAGAGCTTCCTCTTTTACCAGCTCCTCAGAGACAACTAGAAAGATTACAGCACCTTAAACATGACTTTAAATCAGGTCAGGAGCCAAGCTGGGTCCTTGCTACATTTCCTTCAGCACCTTCATCATCAATTACAATCATAACAACCCCCACCAAAATGTAGCTGTTTATAGGTGGAGCGTCACCCAGCTCTATCTTCACAGGGTCTGGCTGGATGCCCACACATTTTTGTAACAGATGAACTTCAGTGAAACTACCGAACCTTTTGGCAGCCGCATGTTTGGGATCCAGGGCTGTTTTTTCTTAGCGAGCAATTGATCAGATGATTGTCAAAGGTGCTTGGTGCTGGCAGAGACCCCACCAGGGAGCTGATGCAGCGGCCCTAGGACAGGGGGGAAGCCCTGCACCGCTTCTGCTGTCTCTTCTCCAAAGAAATGAGCAGCAAAACTGCAGAAAGCTTAAGGAAGTAAAGAAGAAAAGGAAAAAAAAAAAAGTTGCCTGTCCAAACGTGTGAAATTCCTTAGGCTACGTCATCATTATCAAGCTCTCCAAGAAGCTTAAAAATACTTGAGTTTTTAAGCTATGCCTCATCTCTTTAAGACTTCTTCCCTGGGGAAAAAGGAGTAGAATAAAATGAAGATTAGACCATGTTCTTTCTTTTGCCTGTGGAAGGTTTATTTGGCCTTCTACCAGACCAGACATCTTTAGATCCTGGGGTTGATCCAGCTGCTGCTCCAGCCACGCAGCTCAGCTTCCCCTCTTATTTGGGAGGTCAGATCTTAAAAACAGGACCATCCTTTGAGCCCAAGTAACTCTGCTTTGTCCAGTTCCCAGGCATTTCCCTCCATGAAAACGTGTGTCAGCTGCTGCAAGGGAGCGTCCCTGACCCCGACTGTCCAGTGTTAAGCGCAGCTTGGAACGTCCACTGGGTGCTGCATCCATGGCGCTGACGGCAGGCTGCCTTCACTGTGGTCACCCACAGCTTGTCGCACGTCAGCCAGCTGCCAGCCCACTAGTGGCATCCTTTCTTTCCCTCTTTATTGCTGTGATTTTTTAGAGTGAGTATTCACGGGTGGAGTGGCGCTGGCAGAAACTGAGACTACAGCCCTCCGGTCCCAGAATGGTCTCAAACCTAGCACGGGCAGCAGCTCCGCAGACATCTTTGTGCTGCTTATTCACTTGTGTCAGGGTGAGAAAATGGATTGATCCCTTCAGTCCTTGCTTTTTCTGCTGAGACCACCGGCTGGCTGGACTCTGTTATGGAGCATATGTCTGGACAAGTGGAACAAGAACCATGCACAGTAAATGAGTCGAACCACGGCGAACAGGACCGGGCAAAGCCAGTCCTGGCTTTTCAGCAACCTCAGGGATCTCTTTCTACAGCTGAACAGACGCAAACCCACTGAATGCAACGGCAGGTTTGCAGGGGCTGTAGCAGGTGCGGGTACTTCTGCCCATCCCACTGCTCCTCTCCACAATGATAAAGTCAGGGGTTCCGTCTGAATGGTGAATTTGAAATTACACTGTCTGGGCTGTGGATAATTTGGCACCATAATATAATTAAAAGGTGGAGGTGCTATCTGCATAAGCTGCAATAACAAGTAGATCAATCTTCAAGTTGGATTGTCGCGGTGTAAGGCAAATGAATCCAGTTGACCCCAGGGACACATATTGTCCACAGATAATTTTCCCTTTCCTGGTGTTGTAAGCATTAGCTGGTTTTGTTTAAGAAGCGGTATTCATAAAACTAGCGCAGCTCAGTTAAGCGAAATAAAGCCCTTTCATTGTGATCCCAGTTCCCCACTGGCAGATGCTCTCAGCACAGCATTTCCACAAGCAAGCAGCACAGGAATGCTTCCTCAGCCCTGTCCCACAGGCTGTGCCGTGCCAGATCTGATGGCTTGTTTTGATCCACAGGTGGTGGCCATTGATGTGGATATGGCCTTTTTTGAACCCAAAATGAGGGACATCCTTGAACAGAACTGCACACGAGATGAAGATTGTAATTTTTTTGATTGCTTTTCAAAATGCAACCTGAAAATCAGAAAATGTGGAGCACAGAGAGCCAATAACAACTTGCAAGTGAGTAGACACAGCTGCTTTATGCATCCATTTCTTTTAAAATCCCATCGACTATAAAATGCATGGTATGTACTAGCAGACTGTGAGATGAAGACAGTCGGGTTTTTAAACGTGGCCACGTAAGTGCCAGTTCCATTCGGAAATCCCACCTTAGAGCATGCAAACAGACCGTTGTATTCAGTAGTGTTTATCTGCCACGTTTTCATGTAGCTGTTAGCCCAGTGCCTCAGACAGGAGAGTGGAGGAACCAGGAGCAGGGGACTGTCATTACTGTCTCCACTGATGGCAAAGTTGTGGCTGTCCACCAGTAAGCAGTGGGGGGTTATGGCTGCGATTCTCCACTCTGCAGGTGTAGGATCTGGATGTAGTGGAGAGAGGAGTCTGGGCCCTGGGATGGGTGTCTTATGGCTCACCCTACTTGTGCTGGTGGGTGGTATTAATGCAGCGGAGAGGTGGCCTTTTGGCTGCTTCTCCCTCCCCCTCCCCCTCCCCATTTGTTATGCAGAAGTGCAAGAGCAGTCTGAGAAGAAGCGGGGTTCTGCAGCTGGAGTATAGCCTTTGTGGATGCTCCTGTTCCATACCTTCCTCTTGGAATGGCTGGTGGCATTTTGGATTCAGGCGACATTTTGCTACAGCCCCAGAGGAGCAGCAGGGCATTAGTTGTAGCTCCTGAAAGACGACAATCTGCTCTTTTCCCCTTCCTCAGGTAATTTGTGACAAAATATTCCGTCGCTGGTTTTCCCCACATCTCAGAGGACCGTTGGTTTCCTTCCCCCTGCAGCTGCAGCTGCAGAAGGCAGTGCAGGAGTGTGCCGAGCCGCGGCACGTGGACGCTGCCGGGCACCAGAGGACTCTGAAATCTCTCTCTGAGTTATACCACCTGCTTCGGGTCACTCGGCGAGAACTGCAAAGGGCAGAGTAGACACAAAAGGCAGAACTGCAAAGGCCACGTCCCAGACACTGCTAAGGGAGGCTGTATGTGAGGCAGCCTGTGCTCGGCTTTCTCTCTCCCTCTCTCTCCTCCCTCCCACCCATTGTATTACATTCACAGCCCAGAGATTGTTTTTCCCCCATGCAAATGAAATTCATGGCTGCAGGTGCAGCACGTCCTGGTAATATCCTTTCAAGTGTAAAAATTGTTTCACATTTTACCTGGATTCTCTCCTTGCTTATTTTCCTGAGCGGGCGCCAGCCCTCTCCATCAGCATTCAGCACATCGTTTGCTCACCAAGAGCTGTAGTCACTGCTCGGATAGCATCTGTCGGAGTGCTGTGGTCAGGGTGAGGATGCATTTACGTACGGATGGTGCTCTGAAGAAGAAAAGGGTAAATGCAGTAAAATTAATATCAGTAGTTAAAATAACGGGGGGGTGGGTGCGGCTAAGTATGTGCATGGTGTTTGTTTTCGTTTCTCCATAGAATGAGTTTTTTTTAAAAGTAGGGACAGAGTGTTCTGTGTGAAAAAAAACCCAACCTCAAATAGGGAAATGTATTGCCACATGAGCGAAGAGTTGTTTTTGTAGAAAGCAGTCCTTTCTGGTGTCCCCAAATGCATTTTCTTTGGTGTGTTGCATTACCTGTGCCATAGCTAACTTTCTGCAGAGAAATTATATGAAGGTACTTAGGACTTTTCTAGAGCAAAATAATTACACCCTTGTTGAGTTCCCATGTGGGTACTCATATTCTGCAGCTGAGAGGTATGAATAATGCCACTGAATTTTCCCATGTGAACAAGCCCTCAGGCACTTGAACATCAGAGCCCTTGATAAGAAGCACTCCTTTGCCAGAGAGCAGATTTACCCAGGAATGCCAACAATCTGTCCTTTGCACTGAAGAGAACAATATCCAGACACAGAGTTTTCCTACACGGTATTTTTTAATGAACAAAACGAAAATTTTCATAAGAATTCATTATCTTGTAATCAGTTACATG
Source organism: Chroicocephalus ridibundus (assembly GCF_963924245.1). Classification (NCBI taxonomy): domain Eukaryota; kingdom Metazoa; phylum Chordata; class Aves; order Charadriiformes; family Laridae; genus Chroicocephalus; species Chroicocephalus ridibundus. The sequence goes on from NC_086285.1 coordinate 106,226,452, forward strand.
AATAAAGATGCCTAGATTAACTTAAAATCATTAACTTTGCTTTTCAGACGTGTGTAGCTGTGGCTGGAGAATCTTAAACACGTGGGTTCAGAAGACATTGCATATATTTAGGCCGAATACTGGGCAATATACCCATCAGCTGGTTTTGAAATGAAGACATTAAAAACTCCACAAACAAAAAATAAACCAACACCCTGTGACAGCCCTCAGCTCAGAAGGACTCTTCAATATTAAGACTAACAATACTGGTTTGTGGAAGTGAGACACATAACAGCACTTAATCTTTTTCGTCTTTATATCCCTCAGCCTTATGACAGCCCTGAAGGCTGTGCGCACTAATTATACTTAAACTTCCAATTTCTGGAGTGATTCTTTAAAGTGATGTTAAAGACTGCCTGTGACTAGAAAAATGTGAGTTGCTTAGGAGACCTTGACAGTTATCCAAAACTAGCTCAAATTTTCAAACTAGTGCTAGTTTTTTTCTGTTTCTTGCCATAAACCACTGTAATTTTAAAAATCACCCAAGCCCTCAAGAAGCTCAAAGGGAGGGAAAGGTCGGCTGCCGTGCCTGAGGCTGTGCCGAAGACAAGCTGCTGCTAAACTAGAGCTACAGCTTAGGAGCTCCTGACTGGTAAAGTTGTGCTCAGTCCCCTCTTCTCCTCTAACCAGGGAGACAGACAATGTTTCAATGCTTTAAGATCATCCTTTGCAAAAGCAGGACGGAAAAGCAGAATAAGAAACCCAAATTCCAGAACAAGACCTGTTACAAAGTCGTGAAATTGATAGAGGAGAAAATAATTAAGGATAGAATCAGATTACGGTAAAGAGTTGGAGGCAGGTAAAGTATCAGAGTGAAGATGAGGAAAAAAGTGATGAAGGAGAAATAGCAAAAATGAAGTAAAAAATATGGCCCACTTTTTGAAAACTTGATTTATGATTGGATAAACTGTCATTTAGTCTGAGGAAGAAGAGACTGAAGAGAGGCACAGTAACATTCTTTAGAAACAGAAAGTGGCTGGTACCAAGAGAGTAGGAGCGAACTGCCCTGTCCAGATTTCCTTGGTGGATGTGACAAGCAATGAGCTTAAATTGTAGCAAGGAAAATTCAGGTTAGACATTTGTTACAGGCTTTCTAATAGTAAGGAACAGTGGAGCTATAGAATAGATCATTTGGGAAAACTTCAGACTTCATAAGTTGTGATTTTTGACTACAGGCAAGAGTGAGTGCCTGTCAGGAATGATATACATGCAGTTATGTCGATGATCCTGCCTTGAGGTAGCCTTTTATCCCCAAGTCCTGTGATTTTGTTCTTACCAGCTTATGTCTGTGCTCTTGCCGCTCCCTCACAACAAAATCCACCCTTCCGAGATACAGAGATTGGTAACTCTCCTTTACTTTATATGTGCAAATCTGTGGGGTCCCTGGGGAGGGGAAGGCACAGAGATCTCCAATTGCGCAAATGATGCGGCAGACGCTGGTGGTGTGATCAGGGTTTGCGTGTTCCCCACACGGCCTCCCTACTGAAGGCACTCATCTTTGCTAGGTCAGGAGCAACTCAGTATATACCCCAAATGCTCCTGGGGATCCTGGAGATCTTATATATTATCGCTCTCCTGTTTCCCTGCTGCCTTTCATTCTTTCCTCCTTCCCAAGCCCAGAGGGTACCATCAGGGAAAGGCCAGCATCACGTAGACACTCAGTGCTTTGCCACAGTGTCCACCATGTCCATGCTCCGCCACGGCAGGATCCCCCCGCCCAGTTTCAGATTTGCATTTCAAAGAGTCAGGTGAAATTTCTGTTGGAAGCGATGTTTCAGTTTTAAAACAGGTGGGAAAAAAGATAGCAAAATGAAGCCTGGTGGCAGTTTAAACGTGGGTGGAATGTCACTCTGCTCAGAATGTCCTTCTCCTTGGCAGGATTTAGGAAGGGAAGCTGCCTTTGACAGATTTCTCCAAACCCCGAGGGCCTGGCTGCAGCCACCTCCACCTGGCAGGGAGCTCCATCCCCCACGCCACACAGTTTCCCAGGTCATTAAGTTTCACTTCTCCTTTTCAGAATAGACAATAATCCTCAGAAACCTCTCAAGAGCGGCACAAATGGGTTATTTGTACTTGGCTGGGCTGTGAGATTGCGTATCAGTTCCGTACCAGTTCCGTCTGGCTTTGGTACACCTTCACCGTGGGTGGAAAGACAAGGAGAATCTGACAGGCTGTGTGAACACAGGGCTTGATTCTTCACTGCCCCCTGTGCACCTGGTAAAGACACTAAAACCTGGGAAATGGGAGAAAAAATACCACCAGTGAAGCAAGTGAAATATTTCAACTTACTTAGCACAGGTACCAATGATCAAACCAGGAACAAAACAGTAGTCGTGCCTTTATCTCCCTGGGACAGAAAGAAAAGAAAATGAAGACACTGGTTTAGTCGTCACCTTAAGGAGGCAAGTACACACCGCAGTCATTTAAGACTGTTATTATTTTACACCCATGTTTCATGGTGGAAATGTCTATACAGGTGTTTGAGGAGAAGAACTGGGCTCACAGGGCCCGGTGCCCCCTTCCGACAGAGCCCTTTTCATACCGCCTTGGCAGCGCTGCCCACCAAAAATAGCCCTGGCATGAAGAGACACCCAGCTGGCTCCTGCTTCGGAGGCCACGGCCAGGTCAGGATGGTGTTGAATGAGAGTCCTGTGTGCTGCCGAACCCGGGCTGCTGGCACCGTGTGTCGCAATACCACTGCCAGCAGCGGTCGCTGGGAAATTCTGCAGTGAGGCATTCCTGGGCTATGGTCAGAAAATAAAAAGTTGTCCAAGATGATATCATGCACTATAAGAGTCTAATTAAAAGAAACAAGACACTGAAACCTTCAGTTTAAAATGCTTTTGAAGTTAGTTTTGAAAATGTCTAACATATTCAGTTTTGGCAGTTTCTATATTGAAGAGTCTGCAAGTTATTTCCCTAATTTTAGTTAATTCAAACTGAAAAGGTTTGCAAAGTAAAAAGATGAGGATTGAAATTAAAATTTAAAAAACAATGTTTTGTCTGACCTACGCAGTAAGGCTTGTTAGCGCGCTCATCACTTTCTGGTGTTTACTTTTCATCCCAATTAAGACAAGAAATTTTATGAAAGCTCAAAATCTTCTGCAGAGACTTTTTCACCTAGCCCCATTGGTCAGATCCAGAAAAGAGGAGGTCCACATATAGTTTTTGAAGTCACCTTTGCTTCCCGCTTCATTCCTGTGTACTGCTTGTGCTGTGAACTTTGGCTGCAATGGTTTCTGCTTCATTTCTCTCACTATCAGGTATCTTCAAAGCTCCTGCCTACTGGCATCCCTGATTGGTATCTAGTTCATCACAGCTTTGTGAAATCATAGACTACATAAGATTCTTCACGCTGTTCATCCCCTCCATATAAAAAGATGATGCCTCTCATACAGGTTCATTAACAGCATTTGCCTGCACTGGGAATGGCCACTTAGTCCTAGAAGTCTGTTCCCGTTCAATTGATCTCAGCCCCATTTCTTTGCTCGGTCGGTCTGTTCCTGAATCCTTTTCACCCTATAAAAGTGACACTACCTCTTGATTCATTTCTACCACTTGCTGCATTAGTGCCTTACTCAGCAACTTGCTCCCCGTATTTATGGCTCTCTGTGAAACAGGAATGGCATTAAGTCATTGTTTATTCCTTCTTTGCATCTCGGTTAGCAGCACGTGCTTCAGCTCTGCAATAATCTAAATACACTGTCTGTTCCCACATTTTACAAGAGGTGACTCCAGTCGGAGGTCTACTTCATCATCTTTAGGAGAAAGAAATTCAGCCCTTTGCTCAAGATTTTCACAGAACATCTACTTCTTAAATGCAGATTTTTCTCCAATTGGCATTGCGTGCTCTGCAAAAACACCTGCAAGCAATAGTCCTGCACTAGGGCAATGATGTGAGACAGAGCAAAACTCCTTGCCCCACAGGATTTACGTGGTCTCCCTTGTGTTTTGAGGTTGACTTCATGGTGACTAACCCAGAACAGCAGGTCATTGCTATAGACACAGCTTTTCATATAGAGACTACTGCTCCCTAGTGTCGATTCACGGACCACCCCACCACCGAGGGCATTCAGATTCATTGCTGGAGGCAGCACTACAGATAACAACAGATATTTGGGACTGGGGGAGAGGAGAGGGAAGGGTTTGGTGTAGCTTGATTAGAAACATTGTCTGAATGAAATGCTTCCTACAGAGGGAAAATGGGATCATGAACTTGAAGGAGTTAGGGACTCCTCACTGATTTTTTTTCCTTCGTTAAAAAGAGGCCCAAGCTGCCCTATTTATTTTTCATGTAGTTTAAAAAAAAAAAAAAGAAAAAAAAGCAATGAAGAAGCCACATACCATGTTGCCTATCTTTCAGCAGATCATACTGTTGTATGTAATGGGCAGGAAGGTGATAAATTGCAGCTTTTAATGAGTATCAGGCTGTAACATCGGAGCCTTGTGGTTGTAATATCAGTTTACACATCTGGCCAACCAACTGTAAAAAAAGCCTCATAACCAGTATCGGTGGAAGCATACAATCAGATTAGCCATTTTGGCAGATGCTGTCGGAAGCCTAGTAGGACTGAACAGTGAAAACCCTCTGTGGGGGCTGACCTGCAGTGTGTCCAAGCAATAAGCAGAGTCACTCTGCAGGAGCCTCAGTCGCTGCCGCTTTCCTGGATCCTCCTCAGTGAAATCAGGAGAAAGGCTGCTAGGCTTTCAGTAGCAGAAAAAGGCAGCAACATGGAGCAAGGCAAAGAATGAGTTGCTTGGAAGAATGAAAATCCAGGACAACTGAACTCAGAACTGAAGCTAATAAGAGACCCCATACTGAAAAATCAGAGAACCTCAATAAATTGATTGGGAAAAAAATCCCAAACACTTCTACTGTAGTTCTTTAAAATAATAATAATAAAAAGAACAGCAGCACAGGGGAATATAGTGCAGGCATCTCCAAAGCCATTTGTTGTATGTGTCTAAGGATCTGTCAAGTAGACAGTGGAGCTGTATAATGACGCCTGCAGCCTAAAGGCTAGACAGAATAAAATAACTTAGCAAGAGCTTTCAGAACTACTATTTACATAAATGCAGAAAACTGCCCTAATTAGTAACAGCCTATGTCAGCCAAAAAAGGGAGAAAGCAGGGCTTTCCTCAATAAAAGTGCTATTATGTGTATAAACTGAAGTATGGCAAGATGTTGAAACCCCTGAAAGGCTATGATCTATAATCCTGTGGTTTGTTTAAAGTTTTGATCCTGCCGGCTTGGGCCCATAAGCAGCAGAGCGATTGCTTGAGCTCCTCTAAACTCCATGATTATTAGTGCCTTCTGCAATATACTTTGGAGATCCTTTTTTTTTTTCTTCCATAAACTTGAGGGGCTTTTTCCTGCACTACAAATGTGCCTAAGTGGTGATGGCAGCCAGAAGGACGTGCATACGATCCAGTGCATAATCACTTCCACAAGCATCAGCTGCTCGTGCTTTCAAGATACATGTAATCCAAGCTGGAGACTGTTGTGAATACCTCTCATTTTCCCTTGCTGGTTCCTTAGCGGTTTGCTTGTAGCTAGTTAGAAACAGAATCCCCCCGCCCGTCCTGCTTAAATTGGTTATAATCTCTCCAAGATTCGTGCTACAGCAGGAAAAGACCCAACTATTGAGTTCAGGATGGGTTCATTCTCTTAAAGGTACGACGTTCAAAGCTGCAGGAAAGAGCAGAGGTTCATTTTTGTTTCTAAAGAAGAGGTTCTCTGGCTAAATGTAAGTAGCTGAAAAAACCAGACATTTCAACCGATATCCCATGTACATTTATGAGTTGACATTTGCCTGTATTTGCATAATTTATAGCCCTCTGCTTCTTTCCCATTCAAAAGAAAATTAAAAAAGACGAACGTGTTTACTACTCCAAATTTCACACGTACGCCAATTACTTCTTTTCCATTTCTGTGTCGGACATTTCAGGTTGTATCACCATCCTTAGGAAATAGATTTTTTTCCATTATCTCAAGTTAGTGAATATCTGGAAAAATACAGTTCTCCATTTTTCTCTCGTTCAAGGGTTATTAAGCAGCATTCTAATCTCACAGAGAGTTATCAGTGGCTAAATATTTATTACAGGAACCAGGGCCTGATTAATGGACTCAATGTCTAACAATGACTAAATAAATATCCATGTAGTTACTCCAGTGAATTTCGCTTTTAATGTAATGGTACCAGTATTATAGAATCATAGAATGTGTTGGGTTGGAAGGGATCTTTAAAGGTCATCTAGTCCAACCCCCCTGCAGTAAGCAGGGACATCTTCAACTAGATCAGGCTGCTCAGAGCCTCATCAAGCCTGGCCTTGAATGTCTCCAGGGATGGGGCATCTACCACCTCTCTGGGCAACCTGTGCCAGTGTCTCACCACCCTTGTTGTAAAGAATTCTTTCTAATGTCTCATCTAAACCTACCCTGCTCGAGTTTAAAACCATTGTCCCTCGTCCTATCGCTACACGCCCTTGCAAACAGCCCCTCCCCAGCTTTCCTGTAGGCCCCCTTCAGGTACTGGAAGGCCGCTATAAGGTCTCCCCGGAGCCTTCTCCTCTCCAGGCTGAACAACCCCAACTCTCTCAGCCTGTCTTCATAGCAGAGGTGCCCCAGCCCTCTGATCATCTTCGTGGCCCTCCTCTGGACCTGCTCCAACAGGTCCGTGTCCTTCTTGTGCTGACGGTTCCAGAGCTGGACACAGTACTCCAGGTGGGGGCTCACAAGAGCAGAGTAGATGGGGGGAATCATCTCTCTCAAACTGATTCTGGATTACATATGTACAAGTAAGTGCTTTGCCAATGTTTTGTTCAGATATGTTTTCCTGTGGATTGAGACTACAGCTGACTCTTGGCAAAACTGCATATCCAGACTGGAACACAGAGGAACAAAAAATAACCTTTATAAACTTATATCCATGGCCTTTTTTCTAGTCGTCATATTCAATTCTTTGTGGAGTAAAGGCAGGGTGTGTGCACACAGATACTCATGCAGCTATTTGTTGAACTGTAACTTCATGTAACAAATGCTGAGTGAATGGTCTACAAAGGCCCAGTATTTTTATTTTTCCTATTATATTCTGTATAAATTGGGAAAATGCAGAGTAATTAGCAATATGAATGAACACCACGCAGCATACAGAAATAATGAAAAGTTAATGGAATGCTTAATGAAATTCTGCATTTTTACCCGTTGATTTCACTGAGCTTTCTTAAGTGATTAAAGAGTTAAATTTGTTGGATCAGATTCTAGTCTCCAACTCTTAGAAAATATCGGATGAACAGCATTACATTAGCCAAAGCAATATCACCGAAGAGGCATTAGATAATGCAAGTATACTGCATGAATTTCCATTGCCATTTCATTAGATATCTCTCAAAAGCTAAGAAATGAAGCCAAGAACTGGACAGGACAGTGGTAACACCACCGAAATGCCTGCAAATGGACTCTACATTAAATAGCAGGGACACATCTTCGGTCCTACCTCATTCTTTTTGCATTTGTTTTCCCTTGCATATGTTCTCAGATGAATTCACATGTGATACTAGTGTGTTTTAAGGCTCAAGTTGGATTTACACCAGCATAACTCACTGGCATATTGGTGTGTGCTCTTGATTCATGTCAGTGGGAGACCAGGAGCTCCTTGCATTTTAAATGGGCAGAGGTAGGAGTATATGAGCAATAAACTCATTTAATTAATGTAAGAATACAGAATTCTCACTATAGTCCAGTGCTTTTTCTTCTTTCCCCAGCTGAAATCTCTGTGGAAAGGGTGATGCATGGCTATGCCATCTCAGAAGCGACTCCGGGATGTCCTCAAGGACCATGGCAGAGTCTATCACGATCGTGCCACAGATGCTGGCTCAGCAATGGTGCCTGGCACACTGGCGATGGGGACATGGCTTCGCTCACACTTCAGCCGCCTCCTCTCGGCTCTAGGGCAGGGCAGGGAGCTCAGGGGCACGGGGTCTTCTGTCCTCCACCTGGATGATGAGCAGATAGATCAAGACAACCTGCTGGTTGAAGGCTGTAGCTCAGCCCCTCTCCTCTGACAGTGCTGATCATTAGGGCAATGAGTTACCAGCATTCGTTCTCCCAGTCCTGGAGTGTGAGCTCACTGGGAAGTAAAAGCCACTTCTCTAATGGGGTGCTGGAGGGCGAGTCTCTAGCACTGTTCCCAGTGCTGTGGTGTCTCCTCTGGGAAAGTCACTCTCATAACTGGGGCCCTTCCTAGTCCCAGGGGCACAACGTGGGGAGCTGACCCCACTGCTCGCCGTCCTGCTCCTCCGGCACGGGCTGCAAGAGCCTTTCCCATGCCGAGACTGATGCCTCAGAGAAATGCCGCATTCATGTCAAGAAGGGCGGTGAAAGAAAACAAAACAAATGCGGCACCATGGAAGTTCCTCGTCTATTGATTTCACCCCGTTCCCACAGCTCCAGGGCTTTGACAGCCTCACGCAAACTTTGCTGAGAAAGACCTACTCTCATAATGTAGCCTGCTGCAAAAAGATTGCAGGGCTGAATTTAACACTATCTGCTTTTCCATGTGGGAAACAGATAAGAAGTGTTTGAATAACTGCTGCAAAATAAGGCAGCTTTTCTGGAAAGCGTAAAGGAAGAGAACGAATTTGTTAGGCTCCCTCCTTTCCTATTATTGACAGCAAAGCACAGCAAGGCTGTGTCTAATTTGTAGTCCAGGAGTTCACAAAGCTGTCAGCCAGGTCAGATGCCGCCTCTGGAAGCAACAGGGATTTCAGTGCAGGCACACACACCTGCTAGGGCATTTGAATAAAAGTCTGGTAGCCCGAGTGTGCAACTACACAGCTATAAATATTTAAACTATCTGCTCTGAGTGTGTGTTCTCAAGCTGTGACGATGCTGCAGTGTGCAGAGCAGAGCTGGAGCAACGCCAAAGCAATAGCTAGGGGTTTTTAAAGGGTGTTTGCATGTATCTCTGTGGACACTTCTGCTAATATGAAGGGCTATTAAAAGCAGAAGATAACGGTGTCTTTTTGTTCACAGAAGAAAGCCATACCAAATGAATACAGCGTCTCTCTTGCATAAGAATAGGGAATATTATTATGAGAAGAGGCTGAGAGAACTGGGCTTCTTTGCTTTAAGAAGTGACTGCTGTCTACAGCTAATGGGAGCATGTAAAGATGATGGAGCCAAACTCTTCTCAGGGTGGCAGGATCAGATGCAACAGACACAAGCTGGAACATAGGAAAATCCAACTCAACATTTAAAAAAACCCTTTTATACTGTGAAGAGGGTCGAACGCTAAAACAGGGTCCCAGAGAGGTTGTGGTGTCTCCATCCTTGGAGATACTGAAGCTTGACACGACAAGGTCCTGAGAAATCTGGTGTAACTGGGCCTGTTTTGAGCAGGAGGTTGGACTAGGTGACCTCCATGTCTCAATGCCAGCATGCAGCCTTTCAAAAATGTCAACCACAGTTTAAAAATCAGAGAAACATAATGGTCTTTCTTAACTACTATTACTCAAAATACCCAAATGTTTCTTGTAACTGTGGCTATTCTTTTTGTGAAGGAGCCAAAAGCATATATTTGGTCTCTGTCTAACAAGTGCCCAATGCAGTTGTTTGCAGGCATCTTCTACTCTAAGCTGAAGCACAGATTTCTCACTCTGGCCTAGCCAAAGCCAACTCAGGCTCTGAGGAAGCTGAGGAATGGGGAAAACAAGAGTTTCACGAATGACAAGGAACCACAGAGTTGCATTACCAACAGGATGAATCTTCTGCAAAATTCTTGAATCCCAAGACTTAATCTTCATCTGAACTTCTAGTACAATATGATCATGGTTTAAATATTTTGTTGTCTCTATTAGGCTAAGTGGACAAGGGTCTTATTGTGCCAGGTACTGGACAGGACCAGAGTAACAAACAACACCTCAGTTTGTATTCACATTTGGACCCCTCTGTCCTGGCCTAGAAAAGACCTTCAGGGGCAAGACTGGATGCCAGTAAAATCTATGTCCACTGCAAGACCTCCATATGAAAAAAAAATCGGAATCAAGCCCAATATTTGGGTGCCCTTTGGTGGGACTCAGATTCTCCCTCCCAAACAGAACCTCAGAGCTGAGAAAATCCCACTGTTCCTCCTTTCCCTTAGACACAATTGCAAGATTACGGACAAAAAGAGACCAGCCAAACCCCGGAGCTACAGAGATTTTAAAAGGTAGCTGTCGTGTAACTAGCAGAGAATTATAAAATAAATTCTGCAGAAATATGAAAATAAATGCCTTTTAGTTCCTCAGATGAATAAGAAAATAGCAAGATTCTAAATAATGTGTCACTATTGGTAGAAGCTTGAATATTATTGCTTTTTCTCCCCAAAGAAGTAGTATATGTGGCAGATACAAAGGCGCTGTTGTTTTGCGTTTTGTTGGGAGGTTTTTTTGTGTATTTTTTTTTTCCTAAAGCATTATGCCAAGTTGCTGTTTTCAAACACATGTTGATGCTGGGAAGAAATGGGCACGTATCCATCTTGCCTTCAGGCAAAGCCATTTAACCAGAACTGGGAATACTGACAAACTTTCTCAACCTCATTCTCTCCAATGGAATTGTACAAAGCAGCCCTTTGCAGATCTCTCTATGAAAATGACCAGTAAAAGCATCATGCTGCGTGCTTCCATTTGTCAAGCAGAAAATTATTTTTAATGTACTTCTGAACAAAGGTAACAGGTAAGCAGCAAACATTCTCACGGTCATTATAAAGGGGCATGTGTCCGTCTATAAATCAATAGCTGGCTCGATGCCATTCGCTTCGGAATGGAAACCGACTATTTCTGCAGAGTTGTGCTTCCAGCAGCTGAGCATCAATGCTAAGCAGTGTGCAGCTATTAGGGAAAAACCGAGCATGACAACACAAATCATGGAGCCCCCGATGAACATCTCTGCACATGGCTGCTTCTTCTAATCACCAGCAAAATTTAATGAGACACCTGCAGTTTATAGACACTCTTGTTCCAACATAAATTCCCCAGAGAGCACAAAGTCTTCTTTTAAAAAATATTCTTCAGTAAGCCATAAACCACAAAGAGTTCATTGTTACTAATAACATACTCCTCATTAATTTATAATTGTATGAAACCATATTCCCCCCATACATGACCTACAACAGATCTGAAGATTAAGTCAAAGGCTGTTAAGATCTCCTAATTAGCACAGCTTTCAACCATTTTAGTTTTCAGTAATAAAACAGTGCTGGAGATCTTGAAATTGGCCCCTTGCAATGATGCAAAAATAGTAATTCTTCATAAATCTGACCCATATCAGGTGAAGGAGAGAACTGAATGCATCCTGTGAGTCTCTAGGTGGGAAGAAGCTCAGGCAGGTTGGGATTCCTCCTCTGCTTGAAGCTGCAATGGCATCCAGCTGATTGCAGCCACGGATGCTCCTGCCTCACCTTCCCCTTCCACTGCAGTGAGATGGCAGCTTGAACTGCCAAAGAACATAGAGGCCGTTCATTAGAATGCCAGAAAGGATAAAGTTAACATATAACTTGTCATATCTTACTGCATTTGCAGACAGGAGGCAATAAAAGCCTTTATGTTCTAATCAGCAACGTGTTCTTTGCTGTATGGCAGAAGAAACAGAGAATGGCATCTGCTAAAAAGAAAACAAAACTGGCTCCTCAGAATCAGTGAGCTTAGGGAGAGAGAAAAGGCTTGGTGCTGAGAATTAGGGATATTGTCACCCACCAAGCAAGCAGCTGGAAATCACTGTCATCAATTGCTGCATCTATGGGGTGCCCCGGAGCTTTGTTGTCTTGGACCAGAGCACGGTGTGGCCACAGCAAAGAAGCCTATCAAACTCTCTTCAGTAGGCATCCAGACTTCCCAGGAATTTGGCTACGAGCTGTTTTTTTACCACTGACAACAACATTTTGACTTTTTAACATCTGGGATGAATACTTGAGGATCTTGGGTCTAATTTTGTGGCAACCTGCAAATATCTGGAGAGTTACGTTAAGGCTTTCCTTAGAAGGGTCCTCAAGAAATTGTTAGCGTGTTACAAATTGTGATCTGTGCTAACACAAGCCTGCTGCTCGTAGGAGGAAAAAGACGGTTTGTGGCATTAGTTAGTGGAAGAGCATTGAAAAAAAAAGTAATGGAGATTTCATTCCGCTCCTCTTTTGTTGTCAAATATAATCTATTTGCCAGTGCCTGCCTCTCCGACATTTCATATCCTCTTCCCTCCACAGACAATAGCTGCGTTTCACACTATGCCAGCTGGTGTAAATAGACACATCTCCAGTGGAGTTAATGGAGCCGGTGCTTTTTACACAGTCTGAGGACCTGGCGCTGAACATTTTAAGCTGGCTGTGCAGTCTCATCAGTTATCAAATGGGACATGTCAGAGAGCCACTCCGAGTCAGACAAAATAGTTGTCTAACAAACAGCCCTGCTATCAGGAAAGCCACAAATGCTCTCAGAAAAGCAGTTCTGGTGGAGCTGGCAAGTATCTTTTACAATATATTCCTTATGGAAAGAAGAAAAAAAGAGCAGCACATTTTTATTCCTCTCACATTGTTTAGAGATTTTGTCATCATCAGAACAAGAAAATGTCAGAATAAGTTTATTTGAAAAATGATTTTTTAATAAAGAAAATTCTCAGCTAACGGTAGTGAAAGAGAATGACATTAATGGAATTTTCATTAAAGAAAACTTCTTTTCAAAACAGCACAGACCATTGGAAGAGAAAAATTAGCAGTCAGATCCTCACTGGCTGCAATCTGGCGTCCTTCTAGTGACAGACTAACATCTCGCCTAGCGTCGCCAGTGAAATTACAGAGTCAAGTTGTGCTCTGACATATGCATTTGTTAGGCACTACCTGATATTTGTTACTTGTTACCTCAGGGCAGACAAGTAAATTTGTTTTTAATAACGAGGAATAAGCAGGTGACATCTAACAGCAAACTTCTCGAGCTTTTGGCCTTCCTTAAAAAAACAAAACCAAAATAGCTTACAAAAAAACACAGTTCAGGCTTTAATCAAGCTTCAGTGGCTGATAACCTCATTCCTATGGCCTAGGGGAGTTTTTACGTGCTCAGTTCTTACTAAGCACAGGGTCATTTCTGTATCACCTACACCCCAGGGGCCAACCCACGGGATCCTCTTTACCACCACAACTGAGCTGACAGCTGTACAAAGGGTTAGTTGTGTTACAAGCCGGGCTATCTTGATAAACAAGTTCACACTCAACTTCTAAAAGATGCAACAAACATCCTACCTCCAAATTACATAAAGGTAACCTATTGATTTGGATTTTTTCAACATTTTAGTATTTTCCCTTGCTTGAATTGCCTGTCACTGTTGCAGCCCCCAGGACACAGAGGCTGAGAACCCCACAAACATTAACGCATTTATCCTTGAGCAGTACCTCTACAAATCAGAGCTTTGCTACTGGTTTTTTTCCATGTATTTCAAACAGCTCTAATTTATAGTGATTTTTAGAGACAAAAAGGAGTAGTTAGTTAGTTCCTAGTAGTTAGTTTCTCTTATGAGGAAAGGCTGAGAGACCTGGGTCTGTTTAGCCTGGAGAAGAGAAGACTGAGAGGGGATCTCATCAATGCTTATCAATATCTAAGGGGTGGGTGTCAAGAGGATGGGGCCAGGCTCTTCTCAGTGGTGCCTGGTGACAGGAGAAGGGGCAATGGGCACAAGCTGGAGCACAGGAAATTCTGTCTCAACGTGAGGAAAAAACTTCTTTCCTTTGAGTGTGGCAGAGCACTGGAACAGGCTGCCCAGAGAGGCTGTGGAGTCTTCTGCTCTGGAGACATTCAAAACCTGCCTGGACGTGTTCCTGTGCAACCTGCTCTAGGTGACCCTGCTCTGGCAGGAGGGTTGGACTAGATGATCTCCAGAGGTCCCTTCCAACCCCTGCCCTTCTGTGATTCTGTTACACTGTTATTTGTCATGGGGAGTCACAGCGAGGAAGGTACATTGCAGGTGGATACTACAGCTAAGTACTTACATGCCTCTCCCGGCACAAGCATCTTTTAAACCTAGCCTGAACTGACATGCTGAAGAACACAAGATGCTTTGGAGGAAAGGGAAGAGTGAAACCCTGACCTCTGGGCTGGTATTTTCATCCCAAAGCCTCCAGCCTCTCTGCATGCCTTGCATTACCACCCTGGGCTGGCATCCTGCCTGCCCGGCAAAGCACCCTGAAGCCCAACATAGTGCTGGGGTTGGTGGCTCTAAAGCACCAACCATCTCCCTAGTCTGCAGCGCTGTAAAAAAAAAATAAATCAGGTGTTGGGATCTCCGTGGAGATCTCTGTGCCTCTCTCCTTCTAGTCCTTTCAGAAGGGAGGAGTTGCAGCAGTGCCTGCGCTGCAGCTGCAGAGGCTGGAGGTAAGGTAAACGTGGGAGCTCAGGCACTGAAGTCAGCCTCCCTGGGGTCAGGAGCAAGATTGGTGCAAGTTCATCGACTTTACGGTGCAGGCTATAAAGGTGAGGTGGCATTTGGCAGTGTTTCAGAGGAAAGCAGGTGGTTAAATGTGTTGAAAAGTATATGCAGAGGGCACGAACGGAGAATCAGGTGAATAAACATCAAACGGAGTCCAGGGAACAGAAACCCTTTTTCCTACCAGTTGAATCCCAGCCATGGGGCCCAAGCTAATTCTGTTAGGAAACCCGGAATACCTGTGGGGCACAGGAAAAATCTGAAACTTTGCAGGAAATCTGTTCACGGTTGAAGCCACGGAGTGAGCTGGTGAGATAAATTACTCAAAGGCATGGAGCAGAGCCAGGGAAAACAGACAACAATCGACCACACATTATAGAAGATTCTGAGGATTAATTGCTCTAGATAAGTGCAGAGCTTCTTAGGACTGGATTCAAGGGTCCTGAAGTATTTTTTCTTGTGTAAAGCCACCACAGACAGCTGCTTTTGATTTTTTTTTTAAGCAACTTTTTAAAGACTGAGAAATACCAATTAATCAAAGCAAATCTTTTTTGGGGAAAAAAAAAAGTATCTGCTTTGAGAAATACCCACAGGAACACTAAAATGACACTGAACTAGCATAATTTTTTGCCAAGTTACCTACTAGGCTTAATGCCTGTTGTTCTGTGGCTGCTCAGCAAAAGGGGTGGTCCTGCAGATGCCAAAATTTTCAAACCTAGGAGTAGCCCTAATTTGTGTGCTGCCTCAAAGCATACGACCCCACAGTTTGCAGAACCCTTTTGCAACACCAGCATTGTAGAAGCCCCAGCTCAAATGCTGATTTTCAGAGAACACTCACCATTTGGGAACCAGGGTCTTTGAGCAAAAGGCGACTTTGAGATGCAGAACTCCCTGTAACAGTCGTGATAGCTCCATTGCTGTGAGTGATGCTCACTATGCTGCATAAAACAAAATTCCAATGTTAGTGTCACTCTTTGTAGTATTTATAAATATGGTTATGCCCTCCATTAACAGAGAGTTTAATAGCTTTGAACTATTTTTTAATAAACAAAATCTTCGCATTTTTCAGTACTGAGATCAAAGCATAAGCAATTCTTATAAACATTTTATTTGAACCAGCATTAGAAATCGGTTTCACATTTGTTGTATCATTTGGTCCATTCTTATGTAAAAGCTTCCTATTCTGTTTTGTATATAATTTTATTTCAATTACTGTAATTTCGGTTTCTAAACACACACATTAAAAATCAGCTAGCCTGGAATATGTCTCTATAAAAAGCTCGCCGCTCTGTGCTGCTCGTTCTTGTTAATTGATGCATTAATGCACACCTGATTTAAAATGCATAGTACAAACACGAAGTGCAAATTACAGCGAACCAAGCTGCAATCAAGCTTTTCATGGCTCTGCAGTGCGTGGCGTGGTATTCACCAGCTGTAGCCTAGGGACCAGCAGGCTACGTTTAAGCCCTCATGCCTTAATGTATTCCCAATGACCAGCTTCCCTGGGAGCAGTGCAGAAGGCTTAGCATGTTCACTGGAAGCAAGCAGTGCTACAAGACCATGTGAACTCAAAAAGACCCAAATCTTCAGGTCTAATTTCTTACTAGCCTGATTCACAAACAGCTCCTCGAGGCAAGTACATCCAAAAACTCATCAGGCCATTTTATTGTTAAATGATGTGGGTTTTTTTTCTAAAATTGAGGCAGCAACAATTTTATTTTTTTTTTTTAGCAGTTGCAATTAGATATGGGCCGCATTTGCAGATTCAGAGCCTTTTTATTTCTCTGAGATTCTTGATCCCCAGCATACTAGGGAAGCGCTCTGCAGGCTTCGAATCAAGCCCGCGTGGCTCTGTAAGACTACGTTCAAAAGCAATTGCTAGATCAGATCCTTAATTTGTACTTGACAACGTTCACCTCATACACACAGTAGGTGGGCGGGGGAATTTGATGGCTTTCAGATTGTGTGGCGGAAAGGAAAAAACAGACTTTGTTCTGTACTTGGCGTGAAAATGATTAATCTGTTTTATATTCTTCTAAGTTACAACATGGATGTGGAGCGAGAGAGACTTAGATTTTTAATCTTTTCACTGAAGTAAAATAATTAAAAGGGTTTCACAACCTCATTTATTTCCACATGAAATATTATATTTCAGGCATGTTTGAAAAAGTGTTTCAGAAGCTAGTGATTTAAAGCAAGCAGCTGCATACTGATAGCAGGGGAAATATCTCACTGCGGCTTTAGATCACAGGAATCCACTCAGCAAAGGAACCAATTTTCCTTTCTAATTTAAAAAAAAAAAACCCCACTGGTTAGAGTGCTAGCCTGAAACTAAAACACGTGTCTGGTTATTTTGCAAGAGAAACATTATAAAAATGGGTTGAAAAAGCTGCAGCTCTTTTAATATCTCACAAACAATAATTTACCATGAAGAGAAAAGCTACTAAATTCTTCTTCCTCCAATTACTATTCATTTGTTATGTACGGACAGGAGATGTGCCACTGTTCATGTCGCTATTTTAAATACTAACTGATTATGAACTCTGTGCTTGCTGTTGAAGTTATTGTCACATAGGGGTGATGGCAGTGGGTTACATGTGCTCCCAGTGCTCGCTGCAGCGTGTCTCGAGTGGTGTCTGTCTGCTGGTCTCAGAGCAGAGGCTCTGTCACCACAAACATCTAATGCACTAAGTGCTTGTAATGATTTCTTTCCCATGTAATAGCCTGCTCTTGCACCTTAACCCCTAACAGCTCAGTTTTATCAAATGATAAAATGCTTTATCACACGAGTCAATGCTGAGATAGAAAATGTGTTTTGGGAGAACTGGTGATGACCTGCAACCTGCTCTAGGTGACCCTGCTCTGTCAGGGGGGTTGGACTAGATGATCTCCAGAGGTCCCTTCCAACCCCTACCATTTTGTGATTCTGTGCTTCTGTGATTCTGCGACTTACAAGTTGGTTTGCTCAGTCCGTTTTTCTGTCCTTGGACTTGTCAAGCGTGGAGACAATCACATCCCGGCAGCGTTTACATTTGATGTCCACCTAGAATAATTTACTGGGTCAAAGAATTATCTCAGTCTGACACTTGGGGTCCCCAAGGGTGACCAAAGAGTGGGCCAAAGAGTGCCAGTGGTGCAGGAGACCATCTCTCAGTTGGGCTCCTTGATGGCCCATCAGGATAAAAACAGCTTCTCTCCGCTGGGAGAAGTTTTCACCTACAGATGTCTACAGTAACATGTGGGCCCATGATTTTCTTGGCAACTTTTCAAAACTGGGCTTTTTCAAAATTATTTCCATACTCACTCAATAGTTGGACATTTGGAGCTTGGCAGACTTGGAGAAAAAGATCTGCAAGGGAATTCAGGGTTCAGAAAGTCATATTCATGTTATCAGTATTTTAATTTGCCCTGAACTCAGACTTAAGCCCAGAAGGAATCATTAAATATTGTAATGTTCTGTAGATCACAGGCTTTCAGACAGTTACCCTTTGTTGAGGCCCCAAAAATGTTTGTTTGATTACTCATTTCTTCCATGTGAGATTTGATTGTTGATTTGAAGACATCCAGACATGGGAAGCCCTCCACTTCTTTTCATGGTTTGTTCCAATGGCTAATCGCTCTCACTTGTTTCTCAATTAACTCTGCCTGATGCTGGCTTCCAGCCGTCTATTCTTACAATGTCTTTCTCATGAAGTAAGGCAGCTTTGGGTAAGTCAGGGTCCGGCACTGGCAAGCTACATCCACTCAAGCAAAATGCTCTGCAACAATAGTTGTTAGCATTTTTAATTATAAACTCTTTATATATTTATCTAAATGAGATGAGGTAAAAAACCCACAGTGAATTAGTGTTTTATACAGCATTTTAAAAGACTTTGAGCACTATATGAGCATGTGTTTTTATGTGAATATTTCTCTAGGTGGGTATTATTGAGAATTGTCAAAATAAAAAACCCTACGTATTTGTTCTTCTGCTTTGTGTAACAAACATCTGTATTCTTGTCTACCTCAAATGTCTGTTTATGAAGTTAGAGAAATCCACTGTCTAAGGAGTACGCCAGAACAGCACTGGAAACTGAAAAGAAATACCAGCTGATGGTCTGGCTGACTAAAGAGAATGAAATAAAACTCAAAGCTTCACCTGTCTCTAATGGAACCCATAGGGAAAACCCTTAAAAGACCCAACTATGGCATTCAGTAGCTGTATTTTCATTAGAAAGCTGTTTCTTCTCTGCCAACTCTGTCATGAAATCAGGATGGACAGAGAAACTGAGGCCTTAGATGCTCAGAAGAAACAGGAACTACTCAAAAACACAGAAAACACAGCAGAGAGAAGACAAAAAAAATCTGTGCCTGCATTCATTGAAACCTATGGAAGTTTTGCTCTCAATGCTAACACATGCTTTACTGCTTTGACTGAAATATTTCTGCTACACAGTCCCCTCAGATTCAAGAACTGTTAATATCATCCCCCCATGTTAATGCCACTGCACTGGGGTGGGTCCATCTGCCATCTGTTTACAGGCTGGGTTCGGAAGGATGGCACCATGAGGACATACTGAAAACCTGAGACAAGCACAAGAATGGTTTGGAAATCCACCGACCTCAAAGCCCACAGAGATGTAAAATCAGGCAGAGAGCCCAGGGGCAAGGGCAAGTAATATAAAAATATTTTTTAAAAACCCCAAACAGCCTGCAAAGTACTACTCTAGAAAGTTACTGTCATCTTTCTAATACAAGTTTCAAAGACCCCTACAAAACAAACTAGCCAAACTTGAGATAATGGTCTAACTTCTTGTTGTTCTCCACCATGGAAGAATGACACTGCACTTAACTAATCGTTGTGAATGAATCGATTACACAATTACCATTAGTGCAGTTATCTGATTATGCCCTTTCACACAGCTAAAGGAAATCAAAGGCAATCCACGTACATTAATGTGCTGCACCTTTTCTGCAGGGTATTCTGGCATTGCATTAAGTGCTATTTCTAGAAACTGCCTGCAGCGGATTTAAATTCTGCTCGGGTTGAATAAAGGAAAGATAATGTTACTTCAGTCTCTTCGAGTCATCTGGGTTTTGTTTTGATCATATTTCAGGAATATTCACATGCTTCCCATACATACTGTAAGAGTATTTTTGTAACTTAAAGTTCTCCTTTCCAAGGTCATTTATTTTAGTTTCAACGCATCTCTGCTGATAAACGGGAGATGAAGGGGCATGAGAACTTACTTCCCCATTTAATCACAAACTCTAAGCAATAAAGCGTACTCCCTAAGTACTAAGAATAGTTTTGGGCCAAATCTTACATATGGGAAACTCCCATGGCTTTTAATTAGAGGAGTCAAGAACTACAGGACTCTACACCCCTTTGCTAGGTTAATCTTGAGGGTAGCTGAGGCTGAAGCACTGCTGTGGTATGGGTATGGTACCTATCCTATGGACACCCATACTGCAGCCCTTTGGGGCACCTGAGCATGGGGTCTGCCCCCAAGTCCTTGCAGGTCTCTTCCAGCTTTCTTATACTACACACATCCAGGGCCCAAACTATCTGGCGCCACATAAATAGCTCTGCTTGGCTTATGTTACTATTTACCACTGCCACTTAACACAAAAAGGGGAAACCCAGTCCTGAGCTCCTTGCACTGGCCACCCGCGGCCAGAAGCTGGCATTGAATGGAGCCATCAGCATTGGCACCCTCAGGTTTCCCCGAGCACCTGCACACATGTAGACTTTATTCCATTGCAAAGGTCAAAGTCCATTGGTATTGCCTCAGTCAAAAGCACCTTTGCTTTCCTCATTCTCATGCTTTGTTCAGACCTAGGCAAGAGGGCTACAAAGAAGTGCACTCTCATGGCCTCAATGCCCTGTGAAATCTTAGTCCAGTGTGGGATGTCCTGGAAGCCACTATGGACACAGGCCCTCCATGAAGGCTGTGATAAGCCATGAAGGCTGCTTCTCCATGGCAGGAGAAGCACCAACAAGGCTATCTGCTTTTCTAAAAAAGCGAAAGAAACCATGCTGAGCCCAAGGAAACCCATTTTGTGATTGCGTGTATCACTAAGAGTAAGTTTGAAGGATGGGCCCTTTCAGAAGGCAAGGAAGAAAGGAGTAAAAACTTGAAAACAGAGAAACTAGCTGCACAGGGCTACTGATTAGTGTCAGTCATGGATCCACCTCCTCTGTGTTTTCTTAGTCTTCATATTCTCCATACACCTACTCATTGGGTAGTTCTGATAGTGCCTAATGGGAACCAAGCTGTGCAGTAGGCACAGCCATCACAAACTTTCTTTTTAATGGCTTCTGTGTCAACACTAGCTCTGGCAGAGATGGGGCACTTTTGCTGGTATATCCATCACCCCAACTTGTGATGCTACAGGATCACTTTCCAGATATCTATATACACACCTGGAGGAATATACTTCTTGGCAATGATCACTGTTCATTTGGCATGAAAGGATGTAGAAGCTAGAAGCAAGATGGTGGTGCAGTCAGGGGAAGAGCATCATCCATCCAAAATCAGCGACATGTTCCCTCACCCTGGCACCCTGGAAAAGCCGCTGCTCTAAAAGATCAGTATCAAGGTCTCTTTCTCAAAGGTCCCTTCAAAGCAAATCTTGGAAGAGTAGACAACTGGCAAACTTCTTGGTCCTCCCTGGAGCTTTGCTTGGGCTGATACAAGTGTGGAAGCCAAGGCAGGGGTAAGAAAACACTGACTAGTGACAGAGATGTCTGGCTGGGAAACAAAGACAACATGGGACTGTGGGAGGGTAAGACTGTGGGAGAGAGCGAGCCTTGTGGGAGAGGCTGGCACTGCCTGGTTTTGTGGGGCATGCCAGGCTGCTCAGAAATAGGTTTCTGGCATGTACTCACAGACAGAATTAGTTTGTGCCTAGCCCAGGAGGGAATCAGCTCCATGAGCCTCACGTATCTCCATCAACCAACCTGGATAAACACTGCAAGCCTGGGATGGGAAAATGGAGAGGTGGACGTTGGGGTGTCAAGGGAGGCAGCCAGCTGGCCAGGGCCTCGGTACTAAGCGGGATCAGAACCTTAGAGCAAACAGTTTGCATTCAAAGATCTGTTAAGATCTTTTCTGACATTGTATAGGGTGGCTGTGGGAAGCACCAGCTTGCTCAGAAATGACATAGAGGCTGAGAGGATGGGACCATGGCAGGAGCCTTCTGCAGCTGCAGGCGCAGGAGCACTGGGCACAGACAAGCCACATCACCCTGCCACCCACTTCTCCTGCTGCTGCTGACGGGGGAGATCCAGGTTCAGTGGCCATCTCACCACCAGTGCAGGAATGGAGAATCATGAGGGGGTAGGCCGAGGGATAGGCGACAGTGTCCTGCTGTCTGAGCACGGCACCCTGACCAGGGCCACAGCCATATTGTCCTGCCTGGGAGCCTTGCCACTACAAGGACACCTGGCCAGGAAGATGACAGGGACAGAGACACCCTGGGGCATAGATAACCCAAGGGTGTGTCCGTGGGTGACCCACTTGGGAAGACAGCAGGAGGAAAAGCAGTAAGTGGCAAAGAGCAGGAAAACATCGTCACAAACGGGAGCGTGTAGCTTTGTGACAACACACTGTAAGCACAAGCAATGGGAGCAATGGAAGCTGATGCAGAAAGGACAAAGGTAAAAAAGACACAAGCGAGTACACGACTAGAATAACTATGCTCACAGTTTTATTCTAAGTCAAAATATTTTTTTCCCCAAGAATAAAAGTTGGAAGGAAGAGGTAAGAGAAACCTAATGTGTACGGCTATGAATGAAATAACTCAATCTCAAAAGAACAAAATGGGAAAAATAAAGCTTATTTCAATTCTAGTTAGATTCCCTTTTCAAAAGACACCTGGCTCTGACACTCTGGTTGCATTTAATCACATCTGTCCTATTAAGCAAGAGTGAATGACCTAAACTGTATGAAAATTGTTGCTGGCCCAAACATGACTCACCAGGAATGAAAGCCAGCCCCATTAATTACTTTCTGTGAAGGATTCCCAAAAGTGCATTATTCACCCTGAAGTTCTAAGCACTTTGTAGTTCATGAGGCAAAGGTGGGAAGACTCTCGTTCGGATGCAGGCAGAGAGCTACGCCTTTGGACTCAGCATGCACAAACTTGTGGGAAAGGGGAGTGACAAAAATGACACAGGATTCAAGATGATTAATTAACTATCTGTAACAGAAGTGCTGCCATAATCATAAAGGGAGACATGATTAAATGTACAAAGAACTTGATGGGAATCAGGTGACCTATAATCAGTTATAAATTTTGATACTTACCAGCTCTCTGTTCCTATCCATAGTCTGTGCCCCCAACCAGGTGTCTCTCCTGTCTGGTTGAGTACAAGCTCATCAGAACAGCAAGTGTCATACCCGGTGGTGCTTTGCGACTTCCAAGTTTTTACAGACCTTCTGAGCTTACGTGACTCTCATATCTAAAAGTGATAATAAAACATATTATGTCTTAATGAAATAGTGAGTTACTGCATAAATATCCTATCTTCACAAAAATATAAAAAAACTCCACTCTGCATTATATGCTAAACTTTTTTTTTTTTTGTAATGAACGTGTTAAAAGGCTGCTGTGTTATTATTCTGAATTATTCTGAAAATACTTGCCCTGATAATGCAGCAATAGGCATGTGCAGTTGATTTGAAGGAGCTAAACTTTGCATCAAATTTCCCCTGGGTACTGTGTGAAACTGCACAATAAATGAGTATTGCTGTAACTTAAACAGATACCGACTCTTCAGAGACATGAAAATAAAAATGTTGTGGTGTTAAAATGTAGCCCTGACAGGTCTATTACACTCTTCACAAAGCATGTTAGTTTTCTTCTAACAGTAGCTGTCTTAAAAATTAATGACGCATACTTTCAATGTTATCTCATTACTGATGTACAAGTCAGTAGGTTCAGATGAGATTCCATCTAGATGGGTACGTCCTCCATGTATCGGGGAATGGGCTCAGTTCACCAGAAAGCTTTCCTTCTGTGTATCTTCATTTTTCTACTTAATCTACAGCAACTTCCTGTGAGATCTTCCTCTCTCTGCTCTCCTTTCCAGTTACCAGTAAGACTGTTTTAGATCTCCATCTTGGGTTACAATTTCCATATGATAGCATAAAAATTGAGGGGTTTTTGACTGAAGTTTGTGAAAAAAACCCAAATATTTTAAGCTGTGAAGCAGAAAAAAATCTTCTTCTATAGCACCTGTTAAACTTTCCAGTAATATTTGAAAAGATCCAAGCAGATGAGAACTTTCCTCCATAAAGATGTATACAGCATTCAGAGTATTGAAACTCCCAGCGTAATTGTTATGATAAATTTCCCACTGGCTTATTATCACCAACTAATAATGCAGAAAGTAAGTAGCTTTTAGCCTTTTAATTTGGACTCATTTAAAATTAATTAATCTCTGTAGTCATATGTCAAACATGCAAACCAGCTTTCTAAAGGAGTGTCTCTGTGATTTAACAGAACGTCTTATAGAATCATGGAATCATGGAATTGTCTGGGTTGGAAGGGACCTTTCAGATCATTGAGTCCAACCATCAACCTAACTCTGACAAAAACCACCACTAAACCACGTTGCAAAGCACCACATCTCCCCGTCTTTTAAATACCTCCAGGGATGATGATTCCACCACTTCCCTGGGCAGCCTCTTCCAATGCTTGATAACCCTTTCGGTGATGACATTTTTCCTAATATCTAATCTAAACCTCCGCCGGCACAACTTGAGGCCGTTTCCTCTTGTCCTATCGCCTGTTGCTTGGGAGAAGAAACTGCCCCCCACCACTCTACACCCTCCTTTCAGGTAGTTGTAGAGAGCAATAAGGCCTCCCCTCAGCCTCCTTTTCTCCAGGCTGAACAACCCAGCTCCCTCAGCCGCTCCTCTTAAGACTTGTGCCCAATCCCACCCAGTTGGCTCCCTCCAGCCCAGAAAAAGCCTGGGAAAGTAGGTAAAATCAGCATTCTGACCCAAAGGCCAGCAGATGTGGCTCTGCCAGGGGTGCACAGGACACGAGGGAGTGCAGTCCAGCATCCCTCACCCAGCTGGGGCCTTAGATTTCAGTGGACACGTACATGCTGATAGCCAACAGATATACGCACATCCAATATTCCCAGTACGGGCGAAATCCCGAAACTGATGTTGTTTTTTTCTTTTACATCTGAATGGTGGTTTACACTGCTTGAGCTTATGCTGCTAACATCAATCAATTAATCTCTAAAAGAGAATTAATGAAGATGTATGCTTAATACCAAGCTGGTCTGGCCGGGTGCCCAGGTACTGGGAGCGATGTGTTTTCCATTACTGGAATGCATTTACTCTCACTGCTGTGCAGAACTCTGATTTTATTGTTATTCTTTCCAAATTTAAGACAAAACAAAACAAAAACCAAACTGCAGAGGCAGAATATCTAATTAGTACTATAAGACTGAAAAATAATAACCCAAGTGCGGTCAGTAGAACAAAGTGCTCACTTCAGGTCGCATTTTAGTGAGGACATTCTGAAAGGAGCTGTGAGTTTTGGTATGCAATGAAATGCTTTCCTCAGCCTTCAAAGCATCTGATCTCCCAGGAAATAAAAACTTAGGGAATTGAGTCTTACTTAAGTCCTTCTTTCAATAGAAAGAGCACTACGGAAATTTCCTGGTTAATAAATGTTTGAATTTATGTAAATTCCAGTTCCGTAAAATGCTGGTCACATATGTTAAAAAATGCACAGAACGTTGCAGAATGATATTCGCTTTACAGAGGGTTTTTCTATTTTCCATATTATTTTCCACTATGTGAATGGTACAAAAAGGAATGAAGTTAATTTTCTGATAATTTTTTCTTCTGAAGACCGAAAACCACACATTATCATTTGGAATTAGGACTTATCGTCCTTCTTCCCCCATTTCAGCAGAGGTTGAATTTTGTTTCATCTACCCCATCTGCTTTGAAATAACCCAGAGTCACGCAGCTCCGGTCGCAATAAAAATATTTCTGCTGCATAATATAATGAAAAATGTAACATAAAAAGGTAAATAGGTATCTGCAACTATTTTAGATGTGTAGGCATAGGTAGCTTTTGCTAGCACCTCCCAGTGGAATAAACCTCTTCATTTTTATTCTGGAAAGCTCTTCAGCACTGAGCAGTCTTAACTGCTTTCCCCGGTGCTCTTCTCTGGCTGAACCGAGAGTGGTGGCCAGCTGCTTTGTAAGATGAATGTTTATTCTTGCTAAAATCTGTGCTGCGACAGCATGCATAATTAAGGGAAATGCATTTTACAGGACTGTGGAAGCTGAAAAGCACATAATCACTTGCTTTATCTTTATGCTAAGGTTCAACTTTGCATCATCTGCCCAGGTGACCACTTTGACTCCCAGGCAGCCTGCAGTGGGCACACCAACGCACTGCAACAGGTAGGTCCTGGCACATAGAAGATCTGCTTGAGGGTAGGAAGGCTCTACAGAGGGATCTGGACCAGCTGGATTGATGGGCCGAGGCCAATGGTATGAGATTCAACAAGGCCAAGTGCTGGGTCCTGCACCTGGGTCACAATAATCCCACACAGCGTTACAAGCCTGAGGAGGAATGGCTGGAGAGCTGCCTGGCAGAAAAAGACCTGGGGGTGTTGGTCGACTGCTGGCTGAATATGAGCCAGCAGTGTGCCCAGGTGGCCAAGAAGGCCAACAGCATCCTGGCCTGTATCAGCAATAGTGTGGCCAGCAGGACTAGGGAAGTGATCGTCCCCCTGTACTGGGCACTGGTGAGGCCCCACCTCGAGTACTGTGTCCAGTTTTGGGCCCCTCACTACAAGAGAGACACTGAGGTGCTGGAGCGGGCCCAGAGAAGGGCAATGAAGCTGGTGAGGGGTCTGGAGAACAAGTCTTATGAAGAGCGGCTGAGGGAGCTGGAGTTGCTTAGCCTGGAGAAAGGAAGGCTGAGGGGAGACCTTATCACTCTTTACAGCTACCTGAAAGGAGGGTGTAGCAAGATGGGGGTCATTCTTTTCTCCCAAGTAACAGGTGATAGAACAAGAGGAAATGGCCTCAAGTTGCACCAGGGGCGGTTTAGATTGGATATTATGAAAAATTTCTTCACCAAAAGGCTTATCAAGCATTGGAAGAGGCTGCCCAGGGAAGTGGTTGAGTCACCATCCCTGAAGGTATTTAAAAGACAGATAGATGTGGTGCCGAGGGACATGGTTCAATGGTAACTTGGCAGTGTCGGGTTGATGGTTGGACTCAATGATCTGAAAGGTCCCTTCCAACCTAGATGATTCTATGATTCTAAGAGTGAAAGTTTTACCTTCATTACTAAGTTGGCATCTCGCAAGATTTCATACCACAGGCACACTGCAAGCTGCAACTCTTAGCGCTGCTGATTTATTTAAATACGAGTTGATGGTTTAATAGTATTTACCTAAACTCATGTACTGATAGAGACAGCATAGTTGAAACCCGCTAAGCTTTGGCAGTCTCTTCTCATCAATGTAAATGGCGTTTTGTGTCCTGGATGGTGACAAGGGAACCAGGATGACAAAATGAAAATTATCCCTCACACGTCACCCCCTGGTACCTGGCAACAGGGAATGACCAAACGCTCCTGCCCAATCTGAACTGCCTGTACTAGAACATTTCCCACATTACGCATACTTTGTATATTTTCTACACATCTGCAACAAAACACGTGTATATATGTGTGTATACACACACATGCTCTAACACATATACATATGTGTATATCTATTTTTTTATATATATTTATTTACACACATATTGGGCTGCTCTCACACTGGGACAAAGCTGTATCTGTTCCCGAAAGTGATTATTTGATCCCAGCTTCATCCTGCAAGAAGATCAGACATATTAACTCCCAATACTTTTGAACTTTTCTCACTGGAGCAAGCTGAAATCCCTTTTACATATTGGGTTTATTAAGAAATTTGTTTTCACTGCTTCGAACAATATAAAAATAATTGCAAGAAGCTATGTGTGTTCCTGGTGGAATTGTAAGCTCTTTGGGAACAATTTTCACATATTTTCCAGCGAAGTTAGACGGCTTTGTCCCAGATTCTAATGCTACCCTGGGGGGATTAAGCTGTTCAGAGGTTGCATCCAGTTCTGCACAGATCCCAGGAAAAACATACTTGCTCATCCTGGCTGCAAATTT
This sequence comes from Chroicocephalus ridibundus, assembly GCF_963924245.1. Taxonomy (NCBI): domain Eukaryota; kingdom Metazoa; phylum Chordata; class Aves; order Charadriiformes; family Laridae; genus Chroicocephalus; species Chroicocephalus ridibundus. The sequence goes on from NC_086285.1 coordinate 106,254,111, forward strand.
TTAGGTGAGAGGTTGAGCTGGTGCTCTGTGTTGCCCATGGGCCAGCAGAACCACACGGTTTTGCCAAGAGACAGAACACTACATTGTTTTCAGGGCTGGGATGAATCATTTTCCTGAGGTGCCACAGAATTCTTCAATTAACAGTTTTCCATGGAGCTAGGATGAGCATGTTCATGCAAATCAGCATGCAGACCAAAGTCCTTAAATCACTGTCTTTACTAAATTACTTTGTGATACACTGACATAGTACTTTCAGAGGTCTTAATCTGCCTGTTTTCAAACGAACCATTAACCACAACCTAGTATGGCACTGGCACCAAAAGAACTAAACAGCAAGCTTCCCTGTGATTATAAGCATCTATAAAATAATTTGTAAACTTCTAAATTCAGATTTGACAGAGTGCTTGAGCATATGCCAATTTACAGTATGTAAGTAGTCCCTCCGGCTTACATCTGTGAAGACAAGGGAGGAGAAGAACACTGTCAATTTATGAAAATATTTGAGAAAAGATCACTCTCCAGAAGTGCATATGTACTAAATAATGTGAACTTATTATGAGTACTTCAACTTAATGAACGCTTTCTGAATCCTCTAATAGAGTGGCCAAAGTAAATCTGGCCAAAGTAAATCTGAATCGATTTAGACATAGAATCAGATGATTTGAAAACTGGTGAAAAAGCTATAAAACGCTATAAAACCCAGCAGGTTCAAAGGGCAGGTGGTATCTTCTGCCAGCTGACCTCTTACCAGCTTCTCACACCTGGGGATTGTTTTAACTTTTTACATTTCCACTTGTTCCTGATGTCCATGTATATCTTCCAGGGCAGCTGGCTGGGTCTGTTCCTTTAATCTTGAGAAATCAAGCCTGCAGACATCACATGTGGAGGCTCCAGGTAATCCTAGAGGTCGCGGGCTTCTGTGCTTTGACAGCTTTGTGTACCTGCCAGAAGTGAGGGTATTCTGCCCAATTAGTAAGAACTGATTAAAAGGAGAAACTGAGGCAGCCTCTTACAACCCCTCCATATAAACAGCAAAGGGTAAGGCAGCAGTGAAGGTCCCTTCAGCGTCGCCAAATCCTCCAAAGGCAGCCACAGCACTAATCCTTCTTCCCCGTTAGGGGCATTTCCAGCACTGCTCCTGCACCCAGCATGTTTCCACTCGGTATCAACACCTTCCTACAGATTTACAAGGAGCAGGTAGGTGGGGTAGAATAACAGGATCCTCCCCCACAGCATAGACTAGGAAGTATTCAGCAATTTAGCATGAATGAATAACTCAATAGTTTATTTTAAATGGAAGAAATTGGATCTGCAATAATTGCATTTTCAGTATTTTGAGTACTATAATAGACAACACCAAATGATGCAAACATTTTAAAATGCAAGAATAATGCAAAATGACTTCTGCTATAATACAAAGCAAATGTTGGCAACAACAGGAAGTAGATCAGATGAAGTACTAATTTATGTAGCACAGGAGAAATGCAACTGCTGTACAGAGTTTTGCATATTGTAAGAAAAGAAAAAGATCAGTTACATGTAGCCAAGCCTACGGAAGAATAACTAATCCACAGCATTTGAAAAGTAGCTTTGTATATAAATTTCCAGGCAAAATGTAAATATGATTTGATTTCTTGCTGAGCATATTGCTCTAATTTTTGTAATACTTGGTTTGTATTTTCTGTATTATGTATGAGAAAATTACATGTTGTTGAAGTGCCCGCTTCCATTTAAACACTGGCACCATTAAATTAGAGCTATGTTAACAGTCACCATTTGAGAAAAAAGCAAATACAAAAGTTATCATTGTAGTAGGGCAAAATCCCACTTTGAAAAATTAGATAAATAAAAATAAAACTATGGGAATATAAACCTAAAAGGGTTTTCATAAAGTGCATAAAGTTCCATTGTATCAATTCCTTTAGGAAAAAGATTTTGCAAACGTATATCCAAAGCAAGTGTTAAACTACAGTCCTATATTGTTTAAGTTTAGGAGCTAGTGTTGTGACATCTGATTCTTATTTTCCAGGTAACACAAAAATATTCACTTAAAAGCAGTAACTATGGGGCGGCAAACATATATATGTATCTTTTTGTAACTATACCTTCAAGTAGGGCATTTAAGATATAATTATTTTGATAAAATTACTCAAAGGGCTACTATACATATTTTGCATGAATTGCTGAAGAACGGCGTTATCAATTAATTACTTAAAAAAATCTTTTACACAGCAGTTCCATTTCTGAAAATGGAAATTCATTAAAAATTGTAATAAGAATTAAAGAAGCTGGAATTAAATCCATCCTTCAGATTATTCCCCTAAGAAAAATCGTACTGCTTATTTTTTAACCATTTGACTCAAAAAGAACTTATTTCGGAATGTTTTGCTGATGAAACAGAGACCCAGACATTGTAGCAAATAATTAAATATATCATAAAAAGACAGACTTGAAACTTCAAAATAACTTGGAAGAGTGGTTAAGTGTGTAAGCAAGTACTAGGACAGACAAAATGTGACTCAAAAACTCTAAGCAACCAGATAAATTTTTAAATTCATTTGAGGCTTATTAACCTAAACTGTCTGGAGAAGTTGTTGACTCATGAATTCAGTTGACTGTACGTATTCAAACCTCAGTTTTTCATCCAAAACCAGGTACCAATGATGTGAAATAAACGGAGCAAAATTCACAGAGCTCAGAGATCCTCAAGTATGTTAATGCCCTCCTGGGAACCTGAATGGAGGAAAACATAGAAAAAGTTTAGATCATAAAAGAAACCAAAAGACAACTCAGAACTGTATGGTTAATATGCAAACCAAAGTTGCTGTATTTCCACATTTGTATTTGCATTCTGCTTACAAAGTTCGGATTTAGGGATTTCAAGTTAAATGTCTGCATTTTTATACAGAACAAGAAAGAATTCTCTCCTTGATAAATCTATGGTACTATGCAGTGCTTTATCCTTCCTCTTAGGCCTGGCTTTTAAAACTTAAAGCCCTCAAAATATTGCAATCAGTTGTGGTGCTGGAAGAAGGAACTTCGATTGCAGAAGTCTATTCACTTGCTCTTAACGAGCTGAGATCAGGTAGCCAAACCACGTTCTTAACTCTACAAGCAAGTAAGAGACAGAATCTTAAGAAACTATTCTTTAGCGTTTCTAAATGGTCAACCATGCGGTAAATTAGATTATCCCTAACCTGGAACATTCTTGTACCAATCAAAAATGGATAGGATAATAGAAATGTTACGATAGCATCTATTTTTTGTAGTATGTCTCAAGTATTTAGGTACCAACAACCTACTAATGTACACAGTCCAAAGGTTATTTCTGCTACTAGATTTTATTAGGAAAATAATTTTCCCCCATCATAAAATAAATTGCTTTTTCATTGAAAGACTAAACATCTTCAGAATCCTTTTTCAATGAAATCCAAAATATTTTCACCACATAAAACTTCCATGCAAATATTTTCAAATTTAAGTTAAAACTGGTTCTTCATAAAACTAGCTCAAGCTATTATATTTATATGATACCTTAAAGGGTACTATTGTAGCCTGATATTTCACATCAAGAAAGCATTTGAAAGATGGCTTTATTGAAATTTCTGTACTTTCTGCCTTCTAATTAGAAGACGAATTCCTAAATGCTGGCTTGGGGCAATCCACCTTTTAGAATAAACACTCCAATAGATTGCTAGCCCTAATATACAAAACTGCTGAGAATTTTTACTTAATTCCAGTTGTGGGGATCCCCTGCCTTCATCTTGTGTTCATACTATATCCCTACAGTAATGGCAGCAATTACTTTCATGTAAAATAATACTATTATTACTATATGCAATGAATTTGTAGCTTGTCATTTGCTAAATAAAATTTGGCAACTAAAACCAAATGTCAGTATCATATGACAACACAGGAGCAGAGCAACAGGAAGAGTTCTGCAGAACAGTGGAAAAGGCTTGAGAACTTCAGCGCTGCTATTTTAAATATGTCTGTTCTAGCACCAATCTTTGTTCTTTTAACATTTTTCTGTACTAGTATATACTCTTCTTTGGAAGCTCTGCTCTTCTGATTGCTCTTAGAAGGCAAACTTCCCTTTCACGGTAGTTTTTGACCTTTAAAAATGATAGAATGACTTTCATTAATAAAAGATAAAGTGAAATAGTAAACTTCAGACTTATTTTTTACTTCATAGTAAATATAAAATAGCTTAAAAAGAATCTACAGACCTCATCTGAAAACTCTGATCATGCAGGTCTTTATTTAAACTATAAGAAGGCTACCTGAATAACTATTCAAGTCTGACTCTTGAGATGGCTTTGAGCTCTAGCTTTAGACCACCTACATTTAGCTGTCTATATATGTGTTACATCTATACATGTGTTATGTCAAAACTCCTATTAAATTCAATGGAAATCTAGTAGACATGCCTAACAGACTCTACAGAGCTCATTCAGCAGCAGATATCGTACCTCCACCCCATGGGCTGGGTACCCCAGCATCCTTGGGAGTTCCACTGGCCCAATCTGTATGGCCTTGAAAAAGAACTATGTACCCAGCATAGTCCTGACTTCTAAATACGGGGACAGGAGAGGGTATCTCAAACTCATGCTACTCCTTTTATGCCAAAGAAAGACCTGAGTCCTTCCCAAAAGAGTGGGGGATTGTGTACATATGGGTAAAAACAGAATTAATGAGAATGATTTAAGAATCAAATGTACAACTTCTGCAAATGTTAAATACTTCTCTCACCCTGCTTCATGTCATTGATTTTATTAACATACCCACTGTTTTCATGAGCAAAACAAAGAAGAAAATTAGGATGATGCTGTTATTTCTTGGACAAGTTAAGAGGCTGTGCAACTTGGCACACGTTAGTCATAAAACATGACCTTTTTTGCAAGATAGTTGTAAAAAAAATGTTTTATTGTCATGAATTATAGATCCAAGTCCTTCCTGTTGACTACATCATTGAATTCCATTCTACGACCTTCTCACCCATAAATCTTGCCACACAGTAAATTTGAAAACTTACAAGTAATTCTCAAGTGTTCCAATGAAAACATGCACTCTGAAAGCATGTGTAATAATACATAATGAAGAAATTCAGAGCAAAACATTTCAGAATCAAAATTGTGGGCACTGATCCAATAGCAGAAGTTATTTTAGCTCTAGTTTTCTTTTTAAGTCATCAACATCAATGAAGAACCCAAACCAATGGGATTCTTAGAAATCGTATTATAAGCACTTTATGGAAGACACTATTTCCTGTCCAGGGTTTAAGCATTGCCTACCACGATCAACTTGATCCTGTGGCATCTAACTCATAAATAAGAAAAAAGTTAGATTTTTTTACTTAAGTAAAAAAAGTAAAGTTCTGACCATTCTCAGAGACACCATTTCTATTTATAAGTCCTCAGTGAAAGTTACAGACTTTGGACCTACAGATATCCATGCTGAATCACCAAAACAGACCGCCTCTGAAGAAGGACGATGCCTGACTTGCCTGGCTTGAAGCAGAAGAGATAATGGGAAATTATGGGAAAGCATTCACTTGCTTTTTGAGAGATTTGGGAACAGGATATGCTGAATACTGAAGTATCAAGGTCCTATATGGAAAGGACATCCATTCATACAACAGACTTTCTTCAGGGAAAGTAGACAACCAATATATATATGTTCACCGCAGGAAACTGATCCATGCAAAGAAAGGAAGGACATAAAGTGCACCTCTGAGATAAAATTCACATTTGGCTACTTGTTAGCACTTATGTTGAAGCCAAAAGTCAGATTAAAAGACACACAGTTTATATTTTGCTTCTTTATTGCTATGGTTTTCTATCTATTTTTTATAATATAAGTTTTTGTGCTGTTGTGTCTGTGTGACCACCTTGCTTACATCAATACTTTCTTTTGAATAAATATACTTCTATTTCTCTCAGAAACAGTGAACTGTATAGGTTACTCCTTCCTGCCTGTTTTACTTCTGATAACTTGTGATGGGCCAATGGGTCAATAAAACTGGTGGATTTCATATGCTATATGTATCCTTAATATTCAAAGGAATACTCAAAGGAAAAGCTTGTTCTATCCTGCAAGACTATTATCGACAACCATCCACGATGTAGGTTGAAATATCAGGTCACAAAACTAAATTTACTCATTTTGTGTGACCATTTTGTCCTTGAATTAGATCTTAGCACCACAAATGCATTTAGCCATCCCATTTCATGTATTATTATTAAATAATATACATAGCTTCACTTTAGTGGTTTATGGTTTTAACTTCAGCTCAGATTCAAATGAAATCTGGCAGCACAAAAACCAGGTTTAAATGAGCCAATGAAAATACAAATTTAAGCCAAATTCTAAGTTCAACTAAGTACAAGATGTCGTTGCATTTAACATTGCTTGTTTCACACACACAAAAAAACCCCACAGCTTTATTTGCTAGTGTCCAATAAAACCAAGAATCTTAGCTTCTGTTACCTCATTATTTTGCTCTAGAACCTGTTTAGTAAAGTGATTCCTTTGGAGACAGCTGATATCATTATCACGATCCAAAAGAGTAGGAACTATTACAGATATTTGATATTATTTTAATAAAGAAAAAGATTTAAAATTTGTAATGACCATACCCAGAGTTTTCTTCAGTACTCCAGAACATCCTAAATAGAAGGGTTACTTCTTTTGGCTCTCTTTAACTTCGAACAACCTTCTTCTTTCTGTTAACAAAAAACAAAAAAAAAGGCAAAAAACAGTAAAGCAAACGAAGCAGTAATACTAAGATAACAGCTCAACTGAAAAATTGTTTCTGGGTGAAATGCTTAGTTGAATGGTATGAGAAGTAATTAATGAAAGTTTTTATTTTCCAAGGTAAATATAAAGTACGTTTCTATGTATAGTAGGTATATAATTAAAACCAGAGCTATTTTGAAAATACCCTTTTGCATGCTGGCAGCCAAGACTTTCAAACCGAAATGATTATTTTTGGTGTCCAAACTTGAGATAATGACAAAGGCTTACTCTTCAGAGAAGTGTTTAGCTGTGTCCCCAGTCAGCCCCATTGTATTTTAATCTGGAGAGAGGAGTCAGACTAACGAGCACTGGAGTCCATCCCTACCCCAGTTAATAGACAAGTCCACCTCCTATTCCTGAGACTCCAGCTGAAGCTTCCCTAGAGCTGTACATCTGCCTCACTTGGCTCCAGCAGTGGCAGTGCTGCACTGTCAGCGTGTCAGGCAGACTGGGAGACTTTGCTGTGTCCTGCCGCTTCCCAAAAGTAGCTTGCAGGGCTCAGGCTGGTACCCGTGCTACTCACAGCCTGCCTGGAGAGAGAGGAATGGCATGGGGCACTTGTGACTCATGACTAGGACAGGACAGTGCCCCTTCCCCACCCCAGCAGTGCTACCAGACCAGCTACAAGCTCTCTACTTGCCCAGTCTGCCCAAGCTGCAGAGCTAGCTCCATGCTTACAAGCCCTAGTGTGGCCGAGTCATTCCCAGTGGCAGGCAAAGGACTTCAGCACTTAATTCATATTATGGTGGAAGTCTCCCTCCAGTACTCAGACCCCTGGGGTTGTTATTCTTATAACCACAGTTATTTTTAGTTGCTGTTTTTTTTCTTCTTCTTGAGACAGACTCCTGACTCTACTGCTGTAGCATCACAGTGCTGGGCCTGTAACTAGTGACTCAGTTGTGGCCTTGCAGAAGGGCCTTTCCCAGCTGCAGCTGGATGAGGCCAGCTCAGAGCAGCTGGGCTGGCGTTTCCCACACCAACTCCTCTCTTCCCTGCTGCAGCCTGAGCTCCAGGGTATGAGTGCATTCCTGCAGCAGGCCCCTGAGGCTCCTCTACTGGCCCTTTCTGAACTGCACAGATAGCACAGACTGTGCTTTTTTAATTACCATTAAAAACTGCAGAATTGTCTTGCATTTGGCTTTAAAGGCATAACAAAACAAAAAGATTGACACATAAAATTTAATGTTAACAAATGCAAATTAAGTGGAAGAACGTGAATTATGGATGCATACTCTTAAGTTCTTAATCAACAGTAAATGAGTATGTTGACAAGGTAAGTTCATATAGCGCAACATGTGAGTAGGCGAAGGCACTTCAGATCAAGTATGGGTAATGAGACCTCAAATGGTCACACTTGAAATGAAATAGAAAACACAAGGGAACCTGGATGAAAAGGGAGTTAAGTGCGCACAACTTTTCCTCCTGGCTTATTTTGTAGAGTTATTGCACAGAGTTTTCAGTTGGCTATTAGCAGAAATAATACACACATTATGAAGTAAGAAAATAAAATTGTACTGAGCAATGGAGACTTGGGACCGGCTCCTTCTAATGGGCCTAATTTGTAGGTAGCAAAAACACAGAGAATGTGGTTGTAAGAAGGAGGATATGGAAGATACAACCAAGTTTTAAAGAACTGATATTTAGAAGCAGAAGTGTATCCCAGTGGTAGGTAAAAGCAATATTTAAGAATCACGAAAAAATATTTTGAAGAGGAATTTAAAAGTAAACATTATTATCATTACAGCAGCATCCAAAGGAAAAAGTATTAAAAAATAAATAAATTCATATTGGGAACCTATCTAATTGCTGCTGCTGACCCCATCTAGTAATAGAATAACAACTTAAATATATTTAAGTAATTCAGAGAATACAACTTTTAAAAAACCCAGAATGAATTACAAATGGCCTTTCGGAACTCATCTCTATAGAACATGCTGAATTTAAGCACTTAAGATGGGATGCTTACAGAGGCAGTGAGAATGCTCATATATTGGGCAAACCATATATTGGTTTTCTGTAGAAACAGAAAATCTGCTTCAGAAACATATTTACTTTAAGTAACATCATTAAAGGTTTTTATTTCAGTAGGATCTTTTGCAGGAGACAAAATACATGCTTGAAGTAACAATAATATAACCAACAGTTAAAGTTAATTTTATCCGAAGCAGGCTCGATAAGATTTCTTGGTTTCCGTGTTTTAACTTTAATATGCTAAAATTAAAAAAATAATATTTTCCTTTTTATCTATTAATTCAGGTCCCTGTAGACTGGATCAAGGTGTGTATGTGTGGGGTTTTTTTACCTGTCTTCTTCTGGCACAACCTTTCTTTACAGATGCTTCTGTGTTGCTCTCCTTGACCAAGGAAGTTGGTTTTGAAGTCAGTGTTTCACATGTCAGATACTCATTCCCTGTAATCATCTTAAAATACAGACATTTATACCTTCATTAGCAAAAAAACTCCAGTATTTTTCTACTTGTTAATATGACCTACTTTTTCAAAAGGAGTCCTCATAACACAAAGTTGAAATAACCTACCAAATTACTTTTTATAGGTGAAAAAAATGATAAGCACAACACAGTTCATCTGTATGCCCGATATGTGAGATATCATCCTCATAAAAATTGCACTGAAATCAGCTCAGCTATTTATCTTATTGAAATGCAGACAGAATCATAGAAAATTTAGCTTGTAAAATACCTGTAGTGTTCATCTAACCATAACTTTTACTCAAAACAGAGATAACTTCAAAGTTCGATCACATTGCTTTGGGCCCCATCCAATCAAGTTTTGAGAATCTGAAAGGATAACAACTCTACAACCTCTCTGCGCAATTTGTTCCAGTACTTAACCACTCTGAAGATTTATTTTTTTTCCCTTATGCCCAGGGAATGCCTGGGCATTTTTTTCCCTTATGCCCTTTTTCCTGTTGCAAATTGTGCTTTTAGTGAAATTGTAATTAAAACTTGTTGCCCTGGGTTGAGGCCAGCCCAGCCCAAACCACGACGCTTTTATTTGCAAACCTTCCATGTTTGTCTAACAGCACAATGCCTTACACACACTGCAGTCACCACTGCACAATTGATGAGGTTTGAGTTTCCTTCCAGGAGCTGTTCGTTAATGTGGTTTCATATGAAGACAGACTGCACACTGAAAATTTCACCACGTTAACCTCACACAATTCTTGATAAACTGATAAACCGTCTTAAAGAAAAGAAAACTAATTATCCCACCTTAAAAGTCCCAAATAAAAAGTGTATCTCTGACAACACAGTAAATCATCTTCCCTTTCAGAAAATTCCCTGTCAGCAGCAGTGGCTGAAAACATTAACTTATATTGTAGAGATTTTATAAAACTACATTGAGAATGATGATAGAAAACTACGAAAGCCATGCTCTTTATTGCTTCCTGTTGTTTTAGAATATACTGAATTTGTGAGAACCAGTGAGAATGAGCCCTGTTATCTACCATACCTGTCCAAAGTTAGATTTGGAAAGATGACTGGTTGTCTTAGCGATAGTGTCCTTAGAATGGCATGCTGCTTTATTGTCTTCATTTTTGGCGATGCACATCATATCATTTAAGACAGATTCATGAATATTTAACCCTGCTCCTTCATGTGATCTCTTTGTTTGCTGCTGTGATAAACCACAATTTGTCATTTCATTGTCTAATTTACAAATCTGTAAAGGTACTTTCTTTGACTGGTGATGTTTCTCAAGAACTTGCGTGGTATTTTGACTTGCAAACTTTTTTCCCCTTCTTGCACTAGAAGATGCATATGTATTTGAACTCAGATTGATGTTTGATTTCTGAAGGACTGATCCAACATTCTTAAGAAAGGAAGGAGAATCTGCCTTTTTGTGATTGACTTCACTTGAATTCTCACCTGAGTTACCAGAAAAATCAGAATTAGTCAGTTGTCCACAAGATACTGTCTTCCATCGAAACACAGGTGTACCAGGTTTTGCCTTTGTTTTTGTGTTCATTACCTCAAGTATGCTGCTATGACTAGGATTTTTGACTGACACATTTTGAACGGGTTTGTAAACATGACTTGTGCTGGATTTGCACGTGGTCAACATGGAAGACGAAACAGCCATAATTTTTACTGCTGAATGTCTTTCAGCATTTTCTCTTTTCTTCCCATCCATTTGATTTGTGGTTTTTCCGTTCATTTGCATCAACTTGCCTTTGAAAATTGGTATAATTTTGTTGACTTTTGAGGGAGGGAGTTCAAAGGCTGAATTAACAGGCATTCCCAAAGACTTCACAACTGGTAACTCCAGTACTCCTGGTATTTCTCTATTATTCATTGATTTCTCTCTTGCTTCAATGCTAACCTTTTCTGTACCCTTACAGCTACTCGAAAAAGTGTGTGTTTCTGGCTCTTTGATCAAACGCTCCATCCAGTGGCTGTTTTCCATACTGCACGGTGAAGAAATTCTAGGCAAAGTCTGTTTTCTTGGAGGAGCCTGCGTTAGAGATACTACACAAACCATCTCACCATCCAATTTCATATGCTTAGATTTTATTTCCTGCAATACAATAAGAGTTGCTAAATTGAATGAGCCGGGTTTAAAAATCTGACAGTGACACCTAATGCATCACTATATGATATCTACCTAATATATTCTACTTTATATATATCACAATATACAACCATACATTTTCCTGTTTTGAATTAGAATGAACTTTTTTTTTTAAACAATATTTTGTTGTCACTATAAATGAAGATTTTTTTTCTCATCCACCCACTTCTTTGTTTATAAACTATGCTGGAATATGGTATTCCTCGGAAGGAAAGACTTAAATTACAGTCATTATCTTGGTTTAGTGCTTTCCAACTGGGTAATGCCTACCCCTTCTGTGGGGGTCTGCAGAGACTGACTGACAGGGCTCCTCATCTCTTAAGACTTCTAAGGGCATCTGTATTCTGAGCAAAAGACAGTTTGGATGTCTATAAAAACTGCAGATGACAAAGAGGAGCCATTCTAGCTTTGATCACTGAAGAGACATAAACAAGAACTGCTTTCTGAAAGAGGATTATAGTATTTTAGGATCTCTGCAATTTCTGTCACCATTCTTTGTTCAGAATTAATTACTTCATTTCTTCTTTCACACACTACTACCAAAGAAATTTGAGTCTCAGCCTTTGTCACAAGCTCAAATTGAAGTTTTGCTTGCTTGCCTCCTTTCCATCACCAGCCGTGGAGTGAAACTTACAGCTTGAGTGTTTTAAAATGTGTAAGTCCACAGAACTTTATATATTTCTCAGCTTGTTTTTTAAAAAATAAATTGTAATAATAATAATAATGTTATTATTGTTGTTATTGTTATTATGGAAGAGGTGTGAGAAAGTTCTGGATACCCAACTGTAAAATAAGGTCTATAGAACTGCAAATATTGATAGCAACTAATTAACACTAAGTCCAATTTTTTAATGTATTTGTGATGTGAACAACAACATAACAATGGCAAATAGCAATACATTTAATTACACATTTAATTAAAATTTACAATTGATAGTTGTTTGTTGTGAAAAGCATAGTTTTATGCTCTTACTGTGTTCTGAATATAAAAAAGACCACTTTGTACCATGAACAAAGTACATGCCATTACCGTGTTTATAAAAAAACCTTATACGCACCGGAGCTCTGGAGAGTTCCTGTGTAGCATAAAGTGCTTTACTTGTCATCTTTACTGGAAATCCACATAGATGTGAAAAATTATGCTTCATGTCAGAAAGAAAAGATTTCAACACAGTTTCCGAATCTGTTCTAGGGAAATATTGCACTGGCTGACTTCGAATGCAACTTAAAGGGTACCTGAATAAGTGTTCAGGGATACGTAACAAGTTTCTCTACGTTTTCATAATTATGGATCATCTTCATTGAGAAGAGAGCATGAACATCTCTAAAGATTTTTCAAAAGGATGAACAAAAGCACTTACTTTCTTAAGGGACTAAAGCTTATAAAGTTGACTTCAACACGATTATACCACACTAATCTACCATAGTAACGATTACTCAATATAAGTAATCCTTAGTCTAGTCTTTCCTAGCAGGAAAATTCTCTTTAAAAAAAATCGTTGTTGGCCATATTTTTACAGTAACTTCACCGTTCCTTTTACATCACCATTTAGAATGGCATTATGTTTACAGAAGCTGTGAAGCAAACTGATCTATTTGACTTGCTATTATTCAATATTAGGACAAAGAGATTTGACTAAATATTTTGTTTGAATTTGTCTAGTGAAAAAATGCTCCACCGACTTCTATGAAATTATGGAAGAAGAAAATGTGGCACATTCAAAAATAAAAATTAGAACTTCACCAGAAGTGTAGTACAGAAAATGTAACAAAAATATTGTGAAAGGATATGTAAAGAACCTTTCCCCTATTGGTTTGAAGTAAACACTGAAGTATATTTTCTTCTCTTCAAGATCCTCTGGAAGAATATATCCATACTTTAAAAAAAACCACAAATGTGTATTACAAATACAAATTCAATACTTACAAAAAAGGTAGGGAAAAATGAAAACAGTGTATATTGTTTCTTACCAGATTCTTCCAGTGCAGCTGAAATTCTTCATACGAATGGAAGGGAGATCCTGGAGGAATTATGTGGCTGATGTTTATGATTTGACCCATTTTCATGCTATGCACAGGTAAAGAAGGGATGCTTAGAAATGATGTCATAAAACTCGGATGAAAATATACTGGGCTTTTTGGAAAAAAAAGGTAAATCTTATTTTTGGCATTGAAAGTATTTATGGATTATTTTTACGTTTTAAGGACTAATACCTTTAGCTCATAAGTTTATGACAGAACAATAGCAATATTTCCTGGAGTATGGAAAACAAGTTGTCACGTACAAGTCAAATTTCTCTTGTCTGTAATACTCACTACCAGTGAATGTAGAACATAAGCATATATATCATTACTTCTCGTATTTTTAGGATGAAAATCATAGGTGAAAATAAAGATGGTTTGTGGCAAAGGTAGAAATATGTTTTTTATTTAAATTGACACTTTCTGCTAAAATTGTATTTGAGAAAAATTAATGCCCTTGCATATCATAGAAGCAGCAGAGAGACTGGTGAAATTGAAATAATACTTAAATGTGTATTTTTTGATTCACTGATTAATTTTTCTCATTTTCTATTACTTTGAGACTATAAAAGTAAAAAAGAAAGATTCCTGAATGGAAAACAGACTGTAAAACAGAAGTGTTCTTACCACTATTGTCAAATTCACAATTTATATGGCAAACATTCCAGGAAATGTTTGTTGCTGCTGAAACGTAAACAGAGTCCTACCTTGGCAAAACATAGCACCAGTTACTTAATATGGAATGTTGGTGAATAACTGCATCTTCATTGCTGTCAAACAGCTTTACGGTGTTTGCTGAAATATCAAAATCTCCCACCTTAAAAGTGGAAAAAAAAAAGTTATTTACAAATCTTTCTACAGCAATACAAAATTAAAATTTCCAAAAATAGTTGTGTAGCAAAATACACTGAAGCTTATGCATTGTTATTCTTTTATCAGCTCTCACAAACTGATCATTTCAGAAGATATTCCTATTATCAAACTGCACACTATCTTACGTTAGAGCCTACACTTCCAAAAGTTATGCAAGTGCAAGGTTTAAAGGTTATTTAAATCAGTGAGATTCAAACTTTATTTGAAGTGTTTTAATAAATAAGAGTACAGAAGGAATTTCTCAAACTAAGAACTAAAGTCCAAACCAGAGACACATGTTTGACCATCTAGTAATTGTGTATGCCACGTTGCCTAATCAAGTGTAAAGATCCAAGCAACAGAACAAATGGGACATACAGTTTCACCCTGTGAGAAGTCAAAAAACACCACACATTTTCACAATGTAAAAATATTTGACTGTAGGGGCTAATCGAACACTTAGAACTGAGAAACATTTTCTTTCTTTATGGTCTACCAGGGTTTGCATTTATTCACTGACAAGAAAATCTGCCCATTTCTGTTTTAGAAACATATTAAAATGATGAAACTGATAATGAAGCCATGTCATGATTGCTTACATTATTGCTTTGTGTCATTTTGGAATTGGATTCCTATAGATAGTTTTAATGTTTAGGCTGTCCAACTAGGTCACGGAAGAAATCCTATTCTTCTATTCTAAGAAAGAAGAGTTTGGATCAGAAATACTTGTTTTGGAAGAAAACAGCAAGCCTGACAAATATGCCCTTGTATGTATGGACATATTCAACAAAAGTGATATGGCTATCAGAAAGGATGGTAACTTTTCAACTTCAATCATGGTTTCTTAATCAGTGTATTAATTACGCTTACAAGCAGCATCATCCAGGCTGCTCCAGTATTTTGGAAGCTGCATAGAAAATGAAGCAAATTCCAGAAGAATTATATACAGGAACCTTAAACATAGTGCTGACAACTTACCTGTAGCTTCACTTTTAAGATGTTACTCAAAACTGTCTGTGTATTACAGTGAATGCCTTCTATAAAACACTGCTAGTAGTAAATCTAGAATCATAAGGACACTTCACTACTATATTCTGTTAGCAGTTTTTGAAAAGTCTCTTAATTAGTCTAGAATCTCAATTTTACAATGCTTTCTAGAATGCATCAATATAAATGCAATACGGATGCTATGCACTTATAACAGATGCAGATAGTCAATGAATATGATTACTGTCTTAATGCTACTAGAAATAAGCACTTCTATCCCCATCATTCTAATTGCAAGTCACCTAATGGAAAATAACATAAAGATTAATAAGACAAACACAGGCATAGAAAGTATAACTATTTTATACCTCAGGGGGTGGCAACCGAATTGAGAAAGCCTCCACACTGATGCAAAGCTGTCTCTCTGATACATTGAGGTCTAGAACTAGAATAAAAACAAAGCGCGAATCTCTGTTTTTAACTACAGTTCATCTGTTAGAAAGCTAAACCAAATGTTTATTTAAAGTAATTGTTAGTCAAAATGCTGCATTTGAAAATCAAAAGGCTAGACTTCCTCAGCATGAAAATTAAAGTTAACTGCATTTTAACTGAGAAAAATAATAATAATGAATTACTATCCATACAGTACACCTCCTTAGGAGCTCATGGCTGTCCATGCAACCGGATGCTTGAGACTCATGTCCTTGAAACGCGAACACCCATTTTCAAAGCAAATGTAGTTCTTGTAACCATTGGCTGTTCTGAGTCATCTAGCCCAGTTCCGCATCCAGAAAGACTATATGAGCAAGGCAAGCATTTATTGACACAACTCCAGAACATCCACACTGTTCTAAGCAAGCTCTAGCACACAGACTAAATGTATTATGTCCCTCAACATATGTCCCTGTTACAAATTTAGGCTTCAATATGCACAAATGAAAACTAACTTTTATACTGGGATAAAAACATTACTTTGTAATTTCTGCAATAGCTAAGCAGCATGTTTGCGACTTAACTTTTGTGAACAGCAAACACAGTACGTACAGGACAGTTACTTTATTATGGACAGTCACATGCTATTATGGAACTTTCACATCACTTGCAAGACTCATAATTTGAGGCAAATGCATTTAATTGTAATAATCATAACTTTAAAACGGTAAACTTCAGTCTATGGCTGTAAAAAAATTACCTTTTTTGTGGGTAATTTTTCAAAGGTGCAGTTGAGCTGACAACTATTACATAAAGAGCATCATCTGCCATCAAATGTATTTTGACAGAGGTTATTTCAGAATGAAAAACAAAAAGACATTGTGTTGGCAATACCAAGATCATGGCAATATGAAAGCACATAACTATACCTTGCTCTTACAAGTTCACCATTAACAGAATATTGTACTTACCAACAGCATTTTGCCTTCCTGAACAAGACAAAAAATCTTTTCCTTAATAAATAAAATAGATAGACATTATTTTCTAAATCATATGCCTAATGTCTATGCAAAAAAAACCAGAAGAAATCACACAGTTTCATTTGTGTGTGTCATGAATGCTGAAAGGTTCATTCCTTTTAAGGACAGAAAAAACCCTCTCTCAATTAACTTTCTATGGATTCATTAACACCTTATATAAAAGATACATGAAAGTATATTAGCGGACAGCCATTTATACATTGTTTTTTCCTCCCAGTAAGGAAATTATACATGGAATTATTTTTAATTGACTAACAGTTAATAAATTTCTCAGGTTCAAAAGCAAATCTGGATACTATTACTATATATTTTACCATATATCATCAGTTTTGCCCAGCTTTAGTAACACATATAGTTAGACAAGCTGCATGTACCAGGTCACATCGCTAGTAGTCAATGTCTTTCGTTGAAGTCAGTTTTATATCACCTACCATCTAGCCCTCTACTTCTCTCTGCTATTCCTAAATAAGTTGATTTCATTCAGAGAGCTATAAATTTTGAAAATATTGAAAACAAGATACTGTTAATATTGTGGCTGGAAATAAAACAATAACATATACACTTTTTGCATCGTATATTTGGAACGATCTATACAATTGCTCTACTTAATAACAGCACACCACAGTATCTGAAACACATCTGTTTTTCTATACTTTGGTAATTCACATTTATCCTACACGGGAGTTAGTAGGGAGATGTCAGGCAAAGGAACTACCATCTAAAAAGACAGAGCTTGGTAGAAGATGACCTGACAGAAAAACACTCTGTATTAGAAAAGCATGTGCAGAAGTGCCACTGATGAAAGCATGAATCTGAAAAACAAGCCAAATTTTTAGAAGACATTTGCTGACCAAGAATATTTGGGTCGGAAGTTATTAATCTGGTATGTTGCATTCACTTGAAATATTTTTCTATTGATTATTTGAGCTGAGGAGGGATCTCTGCTAAGGCACATGGAAAATAAGGAGGTGACTGGTGACAGCCAACACGGTTTCAGCAAGGGCAAGTCATGCCTGACAAATCTAGTGGCCTTCTACGATCGTGTTACAGCGTTGGTAGATAAAGGGAAAGCAACAGACATCATTTGACCATTTGACGCTGCCTCGCATGACATCCTGGTCTCTAAATTGGAAAGGCATGGATTTGATGGGTGGACCACTCAGTGGATAAGAAACTGGCTAGATGGCCACGCTCAAAGGGTTGCAGTCAACAGCTCAATGTCCAAGTGGCAACCAGTGATGAGTGGCATTCCTCACGGATCAGTACTAGGACCAGTGCTATTTAACATCTTTGTCGGTGACACGGACAGTGGGATTGAGTGCATCCTCAGCAAGTTTGCCAATGACACCAAGCTGTGTGGCACAGCTGACACATTGGAAGGAAGGGATGCCATCCAGAGGGAGCTGGACAGGCTTGAGACATGGGCCCGTGCAAATCTCATGAAGTTAAACCAGGCCAAGTGCAAGGTCCTGCACCTGGGTCATGGCAATCCCAAGCACAAATACAGGTTGGGCAGAGAATGGCTTGAGAGAAGCCCTGAGGTGAAGGACTTGGAGGTGTTGGTGAGTGAGAAGCTCAACATGAGCTAGCAATGTGTGCTTGCAGCCCAGAAAGCCAACCGCATCCTGGGCTGCATCAAAAGAAGCGTGGCCAGCAGGTCGAGGGAGGTGATTCTCCCCCTCTACTCTGCTCTGGTGAGACACCACCTGGAGTACTGTGTCCAGCTCTGGAATCCCCAACATGAGGACATGGACCTGTTGGAATGGGTCCAGTGGAGGGCCACAAAGACGATCAGATGGCTGGAGCACTTCTATGAAGACAGGCAGCTGAGAGAGTTTGGCGTTGTTCAGCCTGGAGAAGAGAAGGCTCTGGGAGACCTTATAGCTAAAGGGGGCCTACTGGAGAGATGAGGGAGTGTAGTGATAGGAAGAGGGGTAACGGTTTTAAACTGAAAGAGGGGAGATTTAGATTAGATATTAGGAAGAAATTTTTTACTGTGAGGGTGGTGAGACACTGGAACAGGTTGCCCAGAGAAGTTGTGGATGCCCCATCCCTGGAAGTGTTCAAGACCAGGCTGGATGAGCAACCTGGTCCAGTGGGAGGTGTCCCTGCCCATAGCAGGGGGGTTGGAACTAGACGATCTTTAAGGTCCCTTACAATCCAAACCATTCTATGATAAGATGAAAAAGTGAATGATATGTCCATTCAGATTGTTAACTTGAATCACTGAGCTTGGATAAAGGAACAACAAAAATGCAATCTAAGAAAAAAAAAATCATAGGATAAATGAATGAAATAATTGAACGTAATGAATGAAATAATGATGGAAATGAAATAATTGTGGAAATTAAATTATGGAAAGCAAATACAACAATAAAGAACTGAAAATTAAATGCTTGATCCCTGACCCAGGCAAATCAAATACCTTGCACCAAGAGATGACCAGCCTTGTTCCATCTGGGTGCAAGTCTTGCTGTAAGTGTGTAGGAGAGACAGGTCTGGAGAATGTCTGGACTAACTGTTTGTGGTGCTTCCAGCTAATAACATCAGTGAGAAAAGACAAAAACATTATTAATAATTTAACTGATTTTTTTTTAAAGGCTTCAGTCAAAATTTTATCAAAGATACTGCTATTACATCTTGAAACCAAATCTTAGTATATATTACACATCTTTACTTTTCATCTACTTAGCTACAGGAGGGAGTTAACACAATATTTGATGTAGGCATTTAGATTATATGTGTCATCAAAGTAAGTTGCACTACAATTCACTTAATATTTTCACGAAGCTGATAACAGACTTGGGGAAAAGATTAGTTGAACTATATGGAGTACTTTACCAGATCCACATCTCTTTCCAGACAATGAGCACAACATCCAAAATTTACATATATTAACCCTGCTGTTAAACTCAAGACCAGAGATATTTTCTTGCAATCTCAAGAACAATAGAGAAATGTAGCTTTGTTCACCCAGCAGTACTACTTGCCTGACTGCTTGCCTGTCCTGCATAGCTTTCTATTGACAGCATTAGTCAAGAAAAATAAAAAAATTACAATGGGTTAAAAAGAGTTAACTAATACACCTCCAAGAGGATTTTTCTAATGAGATCCTGCAAGGATCTACTTGCAGATCATTGCTATTAAATATGCTTCACACTACTAACCTGCTGGTGTTGGAAAATCTACTGATGACAGGTCAGTAACACATATCAACATAAAGCAGTTTTGTAAGGTAAGCTTATTTGAACAGTATATGTCATACTAATCCAAGAAGTGTAACAAAGACAAATACACCCAACTGCCTGTGCAAATGAATTACGAGCACTACTGGCTTTGATTACAATCAGTCTTTTGACTCAGCAATTTTAGTGCATCCACACATATATTCATAAAACCCACAAACATTGCATACTAGAAGATAGTAAAGCCTACACATAATGGTCTAAAAATATATCAGCTGTTAAGCTCACAGGTTCCATTTCTTCTCTATGTTTTTCTTTTGTTTCTCTAAGACTATCCTATACAGTCTGGATAAACCCAAAACATGAATGTGGAGACAGTTCAGCTGTCTGAACACCCCCGCCTGTGGAACCTACAGGGCACACGCAGGGGGGTTACACCAACACGGGAGCTGCAGGTCTTTGGCCTGAAGGGCAGGTCTGTTGGTGCCTCGAGGTCACCCCTGAACAGGATCAGGATCCCATTACAGCAGAGAAATCTAGTGAAATTGCTCAGGAGCTTCTTAAAACTTCTGACCCTGACAAAGTATGCTTACTATCCCCAGATGCATAAGAGACATTTTGTCTATGGGACAGACTTTTTTTAGCCTGAAACTTGGCTTCTGTAGTGCCAGCTGCATGCCCTACAAAAAATAATAATCTCTGGCAACAGCAATTGCAGACAAGCATAACAATCTTAAGAAGTGTGACATCTTTCAGCACTCACAGTAGCTCCTTGTTTCTCTATGTAGGCTTGACATATTCCTGATTTGTAAAATGAAATCTAAAAATAAAAAAAAATAATAATCAAGTGTCTGAAGTTAACGGGTATTTTAGCAAATCATAAATTCTGGTCCATCAGTGACTTTGCCTAGGAAAAACATGCTAAGAAGCAGTTACAGCAAACATCATATCCTATATTTTCAAGGAGAATGATAACCGAAATTAGTTCAGGCATTTGTCATAGTGTAATCTCATTTCCAGGTAAAGATATATTAACAAGCAAGCAAAAGACTGCCCCAAAAAAAAAATCGCAGAACTCTGCTCCTCCTACTCTCATTGTGAATTGGGTGGCATCTTACCAATTGAGTCCATTCTGTTACACAAAATGTTCACCATTTGAAAAGCCACTTCATCAAAAGTGTAGAAGACATAAGCTGTCACCTACATTACTAATGCACAAAAATAAAAGTTTGCTTTAAATGTCATAATTTTACTTATCCTTGATCCTCAAACAAAACACTTCTTAGAGAAACATGCATGTATGTGTGACAAATACACTTTACTCCTAGCTGTACTTTAGTTCAGGCTGACAAAGAAGCAACAGGCCTCACGTTCTTGGGGTGAACTTGCGAGCTGGAAAGCCCCTGGCTCATGTACAAGGGTGTGAAGGTGTCTTGAAAAATATTTTGAAAGGTGGTTTTGAAACCCAAAAGTACAAGATAACCAAAGCACAGAACAAGGTATCAGAGCTAAACCAAACAAGAGATCAGAGCTAAACCGAAGACATCTGTCTTGTCTATACTGTTGAATAGCAGCCAACTACTTCACCCTATAAATATTAAAATCAGGATGGGCCCAGTGTGAGCTCTCCCTGAAGAGCAGCTGGCCTGCACACCAGGCGACTCTACCCTTGAGTAGGGATGCCTCTGAAGGTTAGAGATTCTTTACCTGAGGCTAAGAAATCCTTCCTTGCCCAAGGTGGAGAGATCCCTTACTGCAACAGATCCTATATAAGTGACTGACAACATGCTGAATTAATACTATGAAATGTTACTAATCCATGCAGCTACTCAGATATTATAAACTTTGTATGGATAATTCCATTAAAGAGGAACCATTGACCAAGTCTGAAACTAAGATTGGATCCAGCCACACCTAGGCTCCAAAATGGAGTTTAGAAAGCAAGGGGGTCCACTCTGAACCTCATGACACAATGGGAGCATCCTCTTTACTCTTTGTGCCTCCTTTGTATGTTTCTTCCAGGCAGTAATTAATAAGGTGAACCTTGCCATCAAACTTCTTGAACCTTGTCAAACCATTAAAAATTTATTAAATTCCATCAAACTTATTAAACTCAATCAAATTATTTTACCTCAGTAAAACATATTGCTGCTTCTCTCTTTTGAGTGAGGTGCATTCTGCTCATCTGCAACAGTATGTAACTACAAATAGTTATTTACACAGTGATACTGACCGCCATTACAACTGAAATTTGATTTAGTGTTCCAATAACAGGTGCAGAAAGGATGTCTTGATACAGGAATAATAACTGTCTGTAAGAAAAAGTTAAAGAAAAAATCAAAAATAATTTTCAGTACTTGATTTTCTGAGCTTAAATTTATCTTCCTGACCTTCTGCAAACATAATACATTTCACTTTTAATCGATTTCCAGTGGTTCAGTATAATATATTAGACTAGTCCAAGTTACTTGCTCTTAACCCACCCACAGTGGTCTAAGACCGCTACGGGCCTTTGGCACATAAACAGAACTCTCCAAAAGTGTTCCTTTTGGAAAAATTTCCCATTTCTTCCCTTTCCTATTAAAGCGAATGATATAATTCTTGGTGAACACTGAGGAGCGTACATATGCTTTCTGAGTACTTTTTTTCATTCAGTCTCAACATAAATAACGCAATACAATAATTCAAAAGATGTACCTAAAACATCCCAACATTGCATGTGAATACAGACTGATTTTAACTGTTTATTAATTCAAAGCAGGTGGCCTTGTTAGTTTTAGCAATGACATTTAAAACATAATAGAAATGTGGGTTTTTTCCCCCAATAGCCAGCAAGTCCCCTACCAAAAAAACCCCCCTATTTTAAACAATTTTATACTGTTTGCTGCTGATATGAATTTTGATGACTTTATTGCAGGTAATTCTAGTACTGCTAATAAAATCCTTGAATAACAACACCAACAGCTTCTGAAAATAATAACCCTCAGAATTCTTTACCTGCAAATCTTTATCTGTGTATTCCTCGTCTCAGTTTCTGGTATCTGAGAACTCAGTGTTACTGTAGTGGCACAGAGTTTTTGTAGCTCCGGCAGACTGACAAAGAATAGAGACTGGTGCCTGCTGCCATTCATGTTGTATTGTTGATTGCCGCAAAGCAGCACCTGGGTCTTAAAAGAAAAAATTAAATTCATTTTTATAAGGCAGATATTTGTTCACAGAACTTTGTAAGCATGCGGTATCAGGTAAATGAATAATCAATTATCTTCTGATTAAGATTAGGTAGGCAATATAACATAATTTGGTCAACTAACACAGCTCAATATACTTTTGCTATAAATAATGCATTATACTTGAAAAACCAATTATTTACAAAAGTCAAAATATTCAGAGTAAAGACATCCTTTCAACTTTCTCAGTCTGCACTGGGGCTGGAATCTATCTGGGATTCAAGAGCTGAGGAATCCCTCTGTGATGTTGGTGCCCTCCTGTCTGGCAAGAAAGTTTAATTCCCAGGAGCTCAAGAGAGATCTCCTAAGTCATACAAGAACCGTGGCCAGCCTGTCAGAGAGAATGTAAACCACAGAAACACGGAGGCACACTGGAAATTCTTTTATTTTTTCCCCACACCAGGCGCCCTTTCTAGTGCTCCCTGCTTAAACCCACCTCTCTTCTCAAGTGGCAGGTGAAGACTGTATCCTAACCTATGCAGAACTGAGTACAGTCTTACACTGGACTGATAGCTGTACTAATCCATAATTGCATTCAGCTATGCGAATAATAACGAACACAATTTGTTCTCCCATTCTTGCTCTCAAAGGAGAAATGTATGAAGAACTGCATTTTGTCTTGGAGGGATTTTTTAATAGGTACACTCCTAGGTATTTATCAAAAGATGAAGAAAACAGTTGGTATTTGGAGTGGAATGTGATTAGATATATAGTGGTTCTACCAAAGCTGTCTTTCACATCCTAAGCTTTGCCTTATAACAGAAATTAGTGACTATATTTTGTGTTCAAGAGTATGAGGCAGTTTTGGGCTCAGGCCACAATCATTATCTTGATATTTCACTTAAAATTCGAATACAGAGTACATGTATGTTCACTACCATACTACTGAGCAGATGTGCTGCAACTCCATCACTTTTGGAACTTCGTATAAAGCACCAAAATGAAGAACCAAAAGAACCAGAATTTCAGACTGAGAATGTGATCCTTTGATGCAGTACTAACAAATTTCATGTGAGTGGGAGTAATACGAAGTTACAGCTATTACCTTGCCTGTTGGATGCCTTTCATACCCTATCACGTATTGCAGCACAGATCAGGCTAAGTGTAAAGGAACTAGAATATTTATGGCAAAAAAAAGAACACCTAACATTTCATTAGAAGTGAAAATACACCTTTTAACTATAGCACCTTTCTCAAAGCGTTTCAAAGAAAAAGAGGCAGGGAGAAAGTCTGCTTGTTATGAGAAGCCGGGAACACTGCACTCCAGAAAAAGCTGTTTTAATAGTTCTCGCCCCTTCAAACCCTAAAAACTTTTTGGTAAATGGTCTTACCAGCACAGTGAATATAGCAATAATATTGTGTTTCCAGATTTTATGAAGTCACCGGGTATTCACCTGAAAACCAATTTGCAAATCATGATCAAAAAATTATGAACTGGAAACATTTTTTGAGGAACGATGTCAAAGATAACTTTGCTGTTCTGATTTTGCCTTGCCTTGCTTACAGTGTAACACATTAAAAAGATTAACCTCAGTCATATCCTAGAAAAATCAGAAGATCAATGTTTTACAACTGTAATTTTAAAGAAAACATTTCCTTGGTTTCCTTAAAGGAAAACACATATCAAGTTTTTTCTAGCAATCATGAAAAGCAGATTCTTTTAAAATGCCAGTCAAGACTATCAGTTTATCAGAGAATTCCAAAAGCTTAAGGAAAAGGACATTTTAAACAAATGAGAAAAAAAACCTTGTCTGTTTGCAAACACAGAAAAGAAAGGCTGGGTCCTCGGTTTTCATAATGTTTAAAAGAATCCTAAAAGGTCAACTGGGGATTTTTGTGGCAAAGATGTTGTAAAATCCATGCTGCAACATTCAAGCGATCTGCTTGCTGTTTGAGGCCAACTGCCTGTGGGAACCACTCGCTGTATTCAGCGTAAGTTAAATCCTCCCAGTCATCTTAAAAGCTAATGGGACAAAGTGCTTGCAAATGGTTTCTCCCTTCAGGGGAGAAGCTAAAGAGAGAAGTACCAGTTAATAGAACTACCAGCTATAAATCATAGGAAATAAACCCAACTGCCTTCTGTAGAATGTGTGTGGGAGAAATTGCATCTTTAGAGGCTGATAATCACAACACATGAACTTGAAACAACCACAGAGCTCCTGTAGGCTGAACAGGACATCTGTTGGAGAACTGCTACTGCAGGTTTTCTGTCAGAACAGACAGATAAACCACAGATCTTGGTGTGGATATTTGTTATTTTCAGTAACGACTTGGAAGATGGAATGACGAGCCTCCTTATTAAAGCTGAGAATGACACCAAGCTGTGAGGGACAGTAGCTACTCTTCCCATTAGCCTGACTGCAGTGAACTAGAGACAGGATCTGAAGATTGTGGTGGCATTCAGCGAGGAAGTACGAAGCCGTCCTGCACACTAACAACCAACAGCCCATGCGGGGGGTACAAAACACCTACCTAAGTGCCAGCTTAGAGGAGCAATGCCTCAACAGGTCACACAGGGTAAATTTTTTGTCACTGAAGTTATGCTGTAAACAAAAAAAAAAATAACAACACGGCTTGTTATCAAGCTGGAGCACGTACATGGGACTATTGCTGCTGAAGCACCCAAGCAGCATTCAGGTGTGACCCGGAGCAGGGAGCTTCCCTAAGGGGTAAGGCGGGAACCCATTCTGGCCCCATAAGCAAAGCCACCAAACACATCAGAGGCCAGAGCAAAGGAAACGGGTTTCCTCTTAAACAAAACTGAGGGAAACCAGGGTGATGGCTGAGCGAAAGGGCAAGCGCCGCTCCCCGTGCCCTCAACCCACCCGGCGGCAGGGTAGGGGGGGGTGTCACAGGGAAGCCTGTGCTCAGAGCCGCCGGCAGAGCGCTCCCAAGGCAGGGCGAGGGGCTCCTGAGGCAAGTTCCGTCTGGGAAGCACCTCTGCCAGCGGCGCTCCTCAGCCCGCCTCCGCCGGCCTTCCTCACGGGCCCCGCGCGCCTCCCGCCTTCGCCGCGAGCAACGGCCGCGCGCACGCGGCGGGAAGGGCAAAGGAGGGGCGAGCGGCACGTGACCGCCGTGACGGGCTGCGGGGGGGGGGGCGGCCTCGTGCCCGGCCCTCCCCGCCCACCCAAGCTCCACCCCGCCCACCCAAGCCCCACCCCCGCGGCCACCTCGATGGCCAGCCTAACGCCTTCTTTTGAAAGGCATTTGGCTTCACCAATGAGAAGCCGGCAGGGAGGGGGCGGGCGGGCGCTGATAGGCTGGTGGCTGGGCTCTGATAGGCTGGTGGCTGGGCTCTGATCGGCGTGCGCGTGGGGGAGCGGGGCTATAGCCGGGGGCGGCGGTGGTTGTCGGCAGTGCCGTGAGGGGAGATGGTGGGTTCAAGCGAGGCCGGTAACGAGTCGTGGCGGGGCCGGTACTACCGGTTGGAGGAGGTGCAGAAGCACAACAACAGCCAGAGCACCTGGATCATCCTGCACCACCGTATCTACGATGTCACCAAATTCCTGGACGAGGTGGGTATCCTGGGGAGGGCGAAGTAGAAGCCGGGGACGGAGTGTGGGGGGGAAACCGGGCTCTTTTCGGCCTCCCGCGGAGCGGGGACGGGTGCGGCGCAGGAGAGTGTCGCTTTCGGCCTGTCCCGGTAGCGCCCTGGAGAAACCGCCGTGTGGCGGCCCCAGGGCCGTTGGGGTGAGGGCGGCTCTAACGGCGGAGGGGGAGCGGCCGCCCCTCGGGCTGGGAAAAGGACGACTGTACCGAGCCCGGCGGGCCCCGCTGGCCTATGATCCGCTGCTAGGGAGCTGCTTTCCCCCCACACCCCCTTCTCCTGCCTCTAAACTCTCCCGGGCTTTGTAGGAAGGCCGGTTCCCCACGGGCTCTGTGCTCCCGCTGCTGTCCTGAGGCGCTCGGCGCGGGCATGCAGCGAAGCTCCAGAAGTTCAAACTCTAGTAAGAGTCCAGCGGTCAAATTCAACGCCTTTGACTTGTTTTTTTGCCCCCCCTCCCCCCATCCCCAGTTAACGATTGATGTTCTTGATCACTTGCTGATAGTGAACAATTGCTGTAATCATTGATGGGCATAGTTAATAAAGAAGCAGTTTAGTTACTGGACTAAACCAATGGAAATGTTTTCTGTGAAAGTGTAGAAACACAAACACTGAGCAATCTTTTTCAGTATTAACTGTAGCTAGGATTTATCAATGATATTTTGAACTTTCTCACTCCTATTATTCCCAATCTGCAAAAACCTGGCATCCAACTAAAAAGTATTATTGCAGATTTAAAGTAATTTCTTTGAGAATACAGTTCAGATTGGTAGTGACATGATGGAATTCAAGCCTCAGTAGTTCTGTAGCCCATCTTGATTTTTGTGCTTGTAAACACTGGAAATTCAGGGTATAAACAGCATTTTGCAAATAACATGTTGACAAGCGATTTTTTTTTTTTTTTTTTTCCAAAGGCAGCATTCCCACAAGTAGTATTTGGTTCTTAAGCTGTGTGCCAGCACAAATTGTTTAGCTTTTCAGCAAGGCAGATTGTGAAACTGATCTACTGACTCTTTCTTGATTACTTTTCATCTAGCTCTGTCTCTGGTCTGGTCCATCCTTTAGTTATGGAAATGTTTTTTAGGTTATGCAGGCATGGACGATTTAATTATAGAAGCCCTGGAGGAGAATGCAGTTTTTCATGCAGCCTAAGAAATTGATGTAGCTGTTCTTGGAAACTTGATCAGTTTTTGTTGACGCATAATTGTGTAAGTGCTTCCAGACTGGAGAAGGGAAACCCATGCCAACCACACCAAATTCCCCTTCCCCCTCTCCTAAGCCCTCCCCCCCCAAAAAAAACCCAAAAACCCCAAACAAACCATCCCCCAAAAAAACCCCAACCAAAACCTAACACAACACAAGGAAAAAAAACACACTTGACAGAAAATCCCAGATCTAATGAGCTTTTGGATTTAAGTAGTTGCACAAATAAGCCAACAATCTCTTGCTTCATGACATCATTACCAATGTGATGAAATTGGTAAATATTAAGAGGCACTACCTTGTGCAAATTTCTCCAAAAAAGTCTTCATTTCAGCCTTCAAGACAGCATTGCTAATTCAGCAGCATATCAAAAGAATTCAGTTTGTCTGTAGGCAGTTAAATAGTTGTGTTTCAGACAATTGTGGGATGTCTGATGCTCGTTCTGAAGCTGAAATTGCTGGCTCATATTCTGAGATAATAAATGAATGAGATTGGATAGCTGTTTTCAACAAAGTATCTAAATGAGGAAAGCTCTTGCGTATTGTCATCTTCATTGTGTTGGTGATTTTTGAGGTGGAACCCTTGTATTAAGGTATTTCATAGGACACATTATTTACTGCTTTTGGATACTTTTGATTCCTGGTTAATTTATCAAGTGGTATGTTAATTCTTTTGACACTGTTAGACACCCTGAGGCATTTAGATGTGACAGATGAGGAGAAGTTGGAGCTAGCTTATTGCTGGTGCATTCTGGAGTATGGTAAATGCTTCTCAGTGAAGTGGGGATTATGTTAGCTGTTTCCATAGCATTATTGGTCAAACTCTGGTTTATTTCTTGAAGTTCTTTGCAG
Organism: Chroicocephalus ridibundus; assembly: GCF_963924245.1. Taxonomy (NCBI): domain Eukaryota; kingdom Metazoa; phylum Chordata; class Aves; order Charadriiformes; family Laridae; genus Chroicocephalus; species Chroicocephalus ridibundus. The sequence continues at coordinate 106,282,844 of NC_086285.1, forward strand.
GTGTAGAAAAGCTTAAAATATTTCAAGAATTAAATATAGACTACTTAATGAAGTCTGGTAATACTTAAGAGGGAGCACTGCTAAGGCATCGCCTCACTCCTGGTCTTCCCAAATAGTAAATAAGTAAGAGTATCAATTTACTAAGGAGTGAAGAACTAGGAACAGAAGCTGACTTCACCAGTCCTATTTCTTTATTCAACAAACAGTCCTTCCAGCCACTGCATTAGCCTGTGGAAGTATTTTCTTATTGATTATGAAGTTCAAAACTCTACAGTCCTTCAGTGTTAAAGATACCCTGGATGCTCTCATGCCTAGTAAGTGAAAGTATGCTGCTGCCCTTCATTACAATACTTAAATGGTGTTTTTCCTCTTTCCAGCTGTTTGTCTCTTCATAAAGCTTGTAGATCTTCAGTGAAACTTGTTTGGTTTTGGGAACCATCAGCCTCTGTGAACACTCGATTGAGGTTAAATAGTAAGTGTACTGGAGGCAGTGATGTGTATGTTTTGGGAGTGGTGAGGCTGAATAGGAGCGGAGACCTCACATAGCATGACCATATTAGCTTGGTTTCCTAAGGACAAGGCTTAAAAAAAAAAAATCCTTTGAAATACGGATGAAGTGCTGAAGGAGAGAAGGATTGTGCACTTTGACACTTTATCCTAGGGTTTACTGGAGATGAAAATTCCAGCTTTTTAAATTTTTTTTCCTAAATGACAGATCTCAGTAAAACTTTAACTTGAATATATATCTCTGAATTTTCTTTAATTATCAAAGTATATCCTCTAGTAGGTGAAATCCAGAGACCTCAGCTCTTGGAGTGCAGTATCTAAAAGCTTTTGGAATGAAAAACTATTCTGGCAACCAGAAACTTCTGTATGTTTGGGAAAGTTTTTTTCATAGTTTCAGGTCCTACATCATTTAAGGTAAAATAGCTACTAGAAATGCGTGTGTAGTCACAGCAGGATCTTGTAGCAATATCTTTACAGATGATTACATATCTGAATAATATTAAATGTCAATTAATGGATTAAGTATGTTGGTAATGCTTATAGTATTTCTCCATAGTTTAATAAAGCAATCCCACTAGTCAGGCTTTGACATCAATCTGATGAGCTAAACAAGAGTAGCTGGGCCTATAAAAATAAGGATTAAACGGTCGGTGTCCTGATCTGCTTCCATTGTGGTGAGAATCCTCCCGATGGCTTTTGTGGGAACTGGGTTAGATTCCTTAAGCTAAGCAGGGAAGCTAACAAGAATAAAAACATCTCTACCTGAGAGAATTTCCTTGTTCTGGAAGCTAACTAGGATATGTATTTAATATTAATCTTGTACGGACTCTATTTAGGTTATTTGAATTGGTGGTGGTCTCAAAATTCAGCGAAAATATTAATGGCCAATGAAAAAGGGGTTTTTTTTTTTTGTAAGGTGTGAAACTGTGCTTTCAGAGCACTGTTTATAAACAGAATGGACAGCTCCCACAAAATGTGTTTTGGAATGCTGATCGAATAAAGTGCAGAAAAACAAATATTGTTTTATTCTGTCAGAATGAAAAAAGTTTTCTCCACTATGTGGTGACAAGTTATATTCATACAGTATGATGATATTGTGGAGGAGTAGCATAATACCTTCCATGTTTAAGGTAATGAATAGCTTACATCGAAAGGTGCCAGTGCTAGTAGATTTTGAATATGAATTTTTATTGCAGAACCTTGCAGTCTAAGGATTAAAACCAATGCTATCATTTCCTTAAGCTCTGAAGATTTGAAAATGCTGTGAGAAATAGTACTTCTTAACACTCTTATGCAAAACACTGCAAACTGTAATTGTTTTCTAAGTGGGGAAATGGGGATCCAGCTACTAGGCATTTCTTTTGCAGTTCATCTAAAACCCTAATGATGGTTTTCAAAAATACACTCTCATAAAGAGATCTACTCTCCTGGGCTCCTAAAATTTTACATATGTACAGAATTTCTGTCCTGCAACTTAAATAGGTGATAGAAATTATTTGGAGGACTCTTCAGACTATGTGAAAGTGCCCTTAAAACAAACAAGTATTAGTCTGTCTGTCTTGCACAATAAAGCTGAAGTTCTCCAAGTCTTTCTGTCTCTGTCGCTGCCCCTTTCTGCTTCTCATTCTCTGCAGTGCAGAAAGGAAAACTTGAATATAAGACTGCTGCTGTTGGAGACCTTTGTGAATCTCCCCAAAAGTTAAATTGGAGCCTAGATTTGATTCTCCCAGTATGCAAAGGGGCGGGAGGCAGGAACTGTGAATTAAGATAGCTATGCTTTAATAGAGTCTTGGACTATGATACCGAGAAAGTTGCATGACTGTAGTGAGGGGGGGGGGAAAAGGTGATAGGAGTTCAGGATGAAGTAATCACAGGCTTCTGACCCAGATGAGAGCAGCGAGTTTAACTGCTCATTTGCTTTATCTGAAACTTTCTGATGTGCTGCTGTTAGGAATTAGTCTATGCTATGTACTAGTGCTGGCTCTGTACAGATTTCTGTTACACTTGTAACTTTAACATTTATGTTAGTGTATTGGGGATGTCCTAGGAATGGGCTGGACCAGCATAACTTATCAGCAAAAGCTTTTTCATTTCCCTTGAACCATTGCCTGTGAAAACACTTTAGTTATTTGTATCAGCAAGATTTCAGTTTAGGAGTCATTATCTATACAGTCTTGCTGGCTTCCAGTTACAGGGTCTATCCAGAGGCTCTTCATTAAAGTAGAAATTCTGGTAGCAGGCTTTGTTTACCATGCATAAATGTGAACAAAGGCCCTATATAAAAAAACTTGGAGAAACACATTGAAACATGCTAAATGCTCAGCTTTTGATAGAAAAGTCACTTGCCCTTAGTGGGACACTGCCCTTTCATTAGAGGAGGCAAAGTCTTTTCATTAGTTGCTTGTATTGTGTGCTAGTTGTTTTCCGAGGGCTTGCAAGTTTGCATCTTTAAGCAGAGGTGCCATCTAAAAAAACAAAAAGTGTTCAGCTTTAAGTACTTTTATGTATGTATAGTAGGTTACTAGTAACATCTGTTAGATGGCTTAAGTTAGGAATTCTGCGTGTGATTCTCTCTGCTTTAATCTTGTTGATGTGAGGAAAAAGTACTATCAGTTGTCCAGCTATGGTAAGAGAGGTCAGGGTGAGTTTGTCCCCTTCAGCTGATGTGTGATAGCCACTGAGGGGTTGGTCATGGTCACTGTGGTGAGGCTAATATTGTGGTTTTGTAGACAGAGGGATCAGTTACTAATTAGACCAAAACCTTCTCCTATAGAGAAAAGCTGGAGTGCCTTAGTGAAACTGCCCAGATAGCTCCATTAAAAAAACAAAACAAACCCCACATTGCTGAAGGAATTATTTGAAGACTTAGTTATGGCAATATCTGTGAGAACCTGTTAGACCCAAGTTCAGCTTCTTAAATGTACTATACATTTCAAGGCACTGAACTTGAGTGATCTCTCAACTTTTGTCCAGTCCTTTCCCTGAATACTTACCAGAATGGATTCAAGGGCAGGATTTTGGTGAGCATGTCATATTTGCATGTCTGCTTGCGTAATCTTTACTCTGCATGCACTCTTTTAACCTTTTTTGGCTCAGCTGCTGTGCCTAATCTCTCTATCAATTGCTTAATCTTGCTTTTGCTTAGTCATGGTAGGGATCCCTTACCCTTCTAGCTGTGGTATATTGGCCCATGTAAAAAAAGGTGTTGGGTTGGTTTGTTTTTTTCTAAAGAAAGCAACTTCCTTAATCTAGCAAAATAAGTGCCTGCCTTTAATGCAAAGATTCAAGCTTTGGAGTTCTAGTACTGCTGGAAACTGGTAGTAATAGTGTCTTCTGGATCTGTATTACCAAGTCTTATTTTTGTTGTAAGTGAAGGATTGATAGGAGGTTAATATGGTAGATTTGAAGTAAATGCCAATCTGAATTCCCTAGACTAGCAGAAATGTTAATGCCATTTCTTTTATCTACTGTCTAAGCATAGCCTTTCTGTTCAGCTATACTCCAGGCAAGGTGACCCTAAATAGTAGCAATTTTGCCTGGTTTTGTCATTTTTAGATCCTGTAGTCAGAAGCATAAAAATGGAATTGAGGCTCCAAAGCCTTATTTCCTCTGTCACTGATAAAGTTATAGAACTTACTTCATGGTTGCCTTAATTCAAGGCAGCAGTAATAAAGTGTTTTCAACTTGCTTACCTAATCACTCCTGGTGTTTACGTGGTAGTTTCCTACTTCAAAGTGGTGAATTTTTATGGCATGTTACTTATCTGTTACATGAATGAGTAACTTGAAGCTGAGAACTTTCACTGAACTAGATATCGTATCTTGCAATATGTACAGAATTATTTGATGGATGGAGATCTAGAACTGCATGCAATCCTAAAAGTGGATCCTGAGAAAGAATAACAGTCAGTGGAGAACAGGGATTTAGAATAAGGAAATGGTGATGGGTTGAGGTATTAGAAGATACTGGCAGATGACTTAAACATCTCAAGGGTTTTATCAGCAATGTGGGTTTGGGATTCCATAGTCTGCTAAAACTGAATTGCTATTCTAGCGTGTTGTATGAGTTTTCCATTGTGGTTGAACAGTTCCAAAGTAGCTGGCTTACTAGATAATCATACCTTATTTTGGAAAGGACCCTTGAGGGTTATTGCATCTGTTCCATCCCCCAGCTCAAACTAGGATTAACTTGAAGGCCAGGTTTCTTCTTGCCTAGACAAGACAAGCCGCTCCCGAAGGATAGAGATTCTGTGCGCTCCCTTGCCAACTTGTTTCTGTGCTTGATTGCTCTTTGAATTAATACCTTTTTGTTATATCTACCTGGAATATTCTTGCTGCAACTTAACACCTTTTGGCTTTTATCCTTTTGCTGTATAAAGTGTTGTTTGGATAAAAATATACATTTCCTGCAGAAGTGAGAACATGGAATGTAGCTTTAGATAATAGTTGGGCTATTAAAAGGCTAACTGATTCCTACAACATTCTAAATGCTTTAGTTGCTAGGAGTAATGCCTCTTACTGCTCCATTGTGGATGGAGTAGAAACTTGGCTTCCTTGGTTTTGGCTTCAGAGAGTACATAGAGCAAACCTCTCTGAATAACTACAGAGCTTTAAGTCTAGCAGCTGATTCTGCAAGGACAATATTTTTTATTTTTAGAAATGAAGAATTTCCGTTTTTAGAATGTGGAATGGTTTTCAGTAACAAATTCAAACTCATTAAAAATTGCAGCACCCGGGTGGTGAAGAGGTCCTCAGGGAGCAAGCTGGAGGAGATGCTACTGAGAACTTTGAAGATGTTGGCCATTCCACAGATGCAAGGACGCTGTCAGAAAGCTTTATTATTGGGGAACTTCATCCGGTGAGTATGTGAGAGTACCACTACTTGCTGTTTACTGTAGTGTGTTTGTGTCTAGTTATTTCTCTGGTAATTTACTTCAAAATAAAGGAGAGCTGCTAGTTCGCTTGGATGCCAGTGTTGCAGCTGGTTTTAGGTGGACCTGGACTGGAGATAGGTTCCCCCAGCGTGAAGGGATTTGATTAGTGTAGCATAAGGATGGTCACATCTAAAATTTTGCTGCTTTGAAACACTTTACAGCCTAGTTCTTGAATAAACTGAATATGGAGTCATGCCATTTCTGGTGTACCCTGTGAGCTTTTTAATGACACTCTATAACCCCTGAAGGTGGTATGTCAGAATCTCTAGACCTTTTCTTATGTCAATATGCAGTTTTCATTCACAACTGCTTTCATTATTCATCATTGTAAATATATATGCCAGGCTTCTGTCTGGATCTAAAAGTACAATCCTGGCTCTTCGTATGTATGTTTAGAAAGCAGCTGCTGTAAGCATCTTCTAGTTTGGTGCTCTATCTTCTCACTCTCTGGCTTCTCTGTTTTGTGCTGTATCCATGTTCCCTACTTGTAGTTGTCTGGGTTGTTTATGACCAGTTCCCATTGGATCATCTGTCGTGTCTTTTTTATGCTGTTATTACTATTTCCTGTGCTTTTAACAAGCACCGTTCTGCTGCGTCAAGCTTTGAAGGCTTTATTTTTAGCTACAGAGATGCTGCCTTGGCTTCCTTCAGATAGACTTTTTTTTTAAGCTCTCCTGCATCTTAACAGTTGAAAACCACTTGTTAGAGACTTAGGCTGCTAGTGTGCCCATCTGCTCTGCTTTTCTGCCCATCCCTGCCTCTTTTCCTGTATCTGTTTTGTCTTGAATTTGGGGTAAATATCACTGTCTTGAGTAGCATACTTCACAGTAAAATTCTTGATCTTATATCTGTCTTAGGTGCTGTGTTGATAAATATTAATAGTGTAGCTTCTCCTAATACAAAACAACTCGGTCTGATGCACACTTGAACCTCGCAGGCTTGCCATCTATTTCAGATGGCAGTTGATGCCAGTGAAGTTGTTCTTAACCTGGCTGCCAGTCCAGTTCTTCCTTGTTTGACAAGTGCCTGTTTTCATTTGATATGAAAGAAACAGCTTGACATTTTAATGTACAAATACAGCACTGTCAAGATTATATGCTGTTGGGCTTTTTTGTAATGAACGTGACTATTTCAAGGAAAACTTCATGAGTTTATGGAAGCTTCATGGAGCTTTGGACCTTTGTACAGGATGTTGGACCAAAACTAGTTAGATGATTTAGCCTGGTAATATGAGCAGACTAGCTGAAAGTAAACTAATAAGATTGTAAGCAGTGTATAACCAAAGGTTATGTGTACTGTTTAGGGACAAAAGAAATGCAAAAACATGGGCACAAGAAATAATGAAATATGTTGGAGACCATGTTTTGTTTCTTTATTACATACTAGGAAGTATTATTTAAGGAAGCAATCTTGTTTATGGTAGCTCAAAAGCATACACTGACATCTGCTCTCTTGCAAGTCTGTTTCCTAGGTGAAAACAGATATGTGTCAACAGAATAGAATTGCAAACTGAATTTAGTGATAAATGTTATTTGAATGCTTTGGGTTTTTGTCTAAATGTTTTTTTTGTTTTCTTGCAGGATGATAGAGGGAAGCTTCAGAAACCAACAGTAAGTGTGTTTCTTGAAATGCCACATTGTTTCTTTTAGGCTTTAGGAGCAGTGTCTCTCTCTAAGTGGCATACCCCCAGAGGCAAAAATAATTCAGCTTGATTTAAGCATAGCGTTTCAGGTCATAAGTATCTTAAACATGTTGATCTGACTTCAATTTAGCCTTCCTGTTAGCTATTATTTTCTTTAACTTGTGTGGTTTTGAACCAAGAGGTTACTAAGTGAGGTAGCATTACAACATAGCAAAAAGGTGAGTCTAGGGTCAGTCAAGGGTTTTCTAGTATTCAGTTTAAGAAATGGATCAGAAATTATGGACAGAATGGATCAAACTAGTATGCGTTTGTGGGGAAAAAATGTGGTGCTTAACAATATACTGGTAACACTAGTAGATCTAAAATATAGAGGCATTTGATTGCTGTATCATGGATCAGTTAATTTGCAATTGTGAAACCTTTCCAAGGTGAAAATACTGTTTGCTTCCTGTCTGTTTCAGTAGATTTTGGTAAGTGTCCTGTCAATGCAGTATTGCACTTATTTTTCTAGGGGTGTTTTCTATCTTTAGTAAAATAAAGTTGTGTTGCACTAAACTATCAAACTCATAAAGTTCAGATGTCCCTTTAAGGAGCAAGCGCATCAGGGATTAATCTGTACAGTTGCTGCTGCTATGTGTATAGAGGATGTTTGCTCAGGGCTGGCTTAATAGTACAGCAGTGCACTTGGGAAATAGTCAAAGATTATTTTTAAATGAAGTGTAGTAGGAATAGGATATTACTCTTGCTGTTCGAGAGATTACTTTTAAGAAACAAATCACTTTTGTAAGGTCTTCCAATAATATGAATAACTTGAAAGAAAGAAAATATAAACGGAAATATTTGCTATAGTGATTATTAAGGACTGGAACTAGTATACTAATAAAAATATGAAATGGAGCGGTGACTGGAATTCGGAGCTTCTTCCCACCAAGAATAACATCTGCTATTCAGATTTCTTTTGAAATTCAGGGCAATTCACACTTCAGCTGTAGGAGCACCAATCATAAACGCAACTGAGAAAAATACTGCCCAGTGCAAGCTGTAGTAATACAATCCTTTGATTAAGCTCACAAACTTACTAAACTGAAGTACTTAAATTATTACTTCAGTCAAAGTGTGGTCAGTTGGGAGTTAAGATGGATCCAAATTACTTTTCACTACACTCCTGTTTGGTTTATTCAGTTGTTTTAGTGATGGTCATAGTTACCTACGCTACATGTCTATTTTCTGTCATTCCAGAAGGAAGCTGGAGCGCTTTCCTCCAGCAGGACGCATGGGCTTAGCTGATAAGGCAGTTTCACTTTGCACTGTGCTCTCAGTGTGTAATGTGACAGGTTAGGCCTTGTGTGCCCTGGCTCTCTAGGAGCTGTCGGAAGGCCTTGTGCTTTCAAATGTCCTTTTTGTCCTTGCACTGTATTTAAAGTACCCTCAGTGTATACATCCAGTGTCATACTGTTTAAAAACAGGCTTTTGATGAGCTGGGCCATGTTCCTCTTACTGTCTTGATGTGGGGAGGGCTATGCCCCAGCCCTGGAAGAGGCAAAGCAGTTGTAGAAGGTGTTAGTCTTGATAGTGCAGGCACAGGCTGTTCCATACTGTTTGGCTTTGGGATTAGTTTTTCATGGAGGTGTTCACAAAACCAGTATAGATGTAATCACTGAGTATTATTCTTTAAAACATGGTATTTATCACGTATTAACCTGTGATTGTTTGGGTGCTTGAAAAAATAGCCTGTTTGCACCTGTGAGAGGATGTTAAGAATCTTTCACTCTTTAAATGAATTGCAAATATCATGATACTAAAACGATTCATTTTTCAGTGATGGATCTTGTACCACTGAATTTAAGTACAGTTTTAATCCATGGATCTTTTAAACGCACTTAAGGCCATGTACAATTAGTAGTATTCAAATTAGTAAGTCTTCATATAAATTGTGCCCATGTACCCAACTGGGATTTGATCTTGTAGTGCTTCTTTCTTTGGAAACTGAACAAGAAGTCCAAATCAGTATCAGAAACAACTATAACAATTCGATTGATTCGTAGGCAATCTGAAACACCACACTAAAAAATTATGTTTAAGCCCTGTGGATGTAAATTAGTAACTTGCTTCATGTAGGTTCCATATAAGAAATGCTTGTGTGTTTATTCAGTGTCTTTTCAGTTAGATTTTAGGCAAGTAAGGGATCTTAGTCTTTGAGGTGACTAAAACTCTTCAAATGTAACCTGAGTTAGCTTCATGGAAAACTGGCAGTAAAATTCTTTGTGATAACATTTTTTTAATAACTTTTGATGCAATATTGACTACAGCAACTGCTGCTAGCTAGCTTCTAACACAACGGTCTGTTATAGGAATTCAGAGAAAATGCTTTCCAAATGCAATGCACTGAGTTGTTTTTAAATTAGTTCCACTTAAAGAATTTTGAGAAATTGAGGGGCTAGTTAAGATGGAGTAGGGTGTCTGCCTGAGGTAAATATCTCTCTATGTTTTGCTTTGCAGGAAACTCTTATTACCACCACTCAGTCTAATTCCAGGTATAGTATGACACCTGATGGCAACTTGAAATTCCTTATGATTATGTCTCTGAAGCTTAGAAAGTTGAATAGTTTCTGTCTGCTAGAAGCTTAGATGTCAGGATGAAAACAACTGTTCTACATAAAGTCCAGGTTGACATTCCATGTGCCACTGTACAAGCATGTTAGCTTACTGTCTATAATTTTTTTCTTACATTGATATGTATCAGCGTCTACCAAATGGCTTATGTTGCACAAGCCTTCATTTCTGGAGGCTATCAGGTGAATAGAAGACACTTGTTGATATAAGTGACTTTTGTACTGACGTGGATGCCTCACCTTTAAAATTTGCTCCAACTGTTGCATCTAAGGGAAATAAGAGGATTGTTTCTATAAGAAGGAAAATCTGTCAGGATTGGGAGCGGGCAATTTGGTTGGCAATTCCAACTTTGGAACACCACTGAAACAAACTTTATAAAGTTATATCCTGCTGACAGTTGCCTACTGCTGAAACCCCAGGGGACTGTTCCATGCCCCTCTGAGTGGTGAGGAGCTTGGGCGCTTGAAACTGTCAAGCGATGCTGCTGCTTCCATGGCTTTTGAATGAATGATATTCTGGGCAGTGTGCCATGACTTTAAATGTGTCTAGAGTCTTACTCTTCTCTAGTAAGCAAACTTCTTGTAAGCTGTAGTACAAAGCCTTAAAAGGACAAGTTTTTTTACTTAGCTAGAGTATTACTGGCCAGCCCAGGTGTTCTGTTGCCCTGACTTTGAAGTATTTGTTGGAGTGGGGAGGAAGGATTTTCTAATTTACTTGTTTTTTTAAAAAACTTGCTGGTTGTCACTTCCTAAACTGCTGTTTCAAAAACTTCCTTCCAGTTCATGGTCCAACTGGGTGATCCCTGCAATAGCAGCAATTATTGTGGCCCTGATGTATCGTTCCTACATGTCAGAGTAAGCGCCTTACTGAGAACTAATGCAAGAAGACACTGATCTGGGAAAGAATATAAGCAATCCTAACCCAATATGTTTCTGGACAAAAGCCTGATGTCTGAAGAAAAATTCAACTTTTTCAGAAAACTGAACAATTCTTTTCTGCTGTGCACTTTTCTTAATGTTGCCTTCTTATTTGCTGCTCTGAAGTGATAAAAAGGCAGGGTTTCTCTTTTTGTATAACAATTTTATTCTCTAATGAATTATTTGATAACTGTATTGGTTTCTATGTTAGAATATTGTTTTGTATGTAACAAAGATTCTGGTTATTTCACTTTAACCTGTAATGGGGTCCATAGGGCTCTCTTTACATATAAATTTTACAGCTTTAAATGACTACCAAAACTGTGTACATGTATTGGTCCATGTACACAACTTCACTTAACTTAAAAAATCATGTTGTCTTCTTAAATGTAGTATGTTTGAATGAAATGCTAATTAAATATAATGGAAAAAGCTGGCTGGAGTAGTGGGCATAGGTGCCTCCAAGCAGTTGGGCCGTACCAATCGGGCCACAATGATCTGATTATTTTTTTTTCTCCTTTCCTCTTGGTATTTGCTCTTATAATTATTTTAGATACTCCTACTAGCAAACTGTTCTGTTTGGCTCCCATTGAAAAATTCAGGTGAAATATGAAACTCCGTGTTTGGCCCAATTAGGTCTGTCTCAGTTTTGTGAAAAGTAGCTCTTTTTTTGCGAAAAAAAGCAGGAAAAAGTGCTGTGTAAATACCACTACAGGTAATGTAACTGCTACTAAATAATACTGTTCCTGCCAAGCACTCAGGTGACTCTAGAATTTATTCTGGAATTTTTAGACTTTTTATAAAATCTTTGTCATGTACATTGTGAGGGGAAAAAGCTGGTGCATGGAATCTGTTTCTGACTCTTCTGTGATGTGCTCCTTGGTGCTTTACTATGAAGAGATGACTCTTTTCACAAGATAACTGAAAGTTTGCATTTTGTGGTGAACACTTTTAGTCATATATAAGTGATCATGAATAAAAGTTCAATTGCTTACCCTTGATGGCTCAAATGCATTAATTTCAAACTTTGCTCTTGCATATTGGGACACTTATCAGAAGTACCTGTTTGATGGTGCATCTTGAAAGTCAAGATACTTCCTTATGCAGGGAGGTTGCATATGAAAAGTGTGTAATGGAGCAGTTATGCTGATGAAAACATTTATCTATCACTTAACAGTGGTTTGGCCCTGCAAGCTCTGCCTCCCTTGACATTCATCAGGACTTGAAATGCTATTCCAAGGGCTGCCTCTTGGCAGCACCAGGGAAGATGCATGCAGTTTACAAAAAAAAAAAATAAAAGATAGGGGAAGGGAAAGGCTGTGACTTAAGATTGTCTTGTGCATATGTAGGAATATGTCAATACAGGAATCTTTTAAGAATTCCTTATTGTGGGATTCCTGTTGTGGGAATTCCTTTACTTCTTTAGTTATAGTAAATAAGGAAATCTTGTACAGCTTCAACTGTGAAAGTGTTTAGGATCTCTTAATGCTTGTACTCGTGTGTTCTGGCAGACTTGGTTTACAGATAAAGCTATGTGTACGCTCACAATAGAGCCCATCAGCTTCTTTACCTTGGAGATTTTAACCTGCAGTACAAATGGCAGTGTTTAGGATTGTGTCTAGCAAACTTATTTTGTCCAGTTCTTGCCCTAGCTTTTCCTTTGAATGTGGTGGAGCTGAGTTTAAAAATTCAGGCTTTATTGACTCTTTACAGTTAACTTTTAAAAAGTGTATATTAACTGAGTTGGTATTTAGACTCAAGTCAAGTTTGAAGTACTGAATTTTCTGTTTGTTTTTAAACTAACATTGAAGTTTGTATGCCTAGGTGAGGCAAAAAAAAAAAACCAACACAACTTTAGAAAGCGTAACCTTTCGTATCTTTTTTTTTTTTTTTGCAAGAATTTCAGACTGGGATTATTATGTCCACATCACCAGACAGGGTAGTGCAATCAAAGTGGGTCCACAGAGCAAACCACTTCTTGCAAAAAGCCTTTTTTCCATGCTGTGTATGTTTTGGGAGTTCTAGTACAATACAGCTCTGCTTGGGTCCCGTAAGCTGGCTGGCTATTTATGCAGTCCCCTGGAGAATTTATGCAGGCTGAGTTCCATCTGAGCCACCAAAAGCTGGGTGAGTGGAGACAAGTAGGCAACGCTTCAAAAACTGATACAAGTTCAAATGCTAACGTAGATGCACACAGCTCCTTCCCTGTAGTTGGTATGTTCATATTCCCTTCTGCCATGGCTGGTGTAAGTTTTTCTTCAGAGGTGGATGTGACTAGTTGAGGTTCTTGAATGTAAACTGATAAATTTGTAAACTCAAAAAATAATCTGGTTTATAATTTTCCTTTTTAATACCCTAAGGTTAGAGCTGCTTTCCACAGGGGGTCATACAGGATTTCTTATGTGACTTTAGCTTTTGGTTATGAATATGAGAGGAAGAGAAAAGGTGTATGGGTGTGGTGAGGGCTGAGTGACTATGCTATTGAAAAACTAGTCAAGTGAATTGGGGATAGTCAATGTTTTTATGGTCTGACAGCAAAAAGAAAAGAACGGACAGTCTGCTTTCTTCTCAGAACAAAATCCTTTGTCCCTAGATCTGAACTGAAGGTACTTGGTCTAATTGTTTGGCAATTAGCTTTAATACTAATTTTTGTTTGGAGAGGCCATTTTTGGTGGTCGATGCTCTAAATCAGATGCCGTCTCATATTGTTTACTTGTACAGCTTCACAATATTGATACTGCCCTTGTATCCTGAAATAAATTATTTGGGCATTGCATTTTTGGCCTTCGTTTGCCTCTCCTCTTTTGTTCACAAGAATGCGCAGTGGCAGAGAGCTCCTTTAAATGGAGACGGCCTTGGCTTCCTCTCGGTGTCTGTGGAGTAAAGCCAGCACAACTTGTTCGCTTGCTCCCTCTGCTATGATGAGAAAAAAACAGTACACTGGCCCTTTCTCCGACTGACTTGCTTCTGCGACAGTGGTCCAATGCCTTTCTCTAGCGCTGAATGTGGTGCTGCAGTTAGGATTTTGCAAAATGCTAGAGAGGAACTGGCAAGGGGGTAAAAGCTAGGCAAAATGGAAGCTGATCACAAATTTTAAGTCATAATATATCTTTTTTCAGAGGCAAAAAAATTGGAAGGTGCTATTGGTTTTATTTTCTGAATGTTTGACTACTGAGGGTAAATGAATGCTTCTCAGTTCTTGGCCATTTTGAGCAAAACTAGCTGTATTTTCCGCGAGGCTGGCAATGAAGATTATTAACTAAAACTCAGTGAGAATGAATGAGCTGTATTGAAGTATCATACAAAACATATAGATCATTAATAGTATTACAGCGTTTTCTCCTAGATATAGAAAAGGATTTCAGAAACAGTATAGAAAGAACAAGGAAGGGAAGGAAGCTCCTACTCCTGTATGCTTAGCTCTAATACCTGGCAAGATCTTACGTGAAACTAGTAACTGATCATAAATTTGAATTTTACTTTCCTCATTTTACTTTTGTACTACGTTAAATTCCTTCTCGTGATTAATTCATTATGTGTTGAAATATTTAGAGTTTTGAATGACCTGGCTTATAAGTAGGTGGGCAGACAAGTGCATAAATTCATGAGAAATGTTGGAACATTGGATCTCAGTAGATTATTAATGCTGGATTTCTCTTCTTTCTGAAAATTAGTTAGACTTGTTCTTAATCTTCTTACATGTACAAGTGTGCATAAAACAATCCCTGACACTTTCTTTGCCAGCTTTCTAAAACCAGGAACATACAATGCAACCACTGCTCTGTCTTTGATAGCTGCTAAAACAGAGCTCAGAAGGGACTCAGTTAAACTGCAGAGTCTCATGTATAAGGAGTAAATTTTGACTTTTATCCTGCGTGGTATAACATCCGTGTCTGCGTCTTACAGTTTACTGCACTTAGCCAGGCAGCGTACTGCCAAGAGCTGTCAGTTGTGTTCACCGAGAGAAAAGTAGCACCGCCAGGCAAGAAGAGTTATGCACAGGAAAACCTTAGGGAAGGATTTTTTGGTATCTTTGGGCAGAACGCCACAGAACTCACATGGACACCCAGCGGCCGGGAACTGTACCCAGTAGCACAATTAACACCTAAATCTTGTCTTTTTCCATAGACCCTCATTTATGGATAAAGCTGATTGATCCTATTGCAGGGTGAGAGCACTCCATGGTATCTCTCGAGTTCCACCTACTTAGGTCCTGGATAAATAGAATCATAGAATCATAGAATTGTTGAGGTTGGAAGGGACCCCCAAGATCATCGAGTCCAACCTTTAGCCTACCCTGACAAGAGCCACTTCTAAACCATGTTCTTAAGTGCCCCATCTACCCTTTTTTTAAACACCTCCAGGGATGGTGAATCCACCACCTCCCTGGGCAGCCTATTCCAATGTTTAATAACCCTTTCAGTAATGCGGCTTTTAATTTGAAATTGTTTGAAATTACAATGTTTTCACCTGTCAGCTGTGGGAAAATGTCTCTTTAAATAGAATGTGTTCTGGAAACTGCTTCAAGGTCTACGAGGGGCTGGTTAGAGAGAAAAAGGTAAGCCAAGCAAGGGGAGTGCTTTCCTAAATGACTTCTTGAAAATAAGGAAAGGTCACTCGCCTGTCGCATTCAGTTCTCACAGATTTCTGAAGCCAGTTGGTGCTTTTAGTGTCACTCATCTGGTCTTAATATGGCTTGCAGGGATGTCTATAACGATGGGTGTGTTGTCTACATAGGTGTTGAGGATGGACATGAAAGAAGAGCTTAGCCTGCTGCTTAGAAGCCTGCAGAGTGGTGGGCTGGTGACTGGAAACAAGCGAATCTGTCCTTTCATTTGTAAACTGAATGGATTCCCAGCTTGTATTTATTTGGATCCATTTTCAGAGTAGTGTTGCAGTGGATAACATTCTTTGTGTTGGTCTGAGGAGGACAAGCAATTTATGAATAATAAAGGAAAGTTGGTATTTGAACAGTCGCAGCTTCTGGGATTAGAATGAGAAAACCTTGTTTTATTTTTAGGTGATTCTGTAGAACTACTTCTTGGCCCTATTGAAGTAACAAAGACATTTGAGTAATACAGGTTATTATATACTTTGTTGTCACAGCTTCAGAGCTGAGGATATGGGTGAACAAGCTAGGGTGTGTGGATTTAAAGCTAACCAGCTACTCCCAGGCAGCTCCTGGTCGTGGGCTGCTCTTAGTCTCAGTTGCATACGCAAGGTAATTTATTGCTCACTTGCTGAAGGATATATGGTCATGTGCTTGAGAAGCTCAACATCTAGTAGATGTGCAAGTCTGACCAAACAAGACCTTCCTGCTTGAGGTCCCACAAGAGTCTTGATCCAGGGTGGTATCTCAGATCGTGTATAACACGCATCAACAGGATCAGACTCTTCACAACACATTATGCTTTTTCCTCCAGTAAGCTGGTGTCTGCAAATAAGTGTCAGCAGGTGAGAAAGAGCAGGAACAGTTGCTAGAGAAAAGAGAAATAGCCTGTGAAGCAAGGACTATCATCTGGGATTTTCTTTTGGAGCTCTGTGCCCTAACTGCTAAGCTACAGAGAGTCTGACTCTCTTCTCTCCACTATGAATCCAGTGTTGTTTTTTCTGCTGCAACAGATGAACTGCTTGAATATTTACCCTGGTTCTTGGACAAAGTTTTACAGCCCGGGCGAACTCTGGCCTAGTTTACAGCAAGCTGGGATGTGTCCGTGTCATTCCTGTAGGCGTGACCTTACTGGTTTCTGCTGGGCCTTGCTTCTGGTTTGCATGAAACATGAAAATACAGCTCCAGACTTGTTGCACACTTCCGCGTGGGAACGGTTTGTTCTTGAAGTTGGCAGGAGCTCGTTATGAATCCCTTAAAAATAGATGGCCTTCTTACTTCCAACTGCTAATTCAAATTTTTTTTTTTTTTTAAACTATAGGGTTAGTATTAATAACAAATCACTAAACTACGTTCTTTTTGTGCTTTAAAAATCCACATATTTTAAATCCATCGGTGCAGGGACTTCACTCTTGCGTGTAAAATACCTAGTACGAATAGACTTTTGGAGTTTGGACTGTTTGGAGTGCTCAGTAGTTCTAATAACGCTGCTGAAAAGGCTATCAGTAACAGGGCTTGCAGCCAAGCCGATGAGTCTAAATTCCCTTGTAAATACAAATTTATACATGTCAGTGTTAGGGGTTTTTTTTTTTTGTTTACTGTGTAAACTACCAGAACAATTAAAAATCTGAAGTATGCAATGAATTAAGACTGCGAACTTTGTCTTGAAACTGAGCACAAAATGAGACACCGTGCGTTGAATGTTGTGCTGAACTGCGGTTGTGTGACATGTTGTGGAGTGTTATTTAAAAATAAGCAAGGGGAGTACGTATGTCACTCGGCATGCCATTCTTCTGGCATACTGCGCTCTAGTCATTCTGTCTTTAGCGTAAACCTTCCCTTAATAATCTCATTTTGAATCCACTCATGCAATCCTATCAGAAGAAGGCTAAATTTACTTTAATGCTTGTTTTAGTAACACAATAAAAAAAAGGACTTAAAGGTTTTTAAAGCCTCATATAAGCGTTACGAGTTCTAGGATTCATTGATCATATCCTGGCCGTGAAATCTTTGGAATTTCCAAAGGTTTCCAAAACCTTTGGAAATCAGTGACCAGGAACGTCATGAAGAAAACAGGATTTCCACAGAAATTAGATTGCTATATCTTAAAAATCCTTTGTTTTTTTAACTTAAAACTTTAAGTAAACTTTAAACTGAGGCAACAGTGTCCCTTTTAGAGGGATCAACCCAGTCTATGCAACAAAGTGCTGTCAAAATGCTCAGGAATAAGGATAGCCTTCTGCCAGAAACATGTTTGCTTAGGTATACGTATTGATGTATTGTTTAGCATCTTGTTGCATAAATTGGCTCTGTGTAGACCACAAATCCATTCAAGCAACTGCTCAGCATAAGAAAATTTTTGTCTCCTACGAGTATAACAAGATAGGCATTATCTTTATCAATGTGTTGCACTATAAAGACTATAAATAGAAAGTAGTATCAAAACAAGCTTTAGTGGTCTCTTGTTTAAGTGGCTAAGACATTAGCAAAAGAGGTACCGTATACCCTGGTTATCATCCTCCTCCTGATTTCTCCATTTCATGAAATAGTCTGACTCTTCTTATTACAATTTAACGTGTCCAGGCCAGAGTGCAGGCATTTCATCTCTCTCCCCTAGTAATAAGCATTTCATAGGGTATATTCAATGACTTCACAAGATCAGAACTTGATTTGATTTCCACTCCAACAGACAAATGAGAGGTTCACCAACGTATTACATTACTCTTTCTTTCTAAACTGTAGTATTCCCAATATTGAAGCCTGCATCCAGAAGTTCCTCCAGTATCTAATGATATTGTGAGTTACTACATCACCAAGCAGTTCAGAGATTAGAAGTATGATAGTAAAATAGAAATAGCGTATGGAACTCATCAGGGCTTTTTAAATTAAAAGAATAAGGAAGGTAACTGCAAGTTTAAGAAGTTTTAATTGGTAAAATAAAAGTATGGTTTGCTCCAGGCAGTGAGCATCAAAGACAGAGCACATGGATTTGAAAACTCCAAGAAGCTCTTCTCAATAAGTAAGAGTTGCTTTCTTATGTCACCTTCTGAGTGTCCTGCAACACTTTGCTGGTGCCAATCTTCAAACCCAAAGGATTTCTAGAATTATCTTTGGGTAGTGACAGCCTTCCAGCCCTGCTCCTTGCACGTTGCAGCTCCGGTACTCCACTATGCCACCGCACCCCGTCTGCCGAAGCTTCCTCAGGTGTCAGAGGGTATCCATGCTCCAGGGCACTTCAGCGGTGCCTTGTTGCACGGACCAGGCTGATCCAGCTGAAACAGGGACCATTGCCTCAGTTTAAAGATGCTTTGTAGCGGTGAAGCTGCCTTCACGAAAGACCTTGTGCTGATAAAACAAGGCCACCTTCACCCACTTGTTCCATCCACACTCCAAGCCTCTTGCAACCTAGTGCCAAGGTAGCTTCCCTTCTCAGAGGCGCAACCATGATGGAGACACAGTATTTATTAGAAACACTTGAGCAAAGCAAACAGATCTACTGAGCTACAGTAAATCTTAAGGTTGCTTGATGCCAAAAAACTAGTTGGATTATTGTTCTGTGCTGCTGAAAGGACCTAGATATCTTCCTAATTGTTTATCTAGCTGCATACATGTAGATATATGTTAACAACTGAAAAAGGGAAAGCTCTCATAAAAAAGAAAAAAATCAATTCTCAGGCTTACCTACTCATCAGTGAGAACCGTAATCCTTTTCTTTTTGAAAACTTCTGTTTGAATTTTTACCTAGGAATGAGTAGCTCCCTTCCACCTTCTCCCTGGAGTCCTTAATGCCTTCTTCTGTAAGACAAAACCTGTGTGTTGCTTTTGTAATGGTGCCAAAATGTAGCTGAAACACGGGTCTCGGCCCAAACAGAGCTGCGATGTTGCCAGACAACATGACCAGTGAGGAACAAAAGGTCTACTAAAAGGTTGAAGTGATCTATTAATTTTTTTCCTTGTCAAGATAAAATTACAGAAATATGTACCACATGGGGTTGGTTACCTGGGTTTTGTAAGAGCTGCTGCTGTGTTTTCTTCTTTCAAAGCTTTTCCCTTCCCAGCCCGGGTGATGCAGAGCGTGCCACAGGCAGGGGCAGTTGGGGGATCGGTATAAATACCCCTCTCAGTCCCGCTCCCACAGATTTACTATGCCTTTAATTGAAAGTTAGGCAGAGGCAGAAGAAAACTCAGTGCCTTTAAAAAAATGTTGGGCCAAATGCTGCTTGACCGTAAATTCAGGCTAACTCCCACTGGCCTTGTTGAAATAACAGGGCTCTGAGTTGTGGAGGGGCTTTCTCTGTGCCCAGGGGAGGTTTTGGATGATTGCCTCATTCTTAGTGGATTTTATTTATTTTATTTAAGTACTGAGGGTTCGGAGGAGGAAGAAATGCTGCACATCCACCATGGAAGAGCAGATTTTTTATTCGTGTGTGTTTTCCCAATACTTGCCAGTGCTGGCTTGTTGGCTGAAGGCGCTTGCTGACTCCCTCTGTGGCCAAGGGTTTAATTAGCTACAGCTGAGGGGTTTTAAACAAATGTAGCGGATTGGGTCATAACGGTGATGTTTTAGGCCTGCTTATTGTGTTTCCATAATTCTTTCTTTTCTGATAGTATGGCTTTATTTGCAAGACCCCTTTCACAGGCACCTCTGAAGGCTGCCGAGCTCTTGGAGCAAACACTTCTCAGGGGGGTTGTGAAGGGCACTTGAGGAGTTTCTTCTGAAGGTGTGCCAGGATCAGCTGTGCCACGCAAGGGCATGTTAATGAAAACGAATTCAGTGACCTTAGAAGCGAGGTGTCATAAAGTTGCACTGAGGGAAGAGCATATGCTGGGATCTTGTTAAGTTGATGAACTGTCAAAAAGCTTTTCTACGGTGATGAGGAATATAGTTATGTGAGGCTTAACTGGAGACACGTAATGAAGCTGACATCTTGAATGGCGGTAGTGTTGTGTTTTCTTCTGTAAAAATTGCCATTTACTAAGACATCCAAAAATGAAAGAAGATGGAAAAAAACCCCTGAAATCTTTTTTTTCTTTTCAGTGTAATGATAGGTCAAAATATTTTTTAGCCTTAGTAAATTATTTGTAAATATGAAGTGTATAAACAGAAAAGAATATAAGGTGATTAATTTATTTTTAAAGTAAGCAAGATGTTTATATCTGGTTTTGATTCCTTTTAAAAAAGAGAAGAAATAATAAAAAGCTTTTCCTTCCTACTTATTCAGTAAATTTTTTAATTCAGTGTCTTTGTGTAGAATAATTTTCATATAAATATGAGTGGGAAAGTCTTTGTTCTGATGTTTTTTCTCTTTCGTCCCTGCAAAACTGGATAAACCTCTTATCCTCTCTCTGTTGTCGCCCTACACTAGTAACAACAATCAATCTTTTTATGATCATCCAGGCAGTTTAATTTATCTTTCTTCTTCTTCCCAGTTGCCCAAGCAGACTAATAATCTTTTGTTTACTTGAACTTTAACTGTGTCCTTCTGGACCGTGTGGAGGCAACAGTCCCGGGCCAGAGTCCAAGGCAAAAGAGTTAAATCGACCCTGTTGCATGACAACTCCATTCAGAGGTTCTCTGCTTAATTAACTATTTCTGTCGCCTAAGAGCCATTGTCATGGTCCCGTATCCAAACTGTAAGGAAAAACATGCAGAGTCATGCATTCCCCGAGACCTAAGCCAAGTCCAGAGACACCAGACAGCAGGAAGCCCAAGGGAAAGGTGGGACTGTCTTGGGGACAATGAAGTGACTGGGGCACTCCCTGGGCAGCCCATCTCCTTCTCCCCTCCTGCTGGCACAGCACGACCCTCTGCCGAGCTTCATTTGTCCAGCAGCAGCAGCAGAGGAGGCAGAAAGCTGCTGGAGTGGTGGTGATACCAGCCAGGCTCACCTCCAGCCTACTGCTGCTCACAGGTGTATGCAAACCTGAGCCGTCACCCATCCATGCCCACAAACCTGGCCCCAGCTGGGACTTGGGATACACCAAGGCAACTGATAGGTTAAAAAAGGTGGTGGCAGGTTAAGCTGTCAGCTGATGCCTGCATGGGTCACTGACCTCTGCCTCTGCTCAGGGTCACTCAACAAGGGTTGATGTGTTTGTTAGAGTTAGGGACACCTGCGAAAATGTAGCTGCAGATGTGAAGGGATCACAGTGAATGGCATTGGTTTAGCTCAGCCACACCTGACAGACCTTTTGGAGCCCAAGCTCTATGCGTTCTGGAAGAGGCCTTCAAACCTGAGCTATGAACCCAACCTTAAACCAAACTCTTGACTCCAGCCTTAGCCACAGTCTAGCAAACCTTGCCACTCTTCGCCTAAATACATTAGTGCTTATACAAGCCTTGTGACATTCAAAATCTTCTTATTGGGGGGGGGCAGGGGAGACCAAGAATTTACTGTTAGTATAACTGAAGTCTTAGCAGTCTAATTAAAAAATTGTTATTATGCAGATCGATTTTTTTGTTGTTTGTAAATAGGAATATTATTATTTATGGAAAGCCCCAGTAATAATAATGATAATACAGTCAAAACTGTTATGCACGCACTGTCTAGGTGCCCTTTCCCCTGGTGTCCTGCTCACCCTTCCACTGCTCCTCTGGGTCAATGGCTTCAGCCTGGGGGAAGTGGGTATTGCAAGGCAACAGCATCCCAAGTCCTTCGCTGGGAGGAGTACGGTGGTGGTGGTTTCTTCCTCCTCCTCTTGGATCCACTTGAGTTCATATTAATGTTTCCCAGTGCCTTTTGTGCTTTTTTCTTTCTTCATCGGTCTGCAATTCTGCATTACAGGTGAATTTACTATATATGGTGCATTTCACCTGTGTTATAAACTTATTCTTTATTCTTTTTCTTACTTTTTCTTCCTCCTAAGATGGGTTTTGTTCAGCTCCCAGGTTTGTACTTCTCTAGCTGACCACTGGTGCGTGGGTTATAGCCCTGCAGCCCTCAGCATTATCCCACGCTCCGTCTCCCGTCATCCTGTGCCTGTGCTCCTCTACCACCACCTCTTGCAAGCCCATCTTCGGGGCCTCCTTTCTCATACCAGGCCTGCATTGCCTCATTCTGCTAAGGTCATAAATATTTCATGCTACACAGAACAGCTGCGTGTTACTACTACCTGTATAAAAGCTATGGTATTGCTGCATGAAGAAAAGCAAAGCAAGTTAGGTGTAACTGCCTGGTCATTAGAAAAATGGCTGTTACAGCAACAAATCAAACTAAATAAAAGGAGAGCTCTGGGCAGGTCTAGACAAATTCAGGCAAAGCTAACCTGATAAGCCCCTGTCCCGAGGCTCTGCAAAGTCAAAGCAAAGCCTGTGCCCTGCTACCTGTAACAGCTGTGCTGTCTTTACAAGGCTGTAGCCCGCCATGTGTCCTGGGGAACCCATTTTTTAAACCAGGGTACTCATGCTGTTCTGAAAATTTATCCCAAACCTAATCCTGGTCTAGGCATCCCGTGTAGCCTCAAGTGCTGAAATGTGGTGCTGAACATGGAGAGTAGCCTTCAGTTCGGCCCAGCAAGACCTTGCCAGTTCAGTGACCTTCCTGCATTGGGCTTCACAGGGTCTGAAACCCCACCTTGATCCCATGGCCCCACATGCATGTGGCCTTGAAATTTGTCCTGGGCCTCCACCTTGTTCTTTGAACGAGCCTGTGACCCAGCATGGCCATCCCCCATGGGACAGGGTGCTGGTGCAGGAGTCCTCACAAGAAAGCAACTTCAGGCTTGTCCAGAGACCCATGTAGGCATCAGCCTGATGGTTGACCCCTGGTTCGACCCCTTCTCAACCCCCTTGGGTTATGGCACTGTACCCTCATCCCTTGGCCTGTTCTTGCTCCTGGGACAGTGGCCTCCCATGGTGGTGGGGACCTTGCCTGAAGCCAGACCTTTGCCTTGGCTTTCCTGCACCAGGAGACACCAACTCATGGTGGCCTCAAAGAAAGGCATACAGGGCTGGAGGTGTTTGGAAAAAAAATGGTCTCTGCCAGAGGTAGCAAGGTGAATTTTGGTTTGGCAATATCACAGGCAGCTCTTTTTTCTCTGTTTTGGCCTAAGTTCAACAGGGGTCATGTGCTGGGATCCCTTTGCCATGTCAACTTTGCAAAGAAGCATCAGATCCTTTATGGGTTTGGTGGCTCAGTTTTTGCAGATGCTAATTTTTAATCCTGCTGGGCGGGAGGAGAGGATTGATTTATTTCATAATGAGCATATAACAATCTTGGCTACTGTTTCAGTAACTTGTATTCCTAACTTGATCCCCAGATTCATTCCTTGATCAGCCTGATTTCTAAAGAGGGGATATTTTGGAGGGCATTTATGTTTTGGAGCTGTTTAGAACAAATAAGACTAATTTGGGGGTTTGTTTTGGATTTTGACAGTTTTGCGGGGGTGGTGGTGGTGATGCAGGTAGAAATAGTTTTTATGTTAGGGCTCTGGGTTGAGGTCTGAGGAAATTTTGAATTTATTGCTGTATTTTTCGGACTCTGGGTTTTCTGAAATTAGGTTTGATAGGGTGCTTCTGACAAACGTTGGTTGCTTTTAAAAAAATGTCTCTTGGGCTACAGTGAGTTCAGGCTAACTCATGCGAGTGGTCCTCTGCGTGTATTCTAGAAGGATCACCCTTTTCTCCAGTGGAGCAGGTTGGCGTAAAGGGCGGCTACACCAAGCTATGGATGTGCACTGGCATGGTCTGAGGGCGTTTTTTTAAGCCTCCACCTTCAAAAGGCCCTTCATCCAGGACTCAGGTTAGCATTTGTGCATTTTGGGCTTGCAAAGCACCTTTTTTCCTAGTAATAGGTATAGACTGATTTGGCTTTGCAAGAGTAGGCTTTTTTCAATGGTTTAAGTGTAGAGGTAAGTCTCGCATTCATAAAAAATGCCCAGTTTTGTTGAAGGTGTCCTAGTTTGATTTTCCTCTTGAGCTGATAGGAGGTCCCTTGGATAATTCGTAGCTAGAGTTAATTACAGGTTTCAGTTAAAGAAGTGGGGAATTAGGGAAATAAAACAAATATTTAAGACATAATTTTCTAATTTCTGTTGAGCTATATTGGTCATTTATTTTTGACTTGTAAGTCTGGAGTCTCAGAATATCTTGAGTGAAATGTGTCAAGGAAGACAGCTAGACAGGTTTGCCTTTTTAAGCATGTGTAAAGGATTAGGGTTGTGGTTTAGATGCATTTGGTTTGTTGGAAGTTGATGTGAACAGGTAACATTTTGTTTTGGAGGGAACTGCATCTTTCTGCTTTTGGGCTGCAATGATGGGACATTTGATGGGAATAAGGGACAGACAAGGAGCTGATTTGGAAATCAGCATAGGTCATTGTGAAGGGGGGCCAGGGTGTAAGATGTGCGCTTGAGTTCACTGAGCGAGAATAAGGCTTCAGTTAGAAGAAGCCCTGAGGGATCAAATTTGGGCAAGAACATCTTGCCACGTTCTGTCCTACAGCCCACAGGGTATGATTATGGCCAATGCTGCAGCTGGGATTTTAGTTTTTGGAGGCTGGAGACCAAGCACAGGACAAGTGTCCTGGTGGTGGTGACAGCCTTCTGATGTCCAAACAGACAAATGGCATGCAAACAACTTGGGGACTTGTCACAGGCTGCGCAAAGGCTTGGGTTAGGCTCACAGTAAAGGCTGCCTTTGC
The DNA here is from genome assembly GCF_963924245.1 of Chroicocephalus ridibundus. Classification (NCBI taxonomy): domain Eukaryota; kingdom Metazoa; phylum Chordata; class Aves; order Charadriiformes; family Laridae; genus Chroicocephalus; species Chroicocephalus ridibundus. Next base: position 106,307,706 of record NC_086285.1, read on the forward strand.
TCAGGCAATGAGAAATGAGGCCTTGTTAAAAGATGGATTTAGGATTACACTTCTCAACCTACTGAAAGGTTGATGTGCTGGTTGCTCTGCCTGGAAGTGAGAACAAGAGGAGCCGATGGCAATACCAATTTACAAGAGTCCCAGAGAGAAGTCAGCTGAGGTTACAGCAAATGACTTTCCTGGTTTGTGGTCATCTCTGCGTGATGCTATCTATCTATCTCACTTGCCTACTGCTATGTGGAGCAGTGGCGCTACTTCAGCAAGCAGCGATCAGCCTCCTCGGACATGCTGATCCTCTGCGGTAGTCCACTTGCTGCTGTGCATGTTGTGTCACCCACAACCCCTTAGCTGTGGAGGGCTGCCTGGGCGAGGTCTATGCAGTGGGGACCTCTGCCTTGATCCTGTTTTATTTCCTGCTGCTGATGTACTGTAGCTGATGGTGTCAGAAGCCAGATGAATGTATCGCCCAATGTCCAAAACTAAAGGTCCTGAAAACCATGCCTGGGTGTCGCTCAACCCTGGAGTCGCTTAGTATCCAGAGAAAAATCTTTCTGTCTGGCTTAAGTTTCCCCAATGACTACAGTATCATCTGTATGTGTATCCAGAGATGTCCCAGTATTAACCAGTCTGACCAAACTGATGCCTTGATCATGTGAACCATAAAATGGATGTCCTTCTGCTTAAAGTCCCTGAGGGTTTGATCTAGGAGGAATGGCTTTGGTATCCTCTGAGAACATGGACAGGCTGAGGCTTAGCATGCCACACAGGTAGGGCTAAACTTTTCTTCTAAGAGATGAGGGTCAGTTAAAGGGAAAAGGAATCTGGAGTCTCTTCCTCATTTGAGGACAAATGCTCTAATGTTGTGTGCTGCTGAGCCTAATAGCTCTGACAGACATGTACCGGTGGATTTAGCAGAACAGATGTTCTGCTGGAGGTGTCAGCTCTGTGCCAGTGGCAGATGGTGTAAACCCAGTCTACAAATCAGCATATTAGTACAAGTTCGTCTTCATAAATGAGAGGTTTGCAATGGCCATGACTGTGACGGATGAAGAGTGGAGACAGGGATGGGCTCAGCAACCCTCAGCGGTGAAGAGAGACCTTCAGCAAGGTCAAGAACATCTGAAATTACTTTGGCTTAAGCTACAGCAGCCCTTGTTTTCTAGGCTGGTCCTGTATTTCACCTGGGTTCTACCTAACTGAAAAATTTCATCTATCTATTCAATGTTTTGTGTATTTAAAACATTGTCTGTGCGAGCTTTTTCCAAAACAATTCATATTTTTAACTAATTGTATTTTATAATGCAAAATATCAACACTTTGCATAGCCTTTCAAAATAATGTGGAACACATCAAATGCCACAACATTTTGAAACTTATCTTGAAACAAACCCATGTTTTTGCCAATTGACTTATTATTTTGCTTACTGACAACTCTGAAATGATGAAAAGGAATTATTTTCCCCCAAGTAATTTATTAAAAAGCCTAACTAATTACTTTTACAGCTCTTTGAAAAGGTTCATCGTTGATAAAGAGCAAAAGAGTTCAGTCCTGCCAGTAAAATTTTGGACTGTTTGATTGCCAGAAGTCTATTAATCAGTAAAGGAAGTTTTTCAGCATCTGTGTGTGAGAGAACCTAAAAGGAAACATCTTGATACAATTTTAATTTTAGCCCTTAAATTGCATGCCTGTATATAATGTAATTAATTTTTTCCCCTAAGGGAAAAAATACCCGTGATTTTTGTCATAGCAGGGTGAGAGTAAAACGCCGGGAACAGAAAAGTAAAATCACAGAGCAGTAGATTATAATCCAAGCCCAGATCTGAGCCTAGTGAATGGGATGAAGTGTCTTTGCTTTCACATGATCCCTTCCATTTTAGTGTTCTTAATTTATTTTGGAGATAAACTCCGAAAGGTTAAGTCCTTGAGCTGCCTGTGCTCTGGATCTAAGCCACTTGTTTATTATGGAAAGAGCATACGTCTCCATCCTTGGAGATGATCAGAACTTGACTAGACATGACCCTGAGCAATCCAATCTAATTTTAACATTGAATCTAACTTCAAGGTTGGTGCCTACTTTGAGCAGGGATCAGACTAGATGAGATCAGGAGGAAGGATCCTTCTGACCGAGATTTTTCTGCAAGTTTCTTTATATGTGCCATAAGGCATTCTGGCTAAAGTAGTGAGTAAAGAAATTGATTGACATTTTTCTTGCTATTCTACAGCATGTCAGTATGGAAAATCAGCTATAGGAAAACCAACCCATGAGAGTAAGGGGTTGCTATTTAGGGATTCTGCAAGTTAAATTTCTTTTTCCCCAATATATTTGTTTCCTGCAGAAAAAAAATTACAGAAACAGGCTTCAATCCTGTGTGTTTTGGCATTTCTAGCTCCAAAACAGGCAAATCTAGAAGTCTTGTCTGTCTGCACAGCAAAAAGTGACCTACAGCAACTGGACGGAGGTGGTGGCCTGAGAGTTTGGTGGAGGCAGGTTGTTGGTGTCTCCAGCAGCCTGTCTTGGTCAGCCTTTGCTGATAACTTGTTTGCAATTTCCCTAGTTTTTTCCTGCCTCCACTCCCGCTCTCCTTCATCTCCTTCTTTTCTCTACCAGTTGCTATTAGCTAGGAATAGCACTTAAATCCCACATAAATCCTTTTTAAATGGCCATAATATGCGTGCTAAAATATATGTTCATAGGAGAAGAAAATACTCTTAGGAAAAAAAGCCTCCTAGAACACAAGATGTATTATCGTGTCTTTGTTCAATATGCAAACACAGAGTTACTCCAGTTTTTGGAACAGAATAAGAAACTTTGAAAGTTAAATGGCTTTTGACAGCTATTCAAATTGAGAATTACAGCAAGTATTTCTTCAGTCTGATCTCTGAGGGCTTGATGATCCCTAGGTTCAGGCATTCATCTGTGAAGCCTGAAAATCTTGTAATCTAATGCTCAGCTGCATTCAAAGAAAGTTGTGTAAGAAGATGAAAATCCCTTTGCAGGGGGTGAAAGGAATATAATTAGGAAATTATACAGAAGGCTGATCAGAGCTTAGGACATTGCCGGTATAAGTCAATGTAACCCTCTGTCAATCCAAAGATTTATTCCATCTTCCATCATCTGTATGTAGGACGCAAGAGCAGCAAAGTACTTACTAGTGTATACCACTGCAGTGGAGAGAAAAACAGAAAACCAGAAAGCATGGATGGCGAAGTGAGGATCTGTCTATCTAGAAATCACTCAGAATCTCTTTATTATTTCCTTCATTCATAGCGTGAAGTTCAGGGTTTAGAATGTGCTGAATGTGCTGATATTTAGATGCAATATTTGAATGGTAAGGAGCATAACACTATTTAAAAAGGAAAATAAAAGCAGTCAGAATTGAATTGTGGGAACTATGTTTCATTAAAAATGAGGTTTTGGTTAAAAGGAGCATAATTAATGACAACCACACACGTAATGCCAATTTCTGTAGTGCTTCGCCACAGAAGGTCACTGTACAAACAGCATGAAATGGTACTTCTGGAGACAAATACAATTTATTATCTTGAAATGAAACATTTAAACTAGAAATGGACAAACTGTCATGCAAAATGCCAGTGCTCATGCAATCCTCTTCTGTTCTCTCTTTGACTTGCTTTCACTCCTACTAAATGAGGTCAAAGATAAGATGTACTATAAAATCCCTAAGAGCCATCCTCGTTAGCATGTCTCTCTCATCTCTTTCTTTCTCTTAGCGACGCGCATCACCCTCAGCGATTTGAGGGCCGGAGCAGCGCCGGGGGCAGGTGCAGGCTGGGAATGTCCCCGTGGGGAGGGGGGTGAGGGTGGGTGCTGCGAGCTGCCCCAGGAAGCCGTGCTGGCAGCCAGCAGGCTCGGGGACAGCGAGGCCAGGACGCACGCATCCAGCCTGCCCATGTCCCAAAAGCTCCCAGTGCGTGGTGCAGGCAGGGAGCGAGTACAGGAATAGGTAAGGTGAGATCAAGGCTACGAGTGCATTAAATGCTCCTTGGCAGCACCCCAGCTCTCCGCTTGTCGTGCTTTTCATTTATGACCGTTACTTTCCAGATTGGCTTTTTGGTCCCAGGCCTTTAAAACGGGACAAAACAGGGCGTCTTCAGTATCTTGTTTGATGGTCAACAGCAACGTGAGCTCTGGTGTAAGATGGAGACTAACTAGGGTAAGAGCAGCTGGAAGTGGTTTTTACAAGTGTCTCAAAATGCTGCCATTTCTTCCAAATGTCTGTGCTTTGAGGGCTGGTGATGCAAACAGGCTTCACTGACTCCTTTCCTGTGCTATCATAGGAGTGATAGCTTTCTCTTCTATTTTTGGCTTGGAGACACTGCTGCAGGACAATTGGACTGCTAAGGTCGGCCCAGTCTGGGGTTTTCTCTTTCCTGGGAATACTTGTCCTCCAGCCTCTTCCTTCTTATTTTCTGGTGTGATGTGATGAGACTAGGGAAAATTCCCCTGGGCACCCTTCTGAGAAAGTCTTCCCTATGTCATACTCGGTTCCTACAACTTTTGCATCCAAATGCAAGCCTGTTACACAATTTACAGCTCTGGAGGATAGTGTGCCTACCAGCATTGCTGAGAAGAGCACTGTAATGGATTTCCCTCTAGTGATGAAATATATCAACTACAGAGTATTCTACATATCTAAAGTACTGGCACAGTAAGAGTAGGTCTTTTCCCCCCTTCCTTTCAAACAGCCACTTTGAGAGGGGAAGAAAAGAGAATCAGAAGCTTATTGGATCTGGAATACTATGAAATCAAAGTGTAAATAATAGGACTCTTTACGATAAAAAAACCAAACACCAAATCCACAAAAAAAACCCAACCCCAAACAAAAGCAATTTGTTCAAATTAGAAACAAAGTTTTGCACTAAATAAACCTTCACATCAGGATGTTATTCTGGAAAAAAAGGCACTAGCTTGCAAAGCAAGATGAGTATCATCATGTGTTTTCTGGTGAAACAGGTAACCCTTTCAATAGTTCTTTTTTCAGTGTTTAGAAAATATTTCATCTTCTCCAGGCCTGAGACTGTCACTGTTTTCAGAGATGTTGTCCTGCGCCAGGATTTAAAAATTATAGCAGAAATAGGTGCTCCAGGGCTGAAAATCATGTTAGATTCAGGTGTGGATTCATCTGATTTTGCTCAGCCGCTAATGCATGGGCATGCCCTGAAGGACAGCAGCGTAGGAGCAGAGTCCGTGTGGACGCGGTGTGCTGGTGGGGGGCTGGTGGGGAGAGCTGCCAGCCACACCTTCACTAGCAGCTCATGCCTGGTTAGGGAGCAGGTAATTTACACCTTGCTCAAGGTGTCTCTTGTGCAGATTTCCTTGGATACAAGAAGGTGTGAACACAGGGGAACATGATTAGAATTCAAAAGCGTTGAGAAACTGGAGATACAGATTACTTTTATCATGGAGATAAAAGAAAGGTGGGGCAGGAGTCGCTGTGTACTGTCACTGCACAGGGAACAGATGTTTCGCTTCTGCAGGAAAAGATCAAAGGACATTTGGGGATTGCAGGTCCAACAGTGCTGCAATAACATACTATTATGGTTTGAGGAACCCACAAGAATTTATTGATGTTTAGAGAACTATTCTATCACCCGATGACCCCTCCCCACCTGGGAAGGAGAATCAGGAAAAAACAAGAAAGCCTGAGGGTTGAAATATAAATAGATTTATTAGAATAATACTAAATAATTAAAACTAATAGTATTAAAGAAACAATATTGATCCCAATAGCAATATAAAATATACAGGATTATACTCAGCCAAAGCTATCAGCAGGAAGCTGTGCACTCCCAGCAGGGACGGCAAATGTCAGACACCGCAAGAGCTACGGCTTCGGGAGGAAGGGAAGGGATCAGGGGTCTGTCACTGGGGCACGGAGTTCTCAGGATGGCTGCCATCAAGTAAGAGGAGAGAACTCCTCAGTAAACTTTCTAATTTATATTGAGTGTGTCATTCATGTATGAAATAATCCTGTTGACCAGCCTGGGTCAAGTGCCCAGGTCTCGCTCCTTCTCATCTCTGCACCTGGCAAGGCTCAAAAAGACTGAGACCTTGAAACCCACATACCATAACTGGCTATAAAGTAAATATTCTCACAAATTCAGACACTCGAGTCTTCTAGAAATGCTATTTTCCCAAGCATTAGAACAGACCTCACTGAAAAGTAAAATTACTGAAAGAGAAATTCTGTGTTGCTCAAACCAGGACACATACCAAGGATAGGAAGCAATGGAAGAGGCTGCATGGGATGTTGTGGAGCTGCCACAGCCAGAGCTCTTTAGGTTAGACAGTTTATTTTTCGCTGTAATTTTCCCTTGCCTTGAAGCTGGGCTTAGACTAGCTGAGCTCTTGTTGTCTTTTACTGCCTTATGGCTACATGAATGATGTTTCCTGTGGTTAAATCATAATGTCTGATGCCTGAGGAAGAGGTGTTGGCACCACAGTCCTAGAATGATTCATGTAAAGAGACAATCAAAGATGAAATATAAGGCAATGCGGCAGTTCTAGTCCTGGTTAATTTGATGACTGCAGAGGACTGAGTGATTAAATGATTAGGTACCAAGATTTTTAATGAGTTAAGAATCAAATCACAAGTTACTAAATGTTGAAACACTAGATAGGCAGCCTGGTTTGCATAAATGGCTTGTATCCTGATTAAAAACACTTTTTTGTATACTATCCTTAGTTCTGTAGAAAAGACTTGATGCAAAGTGCTAAAGCTAAAGCTGTGAACAAATTTTTGGTTGACCCCGACTTGTACATTCTGGCTAAATCCTGCCCTCTGTCTGTGTCCATCTCCAATCACCTCCTCCTCGGAGGACTTTACTGAGGTGGATCCCCAGTCGTTGTTGGCCTTGCAGGGTACAAAATTCCCCTGCTCAACCTTCAGCCGTCACGTCTGGCCCTTTCTCACACACCTCCTCCTTAGACCCCTGTAAAATCCAGCCATCCCTCCTGGCTCTTCTAACTTCTGGCCCCCTAACTTCTGCCAGTTTCTCCCATTGTCATTTGTCACCTCCAGCAATTTCTTATGTCCCTGCCAGCAATACCTCCACGTCCTGCTGAGACAGCATCAGCGCAGGCCAGGGACCAGCTGTCTACCTGCAGACATATCTCATCTCGTTTCTTCCTTACAGCTCGCTCCTTCAGTGATCTGCCTCTCCTCCAGCCCCCATCTCTCTCCACACACACTATACATTATATTATTTAATATGGTTTCATCCACAAAATACTAAGCATGTGCAGAAAAACAGGCTTAACAAATAAAAATCTAAAGAGCTCCCACTGATTTCTTTATGCATTTTGAAAAGCAGTATTTTCTGCAAACCCACCAAGGGGAGGTGGGAGAAGGAGGGCCATTATAGCTGCCAGATGATACTATGCACGTCCTGTGCACTGTGGTCATTACGATCATAAAAAAAATCCACCAGCCTGATAATTTTAAATTTCAGGCTTAGTGGTCATGAGATATTTGTGCAAACACATAACACTCAGCAAAAACAGCTCTAAGGGTGCAGAATCGGAAAAATAATCAGCATCACTTTAGCAAGACCTGAAATCATTAAATATTTAAACTTCTCTCTCTGAGGATTTTAATTTTATTTAAAGAGCAATGCTTCTCTTGCACATGACAACAAGAATGGTGTTTTCTGTGTCAGTAAATTTACATCCAGGCTGTCTGTAAAGTCAATTATGCATATTTTAGAAATTAAAATAAATTATTTCTGTCTTTTAGAGTTGTTAGCATCACAATACTGATGTAAAAAGACCCATCTGTAATTAGAGCTTTTTCATTCCCTCTGATGAGATCACATCTTCAAATGTTAATTTTGGATATATTACCATGCAAAACTTCAGGGCAGCTCGCATTTTTTTTCAGCAGCACATTAAGCGTGTATCTTCTCAGCTTCGCTTGCAGTAACTGGGAATTTTTCTGTAAAAAATTCCTAATGTAGGCAAGACCCATAAGCTAAGAGCTCAGTACAAATTATTTTTCTCCTGCAAGTGCACTCGGGACCAGAATTGTTGTTACATTGCAATCAGGAAGCCAGTCAAAAACTCTCCAGCTGCTTCACAGCGTAGTTTAAATAGCTTAATGAAGAGTAGGATGCAATTGCTGCTGCTGGAACACAGAAACTTTCTCTCCCGTGAGACCTTAATTAACGAAGATGCAAAAAAAAAAAAAGAAAACGCCCTAATTTGACATCCCTCTGGCAGGCTTTGCAGGACTGACTGTGTAAGAACTCTTTGACCTTGTAAACTCAGCAGATTTAAAATGCATCTAAGAGGCAGCGTAAGTACCCAACCTTATTCCCATACTTGCTTAAAACCTGTTTGTTTAAAAAAAACTTGCATCTTCAGGTATATATAAACCTTCATTAAAAACTCTATCAGAGGTTATATTTGATTTTCATCAAATTAATTGCTTTTCTGAATTGTATCCAAAATAACTGGTTTATGTCTAGACCTTTTTTTTTTTAAGTACTTCTATGCAGTGCTGTATGATTTTGGTTTCTTTAAGGCAAGAACTGTTCTCTTGTAACCGTTTTGACTTAAGACACACAGTAGCATTGCTTAAATCAGGAAACTCAAACTTCTAAGTGTTTTACAGCTTTATACTTTAGCAGCAAGATGCCAAGGCAGCTTGTCTTGCTTTGTCGAGAACTCCCATGTTAGGGAACAGCGTAAAGGACAGACCACAAAAGACATAGATAGATACGAGGAGAGGAAAGCTGTTAAACGCATTTCAGTGGATATTCGCGTGTGCCAGAGGGCTATAAGGCAAGGTGCACAAAACTGGCTGTAAAAATAAGCAGCTCCCAGAGGTGAGTGCTGTGCCACTGCATGTGTTTTGGAGAAGGGTGTAAAACGCAACCGGGCTGAAATGTCCCAAAACAATTAATCGTGATTTAGTCAGCTGAAGAATAGGATACAAAATGCTCCTCATCTGAACTCATTCCTGATAAACAAACTGAGAAACGGCTTCAGAAATAAACTGTCTGAGAAACAGACTCTGCTAGGAAAGCAGCTATCGCTGGGGTTTTTTTGTAGCAAAGGAAAGGGGCTGTTAACTTTCCCTAGTAACATCCAAAGGAATAACATGTTTCTGTGTCCCCAACTACTGAATCAATCACATATAAAAACAGGCCAGAAACTCTTTTTCTTTGGGATTTATTTTCTTCTGTTATTTGCAGGTGGCAAACTGCCGTCCCAAGTCTTGGTGGGATCTAGGAGAGAACCAGGGCAACCCATCACCTCCAAGGGACGCGGCCGAGATAAATGCTATCAAACTTTCTTTGCAGTGTGCCAGTAGATAACGGCAGCAGCTCAGCCTCACGAGTGGCCCACCTATAAGCTGCTGATCAATATGAATTAATGGCGAATTTGAGAGAGTGTTTTCTCTCAAACCCAGGGAGAAAAAAAGTCCATACCTGCAGCTGAAAAATATTTCAGGTAACAGCAATGTAAATACATGGATTTTGCAGCCGGAATGAGTTACCCTAACTACAGGGACTTGATTTTCATAAATAAGAAGCATTTTTGTAAGCGGTTTTTACTAGATCAGGAGCTGATATCCTCCATGAAACTAAAGCAAGCAAAGTGAGCTTGTTCACGTTTGCACAAGGCGGATTCTGAGATGTCTGTTCCACACTGCGTATATCCTAGAGAAGGTACCAAACAGCACAGTTGTTGTACGGTTCCCTTCAGGTTTCTGGGCAGACCTCTTTTGTGGCCTTCAAAAGTACTTGTTTTACGACATTACTAGGGGCCTTTGCTATAGCAGTGATTAACTTTAAATTAGTAGCATTTTTAAGCTAGAATGCTCCCTTTTCCTATTCAACATGGCAGTTTAGATTCTTCTGGAAGACAAATTTAGTATAAAATCACGTAACGTTTCTGTAGTATGAACATTTATTCATTCCTAGAATTTTATCTTTTGGAAAAAAAAATAAATTGATGTTTTCTTTTCATGCAAACATCTCGCCCAGAAGGTCATACAAGAAGCTGTATTTTGCTAGACCTGTGTTTTTTTCTGTTAGGCAATGATTTGGCCGCTATTAATCCAGTCACGTTTGAATATATCCTTTCTGTCACATATGAAATCTAAAAGCTCAGGCACTGGGTACTGTTGGTCTATAGGCTTCAGCGTACATTTTCTCATTAAACAAAATAAGAAATGGAACAATCCAGGAAAGGAAAGAAGGAATTTCTGGTGTTGTAGCTCCTTAGCGGTATAAAATTGTGGTTGGCATGACTAGGTTAGAGAGAGACTGACCACCCTCCCTCCCAGTACAGCACTGGGGCTTTGGGTGAAGCTGCCTGGAACCATGTGGGAAGGACATGAACACGGGCAGCTCTTGATGCCCCAGCTGGTGGAGGACCACTGGAGATGAGATCCTGGCCTAGGCAGTTCCTCGGTTTGAATCAGTACAGCTCCTTCTCCTATTTTTCTCTTTTCTTTGCTTGGAAAGGGAAAAAAATCCATTGTGGTAAGAAGTGGATGAAGTGGACAAAGCCCCGAGCAACCTGGTCTGACCTGAGAGCTGGCCTGGCTGTGAGCAGGAGGTTGGACGGAGTTTCCCTGAGCTCCCGTCCAGCTGGAATTATCCTGTAATCCCAAAGGGCAATTTTTTTCATGTGAAAGTAGTGGCTGGGTCAGCCATTTATTCAAAGTTATGCTATGTGATGCAAAATGTTGTAAGGGTAACTTACAGTCACCTGTATTTGGTGTTTTTTTAAGAACTTTCCCACTGTTTATGAAAGTTAATTTTTCTTTGTATTTTAATTAAATAACTTTTGGTGACCTTCTAGTGTATCTTGGGTATAAGAATCCCCTAATCTTTATCTGTCCTTGTTTATCAGTTTCTTAATGGAAAAGATGATCCTGTTTTACATTTCTGGAAAGTCCCTAAGCTGTCGTTGATAAACATGCTGAGAATATTATAACTTAGTTTCTGTTTCATTTATTTCCATTTACCATTTTTTTGGATATTGACAGTGCTGGCTGTGGGTTTGGGATATGTTAGCTCCAGATTACTTTCATAAGAGTAGTCTGGCTCTTCCATGACTTCCCAGGTCTAAAACCAGCGTGCAATTTTCAGTTGAAGCTGAGACGGCGGGAGTGCGCGTGCACTGGCTTTCTGCAACAAACACTCCGTTGTGCGAGTACAGCGAAAAGTCTTTGGATTTTAAATTCTTGGCAACCTGTGAAGCTAAACACACACTGAGAACAGCTGCTCAGAAGAGCCTGAGTAATTGCCTTAATCAGACTTGAGAGGAGCGGTGGCTGGTGCCTGCAAAGCAGAGGGGAAGCATTAGCGAGAGGGCAGGGACAAGGCCGTCACTGCTACCTTCCCGAGGCACCGTGCAGTGTATGGCAACCAATGTCCACATGGGTAGGACCCGTGTGTTTCCAAGTCTTGTTGTGGGGCTACGCATCCTGGTGAGTGCGAAGATGCGCCAGGTGGTTTTGCATACATTGTTCTGACACCGCTTGGTTGCACTGGCCTCGTGGTGTCCCAGGGGTGCTTTACCCATAACGACGAGTTTAGTACATGGGGGTCTAAGCAGTAAGGTCAAAGGCAGCGTGAGCAGCAGAGCCCAGCAAAGGTCTTCGATGAAACAGAGCCAGGTTGTAGCCGTGGGGTATTTGAATGGCGGATGTGCAGGTCGTGTGGCCTGTGGATTCAGAAAACGTTGCCGAGTGTCCTCCCTGCCCCGTGCAAAAGTGACAGATGGCACACAGGGTCTGCACGGGCTTTTGGGCAAAGGTAGAGGAAAGCTGTTGAGCACAGTTTTTGTGGGTGCTGATGACTTCTTAAACTGAAGTCCATTTTGATTTTTTCTGAGCTTTTGTCTACACAGTACTGTTTGTGGTCTGAGAGAGCGTGATATCTGGCCTGAGCCACAGTACGATCAACAGCGGCATGGCGTGATGCTAACATGCTGTTTCAACCATCTCAACTATTGCAGGTATCTCACCGGTGCTGTGTTGTACAGTGAAGACACATCGTTACTTTCACACGCTGCCACAATACTCCTGGAGGTGCATGCCTTCAGCATATAGGTGCCTCGTGTTCTTTTTAACCCCTTTTGGGTGTACAGAAGTGGGGCTGGCTGGTTTCGGTACTTGCTTGTTGCAACTTTCTGCACAAATCTGTTTCAGTGAAACACCAGTTTAGATTTGTCAAACACTCCACTCCTGTGTTCTAGTAGTAAAGCTAAGCAATTCTTGCAAGCGTTTAATCATAAATGGGTAGGGCGCTGCTTTGGAAGCGTCCAAAGCTACTGCTTTGGAAAACAGGCATAACACATCAGCCACAGCTGTAAATAAAACATCCAACCATGGTATAAAAGTAATCAGATGCCTGTTCAGTAACTGATAGTGCAGAGTTTTTCATTTATTATGACTGCCAGGGTTAGTTCAGCTAAGGCAGTAGGAGTTTTTCTGTTGACTGACTTACTGACTCTAAGGTACTACCTGTGGACTTTGAAAGACATTTCTTCAGTTCTCAGAAACTGTTAGGCACATCCAACCCATAGCTCATTCCTTTGCCCACTACGGCCCCTTCATCGCTATGTTAATCTCAGTCATAACAGAAGATTTGTGCTGAATCTGTTTCCTGTTCACACACAAAAACTTTGAGTTATTTGGCTTTAGCCAGAGTTAATATTATCCTCTTAGGGGCTATGTAAAATTGGTATGAGTCGCAGTTTGTTGACATACAGCATGGAAAGAAAAATAGCCTAGCCAAGTCTGCTGGTCATCAGGAAAAGTTTGTAAACTCGTGAGCCTTGTTTGGAAGTTGTTTTCCCATTTTATAGTACGTCTCCGTAGCTATGTAAGAAGTGATGCATGATGTAGACAAAAGCACTATGAAATCCTATACTTGCCTTTTGTAAAGATCAACTGAAGAAGTTAGGTTAGGAATAGAGAAAAAAATATTGGTTTTATTCAGAAAAACAACAAAGAAACTGCATTTCCAGCTACCTTTCATCTATTTGTCATTCAGGATAAAATGCCTGTCATTGCAACACTGCAATGTAGTGTGAAACATTAGATAACCACAGAACAGTTTAGAAGCAAAGACATAATTCACAAGTCCGATTTTTATGTGGTGATGAATCCCAAAGAAAATGGAGCATCAGCAGATCTGAGGCAGCAGGCTTCACCGTGCAGTCAGTTGATGTGAACCCTCCGGATGTCAATAAACTTCAAGCCGCCTTCTGCACGTCATAAATTCTAAAGAAACCACCAAAGGGAAGATATTTTTCTAGAGAAGAAATGAACTTAGATATTTTCTGTACTTCTGTACTTCTGTAAGAGAGAAGCAGCCTTGCTCCACTCCAATTCTTAGGAATTGCCATATGATCTCCATTGTTTTGTGCAGCCGTAAAGACACCTGTTCCGTGGCCAACATGTGAGTACGCGCTCTCAGTAGAACCAAAACAATGAAGATTAAACAATTTAATTATACTTTAAGTTATAAATAATCCTCATCTTGTCTACCAAGTGTTCTTATATCAAAAAGAAAGACTTAAAGTGTCTAATCTACTTTTCCTATTTTATTTTCTTGTCTACTCCTTGAATTTGATTAAACTTGGGTAATAAAAATGAACTTCTCTTTCCCTTTTATTTATCAACTTTTACTTGCAGTGCTACTAGACTTGCAGTGCTACTCTTTTTTTGAAAAGATGTGTATGAATCTTCTGTTTCTGCAGTAGAGTGATTTATCCAAGATTCCCAGTTTACATGGTTATAGGCTCTGTGACTATGATGAAAATCAGAGCATATTAAAATTTAATTCAAAATCTAAGACTCTAAATAAGGAAAATAAAAGGATAAGAAATTTGTGAGGAGGTAGTGTTAGTGTCACAGTTTGTGACAAATTAAAACAATCACTTCATCAAAAAAAAATGTTTTAGGGTTGATAAAACTCCGTTTTCTTAAAAGGGTATTATTTTTTTCAAAGTCTTAAATTCTGGGCTTGCAAAATCTAGAAATGACCTTTGGAAATTCCTTATGGAAATTCTTCTTTTCCAAAGTTTTCAGTTGTTTGACTGAAACATGTGGATCATGAGGAACCCAAAGAGAGATCAAGACCACCAAGTAAGACAGTCCTACAGAGACACATGGATATTTGGAATAGATGAGGTTGGACCTAAGAATTCTACTGACACTTTCAAAGTCTGAAGACAGCAGATAACCTGAGATCCTGAGATCCTTCAGGATCCTTCAGAGAAGGAGATCCTGAGATCCTGAGAACCTTCAGAGATCCTGAAACCATTTACCTTTTCAAATAGGCTACTCAATCAATGATATTTCAGAGTAGATAGATAAGAGAAAGGTTTAGAAGTGTTGTGTTTTACAGCTCTTCACTGAGCCCTGGAGTGCTAGCGAGAACTGTAAACATATAATGTAATGATTAATAATGTTAGTAACTACTAAAACATTATTTACAGAAGTCTGAAAATCAGTTGCTGTAAGCCACAGTAGTTCAGGTAGTAGCAGGGAGACAGACAGCCGTATCACTGAAACAATCAATCAACACACGTGTGAGTACATCGGGTGCTGAATATTGCCATTGACTAGCCAGGCAGGGAAACCTGGCTCCTTCCAGTGCTGCATGGACGCGGTAACAGGGCAAGTCGAAGCAGAAGACAGAGAAGAGCAGGAAAAACAGTTCCTCAGGCTGTGTGATAGTGTATTTCAAATTTACAGTGAAAAATGTTCCCTGTTTTCAGCATTGGTAGGTGAAGAAATCAGTAATATGACTGCTGCTGCTCATGAGGGATAAATGCTGAATACGACTGGAGTTTTTTCCAGTAAAACAATTATTTGTATTTTTTGTTCATCGCTCAAATGCAGACTGGCATCAGGAGGACCAAAAAGACATAGAGGCTGACAGAATATAACATATGGGATAAAAAATCCCGTTCTGGTGCATCTCACCGCTACTGGCTCTTCTCTGATGGATGTCATTTTCTGATGCTTGCTTTATAGCTGTTCAGCACTTTCATTGCCCTGCCATCTGTTCTAAACTGTTAAAGACGCTTTTATTCTCAATCTTTCTTCAGGGATGTAGAAGAGGCATCTGCCTCCAACCATTTAAAATTTCCTAATATACATTTACAAATTATTTATGCAAAATAACTCAGATAGATAGATACATTTTCAGTAGGTTTTACAGATGTCTGACAAAAATGTAATTTGCTTACACCGTTAAATAAAACATTGTTGAAATCTGGCATGCATGCCAACATGGAAAGCTGCTCATTTTATATATGAAATTAATAAAGTTAGGCTTGAAATTTGTGGAGTTCTTAACCCAAATCATTAATTTTAAACATGCTCTTAAGTATTTTGCTGAATGAGAACCCTTAACTAACTTCATATTGCAATTTTTTGAATCTGTAGTCCTAACAGTTCTAAATATAGAGAACACATTTTACCAAGCCTTTCCATCACAAAGCTCTGTGTAAACACCGGTTAATCCAGTTACCACACTGGGAACTCTGAAGTGGAAAAAGAGACTTGTTAAAGGAATCAGAGTGGATTTAATGAGTCTGAGCTGGGCTTAAAACTCAGGAGTTTTCCAGGAAAGCTATTCCTTGCTGCTTGCCATAAATCCAGTGGGGAAAGGATGTTTGCAAGGCTCCGGGGCATTTCCTGCTGTCCGGTGGGATATCCACATGGATACGACACAGCAGCCAGGGCAGGGTGGAGTATGGTCACCCTGGGGTGCCTGGGCTTGGATGCCCTAAGGCATTTGATGGTGGCATGACCCAGGAAGGGCTGCCAGTCATTGTTACTGGGGGATAACCCCAGGCACAGGCCATTGGCATTGGTCTGTGTGAAGCAAGCGAGGGTAAGTATCACTTTTTGGTGTATTGGCAAAATTTGCCTGGATTTTTATGGGGCCATGTTTCTGCAGCAGAAGCTGGCTGCAGGCAAATCCGAAATCCCTGCTTCAAAAAGGAGGTTGCTGGAGCTGCCAGAAGGGGGTCTTGCTATTTTACTTCGGGCAGAGGAGAAATGGAGACACATATTTTGTTCAGCCTTTGCCCCAGAAATAGGCAAACTATCTTGGCTGAAGCTTTTGGTGACGGAGTGTAGGGGAAAATCAACGGATAACAGATGTTCATTGTGTAAAATTTAATTCCAAGTTGTTAAACAACTGTAAGCAGGACTTTTCTAGCTTTTATACTTGGCGCTATCACTTTGTATTCATCAAACAATAATTGTTAATACTGTGTGCCTTCTGTTCTCTCTGTACGCCCTTTGTTCTGTTCAAATGTCTAACAACACAGCAATGCTGTCAAATTTGAAGTGCAGCAGCTGGAAGACAAAGAGAGTATCCTTAATGGGACAATTTTCATGCAAATACCATGCTTAGGGAGCTAATTGCAAAATTCACCTACCTGAAAGACAGAAAACCGCTTGGCAAACAAATGTCTTCACCAGGCCAGTACATTCGAGGTAGAAATATCTTATTGCCCACAATACTTTACTTACTTATCAGTTGTTCATGAGGGAAGATGGATTACACTGAAGAAAAGCATTAAATCAAATTGACTCAGTCATAGAATCATAGAATCATGTAGGTTGGAAAAGACCTTTAAGACCATCAAGTCCAACCCTTAACCTAACCCTGCCAAGTCCACCACTAAACCATGTCCCTCAGCACTGTGTCTACACATCTTTAAATACCTCCAGGGATGGTGACTCAACCACTTCCCTGGGCAGCCTCTTCCAAAGCTTGATAACCCTTTTCAGTGAAGACATTTTTCCTAATATCCATCCTAAATCTTCCCTGGTGCAACTTGAGGCCATTTCCTCTTGTCCTATTCGCCTGTTACTTGGGAGAAGAGGCCAACACCCACCTCGCTACACCCTCCTTTCAGGTAGCTGTAGAGAGCAATAAGGTCTCCCCTCAGCCTCCTTTTCTCCAGGCTGAACAACCCCAGCTCCCTCAGCCGCTCTTCTTAAGACTTGTGCTTTAGACCCTTCACCAGCTTCATTGCCCTTCTCTGGACCCGCTCCAGCACCTCAATGTCTTTCTTGTAGTGAGGGGCCCAAAACTGGACACAGTACTCGAGGTGCAGCTTTCACCAGTGCCCAGTACAGGGGGACGATCACTTCCCTAATCCTGCTGGCCACACTATTGCTGATACGGGCCAGGATGCTCTTGGCCTCCCTGGCCACCTGGGCCTGCAAGTCCATAACTCCTCCTTGCAGGCATCCCACAGACCCTTCTCCAGACCCATCTTTCACAAGGACCAAAAGTCCCTGGGTGCTGCTTTCCCCTTTGTGTGGACAGCCAGGCAGTGGCCTCTGCCACCACCAGCAATGCCGAGGGTGATGGAGAGGAAGATGGAGAATTACCACCAGCCCAGGGCAGCCACCTGCTCTGCAGGCTGTGCTTTCCAGGACCATGGCTTTTGATGGACTGGAGCTGTAAAGCGCTTGCTATCCAGTGTTTACACCTCTGAGATACCTGCTGGCTCAGCTACAGTGCTAGTGTTTTACAAAGGGAATTCAGAGCCTGCCAAAATTAATTTAACGAACCAGGGTTATAAACATTATGACCTTGAGTCCTCCTCATGGGCTTTCCCTACTGAGCTACCTGTCCCTCACTGTGGCTGGTCTGGATCTGATACTGAGGAATTTGAGAAGGGTTTTAGAGATAACGGTTGGTGTCTGAGAAGTTCTGGAGATCCAAAGGAAGTACAGACATCTAAAAATAGTTTTCCTGCTAAGCAGGAGTTGATCTTTTTAAACTGGGCATGTCTGTATGAAAAAGAGCATTTCTGCAAGTGTAAATATCATATACAGTCGAAAGTACTCTCTGGTATAATACATTTTCTATGCAAACTCCAGGTGCAATTAAAGTAAATTCAAATTTTAACAGAAGCATCAAAAGTACGTGCCATGTGAGCATGCAGATCTGTTTATGCAGTTGTCTCTATTGAGGAGCAACGTCTATGAAAATATTTATACACTCCATTAACTGGGACAAGAAAATCATACATATCTGTTGGGCATTGCACACTATCGTGACATTCTTCGAACAGGTATTTGCCTTCTCATGGGCAGGTTGGAAATGCAGTCCAAACGAACTAAAGATGTGAACTGAAAGGGCAAGAACTAAACTGCATTACACAGTATTATGTGAACACTGTTAGCCAGAATTACAGTGTCCTTAACTCAATCTCCTTTGGTTCTCCTTGGAAATTAAGTAAATGAAATTAAGGCCACTTTAGGTTTTTTAATTCTGAATGAGAATATCCACACAAAAGTGTAAACGAATTAAACTAACCCACCTTAAAAAACTTGTTCACATGAATTTTCTTGACAGTGCCTCCAGAAACCATACCTGATTCACACGTGGAGTTTGGGAAAGAACTTAAAGGCTGACACCTACAGCTGCTCCCTTCTCATTTATCATCTTCTCTCTGTGTTTTTGCCCAGAGTCAGCAGACACCGACGTGTGTCCACTCCTTACCTCACTGCCATAGCTAAAACCACTCTTGGTTGCCACTGGGGTTCTGATTTTGGTAAATTAAGTAAGTGACAGAAGGGTGGAGATCTAGCAGGGAAAGTGTGATGGTTGCTTAATACGGAATATCACTGTTTTTTTCTTCCCCCAAAGAGGCAAAAATGAGGGGTTGCTTTATATTCACAATCAGATTATGCTTGAGTAACCGCACAGGTAAAGAAACTAAGACAGAAAATGCCTAAGAGGCTTCCCTCATATTAAAAGTGTATTCTAGGTGGAGAATAGTTTTACAACCAGAGAGGGAAGCAAAGGCTTCAGAGGGGATGCAGCTTCAGCACCCAACAGGGCAGCGAGCGGCTCAGCCTCCGGGCTGCCCCGAGAAACACAGGCAGGACCGCCATAACGTGCCACCCAGAATTCTGTGACCACACGTTGGGGAGCGCCTCCTGTGAGTCTCTGGTAGAGCGCTGAAGTGAAGCACCAAGCCAAGCAAAAGTACGCAGACCTTTCTGGGTCTTTGGAGTATCAACACATGCAACTTTTGTAAAACAGGTCATGTCATGGAGGGGTATATGCAGCTTCTGGGTCACAAGATAAGGAGCTCAGCCTAGAAGAAGGTTTTGCAGAGGGCGACTGTAAGGTAATTTTGTGATTAAGCTTATTCTTGGTTAGCTGATCCTGGACATGCCCCATGCAAGTGAGAGCATGCTGGGGAACATGTAGAAGGGGAAAACTGAACAGCGCATTAAAAAAACCATCTAGACGTTTCACTTGAATTTTCTTTGAGGTATGGGCTTGTCTTTTACGCTAACGTAGGTCAGTTATCCCTGCCTCTGTCACCTTTATTTTTCTTATCGTCTCCTTGCATTATGGAAGAAAATATTTATACTATGGGCTATGAGGCTGCCAACTACCACTGGCAATTCTGTTTCTTTTTCAAGGAATCTTTGAAACTCTTTCCATAACAGCTGTTTATGATGAAGTGTAGAAAACAGGTTGAAACTTATTGCCTAGAATGTTGAGCAAATGTACCATGTTCAGATCAAGCACTCCTAATCTCCTTTTTAATACTAAAATACGCTATACTCAGCATAAACTATTCAGCATGAACTACAGTTTGCATTAGAAACCTCAGTTTTCATGACTTGGAAACGTAAGCCATGGGCCTTGAAACTAGCTATCGATAGACCTACCGTAACTGAAGCACTACAGAGAGCATTAGTGTGCGGGATAGTTTCTACAAACTGCTGAGGCCTAAAAATTGTTGAGGGCAGGGAACTCGATCTCATTACTAAAAACGTCTAGTCATTAAAACAGATCAGAAAATAACCACCCTTCATTGTACTTTCCTTTTTTTCTTGTTGTTTTTTGTTTTTGCTTTTGTATAAAGGCTTCAAGGCAAAAGATCTGGCAGTGCAAAGCTGTCATTCTTCGGTATTGGGGAAGGTGGTGCTAAACTACAAATTATGGCAAAAGCCGAGGGAGTGTGCATTCTTTGCAGATAAATAAGGATTTACTGATGGTAGACACTGTTTCTTGAAATCTGGAAAGAGGTTGTAGAGGGAATGTTGTAGGTAGTCGAAAAGAACGGTGAATGGGCTTAGGGTAATATTATTTATTGGCTCCTAATAAAGTTGCGAGTTCAGTGGTAGGAGCTCAGTCCTTTCTGCAGCATCTGTTACTTTTGTCGTGTGAGAAGAATCAAGATCTGCTCTCAACTTTGGCTTTTTTCCATATCAGTGAGAATCTATTATGAAAACTCCTAGAAAGCTTAATTAATGTGGATGGGCATGAAATCATGTAAAATTTGGAAGTGTTGACTAAAATGATATTTGAAGTCGTAAGCGTTCCCACTTACTTCCACCACCTTTTAAGCAAATGTTCACTGAGAGCCACGTATGATGTGGCTGGACCTCCTATTTACAGTGCAGAGATATTAATCAATTATTGCTGTCCTGCTAGCGAACTGCAGATGGGCACATTATTGTTTTATTGTTCCCATAAATTTGTTCACTTTTACAAATAATTTGCTCATCGACAAGACATCTGAGTATGTGGACTGTTTCCCAGCTGTTTGTTGCAATGTGCTGGTTAGTTTGGAGGCACGGGCTGTCAGCAGAGGCAGCAGTTCCTCAACAGGGATCATCTGCATCAGCATCATCCTGGCTCCAAAACAGATGTAGAATAAGGTCTGTGAGAAGCACATCCGAGACACAAACCTGCAAATTTCTCTTTGCAAATGTTTCACAATATCCACTAAATGTCAGCTGAGGGAGAAAATTCTTGACCAGTCTACTTGTTAGACCACTTGCAGTGTAAGATGACAGGCTCTGCACCCTGTCCCTGTGCCTGGAGACAAGGAGCTCTGCAAACAACCTTTCTGAGGGGTTACACTACAAAGGGGTAAAAAGAAAACCCCGCAGTACCACGCGATGCTTAGACTGAAAATGATCTTCCAGATCACATTTTGTAAATTGCAGCATTGTCATTTACAGTAGGTGGCAGTTCAATGACTTCTAATTGCTATTATTCACCCAGGCCGCTATATCGTGGAGCGACGTGTGTGCTCCCACCCACGGCACACAGTGCTGTGGCTCCCGTTCGCATGAGAACAAAGCTGCATCCAGCTCAGAAAAAATGTATCTTATTCTTTATATGCATGAAGAAGTTCATGCTGCCCTTGAGTGATGGGTTTAGTTCTGTTATGCATTTTTTGTTTGCTCTGTTTTTTCTAACCTGAGCTTGAAAGTGAGCTTCTGCTTCTTGTCACATTCTTTTTCAAGTCCAAAGAGCTTTTCACTAAAACCAGCGAAGAATCGCAGCACAGGGATGTGGGATATCCAGGAATACCAGGGTTGGGCTACTGGACACTTTGGCCCTTCATTATCAGCACCAATATTATCAGCTTCCTATGAAACTTCCTTCCTAATCATGGATTTCTTGAGGTACAGCCTGAGAGAAAGGTTGATGTCATGGTTTTTTTTTCCTATGTCATGATGTATTACGTAATAATTTCTTTACTCAACACTTTCATAGGCAGAAGTGATGAGACCTTCTTCCTGCAAAAATGCTTTTGAGTACCTGACCTGAAATGTGTTTAAGAAATGTGCTCAAGAGTTTCTGTAAACACGTCCCTCTGGGTTTCTCAGGAAACTCATGGTTTTGTTCCGAGGGCTCCTGCCAACCCGCCCAGGCTTTCTGCAGCTTCAGTTCGTTACCTGATTCTCGCAATGCTCATTTGGGACAGGTGATTATTACAGCAGAGAGAAAGACTAAAATACTCACTCCAGGCCCACAGAAGAGAGGAATGACAGAATTTAGTTTAGAACCAGTATTTCCTGCAGAAAATACCTGTATCATTACTGACAAGTCCTTGTTTCTACCAAGTAAATTATTTCTGTGTGAAACTGTGCTTCTCATGTAATCCTGTACGTTGCGGCAGTGATGTATAGGCAGTTCCAGAAATATCCACAGTATTTCTTGTCTTTAAAATCCCAGTGAGATCTGCACGGAGTCACTGCAGAAAGCGTGACCTGAAGAATGTGCATGGTACGCAGAGGTCTGAAAGACGGGCCTGCAGCTGGCCTCCAGCAAACCACCTCTTATTCCCAAGGAAGAGATGAATGACCCTTGAATTAGAGAAAGGAAACTTCCCCGGGGCTCCAAGACTGAACAGAATATAGTTTTTAGAAAGCCATCGAATGTCAGCCATTTGAAAGACGGAGACTCCCATGAGTATGACAACAGTGGGCACAGCAGCAAAACCCTTTATAAGCCATCAGACTGACCTCATCATGGGTATGCGTATGGTGCTGGTTGCTCCTGAACTCTATCGCAAGGTACAACAATGAAACTGCATCAGATTGAGCATACAGCAAAAGTATATCTCATACAGCAAGATTGCACACTGATTATAGCATTCCCTGACAATGTTTCAAGAAGTGTGTTAAATCTAAAAACACAGCCTTCACTCCGTGGCATACACACGCATTTTCTTGACATGATCATGGTCTCATTTTTTAGAATGTTACTTTTTCTTTGATCTGTGCATGTATGTGTTGACATTTACGTTGTGTTTGATAACTATTTTGGAGATGTCACGTGAGAACACTTCGCTTAGGAAGCACAGGGCCAGTCCTCCATGAAAGGGAAGTCACTGTGTCACATCCCTCGTGTGGGTGGTGCAGCACGATGGCTAGCCCGTGCGTAAATGGGGCTGACTGTGACATCGGCAGCTGGTTTAGAATTAATACTTACAACATGAAAAATGGATGTCTTTACAAATCCACAAAAACCAAATCCATATACTTTCATTTTGGTATTCCGTCCCAAAGGCTGACAACCACCAGCAAATGCAGCACTATTTGTCCAGCCTTTACCATTACAAAGCAGGATGGAGTAAGGGATTATCAAGGAGAAACTGCCACCATGATTCAGTCAGTGCAGGAGAGATTAGAGTTGACTGGCTCTAATGGTGGCACAATTCACATCCTTGTGCTTATCTGATTTCTTCTTTTTAAGTCCTCTTGAAGTATTTACCGCTGAGAGATGTCTGGAGCTTTTGTAGATGTGAGTCGTTGACGGTCTGGACAGGGTGCTGGACATCAGTTAAAAAATGAAGGGGTCGATCTGACCCACCATCCAGAATTTACCACTTGAGTTGTGCGTGGCTTACGCGATCACAGGGATCTCAGGGACATCACTGGAGACCTGCTCTTCGATATGACTTGGTCAGTAATGGTAGGTGTCTGGTTTTGAGTGGCCTCAGAAACTGGTTTACTTTGATGTTACATGAAAAGCTTACCAAGGTGAGGTGAAGAACATATATACGTACATATATGTGGGTAGGTAGGAAGTAGGCAGGTATTTCTATTACATATACATAATATACATTATATAACATATACACTCTACATTATATATTTATATATGTTTATATGTATATGCATATATATGTATTTAAGTACAGACATGGTCCCGCATTAAAATGCAAATAGTTGCAGAACGTAGCAGAGGGCTGGTTTGGATGACATTGTGCTTTGGGGTTAATTGTTCAGTTCTTGATGGGCCAGGGATGAATTCCTTCACTTTTCCTTTGGATATAAATCACCGTGTATCATACGGTATATCGATCTAATCATACCTCTAGATTTTCATAGGCAATACATTGAATGTTATACTGCCGCTGTTTCATGTAGAGATCAGGCACTCAATAAAATTAAAAGGATTTCCCTGAAATAATTTCACTCTATTTACCTTAACATATGGCAAAATGTTTGGTAGCTATAGGATTACTTATCATCCAGATGATGCTGAATTATAGGCTGTAGACATTGACTTCATACCACCTTTTAAGTGAGTCAGCATGATGGAAAAGTTGGAGAAAGCCATGGGAGAAAAGCTGCCAGCTCTAGAAACCTTGGAAACTGAAGGTGTAATATTTCTTCCTCAGCTTTCATTCTGCTAAATTAAATATAGGTAAAGAAGAGAAATGCAGATATGGAAGTTAGGCATAATATTTTGAAAGAAAAAAGAAATATACGTAGAGGCTGGCAGGACTCCCAAAAAAAGTGTTAAAAGAGAAATTCAGGGAAAAGAAGTGGGGAGAATACAAAAAATTAGTAAAGTAGGGCATCTTTCATGAATGTTTTCAGGGAAAAATAGTTGTGGCTTATTATGAGGCTTTTATGCTCAAGACAGTTGATAGAAAGCTTCTTTCTGTTTTAAATCTGGAGATGTCTCAGCTATTTTTCTCCACCACTTTTATCCTTATCAGTGTCACGCACCTGAACACGGTGACTTTGCAGCCACACAGAGGAGGAGAGGGTGCCTGGACCTCACCAGGTATCACGCCAAAAAGTAACTGGTGGCATTCTGCAAATCTGCGCTCTGTCATTGGGATTGGGCTTCGTGTTATTAAACACAGGGTAACTCATGGCCCCAGAGGGCATACAAAATAGCAATTCACTTCCAGCTCCTCTACAGGTGTTGTAGCGCTAATGAAGCAAATCAGATCTTGGGAAACATAGACATGTATTTAGTATGTGTATAAACCAGCTGTAATAAGACATAGTTATGGCTGAGACTGTTATGTTTTTAGTGGGAAAAAAAGAATTGGGATTGAAATTGCAAAACAACCCTGTTCCTATAAAAAGTGCAAATGCGCTTGGATAAACGAAGGTTAATAGAGTTAATCACGGGGAATAATACAAGAAGGCAACTCATGCTAGTGAACATAACTGTGATTCAGATAAAGGGGAAGTGTAATTAAATGGAGGTTGGATAAACGAGATTATCATGGAAAGGTTTCCCAGCACAGTACCGGGAGGTTTTAAGATGTGGAGGCAGACGCGTGTACATGATCTGGAAGTCGAGACGGCACCGCCGCTAGATCCCCTGGGTGCTCCACCATTATGGAAGGTTGTCCACGCTGCCATGCCATGTGGCAACACGGGCAACAACAACAGGCAATAAATTGAGTTAATTTTGAAGCCTATTTTGCCCGCAACTGTAATTGGCAAGTGATCTCCCTGTCTGCATCCCAAACCCCAAGATTTCTCATTCCTGCTGTTCCCCATTTTCCCTGCTGTGGCGGGGAGCAGCTGGGTGGGAGCTTGGGTGCTGGCCAAGGCTAAGCTGCTGCAGTACAGCTCTGGGATGGAGAAAGTGAGGGCATCCCACCCCCAGCCAGAGGGACAAGGGTACGTGTGCTCTCCCCACGCCGCCACCTCAGGCAAACGCTTGTACCAAAGCATATACAGCAAACTTTTATATAGATAGGTAAATATTTGTACTTGCCATATATGACAACTAAACCTGACATTTTCTATTAATTTAAAATCCCTGATACTTTCTTTTAGATGTCCTGTGTCATCTCCTTTATGTAGATAATTATAAGCTTACTTACTAGTTTTTTTCCATAACTGGTATTATTTTTTATGTGGATATTTAAAATGAAATGCAGTAGTTTGATTCTGAACATTGAGAGGAAAACAGAGGCTTCCCAAACTGAACTGCTTTGCTGAAACAGGTGCCTGTGCTCATTTCTTTTATTTGTTGAGTTAAAAATGTCCCTTGACGACCCATGTGAGATGAAAGGAATCAAATGTATTCCTCCTAGGACAACCAAAAGGCTTAGAAACAAGCTTTTCAAATTTCTTTTTCTTTCCTTTACTTGCAAAATATTTTTGCTAGATTTTTAACTTTTAACTATATATCATTATTAAGAACATCTAAATATACTGAATTTGAATACAGGATGGTATTAATTCACATTCTTCTATAATTTGCATAGATTATTTTACATAGAACAAAAACCTGAGAATTTACTAAGAAAAACTATCAAATACTTCTGCTGTTCAATTATTTACAGTAGAGTTTGGAATCATTGTTTCATAATCTTTGGTATAGTATATCATAATGATATATATTCCCAGCTGCCTAAGGAGAATGTGCACTGTAGTTTTATTATTCTCTATTCTGAGCAAGTGAACATCTCTCTGGAGACTAAGCCTTTTTTTCTCACCCCAAAAAATAGAGAGGAACTTTTTGTTTTCAAATTTCTCTGTTTTTCCACTGCCAACTGTACTCTAGATCTTCAAGCAGACTTCATAACCCCATATATAGAGGCCGATTTTGAGCCTTTACTGTCATCTTTAAACTTGCTCCTCAAAATATTTTATCCTTTAAATTTTCTATATATTTTTTTTTAAAAACTTTGTGCTTTCCTTATGTATTTCCATCAGTTTGCAGGCTATAATGAATCCTAAAAGTGGGCTTTGACTCCAAATGTGCCCCAAATGTTTTTTGGACTTAATCTTAGGTTAGGTTGCTGATAATTTACACATTGGAATAATCCGACGAGTATCAGGATGGATGTCATCCCTTGTGACAGTAAGATGAGGCTGAGTACAAAACGAATTGAAACTAGTTATGGAAACCCCCAGCACATCTCCTTTGTCTTTTCATTTCTGCAGTTGGCATGTGATACAATAATTGCCTTGTTGACATTCCTGTCTTCTCTGCTTGCTAAGTGAGTTTGTTGAAGTTTCTTGTACCAGACATGCATTTATTTGCAACTATTCCCAAGATCATGACTCCATTGCCTAAGTTGGTGGTTGCTGCAACTTGATTTCCATACTGGAATTATTGATGGATCAAGGTCATTTTTAAACTCAATCGGTCATGCACGACAACATTTTTCTTTTCCAGTCTAAAATCCTATTTTCTTTGCATGACCTTCTGTTTACTGAAGCTTAGTAAAAGAGTCATCATTTTTTGATATTTTAAAGTTTTCACAAAATTAATTTCCTGAAGGTATATTTCTTTTTGTCACGATGCAGCAAGCATACACAGGACCTAGACTCAAATAGAGGTCTTACAGATGAAATAGAGGTCTTGTAGATGACAGAGCAACATTATTATTCCCACAAACCAGCTCAAAGGATGCTGGCTGCCTATAGTATAAACACAAGTTTTGGCATCCACAAAAATTAAGGCAGAGATGGGAAAGTTAAGACCAAGTTGCACACCTACCTCAAGTACATTTTGAGTAGCCTGCCATACAATGTTTCTGGAAAAAACAGCATTTCACTGGTGACTGACGTATTTTCATTTCCTAAAGGAGATGGGGTTTTATATATATATGTGTGTATATATATATATTGATTAATTCTTCAATGATCAAGACTTAACTCTGGAAAATGTGTTTAATTTCCAGGAAAATGTCATTGTTTTAGCTCTGACTCCCTGGCGGTTATTTTTTTCCACGGGTTTAGTAAAAATAACATGACAGTTTTACATCGGAAAGTAGAGCATACGCTATAATTTTGTGCTTTCCCAGAGAAAAAAAGAGAAAGCAGCTTGAAAAAGGAAACACTAAAATATTTATTGCTTGTATTTACCAAAAAGTGAATCCCAGCGACTTTGTTTTCTCCCCAGACGAGCACCCTCCGGTGAGAGGACGGAGCACTCTGCGCTGCTTGCCATGCAGAAGGAGCTCTGCACGGCTTACTGAAAGCACAATCATCTGGTGAAGCAGGGACAACTTTTTAAGGAACAATCTAGGCTAACAGCCTTCACAATTACAACTGGGCATTCTAAAACACTACGGTTAAACTCCGTGAACGCAGCTGTTCTCCTACAGTGCAAAACTACCACCGGGTAAAGCAGTACTGCAGAAGAGATCGATGTTCTCTAAAAGACATGTCTTGCTGGACTAACCTTCTTCATCTAATTTTGATGGCGTCCCCATATATTTGCTTGCTTTAAACAGGATTTGAGAAAATAATTTTTTAAACATGGATTCCAGCTTGGTCCATAGGGACAAACGGAACCTCAGCCTCATGAGGAATATGGAAAGAAGTAACTAGTTCCCACAAGGCTTTTATGTTAGCAAGAGCCATTTAACTTCTTTTTCTGCAGCCAAACTACTTACACATAAAACTAATAGCCTTGAAATCTCATGGGGCTTAAATAATCTGGCTGGTGATAAGCATCTGGCTAGGAGGAGGATGATAAATCAAGCTATGAAGTTCCTATTTTTTTTTCTTCACTGAAGAGATTTGATTAGAAAAAGGATTCCCAAAAGCTTTCCTCCACTGAGATTGGAAAGCACTTGAGCTTTGTATTTGTCATTTCTCCAAATTAAGAAGACTACTATATCTAAGTCCAGGTAAAGGTGGCTTTCTTCTGCTGCTTCTTTTATTTTGTCTTCATTTTATCAAGCACAGTGCCAGCTTTTTCACAAAGCAGCAAAAGTTATCTCCTTTAGAGTTGTGTCCCCCTATGCGAAACAGATAAAGAAGCATACTCTTGTATATCTATCTATTTAGCTAGTGAGGTGATGCAGGCAGTAAAAAAAAAATCATGAGGAGCACTTTATGAACTGGGGACACATCCTGATAAATACTACTTCTAGACATGGACAAGACAGGAAGGAGAGAAGTTTAAATGGAATATTGTGTTTTTCAGAACACTGTGAAGGTAATCATATTTAAGGCTAGTTTTCTTAAAGACACACCAGTGAAGATCTCACTGCCATTTGCCTTCCTCAACATTTTGTAGGTGTATGCTCATGCCTCTTACTGCTGCATTTAGCTAGCATTTTGGTAACTTGAAAGCAAGTATATACTGATGCAGTACACTACTTATTGGGCTTTCCATAGAAAATTTGGTTATTCCATAGAAAAGGCGGCTTGAATGAAAATACCAAATGTTCTCCTGAAATTACAGGAGAACATTTCTAGAGCTAAAAATCCCTCCATTAACGTGGCCAACAGGAGAGTAATTAGGACTGGGTGGTAAAAAGACCACCTGTGTTACACAATTCATGCAGGGGCACAACCCGTGCCACCGATTATAAATATGTGAATGACAGAACCTAATTACAGATACCGAGATCTTTCTCCTTTCTCTCTGTGGGGGTGATGATGTTGAGGGAGGCAGCCAAGAGGAAAGGAGATTGTCAGACATGGGGCTGTGAGTGCTATAGCTCCCCTAGCCTGTGAATAACCTTTAGACCTAACCATGACAGGGTGTGTAATGCACCTTCATCAGAGAGGACGACTGAAGGCACCCTGAAAGGGCTCTGTACCCCATCCCAACAGGGGCACGCTGACTGAATTGCTATGTTCCTTGCACTCCAACAAAATAAAACCGGGTTAAGCCTTAGTTAGAAAAGAGCTATTCGCAGTTCCTGGAGATAATTACAACTTTACATTTATAATGGCAATTTTATTTTCCCCCTTTTTAGAAGCAAAATATTGTCCTGCCTCTCTAGTATTCCGCTATTTACGTAGCCGGATGATATACAAAGATGATTCATACATGGTGTATACTTCCACTGCAGCTTCTTCCCAGCCTGTGAGAAGTTTTGTTTCTTATGAAGGGTACGGAGGGTGCCACTACGGCCGTGTATGCTGCCGCTTTGAGCCAGTGTGCTCACCCACCTGCTGCCTCGCAACTCCACAGGAGAAAGATGAATTGTGAAAACGACAACGGCGCATTCCATGTAAGTATAGGATTAGAAAAATTTTATTTATGACCCTGTCATATTGGGCCTACCCTAACCAAAAATAAACTTGAAAGTAATCCCCTGACTTGTTTCTCTGGATTCTCCAGTTTCTTGAAATGCAGTGAATAAACCAGAGGTTCATACTTTGCATTCAGACACTCAGAGCTGCATGGAAAAATCGCGAAGGTCCCTTGCACTGTGGACAACCCCACATCCACCTGTGCCTTTTAAATTATACTCCTGTCTCTTCCTTATTACTAGTTCTGGTCTGTCTCCATTTTTCTCACACAGGTCGGGACTGGTTGCCAAAGGGCCAGACAGAATCATTATGTTGACTTTGCCAAGACTTCTTCTAACACCAGTAACTGTAGCATTTATTCCCAGCTAGGGAAATGGGAAATGACAAGGGCCCTTAGTGCAAGAACTACAGTACTGACAGCTTTACAGACAACTTTAAGAACTTCTGTTCTGATGTCTCAAAGGGACCAAAGAACCAGGGATCCGATTTCCAAATAGACAGTTCTTTCACACAATCCTTGAAGTACATTATATTTCTATGGATGCCAGGAAGTCCTTGCTACCTACAAATAAATCTCATCTCAAATAATCGAATTCTTATTCTGTTTTCTCAAGCTGAAGCCAAACACGCACATTAACCACAATGGCCAATTCTTGCTGTTTTACCACAAGCCTGATGTAGAATTTCACCTACCTGCACTGTTGGAAAAACATCATTATATGAGGCCAGCATCTTTTCCTTCCCAGAAAGTCTCTGGTCCTGACAGTTTCTTCAGTGCAAACAAGGCTCTAAAACAAGACAAAAGAAAACCTATCGGCTGGCCTATGTTTGCTATAACTGTACCATTTACTATAAATAATGCTTTTTACATCTTGCTTTAGGAAGCAGTCCTTTCTCCAGCAGTGAAGCCCACTGAAAACAAGCCACAGCTGGATTAATAAAAAAGCAAAGCTGGGACGCAGACTTAGAGGGAAAAACATAGCCTGTCAGTTCTGTCGTTGATGTGGAGGTTTACAATGGCTTTCAGGCAGCTTGATATGGTAGAAACTCATAAAGGAAGGGCAAAAATAGTATTACATTTTCTAGTTTAAACTGTGTATTTTTATATAGTCTTGCTTTGTAAAAGATGAAGAATGATAACATTTTTATCAAGGTATAGTATGGCCTTAAGGCTAGTAATCTTAGTAACAGATTATAAACTTATATAGCTTGCACTATTTCTGACGTGCTCTGACAAACCTGCCCCATCTCGCATTCACGACAAAACTCTTGCAGAGGTGGTTTTCGGTAACCACCGTGGTACGACACATAGCTACTGGACATAACCCACGGCAGGTAAATGTCACATGTAAATGCTCTCAGTCTGTACGGCAGCGGGTTGCAATGAAACAATGAGAGCCTCAGATATTTTCCTTTTAATGGATTATAAATCAATTAATTAGGTTGGTTTGAAAATTTCTTCTGGAACAGAAGTTTTGGCAAGCGTAATGCTAAGAATTAGGAAGTCCTAAGTCAAAAGGTGCTACTGAAGCTGTGGATGCCCCATCCCTGGAGGTTTTCAAGGACAGGCTGGATGAGGCTTTAAACAACCCGGTCTAGTGGGAGGTGTCCCTGCCCAGAGCAGGGGATCTTCAAGGTCCCTTCCAACCCAAATCATTCTATGATTCTATGACTCTACTGCTTTCAAGAAAATAACATGAAGAACAATGGGAGTCAATTGCTTTCATTATTTTATGGCCTTTCCAGATGGCCATTAATGATGTCGATAACTGTAGGTAAAAATTAAAGTTTACTTGATGGCGACATATCAAGCACCACAATTTCTCACACTTACAATAGGCAGCCACCAACACAGACTTCCATAGCTTTTGACTATGTGTAAAATTGTGGGATGTCAGTCTTGATAAGCATCCACTGAGGGATGAAAGGAAGCACACAAATTTATAACTCTGCTGAAACTAATGGATACGGTATCACTTTTGTCAGTCTCAACTGATGTTCGAAATTTTATAAGAATCCCTTTGGCCTGCACAGTGTAAAAGTCGGTTATACTGTATACAGTGTAGAAACTCCAAAATGCCTTGCAGTTTAACACGGATGGACATTGGTGGCTGCCCTGCTCACAAACTGGGATGAACGCATGATTCCTCTTCATTGAATACTTTCAAACAATACGAGGATCTGACCGAAGTCGAGGTTGTAGGGCTTAATATAAAGCAAAGTTGTCCAGGTTCAATGAAGTATTATGTTTAGTTGTTACGATTATGCAAATGAGATTACTGGGAGACAGATGGACAGGATGGCTAAAATCCAGTAAAGTATTACCAAAGGTCTATATATGATATTTGTGGCACTTTACACTCTATGAGGGAACATTGTATGAACTTTAGAACAGTCCAAATGTACCATTAAAGGAACTTGGAATAAGGACTGATAACTGAACATCAGTGTATGCTTAATGGCAGGATAATTCAATAGTGAACTAAAAAGCTCGTAACATATGATAGGTAGCTACAGAAAAATGCATTAGTTGGTGTTTAAGGAAGTGGTTAAATGTGAGAAGCTAGAGCTTGAAATTTTTTGGTTGGTGCTGCTTGACAAATAGGCACAACTGAGTCTGATTATTAATACACAGGGTCATGCCTGCTATCATCTGCCACATCACACTAAGGAAGAAACCCAGGTGAGGTATTTGCTCATAAGTTAAGCTTTTTGGTTTGGGTAAACCTATATGAATCTGAATCTCAGGAGATTTAGATTAGTTAAGTTAATGGAAAAACTGTGGGCAGTGCTGAGCAGTTACAATACTGTCATTAGTTAGCAGAGCAGCATGGGAAACATTGGAAGGAGCAGACAGTACTGCTGTTCTGTGTGCTGTTAATCTATTTAGAAGATACCAATATTGAAGTCTTTATCTTCAGCCATTTGCCAAGAATCTGTGTCTCCGCAGTCCATATTCTTACAGTCTTTGGGACAGATCCCCTTTGCATCACTAACATTCTTATTTTACCTTCTTATCTACACAAAGATATTCAGAATGAAAACAGTGAGTTTGTCTACACTTACAATATCACTTTCTTTATTGCAGTGCTAGTAGGAAATCCAAGCAAAGGAAGACAAAAAGCTCCCCATCCAAACCTAAAATCTAGGAAGACTCAGTTTTTGGGTGTGAAGAAGTATTATCCAGCATTAAACTGTTTATTATGAGCCATTATTTTCCTATGTCAAAAGTATTTGCCGTAAGTGATGGCTTGGCTCTACTATTTTTCATTGGCTTCACTTCAAATCCTGTATCGGTTCTTACAAAAGACCTTAATGGAGGCCCTGAGAGGCTATGTCCTGTAACACAGCCCCAAAGCTGCAAGATACAATTGAGAACACCGAACAATTCACGTGTAGACTGGCTACACCAGTATCATCCAGTACTCAATGAGATGAGGCAGCAACTTTGATTGTTGGCTATCTGTTGTCTTCTACGACAATGGTTCTTCTAGGATAGGTGTCAACATCCACAAATATGTAGCGGACCTCAAATCTTCCTTTCTCAGGATTCTGCAAGGAAAACAATTTAAGGCTTGGTTGTTTTTTTTCCTCTTTGGTAGTTTAAATTCAGGATTAAGCTTATCAGCTATATCAAGCAATTATACATACCTCTTTGACTTCCACATGGACTGTTCCCCGCTTCCCTGATTCAAAGCCCTCAATATAGAACTTCAAACGCATATATTTCAGTCCATCCTTTACGTATTCAATGTGACTAAAAACAGCAAAACAAAACAAAAACCCAACCCACACAGCAAGGATACATATTATATACTAGTTAAACTTCAAATTTAAACTTCTTATTTAGAGAAGCTGCGTAACTATTTTTTGAGAAAGTGTGTTCCGATGCAGTCCTTATGCTACCATGGGTTCCTTCTCTACTGCTCTTCCCAAGCTTTACAGTGAACATGTAAGGACTAGTGCAGTTAGAGGAACTAGTCAGAAGCTGAGGATTAACAGATGAAGTTCTTAAACATCCTCACTCTAGTCCTCCCCTCAAAAATCAACAGCAATCCAATGCCTGAAGATTCTGTAATTTCCTTGTATTTATTCTGAAGAACCCCCAGATTCAGAGCCTAGAAAGGAACACCCATATCACCAAGACTCCAAGGCGTTTTCTTAGGCACTTAAAACTAAGTTACCAAGCCAAACCAGACAGAATGCTTTATCAACTTAATTATCAGGTTGGTTAAATCACATCAAAACAGTTTACTATATGCTTTACTTATTTTGGCAATAATTTTGTTCTACTGAAGTTGCATAACTTTGGCACTGGTATATCTCCAACCGAAATGCTGATATTTAGTCTGGAGTTAGGTTGTGCTCAAATATTAGATAAACAGAAAGGTCACATCATTTTTGAGGCGACCACTTTCAGAAACTAACGGTCAAACTAGAGTTCTGGTGCCAATTCCTGTTTCCTACTGAAATTACTAACTGCTGCATACTACCAAGCTCTTATTTCCATCAATCATGCCCAGATACACACTGTGTGAATTAAACTTCTAATATAGTTTAAAATGACATGATGGGTTACACAGAACAAAGATGAATGAAGAGCCTTACTGCAGTACATTCACATTCAGTGTTCATACACATAATATCTGTACATTTTTGAGACATTTAAGGTCATCCTTACACCGCAGACACAAACGCTATAATCTTACAAAATCCTCAGCTCAACAATTTATTTGAAATACTAGACTTTCAAAATAACAGAAATGAAACAGTAGGAAAGCTGACAGTGCATTCACTTATTTACCTAGTTTATTTTACAGACAGATATTTAGAACATTTGTGCATATCCTTTTTGTTTAGCAGCTCCACTCTAAACACTTTTTCACAGAGTCTAGTCAAAAGATAAACTTCCACCAGTAAAATTCACCTTCCTCGAGAAAAAAAAATAAATTTCAATTTCATGGTTCAAGTTCTGTACCTGGGCTTATGTGTCATCCTACACGAAACCTCCTTGAATAAACTCAAGTCAAAGAACCCAATAAAGACAAAGCCCCTATTGGGTTATAGTGCAGGGAGGATTTACATTTTGTAATAATCAGTTCTGTTGCTTTCCTCAAAAGAAGAATAACAGACATGCTCATGAATGGTTCAGGTGAGAGATGTTCTGTTAAATACATGGTAGAGATGTGGCCTCAAGTACCAAAAAGCAATATAATAAATAGGACGCAAATACTGCAGATCAGCTCGGCATAATATAATCACTGCAGTGACTACAACCTGTACAGTCAGACCTGCTCTTTCTGGCCTGATAAGGATTACTGCTTTGAAAGGAGAAAAACTCTCAAAAAACCAATTTTTCACAGAAAAATTTCACTCTATTTGAGGGTTTCAGACTGCACACTTCAGTCAGATCCCTGCTCCACAGATGCACGCCTACGCCACTGTACTACTCTCTTCAGACTCATCCTATTTTTTTGGAGAGATCAGCTCTATGCTTTCTGTGCTGACCTTTGCTTGTTTTGAGGCACTCAGAATTGCTGTTTTATATTGCATATGCACTGTATTTAGTGGTATGTGCCATGCAAGAGGTTCTACAAAAACCTGCTTTCATTTGCACTCAAAAGTGACAGTACATCACATACAGTTCATTAATCTAGACCTAACTTGCTTTGATGTGACCCAAAATGTTTTTGCTGTGAAAAAACTACTGTCTGTACGGGGCAAACACCAAAGGGTACCTGACAAGCTGTCGTCTTCCTCTTCTTGTTGCCTCCCCATAACCTTTAATAGATTCACCAAAAACACCAATTATCTACAAGAGAGAAGAGGTTTGAGTTGTCAGAAGGTATCACATTCAAACAGATATTCCAGTATCAGCTCACACCCCTGCTGTGAATGTGTTTTCTTTCAACAAAATGCCCCTTGTAAGTCTGATGTGTCAAGAATAGAAGAGTTTATGAAAGAAGATAGTGTAAGGAAAATTCCTCTGTTTTCCAGTGCTTTTTTTACTGTCACATATTAAATGTCTGAAATAAATCCTACTAGTATCTTCCATTTGTACCGTCCTCTGAGATTATGACATTTTAATCTCCCTTCTTACTGTCTATTTTATACTTTACTGACATTTTGTGTAAAAAGGGAAAAAAGCATTAAATACTTGCTCATATCTCCTCCAAGAGAATATGTTCCAAAGTTTAAAATGCAAATGCGTTCCCCTTCATGTTATCTAAAAACCACTACCACTTAAGAAACTCAATTATTTTTCTGTTTGGGTTTTTTTTTTTTCAGATCTGTAATGCCAGACCAAATTAACCTAGTTTTAAACTGTGTAAATACTGGACAGTTGTTTTAATTCCACAAATTTGCTCCAAAGCACTTGTCACTTCATTTCTAGGTTATCCTCAGTGGCATCTGTGGCAATCTTGTTTGAAAGCTATTCCATGCACTTCGTGTTTTGCCTGAAGAAGTAGTTTTTAGAATTTAGTTTTAGATGGATTGTTGTTTACATCTAGCTATCTCATGCGACTGTGTGATCACATGACTGTTCTCTTTCTCTTTTCCCCGTCAGCCACAGAAATGCTAATCGTGTTTCAAAGGAAGAGTTTAAATTCCTGAATACTTATGCAGTGCTTCGCAGAATGACAGAACCTCGACAGAAGAACTGAGTAAAGGCAGCCAGGCTAGACCTACAAAACTTAAGTGAGACCAGTTGTCTCCCTGGACTGCAGAACTCTAAGTACTACACTTAGTAGCCACTCAGGTATGTCTATAAGACTTTCTTTATGCTCCGAAGGGGCAGACACTCTATTTGCATCAGTTGTGCTGTGATACACTCCTTTAACTTGGTTTTTAGCAGGCTAATTTACTCAGGCTCAGTGCTTGCATTAACTTGTCCTAATTTAGGCTCCAAATTGGAGCTGACCCACCTCTGACCAGCTAAAAGCATCAGCAGATCTGCTGGTGTTTGCCTGCTGAGCACCATGTGCTTCCTTCTGTAGCTTTGCTTGTGAGATTCCTTGTGCAAACTTTTGAGTCAAAGAGAGACAGGAACCACTGGGAAACAAACTCATGACTAAGGTTCAAAAACCAACCTCAGGGTGAGATCTGCATTTCTCCAAGGCATCTCCATAGATCTTACTTGGACTAGAAGAAGAGAATAGCTCTTTAAAAATCACATAGAACAAACCACCTGTAACAGAAACAACAGCAAATGGAATGACAACTAATCAAACCAGATGGAATTAATGAAAAGCGCCTTCTGATAAAGAATACAATTTTCAAAAATAACCTGTAACACCAATTCCAACAAGCACCACAATAAAGTAGGTAAAGTCTCTTCCAGCTTCTTTCACTGAAATAGACAGAAAACAATGCAGAAGTTACAACCTTGGATAGTTAAGACTTGCATAGCTTATATTAATGCTCTTATATTAGTCTACAGCTCAAGTAGCATTTTGGCAGAAGAAAAAATTCCAAAAACAGCTTCCATAATGCCTCATCACTAAAAGAAAGAGACCACAGAATGTCTTTTATGTTGTGCGGGGCATATTTATATCTCTAGTAAGCCTTATTACTTTCTATTTTCCTACTAGGTATTTTCAAGACCCAGAAGAGCACCAATTATTACTTTTCATGTAGCATGAGAGCTAGTTTCTTTAAGAAATAATGAGGTATTTAGCACTGCAGTATTCGAGCTACCATATAAACGCTATCATTGCAATTCTCATGCAAAGAAAGAAAAAGTAAAAATAAAAAAGCGTAAGCTTATAAATTGCACACAGGGAAAATGACTGATTTTATTTATTCTCAATCAAACGAACAATAAAAAGGAGGGACATTAGACCAAAGTATGTACTTGATTTATTGAGCCCACCAACTGCAGTTTATCTGATTAGGTTTTATCTATTAGTTTTGACCTAATGTACTAGTAAAAGCGTCAGCACATACTGCAAAAAAAAAGTCATATGAGATTCTCTGTTGCAAAATATTTTTGAGAACCTGCGAAGAGACTACTGACTTGTTTCACTGATAAAGCGTGCCTTTCCGTGAAGTACAAGTTACCAAGGAAACGTCAATAACCACTTTTCCTGCCGCCTTCTAATCGGCAAGGATGTTTTTCATAAACCTTTTCAAAGCACTTAGAATTTCTGAGGCTAATTACTGTTCACTGAAATGAATGAGAGCAACCGAAGCGACAGCCATCCTATGGCGAAACTAGTACCACGTGCAGAGCTTTGACAATTTTGCGGGAAGTAAACTTGTTTTAACAGCATCGAGGCAGGCTGCGTGTGATGGGTTTTCCTTTTGGAAACGGAAATGAGGAACTACTACATCTTCCTACATCTTACCCCTGATGTGACCTAAACGCTAGCTCAACGAGCTGTCTGCAAGAAGCCACATAACTTTGTTCTGCTTGTGCAATACATACACTGAAACGCATCGATTGCTGCAAACACCATGGGAAAAGAAAAGGGGTTGTGGTTTTTCTGAGAATTGTGGGTTGGGGTTCTTTTCTTTTTTTTTTTTTAAATGTAGAGTATTGGAGATCTAAAAATCTCACAGCAGTAATTTTCCCCGTGCCAGCCCCTTTGAGCAGCGCCCGGTGTTCCCCCTCAGGAGGGACCGCAGCCCGCCTTACCTTTCTGAGCCGCCGACAGCACGGTTTCTTCTTTCCGACCCCTTTGCACCGACACGTATTTGCTATTATCGCCAGGTTTTTCACCCCTCAGCCCCCCGCCTTGTGTCCCGATACTCTGCCGGGCGGAGCGGAGCGGCGGGGCGGGCTGGGGCCGCCACCTCAGGCAGGGCCCCGGCCCCAACAGGGCCCAGCCGGGGGTGGCGAGTAGCCACCTCCCCAAGGAGGCCCGCAGCCGCCCGCCGCCCTGCATGCCGGGGCACGGCTCCCCAGCGCCCTCGCCGAGCTACGGCGGAGCTCAGCCGAGATACACGCAAAGTTCGGACCCCTCGGGGAAGAGTCAGGGCAGCCGAGCGCGACTCCGCGGCCGGCGCTCCAGGTCAGGGTCCCCCATTACCCTTTGCCCGCCGACGGCCGCCCCTCGCCGTCGCCCCGGCGGAACTCTCGGCGGCGGAGGGGAGGGAAAGAGGCGGTGGCGGCAGCGACGGGCCCTGGGAGCGGTAGTTTGAGCAGGCTCCCTCTTGCGCCCGCCGCTGGGAACGGCTCCCGGCAAGATCACTACAGCGACCGCCATGCCGAGCGCCGCCACCCGCCCTCACAGGGCGGGAGCCTGCAGGCCGTTAAACGGCAGCGGGGAAACGGGGGGGCTGCCCGTGGCACCGTGCGACTGCCATCCCGGTCACTCTTTTTTTTTTTTAAGCTGTTTTTTATTTTTTTCCATTTTTTCTTTTTTTTTCAACTGAGAAGACCGCGCTCCGTTGCGGAGCGGGAGGCTGGCGGGACGCCTTGTCGCAGCTCCCGACAGCGGCTCACGGCGGGAGTCGCCGCCGTCCCCCGGTGTATTAACGCTCTGCGTGCCCCCCGCACCGGAGCTCTCGGGAAGCCGGCGCCGCGCCGCGGCGGGCAGGGCGAAGTGCGGCGCTCATCCTTCCCCCGCGGGCAACCGGTCACGGCCGTCCCAACCCGGGTTCGCTCCGCCGGTGCGTTCGGCGCTTGCTCCGGCGGCTGTTGCAGCCGCTGAGGGGAGGCGGGGTCCCTTCTCTCCAGTTAAAAATAAACTTCATCTTAGGGGCGAACACCAATTCTTGCGGGGAGGCGGGCACCCGCAGGCTCCCCCTGGGCAGCGCTCCCAGACACCAGCCCCTCCCGGGCTGGGCGCTGCCGCGCCAGGTGGGAGGTGGCGCTGCCTCCTTCCTTCCTTCCTTCCTCCCTCCCCGCTCCGGGCGCGAAGTCGGTGTCCCGCCGCGGAGCTGGCCATGGCGACGGGCCGCGGCCGGGCCCTGCGGTTGTACGGCAACCGCCAGGCCCCGGCAGCCGAGGTGGCGGCTCCCTCCGCTGCCGCCGAGGTCGGGCCTTTTACCCCCGCTGCTGCAGCCGTCGCCGCCCCTCGGGCCGGCGGGCCAAGGTAACGGGTCTCCCTGCGTGGCCTGAGGAGAGGCTGCCGGGGGGGACGTCGAGTGGGGAGCGGGGCTGTGCCGCCCCGGAGCGGCCTGCTCGTCTTTTCCACCTTGTCCGTGTGGGGTGCTTTGTTCTTTTTCCTTCACTCCCATTGCTCCTCTAGGAAACCCCTTCCACCTGCCTCATGGGTCTGGTTTCTAGCTGGGCCCTTCTCCATCATGGCCATGGCGCTCCTCTCCCTCCCCTGGCCTTGTGGAGGAGAATGGCTTTGTAGAGGTGATGTGCCTTGCGATAGGAAACACAGGTGCTTCCAGGTGTACGGAAGGCCTAGGTTTAATGCGCTGGTTACAGTCTGAGTAGTGGGACTTGAACTTGGGTATGTGCTTGAGCTTAGAGGAGGTCATAAGGTCTATTAAGCAGTAGGCTGTCTACAAAGTACTAGTTAGCTTAGTGGCTAATGTGTATATATATATGTATACATGATCAGGGTAGCTAGGCCTTTGTAATAAATGGGACGATTTCATTGTGGAGGGTGTGATTAGCTTAATTCTTACAGTACAGGTTCAGCTTCCAAAAATGTAAAGCACCAATCTTAGAAGCAAAGTTGAGAAAGCAGGGTTTTTTTCTGCTACCCCATTTGTACAACCCTGGGTTTCATAGGTTTTCATTTTCCCCCTTTTTTTTTAGCCTCTAAATGGAATGGATAATACCTTTTTAAAAGACTTTGGAATTGTTAGCTAAGGAAAAAAAAAAACAGATGTGAAAACAATACTGTCATTTCTGTTTATCCCCAGATGCACTTTAACATTTGGAGAAGCAGACAGGTTTTGTCATTACTTACAACTTTCTATACGTCCTTTGAAATAGATTTGTTCCCTGACCAGCAAAAAACCAATAGTCGCGTTGCAAGTACTACAGGGTATGAAAGTGAAAATACCGGTAAAAAAATGACTCTCACAAATTGAAAGCTAATGAAATAGCAATTGAGGTTGTTGTGCCTCTAAGCCAGTGCATCTCAGACTAGGAGTCTCTAAAGAGGAAGAGTAACAGCTGTCATCAATTTTTAACTTGGGCAGGCAAGCTTTGTCAATGTGGTGTAAAAGCACTTTGTTAATACTAATTTCAAATCTTAGCACACACAATACTTGAAAAATAGTTTTTGCAATAGATTTAGTGTTGTTTCTTCATACCTTGAGAATGTTTTTGTTTTGGAAGATGCAAAAATCCAATACTGTTTTTGAAGTGAAGCTTACAAAAGTGGTAGATACTATGTCAAAGTTTTCAAGGCATGTGTAGGCAACATTTTTCTTCAGAAATTCCTTCCTGGAGTGAAGAAGAGGGGGGTGCAAGGAGTGGTTAAAAAGAGAGCAAGAAGGACTGAACACAGGCAATGCAGGTTATGCTTGTACCAGGTAAAGTGTGTTGCAAAATCCAGGATCCAGCTCCTGATCTGAATTACTCCTGTACCTGGAGCCCGTGTAGGTATGCCCAAACTAGGTATCTTTGTGTGCTTTTGGCATAGATAGAGGGCGTAATAGCCTGGTACATGCTTCCCACAAAGGTACAGAAGTGGTAGTTCTGCTGCTGTTGAACGGGACTTGTATCTCTAAGTCCCTTTAATGGCTTTTGAAAAATGCAGTTTATTACAGGCTCATCTCCTCATCTAAGTGTACTACTTGATAATAATACACGAGTAAAACATTTGCTTGACCTTCGGGGCGTATTCGATACACAGTTACTTTTTTGTAGTTGTTAATTTTGTTAGTCTATCCTGCGTGTCTTTTTGTGTTATGGTTTTAACAATTTCCAGTTACTTACAGGATTTTTTTTTTTTCCACGTAACACAGTTGACAATGTAGGGCAGAGTTGTTCTTTTCTTCTGACTTTTAGTTTTCTTTGAGCGTAAACCAATCTTAATCAAGAACAGCGTGCATTAAGTGTATGGCCTACCCGTGTACTTTGAAATCAGATGTTATTTTTTTTTCCCCAACATCGATTGGTTGCTTAGAAACCCAGAGTTGGATTGAAAAGGTGTTAGGAAGTCAGCTGGCAATACAAACCATCACTAACAGAGTGTATGGGGAGCTCTGCCTGCTCTGTGGCATCAGTGGGTATGAAGTGTAAGGTTTTGATTAAGACTGAAATTCCATCTGAATATTTCTATGTGGTTTTATGATAGTATTTGTAATTACAACTTACAAAGCTCTTACTATGAGGAAACTTCGAAAAAAAAATGTGTGGCCAGTTGGATTGGAAGAATTTGAGTTAGAAATATGCAAAATTGCTTTTTTTAGGAAGAGAAAGTAATTTGTGTCCAAATTGTTACATGTTAATGAGCAATAAAAACATTCATACCCATCTTGCCTGTTGAACTAACACTGATCTGCAGAGTTGCTAGTATTTTATCAGGGGAAAATCTGAAATGAGACTCCAAGTTTGTTTCAAATATGATTTTGTTGCATAGTCAAGGGAATTCTTTTTGAGCCTTGTCAGTTTTTGACCTTAAAACTGCAAGGTATTGTTTTATTTGCTATTTTTTAATAGCTTAGCAAAGTTGGATGGCTCAAAAATGCCTCTGGAGTAATGTTGCAAAACAGAAGATTAATCAGTGAGTTTGACTTACTACAGGAGCCTATCTGGTGCTTGATTATGGTGGCCAAAATGATGCAGCTGTCTAATATTAATAGATCTCTACTGGATTGAAACTGATTTGGTGGTGTGGCACTATATTCCTTCTGACTATTGTGAGAAATTAATCGTAGGAGAGACAGCTGTGAGTTTAAATCTGGTATTCTTCCTGATGTCAGGTATTTTAACTTGACAATAATTGTTC
Source organism: Chroicocephalus ridibundus (assembly GCF_963924245.1). Lineage (NCBI taxonomy): Eukaryota > Metazoa > Chordata > Aves > Charadriiformes > Laridae > Chroicocephalus > Chroicocephalus ridibundus. Next base: position 106,350,128 of record NC_086285.1, read on the forward strand.
AGATTTGTGAACTGATAATAATGAGTTACCATGTGATATATTCCCTGAATCCTGTCTCAGTTGAGACGTGGTGTCTAGTTGTGCACAATATGCATATTTCTTCATTTTGTGATGATGTGACTCCTAACAACTTTTCCTTTTTAGGAATAGGTCAAGGAGCTTTGCTGCCAGGCCTGGGGAATGTTCTGAAGCTGTAAATGCTGGAATTAAAAGTCTGTGTTTGACGCCTTCCATGAAACCAAAGCCTAGATTGTGTATTGAGAGGTGAGTATGTCTTCAGTTTAGGAGTAAGAGTGCACACTGTAAGCCATCTTTTTACTGTTTACAGTTATTATGTTCATACCTTGGAGATTTCCATGTCAGGTGTTCTGAGTTGAAAATTTTCCTTTCCTGGCCTACTTTGTGGTCCTATGTTGACCTTCTAATGTTTTCAAGCATGGTTTTCCCTCACCTCCTTTTTGAAGTTCATGTGAAGTGTGTAGGTTTTCCAAATAATATAAAGTGTTCAGCAACTCCTTTGCAAATCACGGTCTGTGATGTTCCTTGAGAATAAAAATTGCTACTCTGTTACTTCAAAAAAAGCCAGTTTGGAATTAAATTTATGATGTTTCTCTTGATGCTTATTGCTTTGTACAGAGAGGTTTAGGATGGTGGGAGTGGGATGACGGGGAAGGAATAAAGTCACTGCTGCGTATTTGTTGCAAGGTGAATGTTTCCCTCCATGTTTGACAATGAAAGGGCCCTTTCAATATAACTGTGAGTTGTTTTCTTTTTGCAAAATCTGTTTTGTTTCTACAAAACACATCTAAGAACATGTTACATGAAAGATTAATTAGGGTTTATTTTTATACATTTTGTAACTTCCTGTGTAGTCATTTCTTTGTTTTTCATTGTATGGCCAGTTCAGTCCCATATGCTGTTAGTTTGGTGTGAAAGACAAGAGAAAAAAGAAAAAAAAAAAAAACCAATTAATTTCTATCAGCTTCCTTCAAAGAAAAAATAATATGACTGTAAAAACTACTGTTGAGAATTCTAGATCAAGCATATTATTTTAGCTGATTTGCAGCTTCTTAAAGGACCTTTTCTAAATTCTCTCTGGAATAAATACACTAACTGCTTTTGGCTTAAACTGTGAGTTAGTTCCCATAATAACTGCAAGTTTTGTCATGGTTGCCTCTGTTAGTGCAACTAAGATTCTGAGTTTTAATGCAAAACTTGGAGAATTGGCATTATTATCATTCTGTGCTTGAAAGCTGTACGCCTCTGGAATCAAGTGTTATAAATCAGCAAGTGTTGTAAATGACACTGTAGTATATCGACAAGAGACACAGCTGAGGTGTTGACTTTCAGAGCAGCTTGTATTTTCAGTGGTGATTTTGATGTTACCATACTATCATGCTCCAAAAAATTAGAGTATAAAATACATCTTTAAAAAAAAACCTCTGCGCAGTTCCAGATGCTACTTGAAGGGTATGAGGTTTCTGTCTTTTAATACAAAAATCATGGTGGCTCATCTCCACGTTATGTTGTGCTTGTTGTACTTAGGCTGACACCTGCATTTCAGACAGCCTTACAGATGCACACGAACATTAATGTTCTCAAGATGCCACTCAGCCTTATTTTGAAGTTCACATCTTTCTGTTGACATAAATTAAAACTGTATGAGACCCCTGAGCACACATGGTTTGAAGATTTGCAGAGGTAGAGCATGATCTCACTGTTTCACTCGGACATTTCTGTCATGGTACATCCTGAGACCTGACAGCACGTACAGTCAGGAGTAGAGCAAGTATTCGCAGTTCTGGCAGTTGCTGGTGGTTATGGACTAAGTGTTAAAATCATGGTATAAGCAGCGAAAAACTGAAGTCGAATGAGGTACTTCTATGTCAAACAGGGTTAAAGATAACTACTGAAAATATAAACCTGTAACTTTTCAGGTAATTGTGTAGTGCCACTTGAATAGGTTGTGGTGAATTGTTTTAAGCAAATGTTTTCAATCAGAGAGACAAATGAGAACTCAAACTGCACATTAACTCTTCAGGTGAGTTTTGATTTGTGTATTTACAAGCTTGTAGTTTCCATCTTTTGTTTTGCTCTGGCTTGGGATTAAAATTCTTTGCATTGTCATTTCTGGAGTTTGCAGGCAAGTCTAACGGTATTTCTCTTTCTTTTGTTTTCCAGCATGCCATCAGAAATGCTGATGAAGATATTTTCCTATTTGGATGCTGTGTCCCTACTGTGTGTTGGTTGTGTGAATAAGCACTTCTATCATCTGGCCAATGACAAGTAAGGAAGAGGGAAGCATAAGTGCTAGTCTTAATTGTGCAGCAGTTGAGTTTATCTGAGTTATGAGTCTTTCTGATTTAGTTTCACTGATGCCAGAGCACTGATGCATGTACCTACTGGCAATTACTCTGCTGAAAATGTACTGCATAGCTCACAGTACAACGTGTTGTATGGAATTCTAGCTGTGCAAGCCCTGTTAAGTTTAATGGAAGTTATGAGGTGAAAGTGAAATACATTGTTTTGAAATGTTGCTATTAGCATTTATTTTGTTGTAAAAGTTGCATGTATTTGTTTATATTCACATGCACCTGCACAGGCTTTTTGGTTCAGGGAATCCTTAGTGATGTGTAGCCAGTAGCTTTGTAGAATTGTCATAGCTTTCATAGTTTTGAAGTTCTACTTATTTAGCTCTTTCATGAGGTTTTTGCAGAGGGCTTGATTTAGTCAAGTGATTCATTAGTGGGTTTTATCTGTTACTCTTTCTGTCAAATTTTGGTGCCTTCTGAATAAAAACAAAAGGGGCAAAGATAAATATTGACACATTTTTTGTAAGTGGTTGCTTATACAGAGTTCACGAATTGCTTCTACCAGTATCACGATAATTTTGTGCAAGGATCAAGGGGAGAAGCTGTAGTTGGTACATGATAAATAGGATGTCTGGGTATCATTTTTTTTCTAGGATTCTGCTGCATTAGTGTTGTTTAAATGAGAAAGTTTCTTCCTATATTGGAAGTTGCTGCATCTGGTATTCATAGATTTCTCACTTATTTGCCAAAACTTGTGCAGTGAATTAGTTAACATTGGCATTGACACCTTTAGAACTAATGAATTTAAAGGGAAGGCCATAATCCAGATTTATTTTTGAGGCTGTCAGCAGGTGTGTGTAGATAAAAATTGCGTAGTTGGCACAAGTTATATATCTTAATATGCATTTTCCACTTCAGGATAGTAAGGTAGGATAGAATCATTGTGACTCTTCAAGGGAAGCTGATTCATCTGTCTTCATCTCAACAATGTGTCTTTCCATTTTCTAATCTTGACAGAGATTACTATGGGCATACAAATGGGATTCGAGGAGGAGTTACTTTCCCCTTATGTAGGAGACTGACTGGTTCAATGGGACTAGGTCACTTCTTCCCACTGGATTTTAATGCACCTTCTTGAGTCCCTGAATCTTTTGGTGAATTAACATAAGTTTTAATTGAAGTCCCTGCATATCTCTGTGACAAATCTGATCTTGGTTTTTAGGCAGAGTGTTTTTTTGAGGATATTTCTGCTGTCCCAGTTGTACAGGATGCTGTCCTTGGTGCAACAGAACCATCAGTCTTTCATTATGATATATCTGTGCTGCCTAATGCTGTGCTTTGTCTTTGGGCTCTTCAGATAATGTCTGCGCTTTAACAGTTCCTTGACACTGATGTCTTCAATGTAACTGCTGAAGGCAGGAAAATGTTTCTGACCCTCCTTTCTGTACCTCCTCCACCCCAGCATGTGGCATTATTCCAGCCTTCCTGTCATGCAGTGTGAGAAGCTTGTATAGATGGTCTGGCTGAAAGCCTGAGGGTTTTGATCACCAGCAGAAAGTGCTTTTATGAGAGGAAGTGAGAAGCAAAAGCACAGGGGAAGATCTTTTTGCCTTGCTGAGATCTTTTTGCTATTGTGGTGAAGTGATGACTGACAATGGCGCGTGTCTGATTCTGGCATTTGAGTTAGCAGTAAGAGGTTGGGTTGGCTTGTAACAACATCCAATAAGAGGCCTTAAGATGAATATTATACTTAATACTTTGAGGCAAAAGTGGCACGTATTCTGCTGTGAAAGAGACGAATTCATACTTCTCTGTTGGATGCCTTTTTGATTTGTCTACCCTGAATTCTTAAGTTGAAGATGAAGGGACAGTGATACTTGCGTAAAAGCTTGTGATTCCAAGTCCCCCTTTTTCTCTCCTCCTCCTCCCTGCACTGACTGAATTTTTGACCTTTTTGAACTGATTTCTTATCTGCTTGCACAATGCTGCTTTGGGAAAGGAAGAAGCAATAGTAACTGAGGAGAAAGGGCGGTAGGTGTTGGTGGCAAGACTGTCTTCATTCAACTTACATTGCCTGAGACTGTACCTTCGGAATGCAGGAAATGCCTACTACTACCCCTGTCTTTTCAGCATTGTGCAACCAGATGCTGACTATCTCTCCCCATAAAAGAAAAGATGTCTGTCTTGGGAAGGGGTTTTTAACTATCAGGAGAGGGTTATAGGAAGATATCTTACTGGACTTTTTCGGTTGATTAAGATCAGTTGGATGATACATGGCTCAATTTCCCCCAATGATGGTGTGTCAAGGACATCTCTCCTCTGTTTTCATCATCCCACAACTCTGAGCTGCTTTGGAGTTAAATAAGAATTTCCTCCCACCATCAGAAATGTTTTATACTATCTGATAACTGGGTTGTCTTGTCTTTTATGGTCTCAAAATTAAATCTTAAATTTTTGTTTTACTTATGGGATTGTTCTTCCTGTTGTGCCTCCCCCTACCCCCATCCCATTTTTGTGAAAGGAAAGTTGGAAGCTCATGTTGACTGTGAACCCCCCTTTAACCAGTCATAGAAGCTTATGGGTCTGTGTGTTTTTAACAGCTTTGAGTCAAAAAATGGCTGTGGGAAATTGTACATATATCTGCAGAGCAGCAGGCTGGATGGTTTGTGCAAAATTCCTGAGTATGTTTGCATCAGTAACAAAGAGCCTGGCTCCGGGCGTGTGGGGACTTATTCTCAGCAGGTGATGAAGTGAGAGTGGTTTTCATGGGTAGAAGGCAGCGTGGGATGGATTCAGTCCTTGAATACTTTAGTGCTTTAAGGAGGTAAAAAATGCATTACAAAGCACGTTAGTGTAAGTTTGCCTGGGGATAAGTGAGGAGTGGTAACGGTAATCTTGCTGATAAATGGTAGAGACTTTCTCTTGAGAATTTGTTTCTGTTGCTATTAATTTTCTTTAGTGCAGTTGTGTAGACTGTCTGGCTAGCACTTTAAAATTAGAAAACTTATTGGAAACCTTTATTCACAATTTGTTGCTTGTATTCTTGTAACTTCTTGTACTCAATATTCCCTGAACTGTCCTAGAGATACTGTGGTGTTGGGGGTGGAAATGTGACCTCATATTTTTCCTAACAGGAAAGAGATGAACCCATCACTCCTGTTTCATGTTTCTTTGATCTCTTCAAAAAGACATGTCTTCTCTGAGCTTTTCAAAAGATAGTGCAGAAGGGATTGATATGACAGTGGTACTACCACCAAACGTAGGTGATTCTAATTGTCCTCTTCCACCCCACTTTCAGCTGGATCTGTGTGAGAAACTTGAGAGGTCCAGATTGTCTTTGCTGAGTAAGAGGTATTAAAACACTTTTTCCACTAGCTGATTTTGTGTGAGGAGGATTCGTCATTGTTTTTGGGGTGGAATCTTCAGAAGTAACTGCTTAACCTTAATCAGTTTTCATTTAAGTCGGTGAGTATGGCTATGCTGTCTCTGAGCTTCATCCTGGATCCTATATTTTCAGGCAGACAGACAAGACTTACCTTCTCTTTGTTTCCTCCTGGTAGCTTTCTCTGAGATATGTACTGTTTTGTTTTGTTGTTGGGTTTTGTTTTGTATTTTTTTTTTTTAAATCTGCTTCAGATTTTAAAATCTGTGAAAGAAGTAGCAGCATAAAGGGAAGGGAGGCCTTTAAAAAACACATACTCTAGTGTGCTCTTGAGAGGCGTAAAACAGCATGAGGTTCCCAATATCTGATGATCCTACTTTCTAGAGCACTAGTCAACCATTTTGTGTATATGTAGTTGAGATGTTTATCAACCTTACTGTCATATTGTAAGAATTAACTGAATAACTCCCCCCCCCGCCTTTTTTTTCCCCCTGTAGTAGAGCAGAAAGTTGTAAGTAGATCTCTTTTGGTATATGTAATCCAGAACAAGAAATGTGTTCAGAGATTCCATATTCCTTGAGATAACCTAGTAAGCCCGTGACAAATGCTGACATCTAGCATCTTTTGGTTCCTGAGCCTTCGTGTTTGCACCAGGGCAACTGACCTCACGTGAGTTGTTGGAAGATCAAAATGGGGGAAAGGTGTAAAACTGTGCCTTTGAATTTTCTTGACTAGTATGTAGGAGGCTACAGTTTCTGGTCTTCTGTAAAATTAGATTTAGATTAAACCCAGTTTGATGATAATCTAGGACTTTATGTTTTTCTGCTAACATTATGCTCAGTGGTAGCTGAGACATGCGTATAAGAATAATTAAGTAATTATTCTTGAAATTCATGTGGTTTTCCTATTTATTCTGTTCTTGTTTTCAGTGGAATCTGGCTGAGAATCTATTCCAGTTGTTTTCGACCAAAAAGGACAATTTGGAAAATGACGTCTGAACAAACAGAGACTGTTTCCTTGGACTGTGCTGCTCTACATGATAGAAAGCCTGGGTACTGGAAGAAAGAATACATCTTCAAACAAATAGCTGCTGTCAAAACTAGAGTAATGCGACTTGTTAAACCTGTAGATCCTTATACAGGTCTTCCATGTAAAAACAAAGAAGCTATCAAGTAAGCAATGCCTTGTCACAAAAAAATGTTTACTTGAGAACAATGTAAGGAATATTAATGGCTTTGGAAATGCTGGGGGGATATGGAAATGGAGCTACAAAATATATATTATAATGGAAAGATACAATGATGGCCTCTAAATGACCTAGCCTGAGAAACATAAGTAGCGGTTAGTAGAAATTTAAGAATTCTGTTGGAAGCATAGTTTAGGTTTTGTCACTTTGGGAATCTATTTTTTTTAACACCCCTCTTCCCTCTCAATTCCTAAATAACAGAGCCTCTGGCTTGAGTTGGATAATTGTTCTAAAGGACAAAAATGGAAAGGAGCATATAATGGAGAAGGCAAACCTGTCATTTAAGGACACATCTGTTACTATACTATGGTATAGTACAAATTGGCCATGCTTAGACATCCTGTCAGCCTTAAAACTATTTGGAGTTACGCCATTGCTTCCTGACCAAAGCAGAGATCCCAGCAAGAATGGGTGAGTTTTAACATAGGATTTTTGAGGGGTTTCTGGTGTAGCTGGTTGATAATGTGTCTGTAGGAGTAATCTGACCTTGGTTTGACTTAACTTGTTAATTCTTTCTTAGAAAGCCTCTCTGTAGTATCTTTTTCAAAGCCTATGTCCTTCTTTTCACTGGTAGAGCTTTTTAGCAAGGAACGGATATAATCCAGCAAGCTATGGCATTAATTCATAGGTTAATGTAGCTACTGGCATGCAAGATACAGACTGGTAGGTCCTGCCTTGGAAAGCTGAACTAAGGCATAGATAGAAATGACCATGCAACAAGCATGCAAATCTAGCAAAATTTAATGAGAGACATTTGGATTGGAACAGTTGATATATGTTTACGTAGCTACAATCAGGTAATCTGTGTTATTAACATTTTACTTTTTTTTTCTGTTTGTTAGATGTGTATGTGAATTTAGGGAACTTGGGGTTTGGCAGCAAGTACAGTATAAGTACATTCATATAAAAAAAGTAGTCTACAGCACAATGTGGGATAGCTGTTATTTTGTAACTTAAGCGTGTACAATATTTTTCTGGCATTATATTCTCAGAAAAGATGTTTAAATTAAATGTGTGTATTTGAGGTATGTATGTATTTGGTTGCTGTCAAGGAGTTTTCCACATGTCTCTCTTATGTGTTGTTTTACTATATGCAGTATAATCTGTATCCCTCTTACACAAAACCCCTAGCAGTAGAGCTCTGAAAAAGAGAGAATTGTTCACCTACAAAAAACATGGTTCCTCAAGCAGAAGCAAAGTACTCACCTAAAAAAAAAATAATAAAGAGAAGCCTTTTGTGTAAAGTCAGCTAAACAATCTTGCAGTCAAATTGTGTGGGAAATGTAGTTGTTTCACCAAGATGATGACTCATATGTAGAAAATAGTAAAAATTTGCAGGCAGTTAGTGTATTTATTTCACAGAATCATAAGTTGTTAGAGCTTGTGAATATACGTGAAGGTAATGATTTCACAAATATCAGTATGTTACTCAGAATGTTAAGAATATAAGGACCTAGTGCCAGGGACTTTAGGAAAGTCTCTGTATTTATACCAGCCTGACTGACTTAGAGGGAGAGGGTTGATGTCCCATCCCTGCCCCAAATCTTACAGTTGAAGGTAATGTGACGAAGTTCTTGGCAGTTGCTGCCTCCCTAGCAGTGTGCGGTGGTAGGTGATACTACTGTGATGCTATTGGCAAATCTAGGAACAACTTTGAATATAATAAGAGCCTAAGTCTATGAAGGGTTTTAGAAAGAGTTATTTCTCCATTCTGAATAGGCAACACAGACTCCGCTTTCTGCTCTTTTTTATGCATTGTTAGCCAATAAGAACGCTTACGAAGTATGAACTTTAGTTAAAGGGTATCATGGAGCTAAATTGCTTCAATTACAGGCAAAATCTAGAAATTATTTTCTAAAAAGGGAAAGCTTCCTTTAACAGAAGCTTTTAACTTATTATATGTACAGTTTGATCTTTTTCTTGGAATTTTGTTTCCGTGGAAGAAGAATTTAGCTTTTTAGTAGCTTGCTTCATACTGAAAAATGTTCCATCTAGTACCAACATAGTATTAAAAACAAATTATAAAGTAATTCTGTAGCTGTTTTGAAATATTGGGTAAACATACATGTTCTTCTTTTTTAAGTAGTATCCTATAGCCATCCTATGGTGGCTTTTGTTTCATTTCTTGTTGGGTTTTGAGATCCTGCTAGTATGCTGTAGTTGTTCAGAAGTTTATGGCTATGCGTGCTGAATGCTTTTAAAACCGTTTTCATCCTGTGCTGTTGGTCAGACTTCAGAGTTAAAAGTGGAATTAGGCTGAACTTTTACACAAATAAGGAGACACAGTCTTGTTGCTACATTGTGTGTGTTCTTTTCAAAGACCTCGTCGACGTTCCTTAATTGCTGAATACCATCTTGCTAACCTGACTGAAAGCAGTGTAGCACTTGGTGCCGATAAACTCGTCCAGCTCTTCGGTCTCAATCCAGGACTTTTAGTAGGACTTTGGAAGGTAAGATAACATTTTGTTTCAATGTTTTATTATGACTTGAAGAAACAGATTATTTTGCCTTGTAGTTTGGGATTTTGGGAGTTTTGGGGGTTTCTCTTTTTTTTTTGTCTTCCTTTTTTTTTCTTTGGATTTTGAAAGATCTTGTCTAAATAAACAACAAGAAAATAAAAGTAGGGACAGCTAGTCAATGATTTATTGTATTCTAAAGAGCTGTTGCAGAAGTATCTAATTTTCAAAAAAAATCCACTTCTAATTAAGAGAACAGTTATGTATCGTAGTGTATTAGATACTGTACTGATCTTATTTCTGTGTTTTATTGTATTTATTTTGCAGTCTTCACACGCCAAAGTTTGATATCCTAAAGACATTTTAAATAGAACGTTTTGAGGAGAGATGTGCTTCTTCCCCTGACTTATGCCTTGCCCTGTCCCCATCACTCAAAGTGATGAATTCCCACAAGGCAACTTTGCTAGTTGTTTCCTTTAATCTACATCACCAGGTAGTTGTATCGTGCTCTAGCAGGAGGAACACTGTAAATCGTGCCCTTTTGGGAATATTCAGTTTTTGGTTTTAAGTGTCTAAGTTAAAGGGTTAGTCTCTGTAGGCTGTGTGTGGAGATGGATGTCTTTAGAAGGCAGTACAAAACATCTGAAGTGGACTTCTCTAAAGGAATCTGCATCTTTGCACTGAATGCGCTGGCACCCAGGTGTCTGCCTGAAGCTGTGTACGGTTGGGTGGTATGGAAGTCTGTCTCAGGTGTTCTGCTCTTGGACTGAATTCCGAGGTGGCAGCCCTCCCCGAGCCATGTTAATGAGTTAGACTTACAGTATTTGGCACTGGCAAAGAACTTGCCTCAGGGAGCCTGTGAACAGTTGCTCTAAGTTGTGTCTCATTTCCAGCTGAAAACTCTTGCTACCTCAAATGCGCACAATCACCAGAGGAATTGTTTAAAACTGCAGAAGGAATATTTGTTTCACTCTTCCTTAGAGGCGTCCATTTCTTAGAAAACCTGAGGCTGGCTGACATGCCTGAGCCTATTACAGGTTGTCTCTATGAAAAACTCCAATAAGCGAACAGACGTTTCTTTTGTATCTTCAGAAGTTTAGCAGTTTGGTGTCCCTGTGGTGTTGTCCCTGTGGTCTTGCTAGCATGTTACCCCTTCCCGTGCTTGGAAAGAGAACCCTTTCAGCACCTGGAAATGGTTCAACCATAACTAAGTTCCACAAAGTTGTTAAGCATGGAGTGCCTCACTCTAGTGTATTTTTCCTGCTTACTTTTCTGAACAGCTGTTATTATTCCCTATGTGGGCAGAGTAGCATTAGGCAGTTAACTGTAGATGGGTGTAATAATTTTAAATGCCACATGTCTTAGCTTAGCTGTGTAACAGAAATTGATGATGCTAGTAGTTTCGACAGCTAAGGACAGGTTATGTGGGCTTTCTGGTATTTGGACAGAGAAAGACTGAGAGATTCTATGTGCGTGATAAATCTCTGTCATATCTTTTTTTAGCTGTAATTTTGCATTGTATCTATTGCAGGAGTATCTAAAAAAAAAAAAAGTTTAAGTAGGGCATGTCATTTTCTGTTTGGTAACCCAGAGATGAAAACAATAGCTGCCCACTTTTCAGGACAGTAATAGGCTGCTGGCTGTGAATAATTTTGCTATTGACTTGTGTGTTTGCGAATGTAGGACTTAGAAATGCATTTTTCTTTAAAAAAAAAAAAAAAGAGTTGAAATCCTAGTATTCTGTGTTCTTGAAGTAGATAGATACCTTTGGCTCTGTTTAGTTGTCACATTGAGCTCTGAAGTTTTCTTTGAGCTATAGAGGGCCTGTACAAGGTATGTCTTTTCTCAAGGGTATGTCATCTGGTGAAGACATCTGGGGTTTTATTTGAAAGTCAATATTTCTATTGAATAGCTCTGTATTCCTCAGTGATGATTCCCTCTTTGCCAATAGTTCCTTACATATGAAAATAAGCTTGATGCTTAGGTATTTAGTAGCTGGGTGTAAGGCCTGTTGGACTCTTTTTAGGTGTCCATTTTTAAAGTGGTGAGTAGAAGCTAGAGAAGTACAATTCATGGAATGCTGTTGATAACTTTTGCCCTTCCCCCATAATACAGAAATGCTGCGATCTTTTACATATATTCTGTATTATTGTGAAAATACAGTAGTAGTTAGAGGAGTCCACGTGTTAAAGCAAGTCATTATCAACGTTATTACAGTAACTGGCAGAGTAATAAGCAGCAGCATTTATCTATGAATTTTAATGCTCAGGAAGACCTTGTGAAAAAAAGTATTTCCATATGAAAATAAATTTACTTTAATTAACTTTTCAGGAGAAAAATGAAATTGCTTTTGTTATGGCGAGTCTTCATTATCATCAACTTCTTGAGAGAAGCACTTTGGGTTCTGCTACTGTGTAAGTTTTGGTTTCTCCTTTGTGGGTAATAAAGATAACCTTTTGAATAAAGCTTTGAGTTTTACAGTTAAAATTGGCTGCTGGTAAGAGGTTTATATGTAGGCAGTAATTATTCTTGCTTAATATAAACAACAGTTATGGTAACTATATACAAAGCTGTGTAAGTATTTTCATATTAAAATGTTGCTATTGTTATGCTATTAAGGAGATAATTTAGTCATACAAGTGTACTGGTGCTTGCTGTATTGACAAAGTTAGAAATACACTGCCCATATTTTCTCCCTTTTCGTAAGCAGTCTTTTTATTCCCTCTTCCTATCTGAAAGACCTAGAAAAGAGGGAGATGTTTTAGGAAGTAGGAAAATAATCTTTATCTGTGTAAGAGGGAAGAAAAAATTCTAGTAAACTGGTAAGGTGCCTGCATTTATCATACAGTCCTGTTGGAAAAAATAGCTGGATTTCCTATGAAGTATTTGTGTATATGTGTATATTGCAGTGTATAATATAGTATCTGTTTATACACTGTAAACCGTTTAAAAAGATGGAGGTTTTTAGCTTTAGAGGATGATTTTTGGGTATTTGTTTTCTCCTCAATGTACCCCCTCAGCTCTCTGCTCCGATACTGTTGTATCTACTGGTAATCTCATGTGTCCGCTGTAACGTAGCGTGGCTCTTTTCACACAGAATGTAAAATTTAACACTGTCTCCCTTACTACCAAATAGGATCCTATCTAGGAGCTGCTCAGTTGCCTCTGGGATTTGGGCTCTTCTTGTCATTTATGTACAGTAGCTTCTCTTTTAGGTTAGTACACACAAAATTATTCAATAACTGCTCTTCCAGAGAAACCTGTAGCTAGTTGGCTTTTTTTTTTTTTCTTTTTAGCATGCGTAAACAAGTCTGTATTTTGGAGTTTAATGAATGTACCTTTTAAAGTACCTTTGGCTAGGCTGGACAGCTAATTAGAAGTATTAGACAGCTTAAAAGAAGTATGATGAACTAGAGATGCTTGGTTATCAAAAGCATTAATAAAGAAGAAAAGTTGTATCTTCTAATAATTTTTTTTCCCCTCTTATAACCTCTCCTAAGATGATAGGAGAGTGTAGGGCTATTTACTAGATCTCTTTCTATTAAGTCATTCCCCCTTTGCTTAATTCTATTATTATTTTTAAAGTCAATATGCACTTCCACCTAATAAACCCATGTTGGATGATGTTGACCCAGAATATGGACTGCATGATTACAGTCTACATCTTGATATCCACGGTGGAAGCTGCACCTACCTGTGTGGTACATTCAAGAGCCTCTTCTGCAGAAAAGGTAGAGTTGACAGCACAGTAATGTCTGATTTTAAAATGATCTCTGCTGTTATGTTTTCCCTCTTATATCCAATATCTCTGTTTTAAGGGGAGAAATTGAAATGGATATTTAAGAGTAAGCTATCTTTTTGTTTATTGTGTGATTTCTTTATATTTGCATGTTGCATTGTGTGGTGGTGTAAGTTTGCTCTATATGAAGTCTGCCTGCTGTTACATTGACATAGTGACAGGCCCGAGATACAAGTTCTGCAGATTGTCAGGATATTTTCATTTGGTTCGGTGATGAGTTAATAATGCAGTGGCACAGCTTTTGGTGCAGGCTGATGTTCCTTCCACTTGTATACTATAAGGGAGAGTGAGTTTATCCCCATACACTTTGTAGACCTGTTTCCGTAGAATTCTTCTCAAGTATACTTAAAGTGCATTGACAGATTGAATATTTAAATATATTTGTAGAAGATAGTGTGAACTTTACAATTTATAGCTTTTGTTTAGGTCAGCTTAAGGTTGCCTATTCTGACATCCTTTCATTGTGTAATAAACAATTTCAGTGATTGTTTTTGACTGTGCTTTTTTTCAATTATTAGAATTTCTTTTAATGATACATGATTGGCTATTCTTGTTGTTCCAGTACAGCCCAACTTAATAATTCCAGTAGGGTTTTGCAAAATATATTGGGTGGACTTCAACACAACCCTGCCTGCAGCTACACACCTGACTTTTCGTCAGTAGAGACAGATTAAAATATTAAACTTAAAATTAAAAAATTAAACACTGTAAATTAATTCTTGCTCCCCAGTATTTATCTGATAACAGTACTAATGAGCCTTCTGTCGATTTGAGAAAATACTGTTTTTAATGCAGACAGTAGAGGGCACTGTTATCAGGCTTGAGTGCTTTTACGGTGTTAGAACAAACTTCCTCATGACTTTTTTTTTTTTTTTTTTTTTTTTTAAATGTGTATTTGATGACTCCAAGGACTGTCATTTAGACTGTAGCCTTGTGCACAGTGTGGAGTGTTGTAATCCTTTGAATTTGAAACATACATGTTTTCAGATTCCCAAAAAGCTGTAAGCTTGAAATAAAGGAATACTTAAAAGGGTAAAACTTCAGTGAAATTCTATCCATGTAGCAATAGAAATCTCTCCTGAGGTGCTGTTCAATACAGGAGTCTTCTTTATACCCTCAAAAACCCCACAAAATATTCTTCTGTAAATTGACCAGAGGGTTGGCTTTTTGGTTTAGGGTTTGTTTTTCTTTTTCTAGGTGAATGTCATGTTTTGTTTTCTAAAATGAAAATTTTATGCTCCTAGCAATACAGTTGTACAAGAGAAAGCAGTATGTAGCATGCTTTCTTTGTTGGTATCACTTTTTTGACGCTTAGAAGCTACTTCTGTTAAAGATTAAGCTGATGTTTATGCAAATTTTAGCAAATGTCCAGGAGCTACAGTTGTGATGCCATCTCACTTTGCTAGTTAGAGAATCTGTTTTATGATCACGATTGTTTTCTGAACTGCTTCAGCTTTGTGTCCTTTAGCTGTGTGACAGCCGCCTGATTCTTCCCTCACAGGACACTAGCCAGCTGAAGCTGTGGTTCTGCAGGCAATAAGCTCATTTCTCATTACTCCCTTCCACGTACTTGCACAGTAATTCCTTTTGGAAAATGCTTGCTTTCCTCCATAATGTGTGTTCAAAAATGATATAGTGAGGCAGTTTATGGCTGTCTGCTGTTACATATCTTCACGGTAATTTGTTGTTCACTTTGGTCTTTCTGGTAAACATGGTGTTCCTGAATGTGGCCAGGAGTATAGGTTTGTCCAGGCTGGTTGTATTTGATGGTTTGCAGTTTTTTGTTTAGACTCCATTCTAATGGCACTCTTTGTCCCATTTTCTGGGAGCGCGCTGAAGCATGGAGTTCTCCAACATCATGAGAAGG
This sequence comes from Chroicocephalus ridibundus, assembly GCF_963924245.1. Classification (NCBI taxonomy): domain Eukaryota; kingdom Metazoa; phylum Chordata; class Aves; order Charadriiformes; family Laridae; genus Chroicocephalus; species Chroicocephalus ridibundus. The sequence continues at coordinate 106,365,190 of NC_086285.1, forward strand.
CTTTCTATTTCTTAAGATTTTCTACTCAATCCAGAATTATTTTAAATCATTGATGTGACATGCCAATGGCAGTTTCCACAACCTGAGACACAGATCAGTTGTCAGCTATTATACTGGGGTTTTACTTATTTATTTGTTTCCATTAGGAAGTGGTAGACACTCCTGGGTTACCAGGGAATGTCCATTTCTTATTCTGCAGAATAACTGATTTGTTAACATTTAGTTTTGTATTTGTCTGCTTTTTGTTAGTGTTCATTAATGTTGTTCTTCATTTTATTGCTCTATTTTCAATTCTTTCTGCAAAATTCTTAACATTAAATTAAAAAAGTTATATCACACTTCATTGAACCAAGTGGATGGAGAATATATGGCTTCAGATCTTTTTTTTTTTTTCTGTTGTTAATACTTGCAGTGCAGTAACTAGCTGTTTTGCCACTGTGTTTTGTCTGTCTTTTAGCATTTTATTTTATGCTCCTTCCATTTAAAAAGAATTGGTAATATGGTCTTGTTGACAGATACTCTAGGGTGAATATGCTAAATACTTTCAAATTGAATTGAAGGTACTAGAAAACTTTTCTTGTTTTCAAGAAGCTGTGACAGGCTTTTCATATGACTCATAGAAGCCATGAATACTCCATCTAGCTTTTTAATAAACTTTCTTGAAATGTATTTACCTAGGTTTTCCACTTTTTAAGCATAGCTTTGTAGCCATATGGTAGTCTAAGCTTGGCTTTTCAGAGTTAGTCTGTGTTGATGTAAGTAAATGTGTTCTGCCTGCAAAACGTAATGGGGTGATTTTTGTGTGTTTAGAGAGCTCTTAAGATTTGTTTGTAAAATATCACATCATGTATTTGAAATGTTTTTGCTTGACCTTGAAGGTTGATTTGTAGTTTAAATGACCATTTCAGCATGATGAGGGGGGTTATTGCCACCAGAACTAGCGTTAAACACAGCCTTCCTGTGAAAATAATGATCAAATTACAACTTGCAACAACGGCTTGGTTAGCAAAACAAACTCGCTTGCCTTTTAGCTAAAATAAGTGCCTTTGAATTGCAGGGCTATTTGTTTCTTTCCTCTGAGGTTTGTCTACATGATGTATGTTCTCTATATTGGTATTCCCTTTATTTGGAAATATTTGTTCGCTATAACCTACAGTGATTAAAGGGCTTCTTTGCTGTTATACATGTCTTGCATAAACTCTGGACTATAGATATTACAAGGGGGCAAAGAAACAAATTCTAGATTAGGCTGAAGAAAGCTCTGTCCAATTTGTTTCCTCTGTGTTTCCCTTGGTATGTTTAACATAGCTTGCTCTGCTTTTAATTTCCTTCTATCATCTGGCTGGGATGAGGAAGGGGGGATTTCAGTACTTAGCACTTCAGGTTCTTGCTGATTTCTAGGCATACTTTTTCTTTCTTCTGGATATAAGGACTGCAATGGATCTTTTATATTTTAAAAAAATAATATAAAGACTGGATTAACTAATGCATGAATAATTAGCCTTCAGGTTCCTGACCTGTGTCTCTTATTTCCATTCTGGCTTAAAGTTAAGATGTAACTGCAACAGGGGATTTATAACTTGCACCTGAGCCAGGTGACCTATCTAGCAATGCAGCAGTTTGTGTTATTAATGCCATGCAATAGTAGTGATAGTTTAGGCTTCATTAATTTGTTAGTAGTATGGGTTTTTTAATCTGGTTTTATTCCAATAAAACTTCCATTTGTTTTGAATGAGTGAGAGCAATAGCTGCTTCCATTCAAACGTGAATTGCAGGTAACTGAATAGTCCTTTGGAAAAAGTGGTTGTTGACTGGTGTTGTTTAAAGTGTCTTGTATAAAAGCTCAACTTTAAATGAGGGCTTTCAATGTTAACTCAGTAAAGCTTGACTATTTATCTGAAATATTTTTATCTTGAATGAAATCTTGTCATTGGATTTGATTTACTGAGGTTTGGAACTGAACCATTTGGGTAGGTATCAACCTAATAGCCTTTTTTGCACTTTGAGCTGGATCCTGAAAGTGAATTCTGCTTACGTTTTCTTCACTGAGTTCTCTGGGACTTCACTGCAAGGACAGTGGGTATCACTGTCTGGAGTGACACATTTTCCTTCAACCATACAAAAAAATTCCTGAGCAAAGCCGTGTTGGTTTCACTGTATTCACACTCCTGTTCCAGACAGTGTCTGTCCTGAAACCTGCCGCTTCTGTCCTCTGTCATGCATTGGGCTGCTTCCTCCACACAGTAAGTATTCTTTGAACTCCCTGCTTGTGAGTGATGTCTTCCCAGCGTTGGTTTGTGGCCAAGCATCTCTTGGGAGTTGCTTGGCCCTGCAGTACCAATTCAGAGAAGTTTTCTGGCTTCTATGGTAAACTGCAGGCTCTCTTTCTCTGTCACTGCGCCTCCAGCTGTCTGCCTTCAGCAGCCACCAGGCAAAGGCTTTTGCTGCTCCTGCACACAGGATTCAGCTTTTTAACTCAAAGCCAGCCTTTCTGATATTGCTGCTTCTGTCTTCAGCCTCATGCTGATACTTGGGCTTGATTGAAGGAGAAGCACAAGCAAAACACTTCTCTCTTTTTTCACTTTTGCCACTTGCGTCTAAAACCTCTACAAGCCCCTTCAGTTATCATCTTACCATCCAGGGCCTGCTGCTGGATCCTGGCAAGCAGTATTTTCCTGGGTATTCCTTCTCTCTCTTCCTCTCTGTCTCTTGCAAGTGCTAGATACTTAGCTCCATTCCTTTCTTTTTTTTTAATTTTTTTTTTCTTTGAGGTCTCTAGGGCTTTCACTTACTCTTTTAAGAGACTATCTCTTGTTCAAGGAAATTTGTTTAAGGAATATCCTACTAAGAAGTCTGCTTGTGTCACAATGTGATGCCTTTTTTTTTTTTTCTAGTCAGAGATCTTGCTTGTTATGATGTACCCCAAATTATAATTAGACTGTTGGACTCCTTGGTTAACTTTCCTCCTACAATAGCAAGGGAAAAAAGAACAATTTAAAAAAGTTGATCTCTTCTGGGGGGAGAGGAAGACATACCAAAGAAATATGGTTATGTGTAGTAATAAAATAATAAAAAAAAAAAAGCCACAAAAAAATCTTAATAATTCTGTCAAAAAATGAAAGTGGGCCTTTGGAAAGCTATTTAAAAAATGAACAAATCCATAATTTAAAACCTTGATATAGGCATACTGCTTGTCAGTTTAAATGATGCAATATCCTTTCCAGGGAGGACTGATAGTTATCCTTATACCCTGTTGTATAGGGTTATTTGAGTTACCAGACAGAGCAGAGAGACTTAAAAAAAAGAAAGGGGGGTAGGTATCTCGTATTTTATTTCATATGTTATGTGTTGAGCTTGTCTCTTGGGGAGTGGGCACTGACGAAGGCACTGGTGGCATGAAATTTAAAATACAGAACATGGAATTTGCTGCTTGCATCTTGCATAAATCATTTAGGTGGCATTCGGATATTTATACTCAAATATACCAAATATTTTTAGCTGCTGCTTCTACTATGTATCACAGAACTAAAGCCCTGAACTGCAACTTAAATTCCCTATAATGTACTTGATATCTAGATATTGTTGTATGTCAGGGTTCCTTATTGGTGAGTGGGAGGAAATTAAATACATGGAGAAAAGCAGAAGGAACATTTACAGTGTACTTGGGCTTAGTTTGATTTGTAGTAGTATAATGTTATATATTGTTAATATTTTCAGGTGACATTGCAAATGGATATTTGAGGCTCACAGTTGTAAGCTTAAAGGATAATACAAAGCACTTGCCTCTTATTGGGACACTTGGCTTATCCTGGGAAACAGAGGCGTTTAAAGGCAATGTAAAGGTCAGTCAGAAATATTTTTTGTTTTTGTAAATGCTTATCTCAAAACAGAATTATGTTTATACATCCTAAATATGCCAGTTTAAAAAAAAAAAGTTTTTATTTGTGGGAGGTGTCTGTAACTAGTGAAAAGTCTCAATTCAAATATTGCAAAAATGATGTGAATTTTGAGGGGGGGGAAAAGTTTTATCCTTTCTGTTTTATAGTCTAGATTGCATGATAGACTCAGTATGCATGTGTGATGACTCCGGTGCTTTCCGCTCAGCAAAGATGCTGTGACTGACCAACACTGCTTGGAACTGATGGATAAAAAAGTGTACTGCAGATGTGCCTTTTGTGGGGGTTTTTGTTTGGTTTGTTGTTTTCCCTTCCCCCCCTCCCCACCCCGACATTAAGTCTTGAACTCCCGGGGAAATGCTCTGCAGTTCTGTTATAGCATGTATGTGCAATGAAAGTTATAAACTGTTGAAGAGTCGATTCGGACGGATACAGGCAGAAACGACAGTCCACATTCATGCAGTCAGCACCTAGCTCTTGAGTCACGTACATGGGTCAGCTGGATTAACTGTTTGTATTTTAGAGGAATTTTCACTTATTCTCCTGTATAAAATTCCTAAAATAGTTATTTTAAATAAAGTTTGAGATGAGTTCTCAAGTAGTGATTACTTGAGATTACTTGAGATTCTCAATTAGTGGTGAAGGCACATATTTTTAACGTATCTCAGCTTCGTGAATGTTTCAGAAGTAACAAAAATTCTGATAAATGTAACATAAGCACTACTGAAAAATGATATGGTTCAATACTTGACTTCAATTTTGGCATGTACTTTGAAAAAAGTAAAAATTAATAAAACTGTCATTTCTGTTAATCCTGCATAACTGTGTTTGATAACCTAATATGTTGCTCATAGACAGTCACATACTTGTTTATAGTTTATACTGTCAGCCAGCTTTCCTATGGAATAAGGACTATAAAATTTATCTTCAAAATTAGTAATCTGCTAGTATCTGTTGGGAACATCAACTACAGTTGACCTTAGATTACAGTTTCCATTCAGTTCTCCCTCTCTAATTGCTCATAGCAATTTTTTTTCCCCTCATATTCCTTGTTTGCATAGTAACAAGTGTGTTCACTTGCATTTTTTTCTCAGTTTGTACTAAACTTTTTTGAGTTGGGTGTTTGTTTTCAAAAGAACAATAAATCCTTCCCCTATGTGTGTTAATAAAAATATTGTATGTTGGTAATTACAAGAAATTCAAGCTAACAAGAAAACACTTCTATGGCAATTGTTTGCTGTCTTTCTTTAATTGCCATAAATGTTCATTAAGAACCATAGTGCAGGCTCGAATTAGTTTATTTTAATTTATTTTTTTTTTTTTACCAAGTCCTGTAGTGACAAGTCAAGGGACAATGGTTTCTAACGGAAAGAGGGTAAATTTGAATTGGACATTAGGAAGAATTTTTTTTTTATGATGAGGGTGGTGAGGCACTGGACTATGTTGCCCAAGGAAGTTGTGGATGTCCCATCCCTGGAAATGTTCAAGGTCAGGTGGGAGGGGGCTTTGAGCAACGTGGTCTAGAAGAAGATGTCCCTGTCCATGGCAGGGGGGTTGGACTAGATGATCTTTAAAGGTCCCTTCCAACCCAAATCATTCTATGATTCTATATGATTTACGGCTGCTTGGCAGAATTTTTTCTTCCATGAAAATAATCATGAGTAGCACATAAAAATCTGGGAAATTAACTGTCAGAGGAAACAGAGAGCTATGGCTGTAGTCTTCACTTTAGCTCTGTCCTTTGTGCTTACAGCATAAGTCATACTGAATATTTGTTTCTAGGAAAAAAAAAAAAACAACAAACTTTTTTTTTTTTAAACCCGTCTTTTTGTGGTGAGAGATTGTGCATGTCAATATATAGCTGTAGGTAGAATTCAATTTTGCTTTTAACATAAATCTCAAACTCTTAAAACATGTGAAGGCCAAATCAAATCAGCCATGGCAGCAGAACATGCCACTGCCTTTATTTTATTGGAATTTTTTTTTTCTTTTAATTTGAATTTTTTACAATAATCTAAGAAAAAAAAAAAAGCTTTTTTAGGCACTTCTGGGTATTTTTTGTAAAAAAAAAAAAAAAAAAAAAAAAAAAAAATTGCTGAAGTACAGATAGTTGGAAATACATGGGAAGAAAAAAACCCCAACACTCAAGGCCACCCTGCTTTAGTCTTCATAACTGGTACTTGATATGCAAGATGTCAGACCAGGAAATACTAATTCTTTCTTGTTTCAAGTAAATTTGTACTTCATATAAGTTATTAAATGATCATCAGATTTGGTTTGAATTTTGTAGTTTCAGCATAGTCTACAGTAACAAACTTAAGAAAACTATGTTTCACATTAACTCTTATGTATGTGCCATCTGCTCTGTATTGTTTGATTGAAGTACAGTAATAGTGAAAAAAAAACGTTAAAGCAATGGAAGCACAACTATGTAGTACAGTGAAATAAAGCATTCCAAATTAATTTTTTGGCATGGAGTATGTGATGTTGGTTTGTTTATGTTCTTGGAGCATATGATACTCTTGGAATTAATGCAGATATACAGCATAATTAAGATAATCTGATTCATTTAGTGATTCAGAACTCATGAGAATAGGTAACAGCTGATATTAACAATGACACACAACCCATATGCTTTTAAGGCACGCGTAAAACCATCAGTTTGCAAGTGCTGAAGAATTGTCATCCTGACTTTAGCATTATAAAATGGTATAGTTGTGTAGTGTTGTGAAGAAATATTTTCAAGAATTTTTAAAAGGAAGAATTATTTGGAAGGTGGAAAGATATATTAATCTTAACTTTTTGGCATCTGAAGCTTGCAGCCATTCAAAAAATGATGTTTACCTTTCATTTATAGCTGGCATGTAAAGGTAATTGTCATATGTGTACACTGACTTGGGAGTGGTCTCCTTGAGTACCTTTTGCAAACATTGCCGCATTCATGCAAGTTTAGCACCTGAATTTAAACTTAGGTTTATTTCTCATATTGAAAGGACTTATCATTATTTGAATGAAACACAGATGTTAAAGGCTTAAAAAATGTTCAAGAAATAATGTCTGATTTAGGTTGGCAGTGCTACCTTCTGTAGCGCAGTTTTTGATGTCTGTAGATTGCAATCTTGATTTCTGCAGGAAACCTCTAAATAAGTATTTGTTGCTTTGCAACAGTCAGTGGAGCACTGTCAATTATATTTTAAATTTTTAGCCTTCATACCAAAAATTGCTCTTTGAACCCTTGATATTTCTCCTAAAATCATGGACAGATCTACTTACTGTGCCACAGCATAGGGAAATAATGTCTTCTGCTTGTGTTTGTAGGACTGCTGTGTGATGGATGTTACTCTCTTGGATGAAGCTGGAAAACCATTCTGGTGTTTCAGTGCCCCAGTCTACATGGAACTATCTTCCAAGGCATCTAGCTTTTATGACTACATGGGTCATATCTATACCACAGACTATGCAGATTCAGAGGGTAAAGTCTGTGTTGAGTTGGTATGGTTGGAAGAAACCAAGGAGTATTTTATAGTCAACTTGGTGCTTTATATAAGCACCAGAAAGGTAAATAACTGGTATGGAACAAATTACTGACTTAATTCGGTCACTAATTTCATTGCTTTAAAAAAAACCCACAAAACCAACAACAAAAAAAACCCAACAGAAAACACATTAAACTTCTGATGCTTAAAATTCATACCAATGAGCACATCTGTTCCCGTAAATTTTTCAGTAACAAGTGCAATTGCATAATTTGTTTAATTGGTATTGGAGGGATTGAAGAGACACGTTGATATAAATGAATGTTTTTCTTCTCTGTTGATAGTCTGTTTCTGATACTTGGTATATTGAAATTATTTTTAGGAATATTTTTCTTTATAGATAATTGTTACTATGGTTAAGACATTGGTTCTTGTGAGAGACATACTGTGAAGATGCCTTACCTTATGTAAGCTACACTGTTTTTGAGAATATTGACTTTTATGCCTAGTAGTAAAACAGCATGTGTGCTGTTCCCTTCAGATTCATTAGTGTTGTTGGTAAATAACAGGTTTTGTTAGGTTTTGTTAAATGCATAAATACTTTTTTTCAGAAAATACTTCACTTAAATGTATTCTAGTAGGTAACAGATAGTAGGAAGTCACAGATATGAACAGTATGCCAGTTAAGGCATTTGTTAAGAAAATCACATACAATATCTACTATGAAATTTTTTAAATTCCTCTTTGTTCTGTTTTCCCATGTTCTAGCCTTCTGATTTGAGCCTAGATACTCATGTCATATCTTGCCTGATGAATAAGTGTCCCAATTATCAGCACAGCTGAGCCGATGTCTGCTCTTACTGAATGCACGTAACATTCAGTTGTTTTGGAAACGATGCATATCTGGTACCGTTTATCTAGCAATAAGTATTCATATAAAAATTAAATGTATGTGCCTGATCTTTCAGGTTCCTTGAAGTAACTTTAGGACCAAATCTACTCCTTGCATAAAAAAAATAAAATGACACGGTACTGGGACTCTAGTGCCATTACATAGCGTGTTACAAACCACAGCAAATTTGTGCAGTTTCACAGTACTCCATTAAGAAAGAAACACAATGTCTGTTTACATCTGTGACTTTATTATAGTAGCGATTTCCTTAAACAAATAAAGAAAAGAGAGAAATTATTTTTAAGTACATTAACTGGTTCATGCAAGCAATGTTTATGTATAAGCATTTGTGCTCTATATTACAGAGACAGTAGGAGATCTACACTACAGCAATAGGGTTGTTTCTTAATGTAACTTTTAAAGATAATAAAGTTAAGGCTGATTGAGTTCTAGTATGACTTGTATAACCTTGCCTAAGGAAGAAACATTTCTGTGTTTGGTTGTTTGCCAGCGTAACAAGCATGATCAGTTCTGTCTCTTTTCTTATTGACTGCTGATGGTGACTGTGGTCCCTTGAAGTAATATAAATATTTTAACAAGTGGACTGGGTGTGATGAATGCCAGAACAACATACTGAAATTCATGCTTCACAGACAAGTGTCCAGTCAAGATTTTCTTTTGCCTGAAGTTAGACTTTGAGACACTATCTTTAGTAAGGAAATGATAGCTCAGTCCCAAAGTCATCCTGGTTATTGGCTTCACTGCTAAGCCTGTAAACGAAGATGTAGAATTATTCTGGCTACGTTGATCCTTTGAGATGTGCAAGTCTGTTCTCTGACCTGCTGTGAAGCTACCAAAGTCAGTGGGCACTCAGCAGCCATAAAATGGCAAGAATTCCGTCACTGCTCATTCTAGTTGAATTTTTGTTGCATTTTCAATATTTGTGTTTGTGTTTTGTTTTTTTTTTTTTAAAAAGTACTTAATTTTCTTTAAAGAGCAATCAATTTCTAAAGCATTTGACTGTTTTGTACAATCGAATGTTTTAAGTATGGTGTCACTATTGGAAACGAACCAAGAGAGTATGCTGTCCCTTCCCCCAGTACTCTAGTAGCCTGAAAGTTTACTAAGTGAATTAACTGTCAACCTAAAAAGTCGTATAAGGCATAGCAGAGTTTCCTCAGCCTACTTATTGCTAACTTATTTCTGCTGGTCATAAACAAGAATGTGTACATGCAGCAGACCCAAGCAAATGGTGGTTCTGAGATCTTCAAAAATGGACATAACTGTTGCAGAGCTGTTCTTGTGCATCTTCACTGAAGTTACAGGACAATAATCTTGTCCTTTCTGAAGATATGAAGACTAAGAATCCATTTTTACCTCTTCAGATAGGCCTGACATGGAACTAAACCTGCTGTAGTAGTATGCCATGTGCACACTACTTTAATTTCAGCTAACAGTTGCTTTTAACTTGCAGAGCAGAAGCAAATTCCGTAGTTACCACCTGTATGATCAAACCTGGAAAGTTACATGTGGCTTCACTCAAACTTCCATTTCTTCGGCTCCCATCTTCCTTTCTTTGTATAGGTGAGGACACACACTGAACCTCCACAAAGAAATAGGATGACATTAGGTAACTGCACTGGCTCTTTTCATGAAGGAAAATATAATCTGTTCCAAAAACCTGCATGTTTTTATAAAATCTTTGGCTAATCTTCTGCTAAGTCCTTTTTTATATACCTGGTGCAAAAGGTGGTAGGATGAGTCGCAGATATAAGTCGCGATAAAAGATTCTTGCTCTATAAAAGACAATTGTTAGAACAAACATGAAAAATGGAGGCACCAGTTGAAATCTGATCCTCAAAGCACACAGCTGGTCATGACACTAAACCTTGTATCTCTTTTTTTCCCTTAATGCCTCAGGATTCTTGCAGCAGCTTTTAATGATTTTGTTAGTGTTCCATGCTGAAGACAGGACAATGTCTTTGTTGTAATTGCATCATTTATCCAAGTAGTAGGACAATTTCTGTGAGAGAAAGTATAAGCATCAAAAAGCTAAAGATTTTACTTGTATTTGTGTGCTGTTCAGGGACCAACTCATCCAACTAAAAAGAGAGTAACAACCACCAGCTTCTAAATGTGTATGTTTAAGTACTCTGCAACAGATAGAACTGTAATATTTTTAAAAGCGTGATTTACCTGGTAGGCAAGCATAAAAACAGTACTTATGTTTATTTTATTGCAAATATAATAGTGCTCATTTAACATAATGAGTTTAAATTGCATTGAAAAGGAATCAGTTAGTATAAAAGAGTGATTTAATGAAAGGGCTTTTATGAGATTATTCCAACAGTGGAGGAGTTGTCTTTTTAATAGAACTACATCTAAATGTTAATCCTGCCATTTGTCATTGTTTTGCCAGATGTCTGCTGTGTACCTAAATGCTTCCATGTTCTGTGTTCTTGATTTTTTTTTTTTATTTTTTTTTTGAGAGAGGGGTACTTGTAAATGGAAGATGTCTTCCATGAACCATTCGTTAATATTCTTGGGCACTTAATGTGATCTTCCATTGATACAAGCTAGAACTGCGTTGGTTTATATCATCTGAAGAATTGTCCTTAATTTTAATGCTGCCACTCTGCAATCATTGCTCTTTACTACAGTTGGCTTCCTTTAGTGGGGAACTAATAGCAGCTATGTATTTCTGAAGTCTTTTTAGCGTAAGGTAGTAATCAGACTGTCCTTTCAGTTGTTTTGGGTTTTCTTCCTATCTTTTTGCAATTGCTATTAGAGAACAGTCTCTGCTTTCATAATGCATTTCTATTCCAATGTGCTTTTGATACGTGTGATTGAATACAGAAAGCAGTTGTATGGTGGATAGCCTCATCACAGATATTTTTTTTTTTCTCTGCCTGGTCTCCATCTCCCTATTTAGTAGGCATGTTTTGATTTGCATTCATCCATTACATATTTAGGTATGGTCTTGATATTGTTGAAACTGTTCTCACTGTCATATGCTTGGCTTTTGAGACAAGCACCGTCCTTTCCACCCTTTCCTCCCCCCCATCATGTACTCAGCTATATGGCTATCTGATGTTAGTGATTGAGTACTTAGCAAAAATATATTTACAGTATAATAAGGTGTCCTGGTTTGAGATAGAACAGAACCAATTTTCTTTTCAGTAATTTTACTTTTCAGTTAAGTCTCTTCTAACTAACTGTACTTTTTGAAATTAGTGGCGTATTTTTCAGACAGTGTCTGCTTCTGGCAGTGATAAGGCCTGATGTTTGTAGTTAATGCCAAGTACCGGTATGCAGAGAGGCTCTTGCTTGTGCTTTTTGCTGTAACAACCAAGGTCAGCTGTTTGTTGTGTGCCCCACTGGAGGGCTGGAGGCAGAAGAGTGTAAAGTGGTCGCACCTGCGGGGAGGAGCAGACAGGACAGGTGACCCAAAACTGACCAACAGGCTGTTCCATCCCATCTTCATTGTGCTCAGCATAAAAGCTGAGGCGTTAAAGGGGTTAGCTGTCGTCTTCAGTGGCTGGCATCCGAGGAGGACTCTGTCTGTTCTTCTGCCTTTTGACTTCGATCTGTGTGTTCCTGGATCCAGTTCCTGTTCATTGCTGAGTCCATCTAGGACTTTACCAGTGCCTGATGGTGACATGATTCTCATCCTAGGAGCTTGATACTGGTTTTATATGTATATCTCTTATATATTTCATTATTTTATTATTGATGTGATTATCTTTTCTTTTATTATTAATCTTTCATTAAAGTAGTTTTAGTTTTCTTTTCAACCCACGAGTCTCTCTCCCTTCTCTCCTGGGAAGGGAGAGAGAGGTTAAAGAGAGCATCTGTCGATTGTTTAGTGGCCAGTCCAGCGTAAACCGCGACATGAGGATACCATGAGCTGAAATGCGTTAATACTGTTTCAGAATCTAGACAAGTGATCAAGTTATATATCTTTAGTATATCTTAATGAGTTACTGTCTAGCAACAGTCATGTAGTAGTCTACCATGTATTTACCAGGTGTTCCAACACATTGAAATGATTAGGAGGAGATTTAGGTAAAAGCATTTGCTCTGCCTGTCTGGCATATTACTACAGCTCATCAGATATGCAGCGACTCACTAAGTTGTGATAACCAAATCTGAGTTCAAATATAACCTTATTAGAAACTGCACAGATAAAACAGTGTTTTGAGAAATTAAAATAAGAACAAGTGATGGGTTTTAATTTCTGCTTGTGTGTAGTGGGTTAGAAGGACATTAATATAAAAAGTTAAATTCTGTCATTGTTTCCTGTCTCCTGCTTCTACCTTAAATCAGGATGGGAAATGGTGGCAACGAGGATAACTAGTGAGTTGTGTGTGGTGAGGAAAAATGAATTGTACTGAATATCAAAGCATTGCTTATGCTATTCTTATTTCAAATTTTAAACCATCTAGGAGTCTTTCTCATGCTGTGCCTCTTTTGAAATGTCCATCGGAAAGGACTAATATTGCTATGTATTAATGCTATTTCAGTTGTAGAAGTGTTTATTATAAAAGTTGAAAACTGTAAGGCTTTTAAACACACCAAAGAAAACTGAAATGTGAGTTATTCTTTCTGGGTTTAAGTTGTTTATCTCATTTTGAAGAGAGATGAACCTTTTGGAGCAAAATGCGTTTGAGTCATACTGATCATATATTAGTAGGTAGGATTACTTTTGTTCTGCACATGGACCCCTTGGAATGCATGTTAATATTTTTTTCTCTCCTGAATCCGTCATGCAAAAAGTTAAATTCAGCTGTCTTGATGAAATCTTATCCAAAAAAATGCAAGGTAGGGAAGACTCTGTAATGGCTAAGTAATGTCCTGTTTATTCACTGAAATGCCAGAAATCAGCTTAGTCTGCAGGGATTAGAAGGCATTTACGATTAAACAAAAAACCACCACCACCAAACCCCTCAAACTAAGGCAAATGCTTAGCTTATCAGAGTTCAGTATCATCAATATTTCCTCCTTACCAAAGATTAAAAACAATTTTTTTACAAATATGCTGAAAAAAACCCCTCTTGATGTTCAGAAAAATCTGGAAATAATGAGTAAAGATAAAAAAATATATGTTTAGAAATATACTGAAAACTTTCAGTACTTGGAAAAATCTGGGAATAACAAATAAAGTCATTATTCTTACTAATGATTATCAGTGGTTCTTTGTTGATTATCTCATTGGTTTTATAATGCCTTGATTTACAACTTTCCCTTATTTTTTTCCATTAGAAATATGCAAAGAGGTGTCCGTGTGTGTGTAGTGAAAACGTTTAACAAAATCCTTAAAAGAGAGGTAAGATACTCTGAAACTAAATCATTCTATTCCAAGTTTGCTACCTGTATGATATGGTAAGTAAAAGAATGTTTTTGAGAAAAGACACCCCCGTCATAGTAATTATACCACATGTTTTGTTCTAATTTTTACACACGTCTATAAGGATCTTAAAATTTCAGTTTTAATTCTGTTGTAGAGTAGATTTGCAAGAGTGGAATATTTGTGCATGCGGAAAGCATGAACTTGGGAACACTAGTGTTATGCTATCCTGAAAAGACATTTAATGAATAAATAATGGAATAATACAATTACTTGGGAATGTTTTTATTTCAAGTTTTGCATCTGCTTTCACGTGTTGTAGGACACATGGTGAAGACTAAGTTGGAAATACACTGTCTTTAGCAAGTAGTAGAAGTAATTGACGTCCTGCTCCTTTTTTTTTTTTTTTTTTTTTTTAAAATCTTAGCATTTCAGCTAAGCATTTTACAGCTTTTATACATTCTTTAGAAAAAATGATGGTACAAATGTGCTTGCATGGAAAAGCCATTAAGTTACGGTACGTGATCTGTGTTTTGCTCTGGGACCAGCAGATTTATGTCTGAATCCTACCTTCTGTTGTGTGTTAAACAGGTGATATTCTAGTGTTAACAGTCCATTTTCTGCTTCACTTCTTCCTCCATGGTATCCTGAAGAAGTCAATTATATGCATATTTTCAAAGTCCCAAACCCAATCAAAGATTTGCAACGTTACTGAATAAAAATTCATCTGATGTGAAATGATTGGTTCAGCTAATTGGAAATGACGCATGTGACCATTCTGAAACTGCTAGAAGTGAAGCTCGAAGCCAGGATACTATAACAAATCTAGAAAGGTGTGGAACTGGGGATGAGTGACATAGTAGTAGTTAGTTTCCCACAGATAAATTTATGTAAACAGACTTTGATATGTACAAAGTGTGAGCAGAAGGCAGTTATTTTGGCCTTCAGTTTTCACTAATTTCTTTATCTGTCTAGGAGTTTGTGGAGCACAAGAACTCTTGCCCCAATTTACTCAGTATTCCTGAGGGATCAAAACTCAAGTATTGGACTCCAGTTTTATGCAGCTGGAGACCTCTACATGTGCGTTGGTTTAGGATTCTCGTTGGAATTGAAGTGGTAGTTAACCTGTCTGTTGTTGAACTGTATATCAGAAAGTTTGCGTTGTTTTATGCAGTTCTATTCCATTAAAAGCCAGGCTGCAACAGTGGCTTCTCTCAAAAACATGAATTCAAAAATTTATCTGTTACTGATGAGTACATTCATACAGTGCCTTATTCTCATTAACCAGCAAACAAGAGTGGAAAAAACCCAGTGCCACAAAGTTTATCACTTCTGAGAGACATGAGGCTTTTTTCATGGCATCTCCCTGCAATGAGTGTTTGCAAGTACAGTGTAATCTCTAATGTACTAGGGGCCTTCCAGTTAAGTTACTAGATATGCTTATATGTGGAATTTTAATTTACTGTCGCAGGGCATGCTCTTAGACTCTTCTGCTGTGCCTTGGTCTCTCATTTGACACCTGCAGTAACTCTGTGCAAATTGTGTACAGTAATACTTCGGTGCAAAGAGGAAGATGTCTGCAAATTTTAAAGTCCGAAGAGAGGCCCATCTGCACATCCATATTTGTGTTACATGGGACATTTATTCCAGGATTTATTAAAATTGGAATTTCAGTTGGTGCTTTAGTTCAGCTCTCTGTTTATTCCTACTAATTCAGCAGTAAGGATTTCCAGTGTAGATGTCCTTTATAATCTCATATCTCTATGAGAGCTGAAATAAATTATCTAGCAGTGAAACTGAGCAGAATTACATTCAGTAAGAGGAAGATGATTTACATTTTCTGATTTGTGTTGATAGTTTCACCTTGACTATTAAAAATCTGATTTAAGCAAATTACCTGTTTCCAACTAATACTTGGGTATTAGCATAAACCCAGTCTTGATTCTCGCTTTTTTTGTCAGAAGTTTTATAGAAGCTCCAAATTTACGACTGCTTGATCCAACTGAAAATAATGCACGCATTTGACTGTTCTAGCAGCTCCTTGTTCCTCTAAGATTCTTCTCTGAAAAAGTAATTTCATCTCTGTTAGATATAAGAATAATGGAAGTTGATTTACCCCCTTTTGTCCGGCATTAGTAATTTTTGCTGAGGAGTTTTCATTACATTTAGGTTCTTATGGTGTAGACATACTTACCTAGGTAGAGAGTATGTGTGTATCTGTGTGTGAAAACTTATTTATAATTCCAGGTAACCATAATACATTTTCTAGCTGTGAATAATTTGC
This sequence comes from Chroicocephalus ridibundus, assembly GCF_963924245.1. Taxonomy (NCBI): domain Eukaryota; kingdom Metazoa; phylum Chordata; class Aves; order Charadriiformes; family Laridae; genus Chroicocephalus; species Chroicocephalus ridibundus. Next base: position 106,381,085 of record NC_086285.1, read on the forward strand.
TACCTCCTTTAAATTTGCAATTTGAATCTTTTTCCAAGGACTGAGTTTTTGGAAAGTTGTTTTTCAAGACCCAAAGACGATCTTAAGACACTGGATCTTTTGCCACCTTGCGCCTCTCCCCCTTCCCTTCCCCCCCCCCCCCCCCCCCCTTTTTTTTTTTCTCTCTAGAGGCCTATGCCACATCATCGCAGCAAATTTCAGACAGGGCACTTTCTCATTTTACTCCTTTTACTGCTTCCCGCCCCCAGCCCTCTGGAAGCACCCACGGCCTTTGACTAACCTTGTTGTGCATTTGGCATTCCAGGCAGCCTCTATGTAGGGCAATCTCATTCCTTTCATTTCCTTTTCTTGTTTCAATGTGATATATAAAATAACACACACTAACTTGCACACAAAGTCTTGTTGATAGAGAATGGCCTATGACAGTTCACGCTGTTTTTCACATGGGTAGCAGCTGGCATCTGTGCAAGGTCACCTGCAGTTAAGCGTTCATCTTTTATACTGTTAGGGTGCTTCTTCTCAAGGCACCAAAATAGCTTGTAATCTGGCTGTCCTTGTAATCTATTTTCATTGAATGATCCTGTCTTGTATATGCTTACCCACTCTCTCCTTCCCTCTCCTGCTGTATGTATTTCTTGTAGAGGTGTTTATATGAGGAAGCAAAGAACCTCTTTACTACTAAGAGGGTATAGGATAGGCAACAACCGATAACTTTCAGGCACTGGTCACTACCAGCATTTCCTATGTAGCAGACAAAGACTTGAGCTGGAGAGCAGCACCAAGTTCTGCTGTCTTAGAGGAAAATGAATACTTCCTCCCTCAGCTTCCCCCGTGTACCCCTTTCTTTCCCGTGAAGGTAGTGAAAGACTGTAGTAACAGGGTTCCTACCCTAGGTAACTCACTAAGGTGCATAGAGACAGTTAAATCTAAGGCCTTTGAGTCCACAAACTTTCTTGCACCAAGGAAGAGATAAGAGCTTGTCATGAGATGAGTCCCAAAAAAGAGATGGAGGTTGGGTGGAAGCAGAAAGATGCGTATGGCCCATGGAACCCATTGGTTTGTTGTAATCCTTACAGAGACATGAATTTCTTTTATTTCCAGGACATGTCTCAAAATGCAAAGTTTGCCCGTGAGCTGGGAGATTTACTGAGCAGTAGTTTACTTGAGTTTTGGACTAGGCCTTCTGTGATTTAATTGTGTTACTGACAATACCAGTCTCCTGTGCTATGGGCCCCTCTTGAGGGTTCAGGAAATGCGATGTAAGGCTGGTACAACAAATGTAGCCAACAAATGGTAATATTTACAGCTCCTCCTTAGAAACTACAACAGGAGACTGCAAAAAAAAATGTCACTGTATGTAACAACACATACAAGGGTTGCAGCTGAAGGTGGAAGAAAGTTCTGTACTCTGACTTCAACCTCTACCTCTTTTTCTTATTTTTTTCCTATTGCTTTTCCTTTTTTACCTGTTTCTTCCCACCCACGCTTTTTTACATTAGATACTGCTTCTGTCTTATCTTAATCCAAGTGGTATCCATAGAGGGGATCAGGGAGATGTCCCTTGTTCATTTATCTGCTGAATATTTGGTGGGTTTACTGCTGGGAGCTGCCAGGACCTTTTTTAGATTCATCAGTATCAGAAAAATGGTCTGGCCACATCGTGACTACAAGAAATTTTGTTTGATGTCTTCCCGCGAGTATGGAACTGAATATCTTATAAAGCTGCAAGGCGATTCCTGATGTCCTTGATGAAAACAACAGTAGCTGCCCAGTGGATTAAAGCAACTGAGAGACAGAAGATTCCAGTACAATGTAAACTTGTAAAACAGCAAAGTTCATACAGAACATGTCACACTGGTAGCATCTGCTTACTACTGGCAGAGTTGGACAGTTTATAGAATGGGTTTCAGCCATTAGTAAGGAAAATGTGAACTGAAGCATGAATTAAATATGTATGGTAGCTGCAATCTGGCAACAGGGACTTAGTGAACTTTCTAGCCTTCTATTCTGTAGGGACATAAATCATAAACAGCACTTTTCCCTGCCACCTTCACTAATGCTTATTTTCACATTACACTCCTACAACTTTGTGACAGACAGCAAGAGAAGTCACACAGACATGTGAGATTTGGCTCAGCTGGTAGAATTTTCAGGCTGTAAAATAGGGAGTGGGGGAAAGAAAGGGTCTTTTGTGAAAATGTTTAGCTTAACTTCTGTTGCAACTTACAGATTCTGTAGAAGAAATTGCATTCTAATCATTTAGCCTTAAGAAAGTTAACACGTAAGGAAGTTTAATGAGTTAGGTTAAACTGAAAGGAATTCTGTAATTTGCACTGATGTTGGTTAATCTTATTCACTGGGTTTAAAAAAACTCCTGTTGACATTACTGGTGATGCTTTTCCTAGTTTGCATTTTAAGTGAATTTAAGGCTATGTAAAGTGCTTCCTTCAGGCAGAGGTGTTCTAAGTAGTTCAAGAATGGTGCGGCATGGGTGGCATTAAAGTTCATCAGAACTTCACCCTGGGAGTGTCACCTCCGGACATACACAAGTAGCTCAGCAGTCATGTCCTTTCAGCTTCACTACTTCTGGAGATACTAAGCGTGATGCAGCAAGTTAGCATCATCATCATAGAGAAATTCTACCCTGCAGTAGCATAAACCTGCAGTTTGGTTACAATCTTTAGATAACTGTGGGAAGAAACAGGTTTTAACATGCAAGCAGTTTATATCTCTGTTACCTGCTTATCATTTATGTGGCTGATCTTATCCTGCTGCCTTGAAGTAACTGTAAGGAAGCATATCTTATCTGATAATGAAAGAAGGCTATGTTGAATTTTTTGACTGGATTTTAATCAGTGACTTGAAAGGTACTATCTACTACAAAATCTCTCTTTGAGTATCTGTGCGTACATATAGTTTGGCTTTTTGGGAATAAAATCACCACCTGTTTCTCCTATAGTCCCAGATGTTTTTCAGTGAGAATATCGACAGAAGCATATCTGTGGGAAAGGATTTGATCCCAGCAGGATTTATGCGATAAGTGTACTTAAATATGTGAGTGTACATTTGAAAAGTGTAAAGTTCTGTCAATACATAATTTGCTTTTTGTATTCACATTCCCCTCATTGCCTTTGAGAAGGTTTATTTCTGTTCTTATTGGAAAATCTCTTTTCTCTGTCTTTCCAGCATTACATAGGAGGCACTGTTCTTGTGTTGCAGCACCTGCAGTCATGGTAAATACAGAATGGTAAAATGCATCTCCTGTAATGTTTCTAATAAGGTTACTGAGAGAAAGATAATTTTGTAAGGTCTCTGTGAAAAACCCCTATTTTTTTCTGAGAAGTGAACGTTGACAATCGGAAATGGATGCTTGAAAAGAATTCTAAAAGTAGTTGGGGCCAGTTTTGCTGGGCTGAGAAAAATGAGGTTCATGTCCTTTCCTTTCTCCCGCTTCCAGCCAGCGTATCTTGAAACCGTGGCAGTTAATCTAGGGATAGTCACGCAAATATCCTTTCTTAGTAACTTCTCTCCCCACGTGGTTACACTGATGAGCAATCTTTACTTTGTAGGTTAGGCTTCATTTGATTGTATGTGCCTGTTTATCACTGCCCTAGAGTCACTCATTGAACAGCTAGTTACTGAGCGTGCAGTCCTAGGTTGTGCTCATTGTGACCTTTGGGCTTCTGCACATTTTGTCTTGAACGGCGTCTTCTCAGTAGCATTCTAGCTGCCATCCAGCAGTTCCTGTCTCCTCAATGAATTCTGTTCCAGGCTCCCTGTTTTCATTATGCCTGGGTCAATCCCAGTGTTTCTGCTACAGTCATTTCTATAATATGTAACAAGTTGCTTTCTTTGGGCTGAAGAGTCAGGATGGTTCCACTGTAAAATGTGCAAGGGGGTCAAAGTTGGACTTTGCTGCTAAGGTTTGCATAAAAAATGGGTTATATTTCACTTCCTCTTAGTTAATTAGTATGGTTGAAACATAATTGTTCGTCTAAGCTGAAGCAAGAGATTGCTTTGAAGTGTTTTTTATACCAGCAGATCTTTGATCAATGAACCAAGAATCAACAGCTTGTATAGATTTTAAAACTTCTCACTGCCCAAGCTCTGCAAATGTCTTCTATATTTGCTTTTGATATAACAATGTCTTTTGTCTAGTGTTTCCTTAGAACTGCTCAGTTTTCTGCACAGCATGAAGTTGGATAGATTAAGAAAATACTCTGTTTTACCTAAAAACTTCAAAACCCAAAATTTTTAGGGAGTAATCCTAAGCATTATTTTTATTATAGGGTTTGGAAGATCTGCTAATTTGTGTTATGCTTTTGGCAGTGCAACCTTTGACAATGCGATTCCTTACTCTTCCCCCCCGCCCAGGTGTCTGACTACAGTGGCGAAAGCAGGCATGGGAGTATGAATCTTGAAGACTTGAAAATCACAGGAAAATTAAGAAGTGTCTGAAATCTATTATTGAAGACCTGTTATATTGAGCTAGTGAGATACATTATTGAGACCTGTTATATTGAGCTAGTGGTTTATGCTGAATTGCCTGTTCGTGGGTGGTAAAAATTTATTTGGAACTTAAGTAGGAAATGGGTCACCAACTACCACCCACCAGACAAGTAACACTATCCCCCATATCCTAAGCTCTCACATGGAAAGGAGAAGTGACAGTATATATTTGAGGAGACTTTGGACTGCTTATCTTTTGTTAAGTGTGATGAACATAACTAACTCATAAATCTCACTACTGTCAGTGCTGTTAAAACAGATGTATGACCCCATTTGAAAGTGGCTGTTGCATTTTTGTTCTGTTTTACGTTTTTCCCAGGTAATTTCCAAACTCTGTTGTACCTTACTGAAATACTATACCATCACTGTTGGAGAGTCATTTTGTATGGAAGCAATGACATTTTTTCTTTTGTACCTAAATGTTGACCTGGAATTTCTGTTACCTATTGAGAGTCAGAAGGCTGCTAGTACAAATGGCAGCATCTTAGAAAAATTTACCACCATTTCTTACTACTTATGATGAAGTAATGAGTAGAAGCTTCTGAAGTGCCAGGCTTTAGAAACTGAAAAAACAATTCAATGTGTTCTCACTTGACTGCATTTATTTAACCGGCAGTTAGTAAAAGAAACCAAAATACCCCAGAAAGGTCTTTGCAAGATGGAACAGTATCCGAAGGAATGCCAGAGTCCAAGGTAAGTACTTCTGTTTATGCAGTTGTTCTGTTTCCTGCTTGTGCAAAAATGTAAAAATCTTAGGAAACTATATTTAGATGTTTAATATGAATAACTGTTCTGTGTCTTTCACCATAGGTGTACTCTTTATTGACTGTTTTTGTGTTGTAACAGTGTGGTGGAGAAAGACATCTGACTTAAGATGTGTTAGCACTGTGCAATGCACTACTGCTGCCAGGATGCAAAAGATGGCTCTGAGATAGATAATGAAACTCCTCCGCTCAAGGACGTTTGTAGGTCCTTGTGCGGGTTTAAAGAATAGTATAGCTATGGCAACACAACTGCGTTGATACAGTTCTGGAACTGGAAGCATAGTGTTAGCTTGGGTATCTTTCTGAATTCTTCTGCACCACATGCGAGAAAACGTTGAATGATTTGATTTAAAAAAAAAAATAAAAAAAAAATAAAAGCAGCCCCAAGGCTGAAAAACTGCAAGCGTTTTCAGTTAAGACAGTCATCCTCCTGATTAAAAAAAAAAAAAAAAAAAAAATCTACAGGCTACACTGCTTCTGAAATTGATGTGCAGCATCTGAAGGTAGCCAAGAACCAGTCTATTATGTATGTGATGAGGTTAAATGGGACACAACTGTAATGTTACACAACTGTACAATATTTCTAATACCTGATGGACAAGGATAGTTCGGCTTGTGTTGAAGCCCAATAATATGGCAGGTGGATGTTGTTTGCAGTAAGTAAATTGACCTTAAGTAGTATGCAATGCCAGAGTGATGGCTGAAAGATGATTCTAGCAGATAAGCAAGAAATACATACTTTTCTGGGAGAAGAAACAAGATGTGCATTGTAATAGCAAACTTCTAATAAGATGGAAATGGGATAATTCGTTATGGTGCTGCAGAAAATGCTGTGGTTGCTGAACAGCTTATAAACTTCTAGTATTGTTATTAGGAAATTTTGGTAATGCTTTGGCCACAATCCTTCCCACCAAAATGACACATTTGATATTGTAGTGTTAGGGACTTGTTGCATGCTGTACACTACACTCAATGGAGATGGTTTAATTGGTCGTTTGCATGATGTGAGTTGTTTCAAATGTTCTGTCGTGCGTGTGAGAGTAATTTATTTTAGCAGCTGGAAAATGCACTTTAGCCTGTGGTGTACACTAACATGTAATTTTCCATTTTCTTACATGCTGATGGCATTTAAAGACTTTGAATTGTTCACAGCAGTAGATGCTCCTTCTAGGGGAGGCAGAACAACATTCTCATTGTAGACTCAGTTGGATCTCTTTAGTGCGCTCTACAGGTTTTAGTATGTATTTGAATAAATAGATAGGTACGGACAATGCAGACTCATGCAAACTCACAATTATCTGCACTATGTGGAACGTTTTTAACATTATTGTCTCAGAATCCCATTGTCAGGCATTGTAGCACATGAGAATAAAGATAAAATTGTAGCACAAAGCAGACTGTCTTTGGCCAACAGGGAAAAGGTGCATTTGCAGTTCGGGGAGAACAAAAAGTTGCATCAGAGGTAGGGGGATGACTCAATGAAAATATAATCATATGTCAATCAAAATGACTGCTATAAAGGGGATAATCTAATAACGTAAGTCCCTTATGCAGTCTTTGTGTTTCTTTATCCTCAGTGTCCTTTGTAGTCTTCTCCCCACCTGGCAAAAACTGGAGAGGGGAAAAGGAACTTCCTTCTTATTTCAGACTGATAATATCCCATATCCGCTTTTTGGAAGACTTTATTTCTGTAAATAGCTGTGTTTAGTAATGTTTACCTCCAAGAGAGCAGTACATGTGCTGTCACCTCATACATTGAGTACAGGTAATCTCCTGTTTTGCCCCTTGGCTGTGATCCACCTCTGTTCTGGGACCCATGGGAGGAAAAGATCCCTTTGAGAGGAATGATGAAACTGGAGATGACTGGAAATCATTTCATAAAAGCTGATCTGAAGTAAACTCCTAAGAAGGTAGTAATGCATGGTTATGGAAATAAGCTGGTTCAAGGCTCTGATAATGGCAGTGCTTAGAGCCGATCACTGTATCAAGTGGCCAGGCTCTGTTGTAGGCTAACTTTTCCTGTGCTACAGTGCTTTTGATGCTGACGCCTTCAAGATGTTCTGATGACCTCACATAAAACACTGAGTTACCATAAATCTTTCAAATGGGTAGCTTTGTAAAGTGGTTTGGTGGTTGCAACTCTTAAATTTACCTTTTTCTGAAATGTCAAGACAAGTTTATATTAGAGTTTCATTTAACATTTTTCAACCCTACTTTTTTTTTGTGTGCAATGTGCTTTACAATAAAATGACTAAAATAATTGCTTCTTCACCCATCCAAAAAAAGAAAACCATTGGCAAGCAGGTACTTTTTGACATTTTGAAAATCTGTAGCATATAGAGCCATAAAGTGTGGGTGGCCAGAATAGAAAAATAGTATGAAATAAGTAGATCAACTTAATTAAGGCTTTCAAAAAGTTCAGCTGTTAAAAACTGCCCCAGTAAGATGAACTGATTCTAAGACGTCTGACTTGGAGGGGGAAAAAAAAAAAAATCTAGTACAACGTCCATGACACCAATGCATGTAATCTTTTCTTACTGCTTGTATTTGTTACCCTCTATTTGCATTGTCAATATTTCTTTCCAATTAAAATGACTATTTTAGCAGAGGCGGGGAGTGAAGTCTTTGTATTGAGGTAGATTCTCTTAGTGATGAATACCTTGTGGGGTTAGAAACTAATTGCAGGAGTGGTACATTGACAGAGGCAGGCAGCAGATGCATTCTCCTATTTGGCATTCTCATGTCGTAATAGTTGAGGAGAAAGAGTGAACTTGTGGAAATGCTCATTGATAAGAGTTATATGTTTTAGTCCAGTTTTTCATGTGAAGCCTTTTCAAATGCAAATATATTAGAAGCAACTGGAATGATTAAAGATTGTTGTGAAAACCCTCTTCCTCTTTATGGCAATTACTCACCTTTTCAGAATTACTTCCATTACTTTCACCTCAGCATTAATGCTTTAGCTGAGGGATGTTTTGTACTACATTTCCCAGAACACTTACGTAGCTGACATCTGAATATTCTCAAAATAAATCACAATCTGTCATTTTGATGCCAGATTGATGGCTTATGACTTTCTCTTGTGGGAGGATTGATTATGACACTACAAAGTACCTTGTTGTACAAAACTGCATAATAAGGCATGAATCTGTGTATTATTTATTATTTCTATCTTAAGGCCTTATTATTTCATTAACTCTCTGACCTTTTCTGTCAGAAATTGTTTCAGCAGAATCTTCCTGCAGAATTAGAGTTTTGTTCTCAATATTGAAATGCATCCCAGCGTTATCCTATTATATGCAAATGGAGTTTCCTTCAGTATTTTTAGTAGGGACTGGGTTGTGGGGTTTTTTTGCAGTTCTTTCAATTTCTGATAATAATACCCTGCCCACGTATACCACCAAGAGAGAAGCTTTGATGTTCAACAAACAAAACTTCTTGCTAAATATCAGCAAGAAGTGAAGGTCCACTTGAAGGTACCTGCTTAACAAGGCAAACAAATTAAAATAGAATTGTTATAGTTTAGGACTCAAATTCTTCCACTGCAAAGCAGAATTTTAGTCTCAAAAATGGCTGTTCTATTTCTAGAAGTTACGATTTCTGAGCAGGTTCATTATTTATGCAACATGACTTTTCCTATCAATAATTCTTAGATTATGCTAATTAACAGTATAACAATTTGCATATAAAAGATATAAGGTGGCGCTGATATATCATTACTTAGGGCAATGTAGATTATACTGATGAAGAGTGCAAAAAAGTTTTATGTCTCAGTGCATCGGAAAAATGAAGTGCTAGATCACTGTATTATTGAGTTCATATACTGCACAAAGGTACTGATGTTGCGTCTGCTAAGTTATCCTTCAGATTTAAATAACGGCTATGATCTGCACCGTTCATAGAATGAGCACTTCAAACACCTGCTTGTCTGTGTTGTATTCTCCTCTTTGCAGTCACTTCTGGAAGTATTTGAAGGCTTAAGCTGGACTGGAAGTTCGCTGGAGACCCAGCCTGTGAAAAATGAGAAGAATTTTGCTGCTCTTCTCCCTGCTTGATTTCCCTCTCTTTCCTCAGCCTTCTGTGCATCTCTCTCCTGATAGTAGTTTCCCGCAGCCTTGTATCTCTGAGTTATAACAGCTTGTCCTATCTTTTTTGGTTGCTTTCTTGAATGCAAATAGGGATTTGCATCAGGACCGCTGCAATTTCATTTAAGAAATGTGAAAGCTAAAGGAAAGATTTATTGTATTTTTGTTCCTTTATTTTGAAATAGATGTTGACCTATTAAAACAAGCCCAGCAAAGACCATGAAGATGGCTGTAGGCTGGAGCACATGATACTACAAGGAAGGGTGCTAAGACAATGGGACTTTTTCAGCTGGAAAAAGAGAAGGCTCATGGGGGGATACCTTATTTGCTGTCTTCAGCTATGTAACAGGAGGGTGGAGAGAAGACAGCGCCAGAACCATTTCTTGGTGCGCAGTGCTTGTGAGGGGAAACAACAGCCACAAATTGAGATATAGGAATTCTAAACTTAATATAAGGTTCCCCCCCTGCCCCCCGCCCCCCAATGAGGATTGTCAAACAGTGGAACAGGTTGCCCAGAGTGGTTGTGAAATTGCAGTTCTTCAAGATACTCCAAACTAAACCGAGCAAGTGCCTGACCATCCTGATCTAGCGAGCATGGAGTTGGCTTGGATGATCTCCAGAGATTCTTTCCGACTGAAGTGATTGCATCATTGTGTTAGTTTGTATTAGCTGTTTTACTACTTGTTTGCATAATAACATGAGTTCTTTTGGAACTGCCTCCTATTGGCACTTCCCTTTTCTCGCTCAATTTAAGCTAATATTGCTTGCAAACTTTGCTGCACCACTTCTTGTACCTTTTCTTTTTTTCTTAGATTCTTGTAAATATATGCAACTGCAATGTGTTTTCTGGGGTATTAGAGTAGGCAGACAAATGGCTACTTTTCTGTCTTTTAACATTTCTTGATTATTTATTATTAGCTTTTTAAACCATGGGAAGTTCTTACTGTGGCTGTTTATTTTCTTTAAAAAGTCTTCTGAAGGGCCTTCGGTAATCTGAGTAGACTGTATCAGCTGGATCTTCTTTGTCAACCTGCTTCCCAATTCTTTCCTCAAATGTAGATATCTGAGGTGTGTAACTCCTCTTGACAAAAGCTATGCCAGTTCTTCTTTGGTGGGTCATGCTGATTCATATGTCCCCTAGTGCTGTTCTGAAGAACGGCGTATGTCATGTTTATTTGTCTGTAGTTCCTGAAACTCTCTTGGAAGACTCTTTAAAATTTGGAGCATAATTTCAATCTTCTTTTCTTCTGGTACAGAGGCAGTTTGACAAGGATTGAGAGTTTGAGGACTATACAGTACAATTATTACCTCTCAGGTGTCATTTATGTTGTTGGGTAGCAAAGGGTGGGTGGCACACTGTCAGTGAAACAAGGGACTTAGTGCTTGTATTCCCCTGCTTGCCTAGGGAAAGATAAGAAAACTTCCTGTTCTCGCGAACAAGTAGAAAATTTGGGGTTTTAATCTGATTAATTCATGGTATTGACTCAGTGACTCAGTGAAGCAACACAAAAACACCTCCTGAAATTTCAGGTAAACTTTTTGGGTGTTCACCCACTTCTGGACTATGCAAACTTCTGGTGTTTCTCAGCTACAGACTCAATTAAAACTTTGAATGTTAAAATGATTCCTCTTTCCCAATATCCCCTCCTTCCCTCAGCTCCTTCCCTAATTAAAACACTAGAATAGAAAAGAAGATTTTCACCCTTCCTAATTTGGTCTTCATTACTTCTTCTAATCTGTGGTTATAGCACATTTCAAAGTGTCTCCTATGTGGAGAGCTGCTTGTTCACGTGCTTGCTTTTAATCTTGGTTGTTAATATAACGTATTTGATCTTGTGTGAAGGATATTTTGTAGTTTATGGAAAAGCTGATGTGAAATCTCACAAATAATGCTTATGTGGGATTTAAAAAAAAAATTGTACTGAAACCAGGCTCTGCCATGCCATGATACTTGCAACTTTCCTGCTGAATTAGGTTCTGTAAACAACACGGTTCAGTCATGGCTGATACCATATAAGCTACAGTTGCTCCCTTCGGCATTACGAGGTAAGGTTAATGAACAAAGTGGGGCTGGGAAACAAACACTGTGATCCCTCAAGAAAATACTAAGCTTTACTCAGAAAAAAATGGAAAGAACTTTGATTTTTTTAAATGGGAAAAATATCAGGCCTAGGTTTTCTTACAGATTTTCTGTTTTATATGAAGTTTTGTTCAAAACAATATACTGCAGTTGCCATTTAAATATTTATTACTTTGCCATGCTCTCATTAAAAAGTACGAGAGATAAAAGCAAACTTTGGTTATTTTTTTTTTCTCTGCAGTGATTGGAAGATCCATGGTTTTAAAGATTAAGAAATGGCAAAACTTTCCAGATCTGTTTGAAAAACTTGATCAGTACAGTAATTCTGTGAAATGTCTGTATTCTGTTATTTTCTGTATCGGGTGAAGGCCTGTGTTACAAGAGTTTATTTGAAACTTCTAAAACTTAGAAATATTCTACATGTCCAGCAATATGCTGGCTGCTTAGACATGCATATGTTTTTTCTTATGTGAACTCGACCAGTTGAGTTTCTGTTGGCTTGTCTTGCTTTTTTCAGAGTAAAGTGAATTAAAAGTAAAGGCATTCTGAGTGACAACTAATTTGGTGCTGGAGATGTAGAGGTGATGTACTATTCATATCCTTTGTTAATTTCAAAGTCTCAAAATGCAGATTTGTCACAAGCTCTTATGAGAGGTCAGTCATGCAATTTCTTGGGGAGATATTTTCAAAATTGTCAAAGCTGGATTTAAAAAATGAAAGCCAAAATAATAGCCTACAGGATGTGGGTTTTTTTAATGAACGCTGTCCGTATTGATCTAGTAAGGTTTTTTGTGTAGGAATGTAGTATTATGCTTTTTATAATACTAATAATAACTTACAAAAATCCTGGCCTGCTGCAATGTCCCCTTACTGAACTGCAGAGAGAAGGGTGAACTTAGACTTATGAGCAAGACCAAGTTTTTTCATAGCACAAAGTATTTGTTTTGTGAATCTGTTATTAATATTAGAAAGCAGGAAAGCCAGCAGTAAGGTGGAAGGCACCTACAGTGAAGCTGGTAATAGAGAGTTTAAAACATGAATGGAAAGAATATATATGAGAGATATATATATGAAATTACAATTCCTGACAAATCTGCACAGTTGGAAGTAATTTTTGAAAGAAGAAACAATTTTCTGCAGGATACATGTGGTTTTTTCTTTTAAAAGATTATTAAAACAAAAGGCAAGGCATTCACTTGAGAAAGTGTTTGCTTGGAAAGTAACTGCCGTGGCTCAGCATGTAGCCAAGGTTGCCTACTGGAGCTAAATATAAAATAATCAGTTAATGGACTTGCGTATCCTGAATCGTTACCTCCTGCAGCCCTCGTGAGGTACTCACTGCGATGGCAGCATTTCTGCTGGGTTTAGAGTACTTTACCACTGTTCAAGTGCAAGAGAACCATGCGAGTGAAAGGCATGTGGAAGGAGACAGACAGATAGCTCTGAAGTTTGACAGTGTGGTAGGACTTCTTCAGAGGTAGAAGAGGATTGCAGCAATGCCAGTTATAAAGCTGTAGGTGAGGCTCTGTCAGCTGCTCTCAGCAATAAAACCTGGCTTTGGAAGTGCAGAACTTGGCTGCAAAACTTTGCGTTGAATTTTAGTCTGAGTCTGACCTGCTCTTAGAGCCCGTAAATACTTATTGTGCAGCCCATAAATACTTATCTTAGAGCCTGTAACACTTAAAACCCATAAATACTTATTTTCTGCTGGTTTCTGTCAGACCTGCATAAATGGAATTACTGCTTCTGGATTTTATTCCTTTCCTGATCAGTTTGGTTTTTTGTTTCTTTTTTTTCTATCAGCTTGCGTAAACTTGAACTAAAGAGTCTAGCGTGAATTTTGTATTTTTTAAATAGTTTACGGAAAAAATCCTTTATCCAGGATCTAGAATTTCTGATGTTATAATTAATGTCTTGTTCATGCATCAAAATGCTGTATTATGCAGTACCTGTGTACCCTGTGCTAATGTAACTTGTTTATTCAGATTTTGCTATAATACCTATTAAATTGTGGTAGCAAACTCTTCGAGCTAGCTTACTGGTCTCTCTCTTAGTAAACTTGTGCCATGATATTTAAGGCACAAGTCAAATGTCTTAGAAGGTGGCAGCAAAAGGCAGAATTTCTATTCCTGCACAGTATTTATTCCAGAAAATAGCATGATTTTTGGTAATAAGAAAATGAAAATAATTAGATGTGAATTTAAGGACATTAGGGTGGTAGTCAAGGGAGAAATTGTTTGACTACGGTCCAAGTCTTGTTCAGCAGGCTGTCTTTGAGAAGTTTTTTTTCTTTTTTATTCTTCCTCGACAGTGGCTAAAAGAAAACTTTGGGCAGAGCAGAAGGCTAGAGCAAGCCTGTAACGATTAATTGACAGAATATTCCCCCACCTGCTAACCATCTTCACTCTAGGACTTCTAAAGCTGAATTTGGTTTTTATTAATTTGATTGAGCATCCTATTGTCAGAGAAGTATCTGTGGAGGATCTACTGTCATTGCGCTTTCCGCTGCAGATTTCTCTGAGTCTGTTGCTGCAGTGCAACCTGGGAGTAATTGCTCAAGCAGCAGTTCCCACCACCTCTGCTTTCAGGGTTCTCTGAGGACAAAGACACCAAACTGATTTCCTCTGATACTTAAAGCCTCTCTTGTAACTCCTCTGATAGCAGTGCATACATGAATGGATGAAAAGAAAGAGATAACAATAAACATGCTCAAAAGCATCTTTCCAGTGAATGAACAGCGAAGCAATAAATTGTCGTGCGTGCAGCACAGCAGATTATCCTGCTCCTGCTCTGTCGTCCTTTATTGTAGGAGATAATTCTGTGCATGTGCAAGTAGAGCACGGTTGAAATACTAGGTGTACCTTATGCGTGCATTTTCAGGGAGAATGAACCCTGTGTTGAGATACTGAACTTAATTCTGTTTCTGGAAAAAAAAGAATTGCAAGAATGCTTTACTTTAAGAGGGTGAACAGGTACATGAATTTTTTTGGTACTAAAGTCCACCTTTTTTTCTAAGTAATACGTCCCATTAATATGTTCACTACTACAGTGGGTTGGTGTGTTTGTTTTTCTCTTTGTCCTGTGAGGATGCTTATAAACTTTTAAATGATAGTAGTAAACTAGCCATCTGATTTTACAACATATGCACACCCATGTCTAAGCACACAGGCTGTCTGTTAATGGTGCTACTCATTTTCTGAAGTTACACGCGTGCTCTTTCCCGGATGGTTGGATGGTAGCTTAAATCTTTCTGCTGAGTGGAACCAGGGAAGTGTTACGGCGTAAAGAGGGACATCCGCAATCTGGCATCTGTGCAGCGCCAAATGCGGGCCCTGTGTATCGTTAGGGTTAAACAACGAAATGGAAATCTTCCTTCCAAAAAGTACTTAGCATCTTTTGAAAGCAGTTGTAGATAACCTCACTTAAAAGTTAGCAGTAATTTACAAGTTTCCTATCTTCTCTGAGCATAGGATTTTCCGAGCCTTAAAAAACAAGCTGTGAGAGATGGAGGAAGGAAGCATGAGAAGTATAGGTACATTGTTTTAAAGACAGTGTTGTGTTTTTAAGCTTAATTAAACTCAGAATTTCATGTTGCCGTTCCGCTAGAAACAATATAAGAACAACTAACATATGTTCCAGTTTAATGGGGTTTCCTTTGAAAACTATTTTGTGTGAGTTCAAGACAACAGTGCATTTGTTAGTCAAGAAATAAATGAAGCCTCTTTCACTTGGGTTCATTGTACTGCAGATCGCTGCCAATTGGTAGGGCAGATAAAAGGCACCAATGCGCTTTCCAACTGACAAGAAAAACCTCTAAATGAATTAAATTTTTAGACTAAGCTTTGTTGATTTTTCTCATTATCAGTGGCATGCTAGGGCGCTGTGTTTATTTGTTTGAATTAACATGCAAATTTTACTTAAACTAGTTTGAGTTCAGATAGTTCCAAGAACAACATTCATCGTAGTGCGTTCTGGCCAGTCTTTGTTTAGGTCCCTCTATAAAGAAAACAGCACATGCCCCTGTGTCCTGAAACCTCTAATTTGAGAGGAATTAATGGTTACTAGACCTTTTTTTGTTTAAAACAAATATAAAAACCCCTACCCCAAAGGCTACACAGCTGCTTTCTTGCTTACTGATTTGGGGGAAGAAATGGCAATTGAAGGGGTATTAAAATACTTCTTGAAACTTGCTGTTGTTCACAGAAATATTTCTTTGAGCTATTTTTTTCTCTTTAGAGCACAGTTGGTTTAAATGTTTCAAGTAAGTGTTTTAGTTCAGAAAGATGTGATATTTACCTCAATTGTTTCTTTCTCAGATCACCACTAACAGGATCACACAGCCCTGCTTTTTCCTTGCAATTTTACTGTGATTAAATATGAATTAAAAGGACTTACATTTTTTTTTTTTCTACCTGGCTATGCTCTTCATTGGAACTTGAATTGCTAGCTTGCACCTACTTTTTTCCTTGCCTTCTCAAGAAAAATATTTGGTAGTCCTAAAAACTGAATTAACTAATTAGTCCTAGAAACTAATTAATGAAACAGACATTGGTGGCGGTGGCAGTCGTATATTTCTTCACAATGACCCACCTCTACCTTGGCCTTACCGATGTTTGGAGAAGGTAGTTGTCTCTTTGGCCTTCCCATTCATGGCTTCTTTAGCAAGTTTGCCAGCTGATTTGCCAGTTATTTCCAAGTTTGATGATGATTTTTGTGATGTTAGCACTTGTACATAAGGATTTAATTGTAGTGACTTCAGCAATCTTGTTTCAAACAGGTTTCTGAGCTCTCCTGCTACCTCATACAGATGTTTGGAAACCTATCACTTGGGCTCAATTTAAACTCTCCATTTATATATCCCCCAAGGCTTGAAAGAAAACAACAAGGATACCTCTCAAAGGAATCAAACGCAGAACCAGCATACCGTGCGTGATTGCATTACTGTTTCTACAACAGCCAGGCACTGCAAACAGCTTTTTCCACTGAGCACAATGTTGGCTGAAACACTGTTTAGGGAACAGGTTAGGGAACTGAACAGGCAATTTGCAATCAATGGAGAAAAAGTAGGATACTAAGCTTCAGTGAGCACTCAGATGATTATGGATCAATTGTGCAGAGAGTTTGAGGAAACTTAAAGCAGCTTTTAGGACGCTGGCTGTTTACACAGAGTTTAATGCAGTGGATAAGCTATTGACAACTTTTGCAGATTGTGTTGGGCCTTGTAGCCATCCAAGTCTTCGTTGCCTTACTGCAAGGATCAACACAAAGGTGTTTCCGTCTTCTGTAGCACTAATCTTAAAAGGGGCAGAGTGTGTGTGTAATGAAGGGAGCGGGTCTGCTGCTGCCCTCACGCCGGACGGGGCAAGCCTTAACTGGTAATGCAAATCTGTCGCAACTGGATGTAGCTAAAGCAGCACTGACAATATTTGTCCTTTGAGCTACCCAGTAGACTCTGGTTCTCTGAGAGATGGGTAAGGAAGGTAAGCAGTATTACTGTTGTAACTGGTTTTGGTTTTTTCATCAGCCTTGGATTTAAGACAGCAATGTATTAGAAATACCTAATCTGTTGCAGTAGGGCTTAATTTACAGTTTATAATTTAATTTGCACATGATTATAAACTGACTTAAATCGGGAGCTTATTTCTTCACAAAATCTATGAGAAACAACAACCCCTTCCTGGAACCTTATGGAGGATTAATTTCCTAAATTGCATAATATTACTGATCCTTTTCAGTGAAGGTCCTCTAATACCAATAATGATACTGGGTTTCTTGTGAGAATATGCATCATGGTACAGACTGAAGGGGTTTTGGTTGGTTGATTTTTAAGCAGCTGTTGTGTTATTGTCGGTTGCTTTTCCTAGTAGTCTTGTGCTATGAGAACTTTGTTTGAATATGTAATACTTGTGGGGTTTTTTATGTCAAGTAGCAGGATTTTTTTTGATCAAAATGGTAACATGCCAGAATACATCCATACTTCTGTTTGCAGGTTTTATGGCCTATCATAAACCCACAACTCTGTGCTGTTGAAAATGACAGTGCACATAATTGGCAATTAAAACACTTTGAAAAAGGAGAGATAAAACATCCCCCAAATACTCTTTGTATTAAAAGCCTTTCTTATATGAAACAAAGCATTTTTCATTGCCTTTTTAATATGCGTAGACTCAGTCTAGAATTTGGGCTTTTTCTGCTCGGTTGGACTATAAAGGTCTATGTTTGTATCCTCAGTAACAGCATATAGCTTCGTGTGGGTGATCGCAGTAACGATGGTCAGGGAAGATTGTTTCTGAAGACTAATTTAGTCCTGCTGTGGATATTGTACCTTATGATACACAAATGACTGATATGTTCACCTGCTGCTCTTCCTGTCAGAGTGTCCCCACAGCCCAGCCAATTTTTCCTTCCATTAAAAAGTTCCAGCTTGCATGCCTGACCTTTACCGTTATATGGTAAAACAACATGGGTGAGCCTAGAGAATAGTGAAATACAATAACTGTGGGAAACCCTTATTCAGTACCTCGGGATTTAAGCTGATTTCAACTGTCAGTTTTGGTTTGTTTTTTTTTCCCCTGTCAAATTCTCATTGTCCCTGTTCATTTGAGGCTGTTAAATTTGCAGATGTTCTTCAGGCTTGTTTGTAACGTCTAAGAGCGAGCATCTGAAGAACTGCTTCTGCCTAGATTACAATGGCTAGTGATTTGGGCAAAATACATTTGTGCATACACACACACACGCGCACATGTAAATGTATAGTAGTTGATGCTTTTCAGTGAACATTTAATCTTATCTGACTGGAATATAGTGTGAAATATTTTAAGTTCATGGAAATTCATGAATAGGACTCTTCACGTGAGCAAATAGCCCGTGGGATTCACTCTGTATTAAGATACAGTACTCGCTTCTCCACTACCTTGCACCATTCATTGCTGGTTTATGCTTGCGTAGGATGGGTATCGAATGGTATCAGTGCAAAACAGTATGGGCAATGGCAGAAGAATGGATGAAAGCAATATTCAAGACAAGCACGCCCCTAATTGTTTCTTGCAATAGTGTCATGCTCATAAATAAATGCAATAAATCTATGCCCTCTGCTAAACAAAACAGAGGGATTAATTTATTTCTTGGGATGTAGACATGATGAATCACATCTTGAAGCTTCTGATGCTGCAACAAGCTGGTGATTTATAGTTTGTCACCTATAATTAAGAGTTCCAAGTAGAGGTATTTATTACTCTTACGTAGCACCATGGCAGTAAAGCAACACCTATACACAGGGGTTGCACAAGTATGTGCCTGAGATTCTCATTTGGCACAAATGAGCTGAAAATCTATCTCATAAGTCTGACTCTTTTTTTGCCTTCAGATTGAGCTTGTTTTCTTGACTGTAGCATGCCAAGATCAAATTAGCATCCTTATCTTTCCTTGTTCTCAAAGTTAGACACAAACCCACGTTTTTCTTTTGGTTTTCGTTTTTTTCCCCATATTGAAGGGGTTGCAAAACCTTTCTTTTCTAGTAAATATGGGAAAATGCTTTAAGAATTCAGGTTTCTGTAAGATCAAGTTTTCCGAACTCTTATCTGTAGTCCGTATCTTCAGATACGTGTGTGATTTTTTTATTTGGAGTGACTTTCCACAAGTACACAGGTGAAACAGGTAAAGTTGATTTATATTGGCACACTGCTCCCTGCAACTACAGATCCAAACTTGAGTGTATGAATTTAAAAATCAAAATAGTTTATTGTTTTTCTTTGTCTGGCATCTTTTTTTAAAATACATTAACTCTTGCAGTCTTTTTTTTTTTTTTTTAACTAAGTGTCAGCCGTCTTAAATCCTGTGTGATTAATCATAATAATCTTCTAAAAATTTTTAGTAGTTAGGAAAATGACACTCATCTTTGTTGATCCTTCAATTAAAATCCTTCAGGTACCTCACTAAACAGTTCATACGTTTTCACGTTCTTGATTTTCTTTGTTCTTGGTCTTCTATTCTTTTGTTTCTTAAGGTCACATGAAAAACCAATTTGAGTTAAAACAGAAAACAGTGAGATCACGAAGGAAAAAAGGTGCAAGAAAAATGCTATGTAATGGAAGTGTTTTAAATGAGTGATGGATGTTTGATGGGAGTGAAATTTATTTCCAGATTAGTAGGATAGCACACTGTTACTTTGATTTAATTATGTATTCACGGCTTGCTACTATTCTTTATTCAGAGTAAATATTTAAGAACCCACTGTTTCATAATGTTAACATTTGCCTTTGCATCCAGCATAAAATTAAATGCTTTTCATGCCTAATAAAATGGATTGATATTTTCCTTTGATTACATAATTGTTTGTCAGTGGAATCAGGTGTAGGTATGAATCTATGACTAAGTAAAAATCTAATGTGATTTCTGAAATACCAAATTTTCCCTTTCTAGGAAGAATCAGTTATTAGTCTCTCATTTATTGAGTGGTAAATGGATTTGTTGGGACTGTATGTGACATTCATCCATGATTATTCGGATTGGTTCCTACTCTGAGAAACTGCTAGCTTGTTTTCTGCTCTTGGAGAGCAGCCAGAACTGAGGATTTAAGAACAGAATTAAATAATAATTTTAATTTATGGGAGACTTGTTACATTCTGACTACCTTTTTACACTTTTCAAAATGTCATTGTCATAACAAATAGTTGAGACTTCTCCCTGAGACTTTGTAAAGGTTTTCTGTGGCCATCAGTAACTAATATTACCGCACAGCACAGGAGAGATCAGTTATGACATCTTGTTGGAGAGGTAAAAGTCAATACTTTTTTTTTCCCCTCTCTTTAAAGGGAGACGTAGGGTAGGTAGAGCTCATGCAGACCATGAGAGAGAAAAGCTCAGTATTAATTCCGCTGTTTTAAGTAAGGCAGTGGTGTAAACAAAATGGCAAAAAACAGCTTGCAAACACTGAGCATGCTCTTCCTCTCTATACAGTGCAAAGAGGGTAGTCTCTTTACTTATTTTTTTTGTGTGTGTGTGTGTCTCCTTCCCCCTTCATGTGCCTACTGGGTTAGGATTTTAAATGATAACAACATGTAAGTACAGAATCACAGAATGGTAGAGGTTAGAAAGCCCTTCTGAAGGTCCTCTGGTCCAACTTGCCGTGCTCAAGTAAGGCCACCTAGAACCAGTTGCCCAGGACCGTGACCAGATGGTTTTTGAATATCTTCAAGGACAGAGACCCCACAACTTCTCTGGGCAACCTGTGCCAGTGCTTGGTCACTGTCACAGCAGAGCAGTACTTCTTCATCTTCAGATGGAGCCACCTGTGTTTCAGTTCATGCCCACTGCCACTTGCCCTGTCACTGGGCACCACTGGGATGGAGCCTGGCTCCATCCTCGTTGCATCCTCCCTTCAGGTATTTGTGCACATTGATGACATCCCCGCAAGCCTTCTCCAGACGGAACAGTCCCAGCTCTCAGCCTCTCCCTCCTAGGAGAGATGGTCCCGTCCCTTCATCATCTCTGTGGCCCTTTTCTGGACTCTCTCCAGTATGTCCATATCTCTCTTGTACTGGGGAGCCCAGAAATGGACCCAGCACTCGAGGTGTGGCCTCACCAGTGCTGAGTAGAGGGCAAGGATCACCTCTCTTCATCTGCTGGCAGGACTCTTCAAAGGCCTCTTAATGTTCTTCTTCCTTAGTACAGAAGAGCCCCATCTCTCATAGTCTCTCACCTTAAGCCAAGTATAGCAAACATCTGTAATTCACACATAATTTTGATTAGTTCAGCTCCTGCTTTGAGGACATCTAGGTTCTGGTTTCATATCAAAGCTCGATATAAGCTCAGTTGTACCTTGGTGTTCTCGAGCAGGAAAACTCAAGGATAAATTAAAGCATGCAAGTCTCTGTGATTGCAATTACTGGCCTCCAGCCTGGCTCTCCAGCTTCCAGGGGAATACAGAGGGCACCTCAGAGAGCACTTCTACTTTCCATCATGGAGAGACTCTCCAAAAAGGTTTATCAACCAAAGGATTTACCTGGAAAGTAAACTCCTTTGGAGTAAGGCTGCAGCTTGTTTTTGTTTGCGCTGAGAACTCCAAAATGCTAACAGTTTTTCTGTTATGAGTGCTGCCCAATACTGATATTTCGAATGGTCTTTGGTAGGGCTTGTGAAAGGTGCAGGAGAGAGAATAAGCAAAATGTCTACAAGTGAGCTGAGCAAAATCAGGGAGCAGAGAACACTGAGTTTGTTATGAGAGAAATTCAATTCGGAGTTGCTTTATAAGTCTCAGTAGAGCACTTCTGTGCAGAGAAGTGCTTATTCAAGTTCAATTTGAAGTATTTTGCAGGAGGCTGTTTGTAAAAAGCCTTTTGATAGCTAACAGTCATTATATTAGCATTGATATATAATAACAGTGTGTCTAAAATATGTATATGAGAGTGTGACTGTTAGATTCAATATATGAGAAAAGCTTTTCAATAGGATTTGGGACAGAACCAAGTGTCAGCATTTTGCAGTGATTAAAAGTGCACTTATATATTTGCCATCTCTTGGGGGCTGTTACAACTCTCACAACAGCACTTACCATCACCACTGGGAGTCAAAAATTTCACTGCCGAAGAAGTCTGGTTTTTTGCTTGATACTCTTGAATAATTTTATGTACTAATTACCCTTAATGGGTACAACAAGTGCAACTGTTGTATGCCTGTGCCCCGCTCATGTCTCTCTGCTCATGGTGATGTTCTGAGCCTCCTGCAAGTTGTTTGGGCTTTTCCTTTTTATTAGTTATTATTAGACTGAAAAGCTATAAAAAGATAGGGCTTATGTTATGACTTGGTGCAGAATACAAACTGAATAGTGACAGTTTTTTGAAAAGACAACTGTATAAAGGGATAGGACCTTCCTAATTGACTTGTTAGTCGTCCTATAACCAAAATGGCATTTGGGGATTGCTGTGTTGGATCAGGATGGGCCCCATCTGTTCTAAAGTCTGTTTCTATCAGCGGGACGTATATTGGTCATTCTCGGAGGAAGAATCTGTGTTAGGGAAACTGTGGAAATCTTTAAGTAATTAAGGATTGGCCAAACTCTGCTGAAGGTGGTGCAGGTCTGCTCAGTGGCTGCCATTGGACAGTGCTGCTCTTCAGGGCAGGGTCTCTGCTTCAGCAGCTCCCCTGGTACAGCATGGGCCTTCAGCAGAGCCTTGGAGGTTGGGCTTGGGGCTGGGGCAGGGGAGGGTGATGTGGTGGCCTGCCTGCAGTAAGAGGGGAGCATTCTGTGTAGCACCGGGAAAGGTGGAAAATAGATTGACGTGTCTATGTAAAGACCCAGCTAGAGCTGGTGTTGTAGACAGACAACTGGCTTGTACAGCTACAGTACCCTCTTTGAAGAATAAGAATTGCCAAGGAGAGGTGGATCTACCTGACCAAATGGGGTGAGAGCGTCTTTGCTGACAGGCTGGCCAGCCTGGTGAGGAGAGCTTAAATAAGGAACAGCATGGGAAGTAAGGATACTGAGATAAGGATTCAGAGTGACAGGTACAAGAGAAACCTCAGGAAAGATAAAACAGGGCAAAAGACACTTTTGTAGAATGTATGTACATGAATGCATGCAGCTCGGGAGACAAACAGGAGGAAGAACAACTCTGCTTGTGGTCACTAAACCTACAGGCATGCTGCATTAACTGCAGAACACGGGGAGTGATTATCCCCCTTTACTTGTCACTCGTTAGGCGGTATCTAGACTGCTGCATGCAGCTTTGGACAACCCCTGTCCCCAGTGCAAGACAGACATTCATAAACTGGAGTGCATTCAGCAGAGGCCCCAGGATGGTCAAGGTGGGAACCCTTGCCCTTTGGGGAGAGGCTGAGGGACCAGGTCTGGTTCAGCCTGGAGCAGGGACAGCTTCAGGGCCACCTAGCAGTAGCCCTGCATGCTTGTGGGGAGGTTATCAAGGAGAACGGCCAGCCACGCATGGGCAGGAGGTGAAAGGCAACTTGCAAAAGTTGAAATAAGAGGTTCAGACTGCGCGTGAGGAACAAATTTTTCCCCATGAGGACTTCCCAGCAGTGGGGCAGGCTGCCCTCGCTTTGGTACATTTTACTCAGCAAAAATTGGAGTGGCAGCAGTTTATCACATTTCTACCTTGGCAATCTAAGGAGAGACAGGCATGATTGAAATGTACCTAGCTGATCCTATCTTCGTGTGTGGTGTGTGTCAAACGTGCAGTGTCGTCTCGTGGGCTTTGCTTGCTGTTACTTTTTTATTCATATATGGAATTGCCAGGGAACGTAATGCTGGTCTTTCTAAGGCCACATCATTTCCGTTCACAAATCCAGAGGATGTGCTGGCCTCGGTTAATACCTTAGAAGTGTTCCAGTTTTCTGTTTTAGAAGGAGAACTATAGACGTGCTGGTGTAGAAATCCATGGAAACTGGTTCAGCATAGGGTTCCCTGCAATTATAATTTGGTTACTAAAGCTGTTCTTTCTTGTTTGTTAACTGTAACTGTGGAATATAGGAACTCATTTGGCTTAAATAATAGCTGAATCTGCATATGCAGAGATTTTTACCTTTCAAAATAGTGACACCTATATTCCTGTTCTGGAACAGTGCCTTGATCACTCTCTTCTCACACTTAGCACGTTGTAAACTATTTACACAATTCCATTTTAATATTAGAGATGTGACAGTTCTAACTAAACCAAAACTTCAATACAGACAGACTCTGTCAGTTTGTAGGCCTCTGCCTAAAGCTCTAATTTAAGAGCTTGTGATGTTTCAGCTCAATTTGTAGAAGCTCCGTAGGGCATTCAAAACAAGAGATTACAGGATGGACATCACAGACTGTAACCATATCCAGACCTTCCATAGTGCTTTTTGGTTCAAGTATAAATTCAAATTCCTTTCCTCCTTTCAGAGGAATAGTGAATTCACCTGGGATATTTTGGGTTACACCAGTCAGTGAGCCAGGGGATGCAATCAATGTTCATCTGTCTCCTTTTTCAGAACGTTTGTGTAAAAGAATGCTGATTCAATTCGTGTCCAAAAGATGGTACATTGTTTTGCTGGTGAATAATTTTCTATATATTCCAATGTATTTCTCTGCAGTACAACGTCGGTTGTTGCAGACCTATGCCTTGAAGTCCACACTAGTTTGAATCAGCTTTGGGATGTGGTGTTGGGCTGCATTACTTTTCCTTGATCACCTGCAGAGATTTAGTTGCTAATTGCTGCTTGATTACAGAATTTGGGTATTTGATATTGTGGAAAAATCTGAAGCAGGCTTATGAAATATTTCAGCCCTCTTTTTATATAGCTTACGCTTGACTGATTTATTGGAATAATTTGTTGTGTATTTTTCCACTCCTTGTGGCTGTCTTTAAGTCACATCTTATACGTGGTAACTGTTTGCTGTACTCTGTCTAGAGTTACCTGTAGGTAAGTATTGTTTTTAAAGGGATTCACATGGGGGTTCACGCATAATTTCTTTTATAAATCTATTTTGGGTTTAGACTGGCTTTATGTTTTTATTTTTGATACAAAAGCTGCCTATCCATGCATGGGCAGTTTGCATACATATACTGTTCTTAGTTTAGGGAAAAGGGCCCAAGGGACCAGATTGTGATACTCGGCTTTTTACTGTGCTGGAACATAGGAAATGTCACACGCAGTAAGGTCACTGATTTACCTGTGAGATGGTCTCTTCATTAAGCTACAACACATGGATAAGGAATTAAAAACTGGAGCGCAGAGGAAGCTGAAGAGCTCCAGTCAACACAGCGGGCAAAAGGCTGAAGAGCTGTTTTGGACCTCTTTCTTCCACCCTGCACAGACGCCCCTGGAGATGAAAGAGTTTTGTCAGATCTTCAATAATTCTGGCTTCAACATTTCAGGCTTATATCTAGTAAATGTAAGATAAAGGCTTTGAAGGACGAAAAGAGATGATGTTGTAATGAGAATGCTAGAAGATTCAATGAAAAGTAAACCCAACCTTTGTGTGATCAAAGTGCTTTAAAAACTTTATTCCCCAAAAAGAATTTGAAACTATAAGAGCATATTTTGGCTTCATGTGTTTAAACGTGTGTACTATTCTTATTGGAACGTGCAATCACCTAATAGTGTTATGCATAATAGATTATCTTTTTTTTTATAACTAAAGATTGATGCAAATGTAGTTGCAATGTTTGAATCAATATCTAAAATAAGTATTTTGTAGGAGTTTGCCATCTCATTTTAATTGTTCAGCTATCTTGATGTTTTATTTTATAGGCTGAAGATGTTTTTAGTCTGAACATAAACATGGGTATGTACCTTGCTGAATTGGGTGGGCGTATGAGTGTCTTCACTTTGTTAGAACTGCTGACAGGTTAAGCGTGTTCTTGAATAACTTCTGCAATTGTGGCAAAATGTGAACCAACTTTTGGTCCTTCATCAGTGTTTTGGTTTGGTTTGGTTTTTTTTACCTGCACAGCTGGAAAAAGCAAAGATGATCTTCAGTTTCTAAGATGATAGCAGTTTGCCTGATAAAGAAAGTGAGGAAAACGAAACCTGTCACACTGGGGCATATAAAGACCACTAGATAACCAGCTTTGGATGGTAAGATGCAATATTATTTATGTGGGAATAGCCTGATGGCTTTGCCATAGCTCACCAAACAACCGAACGCTTTGCTTTCCAGACTTGCAGGTGGAGCTCTGGGAGCCTGAGCACCGCGCAGACCTCGTCTGCTCCCAGACTCTGTCCTGACAAGGTAAATCTAATGCCGTATTTTAAATCACCTGGCATGTTTATGTATGAGTAAGAATAACTGAGTTAGTTGTATTGATTTGTGACTGAGTCATTTAGCTATTGATTTAATACGTTATTGGCAAGTAACACACCTTGCGTTGCAGAATTATATGCCTGTTAGTCAGCTCTGTTTGTCACTACTGACTGATTCGGTTTTTCCTTTCTAATGGAAACTAAATCCCTAGCTGGCAAAGACTGATGAAAAATTATTTCTATTGCTACCTCTAAGTTTCTGTTAACTCTGATGTGACATTTGGCATTGGCTGGTTCTCGCCATGCAGCCGCACGCCAGGGAGCAGTGCAGTTGGTGTCACAAGTTTCACTTGGCCAGTGAAGTTTAGAATAGTTTAGAAACTTCAGAACTTCCTTCTGAGCGAAAGGTCGCATTTCTGACCAGCTGTGTGCTGCACAGCTGCTTTGTCCACCTGGCCCTCATGTGGCGAAGCGTGATGCTTTTGGATATGCCAGGAGATGGAGTATGTGCCTTAGGGCTGCCAGCGGCTTTTCTGTCTCTGGGTAGATGCTTCAGGGATACAGCTCTACTCTCCAGCTGGGCTGGAGTGTGCGGCAACTTTTTTTCTGACCTATGCAGTAGGATAATAAAATTCATGCAAAAGACAGAGTGCATGTACTATCTTAAACTAGCACTGTGCTATATTTGTCCGGCTGCTCCCAAAGGACTTGTCCTGTACTTTGTTTCTAAGCAGGGAGCTAAAGGGGCAGCCCCCCGCTGAGCCCGTGTGAGCGGCACGGAGGAAGAGGGTTCAGAGAACTGTGATCCCAGACACAGGCCAGGGATAAAACTTTCCCTTAGTGCTTTTCCATGTCACTTAAGTAGGACCAGAAACTTCAGATAAATGAACTTTTTTTTTTTTTTAGGCTGGTACGTTTTTCATCTTTTGCAATAATTTGGCTTCTATAAAAATAGTTCCATGTTCTGTACTATCATGTTCAAAGGCTGACTCAGAGAAGCTGTGAGATACCACACTTCTTCTGGCTCCTGTACCACTGCTTTTCTGAAAGTTCTCTGTATGCTGGAAAAAGTTTAATTGGAGGGAGGGACTTGCCCTCAGTCAGTGTGTTTGACTTTCCTGAAGGCTGTTAAGCAGCTAATACCGCATTGAGAGACCGGGGAACAAATCATAGTACATTACTGCGGGCACGTTGCTCCTCTTTTGAATATAGGAAGGCTGCTGCATCACTGAAGTACTAAAGTCTTTTAAATAAAATGATGTATTACGGGTGCAATACTAAGCCTGTCCTCGTTTCAGTCTCAATGATTCTGTATTGAGTTACAATTTCAGCAATTGCCCTTACATGTTTCAAATTACCAGAAAATGGGCACATAATAGGGAATTTAAAGAGATTATTAGGCAAGTTATCTATTTTTAAGGAAGCAAGATGTTGTTTAGGAAACTGTAGTGTTTGAGACTAGAGGCATTTTTGTTCCATGAAGGCTTTTCTAAAACCAGATGTGTTTTTTGAAATACAAAGTTCCCTTTTTTAGAAATTTAAGATAGATATTTGATTCAAATAGCTGGACTTCTAGAAATGAAGCAAAGAGGATTTTTATTATGATAACCATAATTTTGAAAGTACAAGGTTGTCATATTTTGAGAATATATGCAAGTACAGGATGTTTGAAAGCTTTAAGTTTAGTTCAAGGTATACGTTCGACGTAAAGTGCAGTTGAATTAGTAACTGCTGGGTATGCAATAGCAATCTAAAGCAGGTTTTGATTGTTTCATGTGAATATTTAATTCTGAATTTGTTCTCCATCAGCTGTGATGAAGATGTGAGGAGCTGAGCGGCAATTACTGCAGTTGACATTAAATTAATCATTAATGTAGGGCAGACGAAGTGAAAATTGCACTTTGAGCACTTTCGCTCTGGACTTACAGGTACTTTTCAATTTCTGCTACTGTCACTAAGCTAAATATGTTCCCCTTTGCAGTCCTGGATTTTTCACTGGCTTGAAACAACAGGCGTGAGCTATAGAGTCGCTGCTCACTGATGAGGGATGCAGAGCTCACAAAGAATTCAGCTTGGCCTTCAGAGCAGGACTGTGAAGTTAACTTTTTTTGCCTCTGGCAGAGAGGCAAAAAGAATGAGTGCAGTTTTCTGCTGCTGAAAATAAAACATATATAGCTATTCTTTATAATAATAACTATCTGAGGGCAGTTGATTTTGACCTTATTGATTTATGGAACTAGGAAGAATGAAATTCTCCAGTGAGAGCATTTCAAAAATTTCATTTATGGTGGTGTTTGAGCACACACAGGTAACTTGCCTCTGGGGGAACCCTTACTGCCCGTGTATATGTTAGGAAGTAGGGGAGCTCAATTTCAGCAGATCTCAAAGGCAAAACATTTGGTGCAGAGGATCCAGTACCTGTGCTGCATGCGTAGGGAGTTTACCTGAGACTATTCTAGTCTGATCATCCTGTGGACTGAGCACACGCAAGCAGTTGTTGCACATCTGGTTTGACTTCACTGAAAGGAGTCCAGCTCATGTGCTCTACGACCACTTCAGGAACAGAAACAAAGCATAGAAAGTGGCGATGCCTGGACTGTCTTGTTCAAGAGTGAATTTCTAGTATGAACTCGGTGGTGACATTGAGTCAGTGTAGTGCAGTGTTGTCTAGTGGTATGTAGACCACTGTCTGAAAACTTGGTCTGGAGAGAGAGGTGGAAAGCAAGCAGATATTTCTATGAACTCTTCATCTTCACAGAGTCTTTCCTGTGACACTGCCTGTGTTTAACCTTCTCACCCTCCTTATTTTCATACTTTATTTGAGCACCTCTTAAAAATTGAGTTTGTGCTTATGGAATGGTCAAGGGTTTCCAGAGTTCGTTCAGGCTTTCTTCTTGTGATAGTTAGGATAGCACTGAAGTCCCTAAGGCTGAGTGATCTGGAAAGATCTGCTCTTGTGAGAAATTATTTTTTTTTTTAAGTTTGAACAATCTCAGCACAACTTGAAACCATTTGTTTTTTTAAATTCATGCTTTTGCATTGCAACATTTTTAGGTTGAGTCATTATTTTTTATTGAAGTCAAGTGCTGACTTCAGAATGAAAAAAGTTACATTAGGGTTGACTTGGTGGGAGGAATGACTGAAAAACTGAAATCTTTGCATGAAAATAAAAATTTTGTCAAATGGCTGATTGGTTGTTTTGATCACAATTTTTTTTGAAAAAAAGTGGCTGGGAAGAGGAAGTTGCCAGAAAGAAGTTTCTGCTGATCCTGCTTTTTGAAGTTTCTGCTAATCCTGCTCGTCTTGTTCGGATCTTCTTCACTGGACTGTTTCTTCACTGGACTGTTTCTTCAATGACTGATGTCTGAGGAGGACCCTGTCAGCTCATCTGCCTTTTGATCCTGGTCAGTGTGTTTTGGTTCCCATGTGTCACTGAGTCCAGTCGGGAACTTTCCCAGTGCCTGCCAGCGACATCTCCCTGGGAGCCTGATACAGTTTTGTGTATATTTGTATATATTGTATCTATTTCATTTTATTCTTTTTTAAATTTTATTATTAATTTTTCAGTAAAGTAATTTAGTTTTTTTTTTTTAAACTCAACTCTCTCTCTCTCTCTTCTTCCTCTCTTTAAAGCAAGAGGTTGCGGAGAGCATCTGTTGTCTTGTCATTGGCCAACCCGGCCCAAAGCACGACAGTGTTCTAGTGTCTGCCTCAAAGGTGGTGAGAAGTCATTTGATGATCAGCAAGTTGCTTCTGAAGTGCAAGAATCTGGCTGATTAATAGCTAGGACCATTTTCAGTGATGTGTAACTTCACTGAGGTGTAGCAGGGGTAAGTCTTTCATAACTGGGTGATGTCTCAGATTTGTGTTTCCTGGTTTTAAGACTGCTATCCCAGCCACTAAGCGATCTTTTTAATTCATGTTCTTTAAGAATTGCTTGCTGAGAAATCTTTGTGCAGGTGTTTGCTTTTAATCTGTTCTACCTGGAGCAGCCTGGAGGAAGTTGGCAGATGCTAATAGAGTGACTGTGCTCCTTTCCTTTTTGCTTGGTGCTGGGGGTGGGAAGAGAGCTGGCTTAGATGTGGTGCTTTCTAAATGAAAACTTAAAAAATTTATAGAATTCAGTTTGTAGAATTCATGAGAGCTGGGAGAAGAGATACGTGATGAAAAACAAAAGGGAAAATAAGGGGCGATGGGCGATGGTAACTGTGGAACTAGAAATGAATCAATTACTATTATTCATGTTACCTAATCTTAAACCAATAAACTGTTGTCTGTACCAGACTGCATGCTTACCTAGTGATGTTGCAGAAGATTAGTGGTGGCCTTTCACACTACAAAAGGAATTAACAAATTAACTGCAAGTATTGACTCTTTCTGACCTGGCTATCTCCTAAACATGAGGAGGAACTTCTTTACCCTGAGGGTGGCAGAGCACTGGAACAGGCTGCCCAGAGAGGTGGTGGAGTCTCCAACTCTGGAGACATTCAAAACCCACCTGGACGTGTTCCTGTGTAACCTGCTCTAGGTGACCCTGCTCTGGCAGGGGGGTTGGACTAGATGATCTCCAGAGGTCCCTTCCAACCCTATGATTCTATGATTCTATGATTCTATGATCTCCACATCTGATGGAGGAAAACATGTGTCCAGTTAGCTAATATTCTGGGGTTTGGGTGTTGTGGGTTTTTTTGGGGTGGTTTTTTTTGATTGTTTGTTTGTTTGTTGTTTGTGTTTTTTTTAGTTAGTTTGTTTATTTATTTATTTTACTAGATGCTGTTATCACATTGCATGACAGAATTGTCTGCTTTGGATATCCGGAAGATACAAAAGCAACTAAATAGTTAGTCAGGTTCATTTTGCTTGTCTTCAGTTATGCCTTCAGGAGCATTTGACACTTGAAAATGTCTACAGATTATTCAAAATAGTTTTGAGAAAAAGAAATTATAAAAGCTACAACCTTCTGATTAGTAATCACAGTCTATTTAAGATATAACAGAACTGGGAAAATAGCTTTTTTCAGTCCTGCACTTTAGGAAAGGTACAGTAATTGATGAAATTATCATCACAATCCCTCGTAATGCACTTCTTGATTAAAAGCTTCCCATGTAATTCTGCTTGTTTATGAATTAGGAGGTACCAAGAAGATAATGCAATACTCTGATGACCTTGAAGTTTGATCATTGGCCAAACCAATCCTATGCAGTGAAGCCAAATTCTTAAGTGCCAAAATTTTAAATATTTCTGTGTGGTTTTAGAGATGGTTTTGTCCGGCATTCCAGCGCTTTCAGAGGTTTTCAAGAATGTTTCTTTAATTTTCTTGTTGTACAGGATATTTGGGAAGAGGTATTCTTGATTTTTTTCTTTGTGGGGGCAGGGCATGGAATATATGGGTCTATTTGGAACAATGTTTAGATAGTGAGAGAGGGGAGCAGCCGTAGCGTAGAAACGTGGCATACAGAAACAAGCATAACATAGAAATATGTTTTTCTCTCTGCTTTACCACCTGGGCTACATTGGTTGACTAGACAGTTCCTTGCTTCATGTTGTGGTTTGGGCAGAGATTTCTGAGAGGTGGAAGAGATGAGGATGAAAGAGAATAAAGCAAATAAATAGAATCTGAAACTATTGCTCACATGTATGTCTAAGTAGAAACAGCCTTGTCTTTTTTTAAAGGTGAAGGGTATGTAGTGGGGAAGCCTCCCGTATCTCTTTGCTTTTCTTGGCCAGGTAGTGAAGGTTAAGTCCCTGGAACAAGCTACTTCCCAGCACAGGAGCTGTGACACTGTATATATCTTGGAAGCAGTAACAATTTAGCATTATCTTATAAGAACCAAATACATAGAAATATTTAGTCAGTTTTCTTACTGCATGTTATAGCCTTTTGCAAGGCTTCAAAAAGAAAAAAATGAATGCTTTTAATCAGATTGGCAGATTGGTTGTTTTCATTGCTCTTCAGGATATTGATATATTTGCTCTCCTCCGCACCCTCAATGTGTCATTTGGAAGCAAAATAAGAAAATCTTCAGGTCATTGTTTCTGTTCCTCCAAATCTCGGCTGCTCAGTCTACAGAAGGTGCTCTGCAGCAATGAACTTGGTGTGTGTGTGCGATTAAAATAGATGCAAAATGCCAACAAACTAATTTAGCAGTGATTAAAAAGAACTTATAAACTTGTGAGTGCTCCCTTGGCAACACTCACTGACATTGCACCTAGGTCAGGTTCTGCGTACTTCATATGGGAGAACTTGGTGCCTGTGTCTCGTCTGAGCTTTCGATTTAACTTACATAAAGTCTAAAAGCAGACTAACTTCATTGTTCCATTTATATCTGACCCTTTATTAGCCATTTTTAAAGCAATTTATTCTTTATTCAAACTGTATTTTCTTTTTGTTTTCCAGCAAGTTTCTCAGTTTTCATTCAATTTCTAACTGGCTAAATATGTGTAAGTAAGAGCTTTGGTAGAATGTGTAACTACAGTAGATCCTTGCATTGCAAATGCTTTTGCAAGATCTGCAGATGCACTTCTAGATTTCTTCTGTCCCTCCTGAACTTTTGGGAAGTGTGGGAATCAACTTCTCTCCTGCCCGCTTCATCTAGAAGATGGGGTTGTAT
This sequence comes from Chroicocephalus ridibundus, assembly GCF_963924245.1. Taxonomy (NCBI): domain Eukaryota; kingdom Metazoa; phylum Chordata; class Aves; order Charadriiformes; family Laridae; genus Chroicocephalus; species Chroicocephalus ridibundus. The sequence continues at coordinate 106,413,864 of NC_086285.1, forward strand.
GATGGCTGATCAGGCCCAGTCAGCATGGATTTATGAAAGGCAGGTCCAGCTTGACTAACCTGATCTCCTTCTATAACAAGGAGACCCACTTAGTGGATGAGGGAAAGGCTGTGGATGTTGTTTACCTGGACCTTTAGTAAAACCTTTACCTTTATCTTTAATAAAGCCTTTGACACGGTTTCCCACAGCATTGGCATGGAGAAACTGGCTGCTCATGGCTTGGATGAGCAGGTACTTCCCTGGGTAAAAATTTGGCTGGGCCCAAAGAGTGGCGGTGAATGGAGTTAAATCCAGTTGGTGGCTGGTCACAAGTGGTGGTCCCCAGGGCTCAGTATTGAGGCCAGTTCTGTTTAATATCTTTATCAATGATCTGGAGGAGGGGATTGAGTGCACCCTCAGTAATTTTGCAGATGACACTAAGTTGGGCAGGAGTGCTGATCTGCTTGAGGGTAGGAAGGCTCTACAGAGGGACCTGGACAGGCTGGATCGATAGGCTGAGCCCAGTGGTGTGAGGTTCGACAAGGCCAAGTACCGGGTCCTGCACTTGGGTCACAACAACCCCATGCAGTGCTACAGGCTTGGGGAAGAGTGGCTGGAGAGCTGCCTGTCAGAAAAGGACCTGGGGGTGTTGACTGAATTCTGGCTGAGTATGAGCCAGCAGTGTGCCCAGGTGGCCAAGAAAGCCAACAGCATCCTGGCCTATGTCAGAAATAGTGTGGCCAGCAGGATTAGGGAAGTGATCGTCCCCCTGTACTGGGCACTGGTGAGGTCCCACCTTGAGTACTGTGTCCAGTTTTAGGCCCTTCACTACAAGAGAGACACTGAGGTGCTGGAGCGGGTCCAGAGAAGGGCAATGAAGCTGGTGAAGGGTCTAAAGCACAAGTCTTATGAGGAGCGGCTGAGGGAGCTGGGGTTGTTCAGCCTGGAGAAAAGGAGGCTGAGGGGAGACCTTATGGCTCTCTACAGCTACCTGAAAGGAGGGTGTAGCGAGGTGGGTGTTGGCCTCTTCTCCCAAGTAACAGGCGAATAGGACAAGAGGAAATGGCCTCAAGTTGCACCAGGGAAGATTTAGGATGGATATTAGGAAAAATGTCTTCACTGAAAAGGGTTATCAAGCATTGGAAGAGGCTGCCCAGGGAAGTGGTTGAGTCACCATCCCTGGAGGTATTTAAAGATGTGTAGATACAGTGCTGAGGGACATGGTTTAGTGGTGGACTTGGCAGGGTTAGGTTAAGGGTTGGACTTGATGGTCTTAAAGGTCTTTTTCAACCTACATGATTCTATGATTTTGTTAACTGTAAACTGAATGAGAGGTTTCGGCTGTCTTTTGACCAGTCATTCTTTAGGATTGTTGACTTGTCGTTTCTGAGATCAAACTGTGTAGTGTTCTTCTCAATTTATAATACAAAGGGGTGGAGGGAAGAGGAAGCCTTCTACGTAATTAATTGTTTTAAAGATTCCACAATAACTTATAGATTGCTTGAAGTCAGTGGCTCAAGTTTTTTGGTGATCAGTCCTTCATCTTTCTACATGCAGAGGATAAAGGTGAAGCAATTATACATTCCTTGAAATTGTAGTGCTCTTAGAAAAAAAATAAAAATGGTGTGTTTTTTGGTGGTGGTGTTTTTTTTTTTTTTTTTTTTTTTTTTTTTTTTTTTTTTTTTTTTTTTTTTTTTTTTTAAATGGAATTGAACATTTTCAAGTCACAGCATTGTTTTTCCTTTTGGGAGGAATAATTCATACATGAGCTTCTATCCAGTTTTCATTCTAAGATATGCAGTACTAAGCAATTAGGTATGCAAAGACCTGTTTCTTTTATTCAGCTCAGCAGCACGTTGGTCTGCAAGCAGCTCTGCTGATTTAAATGGAGTTGTTTCTGAATAATGTTAGAAGAGTTAGAGCATATTTAGAAGGTCATGTTTGATTCTGATGAGGCTACAGCTGCGGGAAAGTGTTCAAAACATGTAAGGGTTGCAGAACATGGCCGTATTACAAATGGGCAGTTATGCAAATGTGAAGTGGTCTTACATGTCTGGAGATGTCTTTCTTCAGTAGTGAAACACTTTAGTGTTATACCACCTTAGATCAAGGTGGTGTGCTGAGCATTTCACCTCTTGTCTGCTTGAGCAATGGTCTGTTCTTGCATTTGTTTAGAAATTCTATTCTATGGGTTTGTACATAAAAATCCAGTAGAAATAAGATTGTTTTTCTTGGTTATCATTTATGGGCCTTTTACAAGTATCCCACGAACATCACCCTAGAGCACAAAACCAATGACCTAGGATATAAAAAACTCAGTGCTTGTCACTGAAGTAGAAGTATCTGTAGAGAGGAAGATGATGGGTTTATGCTGAACTGGACCAACACCATTTTTTTTTTTTTTTTTCCAAGAGTAAAGTTGTCTTAGCCAATTGACGTGGTAGTAGAATGTTAAATGTGCAGAGTCAAATGACTGCATTCTTTGACTGAATAATATCACTGATATTAGTGTATCTTTTGCAAAATAAAGAATGTGATGGGGTCTATGATGACAGTACATTGTGAACCCTGCATCCTTCCAGAGGCCTTGGTGGTTTTTGTGTGTCTGTGTTAAACCATGTATAACAGGGTCACTGGCCTAAGCATGCTTTTGGCCTAATCCAGTCAGACACCCATGCATGTTATTAATTTTAACCATGAAAGTGGTTTTGTTATCATATTTAGAAGCATTGAAGCTCTGCAGAAAATAAGTGACAGCTATTTAATATGTACTACTGTTTCCCCAACTGAAAATAATCCCCCGAACGTTTGTTTTTTTTTTTTCTGAGCTCTTGTTCTTCATTAGTGTGGAGACACTAGCAAGTCGGTCTTGGGAAATTATACAATATCAAATGTAGGTCATCCTGTAGATGGTGACATGAAAGAAGAAGAAATGTAGAAGACGTAGAAAACTGACTCTGCAACATGACTGCTTGAAATTTGCTGGATAACTGTGGTGTGATATGATGCTTGGGGAGGTGACAGTAAATTCCTATTTTCTTTACACTGTGTTTGTGTCCATTCCTGGAGTAAGCTGAAGGCCTACATATTTTTGGACTATCAGATCACCTACTTCCAACCCCCCTGCCACAGACACCTCCCACTAGATGGAGGGTTGCTCAAAGCCTCATCCAACCTGTCCTTGAAGACCTCCAGGGATGGGGCATCCATAGCTTCTCTGGTAAACCTGTTCCAGTGTCTCACCACCCTCATAGTGAAAAATTTCTTCCTGATAACTAATCTAAATCTACCCTCTTTCAATTTAAAATCATTACCTCTTGTCCTATCACTGTACTCGCTGATAAAGAGTTTGTCTCCATCTTTCCTGTAGGCCCCCTTTAAGTAATGGAAGGCCACAATAAGGTCTCCCTGGAGCCTTCTCCTCTCCAGGCTGAACAATCCCAACTCTCTCAGCCTGTCTTCATAGGAGAGGTGCTCCAGCTCTCTGATAATTTTTGCGGCCCTCCTCTGGAGCACCAGGTCCACGTCCTTCTTATGTTGGGGGCTCCAGAGCTGGACACAGTACTCTGGGTGGGGTCTTACGAGAGCAGAGTAGAGGGGGAGAATCACCTCCCTTGGCCTGCTGGCCACGCTTCTTTTGATGCAGCCCAGGATATATGAAAATAGGATAAGTTTTGCTTATGCTTGTAACAGCTGGTATTGTATGGTATCTGGTGGCCAAGGATACGACTTCAGTTCCTCTCTTTTTTAAAACCGATGTGGCAGGGAAGAGCCTGTGGAAAAAATGAGAATAATAAACAAGGCTCTGTAATATACCGAAGAGCATCCCTGAGCACAGCTGTAATATGACTGTGTAAAAAAAACCTGCCTTGCTGTTGAGGGAAAAGGATTAGAAATAGCAGCTAATTACTTCCTAGATCTTAAAACAAAAAACAATCCAAGCCAAAACCAAAAAACCCCCAGAAAACAACAACAACAACAACCCCCTCCCATCCAAAAAGACACTTGTGTTTTCTGCTCAGAGATAAAAGCAAAGGCTTCTAAGGAAAGCTGGGTAAGCTTTCTATTTAAGAATTTGTTTCCTGATTGCAGAATGCCTTACTTGATTAAGAGAATGAACATTAATGAATTGTAGAGAAACCTGGAAGTGCAGTGTTTGGTGGATGTGTGTTTGTTTGGAAATGGGGACTGGAAGTCATTAGGAAAAATGCCTCTGTCTGTTCTCTGCCCTATTACTGGGTAATGAACTGTTTGCTGAACAGCAGTGATAAGCACCTGATGGCCACCAGCAGCTGATGCTCCATGAAAATGATGACACTATCACAGAAATAAGTATTGATTTCATTTTCCTTCTGCCTTAGGGAATCATACAGTGCTTTTTGTTTATTATCTCTTTGGCTAGCGGAACTTGGGAATGGAAGTACTGACACATAAGTTTCTGAGTCTGTCAGGAGCCTGGTGAGATATTCTGTTGGATGAGCCTTCCCAGGACTGAAGGCCTCTGGGTGTGGGAAGCAGTGCTGTGTTTGATGCACTGGCAGTTGATTTTTGTTGTTGTTGTTTGTTTTTTTTCCTATCGGTGGAAAAACATTGCAAAATTGAATGATGAACTCTCTTAATCCTGACTGGATGAGGAACATCAGTCTTACCACAATAAACTTTCTCTTGAGGAGTCTTTGCCTCTTATGAAACGATCAGATTGGTCTGTAATATTACTGGTTCTGCAGTGATATATGAAAAAGGGATCAGGTATCCAAATTATGTGGTTTTTTGATGCTTAAGTAGGAAAAAGACAATCCTTTCCTTCACCACCCCTCAAGTATCGAACCCAAAACATTCTGGGCCTGTTGCTTTTCTCTGCATATTGACTTTCTCTGACTTGAACACTGGTTATTTCTAGGAAGTTTACCTTTGTTTTATAACTCTTCATGCCAGGATCTGCACTAAGCTGAAGATTTTGCCTCCCTTTGGTTTGTTCCTCTGGGAGCTCAACAGTAGATCCCGTGCATAGCAGCTTATTTCCACAAAAGCTCAGTCTTATATGATACCTCTTGTACCTGGACAGATTTGGGTTGGTATGTCAAAAATAGTTGAAACAGTTTGTAATACCATTCTTTATTTGCCTCATACAGGACAAGGCATGCTTCCTGTCAACTGCAGAGGAAGTTGAGCATCAATCTTCATCTCTTTAGATGAGTAAATAATGAATTATTGCATAGAGGTGAGGGACAATTGTTTCTTCTTCATTTGGACCTTTTGCATGTGGGCAGGGAGCAAGATAAATGTCGCCTGATTTTTGGTTAGCTGTTGGATATGCAGCAAGGGCCACGGAGTAGGGTGTTTCTGTGTAATAATCAAAATAATAACATCTTGAGAACATGGGCTAGAGCTCTGGCTTCCCTTTTAAAGGTCACTTGATCTTCAGGTTGAAGAACTGGTTTCCAGGTTGTTCATTACTTTCCAGATAATGACATTTCTTTCTACAGAGGACTGGTGAGTCTTTTTTTTCTCCCACTAGACTGCTGTCAGAACATTTCTTTAATCAGTCGAAGGACAGGAAGAGATCTGTGAAGCAAATCCAAGGGTTCCTGGGGAAGAAGAGGGGTTGCTGTGCCTGCTAGGTGTGTGTTATCTTCTAATGAGACAAGAAATACATTGGAAGATGGAGGCTTTCACAAGAAGTAGCTTGACCTAGTGGGCAGGAAGAGAGAAGGTTACATTTTCATAAATAAATTTCTAACAGTAAATGTGTTTTTCTTCATAGAAGTGAGGAGGAAGTGTGAACCAATACTATGTTAAATAGGATAAATGTTAGTTGGACACAAATGCAAACTGAAAGGTTTTAATACTCCACTGAAACACTGGATAGATGTGTAACCCTGATGACTAAGTCTATTAATACCTATATTTCTTGCTGTCCTAGATAAATGAGTTTTTCATAAGTTTTGTTATTTTGTAAACCAGGGTATGGTTCCCACTTGCCTGAGTATTACTGTAATTAGATGATGACGCAGTATCCCAGTAGCTATTTTTAAGATATGGTACCTCTGTCATTAGACAATGAGCTTAGTTTGGATTCGTTGTTTTTAATTAATGAAAAGGAGGTCTTTTGTTTGAAGGGATCAAATGAGACTCTTTGGGGTTATGAAGTACTTAGCATCATACCAGGCAGGGTAGAACAGATCGGCTGAATTTAGGAGGTACAGAAGATCTTTACTGCAAAAGGCAGTTCCAGCAAGTTCTTGTATCTCCTCTATTTTCATAGCTTTTGAAAAAATTAAATTCTTATTTTACCAAAATAGAAACCACTATAATCTCCAATTGGCTTACAAACAAAAGTTATTGTTTGAAGTTATATTGCACAAATCAAGGGGCTCTGGGGAACTTGAACTTCTCTGTTAAAACAGTTCAGCAGGTGCAGTTAACTGAAACCTATAGAATGGCCGAGTTGGTGGTGCAGGCTGTTCTTCATATTCTGTGATATAGCTCATGATGGGAGTGTGTACTACTAATGCATGGCTGACACTGGAGGACACAGTCTGGCTATAGATAATAAATCTGAAGTTAAAAAAAAAATCAAATATTTTCAAATTCAACTACAAAGCTGAGGCTACAATGACTATATGCGTTTTCCAGCAACTGTTTGCATAAAGGTTTTTTGCCTGGCATGAGACATTGCTCCGTTTCTTCAACCTGTTTGTAGCTATCACTACTATCATTTACATTACCCTAGTTCACAAACACACAAGAATGTGAGTCCTTGGGTGGGAAGTACCTTGATTTTCTTCATACCTGCTGGATGCCTGACATGTGTAGAATCATTGGCTTGACAACATGAAAGAATAACTTGTCTAGCTTTATCTAAAGTATAATATTGGGCAACTGTATTTAAAAATAAAGACTGGAAATCCTTGAATTATAGAATGATAAGGTTGGAAGGGACCAATGAAGATCATCTAGCCCTGCATGAAAGAGGGGCTGAACTATCTTCGAAGTTAAGTCAGGGTGCTTATGGCCTTGTCTCACCAAATTTTAAATAACTCCAAGAATGTAGATCCCCAGATCTCTCAGGGCAATCTATTCCAGTGCTTATCCATGCTCACTGTGAACCTTTTTTCCCTTTTATATCTAGCAGTAATTTGCAGTGTTGCAACTAGTGGCTGTTGCTCTTGTCCTTTCACTTTGCTCGTCTGAGAAAATTTTGGCTCCATCTTTTCTATAACCACCTGTGAGGTAGAAGACAGGAATTTCGTCCTGCTAGCCTTCTTGTCTTTAGGCTAAAGACAGCCATTTCCCTCCGCCTCTCCTTGTGTGTATGCCCTGTGCCTGAGTCCCCAGCCATCTTAGCGTCCCTCCACTGAACCATCTCCTGTTTGTCAATGTCTGTCTTACAATGAGAAGCCCCAAACTGGACACGGTTCCAGGTGAGTGTGTGTAGGTGCTGCACAGAGTCAAGTAATCACTAACTACTAACCCACTATTGGGTTAGCCCTTGTTATGGCTGTGTGTTCAGCTGGTCTGTTGATCCTTTTCTGCAATGAGAAATATAAACAGATTTTTCTTTTCCTCTTGCTTCAGATACTTTTAACTTGGTTCTCAGCTGCCTGGGATTTTTTCTCTAAGTCCTTTCTTGGTCATTTAGAGCTTAATAAGGGAGATTCTGGTGATAATTCCCTATGACCAGCTATAAAGAACCTACCTTGGGCTGGGATTTAGCTCTCAGATGTTTGGTCTTTCTTTCAGTAAGATATAATACATGGGATGCAAATACAATTAAAAAGATACTATTTTTTCATGCGTATGATTCTGTTACTGTTCAATTGGAGATGGAGAATGAGCAAACCTTACTTCTCCCCTTGTTATCAAGTTCAGCTTGATTAATACCCGTTTAATGTGCCAGTGGCTGGCTCTCAGCTGTGTTCTCAGTTTTCCATAAGCCACTTCATCAAAGTACAAGGTTTGCAGCCCTTCTCAACCTGCATCCATTTCTTTCATTCTTCATTCTTTTTATTCTTTCTTTTGAAACTGGGGAGGTGGTCTTGAAGGTAATGAGTTCAGCTGCGCACAATGTGAAGAGCTCCTGCATGTATTTTTCTTTTCAGTATAATAGTTTGCAGATGTTTAGAGAAATAAAGAATGGCTAAAAACATCAGAGGTGTAAGCCTCACTGTTTTCGTTGAAGGCAAGAGAAAATATTAATGCTCTTAACTGCGTGGAAAAAGAGAGACTACTTTGAGATTTCTTTAAAATGTTAATTTGTTATGCGGTGTATTTATTAAAAACCAGACATACACTGATTAGAGGCAATAAAGATATTCTGTTCCTTAACTAGTTAATAGATTTTATTGCAACTGCATCCTAAGTTGCTTCTTGGCACAGGTCAGTGTTGCATTAGAAGAAATCCTCATAGTTTTCCTACAGTGGGAAACCACAGTTTCCTAAACCACAGGAAAACCACATTTAGGAAACTGTGGGAGTTGGTGGAGGAAGTATTAAATGGTTGGATTGGGGGGTCAATTGAAAGCTTACTTAAAATTTTTCTTCTTTCTGTATCAGCTTGTCCCTTTCAAAACTTGACCTCCGAAGTAGATTTCTCCTCTTTAAAAAAACCAAAACAAAACACATAATTTTAAAATATAATTAGTGTTTCCAACAAAAAATTTTCACTACCTCTTGAATGCTAGGTAGTGCTTTTATTCCTCAAAGACCACTGTGTTAATAAATTGGAAAAACACTGTGCAATTGGAACTAAAATGATGTATCAGAGCTATATGATCACTGTCCTCAGCAAACTGACACTAGGGAAAATTATATTCAAATTTTTTTTTGTGCTTTGCGGGCTGACTGTAATTAGGGCCTGATGAAAGGACGTGGGGTTTCACAGTTACTGGTGGCTGTCGATTAGACAGAAATTAAACGCTACGCTGTCAGAAAGGCTCTTCAGCGGCATTTCTTTTTTTGCATCAGGATTTGATGTTCTAGTTCTCAGTTTATGTCCCTGCTCATGTAATTTAGTTTTATCTTTTGGGATTATCCTTCTGTGCCTAGCATACATCTGTGTGCTTATATACTGTTACTTTTATACACAGTCCTGTTAAAGGAGCGTTATGCTAACGGATGCTAAGAAATTATATTTACCTTTGAGATCTTGCAGTTAGTCTTGATCTGAGTAGAAATAATAGGTAATATTGGGAAGGCATGAAGAGTAGAGATTTCAATAAACAGAGATGGCAACAGAAGTCTGGTGGTGGTTGGATATTGGGATTTGGATACACAGACTTAAGCTCTTCCTCAGCTTCAGTCAAAGATTTTAGCGTAGATGCTGTTTGAACTTCAGTTTCTCATGGGCCAGGCCAGGATTTCAGCAATTGTGTAAGTTTACAAAATCTCTCCAGTGACAGCGTAGGACAAAACCTGACTTTAAGGACTGCCATGAGACTAAACAGCTTTTAATCAGTTTTCATGAGCAATGGTAGTAAGCATCATATTAAATAACTACTTGCTTTCCTAAAATGTCTGACTTGACAGGAATGTTGACATGAGTTTTTACTTAGTTTGCTGGTTTTGGCTGGAATAGAGTTAATTTTCTTCACAGCAGCTATTATGGGGCTGTGTTTTGGATTTGTGCTGGCGACAGTGTTGATAACAGTGGTTATTGCTGAGCAGGGCTTACATGGAGTCAAGGCCTTTTTGTCTCACCCTGCCCCACCAGGGAGCCGGGCTGGGGGTGCACAAGAAGTTGTGAGGGGACACAGCCGGGACAGCTGACCCCAACTGACCAGAGGGATATTCCATACCATGTGATGTGTGGCACTTCAGGGCATGCTCTAGTGGCAGAGGTTGTAGGTTGTTTGGTTGGACTCGATGATCTTAAAGGTCCTTTCCAACCATGAAGATTCTATGATTCTGTGATTCTATGTCATGCTCAGCATATAAAGCTGGGGGAAGAAGGAGGAAGGGGGGAACATTTGGAGTTACGGTGTTTGTTTTCCCAAGTAACCATTACACATGATGGAGCCCTGCTTTCCTGGAGATGGCTGAACACCTGCCTGCCCATGGGAAGTGGTGGATGAATTCCTTGATTTGCTTTGCTTGTGTGCGTGGCCTTTGCTTTATCTATTAAACTGCCTTTATGTCAACCCATGAATTTTCTCACTTCTACTCTTCTGATTCTTTCCCCCATCCCACTGTGAGAGGGGAGTGAGCGAGCAGCTGTGTGGGGCTTTGTTGCTGGCTGGGGCTAAACCATGACACTTAGTCTTAGTGGAAATCATAAGCCAGGAAGTTTAAAAGCAGAAAAATAGACTTGACGCTTTGAGAATAAGCTCTTTTTCCAACTTTTTTTGTTTTCTTGACTCAGCTGCACTCATTTTTGGTTTAATTCTATTTTCCCTAAATGAAATAACCCTCTTTCAGTCTCATTTTGAAAGAATACAAATAGTGAGTCCAGCAAATGAGGTGTATAAATGTGTGAATTAGACACAAAATGTCAACACGCAGTTGGCCTTTTTCGCATTTGCAGTTGTCATTGCCAAGGGAGTAAGTGACATTCAGCATTGGCTTCGGTTGTATCATAGCATGCCCCTATGAGGCAGACAGAGTTTCTGAGTGAGAAATGCAGCAGCAGAAGCAAATATCTTTTTTTCTTTTCTTGTCCCTCCCCCCCCCCCCCCCCCCCGAGTGGTTTCATGATATTTTCCTTTGTGAGCAGATAATACTTTGAAATAGCATAATCTAAGGCAAGTAAATTAACTGCTAATGAAAGACTTTCTTCTATGGCAAGAGTTTTCAGCAGAGGGGAACACAGAAAGGAAGGATGCTTTAGTGGTTGGAGTGTTGGTATGAGTCTTGGAGACTAAGGTTCATCCAGCTCCTTTCACTGAGAGAGACTTCTTATGAAGTTTTTCTTTCCTCACTCCTTCTGCTGTTTGAAGGGCATTGAAAAGAGAAAGCTCAAAGGCTTTTGAAGAGCTCAGGTGGTTAGCTATTGAAAGCCATGTTGATATTTTTAGGACCAAAATTCTGATTTCTAGTCCCAGTGTTCTGGTGGAGCTCAGAACGTGGTGTAGCAAATCATCCAAGGTTCAATGGTGGGCATTTTGGGCAAAAGTCATCCACTAGCCTTTGTACAAGGGAATGGTGCTGCCTGTCACTCTCTAGATACAGAACTAACTTGAAATCAGGATAAAGGAGGAGAGGTGATACCATCTTGGACAAATCTGGCAATTCCAAGGCGCATAGCCTTGAGCTGTGAGTGGGATTGTCCTATCCCACAGGTCTTTTAGAATCAAAAGTAGGTGCTAAAATTAAATGCTTTCCTGAGCAGAGCTAAATTCCAGCAAACCTGTAAATGCTGCATTGTGTTCAGTCTTGTACGAGACCAAGATATACTGCAATGCCTTACCTTGAACTTCACTTTAAAACACTACAGCAAAAATGAGGTTGTTTTCTGAAAGTGGATCTGTGATTAAAAAGAAAAAAAAAACAACATATGAAGGTTAGGAGGGCTGCTTGTTATGGTTTTGTGCAGAAAATTTGTTTTCATGGTCTCTCAGTTGCAAGACTGATGTGCCTCCTACAAGAAACCGCTTTTCTAGCGGAGCTAGCATGCCACCACCTTTATTGCCTGGAATACCTGTGATTCCACCTGACATACCTATTGAAAACACGTGCTATTTATTTCCGGGCAGGCAAGGGAGGCATACTTCATATTAGCCATGCTGATGAATGGGCTGGAGGATACTGGAAGAATATGAAATTTACTTCAAGGAACAGTTAGGTAGTGCACTGTCTTTGACCTTGGGGTTTCCCAAGTGTAGTGTTTCTGTCACTTGTTGTATGACCTTCAAATCTGTTTTGCTGAATACGTTTGTAATTCAACTGCTACTTGGAAAAATAAAAACCTGTCACTCTTCAACGGCATTATTCTTGAATGCTGCTGAGCTCGAGATTGTCTCTACAGCTTAGTTTTTTCAGAATATTTATATGTAAAGGCATCAGACATCCTCTTGAGGTTTTTGTCAGGTGTGTTTTTGATGTATAATAGTGAATGAATGGTACAGAGGAAGCAAAAGGGTTATTTTTCTGTTGTTGACCTACAGCACAGTGTGGGGTGCCCTGTCATATGTTGCATCATCCAGCCCCTACCATGAGGACATGCATAGTTAGAGTGACTTTCTTAGCATTACCCTCTTACTTTTTTCCAGCACATAATAAAGATATTCAGCTGTTTAGGAAAGAGGTTTTTTTTTTTTTTCCCAAGGACATGCTTGATCATTGTTTTTCTTTTTAAAACTCAAAAATCTGCCTTGTATCTGATCTCACTAAATTACAGTAGTTTTTCTTATTTAATGTCAGACTATCTGCTTTTGTGCCTAGATTTATGCCTTAGCTATTTTTGTGTATTTTCAGTCCTTATAAGTGCATAGATTGAGACTTCTGTATACCTTGAACTTGTATTTAAATAAATTTTATGTATTGATTTACAGCAATGAAGCTCTTTATTTTTGCCAGCCAGACATTTCTTAAGATTTTTCTTGAAAAACTTAAATGTTTTATTCAGTGTTAGCCTGTCATGAAAGAAAGAGAACAACATAAATGGAATTAAAGTTCAGGGGAACATTTCAGTTGCTACTTTTGGTTTATTCTGACTGCTCAGAGAGCAGAGGTCTGACAACAGATCTTTGATTACGTGTCCTACACTTGATAAATGTTTCCAATCTGTCTATTTGTATTACAGAAAAAGGAAAACTCTATCGGCCCTGGAATGGTAAGATTCCTTGCAAATCTTTTTCTTCCCCTTAGTATGCAGTCACACACCTCTTGATGTTTTGATGTGGACTTGCTGCAGGGGAGAGCTTAGTCTTTTATTAACATTGTCGATGATTTCATCCATTAATGCTGGCCTGTAGTAATCTGGTTTTGAAAATGTTTTTTTTTCAGTGTCATGTTCACTGACTTCACTTTCAGCATTTCCTCTGGTAGATCCAGTTTTCAAATATCGGAAGTTCTTGGCCAAATATCTAAATATATTCACAAGCTTTTAAAGGCTGAAATAAATAATTTATGGAATAAAAATTAAGTGCTCTGAAACTTGACCTTATCTGACTTGTTCAAAGCCGTGTGGGAGACTTTTGAAGTGTTAAACCACCGCATTTGTGATACTTCTGTGGGGGAAGAATGGAACTGCATCTAATTTAGTAGAAAGAACTGAGAAGACACAAATGTAGCCATGTTCTAGACAGCTAAGGTTAAATTAGACCTTTAGAGCTGAACTAATACAGTAAGTACATGCCTTACTTTGTTGACTTTCATAGCCACCTGTGGCTATTAAGATACCTGTGGCTGGGGTCAGAGAGAATGGTTCTACTCGATGGAACCAGCTCATTTTGGTTTGGTCTGTATCTCCCTGCAGCTGGAATGAATTGAATATGGTAAATACCAGTTAGTATGGCTTCTTGATGCAGATAATGTCTTGGCTAAGACTTGGAAGATACCTAGCCCATCTCTTGCTGAAATGTTTGGGAAATGAGCACAGTGCTATTTTTGGAGCAGAACGGTAACTAGACAGATTCTTTTCTGACTCATCTAAAACCATTTAAACAGCAAGGTGCACGTCCTGCTGAGTGAACGCGGGGTGAATCTGGCAGCTGTTGAAGAAAGTCTGTGAATTTCATATGCAAGTAAAGAGTGTGCCATTAAGTAATTGCTATACTGGTGACTGTTTCAGCAGCTGTAATTTAGTGAAGGGGAGTGTGTGTGTGTGTATGCACATGGTGTAGAGATATGTATTTTGGGTGTATAGTTTGATACAGAGGTGTGGGTTATAGTTTGCCTGTGGCTGACTGAAGATCCTTTGGATGAAAGATGATCTGCTAATGTGCTGGTAAGTTTATTATTACCAGCAGAGCAGCTACTATCCATTTTGTCAACAGATTACAGTGCTTGGTTTATGGCTCCTTTTTTGCCTTCTTACGACTTGTCCAATTCCTTCCAATGGGGTATCGATGTTTCAAATCTACGATAGCTGCAGAAAGCACTGCAAGTATATAAAATTATTTCTTCCTTATTCAGTCATTTTTCCTTTACTGCAAAACCTCAGTGCTTTCTTGGTGGGAGGCATTAATGTCTATCTGTGTTTGGTTTTTTAAGGAACTCACAGTTTTTACTGAAAATCTTCACTGAGCATCACTCTGGCTTAGAGAACTCGCTGTATTGAATGACCCCAGCTGCTGCACTTGTTACCCAGCAATCTAAACAAGTACAGCATGGAGAGTAGAGCAAAACCATACATTGAGTTTTGCTGCTGGAGATACTTTTTTCTTGATGCAGCTTCTGAATTCTAAGTAATTGAATAGAAATGATTGAGCATAGGTAAACTTCCTAAGTATTAATGATTTTGGGACTTGTTTCAAAGCTTATTGAGTTAGTGGGAGAGTCTCTTGGTTTCTTAATAACTTCTGAAACATACTGATGTCTGGCAATTAATTCAATGAACTACATTATCCTAACATCAACGGTATTTCAAATGTGTTATTTGAAATTTGACAGCTTTTAGCAGAAAAGAGCTTTGTGTGTTCTTTCTGCTCTGCTTCTGCTTCTTGGGCATTGCTAATGCATACTGGGGATGTCTGAATTAATATTTCAGTGAGTAAAGAGGAAAGGGTATTGCTCACTGTGCTTAGTTACTGCGCCATGCCCTTATGCTTGCTTTTCTACTTCTCATCTTCATAAATCTCAGGAAAATTTGTGTTGCTTGATGTATGGTGTCTTAGGATTAGCTGGGAGAGGACAGTCACCTGTGGCATAGTGACCAAACAGCATGTGATGCTTACCAAAGCAGGCTTACTGTTATCAGGAAAGCTGCTCCCCATTCACTTTTTCTCCTGCTGTAGAGGAGTTTGTGCATCCAGTGCTGTGTCATATTCTTCTTCCTTTTTCTGGGATGATATGAAAAGGTATCTGCAGGAAAATGAGATTGCTCCAAAACATAATCCGCAACCAGAGCTCCTGCGATAGACTGCTGTAGTTCTGCATTGGGCCCTGGCATGAATGTCCTGGGGTCACACCAAGAGCACGCTGACCCTTACACTAGCTGCTAGCGGTGGCAGTTTGTACTGGCACCCATGATGGATGCTGGTGAGTAGGTCACCTCCCTCTCAAAGCTGTATCTGGTTTTAGCACTACTTCACTGCAACTAGAGCTGTGGGCTGTTTTTACAAAAGCTTGACACTTGACTAGTGGTGCACAAGTAGTAGAAAGTTCCCAGAAATTTTCTGTTCTTAGTTTTCTTGTACAGACGCAAATCCAGGTTATTTTAAGCTGCTGAGATGCCCAGGCAGGACAGTTACTTCCTACAGACAGAATACTTCAACCTCAAAGAAAAACACTGTGCTAAATAAGCTTCTCAGCCTGTAATGTGAATTTTTGAGTGAGAGAGAGACTATTAAAATTACTGCTAACTGCTGTTCCAGTCTGGTTTTACAGGCTGGATATGGATCACTTGTGTTACAACATTTGTGGATCATAACTGAAGTGAGTTACTGCTTTGTTCCTCTGGATTTAAAATAGGCTAAAATGGCAGAGAGCAAGCAGGCTTAGAGATGGGAGGATG
Source organism: Chroicocephalus ridibundus (assembly GCF_963924245.1). Taxonomy (NCBI): domain Eukaryota; kingdom Metazoa; phylum Chordata; class Aves; order Charadriiformes; family Laridae; genus Chroicocephalus; species Chroicocephalus ridibundus. The sequence goes on from NC_086285.1 coordinate 106,429,456, forward strand.
AGGACATAAGACTACACGTTAGAAGTGTCACTTCATGTGAGTCATTCTGTTTCTGCTGCAAAATCACTTAACAGGGCACGGGACACTCTTTGGAGATATTTGAGCTGAAGGCTCTTCACTGGCTATCACTGAAAACATATCAGCTGTTTGAAATTTCTGTACAAACTGAAAATTGAAGCAGCTGTTACTATAATAGTCCCACTGGAAAGTGCTTTTCTGCTAGTGTGTTCACCTAACTGAAGAGGATGGTAGAAATATATGGACAGCTATGAATATGATAGGAACAATGTTAAATGAGATGATTGCTAACTTTGAAAGCTTCTTATATAGAAGTATTATTTTTTATAATTTTACTATCCACTTGTTTAGGGACTCTAGTTGGGTACCAGGATCTCTGTGGGTGGTAGGTGCTGAATAACACAGAGTCTTCTCTGAAGTGCTCACAAAAAATGGATCCTTACACCTATATGGCATAATTCACACATATAAATATATACATTTATTCAAAGAAAATTAGAGCTGAATGCAAATGACAGTCTAGTACAATTCCTTCCTCCACCTCTGAATCCCCCCAGCCAGGTATGCCTTATTTAAGTTCATTTCTTTCGATTTATTAAGTAGGGAGAGGAAAGAGAGCCAAGGAGGAAGTTTTCAAAACGTAAGTACTCGCTCAAATAACTATAAAGGAAAGATTTTATTTTGTGAACTGGCTCCAGTTTTGCAAAGTAGACCCCATAGTTCAGGAAACATCTAAAGTAAAGCTGTCTCCGCAGCCTTTAGTGCTTTCATGTGCCCTGTAATATATTTGTGCAACTCTTTCCAGTTGGAACCTTGCCTCATTTAGATGGACTGGCGAGCGATGGAGGCAGCTGCTCTTGTTTATTTTCATCCTTGTCCTTAAACAAATGGACTTTCTCATTCTCAATATGCTTGTTTCACAGCCTGTGGTCCATTTGTCTACTGAAGACCCAAACTACTCTCAAACTGGTAGAAATCTGAATTGTGTTCATTACTTTTACTGATTTTTTTTTTTTTTTTTTTCAGATTTACATGGCTGTTACCATTAGAGTTGTGCTCAAAATAAGGCACAGATGCTGAATAAGACAAAGAAACCACTGATTCATACAATGCGCTGGGCTAATCTCCCTGAACATCAGATCATTTTGACATACACCAAGTAATTATTTAACACCATGAAATAAAAGTTCTTAAAATTCTTTCTAGTATTGTGAAATAACAATTCTGGGCAGTCTTGTTTCCATATATTTGTTAGGAGGTGCTTGGATTAAATGACGGCTGGGGGTTTGAATTCAGCAAGCTAAATCCTGTGTAGGTATGGAAATGGCTCTTCATGCCCTTGAATTTGCAAGTAATTTTTGCTTTTAGATCCTTATACCACTTGGTCCCCCACTTGGTCAATGAGATGAATATTGGGTAGGTATTGTTTAAACGGGCTTTTATTCAAATTTCTTGGACATTAGGAACTCAAATGTCAGTTCAAAACACAAAGAACTCCCTTATTCCCCCTCCTGATATGTTTTAAATGTTTTATTGCATTTGCCAGACTGTACTGGCATTGTACACAAAGCGTGTGCATTCATGAATTTGTGTGATTGCACGGTAGTTCCCTACTGGGTGTTCTCATTTAGAAACTCCTCAGTTGAGCTGGGAGGTATCTGAGGCAGCTGCAAACACCTGCTCACCTTCATCACCTACAAATTCCACTTTAACAAATGGAAAATAGTTGTGCCTAATAGAGTAGAAGTACATCACTGTGCCTTCACAAAGTACTTTTTGATACTGCTATTACGACAGATGGGTGAGGTATTTTCAAAACCCCAATAAAATTGGCTAGTGTAAAGGTATTTTTAACTAGCCCACTGGAAGATGTGCTTCCTTTCCAAGTGTCTTTTATTTATCCTTTGTGTTTCTGGATTCAATATATATGGCATTATTTAAATACAATTTTGTGTTAGATGCTCTGGAGCAGACATTATTTCTTGCTCTAAATATGTATAAATATGAATTTTAAGAAAAAAAAAAAACCAAACCCAAAACCCTTCCTTGTGCTCTTCCTGTACTGTAGAATGGAGATTGCACCATTTCGCTTGATGTTGGTTAAGGTCAAGGCAGTTTTGGGGCTGTCTTTCTGGAACGTGGGAGGGCAGCAATCCCAGCTGGAATAGCTGTCTGGCTGCTGCCCTGTAGCTTTGCAGCTTGGTCAGAGCAGAAGGTGTCAGTGAGATCACAGGGTAGAGAAGAAACTGGAGACTAATTGCAAAGGACCATCACTAATTGTTATGGCTTGAATATTTTGATCAGAGATAAGGCAATGACTATAGCTAAGGAAGAAAAGAGAGTCCTGCAGTTGAGGTTGCAATAAGGTGTCCTTGTTTTTCCACATCTTTCTGTGAAGAGCATGAGCTATTTGTTCCAGGAGAAGCAAGCAAATAGTCCTCTGAAGGGTGTTCCTTTCTTGCAGGACAATAGAAAACAGTTTGGGGTAAATAATACCTAGCATGTGTATCTCAGAGTACAGAGACAAGTCTAACTAAGGCACTTGTACTCAGAAAGACAAAGTAAAACCTCAGAAAACAAACCAAAGCCATAAGCTTTGGTTGCTGTCATGGCACCACACCATTGCAAAGAGTGCCTGTTATTATGGCCCAGAGAACACTGGGAGCCTTAGTTGGTTGAGAGCCTTAATTGCCCTGACCAGCCTCACCTGGAACTTTCATCTGTGGCATCTGTTTCTTTAACAGTATCCAAGGTGTAATATCAATAGAAAGATGGATAAAAGACTCTTTAATTTGTGTTTGCTTGTTTTCAAAATCCAGCACAATTCCTTGAAAAGCAAGAAGATTAACTATTTTTTTTATCGCCATTTTGCAGGTGCTATATTCACCTGCTTTCCAAATTAGACTGTTTGGTTGTTTGAATATGTCAGAGAGAGAAAATTTCCTCTTCTGTAATCCTTGACTTCTGGTTGACCATCTGATTTTTTCATGTTCCAGTTAGCTTTGATATACTCCAGGCAGGCGCGCTTTGTAGCGGGGGGAGGAGCTCTGGAAATCTAAAAGGCCTGAGAGGCAGGGCCGCGGTTGAAGACCCCAGGCAAAAGAAAGACCAGATGCTGGTGATGCAAATGTAGTGCTGATAACAGAAAAAAAGACTTATACTTCAGCCTTTAAGATAATGGTTCCCAAATCGTCAGTGTTGAAGAGCATAGTGTTGCTCTGCTCTGAAGATTTGCTATGCCTTACAACAAGGAGAGACTTTTCAGGGCAGTAGGAGCTGCAGGACGGTGACCAGGTTAGAGCAAGCAGCCTCTTTGGTTTCATCCTTCGTTTGGTCTGTGGTTTGATCCTTGGAAAGTTTGGGAAAGGTGTCAGTGGTCAGCAACTACGAAGCCAAATACTGAGCTGCACTGTTGGGGCACCTGGAGTCATCTAGTGCACGTGTAGTTGGTCACGTACAATTTCAAGAGTCCTTGAGACAGCGTTACATTTTGCAGGGGGACAAATTACTGAGCTGTGCAGACAGGAGGGGCAAGGACATGTAGCACAAACAGTTGATTTACTCAGTCACTGAGTTTTTCAAACCAGAGAAGCATGAGAAATAATTTCTAATAGAAAGAAGTAAAAATGGAGAGGTACATAGTGCCTCCTTTCCTTCTCCTCTGGAGCCTTTAAAATTCATGAGGCAGCATCTTTCTGACACTGACTCCTGCCCCTTCATAGGTCAGCAGGGTGTTTTTCTGGAGTGGTGGTGGGCTACAGGCTATACCCATGATTATCTGATGCAATTATCTGCTTTTTAAAACTGTTCAGAACAAAAGATCACCCTTTCACTCTCACAGCAAATGTTTGCAAGCTGCTAAATTTGAGCAAAAGCCACTTGGGGTAGATAGCGTGGCTGACACGGGGGGAGTCTGTTGCAGGTTTTGAGCCCTTTGTATTCCCTGGTGTATTGCTGCAAACTACTAGAAAGACAAAGGTAAAAGGGGGGAGATGGTTCCCCTAGAACACAGTAGAACAGCAAAGTGTTCTAATACAGCTGGCAGGTTTGCTTATCTAATGCTATTTTAAGCTAATGAAAGCAGTATTTCATCTTCATATCAAGGTTTCTATGTATTCTTACAGTTGTGAGGGTTGTCAAAGTAATTGATGTACTGCCAAAGCTGCAAGTGAGGATACAAATAGATTCTTGTGCGGGTTGGAATAGATTTCATGGTAATTTAGTGGCAATTGGTGTGTGTAGGAAGACTATTTAGTCCCTTGTTCTGAGGTAAGAACAAGGTAATGTAGATCTTGACGAATATAGATGTTGCCTTTCTGAATAGGCCAGTAATTTGTCTAACCTTGTATTTTGCTTAGATCAATGGCTGAAACTTCAGAGGAAGATGCAACCATTTTTTAATTTGAGGTCTTATGGCTGGCCTGGACTAGCTTCTCTTTCCATCTGCATACGATGGTTATGTTTTGGCCCTTTAACATGAGCAAAGTTATGTTCCCTGTGATCAACTGCTGGTACGGATGCTTTGTGGGAGGATGAGGAAAGCATTCCCAGACCTTGCTCTAGGTACCTAGCAAGGATGCGATGCAGCACGCCAGCCTTCAGAAGCCAGCATTTCTTGTATGTCAGCAAATAACTGGGCGATCTTTCTGGGTGGCTTGACCATGTTCTTCTCCCTGTGCATCCTCAATGCAACAGGACAACACCCTTCTCTTGTGGTGTGCTCTGGGATCCCTGACCCAGCCTCCTCCAGCTCAGGGGCTTGGCCAGAGCATATGGTAGCTCTTATTCCTCCTTCTCATCATAAGGAAATCAAAGCTCAAAGGCGAGGGAGTAGTGAATCCCCCCAGGTCTTGCTCTGTTACAGGCTTACACAGTTATGGTGTGCATCTCTCCTGGAAGCTGAAAAGTGTTCCTGTGTCCCTCAGTGGCTTTGTGTACTTGACAAAGCCATTTTATGCTAATTTATACATCCCAAAGTTGCTTCTAGTTAGGGATTTTATGAAGGCTACTAGAAGTACTGAATATGACCATGTTTTTCACTGAATCAACAAATCCTTATGTTTCTCTTAATACTAAAAAAAATAAATACTTCTCATGGCAACTATCCAGTTGAACCATGTCTTTTGCTCTCTCAAAATTAGAAAAGAAACTCTTAGCTACGTGCAAAAGAGATGCATGACTGCTTTCTAATAATGCATCTTAGATTGTGTACTGAGGTTTTTTATCTTAAGAAGCTTCACCTTATGTTTCCAAAGGTGTCCCTTTTGGACAAATGTCCCTTCCAAGTAGAAGTGATGACATCTTGTGATGTGTCAGAGAGCAGGCGGCGGCGAACTTTGGTTCCTTCCAGTGTTTTGGTTTCTTTCTTTCCAGTGAAGACTGGCAGGGGCGCTGCAGGAAGACTAGGGAAAGACTTCAAGCCTAGTAAAACACAGTCAAGGACAGAAGTGGATGTAAATTACCTGATAACAAATGAAAGGAGAAGCTTACTGTGTTCAGTGACTGTTTCTGAAGGTGAACTGTGAATTTTTTGCTGTTCCTGCTGCTGTACAGCTTAAGACAGATTCAGTCTGCAAACTTATTTTAAATACTGCAAAATACTAGTAAATAAATAGTATTTTGTTTGGGGAAAGCCTACCAGTGATCTGTTACTGCTATGATGCTCCAGTAATCAGCCACTGATGTTATGTACGTGTTGATGTTTATAGTCTAGATGGTACACAGATGTGAGTTATTTGCTTGTTTTCACTTTGCCTTCTTTGGCATGAGTATTACTTTTGAGTGAGTGAGTGAGTGAGATTACTAATGATTTGTGATGCATGAAAAAGTAAAAATAAGAATGATAATATTTTCCTTGGCTATTACAGTTACTGTGCAGACCATATATTTTTGTTTTCTCATACAGTGCTTTTTCAAAGTTTAGTTACTGTGGTCCTGCTTTTTTGGCCTGTGCCATGTGTCCATCCAGGATATTACACTAACCAGATCTGTGGAAATATTTCTGTGTCTTCTGTATCTTATGATTTTTTTTTTCTTTTTTTGAGGGCTTAGAGGGGAGGAAGCATTACTAAAGCTGTTTTAATAGTTGAACTAAGACCATGACTTCAGTTTTCTTTGATTTAGGTACCCTTTCCCAGTTGAGGTGAAGGCACGCTAATAGCTAATTTAAGTCTGAAAATGGATTTCCTTTTCTTATTGCCTTTTATGAACTTTACAGAAATTGCCTATGATCTTTCAAGGATTGTTAAACGATTGAGAACCACTGAAGTATCAAAATTTGTATGTAGGGGAATCGATTGAAAACAATTGTAAGATTCTGCCAGTAGATGGTGCAGTTAGTAAAAATATGCTGTGGAGACTTCAGCATGAATGAACAAATTTGGAGTTTTGTGACTTCTGACAAGGTCCTTGGCTAGTGAGACAAATGAACTGGTTGGTTTGATTTAATATTTTCTTCTGTTACAGTAAATTTTGCAACCTGGTAATCTCAGCTATAGAATTTAGAGGAAACTATAACTGCCACAGTAGTCAAAATGATGAGTTTGGAAGTAAATTTGCGGTTATTCTGCTCAGTGGTTAAATCCTCTCTACCCTATATAGTGCAGACTAGTACTATGACAAATCTAGTCTCTCATGCTTGGACAAAACATTTTGGAGTTTCCGATGGTAACCTGCAGCTGGGCCTTTTTGAGACAGCAGCATGCTGCAATTTGGTTGTCTTTTAAATTGGAGGTTCCAGTACTTTAAGGACTAAGAGTCTATGGTCAATTTGAATGTTTTGTGAGAAAAGCTGTGTTCCTTGGAAGTACTGTGAAAAATTGCAGTAAAAACATTCTTCACCGTGGCTAAATTGATAAGCTACAGATTTTTAATGCAGCTTCTAGAGGCTGTGCTTGGAAACATTTGGTGTGAAGGATCAGTTTCTGCAATGTATTTCAAAAATAATAGGGGGCACTATGAAGAGCTAAAACTTTGTCAGTATTCCCGAATCTGAGCTTGTTACTGAAGGTAATGATGAACATCATGAAACTGAAGTTGTTGGAAGGATTATCTTTAAAGTTTTAAGTTGACAGAGGTACAGGTACAATGTATACCTCTGAGTCTGTATAAAACTGAAAATTTCACAGTATTTAAGAAATACAAGGAAATGTTTTATGATGACCTACATCAGTCTGTTAGCCTGCGAAGCATGCTATTGTCCATGGAACAATCAAAGTAAAACCCATTTTTTGGTTCTTGAGCACGATCTAAAAACTATAAAGATGGGATCAATAGCTGTCTCACTACTGTGGCTTTGTTTGTTTGAATAACTGTGGGTAGTGTTGACTACATGTTTTAGAAGGGCTGCAGACAAGGCAAGAGAAGAAATTGGGAATCAGAGGGAACAGTAGGAGGTAAAATGAGGGGAACCTTTGTAAGTTTGGCTAAAAGAACATGTGCAACTGCCGTATGGGTTGCTTATTTTGCTCAACACTAAGGCCAATATTTTCAAAAGCAATTAGAACAGTTGCATGCATCAATTTTATGCATGAAGCGAGGCACCTGTATTGCATTCTTTGCTCTCTAGAAATTCTGAATTACTGTTTTGCTTTTCAAAAGGACATAAATTCTTTTAAGATGCTGCTAATGGAACACCTAAAAATTAAGCCACTCACTATCACTGGAAGAATATGGCGAATTAAGCCAAGCTTGAGGAATAAGCTGATATTGATCATTTTGGCACAAAGCCAATAGGAATAAAGTACTTGTAAAACTACTGATCTGTGTTTTATATTTTAGAAAGCTGAGCTACCTCAGAAGAGTCATCCTGCTTTTTGACCCACTCACACTACTAGAGAGAAGAGCTTCAAAACAGAAAGCTTTTCATGCTTCCTCTGCATGGCATCGACTTACATAGCTCTCCAGTTAATAAACACTGTGTTTAAAGTCCAAGCAGTGCACTAAGTTCTGCTGCCATTTTATATTTGCGAACTAGTCTTGCTTCCAGGATTCTTGGCCCCCGCTGCCTGTTGAGAGCGCTGTCTGCACCCCAAGCCTATCAGCAAATCAAGCCACCCCAAGACTTTCCTGACAGCTGTTTGTAAGCTGCTAAGCGAAAGCTTGCATCTGTATGCTGACTCTGTGAATCGTGATATGTAATACCTAAAATGACAGATGAATTACCTATTTCTCCATGAATTGTTAGCTCCTCTCATCTTACATGGGGATTGTGAACTTTGCGTTGCACTGTACGTGCTGTTTGCTTGGTGTCTTGAGGCTGGGGTTAAGTTGCAGGTGCTCTGTTTGTCAGCAGGTTATGAACTTGGTGTTCTTAGAGAATTTAAGGACTTTTTAACAAAAAGCATGCTATTTCTTTTGCTAATGTTGCTTCTGTCGTTGTTCCAAAGGTGGCAAGAGACCATGCATTCTTAATCTTCAGTCTTCTGAAGATTTAGCTGAAGATTCAGCTCTCCACAAGAAGTAGATGTGCTGTTAATGTCACACAGCTCCTTTAATTAGGCAATTAGCAGTGGAATGACAATGCTAAGAAATCAGGAGTGGAAAAAATAATAGACCTGCCAGGCCATAACAGTTCATCAGTTACTACAGTAATCTCTTAGTCTCATTCCTTTATGATCTAATATCCTCGGTGGTACTGTCATGTTTATAATTCTGTTCCTACCAATGAAGCTGCACAGCCTAATAGATCTGTCCCAGGTAAGCAGTTTTCACTCTGCAGAACATAGGTGCTTTGCCTACTCAATGGTCCATGTCAGCTATTAAGTACCGACAACGGTCTTCTCTGAATAGCCTTTTAGCAAACAGCTTATTTCAGTTGGCTTGCATAGTGCAACTATGAGGGTTTTAGGGTGAAGGGTTTTTTTTTGGTTGCTGGCTGGAGTTCTTGATTATTTTTATTTTTCAAAAATGCTTTTCAGTACTCAGTATCAATTCAAGCAATAGTGATATCTTTATGCAAGTGTATTGGGTCAAAAATATGTCCTTGCTCAACATAGCTTTTTAAGAAATTGGTGCACAAACTGTGACTTGCCATTAGCAGTTCATCCTTCTACTTACAGAACACATTTATTAATCGTCCAGTATGTTTTGCCAGTTGGGAAACGCTTTGAAGATGCATTGTTTCAGAGTTCATCAATTTGGGGTTTTTTTTTAAGCTTTTTTCTTTATTTTCCAAAGAAAGAAACAATAAAATATAGGATTTGCTTTTATGAAGTGCATTCTTTGACTTTTTCCACAGTCTGCTGTTACTAAGATGATTAATTGCTCAGGCTAGAAGACAGGACTTTTCAGAGAGCTTGCTTTATCTGATAGAGGCTAAATTCGTTCAGGGCGGGGAGTGGAAAATACATTGGTTTGGGCTTACAAAATGGTTTGTATATTTTAGAAGTAAAGTTTTAAAGAAACACATTGCTTCTGAGAGGAGAGAGACATGAGAGAAAATGAAAGGAAGCTCTGATACTGGTACTATGCATAGTTTGGCAAAGACCCAGACTAATTTTTAAATGAACTTTAAAGTGCTCGGTTACAGCGAGCAATGTTTTGTTTCGACAAATACTTGTAAAGTAGATTGGCTAGTTTGTAGCTTCAAAGACAAGCAAAGTAAAAAGATGAAGTAAATCCTGTTTGTTGTTAAGGAGTTCTTAGACTGAGCTGCCTCACAATGGGAAGAGTTAATTCAATGTGTGTGTACTGGAGACCTAATTATGCTTTTATGGTAATGCATTCATCTGCTAACTAAGCCTCTGGACACCCTGTATGACACTTCGTGCAAAGTCATTCACTGTTTCATGAGGTGGTGTCTTCAGGAACAGTCATCTGCGTTTGTCTTACTGGGCAAGCGTACTGGATGTCACCTTACTAGGGGAAAGGCTGGACTGTTGTCCTGCAGATCCAGCTGGCTCCTCGGAGTCTCCTGAGAACGGGGTCACCTCTGCAGGGTTAGAATCATAGAATAGTTTGGGTTGAAAGGGACCTTTGAAGGTCATCTAGCCCAACATTCCCTGCAATGAGCAGGGACATCTTCAACCAGATCAGGTTGCTCAGAGCCCCGTCCGACCTGACCTCGAATGGTTCCACGGATGACATATCTACCACCTCTCAGGGCAACGTGTTCTAGTGTTTCACCACCCTTGTATCTTATTTATAATCTTATATCTATTATTTATTATCTTACATCTTATATCTTATTTATTCCTTCTATATAGTCTAAATCTTCCCTCTTTTAGTTTATAACCATTACCCCTTGTCAAATCGCAACAGGCCCTGCTATAAAAAGTTTGTCCCCATCTTTCCTGTATGCCCCCTTTAAGTACTGAAAGGCCGCAATAAGGTCTCCCTGGAGCCTTGTCTTCTCCAGGCTGAACAACCCCAACTCTCTCAGCCTGTCCTCATGTTTGCTGCACACCTCAGGGGACGTGCTGGATTGTGGCCGGGGCCTGAAGGAAGAGCTGGGGGAGAGGCCGCTCAGGACCCAGAGCTGATGACACAAAGCTGGGGGGGCAGCTGACACACCAGAAGGCTGTGCCGCCACACAGAGAGACCTGGACAGGCTGGAGATCTGGGCAGAGAGGAACCTTATGAAATTCAATAAGGGCAAGTGTCGGGTGCTGCACCTGGGGATGAATAACCCCATGCACCAGTACAGGTTGGGGGCTGACCTGCTGGAGAGCAGCTCAGTGGAAAGAGACCTGGGAGTCCTGGTGGACAACAGGATGACCATGAGCCAGCAATGTGCCCTTGTGGCCAAAAAGGCCAATGGCATCCTGGGGTGCCTCCAGAAGAGTGTGGCCAGCAGGTCGAGGGAGGTCATCCTTCCCCTCTACTCTGCCTTGTTGAGGCCGCATCTGGAGTACTGTGTCCAGTTCTGGGCTCCCCGGTTCAAGAAGGACAGGGAACTGCTGGAGAGGGTGCAGCAAAGGGCTACCAAGATGATTAGGGGACTCGAACACCTCTCTTATGAAGAAAGGCTGAGGGACTTGGGTCTCTTCAGTCTGGAAAAAAGATGTCTGAGGGGGGACCTTATCAACACTTATAAATACTTAAAGGGTGGGTGTCAGGAGGATGGGGACAGGCTCTTTTCATTGGTGTCCGGGGACAGGACAAGGGGCAATGGGCACAAACTTGAGCATAGGAAGTTCCACCTAAACATGAGGAGGAACTTCTTTCCTTTGAGGGTGGCAGAGCACTGGAACAGGCTGCCCAGAGAGGTGGTGGAGTCTTTGTCTCTAGAGACATTCCAAACCCGCCTGGACGTGTTCCTGTGCAGCCTGCTCTAGGTGACCCTGCTGTGGCAGGGGGGTTGGACTAGATGATCTCCAGATGTCCCTTCCAACCCTATGATTCTATGATTCTCTGATGGGTTTCCAGAAGTGTTACTGTGAATGAAGGACCCTGCTGATCCTGGTGAGAGGTGGGGATGGTCTTGGGAAAGTGAATGCAGACAAGATGTTTGCATTTGCTGTGCTCTATTCCAAGCTTAGATGCTGTCTGGACCTTGGATAACAAGTGCCATTTGTTGAGGATTTGCTTTAGTCTGGGGATGCATGGACAGCAAAATCTCTCAAAGAACGTAATGTCCTGTATGACAACAGTGATAAGTAAAGGATCAGAAGTGAATTCTGACTTGCTTTGTGGTCTAGAGACATAAAAAAAAATAATATTTTTATCTTACCCTCTGTTCATCGAAGGGTGGCCTGTGTGGATCCTGTGTTCTCCCTCTCTGTATTTCACTGTGTATGCCCTTCTGCAGTAAGTGTTGAGCAGACGGGCCGGACTGGTGTAGGTCAAGTTTCAACAGCTGCTTCTTCTGTAAAGCAAAATGAGGAGGGATCCATCTTCTTTAGCAGCTACGAGAATGCCTCTTTCACAGATCGGGTTCATCTGCAGGACCCCAGGAATGTTTCTGCTGGTTTAATTCTTCTCCAAAGCCAGTCCCCTTTCCTGTTTGTGTTGCAACGAGCGGTGATAGCTGTATGCTATGAGGAAAGCTACAGTGGCTTAATGTGTATCTCTAAGCTCGTGTGAACCGAGCCTCTCACGTGGTTGCATGTGGCAGTGTAAAAGCTGATCTAAATCCAGGTGACTTGGCTGGCTGTAGAGTCTTGGTCTTGAATGGGACGGGGAAAAATGAGGGAAAGTCTTGTGAGGAGGGAAAATGTTTTCCTTTCTGCCTCTCTCTTTCTGTCTCTTTCCCCATCAGCTTTATGAGAGAAAACTTGTAGCTTTCAGGTCTGTATATTTTCCAAAAATTATTGCATTCTATATATAGTAGATATTTTATTGTAAATGAAAAATAAAAGAAGGAATTTGGGGTCAGTCTAGAGTGAACAGATTGTCTGGTTTTTCTCGAGGGTTTTAATTTCTACAAAAATAAAGCAAGTTTTGTGTATAGACTTCTGTATTTTAACAGAACTGGTTTTTATACCCAAACAGCTACCCTTGGTTGCTACCCTCATCACCATCACAAGTTACTCCCCCTGCTCCAGATAAAACTTAAGAGGGGGTTGCAGTGCCAGAAGTGTCCTTAGTGGTCAGACTGCATCTCTTAATCACCTCAGAATGTTGAGTTCTGTTTTTTAAGGAATAGGTTAGAGAGAAAAAAGGAGCAGCACTGGAGGGGAAAAAAAAGAAGGGGGGGTATTTTGAAATGAAAAATACCTCTCACCTCTATCAGCTCTTTTGTTCAGCCTTCAGAAATGCAAGTGTTAATCCTGTCCCAGAGTTCGAATATCAAGCCCCTATTTCTGTTGGGGCTTTCCTGTCTTCCTCTCAGTGTCTCTTACACTGTATAAGTAAATTCTGAGTTGTGTGAAATGCTCACTTATAATAAGTGGGCTGAGTTAGCCATACAATACATACTGCTTTAGATATAAATAATCCATCTTGAAGACAGACTAGATGATCTCTGGAAACTTTTCTGGCACTTTGATTCTGTTATGGGCATGATGAGACGGTGACACGTTTTTGTTTCCCCAATGTTGATTGATAGCTTTTCCCTTTGAAAAAAATGAGAGCTTGTTTTTGACAACAGTTACTTCTGCCCCAAACATCCTTGCTCCTGCTGCCTTACCTTGTCCATGAAAGATGAAAGACCTTCTGTAACTGGCTGAGGGACGATGTGCAGACAAAAGTAAAAATCCAGTGGGAAAGGTGGAGGTGAGATTAATGTGAGGGCGATGTATGTCTTTTTTGATAATGGTCTCAAATATATATGAATTTCTTACATGCAGCACTGGTGTGTTTGCAGCAATATCCATATAAAGATGCTATGTTTGCCTCCATCTGACCAGAGTAAGGTAGGAGCTTTCGCAACTGGGCAATTTGTTAGTAATTGAAGCACAGATTTATCAGACTAACAGTTATATCTAGAGGGAAAACAAGAAACAGTAACAGCACAAGAGATGCTTCAATATCAAACTGGGTAACAGAAAGGCTGAAGTCCTCCATCAGCTTTTTTTACTCAGGTTGAGCAATTGGATCAGAGAAGTCAATGGCACCTTGTACACACGACAAAATACAGGAGTATCACTGTCTGTGGAGCCCGGCTGGAAAGTAACATGATGGTATGTTTCTTCCTGCCAGCGGTGTCTCCTTGTCAGCAGAATTGTCATCATTAATCCTCCTCTTTCAGGTTGCGAAGCAGCTGTGAGAATAGCTTGATTGGCCCCATTGTCGTGGTGGTACAATACTGCTCGTCTGAAGTTTTCTGATGGCAAAGACTCTGATCATGGCATATTGTGACGGTTCTGAAGATAAGATTGTACAAATGCATTCTGTGAGAACTTTGAAACTAGGCATGAGGTTTTGTCTTGCTTACTCACAAAGTGTATCCACCACAGCTTTAGGTGGTGGCTGGAAGAGTTACTTGTTGTTTGTGTTGTGAACAGTAATGCGGTGACATAAACAGCAACAGCTGCTTCTAGGGTGTTAGGAAAACAGAAATTAATCCATAGACATTTTTATCAAATTTATTTTCATTATTTATGTAAATATCTAGTTCTTCAGGATGTACAAAACTGAGGTGGATGTTTCATTCAAACAAACAATCTCAAATTCGTTCTTGTATTTCTTTCTTTCTGTTTGTCCAAAAAGATGAACAGTCTTCTGCATCTGTAACATCAAAATTTTAGAAGGCCTGTAAAAGAGTATTTTGGGGGTTTTTTTTGGTGGGCATTTCTTTTCAATTTTTTTATTTTTAATTATTTCTTTTTTGTTCAGTTTTCAGTACTGGGAAAAGCACTGAAGTACTGCTTGAATCTGTCTGGGACTTCTTCCTACTACAAGATGGTCATTTTTGCTGTTGCTTTTTTTTTTTGTGTGCTGTTTTGTTGTTGTTGTTGTTTGGGTTTGGTTTTTTTTTAGTCATGGAGGACTTGATTTTCTTTCTTTCCCTCACTGTAAATTATTTATAGGCAATTTTAATATTTTTAATCTGGAGCCCTCACTAAATATTGCTTGAGGATCTTGAAGCTGGTGCTGAAAAAAAAGTTATTTCATGATGGTGAAGATGTAAGTTTTGGGGGCCTTTGCGTTGTGTCTAGAATTGTTTGAGGAAAATCACCCTTTTTATTTGCTGGATTTGAAGGATTCTGAACTTGTAGTGCAGTTGCACTTGGAGAATTCATTAACACTGCCGTAAAAATGAGTTAGGTGGTGCCTAGAGTGTATTCAGGAGTTTAACTGCATAATATTTTAACCTACGCTGAAGGCAGGAAAAGAAGAAAAGTAGGAATATTAAGTTTATAATGGGGGGCAGAATGTGTTAAGTTTTAATGAGTTATCTGGAGCATAAAAGGGAACGAGCACAGAACCAAAGAAGTAAGATTTGACCATTGTAGCAGTTAATAGGAGCAATACTACCTTATTTTTGATCCTAAAGAAGGGTGGCAGGCTGTTGTTGTAAAATTATTGGAAGATGAAACAATGGGGTTCTTGATGGAAGATGTAGTAATGTTTGAGGAGTTAAATGCTGATCTCAAACGTACTTAAGTTGGGAAAGATGAGCCTGCAGGAGCAAATGTGATGAAGGATATATGTGATATACTTGCAAAATACAATCGTGAAGATAGTACTGGCCTTGGCTAGTTTGTGCTTGCAGCATGTCATTAAGCATATCTTTTACGACTTTTATATATATTGTCTGCCTCTGTGGTTGTGCAAGGTTTGTAACAATTTAATTAACTAGTATTCGTTATTATTTGAAAAATATGGGGGGGGGGGAAGAAAAGCTATGGACTTGGAATTGACAGAACACTTGTCTAATCAGCAATGCAGTTACACTATTCTGAGAAGACCTGATTTTTGGGGCAAAGCTTGCATACTTCACAGATTACTCTCTCTGTCTCATATTAACAAGTCAAGAGAAAGGAGGTAGTCAAGATACAGCTTCAAGAATAAGAGAGTAGAGACATCTTGTCTCTTTTTCCATGATATCCCTCAAGTGTGGCACTTGCTCCCTATGTAAGTTAAAGTAGGCCAAACTGCAAATGTGCAAATCGTGCAGCAAAGTCTCTCTTGACAGGAAATTTAAGGGAGGTATATACTGACAGGTAAGGAAATGTTAGTTTTGGCTGCAATGTGCTTGGTAATTACTTGAAAAAGAACATCTTGACTTTTTTTTTTTTCTTCCTAATTTTGATCTCATACCTGCTAATCTGTATGTGACGTCTGTCAGAGTTCTGCCGTTCAGTTGACATGGTTAGACATTGTTCTGTCTCTGCTTGAGAAATGTCTTTTTTCTTGTATCCCCTGAAAGCTTGAAAAGGAAACTCTTGTGACAAAAAGACTGAACTTGATAACTGATAAAGAGGCCATACAGATAGAAATGGGTGCCTTTATACAGCCTTTAAACTTGTCCTTTGATTCAGAAATACAAGTTACCTTAAACTAGTTTCTTTGTTTTGATCGTTTTTGCTGTTTGTTGTGTTGGGTTTTTTTTAAATAAATGCAGTGCAAAAAGCCGTCAGAGTAATGATGAGTACTTAGGGTTCTTGCAATTCTGGCAGATTTTAATCACTATAATCTAATCACTATAGATTTTAGACCTTATCTGTAACCATATAGGTGGCTTTTCTCCTCATCTGCACAGATCTGATGAGGGGCCTGACAGCAGCAACATAATGAGTTCTTGATTCATCACGTCTCTTAGACCTGGTTAGGTTCTTAAGTCTTGTTGGATTACTTAAGGGACCTGAGGGTACTCTTAGGTGTCTTCCTGAGGGATTTTGCTCTGAAGCTAGGCCTGAAACCTTAAAAAGATAAAAAGATTTTTTTTTTTTTTTTTTTTCATTCCTCCGCCGCACCCTCCCCCGCCACCCTGGCCCCTGCTAACAGGCTGGTGAACCTTGATCTTTCCAGGCTTTATGCTCTAGAGTTTTGGGAAGCTCTCTTACTTCAAGCTTCATTACAAGCGTTGCACATCCAGTCAACAAAAAAACCCTACTTGACCAATCACGAATAAACAATATAGTCCACTTGGCCATGAATAAATATTTCACAGAAAGATCTGTGTGAACAAAGATATGAAAAGGCCATTGTTTAGTTTCCAATTAGATGTGAAAAGAAATCATGAGGAGCACTATCACGGAAAAGAGACTGAGCTGCTTCAGTTCAGTTATTGGTTAAAGTCTGTTTTTGTTCATGTCTTGATATTTGTTTTAGTAATGCTCCTTCCCTGGGAATATATTTGTTTGGCATCTTGTAGAAAGCAGCTTAAATTGTGTGCAGAGAGGTGCAGTCCAAGACTCCTGATGGAGCACTTAAGGATTGGAGAGATTTGTATTCTGAATAAGAAGATCCTCATTTGTGTGTATAGACTAATATCATGGTACATTTGGCTACTGTAGAGATAATCAGTGTTTGTGTTTTGGTTTTTTTTTCTTGTTTGTTTTGCTGGGGCCAGTGGTAGAATGATATATTTTGGTACCTGTTTTGTTGAGTATATTTAAACTAGTGGATATTTAGTATTAGTAATGATTTTTTCTGACACGGCTGACGTGCTGGAGGGAAGAGATGCCATCCAGAGGGACCTTGACAGGCTGGAGAGGTGGGCCCATGCCAACCTCATGAAGTTCAACAAGCCCAAGTACAAGGTCCTCCATCTGGGTCGGGGCAATCCCAAGCAAGATATAGGCTGGGCAGTGACTGGCTTGAGAGCAGCCCTGAAGGAAAGGACTTGGGGGTGCTGGTGGACGAGAGGCTCAACATGAGCCGTCAGTGTGCACTAGCAGCCCAGAAAGCCAATTGTATCCTGGGCTGCATCAGGAGAAGCATGGCCAGCAGGTCGAGGGAGGTGATTCTCCCCCTCTACTCCACGCTCATGAGACCCCCAGCTGGAGTACTGTGTCCAGTTCTGGAGCCCCTACTACAAGAGAGATATGGACATGCTGGAACGCGTCCAGAGAAGGGCCACGAGGATGATCAGAGGGCTGGAGCACCTCTCCTATGAGGACAGGCTGAGAGAGTTGCGGTTGTTCAGTCTGGAGAGGAGAAGGCTCCGAGGAGACCTTATAGTGGCCTACCAGTATCTTAAGGGGGCCTACAAGAAAGCTGGTGAGGGACTTTTTAGGATGTCAGGTAATGGTAGGACTAGAGGGAATGGATTAAAACTAGAGATGGATCGATTCAGATTGGACGTTAGGAAGAAGTTCTTCACCATGAGGGTGGTGAGACACTGGAACAGGTTGCCCAGAGAGGCGGTGGAAGCCCCATCCCTGGAAGTTTTTAAGGCCAGGCTGGATGGGGCTCTGAGCAACCTGATCTAGTGGGAGGTGTCCCTGCCCAGGGCAGGGGGGTTGGAACTAGGTGATCTTTAAGGTCCCTTCCAACCCTAACAATTCTATGGTTCTACGATTTATAAAGCAAAACAGCAGCATTGCAGCACTTTCCCTTGCCTATAATGGACAAAACCCCACAGTTCTTAAGTAAATTTCTTCTGCTAAAAAAAATGTGTATTTATGCAAGCGTTGCATTACTTGATGCAGGAATAGAAACAGAAATGCAGTAGTTCATTCCTAGCCTTGTCAGCTGGCCAAGGTAAGTGGCAGGTAGGGTATTGTCATCTGACACTCCCCATGGAAAATAAATTGTAATGAAGTTTGTGGTCGTAGCAGAAAACCACACATCTCTTACACCAGGTTCAAGAGCAGCTACAGTCTGTCTTCCTTTTTCTGTGTTAGGATGTTGTCTTTGATGCAGAGACTGCAGAATGAAAAGCTGGACCCTTTCCAGAAAGTTATTGAAATCAATCTTCGGTAACTGTATTGGCTTTCACTGTGTACCAAGGTCACAGAGCTGCATGAGCAGACAGCCCTGTTAAAAACAGGTTTTGAGTATTTTAAAAGGTGTCTTTTTACAGTTTGAATAAAAGAGCAGGAGCCTTAGAAAAATATGCTGTAGGTATAGTATTTACTACTGTTGTCCTCATCTTCTGCCTTTTTTACTCTCCAGCTGCAATCTGCAGGTCAGTTTTTATATCAGTAACAGCTTTCCAATGTTTGTCAAATCAAAGCTCTGAAGGAAAGAAAGATACTGGTTGACCCACAGTTTCTAGCACTGGTAATTAGAAATACGAGTGCGTGTCTTTTGGGTGGGGTGGTGTTTTGCCTTTATATACAAAGGAGGTGGTAGTTTTGGTTAAAGGTGGTTGGTGTTTTCGTGGTGAAGTGTTGTTCTCACCAGAAAAAAAATCAGCATGTCAAAAACTCCTCTCTGTCTGAAGGTTTGTGATAGTTATGTGTTACGCTGAGCTTTTCCAGCTCTTGAGTAAACTGGAATTTCTGGGTTGAAAAGGAGGTGTAGGTGCTAAAGTGGCTTTTACTAAGCCCACCACAGTACTCGCTCCACTATAGTTTGAGGCCTGGATTCAAGTTTATCTCTACCTGCATCAGACGAGTCACCTGAACAAGGAGAGTGTTAAGATACGAAGATATTAATTGTTTTGGGGTGGATCTCTTATTTCTTCTCCTGAAGCATTTTACTTCATGCTCGCAGTGATGCACACGTTTGGCAATTGAGCCTGGGTGGAGGCAGGGAGGAAGAGGTAGAATTAATTGCCTTATGGCTGTGCTTGCTTCATGTTTTAGGAGTGGGTCTTGGATGTCTGGAGCAATAGTGCCAGGATGGCTTGATGAATCTCAGGTGCCTGTAAGAAAGGCAAATCTTGCAGAGCTGTTTAGGCTGTTCACTGGGATCAGAATATGTCTTTCATTTACTTACACTATGTATCGATTATGGAGAAGGACAATGCCTTACAGGAAATAGCTTTTCACTAAGGTTGTCTGGGATTTAAAAAAAAAAAAGAAAAAGAAAGTAGTATTGTTGTGTAAATGCTTGCTGCAGCCTATGGAGAACATATGGCCTGCAACTTAATTTCTTATGACCAAAGGCCAAATGTTTACTTTTTCAGTTGGCTTTTTATTTTTTTTTCATGTTATTGAGTATTTCTAAGGTCAGAAGAGCTGGCCAAATAAGCTTCAAAGCTGTAGTTATCCCTCAGCAAGGATAAAGGCATCCAACCTTTATTGTGGGATTTCTGTGAACTATATCTGAGTGTATGTGGTCTGTTTTATGCCTAGAAATCGACAGAGCTGACCCCTGCTTCCCCCACAGTAATTTTTTGTAAGGGAAAATTTTCCAGATGTACTTAACTGACCGGGTGCCTTCAGCACAACAGACTTATTAACCACTAAGCCAGCATAAAACTTGTAAGTGCAGCTGCTGCAGAAATGGACAGTGAAGAAACACAAAAACTGTGCCTGAAGACAGAAGAATAAATAACAGTATGGTGATAATTACCTCCTGTAGATACTGCATTGTGGTAGTCATCAGAAACTTATTTACTGTGTCTGCCTTTCCCTCTGTCAGTGATGAGTTTCCTTCATCCCCCCATGCTAGCCTGCCTGCAACCTTTTAGAGAATTTCTCAGTATTGTGGTTGAAACGTTAGGAGTAATTAGATAAAACATTGCTGTAAATTCCCGTGGAAAGGAAGACATTTATTAATTACCATAGTTGAGTTCTGGCCAAACTTAGCTTCTTCCGTATATAAATAACTGGAT
Organism: Chroicocephalus ridibundus; assembly: GCF_963924245.1. Lineage (NCBI taxonomy): Eukaryota > Metazoa > Chordata > Aves > Charadriiformes > Laridae > Chroicocephalus > Chroicocephalus ridibundus. The sequence goes on from NC_086285.1 coordinate 106,449,530, forward strand.
GAACAGATAAACAGCTGAGTAAAGTAATTTTGCTTTATCTACCTCCAGATAGGACAAAAGGTAACAAACTGAAATGACTAAGGAATCGGAAATCTGTCGCTCCGGCATTGACTTGTTTAATGGTGGTCAAATACCTTATCCTCTGCGCAAACTGCTGAACACTCGCTTCTTGTGTCTGACCTTGTCAGGCTGAGGAGCCCTCCTAGAGAAGGGTCTAGCTTTTAAGCCGGCGGTAGGTTGTTGCTGACATGAGTCCGGGCGGGATGAAGTCCTAATGCATGTATCTTCAGATGTCAGCTGGCATTCCCTGTAGGTGTCCAAGGAGTGGGAGATCAGCAGTTCCAAGTGAAACCAATGTGCGCTGTGGCATATTGGCCTCCCGGGTTTGATAAGCGATACACCTTGTGTCTGACGCTTGGGATCTGATTTAGGATTAGCGCTGGCTTGCAAAAATTCAGCTTTGAGTCGTATAAGAGTTATACAACTGTATATATATTGCGAGGAAAAATAAGAAATCAGAAATCGAAGGTCTGGATTTGAGTGAATCATAGGAATTACGGCAAACTCAAATGACTAAGCAAAGCTATTGAATTTGATGCTCCATCAAGATGTGAGAGTGTATTTGGTGTTATTGTGACTCAGCACTTGCAGGTGAGTCATTCCTCATCACTGGGACCCCAGTGCTGCTGGTTTTCTGGCTGAAAAAGAAAAGAGGAGGTGGGAAAAGATTTAAACCCACAGAGAAAGTTTAAGCTTCACAAATACAAAAGGGAGGGGGAAGTTTTACCCCTACGTAGGTGTTTTTCTTGAAAGACTATTTTTAACTTCTGTATATGGTATTTTCACTGAAATAAAATGACTTTTCACAGGAACTTTATTTATAGTGGAGGCTTTTCATATTTTATTTTGCAGAAAATTAATTTGTGAGTATATCAAACTATTAAAAGAAACTCTTAAAGCAATGTAGCTTGCTTTCTCCATGGCTATCTCTCATACAGATGAGTTTAAAATACTTCACACCAATAACTCAGTTGTGAGAAGACAAAAATAGTGAAGGGGGATTGAAATCAATAAGTGCAAACAGGAGAATAAAGGTCTGAGAATATACAAACATTTGATGAAATATGTATGTGTAGTAGAAACTGCGAAACAAGATGGTCTTGCCAGCAGCGGCAATATTCTGAGAAGGTGAGGGACTGAGAAGAAAGAAGAGGTGAAAAGCAGTGAAGTCCATACCTCAACTCTGATGTGTCTGCGTGTTCATCATGTAACAGGGCAGTAATAGAATAAAGGTGTCATGGTATGCGTCCTAATGCCTGTATCCAGCCAGAGCAAGGGTTCCCCGCCTTCAGGCACAATGATAGTAAGGATGATAGTGTTATTTTTCTTCTGAACCTTTTAACTTGCCTATTAGCAGAGATGGGTTTACTTGTGGGGGCTGGACGGTGTACGTTGGTGTGTAAACCTGTTGTACCAGATCTGGGGATCAGAAGGGAAAATCCTTTTTCCTTCGCTGTTCTATTTGCCAAGTTTGGCAGAGACCACGGAGAAACTGTAGTTTGCGTTGTAATGTGCGGCATGGTTGGCTGCTTGGGAGCACCCGGAGATCCCAAGTAACAAGTTGTTTGCACTCACATGCGGCCAAGGCATTGTCGATGCTAAAGATTTTTTTTTTTTTTTTCTGTGTCAAATTGTGGTTGTGTCTTTATTGAAAGTCTCAAGTCTTGCAAGGTCTGATGAGCAAGTTCTTTGCGGCTGTTCTGTGCAAGGATGTGTTGAGTAGCTATCAAAGCTATCTGCTGGACTGAGTGGCTGTTGTGCTGTATTGCCTGACTAGAGGGGCTAGATGTTGTGACCCATTCCCAACCCTGTATACGGTACTAGCTACATGTATAGATTATCAAGAAATCCCAGAAGCAGCATCAATTAAAAAAAAAATTACAAAATCTGTGGGGTTTTTCCAAATGCAGCTCTGCAGACTATTTGCTGGATGTGATGTGCTGTAAAATACCTCAGTGTCATATTACACCTTTTTTTTTTTTTTAAATCACAGAACATGATAAAGTCACTGTATGTGGCAAAGAGACTGTCATATGTGCTCATTGCTTATTTGGATCTGCAGATGTTGAGTTTGGTAAGCCCCTCCATAGAATTTGCAAATCTCTGATGGGAATGTTTGTTACGTTAGGTACAGAAGCAGTCCAGTGTCCCCACCGTAAGCCGTGAAGGAAGCTTTGACACTCTGGAAATGTTACATTAAGGAACATAAAAAGAGGTGATTAGGGACAGACAAGGTCTGTGAAATACATCTGGAGGATTTAATAAATCAGGGCAGTAATTTTTAAGGAATATATAATGCTTCTTTTATGTATACACTTCCAGCTCTATGGGGAATTATTGCTGGCATTTGGTTTTTGTTTACAGTGGCATAATATTTCTTATGGTTGTGCTTTTACTGCATATAGTTGATACTCTTCTAGATCATTAGGTAATTATGTTTAAGTGGTGACTGAGCTAACATGGAGTTAGGCTTAGAGTCTGAAGAAATAGAAATTTGTCAAAGCCCGTAAGACTTGATTCAAAACCTTTCACTTCAAAAAGCCCATAATGAGTTTTATGCAAATTATAAAGGAAGATATCTTAGTAAAGTGGGAAGATACAAAGGAAGATCCCAAGTTAATGCTTCCTTTCATCCTTAAGTTGTTACAGGACGTGAGTCCAGTGATGTCTGTGGCATCATCTGTGTGCTAGCGTGAGCCCATCTCTACTTCTACATCCTCAGAACGTGCTGGTGTCATACTTTCAAATGAAATCATGTAATGCAGGCCTGGAGGTTCTACTTAAAAATACGCTCTAAGCTCTGAGAAGTTAGGAGTATACTTGTAGTGAAAAATAAATTTGTATACTTGTAGTGAATTTGTATACTTGTAGTGAAAAATTGTGCTAAAGCAGTGATTTAGTAGGTTTCTTCATTTTTTCCTCAAAATTATGATAACAAAGTAGTTCAATGTCATACACCACAGGGTGTTGAGTATCTTAAGTATTTTACTCAAAGTGACGAGCAAGAACAGCTTCTCATCAGTTTTTTGAGATTTCAGGCTTTGGTTTTATTTTATTTTTTTTTCCACATAAAAATTTTCCACATTTTTTTATGATACTGCACAACAAAATTGCACAGAAGTTCCCCATTTTCAATTTTGAAAGGCCAAGATTTTAATTTCGATCTCTTTAGCTGAAACCTGATCCCAGTTGCATCTTGGCTATCTTCCAGGTGAAAACTTTGACCTGTTTCACTGGAGATGTTCTATTTAGTTCTCATTCCAACTGCAGTCTTTTAAAACCATAACAAAGCAGCAAACTGTTAGCAAATCTGAGCCAATAAAGGCATAGTGTGCAAAGAATAAAACTCAAGGACCCTAAGTAGCAAGAGCATAGTCAGGCTTTTAGACCAAAACCAGCTTAGCTTAGAGGTCCTGTTGGTTTGACCAAGGCATTTGTCAGTTCTTCTCAGTTGCTTGTCTAGGAACACCACCAAACCCACAAACTCAAAACATTGCAATATTATTTATTAACAGAAACTTCTCTGTCTACAGCTGTTGGACTAGGTGATCTCTAGAGGTCCCTTCCATCTCTGAAGTTTCTGTGATTCTGTGATTCTGTTCTGCATGGCTTCTTCACTTTCTAAGTTTTTCTGCTTATGTGAAGCCAGTGTGAAAATATTTCCACAGCTTAATATGGTTTTATTCAGATTTTAATGGGAGGGAAGCTATTTCAGTATTAGGTACAAAGTGCTGGGGAATGTGAATGAGATGCTGAGTTTTCTTGTCAGATAGTGGTTTTGTTCTTCCGAAAGGGACCAGCCTCAAAAGTAACCTTTTCAATGTCTTTGGTTGTCTCTTTTGGTTGCAAAATGATGACTACTCTTTAGTAAGGAGTTCCTATTACTGTTCTGAAGGCAGACATTAGGAAGAAAGCAGAGCCATATTAGTCCTCTCAGCCCCTTACTTTCAAGCAAATACTTTTGTTAGTGTAAGCTTTCAAGTATTCTCCACTTGAAAGATGAGGGAAGGGCGGGGTGATATTTGATAAAAGCACAATTTGGGGTGTTTTTTTTTGTCTATGCTCTCCTAGTCTCTTGCCTTCATCTCTTTGATGCAGTTGTCCTTGTAAGACTAAGACAGAAGACAAGAGATACTATTTAGACTGCAGACATTTCAGGTTGAAACTCTCTTGCCTAAGCAGGAGTAGATATGCTGGAAGAGAGTGGACTACCTTTAGGATGAAGAATCTTTTTCACTGGGAAAAGGCCATATAGGTGTTAATATTCCCTTTCCACCATTCACCAGCTGAATCAGAGTCCAGCTATGCACTTTTGCAATGGCCGAAGGGGTGGTGTTTGGAGGCTCTGAGAATAACTGCGCTGTGAACGATATACAGTGAATGAGCTTTCCTGTGGCATTATTAATTTTTTTCCTGGAGGAGATCTTGCAGCATTATTTTTGTGTGGCGTCCTCTCTTACATTAATACAGTAATAAATGGATGTAAAAGACAAGTGTGTGTTATTTGTCTCTGTCCCATATGTAGTAGGTTAGGCCACCACTGTCCTCTTTGCTTCTGGGAAGAGTTGAAAATACGGTAAAGGCGGAAGCTGTTGCCATCAAATGTAATATGGTAAAATTATGGGAAGATCTTTGTCATTTTAATTTTCTGTGTTCTTTGCTAGTAAAAATACTGAAAACATTTTCATTGCTCTTGAAATGTTAATGTTTGTAGGTTGTTACTTTAGATTATATATGTAGCCAGGCAGTTAGTGTTGCTTTCATTGTTATTAGCCACTAAAAGAAAGGATTCAAAGGATTCATGGAAGCCTTCTGTAATCCTGACTTTGAAGAGTACACTTGTTTCTGTTAGCAGCTAAACCTGTGCATATAATCAATCAAATAACCATGCTTTTCATTGATTCTTGACCCACCCCCCCATGCAGTTTTCAGTCAGCATAATGAATTGCTTTTTTTTTTTCCATGGAAATCGAATTAACTTTATTGTTCATATGTTTTGGATTTAGCGTGGCGTGCTACATACCGATAGGCAACAATAAAGTGCAATGTGATTCACAAGTGTTTATGTAGCTGTTCTACAGCCTTCATCTGGTGGGGACACATTGAACAGGTTTCCTTAATCTTTGTTTAGGCCTTGAGACTTGAAGTATAAAGTGGGAAAACTGGGACATGATGGTAAAGACTGACCAAATCAGAATGATCTTGCCTAGACTGATTTTGCACAACTCCTTTTCCGATACCTCACTTCGCTTTCAAAGGAACATTTCTCATGTTGTCAGTTTTCCTCAATAATAGTTGCATGTTTGGTGTTTAAATAGTTTTAAATCCACTTATTTCCTTTCCATGAGAACTTTGCAATAATGCACACCTCTTTCTGTGAGTATTTGTAACTTTGGCTATTGAACTACAGCTATTGGTTTTTCTCGGGTATTGTTGGTTTGGAGCTGAGAGATAACAAGTTACTTGCAGGTGTGAAGGTGGAAGGCTTGGGATTTCAAAGCATTTTAAGACTTGCTTTCAATTAGTGTTAGCTCAGTATTTGATGCATTCTGCGCAGATATGGGCAGACTGTTCTCTCCCCTCTGTGTTTGCTTGTATACGCATAGGAATTGGCTGCTGCCTATCAAATTTGCAAGGTCATAAGAGTAAGCTGGGCACTGGGACTCAAGGTCTTGCTTAGTTACCTTGGTGCCTTATCAGTAAAGAAAGGTGGTGTCTCTGTGCCACAGGGATGTGGGGCAGAAGCAGACTACTATCATCTGAGAAGGTTTGCTTCCTGATATAGTAGGCTCTGATGAAGCTGGGGCCTCACTTATGTAAATGTTTAAACAGAGTTATCACTGCATGGATGTTTCTAGAATATTAAACTGTTGTACTGTGAAAGCCTTGTCTATGTAAAAGAACAGTTTCCTGAAATTGTTCAGTAGTTCTTCATACTATTCTAGTAAATATTGAGCAATTGGCGATCAGCAGAAGTTGATCAGCTTCCAGCAAAATTGGAGGGTGATACTGGTGCCCTCCATAGAAACACAGGGTTTTTCTCATTTATTATATGTTCAAAACCAACAACCCTCAATATTTGGAAAACATTTTATCTATACGTATATATCAAATCAAAATGATTTATTTTTTCAAATGATTTACTTAGTTTTTGTTCTGAGATTTTGAATGACTTTGCTTTGTTACCAAGATCAGCTTGAAATCAGAGGTGGCCTGTTTTCAACTGGAGAAACAGGGAATTGCTCTTGCTAGATCATTTAAGTGGTGATTTAGATGCAGTGGATGAAATGCACAGGAGGCAAGGGAGATTGCTCTTTCTGAATATTTTCTGTAGTTGGCTATGTCGTGCGTTGACCCCAGCCAGCAGCAAAACACCCACCCTACCTCTCTCTCACTCACCTCTCAAATATGTGTAATGATTTCTTTGGGGAGAAAAATGCCATAATGAATGTTCCTGCATCCTGCCCATTTCCCTGAGCTTTTATTGCTGAGCACAATGTTGCATGGTATCGAACATCCCTTTTGTCAGTTGGGGTCATCTGTCCCAGCTGTGTCCCCTCCCAGCCTCTTGCCCACCCCCAGCCTACTGCCCTTTCTGTGTGTGTGAGGTTGGAGAGAAAGTCTTGGTTCAGCAGTAGCCAAAACGTTGGTGTGTCACCAACACTGCTTTAGCCACAAATGCAAAGCACAGCACCGTACTGGCTGCTATGAAGAAAGTTAACTCCATCCCAGGCACACTCAGTAAAAAACAGATTTTAGGAAACGGGTTTTTTAATTGCACATATCTGTATTTGCATCTTAACAGTATAAAAGATAACCATCAGAGATTAAGTGAAAAAGATGAAAGAAATCTACTAGATCATCTCCAAATTCCATGCTGACTTTAATTAGTATACTGCTGGCCATAAGTAAATGAAATGCTACATTACAGAATCACAGAATGGTTCGGGTTGGAAGGGACCTTAAAGATCACCTAGTTCCAACGCCCCTGCCCTGGGCAGGGACACCTCCCACTAGACCAGGCTGCTCAAAGCCTCATCCAGCCTGGCCTTGAACACCTCCAGGGATGGGGCATTGGCAACTTCCCTGGGCAACCTTTTCCAGTGCCTCACTACCCTTACTGTAAAGAATTTTTTCCTGATATCCAGTCTATATCTACCCTCTCTCAACTTGAGGCCGTTACCCCGTGTCCTATCATAACACTGCCTGATAAAGAGTCCCTCCCCATCTTTCCTGTAGGTCCCCTTTAGGTACTGGAAGGCCGCAATAAGGTCTCCCCGGAGCCTTCTCTTCTCCAGGCTGAACAACCCCAACTCTCTCAGCCTGTCATTAGTGACTGAAATATTTCCTAGAATGCATAGGCTCTTTTGCATAATGGAAAGTGTTTGAACTTTAATTCTAAGACTAGAAAATAGGTTGATAGGTTTCTCAAGTTAATATGTGCCTTGAACTATTAATTTCTAATTATTAGTGACTGTAGCTCACACAAAGCATTACCCAAAGTACAGTAGGATACCATCTGGGATCTTAGTTTCATGTAAAAAGCGCTCGGTGAGCCTTCTCACTCAGTGGCATTAAAATATATTATTCAGTAAAGAAAAAGTGGAAGAAAGGTCTGAAATCCAAAAATCTGTTCATGACTCTAGGAAGGCTTTTCATTTCTGTTTCAGGAGTAGCTGATTCTGTTTTGATACAGTTGTAGAATTAAACTCGGATGAAGAATAGTGTGTTTAGTTGGATGTTTACTCATTTGGTTCATTGTGGCTGGTCACAGTTGTACATGCGACTTGGAATAATGTATGTTTTGCCAGAGCTTCACTGCTGACTTCCCTGGTCTTCTGGAGAAGAAGAGAAAGGTGGGAAGTACAGAAGAGATTCAGCATGCTCTCCATGTCCAGTTTGCAGGTATCCATCGCTAAAAACATAAGGCTTTCCTTGGAGATGGAGAGTGTTAGTCCCTTAATCAGCACATGGGCAAGGAGTTTGCTAATTTGCGTTTACTGAAACGAGTCCTACCTCACAGCCAGTAACACACTCCGAAAAGTGATCCTTTGCAGACTCTGAAGTGCTCTCGGTGCATGTCAGCAGCTGCACGGGAATACATCTCAGAGGTTGCGTGCCCTGGCAGTTGCTGGAATACCACCTTGCTTTATTCTGATCTGTTGCCCTTGTGAGAATGATCCATAACTCTTGGTTTCATTTAAATCCATGTTGGATTGTGATCACACTTTAATTCCATGCCTTTACTACGTCACTCTGACTGAGGTCAGATTTTTATTTAGACATTTGTAAACAGAAGTGAAGCAAATGTAAGATGCAGTCCTCCTCTTACACTTGAGCAAAAAGATGCCTTCCTATTTGTTTTGATATTTCTTGTCTAGAATTCTTTCTTGAGAGTTTGAGGCACCTGTGGTCCTTATGGAGTGATTTCCCTTAAGCTCTGGATCCCTCTGATAAAGACCTCTCCTTATCTGTCTTTTTTTGGTTTTAGGACTTTTCTACAAATGAAAGTGCCATACATGGCTCTGTTTACAGCCAGATACCTTTGTACCATCGTGAGGATTTCTCATTCAGAAGTCATGCCTAATTACCTAAAGGGCACAGGAATGATGTAAATAGCTCTGAGTGTTTGGGAAATTAAGGCTATTTCCCTTTTGTTCCTGGTTAGCAGCTGATAAACGACCCTTTCTCCAGTTTGGGCTGTTGAAGCTGAGGCTGCTAGTATATTCATGTTGAATGTTGGACGAAGTATTTATATGCACATTTTGATAAGCTCTTGACATCTTTTGCATTGTCAGTTCTCTATAGCCGAGAGACACATAATGCAATATTAATGAAGATGTTGCAATTAGTAATAAACCACTTCGCTTGGATACATCCTCTCTCTTTACGTGTCAGTGAATGCCAATGAAGGGAGAAGTGACAGAGGGGTGAAGTGATTGAATGGATTTTGGCTCAGCCATCTCTACATGAGTGCCAGACTAGCTCTTTTTAGGATCTGGAGTTTCATGAATATGGCTCAATAAATAGAAAGTAGCAATAAAATATATTTCTGTATATAAGTAGTTTGTACATTGATCTGTTCCTTTATTTACTGCATACATTTGTTCTGTGTGTATATACACACACACATATGCACAAAACATGCATAGATGTGTAGAGATGTTAGATATCAACTCCTTCGGATGCGAGTAGGATACTGGGTACTTAAAATCTCCAAGGATTTTTTTCTGGTTTCCTAGGCAGGAAACTAGAGTAGATATTGAATGTTTAATTTTAAACCTGTAGAGTATACTAACTATATATACTAACTGGAGACTAGGAAGACTAATTTAATGTAAGTGCCCCTATATTGATGCTTTGGGTGGAAGTTCAGGATTTTGGAACATAAGCTTTTGCAAAATATGTTAGTGCTTTAAAACTGAGAAGCAGATACCTGCCCAGTCACTCAGAAATTACTGAGAGCTGAAATGCAGAAATAAATTTGATGAAGTTATGAGAGTTAGCAAGAGCAACGTCAGTGCTAGACACACCTTGATCTTTGCATCACATCTCATGAATTCTATTAATTTGTGTTTTATTTCAGATAGAAAATCTTTCTGGCAGTGGCAGTGCCTTCATCAAGTATCTCAGCGCTCCACAGGTATAATGTATAGGTAAGGTGCTAATGGATTTATCAGTGTTATTGTAATTGTTGTTTTGTATCTTTATTTTTATAAAATTTTCCATGGTAACTATCCTGCTGTCAGCAGACACGCAGCCACTCTGTGATCAGCTCATTGTAGACAATTGTTAGAGACATGACCAGCATGGTTCCTCTTGGAGTTCTTATTGTGATTTTGTTTTACTTTCCCAAATCTAAAAAGGTGTGTGTATTTCTGCATTTCACTGTCAAATCTGATGCTTGACACGGAATAAACAACATGCTGTTCAGTGCTGAAAATGCAGATGGATGCAACAAGGCCTTGCGGTCCTTCCCTGTGCCAGAAATAGCAGAAGGCATTTAGATTTCCCTCAACTGGCTTTTTCTTGGCAGCGAATTAGATGGCACTAGAAGTAGAGAGAGATGCAGCGTGGGGTTCCCGGGGCCAGCTGTAGCTCGGCTTTGTGGCCCAGCTGTGCCTGTATGGACCAGCAGAGGCGGAGCCAGCACCTTTCTTTTGCAGACCTTGGTAAATGTTGAGCTGATCTGTGGTAGGCAGTGGATCAAAATGTTTAGGATCTAAAATGGATTGGCTGAAGTGCTGTGAAGAACACAAGATGAAATGTGATAATAGGCCACTGATTTTTTTCACAGATCCTAACTCCCTTTTGTGAAGTTCACCCTTGAAAGTAGGTACCGGTGTCTAGTACCTGTAAAAAGAAATTGAGCAAAGTCCTCCACTCTCCAAGGGAAGGATTCTTACTCATTACTGTTGGGCAACGTTCATTTGTGTGCAGAGGGCTTGAATGAGACTTAAGTTGTACAAAATACCCCACTGTATATGGAACCTCAGGAAAGGGATGTACTCTGCACTTACACTGAGGGGAAAAATAAGATAAGCATTTAACTACTAAGTCTTTGTTGTGGAACAGCACTTTTTTTTTTTTCCTGCATAGAAGAAGATCCTGTATTTCAGCAGCATAGAAGTGTTAACGTTCTTTTTCACTCAGACTAAAACTTGTAACGTGAATGATTTCAAGAAAAGTGAATGCTGGTTTTAAGTATGGTTCTGTAAAACATATCTCAAAGTAAAACCAAACCCTTCTGTGTGCTATATCTGAATTATAAAACAGCAGGATCTAAGTTGTACTATAAAACAGCAGGATCTAAGTGGAAGCCTTTTAAAGGAAAGCTCACATAGGCGATGTACAGCGGGGCAATCAAGACTAATTCCCACTGAGTCAGCGCTAGGCCATGCCCTTAGGATGGTGCAAGTGCTGGCTGATTGTGAGGATGCATGAGGAGAGAGAGAGTATAAAAATGCTTGTAACAGCACATTAATAAAATGTGTTTGCTCTTGGAAATGTCGACATAGGATTTCCCATCCAGTAAGTGTTCAAAACATCAGTTTGTGAAATCATGTTCCCCAACCCAGTCTCCTCATTACTGTGTAGCACGGTGCTTGCTGCAGTGCTGGTGCTCAAGTGATGCTGTTGCCTCCCTGCCGTTTATTGTGGTAGCATCATTAACTTGGGCAGTCTTTTATCTAAATGCTTCAGCCTGAAACTGCCTCGGAGCAAAGAAGCTGAAGGAATGAGGCGAGAGATAGGTCTGCAGGATAAAACACTGGATCGCTTTATGGTAGAGTGGTGTTTTATTGTTTAAAAGGAGAGCGTTGATCAGTGTTTTGAATAGAAATAACTTTCTTTAGAAGGAAATAAAGAGGAATGTTCTGTGAAAATATTTGAAACAAAACAATTGCTCACCATAGTGAAAGGAAGCTGGGGTGCATATAAGTTTCCAAAAGCTGGAACCACTGCACAGAGTTTAAAGTGTTGGGCATTTTGGCAATACGCCATGTTCTGAACACTTTCATAGGTTTTAAATTTGTTTTCGTTGCACAGTGGAGTTAGAAAGAGCTTTAAAGAGTTCTGTGAATCATGTCAGAAAGTTTAGTTTTTATAATGTGGTTTTTGTTCATATGAGCACAGAGCCAGTGCACAGCGATTCTCTTCCCATAAACTTGGTTGGAATTGGTGTCCCAGTGAAAAAGTCCCAACTTTGACACGGGTGCATTTCCTAGCATGAACAATGGACTTCATCAGGTCATTGGTACTTTTTCAGCATTCCTAACAAGCCAACTTGTGCTTAATTACAGTGAAGATAAATTTGAATCCTTTTGCCTTGTCAAAACTGGCACTGAATCCTACGCAACCTGTTGTCCTTTCAGTTATTAGGAGAGCGTCAAAAGTGAAAGTGGACTGTACTCTTTGCCCTGACAAAACATGAAGTGCAATATGACTTAACCAACACAGCTCATCTCTGCTTTCTCTTTTCAGTCCGCATCAAAAATCAGGTTGAGACTGTGCCAACAACTGTGCAGTTTCATGACAACATCCATATTGTAATCCTGCCTGTGCGCTGACGATGTGCAGCTTCTTGGTCTCCCTACGGCTGCTGAGGAGGTCAGGCTGGTTTTCATCCGTTTGCCCTCTTTCATGTCTGACCAAAATATTTCGAGCTCAGCGACCACAGGAGAAGACTCTCTGTTGTGTCCTAGCCCTGATCTCCCTTCATACTCAAAGGAGGACAGTGGTTATAATGATGATCAGTTCCCTGGGATGGTGCTCAAGGGTTACAGGGGACCTCATGAGTGCTTATAAATATCTTAAGGGCAGGTGTCAAGTGGATGGAGCCAGACTCTTTTCAGTGGTGCCTGGTGACAGGAGAAGGGGCAACGGGCACAAGCTGGAACACAGGAAATTCTGTCTCAACATGAGGAAAAACTTCTTTCCTTTGAGGGCAGCAGAGCACTGGAACAGGCTGCCCAGAGAGGCTGTGGAGCCTCCTTGTCTGGAGATATTCAAAACCCGCCTGGATGTGATCCTGTGCAGCCTGCTCTAGGTGACCCTGCACTGGCAGGGGAGTTGGACTAGATGATCTCCAGAGGTCCCTTCCAACCCCTGTCATTCTGTGATTCTGTGGGAAGTTACAGTGCAAGCTCAGCCACAACCTCTTTGTAATCCTTCCTGTGTGACAGAGGTGAAGAGCTGCCTCATGTAACTGTATTTCTTAAAATCAAGCAAAATCTAATCTTTCATTTGTGAAGCTGAATAGAGAGAGATGCGCAAAGATGTATTTAAAGAGCCACGCTGTATCTGATTTAATAACACCTTGTTTTTAGTAAAACCAGTTAGTGGAAGAATCACAAGGAAATAGGGGAACAATTTGCGATGAGACCTGTATTTTCAGCTAAGTTTCTTGAACCGTAAAGAGTGTTGCTATATAATTCTCCCTTTGGCAAGGTCTATGCATCACCGTGATGCGCCTATAAACAGAATGTGAAGCGGCTGTGCTTTGTTAGATGAAGCCAGTAATTCACCAGGCACTCAGACCCGCGCTGAACTCTCCTTCAGGATGCGGTCCGTGCGCTGCTGATGTTCAAGTCAGGGGAAGCAGAGGGCATTTGGTACCCCAATGAAGGCGTGCTGCTATGCAGACCGGTGTCCTACCAAAAAAAAAAAAAATTTAGCAGTAGTATATTCTAATTCTAATTTGCATAAGTGGACGTGGCTTCCCTCCGAGTGTATTGCACTCTGGTGTATTTTCAGCACGCTTGCTGTAAACTACTTGTACAGCTCAGCAGATGCTCTGTCTTCCTGAAAAGTGTAAACAAATTGCTGTGGTTAATGATTATAGCTGTTAAATGTTTGTTTCTGGTAATTTCTGCAATGTGTTGGGCTCTTGCAAAATATATATCTACGCACTTGAGAAAAAAAAAAAAGAGTCACTTCCCATTTAAAAGCCTTTTTAATTGGTCAAGATTTTTATCTTAGGTCTAACTTTGCTTCAGGCTAGAGGTTGCTAATAGGGGATAAAACTTTTGCAGGCAGGCCTCTTAACAGTCAGTTTCTATTGAAGTAATCTTCCCAAATTTCGGCACCTTTGAAAAATGATATTTTGATGATTTCAGCCAGGAGAGATCTTTTTAGATAATGTCTTCAAATGAGGTGTGCGTAAATTTAAAAAAACCAAACAACCACACAATGTTGTGTATATTCATAACTTTAAAATCTTGTTTAATACACAGAAAAAGTATACACTAATACTTTGTAAAGGTAGAATGGGGCCTAATCAAAGCTTTATGTTTTGACGTAGAGGGATTCCTATTACTTCAAAACAGAATGCTGTATTACCCAGATTCATTTAAAAACTCTCTGTGCTAGTGAAAGAATTATTTTTGGAAATCACAGAAAGCTTTTTGGCATAGTCAGCACACATCCTAATTAGCGTATTTCCATACTTAAAAGAGTTATGGTACTATTGTAACAGTTTTTTTCAGAAGAAAAACATCAACCCTATCTTTTATTTGGCAGGCCTGATTCTTCTTAGGAAGAATCCGAAATAATGACATAATGAAAAACTTTGTGTGTTGTTCCTAGTAGTTGTCTCCTTTTCTTTTTTTTTTTTTTTTCTTCACTCATTATGTACTTTTAATGTTACTCCTATGCTGTGTTCCTCAGTTAACTGAGCTCTTAGGTTGAGCTTACATGCCTGATAATGTCCCATGATCTTCTCTATTTTAAAGCAAGATGTTTATAATCCATTTCCTTATTCATCTTATATGGCATTTCCTATTTTGTATGAAAAATTTAGTCCACAGTTTATTAACTTTTTGGTTGGATAAGTGTGAGAAACTTGAAAACAACTTTAACTGGTGGGATAAGTTATCATCTTGCCTAGACTGTATTGTGTAATTAATCTGTCCTTTATTTAACAGACATCAGTAGTGGTTGTTTGGTGAGACTGTAGGTGAAGTTCACTGTGTGAGTCACTGGCCATCATTTCATTAAGTGCGTCCCGCTCTCTGCTGGTAAGCTGCAGTTCACAGCGTGGTATCTTCTGTCTCATGAATTAATGAATTTTTCTAAAAGGGAGCGTGTAAATTTGAATGCAACGTTAAATTTACATTGTGTAAATTGTCAACCCTAGATTAAATTTACATCTATTGAGGATCTCCTTATTTCTGTCAGGCGTAGATGATTAAGCATAGCCATTTAAAAATTGTATTGATCAGAAACCTGCTGTTTCGCATTAGAACATTTGAATACCTTTTGCCTTCAAATGTAAAGAATATTCCTGACTTTGTTTAAAAACCATGCCTCATTAGTGAGTACAGGTTTTTAACCTCTAGCTGATTAAAAGACCTTTCTCTTGAAGAGTTTCCAGAGCACTTTCCCAACAGGACACAAACATGACTAGACTCCCTTGAAGTCAAATACAATACTTTTAATTGACATAAATGGAGCCAGATTGACAAATGTATTTACAAGGATTGTTTCTCCCACCAGTGAACTGAAGCCCCTTCAGGGAGTGAGGTCCAGTCTCCGTTTCACCAATTTTCTGGCTGTGTAACTTCATTGATTTCCCTTTCACACTCATGACACGTGAAATGGGGTGGAGCGTCAGGCCCTAGGCATGGTGGCTGCACACTCAGCTCTGCGTCGTGAGAAGTGTAAAGGGAACTACGTGCTCTCCCCACAAACGCCTCTGCACGCTGGGCACTGTCATGACTGGATGTACATTCTCTCCTCCCGTATGCCACATACGGGCATGTGGTATTCACTTTACAAAGGGTACAGCACAGGAGAGAACTGGGCTGTAGGTAGGCAAATGCACCCAAAGACACGTAGGGGGTTGGATGTAGAGAGCAGTATGTAGCTTTCCTGTGCTCAGGAAAGCCAGCTCAGGCTGGCTTCTGTAGTCTGAAAAAAGCAATATCCTTTAATCAAGCTTCACTCAGCTAGGGGCATGTCACGTCCCAGAAGGTCTGTGCATCATACCTTATGTCCATAGTCGCATGCCATAAGTAATGAAGAAAAAATGTCTTCATTAGCATATCATAGGACATACTAATCAAGCACAATTGCAAATTTTTGTCTTGGAGATTTGTAACGAAGTTAAATCATGATAGAATAATCTTGCCTGTTGAAAATATCTCATTCTAGAAAAGAACTATTTATTGTTTCATTACCCATTTAATTTTCTAAATCATGTATTTAATCAATATGCACTATAATAGAGACAGCAATTGTTTGCCTAGAAAGATTTGGTTTTACTGATGACATTACACAATGAATGACGGGAACATCCTCAATATATCTTGAAATATATGATAGCGTGTCTCAGGAAATCCTACTTGAAAAATTCAAATTGGCTAGACTAGGAGTGTAGGATCTCACGGGATGCAGGCTCTGTAATGTATTCTATAAAAAGACACTGGAACGCAGGCGCAGTTGCTAAGTTTGAGAGGACGAGTCCCTTCTGCAGATGTGTGCCAGAATTAACGTTAACTTCAGTCTTCCTGCTTCTTTTGTTTGGCAAGAGCTGAAAATGAGCGTAGTATTTATGGAGTCACAAAACGCTTGTAGGCCTGATCCAGACCGAACTTGCCCAGGGCCAACAAGTGAACAACGGATCTCTGCCATGCTTGCCCATGGCTGGCTGCAGCCATGGTAAGCTACCACTGTAAATAATTGTGTGTCATGGGCTGGGGTGCCTTTCTCCCAAGTGACCTCCTGAGAGCTGGCCGAGCAAGCAGAGGTCAACTGAAGCGCAGAGGTGCGACAACATGCTCTCCTCTTCCTTCCCCTAGGGAGGAGGGCTGTCCCTGCCCGAGTTGGGCTGGTCCCACTCAAGGCTTCCTTATGTGCTACGAAGCACCAGCCAGGCCAGATGTCAGTCTGGCTGAAGTGCCAAAATGCCACTAAAGGAACTGAACTGGGATGAGCATTTGGTCTGCAGCCTGCTCTGACAGCTTCATATCACTGTTGTTAAGCTGTGACTGTTTTCGATTATTTTGTAATCATATAATGATCGTGTAATGTGTTGCAGCTGTAGAGCTACGCTTACCAAGATCTTGGTGTATGTTACAAATAAGTCAGATGTTGGAAGGTGCAGTATTTGCCTCCAACTCTAAATTCTCTCAAAGTTTGGAGATAAGGAGCATTTTTGTTTTAGGTATTGATTTCGTTCAGAAATAGATCTTTTCTTGTTTTTTCTACCATGATGTGTGGTCTCCCTCTACTTATTCATCTAATGTTTAACTATAGTGCATCTTCTTAAAAACTAACTCTTTGCAGGTATACAGAAAGTGAAGAATTAAGCTCATTTGCCCCCCTTGGGCTGCAGTGGTAGCAGCAGAATAACCCAGGTGTGCTAATATGCCCTCAGCCATTCCACATGTTAACATTTCTCATCTCATGGCATCCCTGTGCTCCCATGGGTACTGGCTGAATGACAATGGTTTTACTAAAAGAAAATTCTGATTTATAGCAGCTACATGCAGTATCTCAAGTCAGCGCCTGAACATCCAAATGTTCACAAGTGGGGGAGAAAAGTCAGTTTTGTGGGCTGAAGGCCCTGAGGTCATTCTCCTGGTTTATGCATCTAGTTCTGTGAAAGAAGGCAAATGTAGGGGCATGGAAATCAAAAGGAGCGTGAAAGTGGTCTGAGCTGATTCAGCATGTACTGGCTTTGGCTGGGGGCGAAAAATTTGTCTATTTTTCTTCATAGCAGCCCATATGGTGCTGTGTTTCAGACTGGTGACCAAAACAGTGCTGGTAACACAATGACGTTTTAGCTGTTACTGAACAGTCCTTGCACCAAGGCTTTCTCTGTTTTTTTTCTTTGCTCCCTCAGTGAGTAGGTTGGAGATAGGCAAGAGGCTGGGGGGGAACACAGCCAAGACAGCTGACCCCAGCTGACCAAAGGGATGTCCCATACCATATAATGTCACAGTCAGCAATAAAAAACTTGGGAAGGAGTGTTTTCTAAGGTAGCTGTTGCTTGGGGACTGACTCTGCATCGCTCTTCTGGTGGTGGTCTATTGCTTTATTTTTCTTTTTATCACTTCTTAAACTGTCTTTATCTTGACCACGTGAGTTTACTCACTTTTTGCCCTTCCAATTCTCTCTCCATCCCGCTGGGGTTGGCCCCCAGCTGGGGTCAACCTACCCTACCACAAGCACTGTGGTTTTTGAATGAGAATGAGACTAGTGAGGCCTCTCTTACATTTAGTGCTCAGTGGGCAGCATCCCCTTATGAATCACTTCCTGCGTTTTTCTTTCTCACAACTGTATTATTAGCTGTACTGTTACAGGCTCAGCTTATGTTTTGGCTGCTATAGTCAAGCTAGCTCTTGGCCTCATACAGGCCTAAGTAAGGTCAAGTATTTCTTGACAGCAGACCGTCATATGTTCATTCAACTGAATGAGATTCTGCAGATAGTCTGGGTGAAGGAGTTGAGGTATTCTCCCAAGGGGATGTCTTTATCCCTAAAGGAGAGGGTCGTACTCATGCAATGAGTCAGTCTTCTTTCTGGGCCACTAAATCATGAATCACAGTTTACTAAGTGGCACAGCTTCAACAGGAAAGTAAATTATCTCAGACCAGATAGCTTGTGTGCGCCTAAGATATTCTTTCTGTGGGGAAATACATAGATTTCAACCTCCTCAGACTGAAGAGGCTACATTGCATAGTGCTTTCCTGAAGAAGTGTTTTGCCCACTTGGATAAAAGAAGTACTCCAGACACTGAGAAGCAGAGATATTTGTGGCTGTAATGTTTTAAAATGCCTAATTCTAGAAGTGTGTGGGCATATGCAGGCCTCTTCGATTAAATCCCTCTAGGGAGCTGTGAAGAACATTTAGTTGTGGCTGAATTCGAACTAGAACTGAACACTGGAACTGTGTCAAGCTACTGAAATCTTCTCCGTACTCTAGAGTTCATGTTTCTAAGTGTCAGCTGAGAAGCATTAAAACCAGGATGATGTGCATTAAGTTATGTGGGAACATAATTTATAAGGTTCTTTAATACATTTCAATAAGATGTGGGAGAAAACTCACTTAATGAGTTACTATTTACCTGATTCTTCCTTCACCTGTTAGGAAGTTTACACGGAAGTAAGAATACAGCTCCCCAGTTCCGGGTAACTGGCATAGGAATATGAACAGAATGTAGCCAGTAAGGTCAAGGAAATTGGTTTAAATATGCAGGTAAAATATGGGTGTAAAAAATGAAATAATAAGCTGGGAGAGACAGCTTTGTGCAGAGAATTTGTCTTAAATTGAACTAGAAAATGTGAAACTTTGAAGTCAGTCTTTCCCAGGTGCGTGCTTAAATTTTGCTTGTATTTTTCCAGCTGGGGAAACATGAAACACCTTATTTTGTCTTGCATTTTTTTGCAACAGAATCAATACATTAAAAAAAAAATTATTTTTTGATTTTAAGTTTTCCTTTTTTATGAGATTTGACTCGATGGAAACACTTTTCTATTTGGAATAAATGATTTTAGGAACAGCGCAGCTTCCTAGGCTTTGTGCAGTACTAAGGGTTTCAAATGCTGGCATTGTTTAGGAAAAAAGGAGTGACCACTATTAGTAATTTTATTCTTTAAGTCAACACACTCTTTCCCCATCAGTATTAGCAGATAAATATATTTACTTGTCCCTTTACATACCTTTCTCTGTAACAAATACTGAATGGCTGCAGAGTAAAAATAAACTTATTATGTCTTTTTTAGCTTGTTAAATCAGTACCTTGTGTTAGTCATAACTTCAGTGTATGAGATACAATTCTATAGTAGTCCTTGTTACTAAGTATGCCATAGTTGAATGTGGTGTGACATGTTTAAATTAGTTGCATGTAAAGAAAGCTCTGAAAAAAATGCAGAGATACGTACATACATGCATACATAGCTAACTAGAACTCCTGTGCATACCCAAATGTGGAGACTTAAACTTATTTTACACAGGTAGCTGATTTTTTACGTTTCATAGGCTCATCAATGAGGGCTGACTTTTACATGACTCAGGCAAGGCAATTTTGCACATTAGATGACTTCTAACTTTGCTTACTAAACTACATGTTCTTCTTGCTCACCTAAGTATGCTCAAATTTTTTTGTATTGCTGTCACCAGGGGTACATGTGTGTGTGTATGGGAGAGAAGGAACATTTGTTCTTAAGATTACATTCACTAGGAATGAGTTAGATGGATTCAGTTTTACATTTTGTGTTGATGGCGGCTAAAAGAGTGAGATATCTTTCTTGACTGACAAGTTCAGGAAAAGCAAAAGGAGATTCAAATACCCATAGAGATTTTCCCTTTGAGAGTCTGCTGGTAAATATCAAATACTGTTTACCAAACAGGCCTTTCCATATCATCACAGGGTCAACAACTACAAGAGCAAGCTTGCTTTCTTATAGCAGTGTAGGTAAAAATGAGTTTACCCTTTTTTTCCTCCCCCTCAAACCCTCCTTTTTTGGCTTAACTTTCTGATTTTGGCTTCTGTTCCTTTGTTCTTTATTCCATTCTGTTGCCCTGTTTCAGCAACTTGAAATCAGTCAATGTATTAACTTTTGTCTTGCCAAGCATGTTATTAGTTAATACACAATTTTCTCAATTAGAAATCTTTCTAGACTGCTCACGTGATAACTGGTATATACCATCGTATGACAAATGTAAAAGGTCACAGAAACTGTTGCTTTTACCTAATGCTGAGCAGGAATTTTATTATGCAAACCAACACCTTAACACCAATCCTAAACGTTTTTATTGTTTTTGGCAGTGCTGCTGCTTTATCTTTCACAGCTTTTCTTGATTGCCTTTTGCAATAGGACTTTAAAGAAATATATCTGTTTCCTTCACCCCCATAAAGCAGGAATAAGCATACCAGTGACGGAAACAGATGTTAGTGTTTTAACCAGTCATCGTACCAAACTAATCATCTGAAGCCTTGAAGATACTTTTGTCTAACTTTTTTATTTTGTCAAATCTAAAAAACACAGATTAAATGGGTGAAAGAGGATCATTCCAAGGACAGTAGGGGCCAGGCAGGAATTAGTCTATCCATAGCAGTTTTAGAAAACTTACTCAGGAATCTGGGTGTGAGTGCAAATGCATATGGATTGTTGAACCAGGTGTTTGCTCTGCAGAGTGTTGGTGTCCTTCATGTGAAAGCCCCAAGTAACCAAAGGAAGGATAAATGTTTTAAGAGCAACGGCTGAAAGACTTGGAGCAAAGTTGATGAAGCAAAAACAAAATCCCTGTCTTCAACCCTCCTCAGGAACTGGAAGGGGACTCGTGTCATAAGATCCAGTTTGTTGGTATGTATCTGACAGAGAGGAGGAAACACAAAGAAAGGATTAACAAACAGACCAGAAACAGGATTGCGTTACTTGAGATGTGGTGGTATGTTTAATGTGCATTTCTAACAAAAAGGAAAATAAAAATTGTAGGCCGTTCACATAAACGTCTAAAGGAAACAGTATAGAAAAGAGAGAAGAAAGGCACAGGGGACTGCGTCTCTTCTGGACTGTATGAGGCACAAGATGCTGACAAAGTGGCCGGTGAGCTGAGGCACTGTTCCTTTCTCAACACAGTAAGTGTCTTTCTAAGATCTCGAATAGCAAAATAATTGTTGGTGGAGAAAACAGTTAGAGGAGCTTTGGATATAAGGCACGGCTGTTGGAAGCTGCTGATGGGAGCAGCAGCATGAGGCATGGCTTGCAGGCCGATGGGTGCCTGGCTGAAACGACTCGCACCAACAGATCAGTGCAGCCCAAATCAGGCCTTGCTGTCTGGAAGACTTCAGCCTCAAACTGTGAACGGTGGCTGCTGGAGTGAAGGGAAAGCTACCAGCTGGCTGAACAGTTGCTTCCCCAGAGGAAAAGACTCTGAAATGTTATGGCTTTAGTTATACTTTAGGAATTAATTCTTGTTACTCTGTTTACTTGCCTCATTTTCTCCTTTTTAATGAAAATATTAAGTTGTTTTTACTTGAATCTGTAGAGGGGCAGAAGAGGTTGCTTTGAAATATAATTAGTGTAATTTCCCCAGGTCTCTGCATAGGTCTTCGAGCAAGTGTTTATCTAGGAAGTCCCTTAAATTTGAATGCAGCTTATCAGTTGTACTTGTCAGTTGAATCATGGCAGGAGGGTTACACTGAGAAGTGGCCTAGATGTTTGGCTGGCCAAAGCAGTGAGATGTTGATTACTGGGAATAGGGAATATAAATGATGCATAAAAATGTATCACATCAAATGCTGAATTAAGGCTTGGTTTCTTCTTGCGATGTTGCAGGAAGGAGAGATAATCTGGATTTTTGAAAATCCATGGAAATAGGCATGCCTATTTCCATGTGCATTTCTAAATGTAAGATGAGCTGGGACTCTTGTATGTTTGTATTCTGTTTTAGGTTAAGTTAACCGTATTCATACCTGAAAATAAAGATTATTTTTTTTCTTTTTTTTCCTGGCAAATCTTAGTGATCCTTTCTGCCCTGAGATGACAGGTGATTGCAAGAACCCTTCAATATCAGCAGATATCTGAAGAACCACGTGCTTTCAACATGTACAGCCCTTACCCTTATGTGTAAGCAAGTACTGCCTGTGATAACAAAGCTGTCACGTTAACCAGGAATTTAGGAGATGTCTTCTGCATTGTTGCACTCAAAGAAGCTTCTTTCAGTAGACTGGATTAGAAAACTAGGTCCTGTGGAACCTTGTCTGTGACACATTTTTAGGTGATGGCATTTTGACTGTTATTTTAGCATACATAACTTTGCATTTCTCATCAGCACAGAGCATCAGCTCTGGTTCTGCTGTCATCTCAGTTTTATTATGCCTATAGCCAAAAAGCCATAAGGATGGAGGTTTTTTATTTTTTTATTTATGTTTTTCTCTTTATGATTGCCCTGTGTTTAACTGCTGAGAAGTTGTTGTGAATCTATTGTTTAAAGTTTTACCTCTTAATTTCTTTTTACCTCTCTGATCCTGAAGTGCCACTCATATTGCTCTTACTATTGCTTGGTCTTGAGGGACTCTGCTCATTTTCTTTTGGAAGGCTTTAGAAATTCTTGTGATTTGGCTGACAAAAGTAGTATTTCTCTGAAAGATTCCTGAAGTTGTCAGATTGGTTCTCTTAGGGCTGTGAATCATTTAGCAGCAGCAGCTACTACAGATCTGTCAAATCTCATGCGTTATACATAGGACTCATTCATTTGGTCCCAGTCTCTGGCTCATGTATTTTCAACAGCTCCACAGCTTCTCTCTACTCTTTGAGCCATGACATTAAGGCAATTGCTGACTGTACAGTGAGTCAGGGGAAAGCTGGGATTCTGCAGAGGTAATGAAAAAAATATTGCTTTCCGTAAAGCCAATGGTGCCATCCATAGCGGGGGAAAGCAATTGTCTTTCCCTTATTGTTTGACTGATCTTCCTTGGGTTTGCAGAGTTATTACTTCTTTCACAACAGAGGATCATGCCAAGTAGAGACAGACAAAGTCATACATATGGACACAGGCTACTCCTCATCATTACTGAACTGGCTTTGTTGCATCCTTCCTTTCCATCCTGTCCCTTCCACTTTGTTGTGCCTGTTACTTGGAGCCTTAACAATCAGTGCCATCTATACCTGGGCTCCTCTGTGGAGGCTGTCTAGGTAGAGCCTAGCCTTCGCTATCTCAAACACAATAGCCTTCACTATCTCAAACTTCACTCCGTGGGAGAATTGTTTGATAAGAACCTCTCAATTCTCTGCAGGTGTTATTTTGAGATCAAATGTAATATGCTGCTCTGTAAATATGGTGCTTTGTAACAGGAAAAATCTTTGACCGTTCCTAATTCCCTACAATGGCATCTTGTTCTTCAAGATTTCTTGGTTGGAAATGCATATGCATGCATATTTTTATGATGCACGGTGATGCTGTCGTGTCTCAGATACACCAGATGTCTTGTGAGCATGTGGTATATGAAGTAGAAATGTCCAAGTGGGAAAAGAAGATATGCCCAGGAAAGTCTAAATATGTGACAGCCCCTCCTGAAGTGTAACAGGAGGCTTTAACGCTGCTGAATAAAAAAAAAAAAAAATAGAGGGCAAAGACAACTCAATTCATAGCTTGCATTTTGTATTGAGTAGGTAGAGGAGGAGGGAATTACTATTTCAGTATCTGAGAAATACAATGTGAACTGGCTTAACCCTGTCTGTTGATGTTACAGAAAATGTAAGGTGTGTGTTGGGAGTGTTATTTTCTGGGGTTTTTATTTTGTGGGCGGTTTGTGGTTTGTGTGGGGTTTTTTGTGTGTGTGTTTTGTGTTTTGTTTTTGTTTTTTTTTTTTTTTTTGTTCTTAACAGTTTTTGTTTTATAAGAACATTTCCCAGATTGTTAGCTGAAAAACTTAAGGACTTGAGGACTTACATATCTGATGTTCTGAATAAAGGCTAAAATATATGTTATTCCGTTATGTCTTAGGGCTTTAATATAATTTCCATTGCTTTTTTTTCATTGCTAGTGATGTCCATATTCTTACTGCAACCCACTCCTTGATCTACCTCCTTGTTGTCCTGAATAGATGATTATTAGGTTGCATACAAAAGTAAGAAGCTGCTAAAATGGAGTCAAAAAGACATTTTGAGTAATTTGGGGCGTTGCTGGATGGAAAGTTAGTCTGATGTTTTACATATGAGTCATGGATATACTAGGGTTTGTCAGGTGCTTATGTTTTAGTCTTACAGTAATGGTTTTTAAGTGTTATTTGGATTAAAATTACATGCAACAAAATTTGATATGGCATCAGAATTCCATAAATGAGCCTCATCTTTGTTTTTTTCTTGAAACACCTAATTTTGTCGCAGTTGTGACACAATTTCCCCAAACGTTAAAACTGGATTCAACTGCACTGTTAGAGCTGTAGTTATAAATCCAGCCAATGCCCATACTATGCAGTGATTAACTAGTTCCTGCAACTGCATAGATCTCTACTGATAGCTATAACCTGAAAGGTGAAGTGATTGCTCATAACAGCAGATATCCCCATACATCACTGCATGAAGACATCAGTCCTTTTCAAGGTTAAAAGGATATTTTTCAGAAGCAGGCATTGCTGCAGTTCACAAAGGCAATAATACAAGCAGATTTTAATTCTTGAGCACTTTTGTTACTATTAGAACTTCTTAAATTCAGGAGGATAAGCATTTTCAGTGTGCTAGCCAGCAGAAAAAAATATGTGGCATAGTTGCAGGATACATCGTCTTCTGGGCTCATCTTCTCTTAAATTCCTGAGTTCTCAACAGCAAAAGGCTATATTTAATGGGACGTGCAATAATGGCTGCCGCTTCTGTCTACTTCTCTTCTTTTCATTTAATCCTCTATTTCAAATGGAAGTGAAATATCTTTCTTGCTGTATATCCCTCCCTCCCATTTTTCTTTTTTTTCATGGTCAAATTGTACTGCAAAATGCATAAATGTAGTAATTTTGTAAATGCTTTTCCGATATCATAGATGTAAGTTCAGGGAGTTTGTTTCCAGTTCTGCTGGTGATGTGAATGCCTGGCTGGGTGTGGATTAGATACCTTTTGGGGCTATTCCTTTGCGATTACTGAGACTTAATGCACGTAAAGTATTTGTTATTACATGAGCTACTATCACATCCATCCTTACCAGGAAGGAAAAACTGACTTCATAAATGAAATGCGTCCATCTGAATGTGGGTTCAGTTTCCAGTGTTGCCCAAAGTATTTTTGTGTGATTTTGGGTGGATAAAGCATTATTTGTATTCTCTGTAAAGCTGCAGTTTATATTTCTGTCTCAGAGCTATTTGGGGAGGACAAATCCATTAATATATGTAAGAAGCTCAGAAACTGCGTTGACAAGAATCACAAAAATCTAGACAAATAGCAAAAACTTTTCTGGATGAAAGAAATTAGGAAGTTACAGGATTTGGTCCTTCCCTTTCTCTCTG
Organism: Chroicocephalus ridibundus; assembly: GCF_963924245.1. Lineage (NCBI taxonomy): Eukaryota > Metazoa > Chordata > Aves > Charadriiformes > Laridae > Chroicocephalus > Chroicocephalus ridibundus. The sequence continues at coordinate 106,475,033 of NC_086285.1, forward strand.
CTGCTTTTGTTTCTGTAATTTTCTAGTCTAGATAAAGTCTGTAATTTCAAACCAGAACCTGGCGTTAACATAATATTGAGGAGAAAAGCACATAAACCAAAAATAAACATTTTTTTTATGTTCATTGTTTAATAGTGTACTCCAACCAGCTTTTAAGAAAGGATTCAGTTTTTTTCACATTCAAAGAATGTACTATATCCTACCCAAGATCACATAATGCACTCTTAGATGCACAAGGAGCTTTCCTAGAATGTACAAGAAAAGCCATTTATTATTTTGACTTAAAATCAATTTAAACACAGTCCCTTTTAGAACATTAGTATTTGTCAGGCTGCTTTTATATCCCTAGTGATCTTAATGGAGTATCAGAAACTCTGAAAACTCGCTAGGTCTTTGTTCAGCTTCATTTGCAGATGACTGTTTCTTAGCTAGGAAGAACGCTATCCTTTAAAAATTATTCTCCATAACTCGTGAATTGGTATTGATAGAGGAAGATAGTACCCCTTCATGGAGAATTTCAGAGGCAGGTAGCATAACGTTGTAGAGACACATTAATAACACATTTTCACAACTAATGTATATAGAATCCAGCAAACTTAGCACTTGTTTACGGAGATGTAATTAATGCTCTAAAATATACCTTATTCTTATGTAATGCGTCCAGTTAATATCAACAATTTGATTTGTAGGTATATTTACATTCACAGTTGCAATAGTGAGTGTGGGTCTGTTCTGGCAATTTTTAATACATCTGTAGAAGGTGTGTGAAAAATGTAATGTAAAATGTGTGCTGTTATCTAATGGCTTAAAGTAAAGCCTTCAGAACTCAAAGGAAGCATTATTCGGAGGGCTGAAGGTCAAGAGTTAAATGACCAAGTTAACCCCAAAGTGTTCAAGACTAACCTTTGTCTTCAATGTTCGTGCATGTATGGATGCTTCGGTAGATGTAGGTCTGTGCGTACCTGAGCCACGTGGACAGAATACACCCTGAAGAACGTTGTTTGGTGCCACTGTTCGCATACGGTCAGTGCATGTGAAGAGGGAATGGGATGTTTAACACAATCTGATATTGATATCAGTGTTGCAAGCCTCCCCCACCCCAACATTCAGCTGTCTACAACATTTCAAATTATTCCCATATTACTTGTTCTTTGATGAAATTTTTGGGCATTTTGATATATATACTATAAAGAGCAAATTTGCACTTTTGTGGGTGTTGAGCATTAGGTGTTTACATCTTTCTGGCTCTGTACATTTTGCAGCATACTAATATGTATATTCTAACTTTCTGGAAGTGAAAATATGCTTAAGAATACAATCATGGCTCTGACAGTGCCAACTTATTTTTAATATTTTAACAATTAACTATGGATTTTTATAGTCATAAAGGAGCAAATCTAAAGTTCTTTTCCCCCTTAACAGCCAACTTAAAATATCAATGTAAATAATTTTTTGGCTAATGTAATCTGTATACAACTGTTAATTCTAAGATTGAAGGATTTTGCATGAATTTGTTTGTTTTCTTCTAACAAAATGACTGTGAGAATTGTATGTAAATAATAAATGGAAGAGCCGTCTGTAGCATGAAAGGTAATTGATCTTAAGAGCAGGAAAAAAGAACCCGAATTTTTAATTTGGAGACAAGAAGAGACGGTCGATGCAAAAATACGTTCTGTGTTAATTTTAAACTATACACTTCTGTGTAAGTGAGAGAACATAATGAAAGGGAAGAAATGTCTTATGGTGAAAACAAGTTTCTCTTCAGTGTAGCTTTATAGTCCCTGTTGTGTGTTCCTCTGAGAAGTACACTGTGCTTGTACCTTCTGAGATGTACAATGGCTAACCACCGGGTAAATGCTTTAAAAGTATCTTCAAGCATCTCTTGGTTTTATTGAAACAAGGGCCTGTTTGAACGGGCTGATTTTGGCAGAGCACGGAGTATTGCCCGTAGGGTATGGAAATAAAAAAAAGGCGGCAGTTGGCACGTCTCAAACCTTTCACCTCTTTACTGGCCTTGGTATTGGTAGAATAATGAGGTAGAGCTGGTGGAATAATAGATTAGAATACCAGCATCCATAAAGAGGCTCCTTCAGTTCACAGGTGTTTCTTATTAATCTAATTCATTTGCATTTTCTTAAAATATTAAAGTGTCTGTTGCTTTGATCTAGAAGTAACTATTTTGGTACTCAAGGGTTTACAATTTTTTTTTTATTAAAATGTCTTAATGTCAGTATATAATATAGGGTGGGGTTTTTTTAATGTAATCTTATGGTGACTTATGTAACTGTGCAAATTGAAATATTTAGTTAGATTGAGTTAACAAAAATATTTTGAATTAAAATCTGCATGTCATTTAAATTATCATCAGTTAAATAATTTATGTTCATCTAGAGCAAGGTGTTGCAATCTCTAATGAAGAAATTTTCTTAGCTTTTAATAATCCGGTAACACATTGGAGAGCCTGGGTAGTTACTGGTGTCACTCACTAAGCTGATTTAGGACTGCTCAAAGAGGCACCATCTTGCTTGTGATCCTCCTTTAGTTTCACTGTCTCTTGGAACACAGACACTTCAACTCTAATCCCAGTGCGACTGTTGACGTTCATTAACGTCTAAAATTACTAGGCCTGTGGATGTTCTTGCTGCTCTCCTTTGTCTTTTCAATTTAATAGTCCCACTTTCTCCTCTTTCTTTTCGTGCATTTTTCAAATTGTGTTAAAAATAGCCTTGCACGAGTGTCAACACTAAAAATGTTTCGGTAATTTGTCGCTCCTTCGGTTGAACTTGCCAGATTTCCTTTCATCTTCCTCCTTTCCTCCAGAGCCAGCTGTAGAGCTCTGCTTTGACTGAGTTTTAGAAATGTGGTGTTGAGGCTCTGACAGCTTTAGGCAGAAACACACTGAGGATCTTGTGTGGGATAGCAGATTAAGTAACACCCAGCGCGTTACATAAGAGTGGTTATAATTTAAATAACTAAATTAACATAGCCTGTAGGTTAGCTGGCAGCATTTGCCATTCATACTGTATTGACTAGTTTTAGAACTCGCCAGGTGAGGATGAGTGGAACGGGACTGATGCGGTACTGCCCTGGTTTGCCCAAACCACAACAAGTACATTGTGTAGATGCTGAATTTTACTAACAATACTTAAGAAAGATTTGGGAAGAACTTTCTTGAAATATTGGTCTTTGTAAACAAAGAAATACTGCTTTTATGAACATTTATATTAGCAAAGTCAGTGCTAATTTATTGATGGAAACAAAATATGGAAGTTAAAAACAATATAACTAAAATTATGTGGCTGAATATTCAGGAAATATTTTCCTACTCTATGCAGAGTCCTTAATTTGAATAATACTGCAGAGACTATGGATCAAGGTTAACCCAAAGTGCTTGGCATGCGATTGCATTACAATTTAAGGAGAAACTGAAAGTTCTGACTGAGCTAAAAGTTTTCAATGATGCTTTTGGTTTTGCTCAGTGAAGTGTCTTTTGAAGAGAGGGAGATAGATGGCAGATTAGGAGGAAAAGGTTCCTGTGCTACTTCTACCTAGTAAGGTATGAAGGAACATCTATAGCTTTAATGATACCAGAATTTTACTTTTCTTCTAACTGATTATAACCTGGTATGAGATCCTATACTGCAGACATATGGCAAAATAACTACAGATGAAAACACTTTTCAATATTTTGAAAGTAAAAATTATTTTCAGTATTTATGATTACCTTAAGGAAATCAATTACAAGTACGGAAAACGTAGCATTAACTCTAAAATGGAAAAAGAATAACATTAACTGTTAAAGGTCTGAGTTTTTTTATAAATAAAACATTCACAGGTTCTTAATTTTGCCATATAATAACAATATGGTTTCAATAAGGCATTTTGGTATAAGTAATCTGAGATTAGGTTAATGTGGTTTCTAAAATTAGTTGCCTTCCTTTTTTAATGATACTTCATGTGGGATGGACAGAGAAGAGTTTTCCTTGGCGACTAACTCTGTCTGGCACATACTCTGGTGAGGAAGTGGTTGAGATTGAGAAAGTCTTTCAAGAAAATCCCAGAAGCGATCAAGCCTGGTCTGTGTCTGTCCTTCACACTTTGATTTTCTAAAAGAGTGTTATTTTCTTGCCAGTGGCTGGAAGTGGAATGTGGACTGGCCCTCTGGCCCATCCTGATGCTCAGAGCATCTTTTCAGTTGATGGTGCAGACTCCCATCTGGAATTTTGGAGGCTCCAGCTCTACACTCTGTGTTACTGCTCATCACTGTTGTCTTCACCAAAATGACTCAGCATTTTTTCCCAAGAAAATTACCAAGATGCAGGTGTGTGTATGGGGTTTTTTTGTGTTTTTTTTTTTTTTTGTTAATTGAAGTCTGTAATACCCTATGTAACTAGCCATATGCAATAATTATTTGTCACTAATAGAATAACTGTATTATTTGTCACTAGTATAATAACTATAGAGCCTTACATCAGAGAACTAGTATATTATAGATGGGAAGCATGTCGCATTATCTGCACATCACCTGAATATTTTCCACAATAATTCATCTGTTGACTCAACCAAGTAGCTTGTCAAATGCTGCTGTAGTTTCTTTAATACATTGAATTCTGGAGGTTTCAATCTTATAATTTGGCATTTGCCTCTTTGGTTGCTTTTGCCCCACCTTTGTTCCTATTGGGAAGTCATTAAGCATGCTTGTTGCAATGCTCTACGAGAGGCTGTTTTAACTTCTGAACTACACATATGGTTGTAGGCTCATTTGGTTATTAGGTGTGTTGGATGCTAATAGGTTAAAACATAATTCACTATTGACCTGGTTTTGCATTCTGAGGATAGGAGATGTTTGTGAATCAGGTGGCCTGTGTAGAGATTATTTTAGAGACTGGTGCTTGCTTATTTTTTAATCTGTTCTGTACATTGGTAGCTGAAATCTGAAAGGTTTAACCAGGTTATGAAGAGATGTAGCAAAGATGTATCGTTTATTTTCAGTGAAACTTACAACATAGTGTTGATTAAAAAAAACCCAGAACCTCATAGCACAGAAAGTTCATTATGAGGATTTTGTGGGAGGGGTATGGCAGGCAGCTTAAAACACTGGATTTTGTCATTATCTCTTCCTCCTTGTAAGCTCTCTAATACTTCCCAATCCCTGCCACTGAGTGACCTTTGCTTAGATAGTTGGATGACAGCCCTTGACAGAGCCTTACAGTCAGAACACAGTAACAGCAGCTGAAAAATCACCCGTGTATATCAGACAAAATAAAAAGGGGGAGGGTGAGGGAAAAGAAATTGTGTATGTCCTTTTTTTCTCCTCCCCTTTTGTCTGCTTTCAGGTGCCAACTTGAAAATGAGATTTTAGGTGTGTTAAAATATAAAGGTAGAAAACATGCATCTAATTTTTAGAATTATTAAAGATTTGTTTAAGACCAAATCTGGTCTTGGCATGTTTTCAGATAGACTTTTCCCACTGTTCTCTAAATCTGTGCCAAATACATATGGGCAGCATAGAGGTAGTAACATTTGGGTTAGTCCTAAAATTAGAAAGAATCCCGAATTAGGGCTTGACTTTGTCAATTTTTTTAACTTAAGAACCTTGATTTCAAAAGTAGACAGCAATTATTTTCCCTTCCGTGATGACTGCTGCTCAGTTTTTCCGAAAACTGAGTGCCCCTATAGGGAAATACACATTTGTTTTTTTCAAAGGGTGGGAAAGAGGTTCCCAACTTCAGTGAATTTCACTGACAAGTAGGCACTTAATTTACTTTATTATTTTTAAAATTCTTCTTTAAGACTTCAACTTAAAGCATTTTAAACTTATTTCTTGGTCTTAACTTTTAGAAGGCTTTAGATATACTTTTCATACAATTTTATGTGGTTATTCAAACAAAACTTTTCACAACCAATTGAATCAAAGAGGGTAGATTTAGATTGGATATCAGGAAGAAGTTCTTTCTTGTGAGGGTGGTGAGACACTGGAACAGGTTGCCCAGGGAAGTTGCCAATGCCCCATCCCTGGAAGTGTTCAAGGGATGAGGCTTTGAGCAGCCTGGTCTAGTGAGAGGTGTCCCTGCCCATGGCAGGGGGGTTGGAACTAGGTGATCTTTAAGGTCCCTTCCAACCCTAACCATTCTGTGAATAGTCCCACTGTAGGTATCTAATAAGCAATAGATCTTGCTGTATAGAACCCGCAAAATGCAGGCAATAGTAAGTATATGTTGGCTGTTGTTGATGGCACATCACATTTTGTATTCAGTTTGCTTAACATTTTAATTTTTGCAGCCACAAAACTGAAAAGCGAAGGTAGAATACATTTGACACCGCTCTTACCAGCGTCAGTTGTATCTACTTTTCAGTATAGTATCTTGCTGTGGATGTGAAGTTCGCTAAGCCTTAGATAAGCTTTTTGGGAGAATTGGATTAAGGAACGCATACAGAAAATATCTATAGTATGTAGACATATATATGCATATGAATGCTAAGAAGCTAGAAACATTTGTTAAATTGCTATACAGCTCCTGAATTTATAAATCTGTGCTGTTAAGTAGGCGGATGTGGATGTATGTTGAAATATACTGTAGTTAAGACTTCGATCTGTGAGTGAAAGCACTTTTTCTTAAAAAATAAGAATTTTTAGTGATTTTAACTCTTGCTTCTATTTAATAACAATGGCTTAGAGGAAGAGTAGTATTCAACTATCATTACTTTGAAAATTAGTATGAAGTGATTTAGATGATTATCAGAAGTTTGAAGTGAGATTTAACTCCTTAAAACATGAGGGAAAACTACATCAAAAACTGCATGGAACATTCTCAATAATGGATTCTTCTGGGATTGTGGTATGATATAGGAGAGCTCTTTGCTGGTGAGAGAGATTATATCCAATTTTTGCCCCAACATCAATTCAGGCAAGTAGTATCTTACATGTTCTCACTTGAGGTGGGCGCAGAGAATACGTGATCATTTAATGCTACCCATCTGAGATCTAGTCATCCAGGTTTCCTCTGTAACGACATCCGGCAACTCTTGTATTAAGTACAAAAGTTATTACAAACAAGGTTATTAGAGTTTGAAATCTATTTTCTATGAGTAACTGTTGCCCTACTGGGAAAATACTCACTTTTAGATTCTTTTAATGAAGGCTTTCGCCATTTTAGCCAAATAGGTAACTAGTTAGCATTCACAGAAAATATCAATCTAGGAATAAGAGGATGTTTAGAAGCCAGACTTGAGACTAAAGCAACAGGATAATAATTCTGTAGTTCCCCCTCCTGGAACCTGTTACAGGTGCATGGGGACACTCATATACATCCCCAGAATTAAAAAAATGGACTGGAAATAGGTGAAGGACTGTCAAATTTTTTTCTCCTGGAAACTCAATTTAACTTTGAAGGCTTCATTAAACCAGACATTTTTACCTCTCCAACTTTTTCATTGAAAGGTAAGCAATACTCTAAGTGTGTGGCAGAAGATAGAAAATAGAAATTGAAATGCAGACTTTGGAAAATACCCAGAAAAGTGCTAAACAACTTCAAAAGTAGTATGGCCATGAATCCGGATGTGTATGACACAAACTAAGTAACTTGGTTTTATTATTATTTTTTTTTCATTGTCAAATGATCACTGTTTTTAACCAAAGCTTTCTACCTGTATTCTTCTGCCAGATTTTCATTCATATGAATAAGACTACAGGGAGTGATTTGATTGCAGACTTCTTTAGTATTCATAGGATAATTTATGTTGGAAGGGACAGAACAGGGTCAAGTTATATCAGGTTGCTTGATGCTCTGTCCAGTTGAATGCTGAATATCTCCAAGGATGGAAATAGCATCGCTGCTCTGAGCTCCTGTGCAGTTTTTGAGCATCCTCACAGTTCAAAAGTTTTTACCTGAAACCGGATTGGAATGTTCCATGTTGCAACTTGTATGTGTTGCCTCTCGTTCTGTCACTACGCACTTCTGAGAGGGGTCTGGCTCCATCTGCCTTCATCTATGCTTTCCATTAGGGTGTATTTGAAGAGGGAAGTAAGATAAACACACATACCTCACCCCCACATCCGTAGCAGTCTCTTTTTCAGGCTGAACACCCCCAGCTCTGTCAGCCCCTTCTCACAAATAGTATGCTCCAGCCTCCTGATCACGTTGACTGTCCTGTGCTGGACCTGCTACAGTATGCCAATACCTTTCGTGACTGGGAAGCCCAAAAGTGGACACGGTGCTCCAGCTGCAGTCTCACAGCTGCTAAATTGAGGGGAACTCCCTTGACCTGTTGGCTGTGTTCTTGCTAAGGCCGTTCAGCCCTCTTTGCTGCAAAGCCATACTATAGACTCGTGCTAAACGTTTTGTCCACCAAGACACCTAGGTCCTTTTATGCAAAGCTGCTCCCCAGCCAGACATCCTCAGCCTGTTCTGTTGCTTCCAGATGCAGGATTTGGCATTTGCTGTTGCTGAACTTCATGAGGTTTCTGTAGGGTCATTTTTTTCAACACGCAGGGATATTCAGGGTCTCTGAAGGGCAGCCCTGCCTTCCAGTATGTCGTCTGCTCCCTCTCCGTTTAGTATCGTTCACAAACTTGCTGAGGGTGCTCTCTTGATCTTGAAAGAGGTAATTTTGTTAAGACCTACTAAGGTTTGGTATCATTCTGGGAAAGTGAAAGTCTCTAGATTTGGATTTGCTCTAGGTATGACAGATTTTAATCTTTGCTTCAAGGCTTCCATCTGGAAAGAATGATATTGATTCTCAGTAGAGTCATATGATTGAAGCAGAAGTTACATGATATGACTAATCAGGTGGAAGGGTTATAGACATACGCAATAGAAATATTACTCTTGGTATAGAGAAAGTATAAATGGGAATGTTTGGGTGAGAAAGCACCAGAGGAAACAGTGAAAGATGAGATAAAAGAATTACATGCCTTGATGGCATCTAGGTCAGTATTTTAATAAAATCATAGCACATCTACATGCACTTTCTCAGTAACATTCAATTTAGGGAAACAAAAGGAAGCCGAAACCAAAGGACAGGCTATAGGTAGAAAAGAAGATACAAAAGGTGAATATGTGTTGTTTAATGAGTCAGAGGTGGCACAGGGTTAAGTTTGCATTTACTGTCAATTCATAAACTGTATAAAAGTTACATCCAGAAGCCAGCAAGTGGCCAGCCTATGAGGGACCCAGGAGACACACTAAGAATTCAGCAGCTGTTGATGTTCCTTGATCTCCGTGTTCACCACAAGTCATCTTGCAGTCTGCTGCTTGGATACATGCGTCTTCTTGCTTGTGAGCATTTGACAATGAAAGAATGAGCGTGTGAGTAAAATAGTTCCTATAATTAAAACATCTCATCTTGTATGGTGTTGCATTGAACAGTGATATGTTAGTTGAACTTTACACATTTCAATGCTGTTCACTGCACACTTAAAGAGAAAGCAAAAGCTACCAATAGTAGCACCTGGAAAACGTTTACACGCATTTTTCTCTTTGAAAGTGGAAGAGGAGGAAGAAGAAAGGTATCCATTGGACAGGTAGCAGTTGCCTCTGCTGGTGCAATGTTGAAAAAGGCTCAGCTATGTAATGACATGTAAAAAGAATACAGTAGCAACACTATGTTGGAACTTGAAAGTTTTAGTTGTAAGCCTTTAGTTTATTTTTAAAACCCTCAACTTCGGCATAACGTCCAGAGGCAATTATAAAAATATACCATACCCACCTATCAGTTTCAAAAATTCTGACCATATCAGAAAGCCGGAATCTATTGTTACAACTAAATGAGGGAAAACACCCACCTACAACTACTTAATTTTGATGCTGCTGTTGTTTTTGTTAAAAATTACTTCAAATGTATGTGTAATGAACTCTTCTTAGCAAGATAATTGGACACATTATTTGTCACAAATTATAAATTTGGCTCTGCTCTTTGGTGATTTTTTTGTCCCTTGAAATAATCATTAGTTCATATCTTGGGAAAAGAGAAACAGGAGAGACTTTATGTATTGTGATGGAGACTCTGTGAAATAAAGATTTCGATGACTTTTTTTTTTTTCCTGGTTCCTGACCATCCCACATTAAATTTTAAAGTACAGGTAGAATATATTGATGCCCTTGGTCTAGACATCTTTAGGTCTAGACATCTTTAACAGATCTAAGGAGCCTGCTGTCCTTCAGCTCCTACATCCAGTATGACATGTGAGTTTTAATAAATAAGTACTTTTGCAGTTCACCTTCATGTAATTCAGTGCTAAGGAGGGAAAGAAGTGATTCACCAAGTATTTTCCCTCAGCTTTTGGTTGTTTGCTGGCTGCTGCTCCATTTACCTTCCTGCTGTTCTGTGTAGCGCTCCGTTAATATCCCAGCTGCTCTGCTTCTGCCAGCCTTAAGCTATGCAACAGGAAAAAAGGGACTAACCCTAGGAATCCACAGGATGAGCTTCCTGGCAATGGAAAGGAACAGAAGGTTGTGGAAACCAGAAGTGAAGGCCTTGTGGAAACAATTAGCAGATCTGTAAAACCTGGCTGATCTCTTCAGAAGCAGGCAAGGTATTCTTGTACTTAGTAGAGTGCTTGTTTATTTTGGTCACAAACAAACATGTTTTGCCACCCTTACCATGTGTTTTGTGTTACTCCATAAGTACCCTAACTGAGATAAGGGGCATTTGTTCTACACAAGAAAATAAGACAACAAAATTTGTCTCTATGTAGTTTTGAGTACTCCCAGTGGTTCCCAAGCTAACCAAAATACATTGTTGAGGAACTCAGAAGTGTTTGGGGGTTTTTTTTGTTTGTTGGGTTTTATGTTATTGTTTGTAATAAACCTATTTAGAAACTAACAAAACCCAAAGCTTGCACTTGGTCCCCCAAGGGCTGCATGTTCTAGCTTGTTTGGCAGCTCTGTTACTTGTCTGTCTAAAGTAAGCAACATGACAGACCAGTTGTCTGAGGTCTTTGTTTTGAAAGGCTATCACCTTAACAAAAACTCCCACTGTGATTCCAGGACATGCAGATGCAATACCTCCAGGGAGGTTTTTGCACCTGGTTAGCTGTCACTCTGTGGATAAAAGAATGGGAGTGAAGGCTGCTCCTATGCATTTCTGTTGCTGCTTGTTTTTTCTATTCTTACCACGTAATGACTAACAGCAAACAAAAGAAATCTTACCCCCACAACTTATTTAATAAGATTCTCCTCTTTTTCTGATATGCAATGCTGACTGCTGCTGTGTATTGAGGAGTAATGCCGTTTATCTTAAAATACTTCTGCATCCCTTGATGTCTACTTTGAAGATCCATTCAAACATTTGATGAGCATTTAATTTCATAACACTTGATTTTTAGGCGTGGGTTAAAAGAGTAATCTTGCGAACCATTTTAAATCAAAGCGTGTAATTTGAAAATCCCTTGACCAGTTTCCTTTAACCTTTCCAGAAGCATGGTTTTATTGTTGAGAGAGTAAATCTGACCATTTCGGCCAAAGTTGTAAATGCGTTCCAACAAAAGGTTCTGTAAAAGAAAGCAGCTGTAAAGTATATCGATGCATCTGTTTCTACATTGTAAAATTGTAGTGAAACAACAGTGGATCCTTGCCCACTCTTCTGGTCAGTTTGGTAAGAATCATGGCCAAATAGAGAATTCTCAGACAGAAACAGGAAAGCTTGAGTTAAATTATATATGACTCACACAATAAGTAATAGGTGATAAAAAAATTTCTAGTATGGTGCAATGAGAGGAGGAAAATAAGCCTGTTCCAAGAATAAGGAAATGTTATTTAAGGTTTCCTAATAAATATAGTTAATAACTATATTTATTGCTTTTACAAGAAAACTGACTTAATTGCATTAAGTCCAGGATGTAATGGTTGTAATATTTCTTTAAGAAGAGTTTTCCTTCAAACCGTCTGGTAAGCAAAGTTAGAGAGTTCAAGTTAGTGCACTGGAATCAAGCATCAAGTTGGAGCATCTGAATCTTGTTGCTCATATTGTTTAAAGTATGTTTTGGGTTTTTTTTTTCCTGATTAAGAAGCCACATTTAGCCATTGATTAGAAGTAAGTCTATTTTTCCATACAATGAGGGTTCTCAAAAAATACCTGTGGTGCTTCCAGCCTGAATTGTATGATTCTAAAAACAACTTTTAGAAAAGGTTTTTTTAGGAGGAAAATTTTAATAGTTAACTTTAAATTAAAAGAATAGGTAAGAAAACCAAAAAGGTTTGCAAATAACTTTTCCTCTGTCCTGTCTCCGGACCTGCCTGCAAGGTTTAATGTCCTTTGTGTTGCGGCAAAGACTGTGTGTTCCTCTGGTGTGTAGTCCACCAGGAAGGATCTGGTTGTGTGGTTCTTTCCTGTTCCCCTCGGAAATGTCTTAGTCTTTACTGTGCTGAGGGCTTTTTCCATCCTCAGTCTCATTCTCTGCCTCTTCCCGTCTCAAACTCTGTGTGCCTCATCCCCATCTAAAAAGCTTTTGTCCCTCAGCATACTCTGTAGAGCAGAAGTAATCTCCTCCTCCTTCCAGAGGATTCTCTGTGATCCTATGAGTCCCATTTTGAGTGGATATTAGTTTCAAGCCGAGAAACAAAACAGATGCTGTCCATTGTATTGATTCCTCACTGGTGTTTCTATACTCTAAAGACAGATGTCTTAATGAAATTTTACACTTTTTCCATATGTAGGAAGCCTTAATTGGCCTTTATAGCATTTGTTAGAACGCACAAGATACAGCTCATTATATATCATAAGTGTATTAAAAGATCTTCAAATGCCACAAGAGATGCAGAGGAAAGCCTTGGTATTAAGTGAAGTATTGCAGTACAGATGGCCTCACTCCTAGAAGTATATGACATGGATTAGGTTGTTTCATCCTGTCTCTTCTCTTTTACCCTATGTATGACTAAGGTTTCTTTTTCATCTGGTTTCAGAATATTCTCCCCGTCTCAGCTGGTATGTGAACATGGTTTTGATTGCAAGGCATGGGGCAGTAGGGAAAAGCATATATTGGCAAAATGTCCTTTCATTTTAACAAATTGTTGTGGCTGCTCCTGACTGGACAGAGGAATCCAGATGATCCTAGTAGACATTTTTGGACTCAGATCAATTTTCTGCACCTGATACTTGCTATAAAACCACAACTTAGTTCTAAATATAGATGCACAAATGAGTGTCTGTAATAGTGATGCATATGTAATAACAATGAAGTTGTTTGAATTGAGATTTAATGCAGTTCAGAGATTTAACCTTGCATTACAGACAGTTTTTAAAGGGTCTAGGGTAATGGTGCTTGTAAAAGCTTCTGGACAATAATGGACACACTGGGCAAGAACATAAGTAGCTGTAGGAAAGTAATGTAATTCCATCTCCTGCCTAGCTGCTGCATTTGCTTAAATGGATAATTTTTGCCAAAGGCTTTAACTGTTGGCAACTGAAATCAAGTAGATTCTGGGGAATCCTGCATCACCATAAAATGAATATTTAAAGTCAGTGACAAGTAGTCTTCCAAGGTCAAAAAAAGCAGAGATTGCTACAGAGACAGCCTCAGATTAAATATTATTTGCTAGGTTTAATATTTTGATTGCTCCTGAATAATCAGTTCTTGAGTAACCATATCATGGTGTTCTGTTTGAAGCCCTTTTTCTTGGCACTGGTTTTCATACCATAATATAATTGATAGGCTCCTGTGTCAGAAATCACTAGGCAGCTAAATAAACAATATGTCCTTCTGTCTGTTCAGGAGTAGTGAAATGTCCAGAAATATTGATCCCATGTGCGAGCTAAAGTCATAATGAGGATAATACCAAATGAACCAAAAGCTGCTTCAACATGTCTCATCTATTAGCTGAAAGAATTGTAAAGTTAGTAACATATTGACCTTGTTGTGACATGCTAAAACTTACTGCCACTGGTGCTGCTTAGTATTTTCAAATGGCTGTTCTTCATGAGAAAAAGAAAAAAAAAGAAAAAATTTAGCTTGTTTACCACTGACTTACTTTTTGATTTCCCCCTTCTGCCAATTTACGTGCCAACACTCAGCCATAAGGTATCAAAGTTATCGTCAAACAGAGGATGGAAAAAGCACGTTGTTGGCCAAAATTTTGCTATTATGAAGAATTTGGCAGCTTTTGGTTTGTCACTTCTCCTCTTGCTCCCTTTCCCCCCTCTGTTTATTTCCAGAATCAGGTGAACACTTCACTTACGGCAGTGTTCTGCACTATGGCTTAGCGCAGGAGGCTGTCAGAAATAATACAATGCAAATCATCGGAGTTCACTGCTCACTCTTTTAAAATCTCTCCTACTGAAGGAAATCTTCATTTTCATTTAAATTCTATTCAGTTATGGAGTTTATGCCGTGCTAATTATAAATTTTAAAAATTCAAGCTGAAGACCATAATATAGAATGACTGATTAAAAGTGAAAAAGATTAAAAGACTCTCCATGAAATAAGTACATTTAAAAATTAAAATATATCATCATCCATATTTTTTTTTTGTGCCAAAAGAACGTCTAATAAAACTAGTAAAATATAATCTGATATATTTTTTTTTTTAAACATCAAGTAGCTTCAAGAAAATGAATAAGCTGGTAACGGACGTTATTCTCGACTCATTGCATTGATTGTATTCATGTTATTTGGAGTCTTGCATTAATACTGAATGGTGCAAAGAATCTCTAATTATGCCTTCACCGCTAAAGAAACGAATGGCCTTTGAGGACCAGCATTTATACTATTCATCAGCACGTCGTTTGGTTCCTGCCAGCTAGTACTCCTGCAGCTGCTGCCAGGGCACGGTTCTTGTGAGGGTTGTTTCCAATGGGAATACGGGCTGTGACTATTGTGGGATAGTTTGGGTGGTGAGCAATACAGTCATGTAGGTAGGAACTGAGCTGTGCTGTTTGGTTCCGAAGGCAAGAGGAGTCCCTGGCCTGTTATATTTAGTAGTGTAGCAATAACCTTTGTGTGTTACAAGAGTTTCTCTATAAGCCTTTTAAAAACTTCTTGGGATTAATTGGGAAAGTTGAAAATCTTTCTTTAGATCTTTTTTATTTAAGGACTTAATAAATTGCATGCAGGAAGATAATGTAGCACCACTAAGACAGTATTCAGATTTTAAAAGCTTTGTTACAAAAAGTTATATTTTTTGCTTTTAAACTTGACTTGGGTTGAAGGTGATATTATAAAAATATTCAAAGCCGATTTTATAAAAAAATCCTTATCTGATTCTTTAAGACTCTTGATCCTCTGCTGTCATTAATCGTTTTACCCATATCCTCAACGTATCCCCATCTCTATCAAAAACCATCTCCAGTGCCGGTATACAATAACGCACATGTGCCAGACCCTACAAACTGTGTTCTGATAAGACTAAAACCTGTAAGACAGACAGCATAAATCAAAGTTTGGGCTCAGGCTGCAAAGCTGTTCGTGAAGTTTGTTCCTTTTTAACTTAAAATTTGCACTGAGACATGAGCCGTTGCCACTTTCAGAGGTGGCTGACTTCTCCCATAAACTGCACCTTTTGAACTGGCCAAAGTCATAAACCGTCACTAAAATGAAAGTTCAGGAAACTGCCTCTGAAGTTGCACAGCTAGGAAGAGTTTTTCTTGTCAATACTATTAATAAAAAAATGCAGAGCCAAGCTGGCACACAGCATTACCTACAAATTTTAAGTAACTAATCAGTAAATCGGAATATATCTTATCTCCTCTGCAGTTTGCTTGACTTGCAACTAAAGATTGTTCTGTTGCAAATACTGAACTAGCATCTAATACATGGAACATGTTGAAATCTTCCTACCTTCTTGGCATTTTATTAGGTCTTTTAATTCTGCTTATCCCTTTAGCCCTATCACTTTCTGGCATATTTTCAATGGTGGGTTTTCAGGTGGATGTGTTTGCATGGAACTGAGTCACTAGAACTAGTTCTGAACGATAGAAATATACTGTCTGGTGTCTAGTTTCAAGTACATCTGAAATAACAGCATGAATATGGCCATTATCAATGTCAGTTTTTATCTGAGTTGTTTAATACATTTATACACACAAGTGCATAGTTAGCTCTGAGGTTTAGATTTTTAAAACTTTTTTTTTTTAACTGAACAATGAAGCTCTGTGTTTAATTTGCATGTGTGATTCTGTTTCTGTAGTGGGATCTCCAAAGAATCCAAATGTGCGATAGCAAAAGTAGTAAAACAGAGAATGATTGTGTGATTGCGGCTTATTTTGAGCTCCAGTTTGAGAAAAGCTAATCTATACTGTGCTTTGTAGGTAAAACCTGGAATAAAAGTTTTTACAGTAGCTTCTTGATAAGATTCTCATTTGTTATTTTCATTCTTTTATTTTTTTCAGAAAGAGCACATGCACCAGACTGAGCCTTGCATATTAAGCTTTTGGGCAGTCTGTTGTGACTGGATATTAGGAACAATTTTTACACTGAAATGGTTATCATAGAATGGAATCATAGAATGGTTTGGGTTGGAAGGGACCTTAAAGATCATCTAGTTCCAGCCCCCCTGCCATGGGCAGGGATACCTCCTACTAGACCAGGCTGCTCAAAGCCCCATCGAGCCTGGCCTTGAACACCTCCAGGGATGGGGCATCCACAGCTTCTCTGGGCAACCTGTTCCAGTGTCTTACCACCCTCATAGTGAAAAATTTCTTCCTTATATCTACCCTTTTCCAGTTTGAAGCCATTATCCCTTGTTCTGTCTCTACATGCCCTTGTAAAAAGTCCCTCTCCATCTTTCTTCTAGGTCCCTTAATTAAAGATTTGGTCTCCCTGGAGCCTTCTCTTCAGTTGAAAGAGAAAAACACTTCTAGAAAACTTTCTCCTTTATAATAACTCTCCTGTCTTAATCTCTGCAATTCAGTGCTGGTTAGTCTGTTATAACTTCACAAAGAAACATGTAATAGCAGTAGCAAGTGACTTTCCTCTGCCGCACTGATGGACAAACATGTCTTGATATGCCCAAGGCAATTTTATCCCCTGGCTGCTCCCATGGAAACTGTTAAGATTGTAATAGAACAGAGCAGAACCACGTAAAAGGGATGACATTGAATGAAATGATTTAGAATATGCTTAAGGCTCTACCAGCATTTTGAGAAAGACAGATCTCAAAGGTGTTGTGGAGGGTAGTGGTCAAATTATTTTTTTGTTGTATTAAATTTTCATTTAAATATCACGTTATTGATATGTAACGCAATTTTGCATAGAAAAGGCATGATCTTCTGACAAAACTTCAGGAATGTAGCAAATGATGAATTAAAACATGGTTTCTTCTTGAGTTGATGTTACCCAATGAGAGCTGTGTATTGATGGTACTGGTAATGCAGGAGTTGGAAGTCATCTTTTCAGAGAATAAAACCATCTTCTCTGCTGAAATCAAAACACTCTTTAAAGAGATGTTATGAGAAAAGAATTGTGGAGCTGTTTTGTTGTTGTTTCCCCCCCCCCCGCTTTTCTGAACTTTGCTTTAAAGATGGATGATGTGTTTAGTTCACTCTGAAGTGAGAGGAAGCCAAGTTTGATAACTTACTATAAATGGGACACACCACCTCCCACCCCCTGACTACATAAACTGGGATTTTACTTCAGTGATAGTTGTATATTTTTAATAATTCTGAATACCAGGCCTTCACATTTAGACTTCTAAATTTAAAGACACTTTTGTCCTGATTGCTAGATTAAAAAATAAGCCAACCACTTTTCATGGGATTTAGACCATTCGATTTTCACAGTTCTAAATATAGACAGAGGCAGCTATCTCTGAGTGATCACATCTGAAACACCCGGTTCCTTTTCATAGTCGTAAGAGATGAGATGAGATGGTAAGAAGTTCAGAAGGCTTAATTTCCATTCAAGAAAAATGTATTTGTAGAACTTCAAAGCATTTCAGAGTATTGAAAACCTCCTGAAAATAAGGTGCTAGTCCTTCTATCTTACTTAATTTCCAGTGTGAGGCGTTACATTGCTGTTTTGTTAGGTTATTCTGTACTGAATTATTCTTTATCTCAAGTACAGCATTGTGCTTGTGTTTTTAAATGCTTGATCCTCTTTATTTCCATAGAGCATCATTCAGCAAAGGTGAGTGTTATAGTCTTGGCATTATATTTGAGTTTCTGTTGATGGTATTAAAGAGTTGGAATTTCTCAGGATCAAAGGTGCTGAGTAGGAAGCATTTCTTTAACCATAGTCCCAGCAGAGTGGTTTCACTTCATGTTAATTCTAATGATATCCAAATAGTTAACTTTTTATTGCCATAAGGGATGTCTACATTTCTTTTGCTAATTGCAGTGGTGTTGATTTTTATCATTCCATGTATATATAAACTTTTTTTGTAGTTGCAGTGGAGTCAATAGATGCTCTCTCCCACCACCCTCAACAGCCTATTTCAAAAACTCATGTTCCAGACTATTAAAAAAAGCAAAAGTGTGTGTGTGCGTGAAGAGAATGAAAACTTGTCTCAAAATCAGTAGGTATTTGTCATCCCTTAAATTTTGGGCTTTCACATTGGCAGTGTCACTAAGACTGGGAAAAATATCCTTATTAAACACTGACCTCACTCACACTGAAACCTGTACTCCAACTCATTTTTTCCTATGAGCAGGTGAGGTACTAGTGCAGGGGAATCTGCAGAGGAACATTCCCATCAGCCAGGCATGAGATAAGAGAGGGAGTGCGATAGAGGGAATGGAGATCAGAATATCCCACTGTTGCCTCTTCACATCACCAGAAATCACCTGTGAAACTGAGGTCTCAGAGCTTGTGAGTTGTGGTGATAAAGAAGGGGAAAGGAGGCGGTGACACCTAAGAAGCAAAAGGAGCAAGTAAAAACTGGGGCAACGCGTGAGGACATCAGTAACATGGGGACTCTGGGAAAGCAGATGCAGTTGGGAGCAGGAGAGCGTCAGAAGGTGGCTGGGGTCCCAGACCTCAGCCTCACTGATCAGCCTCTGGGACAGTCGTTGGCCATAGGCACCACTTCACTTACGGCCTAGGAAAGAGTGGGAGGAGAAATAGGCTGCCTGGGAAAAATAGTAAACATCTTCCTAGCTTTGAGATCAAAGGATTTTAAACTCCTGGATGGAGGAAGGGAAAGACTTGGCTTTGCTTGCTAGGAGGTTTGATAGATCAGGCTACCTCTTATCAGCAATAGCCGCTTTTTGACTTGTGTACTGAGGAAAGAGCCTTTCCAAAGGAACTGGCCTGACACTTGAGCATTTTCTCTGCATATCCCTTGCAGTTCTGAAAATCCATAGATTATGAAAACCAGTAGGGTTTCAACATGTGATACAAAACCATAAATTTAAAATATTTTAAAAGGCTGTCATGATTTATTTTCTTCTACATTCTTTTGCAATGGAGTGACACAGCCTTAAATCTCATTTTAATGTTCTGGAATTCAAGACGTAGTTGTCAGCATTATTTGTTTCTTTTTACTGTGTGTACACCATATGTTTTGGAAATACATTGTCTGGAAATACGGGGAATTTGCAAGTATAAAACCACTTATTTTATTGCTGCTTTTTTTTTTTTTAAAGAAAAGTTGTTAGCAACTGAGAGCAACTTCTGAGTATAAGTGTAGCAGAGAAGGAGAGGGGAGGTACTTGCTACAGTAAATTAGTAGGAGGTGAAAGACTCTGCTTATCTGTTCAAAGGTAGTTAAAGTCAAGCTGGAGCAGTATTGTTGCTTGGCCAAGCTCATGTGGTGTGACCTCTAATTATGCAAATAGGCATCTGAATGTAAAATTCAGGTATTTAAGAAACAGTTTCGTTACCATATACATACTCGTTTGTGTGCAAAGACAGAATAATTTTATCGAATGTTGTGTATGCAATTTGGAAAAACTAGGTGAATATACATCTCTATTCCCATGTCCTATGGCTGACTGATATTTCTCTCCTACAAAATGCTTTTCTTCTGCTGGTTTTATACAGGCTTTTTTTTCCAGACCATCTGCATATAAACTTATTTTTGCAGGATTCCTGTTTTGGTGAAAGTAGTACCTGAAAGTTTAGAAATAATTTTTTGTAATTTTTTGAAAAAGCAAAGTCCAAAATAAGTAGGTAGTAATTATGTGGGTGAAATTGTGTTAACTCTGACTGTGAAATGTATTCAGTCCTTTCCCTGATCAGCAAAAGGCAGTTTCACACAATTGTTGTGGTGAGAGCAATTTTAAAGCTAGTTATGCTCGCACAACATGGAGCGATGATAAGTGCTAATGGGAAGAGGGCCTAACATATTGAGTATTTCTCTCCTGTGAAACTAAACAGAGAAAAAAAAAATGCATTCTTTTGTCTTTGGAGGACATTAAGTATCAGGATAATTGGCAGGTAACATACTGAAGATATTTAATATGAAATGCAGTCAGCTGCAAGGATTCAGTTCTTGATATTGGTAAGACTGTGTATAGAATTTGATGCAAATATTAACATATGTATACTTGCTTAATCACATGTGTTTATTATGTAAATATGTGTTTTTTTCCTACTAGAAGATCACTTAAGGAACGACAGGAGTGAGCAATGACTCGGGCAACATATGAGGACATAAGCAGCCTGGGGAATCTAGGAGAGCAGATGTGGTTGGGAGCAGGAGAGATTCAGTTTCTGTAGTGGGGAAGTTTGAGGAATTATACAAGCAAATAAGAGTTGCAGGATTGGGTCCATATCTTAGTTCTGTTTGTACAGTGTAATGTGGTAGAGCTGTTTGAAAGATGGCCAAACAGATGCATGAAAAAGCATTAACAAAAATATTTTGACATATTTTTGAAAAATCTCTGTCACTCCAATTTGGGAGCTGTAAAAATATGACCACGGTGTTGCAGAACCTCATGATATACAACCGCAAGGATGCAAGAGCAGGCTTTTCATCTTTGCAACTGTTCTGCAAAAATAGGTTGTGTTATTCTGTTGTGTATTTAGTAATGAGAAGAACAGCCCCCTATTAGAAAGTCACACTGATATCAGAACACCTGTTAGCAAAAACGGTTCCTCTGCAGTGTGGAAATTCAAGCCCTATGTATAGTCAGGGATTTGCTGATGATTCTGGTGAACCGTGCTTTCCTGCAGCCTGTGTGCCCGTATCTGTCTTCTGTTCTGAAGATGGGAAGCTGGTGTGCCTCTACTTCTTGTACATTCAGCAGGTCTCACTATTATATGTTGCAACTTGGTCAAGTGTTCTGTGCCACTTAATAAGAGGAGAGAAATAGATTTGCATAAGGCACTGTGGTGCTGTGCTGTCTTACAGAGTAAGTGATAAAAAATAGTTTTGTCCTAAATTCATAATATTTTAGTTAGTTAGTTATAGACAACAATGTGCATTTTCCTGAGGAGAAGGTTAGTGAGACGAAGATATGACTTACATGCCTGATTTTGAAGGAGAGTGCTTTGTGATTTGTGTCAGAGGAACAGTTCATTACCACATAAAAATTGCTCCTTTACTGCTGCTGAGGCCAGTATTAGCATGTGGAAAACCTTCCTGCAGTTGTAAAGTTTCAAAGTTTTCATTGTTTGTTCTTGTCTGTATTACCCATTGAATTCTGACATGCAGGCGTGGTGTGTTGCTTCTGTAGAAAGCTCAGTAATGCTTAGGAGGGAGAGAACAAGAACACTTTGTGTCTGTTGGCTCCGAGGAGCCATGACAAGGACACATGCAAAGATTTGCTTAATTGTGCTCCTGCCGCTGCTTGGCAGAAGAAACGCAGAAGAGTGAGTGTAACAGATCTTTGAACGGCTGCCGCGGTGTTGCTGTATTGTAGCCCTTTGGCTTCTCAGAGATGTTCTCTTGCATTTTCTGCACCTAGGCTCTTTCTTCAGCTGCATCCTTGTCAGCGAATAATACAGGGCAAAGATATATCTGAGGAAAACATGGGCAAATGACACTGCTGTAGAGCTGCTGGACAAATCGTGCTGTCATTCACTTGGATGTGTATGAGCACATAGATGCACTGCCTTCCCATTTGCTTTAAGGTGTGATGCCCTTATCGCAGAGCTGAAGTTGTTCTGCATATACATCAGACCATTATGGTTGTAGTACCCCTGCAGAAGTATTACCGTTCTGACTTTGCGGATGGATGTAGTCCCACTTTCCAGAATGATTGTGTTGGTCTAGGGCACATATGAAGTCTGTGGCTGAATGGGGAGACAAAAACATAGCTATCTGCATCCCACCTGAGTGATGCACCATTCTACCTCAGCCGTTCTAGTACATAAGCTGAATAACTGGAATATTCCAAATAACTATAGCTTATTCATGGTGCTACTGTTTGCTTTCTAAGGATTTTGTGGACAAGAAAGAATAGGTCAATGTAAAAAATAGTTATGAAAATAGATAATGTGTGCACGACTCACTCTGTCAACTGGATCAGACCCAACACCTATATTGCAGCCTTTCACAACACCCTTACAAGCCCTTCAGCACTGAGTTTTGTACCTTGGGCATGTTGTGACCTACCCACCACTGCTTATTGTCCTGCAGGACTTCCATTATTTTATACCAGCAATGTTTAGCAGAAAGCTGTCCCTGAGACAGCCCAAAGGTGTCAGCTGGCAGCCTTCAGCGTGCTTCCCAGGAGCCTTTATTTGCTGTCAAACTTGACAACTCAAATAGATCACACTGGTCAGCACTTGTTCCTAGCTCCTTGGTTCAGCGGAATGCTTGCACAGAGCAGGACGCCCCTTTTTCAGCACTTAGGGCTAAGGTGGACTATTATTGCTGCTTAGTCGCTGCCGTCCCAGCAGTTCTTTAAGATGACAGCCTGCATTCCTGCTTTATGAAGAGAGCTTCAAGACTTCTTGACGAAGATCACTAGTTTCTAGTTACATGGCATGAGGTGCCCAGGAGTGAGTATGGACCCATCTCGGAGTTGGTGCGTATGTCTGAAAGCGTGTGGGGTTGGGCTCCTCCTCAGGACACAGGGAGGCGTACGGGTCAGAAGGTATAGTGTGTCATTCAGTGGGGCTTACTTGTCCCCACAACAGGTTGCCTCTGTCTGAACTGAGAGGTTTAGGGAGGAAGATGAGTTCGCCTTGTTCAGAGCCTCAACAAAGCAGACAGGCAAAATCTCTCCATCCAGAGCGGCTGTCAGATAAGGAGAGAGCTCCAACAGATGACTTGGAGGACCAAAAGGGAAGCCCTGAAGAAAAAACACTGTATTCAGACTCTCCCTGAGCCTTCACCTTCCTGATAACTGTTTTCAGGACTCAAGCTCTTAGATCATCTCTGTGGTGGAAGCTGTCTTTGAAGGTGGTCCCAGGCAGGTGTGTGTATACATTGTCCCTGATGTATGTCTCTGCTGAGTACAACAAAAAGTCACTTTGGTCCTCTCCGAACCTGCTGAACTTAATTGCCTTCCAGCAAATTTTGTCCAGTATCAAATTTAGCTACTGAGTGACAAATATGTGAGGCACTGGTAGAGTGACAGCTGTTTATATGCGGTGTGGCAGTTGTTGCTGTCTGGCTGGGCGGCACACATAAAGCAGGTTTGGGTCCACTGCTGACGCTGGTCTCCATCACTTGCAATGTCAGATGGAAGTTGAAAGGTGTTGGTGCAGGAATGGTCCGCATCTGTCCTTACCAAATTCGGTTTTCTTTTCTCAGTGTGGGGTGATGTTTTTTCCAGGTATTCCTGACAGGACTCTGTCAAGGTACCTCAGAGAGCCTCTAAAGGCCGATACTGGGTGAGTAGTTGATGGATGGACAGAGACCTTAGCTTCAAAGAAGATGCTGGGAATACTGTATCAAGGTACAATAGATACAGGTAGGAGGAGTACTGATCCGCTTACTTCCAGGATCAAGTTTTTTTAGGAATTTCTCACTTTTTCTACAGTGGTATACAAATTTACATCCATGCATCACCTTCCTTTTCTTTCCTCAAGTCCAGCAAATACGGTCACTTTCTTTGTGCCTTGAAGATGTTTCAGATCTTTTCACCAAAGCTTCTCCAGTATAAGAATGCAAAACTGAAGTGTTTAAAGTGGAGCCTGATTGTAAGAGACATTTGTTACTTTCTACATCTCCTTCTGACTATTATTATTCTAGCCCTGTAGTAAGTTCTTCCCCTAACAAATTAAGTATATGTAACATTGAATTGAAACAAAGTTAAGTCCGTTTCCTTAGCGGTTTGGGACTACATGCTTTTTTTTTTTTTTTTTTCTCCATCCCTGGTGTTCTCCATTGTTTTTTTTTTTCCAGAAATTGGAATAGCATGAAAAGTAAAGTGGTAAGAAAATACGCTGAGAGAGGTGTGCCTTGTCAGGGCAGAATAGGAGGAACTGGCGTGGGTGAACGCAAGTCGTGGTTATCCTCTGACAGCGGCATTTGCTCACTTGGCTGGTTGAACCCCCCTTGAATAGGGTTGTGCCTGTGAACAGCGCGCCATTCGTACTCATACCTATGGTTGTGGTTTGGTAACTGCACCCTCAATAACTGTAACTAATAATTATGCACAGACATTGCATAGGAGGAAGAGAAACAATGTCATGGTAATGTTAAAAAGAACACAGATAACATGGTTTGTCTTTTTTTTTTTTTTTTTTTTTAAATAAGTAGAGCTGTAGAAATTTGATGATAAATTGACAATCGAGAGCTGTAATAGCATGCACCTGTGAACAACAGCTTGATCAAAGAGGCAAGTAAAGATGTATTGGAATAATTCAGATCGCTCGATGCCATATGACTTTGAAACAGGAGGAGAAGACAAGCCCACATCTGGAAGTGATACAGGAGGGATTTTGAAAAAGATTATGTTCAGTCATAGCGCAGCTGTGGAAGGGAGGAGGTGAGATGTCCAGTAGAAGGAGGCCGATGTATAAAAATGCGTGTAGGCTAGGCTAGCTGATCCTTTGTAAGGAAAAGTCGGAGATGTGTAATATATCGCCATCCAGGCACTATGTGACAAATGTATTACCAGACTTAAGGCAGATACCTGGTAATCTTAACCTGAAACAGCTGAGCCCAAAGTCATGAAGTCTTTCTTATGTGGTCTTACAGACAGAATTATGTCACTACTCTGACTCTTGTCTGTCATTATCTTTTCTAGTTGGGGTCTTGCTAACCTTAAAAGCACACAAAGTAAGGCCTTTGACCAATTACTTCCAATTTTCCCAATTACTTTGGGTTTATAAAGCCCTGTTCCTGAGTGTAGTAAGAAGTGGCTCTCTCAGACTATGCCTATTTCATTCCTAAACTTCGGCAGAAACAATAAACTAGGCTCCAACCTACCTGTCTGATCTAATGAAAATTTACGATGTGCAGGGATGTGACTGAACTCAGAGCTGCCTCGTCTTTGACTTTAATGTAACAATGTGAACAAAGTGATAGGGGTTTGGCCCCATATTAATTTTGAAGTAATGAAAGCTGGTATCAGCGCGAAGGTGGCGATACAGGTAATAACACCGGAAGTCACTCATATTGCACAGCTGTAAATCCACCCAGTTCGGATCTGTGTTCAGACTTGTGAACAGCACATTTGTGAACCTACCTTCTGAGTACTCTGAAAACCACAATGTACATATGGAATCTGTAAGCTTCCATTCCTTGATCTGTATTCCATCTTACTTCCAGCGTATTGCTGTGTACTTAAAATGTGGAATTTAAAATGAAGAAATGGTGGCATGCACTTATGTCAATTAACTATGACCTTGTTCTGGCTGAAAGTCACACAGCGTAGGTACTGCGGAGCCATGTCATAGATGAAGGCAACAACCTAATACGTTTAGTACTTCAGCACAGAATATTTTGATTGTTAGCTTCTTGGGAGATTGGTTAATTGCTTGTTTATCTTCTGTGTAATTTGTTACTAAATAAGCTTTCAAAAGCATAATTCTGGAATGGAGCCAGTCTGAATCTGATCCATTTTGACAGCATAAAGCCTACTTCAGTTATGCATTAATGCCGAGCCTTGTTTGCTGTGCTTTAATGGAACTGTGTAGAATGGCTTGGATCGAATCCAAATAGGAACACATTTTACCAAGAGTTGTTGAGCCTTTTTCTGGAGTTTCTAACAGCTTATAATGGGGAAAGGGATGGGAAACTGGAGCTTGGCCACAGTTTTACCCATACTGACTAATTAACAGAATTAACATAATTACTCTGCACGCATGTAAATGATACTAAAAGGAGCTTTGTCGATCTGCTAGGAGAGCAGGTTTTCTAAGTTAGACATAGCAAAAACTTATACTCCTTCCAGTTCCAAGTTTGTTGATTAATGCTTCTTCCAGCCAAGCAGTCTGGCCTGGATCCAAGGAGTTAAGATGTTCATGGTGAGACCGTGGCTTGACCATAAAGTGCATTAATTGGGCTTTAAGGCTCCTCTGATCAGATCAAAAAAACCCATGACTTTATGATGAGAAGTGCCGAAAAACTGATAAGCTTACTGTGATCTTTCACGTTTGTTAAAAATACTTAGATAAGCTAACTCTGCGCTGAAGGCTTTACAATGGATCTGCTATCATTTTTCCATGCTGCTCTGTCTTTATGACATATCATATTTTTTTCTGCAGGTGACACACGAAAGGATGAAACTTCCATGAACCATAACATGGGGTATAGCATCCGTATCAGACAGGCAGTTTTATGCCTGTGCCAAACCCAGATGGGATTGATCCTCCTCAGTGCCATTACAGGGCACATGCAGGAGAACAGGGTGATCAGGCCCAGTCAGCATGGGTTTGTGAAGGGCAGGTCATGCCTATCAAACCTAATATCCTTCTATGATAAGGTGACCCACTTAGTGGATGAGGGAAAAGCTGTGGATGTTATCTACTTGGATTTTTGCAAAGCTTTTGACACCGTTTCCCACAGCATACTCCTGGAGAAACTGGCTGCTCATGGCCTGGACAGGTGTACTCTTCGCTGGGTAAAAAACTGGCTGGATGGCCGTGCCCAGAGAGTGGTGGTAAATGGAGTTAAATCCAGTTGGTGTCCGGTCACAAGTGGTGTCCCCCAGGGCTCGGTGCTGGGGCTGGTTCTCTTTAGTATCTTTATCAATGATCTGGATGAAGGGATCGAATGCACCCTCAGTAAATTCGCAGATGACACTAAACTGGGCGGGCGTGTTGATCTGCTTGAGGGTAGGTTGGCTCTGCAGAGGGATCTGGACAGGCTGGACCGATGGGCTGAGACCAATGGTATGAGGTTCAACAAGGCCAAGTGCCGGGTCCTGCACTTGGGTCACAACAACCCCATGCACCGCTACAGGATTGGGGCAGAGTGGCTTGAAAGAAGCCCGGCAGAAAAGGACCTGGGGGTGTTGGTTGACAGCCGGCTGAATATGAGCCAGCAGTGTGCCCAGGTGTCCAAGAAGGCCAACAGCATCCTAGCCTGTATCAGGAATAGTGTGGTGAGCCGGACTAGGGAAGTGATCATCCCCCTGTACTCAGCAGTGGTGAGGCCCCACCTTGAGTACTGCGTTCAGTTTTGGGCCCCTCGCTACAAGAGGGACATTGAGGTGTTGGAGCGTGTCCAGAGAAGGGCTACAAAGCTGGTGAGGGGTCTGGAGGACAAACCTTATGAAGAATGACTGAGGGAGCTGGGGTTGTTTAGCCTGGAGAAGAGGAGGCTGAGGGGAGACCTTATCACCCTCTACAACTACCTGAAAGGAGGTTGTAGAGAGATGGGGGCTGACCTCTTCTCCCTGGTGACAAGTTATAGGACGAGAGGGAACGGGTTCAAGTTATGTCAGGGGAGGTTTAGATTGGATATTAGGAAACATTTTTTCACTGAAAGGGTTATTAAACATTGGAATAGGCTGCCCAGGGAGGTGGTGGATTCACCATCCCTGGAGGTGTTTAAAAAAAGGGTAGATGGGGCACTTAGGGACATGGTTTAGAAGTGGCTTTTGTCAGGGTAGGTTAAAGGTTGGACTCGATGATCTTTAAAGGTCCCTTTCAACCTCAGCAATTCTATGATTCTATGATACTTTTGGCTGGTCTGGTGTCAGTGATGATGGGACTGCTGTCTGTGTGCCACCGTACCTGACTTACACGTCACGTGCAAGAAGGGCCAGCAACTAATAGTAGGATTTCAGCTCTAATGCATCTTCATGCTTAGGAGGGTACAGAATTCCTAGGATATAGCTTCAGCCAGTTGACTGTTATGCAAAATGGATGTAGAAATAGGATTTGTAAAAAGCCCTGCCTGTTGCATGGAGGGATGCTTAAGGCAGCCAAAAAGAAGCTGAACTTGGGGCTTCCCCAGCTGATGCGAGCAGAGATGAGAAACAAAACATTCTCACAAGGCAGCAAATGCAACACCAGGCTCCAGTGTCATGTTCATCCTAGCTTGTTCTTCTTTGCTGCAACATAATTTATAGTTTTGACTTAACTGCAAAGGCACAGGAAAAACGAAGTTGGAGAGATTCTTATAGAATCACAGAATGGTTAGAGTTGGGAGGGACCTTAAAGATCACCTAGTTCCAACCCCCCTACCATGGGCAGGGACACCTCCGACTAGACCAGGTTGCCTAAAGCCCCATCGAGCCTGGCCTTGAACACTTCCAGGGATGGGGCATCCACAGCTTCTCTGGGCAACCTGTTCCAGTGCCTCACCACCGTCACAGGAAAGAATTTCTTCCTAGTATCTAATCTAGATCTTCCCTTTTTCAGTTTAAAACTATTACCACTCATCCTATTACTATAGTCCCTGATAAAGAGTCCCTCTCCACCTTTTGTGCAGGCCCCCTTTAGGTACTGGAAGGCTGCTGTAAGGTCTCCCTGGAGCTTTCTCTTCTCCAGGCTGAACAACCCCAACTCTCTCAGCCTGTCCTCATAGGAGAGGTGCTCCAGCCCTCTGATCATCTTCATGGCACTTTAGTGCTTACTGGCTGGGACTTATGTAATATAGGAAAAAAAAAATATTTTAACTCTAACATGCTGGGTATTTAAAAGGCTGATGGTAACACATGGAAATCGATTAAGCACCTTAAGAGACTTCGTGAACTCTGTAGTGCTCTTGGTGCGATGGCAGTTTGGTAGCAGTACGCAGGATTTCAAAGTAACTTTTCTGACTGATCGCCCTGGTTCCGGTGGGGATAGGGTTAATTTTCTGCAGGGACACAGGTATTCCATGCCATGTGAGCCATGCCCCCCCTGAGCTGCCAGGGGAGGGGGCACAAAGTCGCTCCTTGGGGCGGGTTGGGATGTCCTGGGTCCGGTGGGTGAGCGTTGGTTCCGTAATCGTGTTTGTATATTCCTCTGTCCGTGTTATTGTTGTTTCTTTTTTCCTCCGATTCTTCCCATATTGGGAAGGCCTGAGCGAGCGGCACGTAGTTCTTTGTTGCCATCTGAGGCCAAACCATGGCACTCATCCATGTCACGCTGTGGAGCCCGGGGACTGAGATACCCAGGCTCGTTTGGGATGACTTGTATCCATACTGGAGTAGTAGCGCTTGTCTGAAATTTGCTAGCCCTGCTGAAGCTGTGCTGCGTACAAGAACTGCTACTGCTGAGGCTGAGTTTATGCCGCTTTCAAGATATGAACCAGTGTTGGGATGCCCTGGGACTGGAGTATACCAGCTTGTGCAGTGCTCTTCTGGGCTTGTGAATGCTCTTTGCACGGGGCAAGTATGATCACAGACAACCTTGGTCTGAGCTGGCTAAGAAATTAAGCAAAACTTTGTAGATTGTTGACTTGGATATACACTTTCGCACATATTAATATTAATAACTTTTGACTAAAAACCATTTACTTAAAATTTCCTGTAATTTGCTGTACTGTGGCCTTCTTGCTGCTTTTATACTAAAGTCCTTACCTTCTTAGCTATCGTGGGACTTTAGTCTGCAAACTGAGATTGATATACATAATTCTAGGAGGTATAAGATGTTGCCTTACAACAGCACCCCCCCACCCCAAACTAAGCAGAATGTAGTGTCACTGTATTTAATTTTTCAGTATGTTTTTTGAAGCCTTGTATTATAGTATATTCTTATTGGAGTACACAGAGTAGAGGCTGCTATGTAATCAAAGTAGAATATGTTTCTTTAACTATGTCTTAATCATTCCAGACTCCAAAAGCTCAATAATTCTTGCAATTTGTTTTTCTATTTTGTAGCTGATGGCTAGATAAGAGTGCTTTTTCCAGCCAGCGCTGGCACAATTCCCAAAAAACAGGTAATTAGAATGATGCTTTTAAAGTACAATGACTTACAAGTATACAGCTGAGTATTTTCTATTTTTACTTCAAAGTATACAGTTTTCTACATTTTTTCCATAGATTTTTCTCTGTCTCCGTAATCACTTTAAAAGCTGTATGTTAGAGAGGCAAAGTGATAATGTTTGGGGTTTTTTTCAAAAAAAATGGAGGTTTTATATACTTTAGGTGGAAAACTGAAAAACAAAGAATATATATTCCTTGTCATTTCTCTGAGTGCATGCTGTCTCACAAAACGGTGAAATCTGGCAGGTAGGGGAATTGAGAAAGCAACAATAGTAATCTTAAAACATCATGTGACCAACTTTTTTTTTTTTTTTTTTCAATTGTTTTAAAAAAACCCCAAACCTCCCAGTCAGCTGGCAACCCTTACAGTTTGGTGAATTTTCTAGAGTGTGCAGCTATGTGTGAGGAGTGAAACTGGATAAATTTTATTTCTCTTGGAGCTCTGTATCTAACCCCTGCTCCATTTTCTGCCTTCTCACATTTACCAGCTTCACAAGCTGGTAAGCATGAAGATACCTGCAAAAGGGTATAAACAGCTTCCCTTTTCCAATGAGACCAGCTTCTTCCAGCTTCACACCATGGCAAGTTCCACTCCATTTGACTCTCTTTGCACCAGGTGACTGTACAAAATATTGATGAGTATCTTCCATGGAAGTATCCTATTAGTGGTATAAGGAAGGAAATATGGATATGGAAATATGAAATATGGAGCGTTCTGTAGTCAAAGTTTACCGTGACCTGTGTGAAATCACCTGTTGGTTTCATTCGGCGCGTTTCTGGGTTTGTTATGATGGTCCATAGAGTGGCCACAGAAGGCGCAGGAGCAGCGCAGAGAACTGAGTGATCCGTTCATGGCAAGAGGTGAATATTTACAGAACAGGGCTATGACACACTGGTACAGTCCTACAGAATACAGCTTACACCGCCGCTTATTAATGCTATTTATTACTCTGTTGAGGTAGTGGCTTGAGCTCTGAGTTGGCTATTGCTAGAAAGCACACAAATGTTACAGACACTTTTTGTTTTGTTTACACTGCCCAGTTTAGAACTGCATTTTTTTTCACTGTAATAAGATTATTAAAATAATTTTTTCCTTTATTATCCAGTGTCTGTAATGCACGGCTGGGATGAAGAAACTGGGAGATGGGCAAAAACGTTCCCAGATGTGTCAGGTTGTTTGCAGACACGCCAAAATTATCTGTTGTCGTGGTTTAACCCCATCTGACAACTAAGCACCACACAACTGCTCGTTCACTCCTCCCCCCTTCCCCGTAGGATCGCGGAGAGAATTGGAAGAATGAAAGTGAGAAAACTCGTGGGTTGAGACAGTTTAATAGGTAAAGCAAAAGCTTGTGTGCACACAAGCAAAGCAAAATAAGGGGTGATGTGAGAAGCAGGCTGTGTAAGCGCTGCTCAACAATAACAAAAACATCCCTGTATTATCAACACTCTTTCCAGCACAAATCCAAAACATAGCCCCGTAATAGCTAATATGAAGAAAATTAACGCTACCCCAGGCAAAACCAGCACGTCTGTTTAGGTGGAGAATCAAGTTACCAGTCTGGTTACCAGTGATCTGTGAAATTGTGTGGTATTTGGTGCCTGTCACAGTTGGACAGACTCTCAAGCACTTCGTTGCAAAGTTATTATCGCTTTCCTGTTTCTTTACAACATTTTCCAATTTTCTGTTCCAGCGTTCCAGCCTGTAGTCTAGATTTTGGCGTCTTTTTTTGTTTGAGAGTTTTTTGAATTGGAGGCACAGGTATTTGTCTAATCTCAAGCATTTCATAAACAGGCCTTAGTAATAAATACCAGTCTTTACTGAAAAGATTTACTTGGTCGTTACATAACGACCCTTGCATAAAACCCCTCCATATGAGTAGCTTTTCCACAATAAGAGTTCGGGTATAATAGTGTAACAAACAGAGAAATACAGTTTAATGTTTAGATGCTTTGTAAACTACCCATATTTTACTTCTGTTGTTAAAATCTAGTTTTTTGTCTAAGTGTTGCTTTTGGTAAGCCTCTGTTATGGTAGAATTTTTCAAGCACTTTCACTGCACTACCAATTTACTTTGAGCTGAGGTGACTGAGAAGTCTAGTCTTTTTGAACCTTCTGGTTAATCGAGTTTTCCCCTTTATTAGCATAATGAGATGTGGAACAAAATTGCTGCTGAAATTGAGAGGCAGAAGAATGAGGTTAGTGGATTTTATGATAATAGAGAGGACGTTTGATTTAAGTGAATCTACTGGGTCCTGTATACTTTAAATATAAAGAAATGACTACAAAGAGATGACTGAAGAAATCTGTGACTTGATTTTTCCCAGTGCAGTTGAGAATAAGACCTATCCTGAAGAACATCTGCAGGGCAAATGTTAAAATTTTAGTTAATTCATACATACTCCAAGGATTAAATCTGATAATACGATTTTTTTAAACAAAGCAGGGGATATGTTTTACTGGATTGTGTTTCTTGTTGCATAGTGGTAAACATTCTCACTTATACATAGCAAAGCACTGGAACGTACCTTTAACTTCAAGCATGTGCCTGGTCTTGTCAGATTAATTGGTCAGCTCAAGAAACTGAAGTTATGCGTGTGCTGAAGTGCTTTTCTGGACCAAGACTTGTATGATACAGTCTTGTTAATCACTGACAGTGTACAGAAAAAATATTAAAATCACTGTAAAAATGCTGCAAAAACCTCTATATAGTTAATCTATGACCTTGAAGGGTTTAGCAGAGGAGCATAGGAGCAGAGATGTGGGGTGCCTTGAAAAGCTCAGGAAAGGAAATACCTAAGTTCATTAGCTAAAATTGATGCTGATAATTCTAATGCAATTAAAGTGAGTTGAATTGTTTCAATAATGCTAAATCCAGGCTAAAGCCCCCGGGCACGCTCTACTCCCTGCTTGTGTGCGCTCCTCAGCTGCGTAGCTCTTGTAGCGGCTGCAGCCATATTAACGTGGGGAACGGTTTCAGCCTGAGGTAGTTTCTGAGGAGAGAGACACTGCGGAGGTGTCTTGCTGGGCTGCTAGTGCACCTGAATAGGGAACACATTGTGGAAATGTAGCCGGGAACATGCACCTTCAAGCTGTGGACAGTTTATACTGAGAAACTTTCCAAAGCTGTCCGTGTCTTTCCCTTGCATTGAGATTGGAAGAGCTGTTTCTTCTGCTTCTAAAATAGGAGTAAACATGGAACTGCTTACTACTTTCAGGTAACTCTGAACCAGAGTTAGAGCTGTATGCTACTTAGAGCTTTAAATTGGATGTAAAAATGTGTTTTCCTGCCCCTGGGTTGCTTAACATTATTCAGGTTTCCTGTTAAAAAAGGAGCACAGCAGGGAGCTGAAGAGTCACTTAGGGAGAGAAGCTCAAGTGCATAAATGGGCTTATGCAAATAGTGTTTTTCAGTAGAACAAAATTGGCTTGGTACTATTTGATAGGAGATCTGCATTACTTGACTTGCTCAAATGTGAAGAAAAAAAAACCCAAAACACAAAACCCGAGATGTGGGATGTGAAAAAAATCTAAAACCCCAAACAACTCCGTTATGGTAATCTTCACCAAATTATTTTGATATAGGGCCTCCTCCCACACAGACTTCGCTATTTATGTTACAGGAAATACTGCAATCTCAAGTTCTCTTGAGAATTCTTTTTATTCTAAACAGAGTAGATACATTCTGGGCCATCTATTTATCTAATTTCTAAATCTGATTACAATAAAGCTAATTAAAGCTGCTCTCTTTTGGGGTTTTCTGCTTACTTCATCAAAAAGAAAATATTGAAACAAGAGTTTGGGCATCAAAGCTTCCCCCTTGTACTGTATTTAAATTTCATTAAATTATGTAAAGCCTTTTAAAAAGCTGGCAAGGAATGTGCTGAATCATTTTGTGTGTGCATATTTTTCTGCAGACTCCTAACAGACTAAGGACTGTTTATATACAATCATTTATTTTGTTGTCTTTATGACCCATGGTTTATCAAACTAACATGACATCTGCTAAAAGGCTGCAGTTTAATTTTTGCACAAATACATTTCCTTCTTTGGAAAACAAAACCTCACGATTCTCTTTGGTAAACAGCGAAAAGCTCAAACACAGCAAATAAATGAAGTCATGTGCTGACCAATGGTATTTTTCTTTAGAATTACTGCTTCTTTTCTCTTAATTTTCTTTGACGACTTTTAGGTCTAAAACTTCCCATGTCTCCTGGTGTGTTAGAGGATTATAATGAAATAATTGCAATCTGTATTGCAAACGTATTTTTCCTTGCCGTGAAATTTACTGATCAGTGCAAGAAGGGATAGAGCAAAGAGATTGCTATTAGATGGAATTTAAAAATATTATGCAGTACAGGAGCTAAACACAGATCTTGGGCAAGATTTGTTCCTTTTAGAGATGGATCTGACACCACGAGCCTTTACCAAGTTGAACTTCTGGGGTGTTTGATACGAGTTTAGTTGCTAAGTTTTTAAGTGGGGTACAAATCCCTTTGAGAAGAAGGTGAATGGAGCACTGAGACTGGAAAGCTTTCTGCCTTTCCCTCTCTTTTCCATTTTTTTTCTTTCTGTCTTTTCTCCCCTTCCTTTCTATAATGAAGGCCTGGCAATTTCCCTCTGACCTTTTCTTTTGTAAAGCTGTCCATGGAGTCCAAATTCCCCTTTCCTCTCGTTTTTTTTCTCCAGTAGGGGAAAGGGAGAGTCTGTTTTCCCTGTTGAAAGACCCATTTCCTGCTGATTTGCAAATCATTCTGTCTAATTTTAGTGTTAATCAATAGCAAATAACATATGCCATACACTACAAAACTCCCTAGCTGTGGACCTAAACTGTGATAAAATTTAGCTTTTGTCTCTTCAGTAACAATTGTTGAGCTGGTTTTGATTATCTAGGCAAGGTCTTTGTTCTTAAAAGGATATTTAGAACAGCTCTATAATTTAAAAAAAAATAAAATTTTTCATACATGCCAAAGCGATTTTCATGTGGATCAAGCAGAAAATTAGAATTTTTGGAAATGTGTTTTATAACCTTAAAGAGAATTGATGAACATTACAGCTATTAGACCAACACTAGAAAGTGTCTTCTGAGGATACTCTGAATCCGTCACTGAATCTGACATTTGCTTGTCGTAGAATTATGGTGTTTTTCATAATTTTAAAAATTACTGATGGCTCTGA
Organism: Chroicocephalus ridibundus; assembly: GCF_963924245.1. Lineage (NCBI taxonomy): Eukaryota > Metazoa > Chordata > Aves > Charadriiformes > Laridae > Chroicocephalus > Chroicocephalus ridibundus. Next base: position 106,510,344 of record NC_086285.1, read on the forward strand.
AAAGCAATTTTGCACCAGAGTGCAAAACGCTCACGCGCAATCAGAAAAGAACAGGAACAGTAACTAGAGGGCGAATGTTTCACAGAACAGGTCTGCGGTCTCTTCCTCTTGATCCTTGAACACCATCCGAAAAGAAGCCTGGGACCTGAAGTTCATGATTCTGCTGAACCCTAAATTTTGTGGCACCGTGTAAGCTTCTTCACCCCACTGCCTTTTGTCTGTCCCGTGGAGTATGCCTGTTAGGAGTTAAGTAACCATGACATGACCTGTCTATGCTAACATCCCCCTTATCCAGTGTGTCCAACTTGCTTTTCTCCAACGTCATTTAACTGTGACTCAAGTGAAACTAAGAGGAATTATGCTCAAATTGTATTCGGGTTTGGACTTTGCTGCTTCTGTTTCGGAATTAGAGAGCTTCTGTGCCCAAAAGCTTGTCTGCCCTATCCAAATATGCTACCTAACTTAAACAGTGAAGAAACAAATAAAACCCAAACGCATAGTACCACTTCTGCTTGCAAATCTAGCCCTGCAGAAACAACAAACATTTAGGTGGATTAATTTGTAATACTTCTTTTACTTTGTGTCTTTGTGGGTTTGGGAGGAAGTGAGTGAACGCTTTTGTTCCATGTGTTGAAACAGGTATGTCAGGACGCTGGACCAGTGAATGAATTGTGTGTTAAATTTAGAAACAGCATTCATTCTCTGTGTTGTCACTGCTGGGTATCCTTAAGAAGAAAAACATGTCTGGTGTTTAATAGTGTTTGCAACAAATATACCTGAAGTGTTATTAATATGCTGTCATACATGCCAGATTTCAAAAGTTCTCCCATGTTTTGGGGGATACTTAAGATATTAGGCACTCGGAAAAAAAACTTTGGAATATAAGTACTGAATGACTTTCTCGAGTAACGTTAAAGGTCTTTTGAAATCTAATCCTTACATATCAGTTGTGAAGGCAACTGAAAGCTGGGCTACTAAATGAAGTTTTACAAATCTTTCAGCTAAATCAGGGATTGAAATGTAAAATCTGAGGAAAGCTGGGTGATCATCACACACTTTTTGTAGATAAAAGAAATTTCCAGCCTGTGAAACAATTAATAACTTGTGTAGATTTTAAATACATAATTCACCTGCAAATACTCGCTTTGTTTTTTCGCTTTTGTGTTACCTTCAGAATAATTCCATGCAAATGACTATTTTGCATATATTATCTGTATAGTAGTTGGCATATGTTATTATGAAAATAAATTGAAAGGGACAGGAACGTGAGGATTTAGTGTAAATCATTTTTGAAGAAGTTGATATCAACACAGAATGTTACAGGTGGTATAATCCATGGTGTGCCTGTGATTCTGATATTTGGGTGGGCATTTTGGATCCCTTCTGATTCCTGGGACAAAACCCATGCAAGGATTATTACTGTGCATCACCTTTTAGAAAAAAAAGACAAACAGTATGTTCAAATAAGGAAAGAGCTTTTGGGTTTCTGCAGGGTTTTGCTTTTATTTTTCTGTTGTTTTGGGGGGTTTATTTTTGTGGCAGTTAAAAGACTTTTTAGTTGTCTGATATAGAGAAGAAAATCAAAATTATGTGACTCTGAGTAAGCTCCTCTGTTGCTTGAGGTTCTAATGTCCTGATGCCAGCTCATTATTCATCAAATCGAGCCAACACTTAGCAGTGTGTGTGTTGGCGTGACTTGTTTTGTGCAACTAAGCATGCATATTCTGATGTTCAAAGTTTATATATGTGACAGATTTAGATGCCTGTATGCACCATTATGTGAATCCAAAAGACTGGGGGAATCTCAGAATGCAACTCGTATGTTATAGAAAAGACAGTAAAAGAAAAATTTATTGTTATTTTAAATCAATATTTTATCATAAAGGTTAAGTGATAGCTGGGCTATTTTACTTGCATTTGTATTGTTTTTACCTCTCTTATTTTAGAAACGTTATTTGTTAGTGACATTCATGGTAAGCTAATAAATTTAGAGCCTATATATAATAAAACTGTAGTTTTCACAAGGGAGTTATTTGAAACTGCTGATGATAACAGGTGATGGCACTTAACATGTGAAAGAGAATGCAGCAGTACAATGAGAGTGGCAGAAGTTGAATATACAATGCTGTGCGGAGGAAAATGGTTCCTTTGGAGAACAGCTCACAAAACAGAATGGCTTAAATGATGGTAATAAACAAAAGACAAATGGGATAAATATTATTCCCTGAAAGCGCTGCTGTGCGATCAGAGCTTTTGTTGCTGACCTTGCATTCAGTCTGTAAACTGTTCTCCAGGGTCCTCCTGTGCCTTGCTTGGAGGTGAATTGCTGTGAACAGAAGAAACGTGTGGAGTATAAGTAGTTCTGTGACTGAGAAAGAAAGAAAAGCACACAGCAAACGCTGTTGCAGTCAAATGTCTGTTTTCTTCACTGGTGGGTATGGAAAAAAATAAAATCCAAGTGAACCTGGCTGTATTTTCTGCAGAGACTTGTTGTGTAGTTCATAGTTGCATGATCTGTAGTTCTCATGAGCTGCTTTGGACACAAAGATTCTGAGAGCCTGTCCTTGGATGTCCAGACTCGGTGTATTCGATCTGTAGCAAAGATGCTCTGAGAATTTCTCTCGGGAAAAGAAAATACTTGATCAGGCCTGTGCGAATCAAAAAATACAAAACAAAGGCTACGTGTCTGACTAGGAGAAAAGGATGGTAACAGTACTGGCATAACAGCAGTATTGAATATAATAATAAATAAATAAGTTGAAAAGCTTTCATGACCTTGACGCTCTGTCATTTCAGGGTGTGTCAGCACAGCTTCCTGAGAGCTACCCCTGCCCAGGTCTGCCTGCAAGCAGGTATGCAACCCGGCGTCTACACTGAAGGATTTGTGGAAAAGCAAATCCTGCTTGGTTTTCTTCTGGAGAAAAACCCAAGGCATATGATGCAGTTCTCTTTACATCAGCTGAAATGTGTAGCCAGAGAGAAGGACTGCATGGGAGGCTGTGGTACCTCAACCCGTAATGTATGCCCTGTGATGTGTCTCTCTAACGCAGGCACAGGTGTGGGGGTCAGGGGTGGATTCTGCTTTTGGGATCTGAATCTAGGAAGTCTTTCTTTTGTTTTCTTCTCCAGCACTAGAAGATGCAGCCTACTCTATTTATTACCTTCTTATTCTCAAAAGCATAGTTTGCGCTTTATACACAGACCTAGGGTATTGGAAGAAGTAACCCAAGGACAAATTCAGGAAAGGTTTCCACAAAGAAATGGGGATTCTTTCCTTTAAGCACTCCACAGCAAATTCTTTAGGCACTTTGTTAGCCCATACATTTGCTTACTCTACAGTAGTGCTTATGATTTTAGTAATACTTATCTCAACAGTGGGAAGGATGTTTTAGCAGCTATATCTGCTTGTAAACAGTGGCTCTGGCAGGGTGTGTGCGTGGTGGGGTGGATAGGGACTGGGGATGGAGAGAGATTCAAACAACCAAAAAGCAATGGTGTGCCAAATGCTTTACAAGTATGGTAGAACTGAGATGATGTCCACTTTCAGAAACAGAGTATTTGATATTAGTGTTCCTTCTACTTACTCAGTCCAGGCATTTGGATGAGGGATGTTATTTTGGTTTTAGGAAAATAAAAGACCATCTCTGAAATGCTCCGAGTTGCTAGATAGTAACAGGTCCTCCTCTAGGGTAAATGCCACCATTGCAGAGCTCATATTTTTACCACATAAATTTAATTTGAAATATTTGCTGCCTGATTTCTTAACTTTGTACTGCAAACCTCGATTTGGCTTCTTCATTAGAGGGCAGCATTAGAATAAAAGTGAATACAGGCTTGACAGCTACTGGCCTGTAAGAAATTAGCCTTGACATTGTAACAGCATCAACAATTATAAAAAGCCACGCAATAAATACATAGTGATATAATGCTATTTAAAAATTTTTGCTTTTCCTTTTTTTTTTTACTGAGTAGAAGCAGTATGTTAGCACAGTCCTGAATAAATTTATGGTTTGTGGTGACTGCAAGAGAATCCTTTATGTTACTGTAAAGGTGTCTACAAAACATGTCATGTTTTCCGAGTTAAGCATCTGTCGGAAAACAGAAAAGAATCATGCAGATAAACTTGCAATTTGCCCAATTGACCTCAGACTTCACTTGATATATTCTGTTTGTGTGTTGGGGAAAGCACCTATGTAATGCTTGTTCAAAGAGTGACAGACGACTATTACTAGAGCCTTAGACAGTAAAAATTATAATAAGATTCCTTTAGATTGATCATTACGGGCACTGTTTTTACTTGAGATGCAAATGCTTTGTGTGTCAAGTCAGTCGGGAGATCCGAAGAGTCAGGGATCCATTAAACTCACTGGTATATCCTAGTCTGGGACTGCGGTATTGCTTTGAGGTGGAAAGAAATCTGGGATTACTGTTACAGATAACGAATAGAGGACAGCTGTAAGGTTTAAAGATAAACACAGTAGAAACTTGTATGGCATGTAGGTTAAAAGGCTGGGAAAGCAGAATGGGCAGATAAGTCATTATGCTCCTATTAACATAAACCTCTTGCAGTTAAAATATTAATTTCTGTGCACTTGGAGTGTGATTAAAAGGCATATTTCCACCCATCTGAGCTTTAGACTACCACTTTAGTCAGTACGGGCATCACCGGGAGCACACACTGAGTTGCTCTGTGTGCAGATCTGAGAGTAATTGCTTATTAGTGAGGAAAGGGTATGGGAGGTGGAGACAGGGTTAGGGACAGGGTACAAACAAAGTGGAGGGTAAATTATTGTGTTAAGAGTGGGTCAGTCACTAAAATGCAGCCTAGTCTGTAGTCCTGAGTCTTTTTCAAAAATGCAACTAAATAAAACTTCTTTTAAGTCGGGGGGCGGGGGGTGGAAATCAAACCTATTTACCAGTCAAGGAACAGAAGCTCAAATGGAGGAAGAAACTCTGATTGGAATATTTATGGTCCAAACAAAGCGAAGAATGTGGAAGAAATCTCAGATGATACCAAGTTTTTCTTAGATATCCGGTTCAGTTTTTGCCTACCCATGAGGCTTTGTAGGTTACAGTTTTTTTATGTTCAAGTTGTCTTGGCCATGCCATCTCACTGTGACCAATCATAACTTTTAATATTAAGGGTTTTTTACCTGTCTCTGCAAAATCAGCTTAACAAACTTGAATAAATGAAATGACTCAGCAACCGGGTATTTATGTACTTGATGTAGGTTAGTGCACAGAGACTGAGGCATAGGTGGTTTGGCTGACTTGAACAAGATTAACAGCCGGTGGGTTACACAGAAAGAGAACTCAAGATTTCCAGTTTTATGGGTGCATTGTTTAAATCGGTCATGGGATTACTAAGAATTCATGCGTTTATGATAAACGGTTTTATTTTGTTATTGCTGCAGTTATTCACTGAAAAGGACAGTTTTCTTCACAGAACTATATATCTCTGCTTGAAATGCAGAATTAATATTTTCAACAGCTGACCTTCACTGTGTTTTTCAGGCAGGAAAAGCATTAATCTGTAAAAACCTTTATAATAATAGGCCTGGATCCTTAAAAGAAAGCATCACTTTAAGTTAAAAACATTGGTCAAGCCTTCGCATCCCAGATGACGCTCTGCGTTCAGTTCCCATGGTTACGGTGAAGGAAGTGCTTGTGTAGCATCCATCTCAGAGCAAGATTAACCCCAGGAAGAGGCAAAAAGGGAATCACAGTGTTGGAAAGAGTCAGGCTGTAACAAGCACGGTTGCTCTTACATTTGTAATGCCTGGACATCTTCCAATAATAGTGCTGTTTCTTAATGGTACTGAACCAATTAATAGGTGGTGTGGTAATGATAAAGATTAAGATGCCTCTCAGGACAGAGGAGAGCTGATTTAAGAACTGTTGCAAACACCATGTCATTTGTTATGATTCAGGAGACGTGAAATAGTTTTCACCCATTACTCATTGTATAACTTCACTATTTTACTTAACATACCAGACTGATGCCACTGCAAGTAAAAGGAGAATTTGACTGCAAAGCACAACTAGGGCTTCTTACTCCCTTCCTATTTCTTTCCTGGGACAAAATTTATAGAACAAAATGACTAAAGGCAGTGAGTTAAACTGCTAAAACTGCAAAATAGATGGATGAATATTAAGTCAAATGGCCAGTGGCCTTTTTTTGTTAACAGCTGAGCACTGGTATGAAAGGGCATCAGAAGAAGAGGTTGAGTTCACCAAAACAGTGATGACTGGACTGTCCTGAGAATACAGCTGATGTAGCTGAGCTTGACCCGATGAAACATGAGAGTAACCTTACCTTAAACAAACACAGACACCCCTCCCCTGACTTCAGTAAGTGAAGAAAAGCTTCCCCCAGCTCAGAAGTAGTGGAAGCATATACCTGAGAGGATAGACATCTGATAGCTCCACTCATAGGAAAATCTAGGCTTTCTCTTTGCCTTTACCCATGTTCGAAAAATAACCCTAAAAATTAGGGCTATGCCCTGGAGGCATGGCCTTGAAGCAGACTTTCTCCCAGGACAGCTTTTTCTTGCTTCCTATTGTAACCCTAGCCCTAATATTTATAGTAAACCTTCAAAAGGCACCAAAACATTCCCCTGATGCAAAATTTTTCCCAGGCCACATTTAAAATGTGTCTCTTAAAAATGTAAGTATCTTTCACTTTTTAAAAAAGTTTTATTTTTACAATTTGATCTTCTGATTGTAATAGTCAGTCTTAAATAAAATGACACAGAGTTACTTTTATAGTTGAAGTCACCAGGGTAGTCCTTTAAAACGTTCAGCTAACTGTTACCTTATGAATTCAATTTTCAAAGCCTATTTTTTAATCACTGAATTTTTTTAGAAGCTATAGTGAAAAGCCTAATTTTTTTAATTAAATAGAGAGCAACTCTGGCAAGGAAATAATGAGGTATGATGTGGGTAAAAATATATTTAAAGTTAAGTCAGCTGTAACACTGAACATCAGTATTGTGGGGAATGAAAACTGAAGTTTTCATTTTTTCAAATGCAACAGTATTATCTTCATGGCTTTTGAATCTGGCACTAAATTTAGCTAGTATCAAAGTATTTTGCCTCCCCCTCCCCTCCTGCCTATGCCAAATGTAATAGAATCATCATTTCTGCATCCAAGATGAAAAGACTCCAATTTTTACAGTTCTGCGTTTCCATTACAAATTCTTCATCTGCCCTGGCCTGTTATTTTAACTTTGCTTCTGAATTTTACCTAGCATATGATTTGTGTTTTTGATATAATTAAGATTTCTTAGACTATATATGCTGTAGTCTTAAATACTTTCTAAAGGGTTGCGAGGAGGAGGGGGGTGAGAGAATGGATTACATTTGGTTTTTTTAAAGCAAGTAGACAAAATCCCACTTGTATATTAGTGACTTTAACTCACTTTTAGTAAATATTTTTCATGTAGAATTAATTCATTAACAGAGACCCTCACACATGTGAGAGAGCTTTCATAATCACTATGTGACATGTCAAAATGTTTTTTTTTTTGTGAATTTGTCTCGAGTACCAACATGGGAGAGGAAGGACCTGATTCTAAAATGAAAGTAAACCCAATAATGAACCTTTGGGAATGACACAGGCTTCATCCAAATGCAGGTCTCGTACCTAATAGTTGCAAACTTTTATGCTGAATTTGATCACGTTCCCAGTGGCTCAGGGGGGTTTCTGAGTACTCACCACATGACTATACTTCTCATAGTAAACAGATCTTGACCAGATGCTGAACTTTTAGGAGGCAGAATAAGGTGAATCCCACCCTGGGTGGAATTCTCCAGTGAATGCAGTCATGAGATGAATATGCAGTACCTGTCTTCCTAACAGGCATACGGTTAGGGTATGTTTAGTATGGAAAGTGGACGAAGTTCCTCTAAAATTGTGGTTTTCCTTCATGTCAGAGCTTACCAGTTCCCAGGAGCTTGTGCCTAGGTCAGGTCCACAAAGGCCGTGGGTAGCCGGGTATTGTTTCAGTTACACGTATTTTTAGGCTGACGGCAAAATGTACATGGAAAAAATGTGCAGCTGCACTACAGAGTACCCTTAAATCCCTAATGATCGCTGTGCTAGTAAATTATGTAAGTTGATTTCTGAACCCAAAATTATATATGACAGAAAAATAAAACAGGTTTTCATTCTTACTGACAGTTAAACCTATAGTGCTTTCAAGTTTCAGCTCTTTTAATTGTTTTCGTATTAGGGTTACAATCTCATATTTCTAGACCTAAATACATGACAAAAATCTAAGCCCAGTAAAGCAAGCGAAAATGCAGTTTCTGAGGGGTGTGATGATGTATTTTGTTTCATATAGTTCTCTGAGAGTTGGCTTGTTATTGTCTGTATGTTGGCATTCTAATATATTTCAAACAAATGAGCATTCACACTTAAACTCATAAGATTTTAAAAAGAAAAAAAATCATCAAGACTGTGGTACTAGTGACCTGAGGATTGTGTGAAACTCTCCTTATCCCAAAATACTGATGAAGTAAGATTGACAGCTTCTTTCCCACTTAGAATTTGTATGTACTGCTTTAGTTCTGTATTCATTGGCAAAATAGCATGTTAGAAGTGGCAGGTTATCGTTTGTATCCATCTTCAGATTTTTGAGGTGACTTTCTTTTCCCTACACAGTCAGGTGACAGAAGCCATAATTTAAGAGATCTCGAATAGCAAGGAGAAGGGCAGGGCAGAAGATCAGATGGAGCTCTTTTTGGCAACCTGACCACACCAGGACAGGAAAACCCCTGCTCTTTACAGCTGGCTCTTTATGCCTAGCCTGAATTCAGTACTTCAGGTTCTTTATCATTTGAGCGGAATGTGAGCAGAAGTCAGGTGCCTCTCAGTTGAGAATGGTAGTCACAGGAAATGGGCGTGAAATGCAATGAAAACTTGCCTCAAACTCTAAAAGTCAGACAGGATTGGTATCTACCTGATAGGTAGGTATAGGCAGGGTATCTGTGTCACCCGCTGTTGCAGGCAAAAGTAGCTCAGCTTAGAATTTTACTTGATTTTGCTAATTATTAGTAATGAACAAAAAGTTTTCATCACTGATTCAGGTTATAAGAGACAGAAAATAAACAATCAAACACCTTGGGAAAGAACACACACCCTCACACACAGAGACACCCACACCCCCCTCCTCAGCTCGGTTTCATTCCAACGTCTCTCCTCCCCCATGGTGGTCTTGCCTCCCCTTTTGCTGGGTGTTACACTCGGTGCCTCCTGGTGAGGTGGTGCAGGATGCTGGGGACCGTGTCTAACCCTTTCTCTCTGTTATTCCTCTGCCCTTCTTACTGGTTTTCCTCTGCCCCGGCACGCGGCGCCCATGGCCGCAGTCCCTCTATCCCTGTGTCCCTGCCCCAGTGTGGGTTGCCCATGGCCACAGTCCCTCAGAGGTGGGCAAAAAAATTTCTTATTTGATATCTAATATCTGACAGCATTGTTCAATATCCTGCACTTTTTTATTCTTGAATGATAAGTTTTATTAAAAACAAAACAAACCAAACAAAAAAAACCCCACAAACCAGAGCTCCTCTGCACTGCTGAGACAATGATTTAAGCTGAGTTTGCTGCAGAATTTGGTCTGATTTTGGTAGCCAATACCTTTGCAAAAAGTTCTTATTCTGGATGCTTACCTCTCTGTCTAGCTATATATGGTGGACATAGATGTAACATTCCCCAGAGAGGCAACATTTGCACTGAAGGTGTGCAGGCGAATTGCTGATTCTTCCATTCTGTCTCCAGCAGAAGTTCAGTTGTTGAAAAGCTGGTTATTCAGGTGCAGGCAGCAATGGCTGAAATGGCTACCTGTTGCTGAGAGGCTGGATGGTGAAATTAACACCTTTTTCCAGCAAGGCCAATGGCAAACGTGAGATTCTATGAACACCTTAGCATTTAAATATAATTTTTATTAATATGCCTATGATTAATATTTCTTATCATTGCCTAAAGTGATGTTGATCATAAGGAAGTCTAGCAGCTAATTATAGTTGTGTTATAAATATGTGAATGTAACTCTCTAAATATAAGACGATAACAGGTGATAATGACAGGAACCTCTATTGGTTTTGATGCAAAGACCATTAGCATTACTAAAAGACTTCCCACTGACTGATAGGAGCTTGTTTAATGTTTAGTTGGTGCTAAAGTATTTGAAGTCTAGAGAAGGAATAGCATTTTATTTTAGTTTATTGCAAAAAAGATAAATCTTTTGTACGCATGTTTTTAACAAGTTGTCTCTAAGGCTACTGGGAGGAAATGATACAAAACTCTGAGCCCGGTGTCAGGTTATAGTCTCATGGTGAGCTGCTTTTCATCTGTAAAATTTTCCTCTTTTCCCAGAGGCTTGTTCTCTTACTGTGGTTTGTTATATTTTGAGCTGTGCAGATGCAGCTGTACGTGGACTCCACCGGTAAACAGCATCACTGATACGATCCTGGCTTAAAGAAAACGTCACACTTCTCCCTAGAGCAAACCTGTGTGCTACACAGAATCATAGAATAGTTTGGGTTGGAAGGGTCCTTTAAAGGTCATCTAGTCCAACTTCCCATGCAGTAAGCAACGACATGTTCAACTACATCAGGTTGCTCAGAGCCCCGTCCAACCTGACCTTGAATGGTTCCAGGGATGAGGCATCTACCACCTCTCTGGGCAACCTGGCCCAGTGTTTCATCCTCCTCATTCTAAAACATTTCTTCCTTCCATCTAGTCTAAATCTTCCCTCTTTTAGCTTAAAGCTATTATTCCTTGTCCTATCACAACAGGTCCTGATAAAAAATTGTCCCCATCTTTCCTGTAGGCCCCTTTTAAGTACTAAAAGGCCACAATAAGGTCCCCCCAGAGCCTTCTCCTCTCCAGACTGAACAACCCCAACTCTCCCAGCCTGTCCTCATAGGAGAGGTGCTCCAGCCCTCTGATCATTTTTGTGGCCCTCCTCTGGACCCACTCCAAACAGCTCCATGTCATTCCTGTGCTGAGGACTCCAGAGCTGGATGCAGTACTCCAGGTGGGGTCTTACCAGAGCGAAGTAAAGGGGCAGAATCGCCTCCCTCGACCTGCTGGCCACACTTCTTTTGTTGCAGCCCAGGATATGATTGTCCTGAGTTCGTTCCATACTCTGGTGGTATCTAATTTATGTTCCATAATGAAGAATTTTATTTAATTTGTTGCGGCTTAAGTGAAAGCCTATGGGTAGGGTAAGTATTTTGTCAATGATGACTTCATCCAAGATGCATATCTTTACAATAGTAGAATAGTTTGATACTTGGCTGAATATCACTTGGTGGAATTTTTTTAAAAGGAAGTACTTTCATGCTTCAAAATATTAAAGCTACCCCCCCCACACTTAGTGCTGGAAATTCAAATACTGTGTGTTCGTGGTGGTGGAGGCATTAATGGGAAAGAAGAAATAAAAATATTCCTTGTATCATCACACTTCAATATGGATGTTGGAAAGTATGTCTTCCTGAGCCTTCTCTTTGATAGAGATCCCTGGTTGGAGTGGGCTAAAGCAGGATGACAATTTCTTTTCCATGGGTATAGATATAGATACATAAAGGAAACAAGTTACATCATTGAAAAATTCCCAGACTTTTTCCTCCAAAATGAAGTTACCCTGCTAGACTCATTCTTTGGAGCGGGGAGAATAGTGTTAGTATCACAAAACTTCTGAACACCCTTTTGGTACCAAAAAGAAGGAAGGTTACCAAAGATTTCTTCTGTTATGTGGGAAAGGAAAAAGTAAATCCCACGTGAAAAAAAAAACAAACCACAACAGCAGTTGCCCTCTATCCAATATAGGATATTTTGCTATACTTGAGGTACAAAAAGCATGTGTGAAAAATGAAATGTAGAAACATTATACATTGTACCCTGTTAAGTATCTTGATTAACACACACGGGGGTATGTTAATGTGAGTGCAACAGTGCAATGCATCGTGCTACAGAGCACCTACAAAAAAAACCCCAGCCTTTGTGGGGCAAGATTTCTGTGTCTTCTCTAGAAAAGCCCAGTTATGATAGAATAAAGGAATGCTTATTTTGTGGACAAAATTATTAAAACTTCAGTGTAATCTATATGTGACTAAGATAGGGTTTATGTTAGCAAACATAGAGACTGCCATCAATCTATATCCAGCAACCAGGAGCTCACCACTGTTTGTGAAACTTGTTTGGGAACTCGGAAAAACCAGCAGACTCAGCCTGTGCTGAAGTAACTCCATGCTGCTCTGCCTGAGCTCCTCCAAACCTGGAGTCTTCTTGTGCTCTGTGCTCTGGAGATCAGCTAAGGCATTTTTTAGTGCTAGTTCTTCCCTGTCAGGTTTCTGAATTGTTGTATTTTTATTTTCAGTTTCCAGAAATTGCATTGGAGCATCTGGCTCAGCTGTTTGGCTGCCAAAGCTGGCTGTCGTTTTGGCGATGTTGGCATAAATACAGGTGATTTTCAGTAAGCTGTTCACAAGCTGAAGAGTGGAAAAAGTACAGGCACAGTGCACCAGCTTCAGAGACTCATTCTAGCTGGGGATCAAAATGTAATTTGGAAAAACAAACAAAAAAACCCCTGTAGTCAATTTAGAAAACTCATGAACATGTCCCTCTGGAAATGTCCAGTATCTCTTGGTTTTGTTTGTGGCATTTTCAGCCCTTCTTTGATTAAATTCCAGGAAGAGTCCTGTGACACCAGGTGGTTATATTTTACTATCTCTCCACTGAGGGGAAAATAGTATTAGTCCTTCGACCTGGTTTTGGTTTACCCGATTTGTTTGCTTTACCTGATTTGTTTGCTTTATATGCCACTTGATCCAAGTATTTTTAAAAATATAAATAAACCTGAGCTAGGGAAAAAAGTGTGCGTAAGGAAAGTCTGACATTTTGTAGTGTCAGTCTTAAGAGTAAACAAACTAAGACTCACCATTTAGGGTGTTGAATGAAAATTTGATATTATTTTATGGCTCTGATGCTTAGTCTTGCAAGTTTAAGAATGAAAAGGACCAAAATGTATGATCGTATGATACATTCAAATATCCTATCCAAAAAGATAGGATGTTGATATATTATTACATAAAGAACTGGCAGAAATGTCTTGCACCTCGACACCTTAAAGGTATGAGGAAAAGAAAATGGCACTCCCCACCTAGCACAGCCTGAACACCAACCCATGCATCTGTAAGATGGGTTTTGACAATACCTAAAAGGATTCTGTATCTACATCTGTGCATGTAATTTATTCCCTAGGAAGGTGGCCAGGCACTGGAGTACATCACTCTGAAACAGTACCTGGGCATGAATAACGTTAGAAATGCATCAGGTTGAACTCCCAACAATATAAGAGGCTAAAAGATTTTACCACCATAAATGCAGGCTGATCCTTGTCAGCTGGCTTCAAGGATTGGCAGTTTTAATTTAGTAGGCCAGATATAGCTTGGAAGTTCGGTTATGATTCTGCCTGCAATCCTTTAGGAAACAGCTGCAGTGGTTTAAGACTTCATTGTCCCCACCAATGGATGGTTACCATCTTCCTGCTTGAAGTTATTGCTATCACTGCAAAGTCAACAAAACAAAACACATTGGTACCTCAGCTGCTTCTGGATAAAGACCAGTACTGGGTCAGTGCTGCTGGTAAAAGTAGTCTTAAGCAAGGTGCTAAACTTTATATTGAAAGAGGTGCACTCCTTTCACTCTGTAATTTGTGCCGCAAGACCTGTGTGTGGCAGAAAGGTGGGGAAGATGGTCATAGACAGAGGTGTGAGATTACAGCTGTCAGAGGCATTGGGGAGAAGCACTGCAAGTTTATACAAGTCTTCCTCTTCCAGATTTATCTCCAAGTGCAGCTGCAGAACTGTTTCTCCATCTCCACAACAGTGAGTGCTTGGTACCAGTGAATTCCAATTGCTGTGGGACAGCAGCAGAGATTTTAGGGACTGGAAATTTGGAGGATTACAAAAGCATATCAAATTTGATGGCTTTAATTGATAGAAAGCAGGGGTTAACTGTACTGAGACTCTGATTACTCTCTTCTCACTAAAGCTGCTTTTGCTGGGGCTGTCGTGCATCACAAATCATCACCATTTATGACAGCATGTGGTGGAAGACCCAATTCTTCAGGTTATGTGAGGGCTGTGAGGCTATTGACTGCTGGAGAGTCTTTTGTGTACTTTTTGGTTTGCTCTAAAAGTCCATCGACTTAAACTCGCTGAAGCTTATTAATTTGTGGGAACACGAGGCTGAGTATTAACCTCTTGGCTTTATAAAACATAGACTTCTTTTCTCAAAATAGATGTTTGTTCATGTCCACGTGCGACAGCCTAGGCTTAGGGTGGGGGCTGTTGCTGGGATTGCATGCAAACAGGAATGTTTCGTAATATATGTGCTTCTGAGTGCCGTGGGAAAGACATGATGCTCTCTGTTGGAATGCCTGCCTACATATTAGCAAAAAAGTAGTATCTTGATTCAGCAAAACATTGCTTTGAGCTGTTAAACTAATAGCAATGGTTAATTAATAAGTTCAACTCGACTTCCCACAGCCACTCTGCATTCCCGTGAACGATTGCATCTGCAGTGGTTGTCTTCGCTCTGGATTTCGCATTTTAACCTTCTTTACATCTAGTGCTCTTCATTATGTATTTTAGAGATTAGCTTGGAAAATATAACTGTTGTACCAAGTCAAAACAATTTCAGTAAAGGTGAAGATTATTGCCTTTTTCATTAAATTACTATTAATCATTCCTAGTTTTAATTAGTTCAGGGTGTGAGAAATGCAAGGAGGAGGAAGATAGAGCTAGTTACTATGAAGTGTTTAGACTATCAATAGCTTTTAACAGAATGCACCTTGCGAAACATCTGTGCTCACTGAGGTCAATACAAAGCCATTAATTAACATCAGATGATGACAAAGTGTTTCACCGGTTTTGACTCTAAGGAAAAAATCTTCAGATTTTGAAAGAAAACTGGAACATTTGGCTGTATTTTAAATGTAATTAGAGTAAGAGTTGCAGGTTTTTATTTTTATGTGTGTTGTTCTCACTGTTGAACAGAAACCTGATTAAACTAGATTTTTTTTTTTAACATTTAGCTGATCTTTTCTGTTATATTTTGTGGATAAATACTTTTAAGCAACCATTACAATTGTTTTTTCTCCTCTTGTTCATAAAATACAAGAGACTGTTGGGTTTTAGGTCTGCTTTGCATTTAGCAAGTGGTGGACTTTTCTATTGCATACAATCAAAACTATTTTTCTTACAGAAATGTGACCTTACTACAGCAGAAGAGTGCATAATTGTAGAGTAGGATGGGAAGAATCCCAATGTAGAACATCTTTTCAGTCATCAGGAGACAGTTTAAGCAAAGGTAGGAAAGGAATAAGATTTTGTATATTTGTGGAAATATCTTAAAATATGCAGATATAGTCTACTTTGGAAAACAGGTATTATTATGTCCTTTCTTGAATGAGTCTGGGATGGATATTAAATTACATAATTGGTTTTAAAGCTGATCGTTGTTAGTGAGTAAATACTTTGACAAGTTTATACTACGATTTATACTACAAGTTTAAACTACAAAAGATTTTCTTGATATAAAGTTCTGTGATAATATAGAGTTGTTCATACCAGTTTGCCTGTTTTACTTATGCCACATTCATATGTAGTATGGTCCTAGATTCCATTTGAAATAGCATGTAAAGTGATTAATTTAGGAACAATGATTTTTCACCTCCAAATTGCATAAACCAGAGGTGCATCCTGTCTCTTTTATGGGGTGGAGGGAGGGGGAATCATGTTTCTTGAGGTAAAAAATAAAATCATGACTATTCTTACAAGGAGTGGTATTCTGCAGTAGTGCTAATGAACAAGTAAATATTTTTCAATGTTTTGTTTTAACTTTCATATTTACATGAATGTTGAAAATTTGTTTTATGTAAGTAATAATTAAAAAATCTGTTGTATGCTTCCGTTTTCTTTTGTGTTCTTCCCTTTCTTCCCATTTGAAAACAAGTCATAGAATTAAAGAAACGAGAAAAATAAGATCCGATGGGCCTTTCAGAGATCACCTAGGTACTCTCTTTTCATGGTGGAACAAGCACATATAAATAAATAAAAATTTTGATAGGTGCTTGTTTATTGTATCCTTAAAGGTCTCCAGTGATAGAAGACATCTATTCAGGGGATATGTTTTGATGTTCCACCTTCTTCACAGCTAGAAAATTTTCCTAAATGTCTAATTGCTGCAATTTCACCCCATTACTTCTACTTAATATTTTTCCTCTTTGTAACATCCATTTATTCATTTGAAGAGAGTTTTCATATTTCTCCTCAGCCTTCCTAGTGGCCTTTTCTCATAGAATATGTTTCTGAGATCTCTGATCATTCTCTGGATTGTTTGCAGTTGACGGTGGTCTTTCTGAACTGTGGAACCCCAAACTGGGCAAGATTTTATGATTGAAGACTTAAAAGTGCAGACTGAAGAAGATGCATTACCGGTCTGTTATGTCCCTGTTTATGCATTCTGCATGGTGTTCTGCAGTTTTTTTAAAGCACTACATTGATTGTTTTCAGGTCGTGATTCACTATGGACTAAATTTTAAGGTTGGTTTTACCATTCTCTATTTATGCAAGTTGGATTATTCCCATAAACATGTATCTTTAATGATTTTTCTTTTCCTGTTTTTTTTTTTTTTTAGGTCATTTTTCTAATTTGTTTGGAGTTATAATCTTTCCCTCAGTGTATTTGCAGTCTGTTCCAGCTTCATATCTTCCTCCAATCTCATAAGCCTGTTATCTTTACCATAGTCTGCTGACAGCAGTGAAGAGTACCAGATCCTGGAGAGACCCCTGTAACCTAATTCATCCTTCATCACAGTTTTGCTGTGAACCACTGATACCCTGTAAGTTGTTTTTTTCTTTATTTTGCACCCATATAACAGCAATTTCAGCTAGACTTATTTGCTCTAGCTAGTTTGGAAAATGCCATGTGAAACAGTGCCAGAGGTTGAACTGTGTAACACCTACAGCATCCCCTCTGTTCGTAAGGCCTCTTACCTTGCCGTAAAGGCATTTAGATGGGTTTAACAAGCTTTGTTCTTGACAAAGCCATGTTAGTTGATGCTCTTGTCTTTTCAAATTTTAGAAAATGGTTTTGCATTTGTTCTCATGTGTTCTTATCAAGGTCAGACTACGAATTGTCCTAGGAAAAATAGTACCTTCTGCCTCTAAAAGTATAAAGAAATTAAAAAAACAAAACAACCCTCCCACCTCCTAGTAACTTCTAATCGAGATTTAAAAAGAGAGAATCAACATTTTAAGAGTCAAACGGAACCTCAAATTCAGTCTCACGCATTGGAACATAAACTATATCCAAATATATATTATTTTTCTAGATATGTTTAAAATTTATAATTACAAGATGTGGATTTAAATTAAAAAAATGTTTTTGATTGGTAATGTAATAATCCTCAGGTAGATTAAAAGTTACCATGATCATCAATAGCTGTTTCAGAAGGCACATGTTTACCTCCCAAGAAAACTCCCATGAATATTTGCTTAAACATTTTTCTAAATAGAGCTGCCCTTATAAATCATGATGCCACTCTGTGGAGATGTAGCTACAGTAGCTGGAAGTTCACTGGTCAATTTCTAAGCAAATATTGCTTAGAATAGCAATAGAATAATTATATATGTATTATAGAATAATTATATATATGTAGAATAATATATTGCTTAGAATACCAATAGAATAATTACAATTAGAAAAAATACTAGAAATAGAGTGTTTTCTAACATTTCTTTTAAAAAAGGAAAGCCAAAGTAAACCAAATGAAACCAAAGCTGGTGTTATCTCTTGGGTCCTACTGTGCAAAACTCAAGGACACTGTCATCTAGCTCTCTTAATAGCTTTACAAATGTTCTCACATCCTTCTCATCTTCTGGTTTCCATTATTTGAAGAGTTGTCAGAAGGCAGAACATAGCTAGAATTTGCCATATATGTAAGAAAAAAAAAAAGGTTGTATCCTCCAATCACATGGGACTTCAAGCAAGTGCCCTTCTGAAAAGGGATCTGGAGGTAATCTGCAGAGTGTAAGTTAGAATGGACACTGGGAGAAAAAGCTGGAGCTTTTCAGTGGCTTCATATGTATAGTCTCTGTGGAAATGAGAGGCTTTAAGTACATTAGGAAACTGGAGGAGAAGAATCACAGCTGCATGTTTCCTGCCTTTTAGTATTACGTTATGTAATATGTTTTCTGTCTTTCCACTTTAAAATCCTTCCTACGAAGGTTTTCAATTTAAGCATATTGGTGGGTTTTTTTGTCTTCAGCCTTTACATCAGACTTTGGTGATTTTTTTTTTTTTCAGGTATTTACTCTTTTGTCATCTTCTTTCACTGTGTTTTTCTGATTTTTATTTTCTCTCTATCTGCAGAACAGAGTGGCTCATTTAGAGCTATATTTAACGATACTTTTCCCCAGCTCTGTCGTCATTCCTGGAAATAAGGTAGCATTTATATAATCAAGTCATGCTCTAGCCACTGCTTTCCGGTACTTGCAAGGTAAAATGAAAATTCTATTTGTGATTCATCGAGGTAATTATAGCATTCGCCAGAGTACGTGTGGGCAGGTAAGTACACACACAAGTTAGATAATTGGGTCAATAGTGAACAATTTGTGCTTAACAGGACTTGATTTAATAATGGTAGGTTTAGTACAAAGGGAGATGCCATTTGATGGAGAAGTTTCCACAGATCTTAGAGGTTCAAAAGCATCATCTTCATATTATAAAACCAAAAAAACCAAAACCCCAAACCGGTATATACGCCCTGTATCTTGGACCTATGCATATAAATGCCATTTTTTATGATCAAGTCAGATGTTTGAACATCTGTCTAACTAGTAAGTGCTGTTAATAGTTTGGGATTCTACTTTGAATATGCAAAATCGCATCTTCTAATTTGTAAGCTTTTGGATATTTGACTGTGAATAGCACATATTTTGTCATTCCACTTTTTCCTTTGGTGTAAACCTCCTATCAAGGTGAAGAATAAGAAAGGAAAAGTGGAAGTACATGTATATTTTTTAACTCCCCCCCCCCAAAGAAAGGCCTTCTGCTTCTCTGCTTGACGATCGTAATAACAAGCCTGGTATGTTGGGGAACTGGCACAGACTGACAAGACAGAGTAGTCATGGTTCTCTTGCTGCCTTCTGCAGTGTCCTGCCTTAGGCAGCTACTGACTTCGTCTGTGTCTAGAGCTGTCCTTGACAAGGTTCAAACACTCAGAGCAAGGCAGCGTAAAAGATGTCTACGCATTTCCAGAACAACTTGCAGTGTTTCTCTAAGCTTTGGTCTGCAGTGCTTTTTTTTTTTTTGCTGCACGCCCCCCCCCCTCCCCCCCCCAGTTCCAAGCTTTCAGACTTTTTACCCAAATCAGAGATTGAGAGAGGAAAAAAAGGGAGCCTTGATAGCTAGAGTCACAGTGAGCAGTGGGAAACCTCTGCTCAGATCTCTTATCCGTGTAACTCCAAGCACAACTTTTTTTCTCAGGCTGCTCTGATGCAAAGCCAAATCTCTAATATCACAAGGTGGTTCTCTGGACTGTCATGAAAAATAAAAGACTACTACACTGCTTTGCACCTCAAGGTAATGATCACATCCTCAGAATTAAAATGTTCTAGCTTGTGTAAACATGATCTTTCATTATCTGCAATATGCAATCGTTGGGTGATGGTTCAAGGCAAGTTGTTATCATCTACTGAACTGGAATTAAAAATCATAATTACTTGCTATATTCCTTGCATTACTACTAGTGGTACTGGTCACGGCTCAATGTCCAGATTGAGACCCAGGTGACAAGTGGTGGCCCTCAGGGGTCTGTATTGGGACCAGTACTGTTTAATATCTTCACCAATGATATAGTGGGATCGAGTGATTCCTCAGCAAGTTTGCAGATGACACTAAGCTGTGTGGTGCTCAGGTTTACACACCTGATAGGATGCCATCCAGAGGGAGCTGGAAAGGCTTGACAGGTAGGCTGATGCCAACCTCATGAAGTTCAACAAGGCCAAGTGCAGGGCCCTGCACCATGGGTTGGGGCAACCTCTGTTATCTAACACAGGCTGGAGGGTAAAGGGATTGAGAGCAGCCCTGCCGAGAAGGACTTGGGGGTACTGGTGGATGAAAAGCTGGACATGAGCTGACAAAGTGCGCTTGCAGCCCAGAAGGCCAACCATATCCTGGGCTGCATCAAAAGAAGCGTGGCCTGGTGAGCTCCCACCTGGAGTACTGCATCCAGCTCTGGAGCCCTCAGCACAGGAAGGACTTAGATCTGGTGGAGTGGGTCCAGAGGAGGGCCACAAAAATGGTCAGAGGGCTGGAGCACCTCTCCTATGAGGGCAGGCTGAGAGAGTTGGGGCTGTTCAGCCTGGAGAGGAGAAGGCTCTGGGGAGACCTTATAGTGGCCTTCCTTAAGGGGGGCTTATAAGATGGGGACAAACTTTTTAGCAGGGCCTGTTGCAACAGGACAGGCAGTAATGGTTTTAAACTAAAAGAGGGAAGATTTAGACTAGATAGAAGGAAGAAATTTTTTACAATGAGAGGGATGAAACACTGGGCCAGGTTGCCCAGAGAGGTGGTAGATGCGCCATCCCTGGAACCATTCAAGGTCACGTCGGACAGGGCTCTGAGCAACCTGCCATCTTCAACTAGATCTTGTTGCTCAGAGCCCCGTGTTTTAAGCTAAGTTTCAGTGAGGGACTTAACAGAAGTACAGAGACCACAGACCGAGATAAATTCAGAGAAATAAAGCTATCAAATAGTTTGTAGCCTAAGACTTCTGGTTGCAGTGCTTATTATTACCAATTTTATATAGAATGTAAAATTATTTTACTATAAAATATAAAATTATAAAAGCTGGGTGGTTTAAGTAGGATTCCACTGTACTGTTACTTTTCAAATGAATAAAAACAATGCACCAAAATCACTGTCAAGGTGCTGCATGGGCTGTGGGCTCCCTAGGGGCTGGGGGGAGCCCATGGTCCGTCAGGGCAGTGTACTGGAAGTGGGGTTTTTGGTAACAGGAGTGCCATAATCCCAAGTCATGGATCAGGACTCTCTTTGTTGTAGACGGTGTAAAAACACATGACAAAGAGACAATATCCACTCCTAAAGGCACAGGGAAATTGAGGAGAGTAAAGGAGAGTAAAACAAAACATGACGTGATACTGGTGGGCGTAACACTGGTTTCTGGGCACACCACAGCTGCAGTTGAGTTTATTTGTAGGCATCTGAAGGAAGGTAGGTTTTGGGAGAAGGATGTTCAGTTTGCTTTGCAGATGTTCACTGGGGCTTCTCTCAGGCATGAGTGATGGGTCAAGCACAAAGATCATACAACCTCATTATTCATTTTTCAGGTGTAAATGGCCATTGCAAGGCCCTGTGAGCTGGGTGCAGCATTCATACACATAAAACCCCTGCTTCTTTCCCCAGGCTATTCAGTTCATAGCCTGAATAAAGTGTAGACAAAAGAGATTTATGGAGAGATTCAGTTTGATGGTTTTAAAATTACACAAAAAAGTCTGCAGTTAACTTAGCTGAACTGTATGTCCTGAATTTCAGACTAGCGACTTAAATACTAAATCAAGTTTTCTAACTTCTAAAGTTACACACACACACACACACACAGAGTATTTCTCCTAACTTAAACTTTTTAAATTAAGGAACTGGCAACATAGAGGATATTTATGTTTTGACTATACATAGCAAAGTAATAATTCTATTGCGAGTTTCTAATGGTGTCAATATGATTTTTTCAAGCCTGTCTTGAGATTTTACTTTGCATATATATTAACGTTTATCCAGGCAGCCTCACTGAAGTGTTTCCTGCTTGGGTGCGTAACCATACCTTGCCTCCACACCACTCACTCTTTTTTGGTGGCACAGGTGGGAAAAGGATAGAAGGAGAAAACACAGCTGTACCAACGTACATTAATTAAAAGCGTGTCTGTTTGTGAGAGAGCTAATGGTATGTGCATTTGAGGACAACCTCTCAACCTGTAAAATCTTCATTACCTGCCTGATTTGGGGCACAGAGAGCTAGCT
Source organism: Chroicocephalus ridibundus (assembly GCF_963924245.1). NCBI lineage: Eukaryota > Metazoa > Chordata > Aves > Charadriiformes > Laridae > Chroicocephalus > Chroicocephalus ridibundus. The sequence goes on from NC_086285.1 coordinate 106,532,458, forward strand.
ATGCAATAGAACTCCAAGGTCATTTGTTTACACGCTCTTGGAGTCACATGTGTGATACACCGATTTGTGGTTGCAGTTTTGATGGGCACATCCATTTGTAAACGCAGGGAAGAGGCATACAATTCAAAACAGGTTCTCCCTTTTAGTCCATTCTTTTTTTGCTGTGTGTCAGGAGAGGAATTTGATTTTGGTCTTCCAATCATGCCACCTTTGATAGTCTAAAATGTCAAATGACATATGAACAGCTACCTGATATTTTTATTGTGTACTTTTAATGATCGTTAACGTAACATAAAACTGAAAAGTGCTATAATGTAAACCATTTTTTATATCTACAGGCTTTCACATATCTCATAATACTATATATAAATGTTCTGTGATGAACCAATTTCATTTTAAAAATATGCAAATTATAGCAGCAGGCTTTTTTAACATTTTAAATGGCCTTTGTCTAATAAAATGAGTCATTTTTCACTTATCAAATTCAGAAATAAAATTGCATACAGCTATTCTTGTTCTTCTAAATGAGAAGAGGAACAATATTTCTTTTATTGCCTGTCAGTTCTGAATTACTTTAAGTGCACTGTGGGAGGACTGTGCTCCTATACTTTCTTTTCAGCATAGCATCCAGAAATCAGTCAGGGTCTAAAACGCACCATCCTGACTGATGATTCAAAAGGGTGATGCAACTATGACCTATGGTTTTTCTTCAAGCAAAGTGATATTTTCTTCCAATTAGTGCCTCATTTCTACTTAAAGTAGAGCATGCCACCTTGTTTCCAAGCTGGTGCTTGCAAACTTGTTGCTAACGAGGAACAGCTATGCTCCTATTAGCAAACTAGAGCGTGAGGTTGCCCAAGATGATTTTCTTTCTTCTCTGTGATCTTGTGTTTTTTAAAAATTTTAAAGTGTAGAGATGAACTTCGGCCTTCTAAATGTAGCGTGTTTCTTAAGTGAAAATAAGTAAAACCAAATTTCTAAGATATTGTATGTCCACAGTATTCGGATCACTGTTTTCACTGGAGGCAAATTCAGCTCCAAGATGTTATTTATTAGTACAGTTTCTTGTGAGCTATACTCTACAAAAAAAAAAATGCATAGGATATGATTCTGAAAAACATATGCCTGTGTTGTCTGCCTTTAGGTATACTACCATTGATGTTGGAAGGTGAGTAAAGCTGGCATGAGCTCTTTTAAAAATCTGGTTTGTGAACTGTTGTGAGACATCTTTCTATTTTCTACTTAGTGCCATGTAGACCTGTAGTAGGTGGACCTTTTTTTTTTTTCTTGTTTGTTTTTTTGTTTTTTTTTCAATATTGACTGAATGTAAACAATAGCAATGGAACCTGTGTAGTATGTGCTGAGCGTTTCGGTGTTAGAAATTGCTGCGTGTGTTAATCTAACAAAATAAAAAGGGTAATGCTTTTCATTATTTGAGATGTACTGTCATTGTCTTGCTAGATCTTTCTTATACTTAAAATAGAACACTTTTTGAAAGATCCTGATAGAAATATCTCTCTAATACCTGGGTGTAAAGCCCATACTTCAGAGATCATACAAAGAAATGTTCAAATGTTATGTTATGTTCTTATTTCAAAGTACTCCCTAGGTGAAACTATGGTGTATAGAAGTTAATGTAATAGTACACAAAATAAAGGCACTCCTGAGAGTTATTTTGAGGATAAACAACCCATTGCTGCTCAAGTTCCAAAGTGTGGCTGGTTCTCATATAGGTATGTATACCTTGGTTGGCTTTAAATGAGATAATTTGGTACACTAGTGCTGTGGAGCATTGTGGTCTGTGGGAGCCTTTTTTACTAAGGCCTCTTCACAAATTTTGCTGGCTTTGTGAAACCCAGGCTGATCATTCAAACAGATGTCAATATATGCCCATATTAACTGGAATTACACCTCTGGAATAAAGTAGAGATGTACCATGAGGATAGTCAAACAGAGCTCCAGTGCCAAAATCAGTCAGACCTTACAGGCTTGTGGAATCAAAGGACGTTATTCATTATGGAAAAAGACACAATACTGAGAAATTCAGTGAGATTTAAGTAATTCCTGCTATAGGGATACATTTCAACTTATCGATAAGTGGTTCATTAAACTGGGTCTTCATTAGAAGATGTTAATGTACATGACAGAAGATTATAAACTGTTCCTTGCCTTTGCTGTTTCTCAGGAGTAACTGGTTCACTAGGTGGAAAAATAATTTTGAAGGGTTGTATTGATGATATAGCAATAGGGAATGTCTGTTGCCATATCTTGAGTACTGGCTGTGAACCTGGCAATATGGCTAATGCTCGGCAATTTTGCTGCTCTTAGACGTGGGTACTATTTTCCAACAGCAGATTCTTGTATAAGAGCTTGGTGCGTTATCTCTTAGTCAACAAAAGCCCTATCTTTTAGAGTTAGAATGGTAATTACTGAAGAATTATACAGAGGTAAATGTAAAAATCATTAGAGAGATTTCATTCCTGCTTATGCTTTCTGAGAAGAAATTCAGATTTCAACAAGAGGTGAAGACCCTGAATGCCTCTTGGTATGCTTTAAGAGTGAACCTGTCCCAGGATCCTGCTACCAGTGTCTCATATTGTAGCCTCTTGCTTGCATCCTCCCTGGTCAATATGATCTATTTTAAACAGATTTTCTCCATCTTTGTTCTGTTCCATTTCATCTATTCATCTGTGAAACACATGGGGAAGAATTAAAGGAATTTTATTTGTTTGCTTATGACAGAAGATGAAGGAAAGAAAGCGAAACGTTGAAATTGTTTTCCAATTCTGCCTATTCTTCAAAAAACGTAAGCTTCAGTTCCCTCATTACAGATAGCTAATTTACTAGCCTGGCCCTGTCTGAAACCTTTAAATGCAATGAATTAATCTTCTGTCTCTCCATTTGCAAGTGAATGTATATCCTTTAATTTATGCAGGTTGCTCTTATATAGTGGCAGCTGAAATGTCAGCAATGAGTACTATGATTTTTGTTTTTTGAATAAAAGAAACAGCATTCTGTCCAACTAAATACCGAGCCATGTGCAGTCACAAGAGTATCCTTGTTATGTGGCTTTTCTCACGGAAAACACAAAATGTTTTGCTTTCTTTGAGTTTGTGTATATGGTCAACGCTTTATATAGTCATCATTCAGGGCGCTTGCATTGGTACCTTCATTCTCTGTTGAGTGGTTGCTGATGCAGTTTGCTGAATTTTAATGGTCAGTGATAATGAAACAACCCGGGGCATAGTTAGCATGCCTACAGGCATCCTTATGCTGGAATATGAGTGTGGTTGTGGTATAACAATCTAAGCATATAGATAAGGCAAAATCTTGGTTTGCACACTTGGAAGTTTCTCTGTTGTTGGTTGGGTTTGGTTGTTTTTGTGGATTCCCCCCACCCCCCCCTAGTTGACTTTATGGGGGATATTATCTCAAGTCTTGCTTATAGTGGAAACGGGAGTATATTATAGAAATACGTGCTCTCATTGTGGTGGTATTATCAGTGGCAGTGTGGCAAATAGTTCAGGCTAATTTATCCTGCAGAGTGTATTTCTGAATATTGGGGCAGGTGTCATAAGTTTATAGTTTGATTCTTTTCTGTACTGAGGTTATGTGCAACAACATGGTTTTTGTAGACAGCTCCTAGTGATTAAGCTGGTATAATGGTGTGTGTGATATTACACTAGGGTAGTTTGCTTGGTATATTTAAGGACAAATTTGATGTTCAGGTGTTTTGCTGAATCGGTTTCCAAAACCCCCATCAGCTTGCAGAGTTAAGTCGCTGACAAAGTGGGGTACCACAGCAATCCTGGGAAGATAATCCACTTCAGAGCGCTATCATATCTGGTATCATTCCTCTTTCCTGATCCACCCCCTGCCAAACGCCTCCTCTCAACCATACCATGGGCACATGTCATCATGTCGGTCTAACTGTCACTCTCAAACAAAACCAAAAAATGTCATTGTGTTTTCAAAACCGAAAAAGAAGTACTGAATTTTATCAGTTCTCATGTAATGTGGGGATCTCTTTCTTAAAAATGAGAGCAAATAAAGGCCTTTAACACGCCATACCCCGCACCCGACCCTTATTTTTATACTGTCTGATATTGCTGGGAAATGTATGGTATTTTCTACACTCATTAGGAATACTTAGAATATCGCAAAAAAAATGTAGTGTTTTTTATAATTTATAAAGACAAATATAAAGATAACTAACTGATACTGTACCCTCTCCCTCTCCAAGTTATGGAGCTGAGGCAAAACAATAAACAACCTCAGCCCCAAAGGAGTCTATTTCAGAAAAAAACCCCATAAATTGCTAAAATTGGTGCTTTAATCAGAACAGGTCTTGCAACCTTTATTCTCAAGACACTCTAATTAGATCAATTTAGAACATACTCACTATAAATATAGCAAATTATTATCTCTGAAATAGGTTTAGCAGACAGCTCAGTTTTAAAGTAAGGAGAATTAAGCTGATTTCAGTGTGTTTTGTAGGTGCAGTAAGGATAAAAACCAAAATAGGATCTAATGAAAAAAGTTAACTTTTATCATGGCAAAACAGGTAGTATACGACTAAATTCTTGCTGATTAAATTCTGAGAAGCTGGTTATAAAATAATCTGCAGGCATTTTAATGCAAAATAATCTGTTGAACCTGTTCAGGACGGAACTCAATAGAAGAATATAGGTAGAACTGAATTTCTCAGAAGGCATTCAACCTCTAGTGGAAGTTAGGCAGAACTTAAAACAAGAAGATTGCTGCTGATGGATGCCTTCTATTTATCCTGTTTTATCTCAGCTTTCAGAACCTATTGTCTTTTATTGACTTTGGGATGTTGCAGCAATGGAAAAGTAATTATACTTCCTGTGTTAGTTAGAAAAGAACGTATTATGTGTTCAGTTTATGTTCCTCATGTAGTGTTAGCTGACTAATTATCACCTCCAAAAGTGATAATGGTTGACATTAAAAACATTTGACAATGGAAATTTTCTCTTCTAAGCCTAGTGAAGAACAGTAATCATACAGTACTAGAAGTTAGCTTTTGGCAGATACAATTCTTAATGTTGATCTCTCTTCTGCTATTTTAAGTCTTTCTCAACAAGAACACAACTGATCTCTTGAGGGGTATTACCATCTGCTTTTCTGCTAAAGTCATGAAGTGATGGTGGTAATCCAAAAAGAAAATGAACTTTTTCTTCCAAAACAGTATTTCTAGCATTAACATTTAGGTACTGAACAGTTGAACTGCTGATACTGAGTTCTCATTTTCACAAGCATTAACTTCGGTTGTTCTTGTTGTTGATCTGTAGCAACTATCTCCATCAGCAACCTTTTGATGTACTTCCTATTCTGCTCGTAACCAGGGACAAAACATGATAATCTTTCTTTTTTTTTTTTTAAAAAAAAAAAAGAAAAAAATTCCATTTCTAAGATGTGAAAATAAAAATGTGGGAAATCCAATGGTAATTCTGAGTTCTGTATAAGAATGTCCAATGACATTGAACTTTTTCATTGCTATCTGAGTACATAAGGTGGTTTTACTCTTTGATTATCAAATAATTTCTTGGTGGTAGATTCTTACGGCTTTTCTGATTTTATTCTGTAAAAAGCCAAGTAAAAAAATGCAGGGCAAAAGTGGTTTTGATTATCTAAGTATCAAATAGCTTAATCAGAAAATAGCTTAATCCAGAAAATTAATACTTGTGGAAATGAGATACCACCACCACCAATTCAGAAGCTCATTATATGAACTTAAGTACTAGAAATACTATTTTGGAATCTGGTAATTTTTTTTTTTGTGATAAGCATTGCATAAATAGTATATATACTGTATAAATTAAGACTTGTAAGGTGAATTATTTTTCAGAGTGAAGAATGACGAAACAGAAAAAAATAAAAGCACTTCAAGTTCTCTTAAAGCTGAGGGTTTTCTCCTATGCATGTTTTGTTGTGCTTGTTTGTCACCAGTTCACTCTGAGACCTTTTTGTGCCTGTCTTCTATTTCAATACGCAGTTATTTGTATATCTGGAGATTGACTTGGGGATTTTTTCTTATCCAGACTTTATGATTGATCAGGGCCAGTTCCATACTTAAGACCAGGTCCTTTGGTCACATTTTCCTAGTGTAGCTTTTGCTGCCATTTCAATTAGGCATGCAATCCTTGGAGAAAAAGAGGCATCTTCAGGCAAGAGTCTGGAATAAGCAGAATAATCCATCCTCAAGGTGTATGTTTCAATGTCGTTACAGGGGTGAACTGTGGCATGTTCTGGTGTTATGTTGTCAAAAAAATATTAAGGAGACAGTACCACTTTCTGATACTGACACCTTCTTGAGCAGAGGTTGAGATGTTCATTCTTCATCTTTGAAGGCACTGTAAATTTAACTTCTCAAAAACAGATGTGTTCTTCCAGCATTTTCAAGGGACCTGAACCTATAGGCTTCTCTCAATAATGATGATGAGCACTACCCTCCTGCTTCTTCCAAGAGCAAAGTTATAACTACCTTGAGTAAACACGAATCACATGAGGATTCTGGCCTTCCTGTCTTCGTAGAATGTCTCTCGTCCATTCAGGAGTGGTAATGCCCTGAAAGAAATACACAAAGAGGAAGCTGGGTACATAATCTGGTGCATGGGGTAAAGTGTGGCTGGAAAGCTGATGAGTTTAGGGAGGAAAGGGTGGAGCTTCTTGATATCTGGTAGCTGCAAGAGGGAGAAATTAAGCTTGTGTCTAGGGAGGAAAATAAAGGCTTTATTTGTAAACTTGCAACTTTTGGGCATTTGAAAATGTTGAATCACCAAGTCACAAGATCATTCTAAAAATCTTTTGACTAATATGCATTGTGACTTTCACCTCTTAAGCTATACTCCTGTAGTAGTTTGATGTGGGTTTTCAGCTATGAAGGCAGAGACTGCAGAAATTAATGAAGTTTGATGTTCTCATATAGTTAACTCCTGGTAGACTGTGTCTCGGAGGAAGAAGTATGAAAGCATGCAGAGGAATGATTACACTACAAGGTAGTGACACTGTCAAGCTTTTTGCATTTTCATTGCCTTGATTTCATGACTTTATACAAGAGTCTTGTGTATGTAGCAACTTTAACTTTTAATTCTTTCCTTTTGTTTCTGTTTCTGGGGGAGTGAGCTCGTTGTCTTGCAGGTAACTACATTTAGATGTTGTGGGAGGAATGCAATGAAGCCTTGCTGAAGATCAGTTGAATTCAGGAAACACATAGCCCAAAGGCTGACCCAGTCCAGTTCTGTTAAATGCACGCTATTCGCATTCTTGCCGCTCTTTGTATATTGCAGAAATTTTAATTGTAGATTCTGCTCCTGTGAATGATTTCTGGCACAGCAGACAAGTGACAAAATTAAAAACGGATGCTGTAGTATCTAAAATCATACAGCAATTAGCCAGCTGCAATAAGGAACTTTGGCATATGTCCAAATAATGCCATGCACACCAAGTCTCAATGTTTTATTTATACATAGGAAGCGATAGCTTTGTTAAGAAATATGATACTTAATTACTTGTGCAAACTTAGTAAAACATTCAAGCCGAGTTTCAAAGATGTATTCAATTTTGTATCAGGGAAGGATATGTCTGCCTGGAAAGCCTGCAGTTCTGGGGTTGCACCAGATAATTAGATACCTCATCTGTTCCTAACTGTAGAGTGTTTTCTATTAATGGTGGATTCTTGGAGGAAAATAAGGAGAAAACATGTTTTAATGCATTGTTTTGTTTGCTTAGCCTAGGTCAAGTGCACCTAAAAGTACATTTTTCTCCGCTGAATTAAAGAAATGATAAATAAAGCAACCAATTATTACAATGGGTATGCAATTCTGTTGGGGTCCTGTTTTACGTGAACATGAGATATTGACATCTAGGAGCTTACATGTCTGATCGTAAAAATGGTTAGAGAATGTACAATATAGATGGTACATTGACCTTTACATTTTGTTACCCGGCAACACAGTTACTAATTCTGGGGACCACCAACTGTGACAATTCAGTTTCTTTTGTACCTTTCTTTTAGAAGGAAATAGGCTACACTATCTCACTGGGTAGAATCTGATTTTCCACAGAAATTCCTTCTGCAGTCAAGGGCTGGGAGAATATTCGGGAAATGTATTGCTATATTGCTCAGTTTTTGTACTTAGATGCTTATTGTTGATAATCATCAGAGACAGGAAAAAGTCGGCAAGACGGAGCTTATTCTGTCCGAGCATTGCTTGTCCGATATGGTGATATTCTGTGCAAGCCCAGGTGTTGAACAGTGTGGGGCTTGTGTGCACGAGCAGAGGATATCACCTGGTTTTTTTCCCAGGGTGTAAGGACCTTTTGTGTTCACAACGGATTCACACCCTTTGCAACATGACTAAGAAGTAGATTTAGCTGAGAGAGTAAAGGGAAATATACCTCAGCCTCCCACTCCCCTGCCACACCAGTGCCACCAACTTGAAGCCTGTCTCCATCTCCTGGGGCAAACTGCATTGGGGACAGTGCAAGAAAGGGAGAGACAAGTTTGGCAGACCCAATGTGGCAGCGTGCTTGGAGAAATGACCGAGGAGAAAAGATGGTGTTCAGCTGTTGCTATTTTAATGGTTGAGGAGGGGACTGTATTGTTCTTTGCTTCATAAAAATGGGTGAAGTCCTATCCCTTTAACTGATAGCAAAACTCTTTTTGAATGTAGGTTAGCAGGAGACAGCTATCTTGTTCTCTCAGTTTTTGAAATTTGTAAGATTTAGGGTAGAAAAGAACAGAATAGTTCCAATTGGAAGGGACCTATAACAATCAGCTAGTCCAACTGCCTGACCACTTCAGGACTGACCAAAAATGGAAGCATATTAAAGGTATTATCCAAGTGTCCTTGTCCATGCCTGCCTGGGCATGCCTTCCAGCCTTTCACCAGCTTTATTGCCCTCGCCTGGGTGCATTTTAATTGTGGCGCCCAGAACTGCACACAATACCCAAGGTGAGGCTGGATCAACATTAAATAAATTCCTGCCTTACTGAGGGTAAAGCATCTGTCTTTCAGGACAAAAAAACATCCCAGCCATATACATCGTTTTGACAGTATCATGCTAGACCTTTTTTGTTTTAATACTTGTATTGTAATTTTAATATTCTGTAGGGGGAAAAAATCATGTGATACCTGTTAACGTGATACAGTTTGTGTGACCATAGCCTACTTGTTAGTTCATTGAAATACTAAATGTGTTGTGGACTATTTGATTTTGATTTTATAGGATTATCTACTTGTCTCTTCCAATTCAAGCAGACTGGCATGGTTCATTTTTGACATTTCGAAAAATACTATTTCTCTGCTCTTGGTATTATATTTGACGTGAAATTCGCAAAAGTTTAGTTATTTCTATGTCTCTGAAACTAGAGCAACCTCCCAGCCTTCTTAGAGACAAGTTAAGATGTGGATAAAGAACCTTCAGACCATAAAATATTCTAATACAATTGGAATAGCTCCTGACATCTGTATTCAGAGGTCAAAAAGATTGAGCAACTCAAAGCAAAATGAAAGGGAATGGAAAAAGATGTTATGCTTGAGAGAAAAGTAAGAATAATTGATTTAACATCTGACAAAGTAACATTTGTAATCTTTTCTGTGTTCTAGAAACTATGGGTATGTAACCGAAGAGAAACCTTACTTAAGGACCGGAGACCCAGACCTATTATCAGTTTATTAAATACACTCAGAATATCTTTGCTGTGACCTTTTCACTTCGGGTACTTGAAAGATAATTGTGTCTTGAAAAGTTCAGAAGCTATTGTATGCTTTAGATTAGACTAATATTACAGATAAAATAATCCTGCCTTGAAATAGTACACAGTGGTACCTAAAATGTTTCATGAGAATTTTTTTGAAACAAGAAGTCATTCTTTGGATTGCCTTCAAGAAATACTGAGGAGTTCAACTTGAAAGACTGTGATCTGAGTTCACCCTTGATGCAAATGAGTTGGCTTCAAAGGAATTACAGCAGGGAACAACCTGTTCCAGAATGCATTTTTACCGTCATAGGGTGACGTAGCACCATGGCTGCAGAGGACAGCCACTGCGTTGACAATAGGAATGAAATTGGTTATTAAACAGAAGTTACGCCCCTGGGGGTAGAATTATCAAGGATGTTGCAGGCATGTCAGTAGTGAGTAGCCCCATCACATAACTTGGAAATCACACAGGCTGACACTTTGCAAAGACCTAAAATTATCATTCAAGGAAAATGTACATTAAGAAGGGTTGTACTAAAAAACTTACATGTGTGTTTGAACAGACTGATGCCATCAGCTTTGCTTATTTTAAAAACCTCATCTGTGACTGAATTTCAAGGCTGCATATAGCAAATTAGTGACATCTCTGCCTATCTTGTATTATGTTCGTGTTGAGACTAAAGCAAAACTTAGGTACCATGCCATGACTTATGGAAAATAATCTTTGTTGACAAGGTTTGTTATCTAAGAATAATAATGCAGATTTAGCGTGATTCAGTAGCCTGAACAAGCAAATTTCAAGTAAAACAATACTGAAGAAGAGCTCACATTTTGCCAAAGATGTGATATTGTTAAGATAGAATGTCAGACTGTTTCTTCAGTTTTGGTTAAAATGTTTGGGGGAAAAATGACAACAAAACTGGAAACCATGTTTAACCAATCAGCTGCATAAAAACCTTTGCATTTTGTGTTTCAGACTCGAGGTACCATTAAATTGTGTTTCTTTAACTTCATTGTCTGTTGCTCCACTCCCCCCCTCCCACCCCCGACTTCCCCCCACCCCCGACTTCCCCCCACTCTATTTATTATGTCTGATTTTGCTTAGGAAAATATAAAGAAATATTGAAACAACAGGGGAGGCTGTTGTCATATTTCAATTCTTGTTAAAAACAAGTTACTGGAAATGTCAACAGAGGCCTGATTCCTATGAGTTATTCAGCTCATTACGTTTGAAGGGATATAAGGCCCTTCAGATGTTTCTCTGAATTAAACCCTGAAATCTCTTGAGATTCACTGGTTATTACTTACCCTGGGCTTCGATACAGCAAACTGTTAAGTAAAAAAGCCTTGAATTATGTGGAACTGTGAGGGAAAGGAGTGCTTGTCAGCCCCAGGTGTGACTCAGGACTGAGATGCCAGGGCAGGCAATGTGTCTCAGACTTCTGTAAGGTGAGAGACTATCAGGATTTGATCCCACTCTTTGGCTTCATTCCTCTTTCAGGTCAACTTTTTAAGTATTTGAAGTAGTTATGCTCTTTCTCTGCTCTGAGTTAGTTGCTGGGATTCAAGAGGGATGAAGTTGGATTTAAACAAAAAAGGTCATTTGCATGTAGAAATGGAAGTACATCCAATGATCTCTCTCACTGACTGATGAAAAAATTGATCTTTTCCTCCCCTTTTCTGCAGAAATATGAACACCCTCAGGAATGATCACCCTGAATGATTTCAGGCAGGAAATACCAGCCTTCAAGCTTTTAAGAGTCTGTTTTACATTGATGCTTTTCTTGGAACTGAGGGAAGATACGGACTTCTCTTCATCCATGCAGCGTGCTTGATCTCACTGCCCTATGTTGCAACCGCGTTTGCTATGAGAGCGTTAGAGCCACTTCACTACAGCTCCAGCTCCCCTTTCCTTTCCCTCTCTCCAGGCCCTCTTACCACTGCCAGCGATTGTCACTGCATGCTCTGCCTGGCACGGTGAGGAGGGCTGCTTCTGTCAAGGGGGATGCAACGGAGGAGCCGGTGGCGGCAGCCATCGCTTCCAAATCCCTGCTGTGCCACTGGCTGGGGGTCCGGGCTGTGGTGGCAGCCCATTTCTCCCGGCTCGGCTTCTCATGCAGTGTCCTCTAGGGAACTGGCAGCCAGGGAGCATCCTGTGGGCTTTGGTCCAGCTCCCATGTCGCCAGCTGGCCAGTGCTGTGCCAGTCTAGCAAATGATTCGGCGCCAACAATAGGGGAATTCATTCCCTGGAGCTACAGTTGTGGCATTTTGCAGGAATCGGTTGCATTAAGATGTCAGACCGCAATAGTCTGCGTGTGACTTGTGTTTTACTAATGTAACGAAGGTTGAGCTGTCATTTTGGATAGCGTAGGGGACCATTCTGAATCAGAGAGAGATGCTTTATTAAAAAGCTTTTTTGTCTGATGTACACAACTCCATTGATGAGTAAAACCGCCTGGCTTTTTAGTACTTGCATGTTGATGGTAATCAGCATCTTGGGATGGCTTTAAGCAATAGTTCTGATTAGCTAGGTGTAAATGCACTTTGTCAAATGTATCTATAATAAACTTCCTAAATCATTCCTTCACAGGTTGTTAATTGTTCATTTCTGAAGCACGTGAATGTATTTCAGAATTGGTTTTTGTTGTATACCTCTTCATGCAGCTAAAATACCTGTTGCATTTCCTTAATTTTTCTTCAATAATATTTCATGACACAGTTCTGGTGCATCAGTGTTATATATAACTATTAATTAATGAAAAAATTAAAGCAATTTTTAGATGAAACAAACAAACAAAAAAATTGTTCTTAATAGACAACAATAAAACCTCTCATCCTGCTAAGCCAAGTTATGTGATTAATATATGCTCTTCAGAAGTTCACTATTTTCAAAACAGATTTTCAGGCATGTGATTTTGACTTTATGGTTTCTAATAACATCGGTAAGCAGTTTGAGTGGGGGTAGTGTTTTCACTCTGAATGATGGAATTTATGCATAGAAACTGAGGATAAAAAAGGCTCACTCAATTATTCATGTCATGTATTAAGTAATACAAAACAAATCTGTCCTTGGCTTTTTCTTCCTTTGAATGTGTAGTTACGTTTTCTTTTTTGCTGATGTTTATGCTGGATTGACAGGAAAAGAGGCCTCTTCCAGGGCAAAAAGTAGCAACATAACTTTTACCTTTCTGCTACAGCAGGGAAAGGGGAAAATATATTTCCTAGTTTGCTACAATACGCTTGACCCAAATATTTTCAGATAACCTGACAGAAATGGCCATTTTACAACCTAATACATATATTAGGGTCAGAGGCAGTCTATATTTATTTTGTGAGTATTTTTGTCACATTCTGGCCTTAAAGATAAAATATTTCTATGTCCAGTAGTGCTAATCATAAGATAGGGCATTTTGCATTACCATGAGAAGGACAATAATATTCAGGAGGTGGAACAAAAAGGTCATCTCAAATGCATGCCAAAAATAGTTGAAAGCCTTGTTTTCCAGTTCCAGTGTGCATTTAAAGTAACCCGTTATATCTAGTTTAAGACCTTATGTGGCTATAGCATTTTTTATTGTCACGATTCAGTGTCAATAAACCTTCAACAGAATTTCACTGACTGAAAAATCATGCTTTTAACAGAATGTTGTAATCTAATGTGTCACAAAAAGTAAATATGTTTTGATTCTTACACATTATTCTGGTTGAGAATTTTGTGGAAGCTTTAATTCCAATATATTTTAGCTACTCAGTAGATTGGGATACTCAGGTTTCAAGCAAGTGGCTGGAGTTTTCATTTAGATTCTGGTGCTTTTTCCCTCTAGGCCTCTGAGGGCTCATCTCAGCTGTCATCCCTAGGTAAAAGACACATGGTAAAATAGCAACAGAATTTCTAATGCGCAGGCTTAATATGAAATTTCTTATTTGGTTATCAGTCGAAAAGAAAAATAAATAGACATCAATTCTGGTATATGTTTTTAGAGGTGGGGAGTTAGAAGTGTAAAAGTTTGCAATCTGATATTAAAACTTGTTTATTTTAATATTTTAATCTAGAAATTCAATCGCGTGTTTTAAAGATTTGTGCTTTTTCTTTTTTTTTTTTTTTTGCACATTACAACCAGGTGTTTGGGCAGAGAGGGTCAAACCAGTCGATGCTCCAAAGGAACTGGATGTTTTGACTCAGAAACTAAGAAGTTGCGTTATAGACAGGTATGATCCAGTGAGTGTGTTCTCCATTTCTTTTATAGCTTTAGCAATGTGGTATTCTGCTACTAGAGTATGGATTCTAAAGCAGAGTTGGGTTCTGCTTCACCCATAGGATGAGGCAGATGTGGGCCTCAGTGCAAACATTCTCCTGAACATACCCTAAAGCTTAGCTCTAGTGATTCAAAATTGTTTCTGGGGGGATCTGCAAATAGATTTTAAGATTTTGTAAAATTTGCAGGAAAATCTTAAAATCTATGGCTTTGATACAGTCCCAACTCTGTTGGGTTTCTGTTATTTTCTCATAAAGATTTGAGCATCTGGGGACTGATATGAAAGTGGTTAGGGATAAAACCAATGCACTTTGAAATTGATCCAGTTTTTCTTGCGTCTTGTAATCTTGTGAGGGTTTGGTGGAAGGGCAAGGGTGGCTATGTGCTGGGAACAATTTTTAGGGGAAATTGCTCGAGGTGATACTTAAAAACAAATTTGCAGTTAATGATAATGCATAGCTTTCTGTTGTGTTTGGAAATGTGGGGTTTTTTTGAAAATTAAATTACTGGCAGTTATACCAACGTCCTTGTGGAATAATTTCTCAATGGGAAATAACAAAGACCAAAAGGGTCTGGTAAGGAGAGAGACTACAGGACAGATTTCCTCAATCAGTGATGAAAGCTTCCATTTTTTGGTGTTCCCTCGATTTTTAAGCAGGTAAAAAATTGATAAATATGGCAGAGATCATGTAGAGGTAGTTCTGATGTCCCTCTTGGGGACTGTACTTTTGGGTTTGGTTTTAAAGAAAGAGTGAGGAGAAAAAAAATGTGATGGGGCTACAGTAACTCTTTCAATTTTTGAGATCAAAACACAGTGCCAACTGTCAAACTGAATAGCAAAAGAGAACTGTTTTCTAGATTAGCCTTTTTGCTCTATACAGGCTAATAATACGCGCAGCATTTTAATGACTAATCTTGAATTCTGAAGGCAGAGAATAGCTGTCTTTTAAAGATCTATTTAAGCAGATATAAAATGGATGCAGGTATAATGAAATGTGTAAGCCAACAATAACTCAGTTGGATGAAATACTGCATTATTATTTTTGAAAGTTTGTCACTATAATTTCTAAGGTGAGACTGAAAGACATAAAAAGGTACGTTTCCCATATTTTGATGTCTTCAGAGTAATATACTGTAAATCGAGGCATGCAGAAGAACTCTTTCTATTTGAAAAGGAAGAGCTCTTAAAAGAGGTCTTAAAAAGGAAGAGCCTCAGCAAAGCATGGTCATAAACTGCCAGATCTGTCTGCAGTAAAGAAGTTATTGTTCAGTTGTGATTTTTCAGGCAGTAATAAGAAGATGGGAATGCAGCAATGTTTTATAATTAGACTGTGTTTAAGGACAGTGTATATGTTGCTGATCTGAATTAGCGTAAGCTGTTGAAATACAAGCCAAAATGTTCACCTAAATATGTAACATTTAGTTGATTATTATTAGGGGGATTGCGTTTTTTTGTGTGTTTGTTTTGTTTTGATTTTCTCCATAATTTGAAGGAATATAAAGAAGCTGCTTACTGATTTTTTGTGGAGGCTTTAACTTAACTTTACTGGGTATATGCATGTGGATACTTTTTTTTTTTTTCTGTTTGACTGGCAACAAGGATGTTATCTGAATGGAATTCATATTAAGTGTCACCTAGGAGATAGATAAAAGGAGCTTTCACACACTGGCACTGTTTAGATATTTCAGGAGATAAGCAAGCACCTTTTTGAGCTGTCAGCTATTAAAGGGAGTAAAAGCGGCTATTTTCTATTAAAACCACACACAATATTTAAGCAGCTACAAGATTTAGGATTAGCCCTAGGGCAAGACTATAGATGTGCAAAATCCCATTCTAACCTTCAGTTTATTCATTTACTAAGGCACTAGTTTAGAGTGCACAAACACATATTTGCAAGATTTACTAGCTCACTGTAAGAAATTTGCTACTGTAATATCATAAAGGACTTTTTTCACCTTTTTTAAAAAGTCAGTTAATAGGCAATGCCTGTTCCTCACCTCTGTTTTCAGATCATATTCAATTTAAGGGTGAGGTTACGTTTAAAAACAATTCAATATTACCCTAATTTTACCTCAATACAAATATATTTGAATAGGAGTTACATATATATAATGGTTCAATCTGGGAGAAGCACATCTTGATGACATTGTTCGGTGACTTTTACTGCACATAATGCAACGCAAAGCACACTGCAAAATTTTGCATATGCTTAGTACTTTACCAGAGCCTTCTTATCGTTCCACAATTCTCTTGAACTTTTTTAGTTCAAATACTAAATATATTTTGTACAATAAGGTAATGATCCCTTGTAGTCGTATTCCTTGCATTGTGTACGTTATGATACTTCCTTACTTCTTTGTCTGTATTATAAATTCTAATTTATAATATAGATTACATGCATCACATCATATACTATAATAATACAACACAAACAGGCTAGAAATGGAATGGTAATATTAACTTAAGTAAAATCATTGTCCTTATAGTTGTCCTTTGTTAGAGATATATGATTAAGTACAAAACAGGGTTGCAAAATATGCTTCATATACGAAAATATTCCTGTAACTGATATGGTGCTAAAGTTTTATGTGTCTGTGTTGTTAGCTGTGAATCTCAAAATTTTCCTTACCTTTACTGCTTAGTTTCCTTCTGTGTTTTATGCTGTCTTTCTGCAATAATATTCATTATATTGTATTGATGGTGCTGGTGAAAAATGATTTTACAATTATGATGCCTGAATGACAGGCATTAAGAGCACAGATTTTGTCAATTAGAAGTGCTTGGATTACTGACAAAATATTGCTTTCCACTGATGGATGAAGTGAAAGGCACTGAAATTCAATATCAGTATTTGCAAGGAAGAAGCTTCACTGGTGACATTTAGACCTTTGAAAGTATGTTCATAACAGAGTGAAATGATTATTCAAGCTGTGAGTGGGAAATAAATGTGGAATGGCAACGATTTCTTGCAGGGAGATTTACCATAGCTGTACTGAGGGACATAATATGCACGCAGGGTACATGGACTAAGGCCACAGTGCAAATGTGGGACTGAGAAGTCCATATCCTGAACCGGCTGTGGTGGGCTGACCTTGGCTTGTTGTCAGTTGCCCACCCAGCCTCTCTCTCACTCCCCCCCTCCTCAACACCACAGAGGGAGAAAATAAGATGGAAAAGCTCCTGGGCTGAGCTGAAGACAGTAAGATCACTCACCAGTTACTGTCATAGGCAAAACAGGCTCGACTTGGGGATACTAAATTTATTACCAATTAAAACAGAGTTGTACCAAATACAAATTAAAACAACACCTCCAGCCCCCTACCCTTTTTCCCAGGCTCAACTTCATTCCTTCATTGCCACCCTCCTCGAGCGGTGCAGGGCGATGGGGAATGGGGGTTGTGGTCAGTCCATAACAGCTCCTCTCTGCTGCTCCTCACACTTTTCCCCTGCTCCAGGATGGGGTCCCTCCCAGGGAATACAGTCCTTCACCAACTGCTCCAGTGTGGCTCCTTCCCACAGGCTGCAGTCCTTCAGGATAAATCTGTATGGCCTCACCACGGGCTGCAGGGCAGCCTCTGCTCGGGTGCCTGGAGCACCTCCTCCCCCTCCTCCTTCCCTCACTTTGGTGTCTGCAGGATTGTTTCTCTCATGTTTTTCCCCACTCCTCTCTCCCACAACTGCTGTGCAGCATTAAATAAGTATTTTTAGAGGCGCTGCCACCTTGGCTGTGGGGCTGGGCTGTGCCCTGAGGTGGGTCCTCTGCAGCCCCCCACCAGCACCTGGGCACCCGCACCTGGTACATTCCACCCTACTCCTCTTTGAAATACATATTTATGAATCGTCATTAAAATGTAAACTCATTATGCGCTTTTCACAAACTTTGCTTGCGTCGGCAACAGAAATTCCCCACACGAAAGCCAAAGTAACATCATCACAACACTGACAAACGCGGACGATACAGACACGCTCCCAGCCTACTGGCTCTTGGTGGTGCGGAGCTGAAGGGATGGCCCCGATGGAGTGTGAGGACTGTTCAGCAATAGCCAAAACACTGGTCTGGCACCGACACTGCTGTAGCCACAAATGCAAAGCCCAGCACCGTACAGGCTGCTGGGAAGAAAGTTAACTCCATCCCAGGCAGAGCCAGTACGATATCATTCTTGTGTCGCCAGATAGATGAACTTGTGAATTCATGGTGTACCTTGTTTGTTGATGGCCAGTTTAAGCTAATGCCTGAGTAAGAAATACAGTTGGAAAGGCTATGAAAAGTAACAAATGGGGCCATGTAAATGCACTGACAGAAACAGTCATTTTATCTGTACTCTGATGTACTTTATGAAGCCGATAACTAAGTCAAATTTTATTTTCCCTGTAGTATTCTTGCTGCCTTGTTAGTGTGTTAATGATTTCTTATGTCTGAGCATAATGGCATGCTCTTTGGGAGTTGTGAATTTAAAGTATGGGTATGCTGTAATATTTTAATAGTTTCATATCAACAAATATCAAGCGTTTGTCTACCAAGAGCAAAGTGCTGATAGCTATAAATTAGTCTCCAGCTGCTGTTCAGAGAGTCTTATTTGCTTCTTAGCCCAAGTGAAAGACACAGTTGATACGAGTGCTATTTAGCTTTTATTCAGTGCTGGTATCTTACTCTTATTTTTCCACTTTGGGATCACATGCCAGACAGAATGCCGCAGAGCTCCTGCAGGCAAAGAAGGAGTTTTGTGATGCTTCAAAGAGTATTAGGGCTTGTTCTTGTTGGGAACTGCTTAATGTGTATAAAAAATTGTCGATATTTTTGAGATATTCATCAGAAAAATGAAAATGTGATAGATGATCTGTAAAGCAGTATTTTTAGTACAAACAAACCTGGAATAATGTTTTATTTTGAAATGCATTTAACTGGGCTCTTTGTTTCATGCAGCCTTCACCATCCCTTCATTGGAGAGCTGCAAACCCCATCTCTCTCTTGGCCAGTTTGGCATTTTTCCTTCACAATGGAATTTCTGTGAGTTTTGTATTCTCTTGAAGTCTTTGGAATCTCAAGGTTAAAGGGGGTAAAAAGATTGCAGGTAGAATTAGCTACCTGATAGAAGTATTTTTTTTTAGCCCAGGTAATTTAAGAAATCAATGAAATCAAGTAGGTGGCCAAACAGGAAGGATTGTAATCACAAGTAGGTAAGACAGATCATGCTGAGATTAAAGTTGATAGAGATTACTAGACATTTCCAATCTTTTTATTATTTGAATTTCACTTGCTCGGCAGCTTAGAGTAAGCAGTCATGTAAAATAAAAAAATACATCTCTTGTTTGAATAGAGAATTAGAAATAGTAATGGTTCTATATAGAAATGTAGTCAAATATGGCTTTTGTATGCTGTAAGAAACCCTTAGAGCTATGAGACAATCATAAGTATTTATTGCATAAAAAATTTGGCAGAGCAAAGGAATAGTCAAGAGACTTTATAGCAGCGAAGGTTTCAAAGGCTGTGGGTCACCTTCATTAACCTTCATGGAGCTGCCGTGTGGATTCTCTTCCTAAGAGCTTTCCACTTCAGAAGGCATGAAACCTTGCACTGGGTGATCCTTTTATTCGTGAGTGCTTCAGCTTTCTTCACAGGTACTGGCATTTCTTTATATGATTTAGGAAGATGGTAACTGTTTGCTGGCTCAAGTCTTACATCCTTTATTATAGTGTGTTAATACTTCCAATTGATTCAAAGCTCATATTCCTTATCTAGAAGAAATAAAAATAATCTCATTTTCTCATCTTACAAATCAGATGAAAAACTAAATACAAAATCACACTTATTGAAGCCAGGTATAAGAACAAATATATAAAAATTTCTTTGTTACTCACATGATTGATAACCTTGAGAGTATATTTTCCTTTCAGGGGCTGGAACAGACCATGGGACAGGGATTCAAAGTGTTCTCTTCAATTTTTTTATTTTTCATTTTTCATATTAACGGTATTTGTAGTTCCTTGTACTGGCTGTACTGGCTGCATAGAATATTATATTTAGAAATATAAGATCTACAGGAAATGGATGTTAAGGTATTAAGATTAGGTATAGTTTTTAGTTTGTATCATTAAGGACTGTGCAGGACATCAGACAGGACTCCAAATGATCTGATTTGGGTAGCAGGAGACATAAAGAGTTTTTAAGAAATATGAATGTGTCGAGAGGAATAAAATTTACTAGTGCACAGGCCCTAAACTGTCCTCTTACAGAAATCTTTTCCTTTTGGCATTGCACTGAAAACTCCTTTGTGGACTTATTTTGTACGCAACCACAATAGATTGGTGTATTTATAGTCAAGAGGATTTAGGGGCTTAAGGGACATGAAATCATTCCTATTAATACTGATATCTGGTGAGCATACTAGGAGGTTGGTACAAGAGTGGTAAGGAGATTAAGTATGGTGAACCAGAAGTGGAAATATTAATCTTGAGGGAAATCAGTTATGGGAAAAAATGTTTTGTTGGTGTCAAAGTGATTTACAAAACATTAGCATTTGAAGCCTCACTGCTACAGGACACGAATGTCTTGATGATTTCAGATTTAAGTACTTTTCTAAGAGTAAAAAAACAAAACTTTAAGTAAAAAGAAACAAAAATTAAAACCATGCCATTTTTTTTAAAGGGTATAACGGGCAATAAAATGCATGCATGTGAAATTTTTGGCTAAAAGTCTTGTCGTTTGATATTATTTCCATTCCTTTGAGAAATTTTAAAATTCTTGGCCTAACACTGATGGGAGTCAAAAGCTATATAAGAGATATAAGAGGGGCCCAGCTTGTTTCAGAATTGCTGAGGTTGTAGAGCTCAAATGAAGATATTTTAAACTCAGCAACTTTTATTTCTCTAGATGCACACAGCTAAGCACTTTTACTTCTGAGGCATTAGCAGCTTGGGCAAAACCTGACATTTTATGTTTTAAATACGTTGACTTGTAATACAAGTTAGCTATAACATGGATCAGTGGTTATTGCAATTGAACTTACACTGATCAGTAAATGTGGTTTGCCTAAACATGATTTGGTATCTATCACATTTGTTTCTAACAATCTATAGTAACTAATTATAAGGATTCTTTGTCTGAAAGAGAAGCACCTCTTGAGATTTTGAATTGCAGGCAAAAACTTTCTCCGCAGCCATCATAAAGCTGTGTAAAAAAAATAGCTGTGATGTGATTCTGACAAAGCAGAAAATAACATAAATGCTCAATTTGAAACCTATTCATGAAAAATAAATAGTAGAAAAATATTTGTTAGCCTGATCAGTGTTAAGATGAAGAGATTTCTTTATCAGTTCAGATTAAAAAGACATAAATGTATGTGACTTGACCAAACTAGGATGATTTAAAATTCCATTTGTGCATATAGATCTGTTGGTTCACCTCTCCCTTGAAACTAAGATTGCCAATTTGGATGTCCTTTTTTCCATATGATCTCAAAATTTGTCTTTTCTTGCAGTAATCATCCCTCTTAACCCAGGCCTGTCCTTTTTCTTTTGAAACTCTTGGATCTGCTTTTTTTTGTGATGGGTTCTCCATGTGTATGCATTTCATAAATGTTCTCTTTGATTTGTCCAGACATTACCTAATTACATCTCTTCTCTGCTGTCTTGATCTGTGTGGCGCACTTTACGCAACTTTGCTGAAGGGGCGATGACAGCAAAATGTACCAGACCTGGTTTTTTGCCAAGTTTGTGGCAGAACATCAGAAGAGGAGAAAATCTGGGGATACAGCTCATCAGCAGCTGGTCCCCATCAGCACATTGTTTGGATGGTCAGACACACATGATCGTACGTTCTTGTCAGTTACCTGAGCTTTTCAAGACGTTTGTGGGCAATGCAGGGGCGAAAATCATCAGTCCTTCAGCAAATGAGCTTGTGTTGAGCACAGATGAAGCGGCCACTGCAGTAAGCGATCCATGGGTTTAACATGGTTTACCCCAGTTCTGTTTGAATTACTTACTACTGTAGTGGTACTGCTTCTAGCAGTGGGAAGCATGTGTTTCACTTAGAGGCTGTAAAGTGATTTTTTAGGTACTCTGTTTCCTTCTGGAGTGTCCTCTAACCAAAACAAGTCCTTGTCTAATTAAGTGAGGTCCTGTTTGCTTCCATGGTAACATGATCAGCCCAAATCGAAGCATCTGTTTGTGTTCCAGCTCATTCTCTGTTCTCAGAGTTTGATTTTACACTGGAGCAGAGCAGCACAGAAAACAAAGATTTAATATAAATCTCACACATACTACTGTTTTAAAGGAGAATCTGACCACCACCTGATAACAGCTGAGGAAAAAGCCAGTCATAGATGTAATTTGGATGAGACAGCAGTGGCTTACAAATTTTGCTGGAATGAAGCCTGGAGTTCAAGCATTAGTCCTACGTTTAGTTTAGAAACATTTTCAAGAACAGTTTAAAACCTATTAGTAGTGATACTGACAATAGTTTTGCCCTAATAATAAGGGAAGTAATCTGATAATTTTGCATTATGAAGGTAATTCACTTGATTAAAGTGAACTGCTTATCTCTTCACTTCCCCTGTGCCCGAAAGAAACCAAATAAGCAATTAAATAAAGTAGAATAGGCCTTCATTCTTCTTCATTCTTCTTCTGCCCATTGCTGAACTTGAAAGGACCTAGTTCTGTGGAAAGCTGCTACAAGAGGAAGAAAATCTCAGATTCAGAATAAATACACACCAAAACCAGGAAAAAAAAATGTGACTTTTTAATACCAGTGTTAGCCATCATGATTTCTGTCAGGAATCTTCTGGTGTTGCAGGAAAAGGAGCAAGACATCAGAGAACTTTGTCATCCTGAGACTTTTTCTCAGACTTTTCTAGATACTGCTATTCCTTGAATAAAGGTCTAGAGATCAGTTTTCAGACAGTGGCTACAACTCCCCAACAGTGCTGGGGGATTAAGTAGGCTGGTTTAAACAGATATGGACCCCTTTTACGTCTCATAACTTGGTATCTTCTTTTTCAAGTTGTATACTTGTCCTCTTGTGATGGGAATGGTGGGAGGAGAGAGATCCCTTCCCCTTTCTTTTCATAGCTCTGTAAGATCCAAAAGGGGAAATACCTTTGGAAAGGTATGTGAAGATACCAGCTATTCGCTTATGCTGGCTGCCTGTATCCTACGTTATGAAGAGCAGGGGGATAAGTTGTATGGGATAAGCTGTATGTTATTCATTAATAGGAAGATACCTTCAGTGGGGTTTTTTGTTCCTGCAGCATTAGTGGAGCCAATAGAATTTTCAGTGGGATCCTTAAATACCAGTGCTTCAGCCAGTTGCCAGATAGGAAACCAAACTCTTACGCTAAGCTGATTTTGGCGTAGGTTAAATTTGAAGTTTTGGACAATACAATGTCAGATATTCTTGGTAGAAGAAAAATGCCATCTACTTTGACAAATAGCTTGAAGAGAGGAGAGCAGAATAAGAATAAATGGTAAATTGTTGATTTGTGAGTTGATGATAGAGACAGGGTGGAAATCACTTTCATGTCAGTTGATGCTCTGGATCATGTCAGGCTTCCTTCTCTCTTTTACAAGCATATGGATTTTGGAAGGGAGTTTACCACTGCCTGTTTGCACCCAGTTTGGGTGTAAGAGAGATCTTACTACCCTGAGTTCAGCAAGTGAGGAGCATCTAAGCTGGTCAACTCTATACCATGAGACATGCAAACGTGTAACTGAAGTGAACTGGACCATCCTATGGCAATCTTCAGAAACATCTGTGTCATTCCATTGACTTTGCAAAACTTTGCTAGCAATTCCCAAAGCTGTAAAAGGTCTTTTTGGTAGAATAACTGTTGAATTTGGTAGTTCCATTTAGATAAATTCTCTAATACCACATCTTTAACTAGCAGATGAGTGCTATGATGTTGGCAAGAAGCAAGAAGCAAGGTATCATGTATGTTACAGCAATGTGACCTGAAAAAATTGAAACTTAAATATGTCACCATTTCATTTTTTTTTTTTCTGCCAGCTCATTAATCCTATAGTGAGCTCCTTAAAAAAAAGACATAGATGATTTAGATGATCTTTGGTCAGAACAAAAAATATGCAGGTTCCTTGGTAAGATAGATGACAATGCTCCAGGTGTCATTGTTATTTTACATATAAGATGTGAACATCCATAGGAAGAGAAACAACAGTTGAAACATTCCAAGCAGAAATCTCACAGCTGTTATGTTTGCAGTAACTTGCTGTCTACTCCCAGAGATTTCTTTTGTATTGTAAAAATAGTAAAAGCAAACATTTATTTCAATTTTAGTACAATTCTGTATGCGAAAATGTACTCTGTCAAGCCCTAAATGTGTCTTCTTTTTACACAGATTTTCGCCCTTTTCTCTCAAGTATGCTTTTCCTGTGATGCTGTTACAGCTATTTGCCTTGCTAATGAAACTAATTTCTAAAAAGTAATGCTCTGTGAGAGAAAGGAAGGAGCTAATTTTTAGAATGATATTTGACTGAACTGAAGTTAAAGGAGGAGTTTCTAATGGTTTCTGTAGGGTTTGAATTTTACTGAAAGTATTATTTTAATACAAGGTATGTAATATTGCATTTTTGAAACATTTATATTGTGAGAAGTTAATTTCAAAAAGGGAAAGCCAAGTAATTAATTTGCATATTCTATTTCTTTTATCACTCCAGAATTCATATTAAAGATAATGAAGATAATCAGAATTCTTTAATAAGGGGGAAATATCTGGATTTGCACTACTATATTTATTCATTAGAATAATTCAATTATGCAGTGTTTGTGGCAAACTCATTCTGATGGAATGATTAAGAATGGAGCAGCTTTTTCGTTATAATGCTATTTTGATTCTCTTGAGCAGGATCAAAAGAAAGAGATATCTTCCTTTGATAAATATGTTCCTCTATAAATAATTGCAATATAGCAGACATAGCTCAGTTCTACGAGATCCTCCTGACTCAAGGGACCTTTTCCCCATGCCAGCTTGCTGCTCCATCTGACCAAAGGGGGAGAAGACAGAGCCCCAGTGGCTGTTCCTCTACACCTACTACTTGGGAGATTTTACACAAAATCATAGAACGGTTGAGGCTGGAAGGGACCTCTGGAGGTCATCTGATCCAGTCCTGTTGCTCAAGCAGGGCCACCTGGAGCTGGTACCCAGGGCTATACCCGAATGTCTTTTGAATGTCACCAAGAATGGAGACTCCACAACCACGCTGGGTAACCTGTGCCAGTGCTCAGTCATCCTCACAGTGAAGAAGAGTTTCCTAATGTGCAGATGGAACCTCTTGTGTTCCAGATTGTGCCCACTGCTTCTTGTCCCATCGCTGGGCTCCACCAGAAAGAGCTTGGCTCCATCTTCTTTGTACCCTCTATTCAGGTATCTATACACATTAAGACAACCCCTTCTGAGCCTTGTTTTCTTTAGGCAAAACAATCCCAATTCTCTCAGCCTTCCCTCCTATGTAAGGTGCTTCAATCCCTTAGTCATCTTTGTGGCCCTGCATTCTCTCCAGTATGTCTATGTCTCTCTGGTAGTGGCGAACCCAGAACTGGACACAGAACTCCAGGTGTGTCCCCAACAGTATTGAGTAGAGGCGAAGGATAACCTTCCTCAGCCTCCTGGCAACACTGCTCTTAATGCAGCCTAGGACACCATTAGACTTCCTTGCTGCAAAGGCACATTGCTGGCTCATGTTCAACTTGGTGTTCGCCAGGACCCCTAGGTTCTTTTTTGCAAAGCTGCTTTTCAGCTGGGTGGACACCAGCATACAGTGGTGTGTGGCGTTGGTCCTCCCCAGGTGCAGGACTTTGCACTTTTGTTGAACTTCATGATGCTCCTGTCAGCCCATTCCTGCAGCCTGTCGAGGCCCCTCTGGATGGTAGCACAACCTTCTGGTGTATCAGCCACTCCTCCCAGTTTTGTAATATGAGCAAAATTGCTGAGGGTACACTCTGCCCAATCATCCAGATCATTAATGAAGATGCTCAAAAGGACTGCACTCAGTATTGACCCCTGGGGTATGCTGTTAGTTACTGACCTTCAACAAGACTTCATGCCGCTGATTAGCACCCTCTGGGCCTGGCCATTCAGCCAGTTTTCAGTCCACCTCACTGTCTGCTCATCCAGCCTATACATCAGCAGCTTGTCTATGAGGCTTTTATGGGAGACAGTGTCAAAGGCCTTTCTGAAGTCCAAGTAAACAATATCCACTGCTCTCTCCTCATCTACCAGGCCAGTCATTTCATCACAGAAGTTAACCAAATTCACCAAGCATGACTTCCCCTTGGTGAAGTCATGCTGTCTACTCCTGATGACCTTTTTGTTCTTCATGTGTCTGGAAATGGTTTCCAGCCAGAGGTGGCTCCATCATCTTTCCAGAGACTTAGGTGAGGTTGACCAGCCTGTAGTTTTCTGGATCCTCCTTCTTGCCCTTCTTAAAGACAGGAGTGCCATCAGCTTTCCTCCGGACTTTGGGCACTTATCCCAGTCACTATGATCATTCAGATTATTGAGAATGGCCTTGCAATGACATCTGCCAGCTCCCTCAGCACACATGGGCACATCCTGTCAGGGCCTACGGATTTATGTATGTCCAGTTTGCTTAAGCATTCCCTGATCTGATCCTCTTCCAGCACAAGAGTGGTTAGGCTTGTGCCAGAAGAAATGAAGTTGACACCTACTATTTATTAAGCATATATCATCCTTATCAGGATACCTTAAAAAGAGCTGTACAGATTATACTGTTTTCCTAACCTCCTCTGGACCACTTCCTGAGGCCTGTGGGTGTAGTTTGGAAAGCAAATTTGGGAAGAACTCTTAACCCTCTGTTCTCACTGTCCCCCTCTTGGCAGCCTCTGTACCCAGTCAGGGACACAATGCTGTTACTTATTACCCCTTTATTTGTCATAAGCACTGTGTGAGCTTTTATACTTCTTTGCTTCAAGGCATTGATAGTCATCCTCAAAACGTGCACTTTTGTAAACATACTAGAGAGATTGGGTAGTCCATGTTGGATATTAAGTGTAGGTGTATACATGTTTTGAAATGAGGTGATATGCAGAGTTTCACTGGGGTGGGAATCCAGAAACAGAGGAAAGCTGACAGCTGTACCTGTATTACAATTTTTTTTAAGAGTTCAACAATGGAAATGCTTGCAGTTAAAAAATAAATCTGGAGTTTCTCTGAGAATTTAAATCTTAGGCAATCCATATCTTTAATAGAAGGTACAAGCTGCAAGAATCAAAACAACACAAAATAATCCTGTGAAAGGGAATATTAGCCTGAAACTTCACTCCAGTATTACATATAAAATCTCTTGATGATTTAAAAGTTTCTTATCTGAAATAGAAATTCAGGGAGCACCACAGCAGCAACCAGAGACTTTATCTCTTAAGTTTAGGGATATTTGTTGTAAGGAAAAGTGCTATTGGCAGGAATGACACAGTGTGGGATCAGTTTAGCATGAAGCAGAACTAAAGGCAGTGAGGCAAGAATTTTAACATATCCCCCTGGATCTGCGAGAATTCACTCAGGAGAACTGAATGACACTCTCATGGAAATGCTATTATCAACTAAACAATAGCTCTATGTCTGACCTTACAAAGCCTGTGTGCTGGAAACACCTGAACCAAAAATAACTGCTTGTTAATAACTTGCAACTAACCCTTTCTAGGTGCTGCTGCTTTTTTCAGTCATCTGCCCCAAAACGTGCTGAAAGCATTCTTGAAAAATACTACACAGAAACTTTGAAAATTACCTTATTTATAAATAGTATGGTAGGCAACAGATAGGCTTTGAAATCTTTAATTTATGTATTTTGTGGGAAAAGGGGAGAGATTTTGACGTAAATCAATTTATTCTTATTGAACTTCACAAGACAATTAAAATCCTGTTGCTTTAAGATGACAAGCCACAAACTGTGTGATTTTATAGTGGAAAATTCGTGTTATGCAATCTGACAGGTGCTGAGAGCTAAAAATATCTCAGTAGGACACTTTGGAAGCTGGGACACTTGGGCACTCTTCCTGCTGCCACTGAACTTGTAGCTTTTACAAGATGGAGTGGCTTTCACAGCAAGAGATAGAGCTCATTCCCCCTTAGCCAATGGTCAAAACTTGTGTAGTGAAAAGTATAAACTTTGGATCCTTCATCCCTCAGGCTGAGCAGTAAATAGGATCTTGGGTTCCCATAGCCCTGATGTAGAGCTATGATTTCTGAGCCACTAGTTGCTACTTCATTTGGCAAAACAATGCTAAAAGGTACTTTCTCTCTTTTTTTTTTTTTTTTCTCCCCTAGCCTGAACCTTGTGGCGTATCTGGGCTAAGATAATAGGCTGTTTCAAGTTGACTGTACTTTTGACACATTCACATTTTTTGTGAGGGGAGGAGGGAGTGGTTTGGGGTTTTTTTTGCCAGCCTTTGGTATCAGTATTTTTCTGTAGATACTGAAGGGCAAAAAATGACATAACACTTTTTTTAAGGGAATGGCAGAGGTCCAGAACCCATGAGTGGTACAGCTAGTGAGTCTTGCGCTGAACAATTTCTGTTGTTCCTTACCAAATACCTGTATCTTCTGTGGATCCGTATGTGAGGAAGGGGCCATTGACGATATTTTGCTCCATTAAAATAAGACGAGGAGTTAAAGACATTTCGCATAGTTGGGTATTAGTCTTTGTACAACGTCTGATGCAATAAGCCAGCATAGAAGCTCTATTTATGGCAAAGTTACTACACTTTTCACTGGCATGGCTGTGAGTGTGGGGGGGCCCGAAGGCTATGAAGACCTCAGCCTCTGACCACCCGGCTGATCTGCTGCCCATCATGGACTGTTATCTGTCTCTCCCTTGCTCTTCACAAAAAATTGGTGCATCTTCAGACATTTAATTAAATGTTCTGAAGAGATGTTTTCAGACTGGTAAAAAAAAAAAATTAAAATAATTACAGTATCTGGTTTAGTTGAATGTTCATCCGTTTTAAAAAAAACACGTTTGTAAAGAAAAGTTTTCTATTTTCCATATTCATGGAAATTAGATGCAGAGCTCCTGTCATACTGATGAAAATTCAGCTTCAATATTTTTCCTAGCTCACCTCTGAAAATGTATCTCTCTGTCTCTCTCTGTTACTGATCCTCCCTCCTTCTCCCGCAAATAGATCCAATTAGAAAAGCTATCACATTGATATAGTATGGGCAGACATAGATTTGCAATGACAACAAAAGTGTAAAAGAGATGCCACTATTTTCAGCGTTCTTAAGAGGGAAAAACTGAAATCGGTGGATGCTATTTGTAAGACTAAAAATGTAGCCCTCTGACAATAATTGGTATCATTGGGATTCTACAAGAAGATGGGGGATTATCTGCTACTTTAGTTATTGCGGGTGTGCTGCTGAGTACATCACTGAAAAACAGAAAAAAAAGCATTATCATTAGTTCACAGCTCTCAGCAATCACCTGTTATCTGGCTTCTGCCTAATGCTCTCCTTATTTATTTGACTGTGTGCTGTGTTTGCAACAAACAAATGACTGCAACAGATATTTAAAAGAAAATGCAAGGCTACAGTAAAAGTTTGACCTTGCTCTGCCCCATGATGGAAAATTCTAGTCATGTATACAGAATATTCCTGTAATTGGTGAATACAGGATGTGATTTACCAGACTTGACCAAAATTACCTCTAGTACATATTAGTATTCTTGCTAGAATGCAGCGCCGGCTTTAGTGCTGACTACGTGTCTGCAGGATAGGATATTAGGTAGAGGATGATGTGTGGTGGTTTTGGTTGGATTAGATGTTTTGTGACTACCAGTTTTATTTAACACCTATCTCATGACTTCCTGTGATTTTGGAGGAATGCAAAAGCATGCCTTTTGTCTGGTATAGAAATTAATCACTAAAAAGGGATACTGCCTTCGGTAAGTGATTTTTAATTTTAGAGGTATTATTATTTTATGGAATGTATTTAATGTATAGAGTTAAGTCATTAGAAATAAAAAAAAATAAATTACAAGTTTGGTTGAGGGCGGGAGAAAGAATAGTGGAGAGTTCTAAAAGATTTTTATCTGACATTATTTTTGGAATCCACACTAAAATGAGATGTACAGAAAGATTTTTGACTCCTTAAGTATAAATTGCTGTAGAGATTATGAAACTTTTGCAAGCTGAACTGTTTAGTAAAATAGTTGTAGAATCACAGAATGGTTTGGGTTGGAAGGGACCTTAAAGATCACCTAGTTCCAACCCCCCTGCCCTGGGCAGGGACACCTCCCACTAGACCAGGCTGCTCCAAGCCCCATCCAGCCTGGCCTTGAACACCTCCAGGGATGGGGCACCCACAGCTTCTCTGGGCAACCTGTTCCAGTGTCTCACCACCCTCACAGGAAAGAATTTCTTCCTAATATCTGATCTAAATCTCCCC
Organism: Chroicocephalus ridibundus; assembly: GCF_963924245.1. Taxonomy (NCBI): domain Eukaryota; kingdom Metazoa; phylum Chordata; class Aves; order Charadriiformes; family Laridae; genus Chroicocephalus; species Chroicocephalus ridibundus. The sequence goes on from NC_086285.1 coordinate 106,562,853, forward strand.
TCTTTCAGTTTAAAACCATTACCCTTTGTGCTATCGCTCCACTCCCTAATAAAAAGTCCCTCCCCATCTTTCCTGTAAGGCCCCCTTTTGGTACTGGAAGGCTGCTATAAGGTCTCCCCAAGTTATATGTCTTCACTGCAAAAGGATATGTTCCCTTTGAGAGACCCAATTGAACATAGTTATCCAAGTATAAAATCCTACTGAAGAAAACATGGAGGTGAATTTTCATCTTAGTCTTGTTTGTTCAGATTAGCATATGTCTCCTGCTTATTTTACCTTTACGAGTTGCACTGAAATAATAATGCTCCTTTGGTCCAATGAATGGGATTAAACAGGATAATTTGTATTATCCAAATGTAAGTACACGTTTTGGAACATGGGTTGGAAATGATAAATTTGAAACCTTCCAGAAGTTATCTGAGTAGTTATGCAAGCCTGTAATGTTATCTAAATGAAAAAGAAAACACAACATGCCAAACCTTGTGATACTCTTTATGCTAAAAAATTGGGGAAAATTCATCTGAATTTCTGTAAATGTATTTTGAACTTTGAACCGTATTCCAACAATTAATGGTCTCATGTCATTTACAAATAAGGGGTTTCATCAGGCTTTCTATTTAGGAGCTAAGTCTAAGATCAAATAGCTTGTCTTTCAGGGTTTCACCTTTGTAGAGAAAAGTTACTTATAAAAATCCTGTGCTGGTTTTGGCTGGGAAAGAGTTATTTTTTTCTTTATAGTAGCTAGTATGGGGCTATGCTTTGGATTTGTGCCGGAAACAGTGTCAGTAACACAGGAACATTTCCATTATTGCTGAGCGATGCTTACAAGTCAAGGCCTTTTCTGCTCCTCACACCACCCCACCAGCAGATAGGCTGAGAGTGCACAAGAAGCTGGAAGGAGACACAGCTGGGACAGCTGACCCCAGCTGACCAAGGGGATACCATATGACATCATGCTCAGCAATAAAAATAGGGGAAGGTTGGCGGGGGAGGGGGCTGCTGCTCAGGGTCAGGCTGGGCATCAGTCGGTTGGGGGCGAGCAATTGTTTTCATTTGCATCGCTTATCTTTCTTGGATTTTCTTTCTCTCTCTTTGTTATTTTCCTTTTCATTACAATTTATTATTATTAATAATATATTTTTAAATTGAAATTATTAAACTCTTTTTATCTCAATGCACGAGTTTTGTCACTTTTACCCTTCTGATTCTCTTCTCCCATCCCACTGCAGGGAGTGAGCAAGTGACTGTGTGGTGCTTAGTTGCTGGCTGGGGTTAAATGGTGACGCATCCTTAAGTAGAACCTGTTTAAGAAACAAAATCAATTAAAGCTTATGGAGATGTAACTCCTGTGTATAATACTTTTCACAGCTTGGCTTGATTATCTATGCATGTTCTTATGAAAAGCTTGGATTTGTAGCATACGCTCTCTGTGAGGGTTCATAGGAAGGCTACTCAGGGATGGAAAGAGCACTGAATGAAGTAATTTTGTTTTACCATTTCCCCATATGGTTCTCCATATGGGGGGAATAATAACAGGAAAAAGGGTGAGAATACGTTTTTTTCTGTGTGATTGTGGCTGGAATATAAAGGACAACTATTGTCTTGGTAAAGTTCAGAATGGCCTGAGATATAGAAATTAATGCTTTCCTTAACATGGTGTAGTATTGAGATGTTCTTGCTTTAAAATAGTTTCATATTGCTATTGCCTTTGAAACTCCCTTTTCTGTGTTCCCCAACTTTTTTTCTCTTGGTTCATCTTTGACTTTATGACCTTAATGGCAAAATCCTTGCTTGCTAATTTGAAATATTATTTTCTGAGAAAAAGGGATTGATTTCTGGAAGAGGAATGATGAGGGGGAGCAAGGTGGAGATTCAAGATCTTTATGTTTAAATATTAATATGCTTTTGACTTGTATAAACCTATGTTTGCTTGTGCCTAGCTCAGTTACTGAATTAACATATCCAATATTTAATCTAAATAAATTAACAGAATTTGTTACTGAAATAAAAATAGCTCATGTCAATATGTCCTAGGTTGAGCTATTATTTTATTTACATTGCCCTTCCTTTAACCCAGTTGATGCTTCTTAGCCACAATAGGCCAGTTCATTTTACCTATTTAATCCCCTTTTTTCTCCAACTCCCTTTGTGGATTTTTTTTAATCTCAATTTTCTGGCATTTTTTTTTTTCCGTCCAGTTCAAGGATTAAGGGATCTTTTATTATTATTACACCATCCACATTATTGCTAAAATTATGCACATTTTGCATAGCGGATAGTGCTAATGAGGAGTAAGAGGAAGCAGATGATGAGGTTATTCCTGATCTTCAATAGTGCGTGCTTCTCATTTATGCTGCTAAGATCCCCATTATTCCACATCCTTGGTAGACTATCCAGACATGCTGAATCTGGTCTGGAAGTTTTCCTGCATTATTCATAGCATCAAGTGGTTAGTTGTTCAGATTGTAATTTACTATAATCAATTTTCTGGGTCCTACAGATCAAAGAGATTTTTAATTATGAAATACAAGGTTATACATGGACTCAGCTCTCAGAGGAACGTTAAACCTCACTAACTTATTTAAATTCCCTTAGAAGCTATTAAACCTATGAACAGGATTAAGCAGTAGCTCTTCAATTACCAGCATATATTACAAACATTTTTTTTTATTGCTTTCTCCTGAGTAGGAATCCCTTCTCTAGCTATGCTTTTCCAAAAAGGTGAGAGGTTCTCTGTTCCCCTTGCCTTTCTCCATTAGGTTTGTGAAATGCCAGAGTGGACATTTACCTGCACGGCCACTGCCCTCACATCACTGCCGGTCCAAAGCTGTGTGATAATCCCCGTATTTCCTTTACAGCTTTAACTGCACAGCGTGTTTCTTGTAAGCATTTAAGTCTGACTGTCAGACTCCTGACCTCAAGACAGGCACCACTTTTCCTCTGTTGTGAAAGGAGGTGGCTGGAATATGAATGCAATGCTTAGCCTGAGGGTGAGTTTGCTTCTCTACTGTAGCACTGGTCTGGATTTCTGAATTTAACGAGGCGCCAATATCTGAGAGGGAACCATTCTTGCTTACCATTCATGATGCTAGTGGAAATGACAGTATTCACAAGCAAAAAAATCATCCTTTGACATCTGGTTGTTCTTCCTTGCTGACTTATGCTTATTCCCATTGATGCTTTCTCATTTCTTCCCCAGTCACTTGCTTTTTCCTTCACAGACTACACCTGACATCCACTGCTCCTTCAGTTCCTCTCCAGCTTCTCTCAGCCAGCCCCAGCTTCAGCTCTGACAGCTGCATGCGAGACTCTGCTCAGCTCTGCTGAAGGGTAGTGTGCACAGGAGAGGGACATGCAAAGCTTTTCAGAAAGGGATGATCCTATTCAACCCCTGAGCTCTTCTGGCAGAGGAGAGTTCTCCATGTTTGATTTCAAAAGGGAAAGTATCCTCAAACTACAGCATACTTGTCGTATATGTTGTCATTAAAATCTTTTGTGGAATCCACTGATATTCTAAACTGAAAGCCTGCATTTGCTAGACCTATCACCAGTAATCCACTGTAAAGTAACCACCAAAAAAATGCAGTCAATTTTCCTGCAGTTGGAGAAGTCTAGCTGTGATCGTTTAAGACAAATTGCCCTCAGCTAAAACCTACCATCTCTCCGTCAGGAGCAGCTGAAGTAATATGTACCCAGTTTTCAGCTGCTCCAATTTAGAGCCTGCAGTGGTGAGCATGGTTGCGCTGACCTCGTATCAGGTGGCAATATGCTCTAGATGCTGGCGGCGACTGAGGCACCGATGTGATCCCTTCTGCAACTTCTGCAAGGGACTGGTGGTAATTTCAAGAGAAGGAGCCATATGTTTTAAAACAGCTGCAGCTGGAGCCTCCAGAATTTACAGTGCGCAGTTTATAATTGGGACCTATAAAGTAAGAGTCAGAGGTGAGTGCAGTATCTACCCAGGTCACTACTGTAATTCTTATCGTGTGCTTTTAGTATTATTACAGATCAATGTATGTGACATGCTGAATAAAGTGTGAATACACTCAACTCAAATTTGACCTTCCCATTATACGCTATTGGATGCCTTGGCTATTTTAATATTCTTTGGATAAGCTTCTGACGCTGGCACCATAGTCTATTAACTGAGTTGTGCTTTCAGTTCATATGCACATACAAACATATATGTACGCATACATATGCCCATGTAGATAAAGGTAGGTGCAAATACTTGTTTAGAATATTAATGACATTGTAACTTGATTGTAGAAGCAGAGTAACAGGCAGAATACTTGTAATTCCTTTTGCCCAGTGAAGATTATGTAAAATGGTTTTTCAGGGACTGATGGTGGAGTGATTAGCGGCAAAGTAGAGTTCAGTGGGAGGTCACAGAGGTTGAGTCCCCTCCCAGAAATCACTCAGTCTTGAAGGAAGTCTAAATGAGTTGAGCACTAATGCTGTAAAATCTCTTGGCTGGCCACCTGTCTGGGAAAGGGTAAGAACTGGTACTTGTCTGCGATTGGCTTGAAAATGGAATTTAGAGCCCAGTGTTACGCTCTTAAAAGAAGGGGAAAATAAACGTTGAATCAGGGGCACGGCAGAACTAAATTTATTTGCCTAAAATTCCATTTCCTTTAAAAAATGTTTTGGTTACGGAAAAAGGAAGATGGTAGTGGGAATTTATTGAAACAACAGCAACAACAACCCACCAAACACCCACACATCTTTAAAGCAAAAGAAACCCTCACAGAAGACAGTGAAGTTCTGTGGTTTCAAGTGTTGTAGCACCTACTTTGGCTTCACACCCAGTGAAATCCCTTATGGTTTGGCTACATCAGAAGCACAACACCAGGGCAAATACCTTGAAGTGCCACTACTGGGGTCACTCAAAGAGCAGTGAGGTTAGATGTAAAAATGTGTACTAGAGGAAAATAACCTCAAGAATCTTACAACAGGGTTTTTGAAAATACCTATTAGATTTAGGGGGACAAATCTCATGGATCTTTAATCCCTCATTTGCAGTCCTCTTGGCAGGCTAAGTTTCCCTAGCCAGACAAGAGCTCCTAAGGCAAAGCGGAATAAAAATGCTCCTGAAAGCATACTTTCAGACAGAGACATAATGCACTACCTCCCTGCACCTACTCAGCTAGTTTACTGGTAATAAAAAAAAATAAAATCTAAGATGAAAAATAATGCAGCGATATTCCATAAGGCATGGAGTAGAGAGGATGGGATGACTGTGTGTGCAAGCTGAACTCAAGGAACGGGTTGCTGCCTTCAGATGGAGGAGTCTTGCTCCTGTTTCTTCTCTCCCAGTCGTGGGGTCACACTCTTACACAAGATTTGACCTCAGTGGTCCCTTTTGGGACCTGATCTGACTCATTAATACAGTAACAAATAGTTCAGGGTTTTTTTTAGTGCTTTTTAGACGTTATGGTAAGTCAAATTGGCTCAGAGGAAGGAGGGGAGGGAGGTTTAGGAGTTGGAGCAGATGACCTCCAGAGGTCCCTTCCAACCATTCTGTGATTCTGGGAGGGAGAGGAGAATTTGATGCAGGAGATGTGTTTGGGTCTAAGGATGGGAGGCGAAAACTGTGGTGAGGGGGTAGACAAGGATTTTTTTTTTCTCTCAGCAGCAGTGAGCTGATATTTGGGCTTCTCCTGTTTCTTGAAATGGTACTTGATGAGAATGTGTATCCTCACACCTCCTTGTTATTCCACTTCCTTGTGCATGTTTGTATAACTGTCAGCTGAGACTGGAGGCTCTTCACAGCACAGATCTTGTTATTTTGTCTGTCTGTAAACTGCCTACCGCAGTGCTGGGGCTACAGAACTATTTACAAACGGTAATAATATACCTGTCACACACTCCAGTAAGTGCTCGCTTTATCTCCTGGCATGATTTTCCGGGGCTTTTTTTTGTAGGGTGTTATTCAAACTTGCCTTTTTTGGCCAGGGGTTGCACTTTGAAATAGTTGAAATTTTGATACAATATTATTTTAATCCTCATTTATTTTATAAGTATTAAATATTTGCTCATCGCTTCTGCATCTCGGCATACAAAGACAATGATATGATTTCTGAGCCTGTTCCGGTTTGCAGTGGTTGGCAGAAAGCTGACCTCTGTACACTGACCATGTTCTCCTGCGTATTTGAATTCGATAACATTGAATTTCAAAGGGAATATGTTCACTTCCTTCCCTTGCCCACCTTCAAAATTGTGCTGCCAAGTGTTTTACCATAAGCGCCTTCGGATAGGCAAGGTGACCTGCCTCACTTTCATCTCGTCGCTTGAACCCAGTGACCCTCAGCTTACCCTTCGCTAGATCTGACAAGTGGAAGGTACTTGAGGAAAAGGCACGCTGCATAATGCATAGCACACCTTTATGATCCGTTATGCCTCGCGTGCCCTAGAAACTTTGCTGAACTTGAGAGACTCTCTCTGCTGTCTTTATTGCAGCGAGGTTCTTTCTTTGTTTTCTGCCTTCAGTCATGTCGAAAAGAGAGTTCACATTGCATAGTGAGAGATTTTAGGTACAGAATTAATAACTACCCTAAAAGCATGCCTAGCCAGTATTTGCCCAGCACTGCCTTAAGTAGTGAAAACTACTGTAGTGCAAATCAAGGCACATTCCTCTTGCTACCCATCACCAACCCCGCCAAGTTAGAATGAAGTAATAGCTTCATCCTCTCCTTACATCCTTAAGGAATAAGGACTAAAGGGTATGAAAGGAAACAGCCGAGGTTGGCATCGTATCTGTGAACTCGGGGCATGTGCCTTACACTTTGGGTATGTCCTTTTTCTACAAATGTACATTTCCTATATTTGTAGTGGTGAGAGCAAAGCAACAGTAGTCCACCAAGTCTTCCCTGCAGGTAATACTAGTGGTGACGAGTTGCTGTATCCCATCCTCTTGCCTTTCTTTATGTCTCTTCTTTGGTGCTAGTATCTTAAAATCAGAGCCAAGGTGATTTTAACTGCTGGTTCTTATAGAAAGAAAAAAACAAGAGAAATCACCCCTGCAGTATGAGTGGGTACAAGTTAGGTAACTGGTGACCGGAGGCAGCATGCACAGCATTAAATACTTTTTTGAGTGTATACACAACCATTACACAACAACTCTTTGTATAACAGTAATGACTGTAAAGACTTATGAAAACATTAAAACCTGACTAGAAGAAAAAGCGTAGCAAGTTCTCCTTTCTCCTCCCTTCTCAGTAGTCGTAGGACTGCATGAGTAGTGCCTAGGTTGAAGCCCTTATGTCATTGACAAAATGGGACCAATCTGTACAACTAAATGCAGTTAATGCTGAAAACGTATTTTCTTTAACAAAAGGGCATCTATTTGTACAGTTACTTGCATACCAGCACCCAGTAGTGTTGTACATGTCATTAACATGACTTTTTGTACAAATATTCCATGCAAAGCCATGATCACATTACTAACTTGAGGGTTGAACTATGTATTGAGGTAGGAAAGGCTAATACGGAGCTGATGGAATCTCAGGTATTCCCTGAGCCAGAAGTCCTCAGCAAGAGGTGTAAATATGTTTGTTGCAGATGTGCCTGGCTGAGTGCATGTACGAAAGAGCTCATTAGAAGTAGACGCTAGGCGTAAGATGCCAGGGTTACATGAGAGGAAAGTGAAACATCTAGTGAAGAGAGTGGCAGAAAAAGCACTCCCCATAAAAAATATCCTGTTTAAATATTGATACTACCTAAAGGTGAATCTATACTACAGTGGAGAAGTGACTGCTGTACACGTAGCTTTGCAGCTGATAGCTTTTTCTGGTTAAAGGAGCTGATGATTGCAGTGGTAGGAGTGTGGGCTTCTAAATATAAGCCTATGGAAATGTTTGGATATATGAGGGAAGAGGCAGGAGAAAGCCCATGGGGCTGAATCCTCACTGAAGTTGTTGTCTGAACAAACCACTTCAAAATGGGCCTGGGTATAGCCCCAGGTTGCAATCACACCTTCCAGCAGCTGCAACGTCTGGTGGTACAAAACTCTTAAATGTGAGTGGCTAGTGATACTGGCCACAGGAGTACAGCCCTTAGTTAAGGGGAAAAATCAGATTCAAAAGTACAAATCAAGTTTAAACAAGAGAAGATTACTAAAGGAGGATTATTAAAGGGAAAACAATCCACCTACAAAATGGAACGAAACCCACCGATGTGTACAAGAGCAGCAATAGCTCTTTTATGTCCTCATTTGTTGAAATGAAAAGGGCTGTGCATCAGAACATGCTAGTAGCAGACAGGTAATTGTCTCCTGCCATAAGCTAATGCATATGCAATAAGCAAAACTTGGAGGTTTTGTAGTTGTTTGTTTTTAAATGACTTTGCTGTGTTCCAGTCAGTCTATGAATAATGTGTATTGTTTGAGTGAAGATATACTGAATACGGCGGAATAACAGCAAGCCGCAAATTATTTTTATAAAAGCAACAGCTCAGATTCCCAGTGTAAATTCCACCGCTTTCCCTAGGGCTGGGAATTTTGTTGGCTAGGCATGCCCAAACACCTCCTACCTACCCATAGGAACCCCAAGGATGGGGCCACAAGGGGAATGGACTATGCGGCTCTTAACCAGTTCCAGCAGATACCATACTTCCAGTCTATTACACAGTTTCAGTTATGTTATGCTCGCTTAAAACTTTGTATTGATCATGAATATTTAGATGCAAAGTAATTTATGCTGCTAACAAGCATATTTCTGTAATGCAAAATAACAACTGAAAGTATTTTTTTAATCTGGTGTAAATGCTAATTTGATTTTACACCTAATTTTTAGGTGTAAATGCTAATTTGACTTAGGAAAAGCTAGCTGGTAACAGGATAAAGGTGTCTTGAGCAGCTCAGAGCACTTCCTAGAAATGTTTGTAAACACATCTTTGGGAGGTATGCAGCCTTCTTAGAAATGACATCAGAGCTCTGATGAATTAACGTTGTCTTTTGCTCTGGCAGAAAGACTCTTGTAAATGGTTTTCAGAAGAATGATAAGTGTGATAGAAGTAGGTCAGCTTGGCAAATAAATAGCCTGACTTACCCACAGGCCTTGATTTGCTGGCATTTTGAGATTCTGGGCCGGCTTTGTACCAAATCTGCTCATCCCATATCATATTTAATCCATACCCTTTTTTATAGCTTGTCAAAGATTTATTTGATATACTGTGAGTATAAAAACTAATATTCCAGTGCTGAATTTTTTTAGTGCTAGTTGAACTTGATTCACTGTGACATTCCCGTGTGTAATGACATCTTAGCTACCAGTTTCACATCATTAATTATGATATTGCTCTGTACTGTGACAACAGGCCTAAATTAAAACCTGTTTTAAAATGTTTAAACTGGTATTTCTCAGGGTCATTTATTTCATGAAGTAATAGATATTGCAGGCATGAATGAAATATCACTTCAACTTCTGTGTTTTGCTAACAATCTTTTTGGAGCAATAGCTATTGGATAAACAGAACCAAAATTGATCTGAGGACCTCTTTTTCTTTTTCCTGTCCACCCCAAACCAACGTTTCAAAAGCCCCAAGAATTGTGAAAAGATTTTATCTTTCATTGAAGAATTCTACTGAATGTGACCTTACATCATCCACTTAAGCAGATGGCTATAAAATGTGTTCCAAAAGTCTTTCCACAGGAATTTAAGCAGACGCAGGCTTAGGAATTTAATCTAAATTGTTTAGGATTAGCTACAAAAAATAATCATGATCATTTTATCCAGTGAATAATGGATTTCCTTAATCTGATTTGAAAACTGGAAGCAACAGCAGTACTTGCTGTATTTTTACATACAGCAAAAACGGGCTGTAAGAAAAAGTGCTCTGATTGTGTGATTTCACCTTTGCTATGTTGCTTTCACAGTTTACCTTATTATTTTGGGTGCAATTTGTTTGAGAGAAACAACAGCTTCCTGCTCCCTTTATATTTCAGCAGTGCAGGTATCTAACAGCTCTTTGCTCCTTTTTTTTTTGCAATGGGACATGCATTTGGTTTGTTAGCAGATGGTCTTTTTTCTCTACAGTGCTAATCAAACTTTGATACGTTTGGATTTGCACAAGGGAGAAGCTGACAAGGCTGACTGAGCGCATCTGCTTAGCTGTTTCTTGCAGTTCCTGAGAAATGACTCAATACTCACTTAAGGCTGAAATGCTGGAACTGGAGAGTCAATACGGTGGCAAAAACGTCAACTTCTGTAATCAACTAGAGCAGAGCGGCTGCTCACGCATCTCAAAATAACACTCGGGTTGACGGCACCAGCTCCTTTTAATTGATGAATTGCATCATTACTGCTTAGCAGCACCTGAGCAACATCCTGTTTGTGAAAAACCCACGCAACCAAGGAATTCCTCTTGGCTTTTCTGAAGTGGGTTATTTTACAAACAAGGCAGTCTCAAGTCTTGTTCTTCAAACCTTGTGTGTCTCTTCAAACCGTGTTTTGATCGATGGGGAGGTTCTGCATATAGAGAGGGCTTTCAGAATTGAAGGTCAAATCCAACTCTTGGTACTGGACTTGATTCCACAAGAATGTACAGGAAGGCTGCTCCAGTAGTCTTTCCACGTGAATAAATGGTGGCTTTTTTTTTTTTAAACTTCACCCTGGAAGGGGGAAAAAAGTCATCTTAGTCTTCTGCTAGTGTCTGCTTGGTGCTTGTGTCAGTAACATGTATATCTGAGCTGCTACTAGCAGCTCTCTCTTTTGCTGGCTAGACTCCTCACTGCATCCTGATATTGTGCTTTCTGGTTACTTATACTGAGGAAAACAAACTGTTTATCTCTTCGCTTTTTTTCCTTTTTACCCTGTGTATCAACATGTGAGACACAATGAGTTCCAAGTATTTATCCTAAGTCTACAGAACAGCGTCACGCAGCTCTAGCTTTACATTTGCGGAAGCAGAAATTCAGACTCATCTGTGGTAAAATGGCATGAAGGATCTCCTCAGTGGCCATGCTCTTACCTCGCACTACTTGATATAGGGGATATAGCACTACTTCCAAGGGGGAAGGTCAACACTGCGATAGGGAAGTTCAGTTCAGTTTAGCATTGAAAAATAGTTTGAGAACACAATGCTGAAAACTGTTCCCTTAGCCATAGAATCATAGAATCATTCAGGTTGGAAAAGACCCTTGGGATCACCAAGTCCAACCACCAACCCCACTCTACAAAGTTCTCCCCTACACCATATCCCCCAACACCATGTCTAAACGACTCTTAAACACATCCAGGGATGGTGAGTCCACCACCTCCCTGGGCAGCCTATTCCAGTGTCTGACCGCTCTTTCATCATCCGGGGCTTCCTTGGCTTATCTTTTCTGACTGTTCCAGAAAAGAGGCTTGTAGGAGGACATATGTTAATAAAGAATACCTATTCTTTTGTTAACTAAAGACTCTCATATGATTTCCAAGAGCATTTCTGGCTCATTTTCATCTCTAGATTCTGCCCTACAAGTGAGTAACTCTGATTATGAAGTTATCTATGACCAGGGAATGTTTTAATAATCTAGAGATTAGAGAGAACATACAAAGAATCTGAACAGAAGAGACAAAACGTGAAAAGAACGAAGGAGATTACAAGAAAAGACAGCATCTGAGAGTATGATGGATGTAAAGGTTTGCTTCTTTCCAGTGAAAGGAGCTCAAACTCATTCATGTGCTTTGGATTGGGCTCATCCTATGTAAATATTTCAGTGTGTTCAGACTGATCTCTCTAAATTAGTAATTTAAAAATAAATTTATATGGGCAACACTGGATAATAAAAGTTTTATTTTTAGATCAGGGAAGTTAGTTGGCTAGCTGAATAATGCTGGAGTGTACAGTTTGTTGGATTTAGGAATTTGGCTAGTTTACTTGATGCTCTTTATTCCTTCTTAATTTATGTTCCCTACGAATGGATAACTTTAATCAACTACATGAAAAAGGGGATGTACTTTGCAAGACAGAAAAGAATTCAATGAGCATCGTCAACATATTGCAAAGCATTCATGAAATAACAATACTAAAGAAGGACGGTAACAGGACTGGCTTGCTGTTTCTCTGTATGACTATGTAGACCATACAACAGTCTCAAAACCTAAAGTTTCTAGAATATGAGAGAAGGCAAGGAAGACTGACTTTTGAGACAATTTTTGCTTTCCTTGTGTAACTAGTTTTTCAGAGCAAGATGTGAGGAACATTTAGTTATTTTGAGTTGGCAGTTAAAAAAGTCAACATTGGCGGGACTTGCCCACTGCCATTGGCTTGGGCAGCTAGCTGCTTTCTGGGGTTAGTATCTCAAGTGAGCTGTGCCACAATGTTTGGCTTTATCCTAGAAAATAAGACATATCCAAGATACTAAGAGTATGGTTAGGGTTTTTTTGGTTGTTTGTTTGTTTTGGTTTGTTTTTAATTTCAGTGCAGGCTTCGTAACTGCAATTGTTATTTGGATGATTTTGGTCGACTTTTAGTCATTGTAGTTCTGATTTCAGTGCAGTAGTATCACAGGTAAGTATTATTGGAATATTCTCTATATCATTTCACCAAGATGGCTATATTTATACTGATAAGTGAAAATAAAGCATGGTAAATTTTTAGTAAAGCGTTTTCTTTCCCTTTCAATATCAAGTCCTGCTAATATCCTAAAATTCATTTAATATACTGTATTCTTTGGTAAAGACTGATTCTTCAATACCTTAAAATAAATATGTTTTTCACTACTTAGTTCATGCACATTTCAATAATATATTTTTATTGGACCGATACAGTTTACCTAATACTCCAATATTTATTTTTTACTTCAAGCGATATAGAGAAAATCAGTTAAATGGGGAAACTCTTACTGTTTCAGGCAATATATTTTCTTTATTGCACAGTGGTACCATTACTTAAGGTGGCATTTTTTGGAAGATAGTGTACTTTAATCCCTCACCACTAATCGGAGATTCAGGAGTTCTGTATCTGCAGGGGAGAATAATCCTTTCTGTACATTGTATTTGTGATGTTTCTCTTTTATCACTTATGACATATCGCTTTGTGTCTTATATAATGTCATGATAAAATCCAACTTTCCTCATAGTGATTGTACACACTGCTGGATATAAAGCTTCAGGATATGGGTTATGGAATAGCTCAACAGTATCAGTGGAAAAATAAAATAAATAATTTTGCTTTTTTGGTGGCATGAAATACCAAAAATGAAGTTAAGGGACAGAGGTGAAGCAGCTGTGTTATCTAGAACCTATGGCAAACCAGCATTCCCTTGCTGCTTGAATAGAAGCATTTCATCATTTGGCTTTTATACATCAATGGTGACACATCATTTTCCAGGATATACTGTTGTTTCTTTTAATATAAGCCATAATATCTATGTCGGGCTGTCAGATATGAACTAATTTTATGGTGCATGTATACCTCTCCTTCCTTATAAATGTCCAGGCTGATCTGTATCTCCACAGTAGAGAAAATTGGGAAGTTCACAGATCAAAAACAATTAAACTTTGAGTAAAGTGGACTTTTTTACTTGAAGTAGGGCAGACAATGGCAAGTTTTGTCACATCGCTGTAGAATTGTGCTATACACTGAGAGTCCCTTAGATGATGTAAACCTGATGTTGTTCCCTTCTCTGTACATTGTTTATGGATAATGATGTCATGAATAACTGGTTCTGTCTGCAATTGCAGTTTGTTCTAGAGATTTTCTTTAGCTCAGATTAAATTCACGTGCAGATGTGTACTGTGTGTTGTCTAAACAGCTGTTGTTTGACCTCAGACGTGGCTGCACATCAGGGCCTGAGAAATGATTTAGCTTGTTTTTAGTCTTTTGCATACAAAAGTGTAGGAAGAACAATGAGAGTGCAAAACCTGCAGGTGGATTTCTTATGAGTAGTAGCACAATAAGCAGGAAGTTCAATCAAATATTGAAAGAAAGATGTCCAGCATCTAAGCAAAGTGGTCTTTAAATAGTAAAGGAGAAAGGGGGTGGGAAGGAAGAGCCTCCTCCTTTATTGCAGTTTAACATGGATGCTCTGTAACGTACCAGCTTATGCAGCAAGTACTGCATGTGAGTGATGCCTTTCTTTAGCAAAGCAAATCCTGTTGTAAGACGTGATTAATCTTACTATGGGTTAGTGGAGTTTTCTGTGGTTAACTGCAGATTTGGACAGTGTTAACTTCATTTTTGGACGATGCTTGTTCTACTGCAGGGTTGGAATACACAACAGTGCCTGTGATCTTTCCTGGCATAAATGTCTGTGGTCTATTATAAATTTTATGTTTGGTTTTTGGTGATGGAAAGTGTTATGGAGATGAAACAGGTTCTTCATAACCTCTCAGTACTAAAAATCAGTTCCATGCATGTAATTTTGGAGGACTGAGCTTGATGGCCCAGGTCATTCTTCTCTGATGTTCCTTTGCTTTGGATTAATGGACACCATAAAAAATAGAAGTAAAAAATACATGTATCTGTATTGCGAACTTGTATTGGTAGATGTGGTAAACGTGCTAGTCCAAATGCAGTCCGGATTCATACCTGTTGTAAGAACATGTCACAACCAAGCATTTCAGTGCTAAAATTCTCCTGCTGAGTCTACTAGGATTTCAAGAACTTTAGAGGATACTCTCAGATAGCATGAGAAGAACAAGTGAGCCTTAAAAGAGCACCTACTCAGAGCTTTTCAAAAGGCATTGGCCTAATAGTCTGAAGACTCATGTTCCTTCTTGGAAATGGAGACCATATGCTTTGGTTTATGAAGAAATTATAAGCCCATTTTTGTTAGAATTCAGTTCTCTCTACAACAATAACGTTCTGAATGCAAGTGGGGTATATCAGTCTCTAAAGGGCACGGAAATAACTCGTATACCCTCAGCTTTGCTAAAGAAACAGGAAATGACTATATAAACAAGAAATAGCCTGAAAAAAATTCCCCTTGTAACTCTCTGTAAAGAAATTATGTCGCTTTCATTTAACAGATGAGGGGAACTGATATGAAGCCTCATGCAGAAAAATGCTAAAGCAAGTACCTATCTTTAAGCAGCTTTCTGAGCTTATCTTTCAAGAGCTTAGACTGTAATTGACTGAAAATCTATAGCATTGTTGCCTGTTGAAGTGCATTTCCTGATCACATTCGTACACCATAATCATAGGACTTTCCTATCTTAGTAGAAAGTCAGTTGTCTGCATATCTGCAATTACTTAACATAGCCTGACTAATCCTGAGGCATATGGAGCCAAAAGTGAAGTGGGTAGGAAGATCAACAAATAAAACATTTAGGAAGTGTAATTCAGCAGCGTGTGCCATTGTATTTGTAACACCTCTGGTATTTGAATAGAACCTCAGATCAGAATTTTGGAGATTGTGTAAGAAAAGTTCAGGAGGATAAAGACAAGATGTGTGGTCTATTTAGTTCTGTATCAAATATCTTTTCAGCCCAGCGTGGAGAAAAAAAATCTTTTTTATTGAAACATCAACCTATCAAGCAAATTGTGACTTTAAGGGGCAGGAAAACATTGCCTTATCTGGACTATGACAGCTGCATATATATTTTATTTCTTCTAATATTAAATTAGAAGCTATGTGGAAGGATAAAAGTGGTCTTACATAAAAGGATCAGGGCCAGTCGTCTGCTCAATAAGCTTGCTTTTCTCAGTAACGCCTCTCATAAATTTGCAAAAAGGCCAATTTGCAGAAAGGTGTAGATTATCTATAGTATAGCGTTAAGTGGATTTATAACAAAACATTTTAAAACTTTGAGGAACATGCTACAACTAAAACCACAATGAATATATTTATGATCATGAATATGCAATCAGCAGCTGAAATGGGACTTCAGGAGTACTGTTGTGAATGTTTAAAAGCATTGGTGTCACATAAAAATATATGTATCTTTCTATATTAATCTTCCGTTCCAATATGCGGCTTTGAAGTGCTCGGGGCTGGGGAGAAGGCAGCAATCGTGTATGACTGGCAACAGAGTCTGCTATTGCCCAGAGGCATAGTGTGAAGAAAGAGTGGATCTGAAATGCAACAACTAAGAGCTCACTAGCAATAAGGATCAGCTCCCTAAAACACTTTTTCTTACTTCTCTTCACATAAGTGACTGGGGCAGTGGGATGGCTTTCCTCTGTTAACTGGAAGTTATCAAGACCCTGTGTCTTAGAAACTTCAAGGTTTTTAAAGCAGTGAAGCTGGAATGCAAACCAAGGCTCTCATCTAGGCTGATGCACACAAACCCACAGTGAAGACAGTTCTGTTTAACAAGGAGCACCCGAAGCTTAGCTCAGATGTATACCACTTTTAATTTCTTACCCTGATTTTGTTCAGTTCATACTTTGGGGTATTAAACAGTTAATCACATCTTAACACCTCAAGCTGGACATCCATAAAATAACGTGCTGTTCCTGATCATGTGGGAAAACCCCAGAATAAGTGACCTCCCTATTTGCTCCATCATAAATGCGAGGATGGAATCCAGTCCTTCCCTGCACTGTCTCACCTTGCGATTGCCACCTTTACCTGCAACATCTTTCCTTACCATCTCCATACCTCTACGCAACAATAGGATAAAAGTCCTGTAGTTGAAAGCCATCAACAGCTTGTGGTACTGATTAATTTCTAAAAATGATCAGGAAAAGCACTCCTTCATCACATGGTTAAAGACTGTTAAGTTAGTACAGAGTGGATTTTTCAGCCAGTCAAATATAGGAGAAAGCATAGCTGGGGGACGTGTTAGCTTAGTGTGGGAGAGGAATCCAGGAGCACTTCTAAACTCCGCATTTGGAGGGTGGTTCAACCACAGTAAACTTCATGAGGCCTGAAGTGCTCCAGAATGTGTTTTTTCTCTATCCACTGGTAAAACTTTTATTTTGTCCTTAAATGGATGTCTTTCTTTTATCACTTGATCTGACCTTGGCACTTATAGCGCTGCGTGAGGAGGAATAGTGGGGAGCTATATTTGAATACTGCAGGATCTAAATTCCCTGCCACCTGGGCCATTTCCCTCACAGTAATGTGTAACCCTGCTTGTACTTTCCAAGGCCATTCTGCGTTTTATGTCCCATTCCCATACACACTTTTCCCATAGAAAGAGTTTCTTACACAAAGAGTTTTCTCACTGTAGCAGGAGCAACTTATTTTAGATTGAGTAATTTGATTACCTCCCTACAGCCGTCACCAGCCATTTGGGGCACAACTTTTAAGAGGAGCAATGTCAGGATAATTTTTATGGCAGCTTTCTTAGGTGATTCTACTCCCTTGTCCAGTGGTTTGAGTTTGTGCGTTCTCCACTTGGCTGCATGCGTTTATGGCTTTGAGTATCCATAGGTGTTACTTCAATGAGAAGTGGCTATTCTTAAACATAGGAAGTGTTTATGTATGTATATTTTGTGCCAAAATCCTGCTTAAATCTCTGTAATGATTTTAACAGAATGACAGGAAAGTGCTTCCGGCTTTCAATTCAAGAGAACATTTTAGCATTTGATAAACTCTGTGTACATGCTTAAGGGCTGGCATGAATAGGAATGAAAGCAAACAGTTTCACGAAATAGAAACGTGCAAGAAAATGGCAACGGTGTGACTGGCGCTGCAGTCATTGCAGTGCACTTTGCTATTGGTACAGAATGAAATACTGCCCCACTGATATATGTGAAAATGTAGATGTGTGAGGGGCTGTGCTTTGATTCATTCAGGTGAGTTACTTTGAATGAAGTTTTTTGTCTTCAAACTCTACAGGTATGTGTTTCTTTATATTTTTGTTCAGCAGGTGTTCAGGTTGTGTTCCTTTGTACTTCTTGATAATATTTGCTTATAAGTATCTCTCTGATCTGTGAATTAATTTGTATTATAACATTTATATTCCTACAGGTCCAGATTCCTTGCACTGTTCTTAGGAAACATCTTTTCTTGGTTACAAGACTTTTACATAGTAACGACACTGAATATCTACATTTTAAACATTCTTATTGATGAGATCTTATGTAAAAGATTTTAGGATTTACATGTCTTTTTTTCTAAAAAAAAAAAGGCGGGGCGGGGGAAGGTATTGTGTTTTAGAAAGGATCCTTAAATTGAACTAAAAGAAATATCTTAAAGAGCCTCTAAACTTTAATGGTATTTGTACTACTACATTTTAATGTTTTAAAATTTTCAGCTTTTCTTCACTTATTTTTTTTCAATCACTGTTACATTCTCTATTACGCAAATCATTGTGTATCTTCTACATTTGGTTCATTTTGTTTTACTCCTAAAATTAGTTTTATTTCAAAATCTCATCTCTACTGTATTTTTGGTTGTTGTTGCTAATGTGTGAGGAAAGAACTTGCAGTATAAAGTTGTAAAATAGCCCCCTGTAATTAGCTCCGTGAACAACAATTCATCCTTGACTGTGTCTGTTGAGAGTGCTTATCTTGAATGAGAGCTTTGAGGAACGATTAGCGTTTGTTTTATAAAGTATCATTTCTCCGGTTCTGAACCTGAACTGTTTTCAGGAATTTTACTTAAAAGTATCTAGAGCTTAATACGTAGGAAACACCTGTCTCACTTTGGGTATTGCAGAGCTTACTAAATGTAGAGGGGGAGACACAGCTGATGTTCCAGTTCATTATAAAGAGGGAGCTTAAGGGTATAGGGTACTTTCAGTCCTTATTTCAGTAGCTGTGCTCCCCCAAGCTCCTAGTGTGTTCTTCTGAGCTAAATGCAAAGTAGCAGCCAGTGCATTTTCCTGTTTTACAAACCCAGGACAAGGGCTTGAGCTGCAAGCTCTTGCCTATTTGGGGGCAGCAGCAATGATTGCCTTTGTAACTGCATTTTGATTAGAGCTTCTAAAAGCTTTTTGAGCTTGATTTGATTTATTGCTTTCTTTGTTTCTGTATGTAAAGGTCCTTTAAGATAAATGAAAAGGCCCTTAGAAAACACATTCTCTGTAAAGGATATTGCTGGTTAGTTCACTCCTAGCTTGAAGGTGTGTTCAGCTGAGCTAAGCTAATGGCTCTTTGCTGCCAAAAGGGGCAACCACACTCCCTCCCCAGTGACAACTCATTGACAACTCTTCTCTGAACCAGTTCAGCTTGCTGTCCCAGTAGGATATGGTTTCCTTTTCCTCTGGGCAAATGAGTTTGCCTCTGCTTTAGTTAATTGCATCAACTTGGCAATGGGCAATGAGTGCCTGAAATATTGCAAGAAAAGTGGCAGCAGCACATGATTCTGGGAGGGGCAGGTGTCAGGTAATGAAGGAAATTGGGAAATCACTGCATGGAAAGCTGTCTAGGAAGCCATTGGTGTGTAGTAGGAGCATACTGAGTCCTGAACAGGCCTACCAAATGTAGCACAGAGCTGACTTAAAGGTCTTTCACACTTTTCTTTACTTGGCCTCCTCTGTAGTGATTGAGTATAAGAGAATCAATTGTATGAAGATATTTTGCGATCTTAGTCAGGGCTGATTCAGAAAAACACATCTGCTTCTTTAAACCTCCTCTTTTCCATAGGAGGGTGCAACCTTGCTTCAAACTCTCATAAAAACGCCCCTCTTTTAACCTCTTCTGTGTTTTAAAGCTTTGGCCACAGGGGTGTGATAGGGATTGCAGTTTGCATATCACTTGGGTCACAGAAGCAGCGGTAGGTATTTTTACAGCTGGAATTCACAGTGTCTGAGTTTGGTTTGTTTGTTTGTTTGGGTTTTTTTCAATCTCATTCAGCTTTATTTTTTGTTTTTCTTTCCTGTTTTCCAGTGCACATTATTGGGCTTTACTGGCAGGACTTCCTTTCACATCAATGGGAATTACAAAACTCAACCTGAAACCCTGAAAGTGCCCCCAGAAATTACTTTTCTTATTGCATCCTATATGAAATATAGCAATATTTCCTTTTAAAGAAGAATTCTGTGACCTAGGGACTAGCTCTTGGCAAAGAAATAACATTGTCTTATTTTTCTTTTCTGCTTCCCCTTTTTCTTGCAGATATTTGAGAGAAACCAGGAGTTTGAAAGAACTAGATAAATTTGAACTCTCCAGGTCAGTCATTTTGTGCTTGGCTTCAGTGCACTTGACTGAACAAGTAAAGAATGTAAAATCAAACCAAGAAATCCAGTTTTATCTATATATCCTATTATATTTGTCATCATAGCAAAATCTGTCATGACTAGCGGAAGTTGATGGGAACATACACTGCTGCCTGTGTTTCTCCTCTTTGTTGTTAGTATCTATCTGCTTTCTCAGTGGTACACAAACATCCTGATAGAAATTGCACAAAACATAATTTGCCAAAATAAAAGCTTTAAAAGCGGAGTCCTTTATTTTCCTCAGAATCAGAAGGTCACTGTCCTGGTTTCAGCTGGGAAAGAGTTAATTTTCTTTCTAGTGTTTGCTGTGACAGGACTGTCAATAATGCATATTGTTTTAGTTGTTGCTATGCAATGTTTATACTTTTCAAGGACTCTTTTTGGCTTCCCATAGAAGGTGAGAAAGAGCACAGACAGAACAAGGGAATGGCCAATGGAATATTCCATACCATAGACATCATGCTCAGTATATAAATGGGGGTTGGCCAGGGGCAGCGATGGGAATCCACGATCACTGCGCAGGAAGGTACCAATTCACTGGGTGATGAGAGTGAGTTGTGCATTATTATTGTAACTATTATTTTCCTCTGCTTTTCTATTAAACTGTCTTCATCTCAACCCGCGAGGTTTTTTTCCTTTCCCTTTCCCCTCTTCTCCCACTTCTCCCTGCCCTTTCTGGGAGGAAGGGGGAGAACTGTGCAAGAAGCTGTGTGGTCCTAGCTGCTGGCTGGAGTTAAACCATGACAGTCACAGAACCGTTCTTAGTATCATAGAAAAGGATCTAATTAGAGAAGTTGTCTGTTGTCTATTTTATGGTGCACAGTACTCGTATCTCCTCTAAAGATAATCAGAAATGTCTGCCTTTATACTCCAAGATATCAGAGAAAGGATGTTGTTAAAGCAGGGTTTGTATAATTGTGAACCATACGATTTAGAAACAGAAAAGCTGTTTGGACTACACCTAGATCTTGACAAGATTTAATTTTTCAATTGGATTGTTTTCCTCAGGGAACATACTCTGAATGTTTCCAAAATTTATACTGTGTGACTATAAGGCACGTATTGTATTCATTTTATTCTCTAATCAAACTACTTTTAATTACCTGTGATCTAGGAAATGTATTTGATTCTCCAATTTATGTTCCTATAATTGTTAGAAAGTGATTTTCTCCTTGATCATTACACCTTAAAAACAAGCAGTTATCTTAATGTTCTCTGTTGATCTTGATCTTTTTTGTTCTTTCTTTTTGTTTGCCTCTAGTCCAGAGTCTTTACATTATGCATGGTAATAAATATCTAAGGACTTTGCTTACTGCAGGAATATTAACTGGCCAATCTGGGTCTCCCTGGCTGGTGCATCCCGGATGAGGTAAGAAAACAGGATCTTTTCAAAACCAGGCTAGAACCCTGTTTCAAGAAATCATGTTGAACACAAGTTCAACAGGGTGTCAACAGGCTTGCTGGTTGACGGAGGAAGGAAAATTTACATAAGTTAACAGCAGAAGACCTTCCTCTACCAGTAATAATGTGTTACTCTTTTCTTAACTGGCTTGATTGCATTATCTTCTTGGGCAGTATTTATTGCTAGGTGTCAGAAGGCTCCTCTTCTTTTTGATTCTGATGTTCAATGTATTTTAGAGAACAGTCTACACCTGCATTTCCTTCCTCTAGCTTCCTCATTATGTTGAGTTCTGAATGTGTATAAACTGCTGTCAATGCTATTTCTTGCCAGCATTTCTTCTCCTTTCACTATACAAATAATTTTGCATTGACTTTCATTTCCCAGTGACATTTCACTTGACTGTCTCCTCAGTACGTTTTTGACATTCTAACTTTTCCAGTTTCCTTCATATTAATATCTCTATTCTCTCACGTTTACGTCAGTGTTCTATCTAGCACCAACTAAATGCATGCAATTAAGGTGGCAGTTTCACACCTGTCAGATAATTGAATTAGCTCTGCTTAGAAACAGAAATCGACTGGATTCTGATTTCATAAAGTAATATGTTTTGATTGCAGTTTGTCAGCCAGTTTCTGAGGCTTATATGTCAACCAGGTTAAAATGCATTTATTTTTTTTCCTTTAAACGAAATGAATAGTAATGTTTTTCTCTTTTCTAGTGCATTCTCTTGTCCATTCCTTTTCATGAAAAGAAAGTGATTTGTAACCTACTGATGTAATTACTTTTTATATACCTAGGAGCTGTTTGTATCTGTAAAAATAGCAATATTGGTTTGGGAACGAACTCTGACGTTTAAGGGATATTGTGAGACTGGGCCAGAACTATGTGCTGTGCCAGTTTGCTTTTCACATGCAGTGAGAGAGAGCTCAAAAATAACCACCCCACTGGCATGTGAAGGCCCCCAGGCGTTTCCCAGCAGACAGGCAACTGGACTGTCTCAGCTTCACGGGCATCCTGGGGGCTGCTTAGCACATCAGAGAAGATACAGCTGGTGTGACCTGTGACAGAGGGAGGCGATAGTAGTGTCACAAACTAGAATCTGTTTCTTCGTATTCGGTGTTCATGTGTCTCAATGCTGGCAAAGCTTCCCTTGCCGGTAGTGTGATGGCACTGTGGGTGATGTGAGCTGTGATGGTTTTAGTAGTTGCAAATCTGGCTAATTTTATAAACACATGAAGGAAGGAATGGATATAGAGGAAGGTCTAATGATAAGCTATACAAGCAATAGTTCAATTTGTATGCTAAACTAAATTAAATTAGATTTATTATTCCCCTCTAAGTTATGTTTGTCATGGAAATAAAAACACAATTTTCTTGATGTCTCTAGTTATCTTACAAATAAGACATTAGAGCTAAAATGGAAGGGAGAAGGGGAAAGTGGAAAACATTGTTTACAAATATGCGAACAGCTGTTTTGCAAGCAGAGAATGCTGCAAATTCCCATCATTAGCTCTGTATTTTCTTGCAGAGTGAATGCTTGACAATTGTCTTATCCTAACAATATAATCATCAATATGATTCTCCTGCTGATCAGTTTATAGCTCAACTTATTGATACTGCAGACTGTTTTGGCAGGATAACTTGTCTCAGGCAGGACAGATTTGATAATATTTGAAAAGCTGGATTTAGTTAGGTATCATCAGCTGTTTACAAACTGAAATTTAAAGAAAGTAGAACAGTTCTTTTGCTTCGCTGTTTAGCTGGATATTGCATGATGAATACTGTATATATGCTGAATAGTCCATTCAGATGTTTTAGTAAATTCACTTTGCCTTTTTTTCCTAGAAAAAGGCATCAGAATCCCCAGAGAGGCAAAATTATCATGGATATTATTTGCAGTTCATGGGTTGTCCAGTTCTATTAGTTTTTACTTTCATTTTACCACTGATGAACCTTCAAATCCTTTGCATAGTGAAGAGGCTAATATACTTCATTACGCCAGAAAATGTGACTTTCATCTACGGATAGCCTTAATGCCTTGCTAAAGCTGGTGGGAATACAAAGTAAAGGAGGAATGAGAGACTTGGAGACAACTGAAGCTACTCTTTACTATGCTAGGACCTAGAATTTTAAAAATGGCCTAAAATGCCCATGAGTTAGACATTGCCCACGCTTAAGACACTGTTTGATGAAAGGCAAAAGAACACAATCTAAAGTCAGGAATGCAGACTCACAAACAGCACTGTGGCATTTGAATGGCTCAGAAAAGCAAGTTAGAAAACCCTGAATGTTGGTCAAAATGCCAGAGAAAATGCAGAGCATGAGACTATGTCTTAAATCTTCTCTCCAGATATCAGAAACTTATCTGTTTCCAAGTATGAAGACTAAAAGCCTTCCCAACACAGATACACATTGGCGTTTGTTTTGAAAGACTGAGCAGATCTTCTTTCTTTCCATCAAGGCAGATGTTGGCAATACAACAGTTCTGCCAATTAACATGTTTTATCTAACGATTTGCAGTAAGGGAAGAACAGAGGAGAGTAAGAAAGCCTCTTCAGTCCAGCAATTAGGACCTTTACCTTGGGGGGGGGTGGGAGCATGGGGTGAGGGAGGGGAATCTTGTCTTCCAGTCCTGTTTTCACAACCATTTATGGATTTGAGGTGGCCATTGAGAAGAATGTAGATTGTCCTGTAAGCATGAACCAGGGTCTGGATTTCCTTATCCTACATTGGTGTCCCAACCATGAGAACATGGACTGAGGTTACTCCTTCAATTTTCTTTCTCTTAGGCTTCTGTTGTGGTGGGTTTTTTTTTGTTTCGTTTGTTTGGTTTTTTTCCCATGAGAGGCACAGTTAAAAATGCAAAGTGAATTCACCTAGCTTAAACTGATGACCTGGTGACTGGTGACTTTTTTTGAAGAGATGGAAGATGGGCAGGACATGAAAACCAAATTTTACCATTCCTGGCTAAGTATTTGAATGATGAAGGTATTATCTACAAGGCAGGCATTGTTTAAAATAAATAAACAAATAAAGCGTTTTCTGAAGTGCTTGTTTTTTGTCCTGATTAAGGGACACGTCAGATCAGTCACCGTGCCCGACCCTGCCCAGATATCAGAAAATGGCCACGTGTCAGCCCTCCTGCCCATTTCTTTGGCCTCCTGGGCGCTGCCTGGCAGCCCCCTCCTACAGGTCCCCGACGGGACCCTTCACACATATGTCACCAGAGGGGGTTCACCTGCTGGGGCAGCTGATGCATGTCTGAGCAGAAATCCCACCTGCAATGTAGCAGGCCAGAAAGAAGCAATTGTGGGTGAGGCAGGGAGCTATGCTGGCTGAAAGGCATCTTTAAAAGTGCAAAGTAGGGTTATTTCCTAGGTCAGGGAAATAATAGGGTTATTTCATTGCTCAGGGAAACAAGGCTTTCTCTATGTTCTTTCAAGATCATATTTTTGGTACGATCCCATTTGCACCATCAGGTTATCTTACTGGCATCAGGAGGGTAAGGTATCAGGCCAGGAGACAAAAGGGTCTCAGTGAGTGCCGTTCCTGTAACGTACAAGGTGTGATTTAATTTTATAACTGAAAACTGTTTGTTTCATGTATAGATATTTTACATATATATATTATGTCGTGCATTACATTTATATAGAGACGGCAGCAGAAATTCTATGTCAGACTATGAAAATGCGGGTGTGCTGGTGTGCTTCTGCTCACTCTGTTTCCAGAGAAGGTGTGTGTGTTTGAAAATGCGTCTACGGTTTACTGGGGTCTGTGCCATTCTATGTGCAACACGTTTCTCTATGTACTGTCACCTTGTTAGACACAGTGTCTTTATTTGCTTCAGTTTGTCCAAGCACTTGCTCTACTTGCATCATTTAACTCACTCTGATTTCCCTAGAGCTTCTAAAGACTTCTTGGTGATGGGATGACACTTAGGACACCTTGTAAGGTATATTTTAATACTTTGCTGAATCTAGACCCATTTATTAGTATGTACACTAGATTAACCATTTCTCCTTAGTCTTCTTACATAATAATACTACTGGTAACCATGCTGCTCTGATTGTCTGTGTTCCTCAAGAGTTTCAATAAGCTGTTAATTTGGCTTATTTTTTAAAATTTGTGCTTTTGCCATGAAAGAAAAAATTAACAGTGAGCAAGATGCTTTAAGCTGATACAGTCGTTACTGTTAGAACGTTTCTCAGGGCTTAATACTTCAAATAAAAGCTGTAAAAAGTGACAAATAAGATGTGGGTCAGCACATAACCAGCAAACACACATCTCAAAATAAGATTTTGTCAGTTCAATCAGGCTCAGATGGATTCAAAGAGTGAAACATCCAACTCAAATGTTTCTTCTGTTTCTGAAACACACAGATTCTAAATGGCAAAACGTGTCTTTTTCTCATTCCTTTGACAGATAATTTTCTCCATAGCTGCAATGTCTCTGAGTGGGAAATTTAGTCCAGGTCAACATTCTTACCTGCTGACTGTTTGTCTTCTGCACCAAAAAAAATACAAATTGCCTGCCTTCAAAACAATAATTTCTAACATAGTATTGGTATTGAGTTTTAATGGATTGAAGGTTTGTTGATTTTTTTTTTTTTTTTTGTCAACTGAGCTAGTTTAGCTTATTAAAGGGTTGTTACACCTTGCCAACCTTTACTTTACTGTGACAATCTAAATCTTCTTAGCATTTGATATGAGGTTAATTTTTTTCTAATTGTTTCAACCATTTTTTCTCTGGTTCTCCATCCTTTTTAAATGAATAACTTATCTGTCTTGCGTTCCTCTGGGGTGAAATTCATCCTCGATTTGTCTTTGTTTGATACATTTGGAACCAAAGTACATAATGTGCTCCTAATGGCATGTGTTAGAGATTTCAATAGTGGGATATATTTTTATCTTTGAATGCCCAAAATGTAAGTGAAAGAAGTCTTTCTGATTCCTGTGCAAGTAAGTGTAGACTTGCACAAATTAATGTTATCTAAGTTTTGGTAAACAAGAAAAATAAGGAAATATCAGTGAGATTTTCCAGGGAAAAAAAGATAAAGCCCAAACAGTACATTATGAGAAATATGCATCCTGAAACACAGAGATTTCCAAGCCCTAAAAATTAAAAAATTCAGAGTGTGTGAGAAACTCTCCAGCTACCTCTTTGCCTGCACACTTTCCTATTATCTGTCATAGCTGATTTACTTTTTCTAGAACCTGTCAGGTTCTAACATCCGTGTTGCAGTGGTACACATGGCAGAATGTATTTACATCTGAAGGTCAGTACTGTAATCAGCGCTTTCCAAATGTTTTTGAGTTTCACAACTGACTTTCTCTGTTTATACATACTAATTTTTTTTTCCTGACAACCGGCTAATCAAACTCAACCTTGCAGATGTAGCAAGCAAAACACCAATGGTAACTAATGAGGCTTCTGTTCTGATTGTGCTCACTGCTGATAAGCAGGAACTTTATCCTTGGGAGCACCAGTTTCTGTCAGAGGGCTTGGCTGCAGAAGCTTGTAAAATCTCTTGACCCGTGAAATTTACTACTTATTGCTGAATTTCAGGGAGAGCGAAGCACCAACTCAGTAATACGGTAATGCTATGCAGTGTCATCTCCTTGCTTTATGTTACATTCCCCTCATTTGTACACCAAAACCTCATATTTAATGTCTTAGCTACAGCCTCATACTGGCTTTTTTTCCCCTTGTTTTTGTAGCGTTATGCTCAATCTGATCTCATTAGCTGCCTCTCCTTTGTATTGCATCTGTACTGTAGATCTGTACAACTGTACTGTGTAACTGTAGCTTGTTTTTCATTTCATGGTGCCTAGCTTTGTATTTTGGGAGTTCTGAAGGGCATGTTGTTCAGGTGAGCCTGTCTTACAGGGTATCCAGGCTGGCCAGTTTGAACATCACCAGCTATAGTGTTCTCAACATTATTAGTTTTACAGTGATACAGTGAGCTTTGGCACCATTTGCAGAATTTATCTACCGTTGCCTTTTCATATTTTCTTCAGAAAAACAGAAAATACAATTGTGTTTTAATATAAGTTTTAATTAAATGGTCATATCTGGGTTTTGGAGTTTGGTTTTTTTTTTTTTTGGTTGGTTGGTTTGTTGTTTGTTTAGTAGGACCAGTGAGTTGTTTAGCATACAGGAAGAATGGTGTTCACCATTCATGACCAGCTATTTAATTTTTCACTTTTATCTTCTTCATTCAGTATTTGGCCTTATATTTTATTTATTTCAAATTACAGGAATGCGCACTGAAGCTGGAATTATTAATTTCCTCATGGACTTTACTGCAGTACTCAGTATAGTGCGTCATGGTTTTCTCGGTGCTTCTGAGGCATTTATTTGAATACATTTCCAACAAACTCCTCTGAGGTACAATGTTATGAATATTCCTGTTTTACTGAGAAGGAACTGAGATACATGAAACTGAGACTGCAGTTTCACAAGAAGCTGAGATGATGCACTGTTTGGGTTTTTTTTCTTTCTTTTCACTTGTTAGGCCCTTTCATGAGTCAATTCAGTTTGTTATATAGAAAACTATATTTTTTTTCTCGCCACCTGGGTAAACTTCCTGCTATATTAGAGTGTTTTACAGGCTCATGGAGAGGTTTCAGGAGGAGAAGTGATGGTGGGAGTGGGGTTCTCTACCTGTCAAGCAAGGTGGGCAGTTAGTTAGATTTGTTTACCTGTATCTCTTCCAACCTGATCACAAGATTAAATGCAGCATGGAAGGAGCTGTGTTCAGAGCCATCACTGAGCTTAAGGGCCAGTTGTTTCCACAAGCTGTTGCTGCATGTTTCAACAATTAAGAGTGCATATAGGCATATGGTGCTGTTTAAATATCTAGGTACGTTATGTAACCTTATTTAGTCTGCAAGTTGTTATGTACCTGTCTGCATTGTTGTGTTTTGAATTAGATTTTCTTTTTTCACATTTCAAACTTCGGAATGATGCTTTTTAATTCAGTGGGGTTTTTTTCTTCATAGGTTTCTGCCGCAGTTGAGGATAACAAGATGAAGAGGGAGCAGTACATGTTCCAAATCTCGTTTCAGCTACCTCATCCAAAAGTCCCAAGAACAGAAGTTTTTAACACGAGAGGTGCTTATTGATAGAAAGCGAATCAGACAATGTTTGGACTGAGATACTGCCAAGACAGAAAATGCTGATAAGAGAGATGAACCCCAAATACTCATCTCTCCCTGCAATATATTCGGGTTATAGGTTGTTCTTGTATCATCTGAAGGTATTTGACTTTTTTACCTAGTGGTAAACAAGTGAGTAAAAGATTAGTTCTTTTCTATCAGTAACTTAGTGCCTTTGTTTCCTGATAACCTATTCGCTAAAACACAGAAAAATCTCTTACTGTCTTTTTGACTCCTGATTTCCATCAGAACTGAAGGTTCATGCCTGATCTGGTGCTGGTGTTGCCTTGGCCCGTGGTGACATATGTACCTGTAGGCAGACGGTGGCTTCAGGCCCCACAACCTCTGTGACAAACACAGAAGAATCTTGAGTGTTTCTAGACATTTAGTCATAACTTTTTACTTTTGGCTGATGTTGGTGATGAAGAGGTGAAGCTGAGTCTCCTGTGACAGCAAGATTGCTTTGAGGACCACAGGTTACTTCTGTTCCCACCAGGTGGGTGAACTAGTTCAGCTGTCTCTTGTGTGAGACTGAGCACAGTAACACGGCTAATGACATTTTCAAAGCTCTCTAAGGAGCCACGCTGTGCTGTTGAAAGTGCCCAACTAGAACAGACTGATCTGTCTTCCGAAGCATAGCAACTCTTCACAGTGAGTTCACACAATCAGTCAACAGCATGCACTATCTGGGGATGACTCCTTTGAGATAGGTCAGCTGTCAATATCACAATTGTGTGAAGAATGCATGGTTAATTACCACTACTGAAGAGTGAAATTGCCACTAATGAGAGCTGAAATCGGCTTCGGGGATTTGCTCAGTACCACCCTAGATCGTTTTGGCAGATGCTAGGATGGGATCTATTTCTCCAGAGGGCACAAAGTTACAGGAACTGTATGTTAATTCTTCTGGTTTCTCCTTGTTCACTTTTACACATTCTAACTCTTACAAAGCTCTACAGATAGAAGCTTTTTCTGTGATCCTTACTTATTTTTACAATGTACTTATCTTATGCTCTGAGTGAGAGAGGGTCCTTCAGAGAAAAATAGCCTACAGTCATAATGAAAGCTGTATTTGTTATTGTCCCTATCCTGCTGAGGTAGGTAGATGTTATCTTGAGTGCTAGGTTTATTGCATCTCATTTTACGCAGTGAAAGAGGACAGTTTCTAAGGGGGCTGCCAGCCAACCAGAAAATCTCTTTATAAAAAATCCTGGACAGCCCAATGGATTTCTATACATTGAAAGTCTGGTTATTTCTTTCCTACATGAATAAAACTTAATGAAAGTGAAAATGTTTTAGATAATATCTGTCATTTTTGAATGTTTGTAAGGTCTAGCTTTATATGAAAAATACTTGCACTGCTTCAAAAAAGCTGGGGATAGCTGCTCTCAGATGGAAAAGAGGAACGTTTTAGCTTTGTGCAAATGGTAAATAAAATTTCTGGCAGCATCTGTTTCTTTAGTCTTCAGGAACCAAAGGGAGTGTAGCAAGTCTTCCAAAGGATGTAGCAGGCAAGTCTGTTTAGTCCATGGCACAAAAATTGCATAAACATGGCTGCTCCCCTCGAGTCCTTCCTCTTCCTGCTGTATCCTTTTTTAGGCCGAGTTTCCCAGCACAGTGTTTGGGAATACTGACAAAGTTGCCTCTGTTGTGCTCAACACAAGCAGTCATGTCTAAGAAATTACTTTTCCTCTGTTAAGTGCAATTTGACTAACTAATGACGGGAAACAAAGCGGAGATCTTTTGTTAAGTCCCTGTAGCCCTACATCCTCCCTAGTCATGAAGGATCCTTTTAACCAGTGGTGTCTGTAATGCTTTTTTGCTGGTGGGGATATCAACAGGACATTTCATAGTAGTCACATGCAATAGAGTTTTAAGAGGACAACATCATATAGGATAAGAACAGTATAGGTTATTCACCATCAAATTAATATGGAAAAGATGGAAATATTTATTTGGTACTTATTGGAAGCAGAAAAGTTGTCAGTTATCTTGTGAAGAACCTTTTCAATTTGTCTAAAGTTCCCCGATTTGTGCTGTTCCGGAGCTGTCACATTCTTGTCCCTGTGAACTCATGGACAGCCAAAGGACTCGCTTTTGAGGGCCACTGGGCAGGCATAAGATGCTTCTTGTACCTGTGTCTTGGGTTGCCAGGCTTGCCTGCACATGTGCCATGCTTGCCTAATGTGAGAGGAAAAAAAATTCAAAGATTTTACCAAGGGTCATTAACCAAGGGTCTCCCTGTCTCCAAGGTAAGACCTGCCTACTGGTTTTACTTAGCTGCAGAGAGAGGAGAAATTAAGTGCTTAAATAAGTAAAAACAAAGACAACCCTCTCTGCAAGCCTTATAGAGTTTGGGTTTTGTGGTTGTTTTGTTTCTTTTGCCTTTTGTTAAGGAAAAGCGTAACAATCTGAACTTGATACAACCATTTCTGGTAAAATAATTTAAATTCTCCTTAATATTCTCTAATATTCTCTAATATTCTCTGGGGTGCATGTTTAGTAATAGTATTTTTTTAATGTCTACATTTTACATCTAGTGTTAGTGATACATCTGCTTTCATAGAGGAGAACTTAATGTTGTAAATGGTCGTCTCCACTAAAGGAGAACCTGGGAAGTTATGTCTTTTTCAGTAGTATGCAAATCTGATATAATCTCTTTCTCTTTTAACTTAGGTTTTATTGATTTTTTTTCCCCACGCCATTATAATAATGTGCTGTCTAAATAAAGATGAGCCTTTGTTGTTTTTTTTCTTCACAGTTTATGTTAGCACTAGAAATGGCTTAAATTCTTTCCACAGGAGGTGAACAAGATAATTCTAATGACAGTTTACACAGGGCTCACCCTCTGTCCTTCTAACTTAAAATAGTTCACATGCACTATATATATATACATGCATTTGCTACTGTAAAACTTTACATTGATATTATCACCACTAAAAGTCATCGTAGCCAACACCGAGTAAACACATGATGACTGGAGGGGACATGTGAGTCTTATTTATTTATTGTGTGTATATACATATACAACAAGTTTACCTGCACACAGGGTTGTCACCTGCTTCCCACACCCCCAATATATATCGTTATATGTTCCTCTGGAGTATGAAAAAGTCTTCTAGTAGTATATTACTAATGCAACTCCAATCTGTCATGTTGTTTACTCTTTTCTTATCTTCTTCATGGAAGGAGAATTTTATTTGTTGTAGGTTTCATTTTGATACAAGTCCTTTAGAAAACAAATACCCTGCTGTGTCTGTCAGGGAGGACACATCAAAGAAGACACTTTGCACTTAAAAGACAGTGAAGTTTGCAATAGTTCTTAGTTCTTTTCAGATTTAATTCCAGAAGTTTGAATCTGCTGAAAGCTCAAAAATGCAAAAATTATTTAGCTTTTGTGGGAGAAAGTGCCCTTTACCTGGAGAGTGCAATTACATAAATAAGCCCACAAAACTGGTCGTATTTTAAATGGTCTGCATTCTCTTCTGGTTACTGATGGAATTTCATAGCATCATAGAATACCAGGTTGGAAGGGACCTCAAGGATCATCTGATCCAACCTTTCTTGGCAAAAGCATGGTCTAGACAAGATGCCCCAGCACCCTGTCCAGCCGAATCTTAAAAGTGTCAAATGTTGGAGAATCCACCGCTTCCCTGGGGAGATTATTCCAATGGCTGACTGTTCTCATTTTGAAAATTTTTCCTCTTGTGTCCAATTGGAAACTCCCCAGGAGTAACTTGTACCTATTACCCCTCCTCTTTTCCATGTGACTTCTTGTAAAATGGGAGTCTCCATCTTCTTTGTCACCACTCTTTAAATACTAGAACATGGTGATAAGGTCTCCCCTAAGCTTTCTTTTCTCAAGGCTGAACAAACCCAGTTCTCTCAGCCTTTCCTCATATGGCAGGCTTCCTATTCCTTTCATCATCTTTGTGGCCCTTCTCTGGACCCTCTCCAGCCTGTCCGTATCTTTTTTGTATAGCAGGTACCAAAACTGAACACAGTATCCCAGGTGTGGCCTGACAAACACTGAGTAGAGTGGGATAATGACTTCGTTATCTCTGCTGGTGGTGCCCTTGTTGATGCAACCCAGCATCCTGTTGGCTTTCTTTGCCACAGCAGCACACTGTTCACTCATATGGAGCTTGTTGTCCACCAGGACCCGCGGGTCCCTTTCCACAGAGCTGCTCCCCAGCTGGGTAGATCCCAACCTGTGCTGCACTCCTGGATTATATTTTCCCAGGTGCAAGACCTTGCACTTGTCCTTGTTGGACTTCATAAGGTTCTTGTTAGCCTACTCTTCCAGCCTATCCAGGTCGTCCTGCAGGATCTCCCTTCCAAAGTGTCCATTTTCCCACTCAGTTTGGTGTCATCAGCAAACTTTATCAGGGTACACTTTGATACCATCATCCAGATCACTTATGAAGCTATTAAACAGTGTTGGTCCCAGTATCAGTCCCCAGGGGACCCCACTTGTGACAGGTTGCCAGTTTGAAAAGGAACTATTTACCACCACTCTCTGGGTGCAGCCTGTCAGCCAGTTCCCCACCCACCGCACTGACCACTTGTCTAGACCGTAATGCATTAGTTTCTCTAGGAGGAGGCTATGGGAAACCATATCAAAAGCCTTGGAGAAATCCAGGTAAACCATGTGAACTGCTTGCTCCACATCAACCAAGCAGGTTACTTTGTCATAGACGACGATCATGTTTGTCAAGCACAATTTGCCCTTGGTGAATCCCTGCTGGCTTTTCCCAATCACGTGCTTTATTTGACTTGTGAAAGCCCCCAGGAGGATTTGTTTCATAACTTTCGCAAGGACTGAAGTAAGACTGATGGCCCTGTAATTTCCTGGATCCACCTTTAAACTCTTCTTGTAGATGGGGGTGACATTAGCACTCTTTCAGCCTTCTGGGATGTCCTCTGATCTCCATGACTTCTCAGAGATTGTGAAGACTAACCTCGCAATGATGTCAGCCAGCTCTCTTAGTACCCTCGGGTAGATATTGTCAGAGTCCATTGATGTGAAGGCATCAAGATCCTGTAGTCATTTGCATACCAACTCTTTCTTCACTGATGGTGGGTCTGTGTTTGCATCAACCTGGATTTTTGTTCCTGAGGCCTAGGGCCCAACAATGCTGGTAAAGGCAGCGGTGGAGAAAGTGTTGAGAACCTCTGCCTTTTCAGTGTTGTTGGTGACTAATTCACCTCTTCTGTTTAACAGTGAGCCAGTATTTTCCTTCTGTTTGTTCTTGTTGTTTACGAGCCTGAAGAACCTTTTCTTGTAGTTTTTGACATCTCTGGTGAATTTAAATTTGAGTTTTGCTTTTGCTTTTTTTACTGCATCTCTGCACACCCTGGCAATGCCCTTGTAGTTCTCAATGAGAATTCATCTGCTTTTCCGTCGCTGGTACACTTCTCTTTTGGGTTTGAGCAAACTCAGCAGCTTTCAGTTAAGCCAAGAAGGTCTCTTGCTCTGCCTATTTCCCTTACCTTTAAAGGAGATGAACAGTTTTTGTGTTTCCAGTAGACCATTCTTGAAAAATTCCTAGCACTTGCTAGCTCCTTCATCCTCCATGCTTCCCATGGAATCCCTCCCAACTAAGCTCTAAGCGAGCTGGAATTTGCTGAAATTTGCTGTTCTGAAATCTAAACCCTTTGTCTTTGTTCTTTTGGTCTGTCTGGCCATTAAAATAGTGCACGTGTTGATTTTTCTGCTAATTAGTTTAGTGTGATTGTGACAAAGAGGAAATGTGTATTATCGCACATTTATCCCATTGCAAGTATTTTTTTTTATTGCAAAGGACTTGATGTGCTACCACTAAATTTTATTCCAAGAAGTAATGACATGACTTTCTTGCTATGGTGAATAGACTTGCTCTCTGTTAGAAGACTCTAGTGATTAATGCTAATCTTTAGCCACTCCAGTTTTCTCAAAGCTGCAAATACAGGAACAGTATCTGCTTAAATTCTGAACTGGTAAATTAATCTCTTCTTTATAACTTTCAGTGTTGGTGATCATGTTTGTACTTTAACTTTATTGCTCTATTTACTGTCTTAATTTCCTCTCTATGTCTCTCTTTCTACATCTTTCTGTTTCTATGTCTCCTCCCTTACACCACCCTCCTAAAGTCAAGTGCCTATTCTTGGTACAGATTCTTTGATCGTCATAGTGTATGGAAATTCAACCTGTGAATTATGAGTCAGATTTTTGTGTGGCTCATTAAATGACCAGTTCAGAGTGCTCCTGTTCATTCACTTAGTTCTCATACGCAGTGCATCATGCTATTCAGTGTCTGCCAAATGGACTGGATTAAATCCTTAGGTTTTCGTTTAATTTGCCACTATCAGTAGGCATTCTCTATAGCCATTAGGCATTTTTTTGTTTCTCAGTTCCAGTTAAAAAGTGTGTGTATTCTGCTCTTTCTGGTTAGTTTGTGAGCCAGCAAAATACTAATGGATAAGAAACTCTTCTGAAAATTAATTTTTGCAATTATTACAAAAGAAAGCACTGCTAGCCTTGTGTATCAAACTTAAACTTTGTTAGACATACAGGGTGGATCTGAAAAGTAGTAATAAAACTCTCATATTCATAAGTCATTCAACAGATATGCATACTGGTAGATAATGATCTAAAAATGCACTTGACTCTACTTAACCTCCTTTACTATAGGATATGGGTTTTAGTTCTGCTGCTTTTAGCAGAGCACGTGCTCAGAATTAAACATATGTTTGGGTTCCTAGTTCAGTGAACATCAATTTTGGTATGCATTTAAGTATAATGAGAGGCAAAATATGGTCAGTTCAGTCATAACTGGGCTATACTTCAGTACTGTCAGTGGTCATTGCAAGTTCAGAAACATT
The DNA here is from genome assembly GCF_963924245.1 of Chroicocephalus ridibundus. Classification (NCBI taxonomy): domain Eukaryota; kingdom Metazoa; phylum Chordata; class Aves; order Charadriiformes; family Laridae; genus Chroicocephalus; species Chroicocephalus ridibundus. The sequence goes on from NC_086285.1 coordinate 106,598,312, forward strand.
TATTTCATAGGGCTATGACTTACCAGCTTTTGATTTCTATCTGTTTACTACTTCCTTTTAAACCAGTGATCTGTGTTGGAGCATTAATGTTATTGTTAGTAAAGTATTAGTATGACTATTTGAAAACTCCTGTTTCTAGGCTATTTACTAAACAAAATAATGGCGTTAATTTATTTTGTGCTGTTTTACAGAGAGAAGACTTGTCTTTTCAGGAGCTGCACAGGTCCAAGGGGGTAGTGGTGGAGAGTTGTTGGTATTTTTATTTCTTCTAGCTATTCCTGAGGAATGGATGCTATTTTTTTCTGCAGCGGAAACCTCTAGAGGAACTTTCACTAGGGTAATGCAGCTATGTAACCTAAACATTAATTAAGGCCTGGTATAGAAATACAAGTTAAGTATTCTCCATAATACTGCTTTTAAGAATTTCTTTCAATTTTTTTCCATGTTCCCTCTGTTTTTCCCAATTGTACATTTCGTGTTTCAGTTTTGTATTTTCCCCTCTATTTTGACTTTCATTTAGGCTTAAGTTTCCCCATTCTTCCTTGTTTCCAAACTTATGGGGTTTTGGTTGTTGGTTTTTTGTAGTTGTTGTTGTTGTTGTTTTTTTTTTTTAAATGAAAGCAAAGGTTGTTGGAACATAATCAGAAAAGCATTTCCTTTGCCACCTCCTTTGCCAAGTAGGAAGAAAAACCTACTGAATGTCCATGGCATGTAAAATGCTGTAGCCTAGAATGAATCATTTTTAGCAGCCTTGATAAAGTGGGAGATGTTCTGCTTCAAACTGGAACCATCCACCTACTTTTGTTCATTACGTCAACACTACTCCGTTCTCTACTCTGAACTCTGAGAGCTACTTATTCACCCACATGGTTCATCTACAGAAACCACTCTGAAAGGTTTGTTCCTTACCCTATAATCTTTGATACTTTTTACCCATTTTGTGTCTTCAGCTAATTTATATATCTTTTTTAATGAAGTAAGTTATGTTAAATCATGTCAATATATGATTTGGCTTGAAGCGGCAAAATTCTAAAAATTCAGTTTTGAGTAAATCCCCACTTCAAAATAAGGATTTTGTATAATTTCATGTCAGATATTACAAATAGGCTTTAAATAGCGTATTTCATATTTCAATTATTTGACAAATTGCCATCTTACTATATTTTTATTGTGAAAATGGTGTAATTCAGTTTAGAAACAAAGAGTTAATAGTCTTTAATCTTCTTTTCTCAGGGGTCTTTCTTCCCATTTTGTAAAGGCAATGAAATGAGACGTTATTAACAATTGCAGAAAAGAATAACATGAAGTGTGCTTTTGAGAAACAAGTGTGAAATCTCCTGTATGTGACCTTTTTTGTATTGAATTTTTGTTGAGTATCCATAGATCTCTCCCATATCATTTTTCCCTGCTCTTTCTTAATTTTTAAAACAGCTTGCCACTTAGAAAGGACTGCAGCCTCTAACATGTTCGCACACTCTCGCTTGCAACAAATCTGGTAGCTGCAGTCTTCACAGCTGACAGTTGCTGGGAATTACACGTGTTGCCCATCTCTGCCGTCCTCTGAGGCTGTGTCTGTGCTGCTGTCCCTGCTGTCCGTCCAGCTAGTGCATCCATTCCCAGGGGCCAGCTCGTTCTACTTGGAGCTGGTTCATCACAGCAGGCAGTCCGATGTGTTGGAAACCCAAACCCTCCACCCCCAAAAACACTAGGTAAAGCAAGCCTGCCCTAACAGTAAAAGAGGAATCTTATCCTGAACTACATGCTGTGATGGCTATACTGCTCATATTCCTTATTTAGCAAATAGGGTGTTTCTGCACGAACACAGTCAGAGCAGCTGCTGAAGCGCAGTCAGTTCTCAACACAGGTTAAAAGCCTCTGGCACAATTCAGCCACTGATGTCCCATGTACGATTCTCGAAAAGGGCCCCTTGAACATCAGCTGTCCCAGGTGCCTGGGCTGAAGGACATATTTCACTCAGATGGACACAGCTCTTTTAGGGCACTGTCATACTATTTCATCCCTTTTGTGTGGTGTAAAAGGGTGAGAGTACGGATGACTATGTACTCTCTGCTTTCTAATTCACTGGCTTTTCAGAGAGAAAACGTACCTAGATGAGTTCCCCCCAGGCACCTAAATAAGCAGTTTGACAGTAAAAGTTGTGGACTGCTGAGCACATCTGGAAGATAAGTGCATAAATTGTAAAACCAATCCTACAACCGCATTTAATCTGTCCTACATATGTGCCAAAGTCTTCCCTCTTCCCATGCTAATGCTTTCATAATTCAGGGCTGTAATTCACCTGGGGGTCGCTGGTGCTTTGTCAACGTTTAATTGTTCTAATTACTTAATTATCTGCTCTGGTGAAGTGGTAAAGCCTTGACATTTCACATTTTCCCTAGGAATATGCATCTGTGGGATATATCAATCTCTGTATTTGGTAAATACAGGGAAAAATAATTCAGTTAATCCAGTCTTTCAGCGGCAATGTCTATATTGTTACTGATTCCTTATATTGGGCCATGGGGTCACTTAGTTTTCTTAGCCTGTAGATCTTTGTGAGAGGTTTCCTCTTTAAAATGAATCTGCTTAGTTTCGAATTTGCTGGTGAAACAGGAAGACTGAAAAGGATGTGTTGAGCGATATTTTTGCAGGCTAATCCAATTAAACTGGAAAGTCACTTTACAGTGGGTTCCTTTGAATGACAAGTGAGAAGCACAGCCTCATCAAGCAAGAAAGCTATCTTGTAGACAGACTATTAATTTGATGTTCAGAGATCATAGCAGTCACTGGTGAATGACATTTTAGGAAGAACTGTAATAGATGATGTGATTAAATCTTTGTATTTCAAAAGTTGGCAAAAAATGTATTTTTCTGCAGTAAGTAAGCTTTTGTTTGCACGTTATGGATTTTCATTGCAGAAGCAGGGAAAGTAAGTTTCAGTCAGGTTAAGCTTTTGTGTAGTAAACGCTTTTGTGGTAAAGAAAAATGGAAGAGATGAGGACAGTAAATGCTACTTACTATTAAGAATGATTTCTTAAATGTTTCTTTTGTTTTTCTTCTCTGAGACTGGGAAACGAAATGTTCAATGTTTGCTTAAATGTTTTTCATAGCTGGGGGATGCCAGTTGTTAAATGGAAGGTACTAGAGAAAAATGCTTTATGAGGTAGTTTTTGCTTCAGTTTTTGAAATTAAAATTACTCTTGAGAAGCTGCAGAAGACTTTGTGTTATATTTGACTGTAGAAACAAAAAGACATGTAGAAGATAGTACAGTTCTACTAATAGTAGTAAAGTAACGCCTGTGCACTTACCATAATGCGGACAAGTACCGCTTATTTTCTGTTTTCTTTCACTGAAGGCAGACGATCATTTTATTTCATCAAGAAGATTTACTTGGATGACAGCATTAAAGGGAGGGAGTGCAAAAAGCATTGCTTTATAAGAAGAAAAATATTGTACAAGTTCTGTTCAGTTCCTTGGAGAATTTCAGTAGTTGTAGTTGTAATTACCAGCACTCATGAAACCAAGTCAATAAGCTCCTGAAGATCTGTGTCCCTCACTCCCTCTCTTTCTCCCTCCCTCCTTGACTCTCTCTGTATGTAAATAGGCAGTGTACCTGTTGTAATGGTAATCATGTACTTTTGCCTCATGTTAGCACCCTGTGTCGTCAGAGAGAGAGAATTAATTCTTTTACTGATGACCAGTGTACAGTAATAAAGCTACAGGGGCAGTAAGAAAGCTTCTTATTGTGAGGGCTTCGTGTAGAAAATCTGTTGATTATTTGGACAAGAGAAATCAAATACAAAGAGAACAGGTAATGCCAGAGAAGAAGCTGGAAAACGTGAAATACCTCAGCTTTCACCAATACTGTTGTGATTTAGGCCTAAGGAACATGTTTCTTGATGACAATCTTAATTTTCTAAGTCTCAGTGTAAGCAAGTGAGATAAAGCTCTGGAACGGGATTGGTAAATGTGCGTCTGAAGCTTATTTAAGCCACTGAGAGATTTCCTGAGGGGTCTTCAGAAAGCCACTTGCCCAGTCTATGCCATATTTTTTTTCAGTTTATTAGGACGTTATGTATTAGTGTGTAAATTACCTCCTGAAGATAGTATTTACAGATGAAAAGTTTATATTAAAGTGTAGATACTACTATTTACATAATTTATTACATTTTAAAGAGTACTTTTTTTTTTTTTTAAATTAAGCTATTGCAAGTTCTACAGGCTAGCTATGTTCCTGATGTAAAAGTGGGATTTGTTGTGAGACACAGAAAGGGTGAAGAGTTACTTTTGCTGTTAATACTTCTAGGCTGGTGAAGCTAGAAATGCTTTTTGAGCTCTCAGGTCTGACTACAGCTTGATTAGGGCAAATTTTGCTGGACACCAGCTCCCATCTTTTTGGCACTTTTATTTGTGTGGGGAAATGGCTCATGTGCTTCCTTCCCACCTTCCCATACCCTTCTTAGAGTAGATGTGTCTGAACGTTGCAGTTTTGTGACAGATTCAAGCTGATAAGACTCCTTGTGACTTCTGAAGGAAGTAGGTGGTCTTAACTTACTGCCCTCCTACTACAGCCATTGTACAAATACAGATTCTTGTCTGGTCCCAAAATAAGTCAGTTCAGGGAGTTACACCAGCATAAAACTATTCATGTTTTCTTGCTCAGTTATTTTTTCTCCTGGTTTATCTTCTCAAATGGGCTTATCTTGGAATCCATTACAAACTGTGTCCTTCCAAGAAAAAAATGCAGAGAACAGCAGTAAACTCTATTTCTACATTCATTTTATAGCAAGATCTGTAAAGGAAAATAATAAAAAAAGGAACTAAGAAGATATTGAGTAATGTTCAATTTAAAAAAAAAAAAAAGAAAAAGAAAAGCTTGCACAATTTTATTTGTTATGTGTGTGTGCTTGCCCTTTACAGTGAAACCTTTGTAAGAATATCTTTTTAAATAACCTAGAGTGAAATTGTAGCTTAGGAAAAACGCTATTGAGAGTGTAGTAGGCCTTGCACAAGCTTTAGAAGGCATTTTTCTAATAAAAGTTATTTAGTAAGGCACTTTCCCCCTTTGAGCTGCCTTAATTTAGTCTTCTCATTTCACTGTCTAGAAACGGCTTACAAGGATCCAAAGCTGTTGGTTCTTCCTGATGCTGTGTGGCAGCAGGTAAACTGAGTAATGTGAACACACGTATCTGCATCTGATGAAGCATTGGCAGTAATGACACTAACAAAAGCATTGTGTTCTTTGCATCCTTCCCATCTGCCAGGTGTAGAAGAGGAGGCGGCGGCGGCGGCGGAGGAGGAGATGGCCTGTCACAGGTGGGTTTTTGCAAAAGAAGAGTCTGAGGGGAAAACGGTAGGCTTCCTACACGACCTGATCCGTTTTCTCAGGGTTCCTACTCCCACACCTCCTGGTGTGTTTTCATTAGGAGCCGTCTGATTATTTCCATTGTCTGTCTAATTCCTTAGGGGGCCCTATTAAGATGCATGGATAATGCAAGGGCAAAATTTAGTAATACTCTAAAAATAGGATGAGTGCTAGAGGGAAAGATCCTTCTTATATACTGTATCCCGGGGAAACTCAAACTACTGCATATCAAAATACTTTTTTGAAATAACCAGAAATATTTTTCTCTGAGCTTAGTAACACTATACTCCCTGAGAGGATGTCAGCAAAATCCACAAATTTTATTTATTTTTTTTTTAGGAAAAAAAATAAAGTCCTTGATCATTGCTTCCTACCAAAATTTAATAGACTCCCTCTTCTCCCTTGCCCCAGCTTTCTTTTAGTGTGTGCTTTACATTACAAATAATTCCATGAGTTTTCTTGCAATATTTTGCACTAATAGACTGGCTAACCAAAAAATGTTACTTGATAATAGGATTAACTTTAGAAAAAAGATGAATATTTAAATGTGCTGTGACTTTTGGAGCTGTGTGAACGATTGTTAATGGGTATAATTTTTTCTCTTGTGCTGAGTGCAGTAATAATTCATTTCACCGTTGGTTAAAAGTCCGTCTTATACATCTCTATAAGACATTTATATATAAGCTTCCAGGATTCAATGTAACATCTTGCATATGGTTGTGATTTGAAAGTTTGTTTTACAAATTATGAAGTGTATCACCCTGCAGTTGCGTTTACTCAGCAAGGCCACCCTAGAAAATGGGTCAAAGGAAAATCCTGGTTTAGGGTACCCCTTATTTGTGCCTTCTCTCTCTGCTGTACAAATTCTGAACGTGAGCACTGCAAGTGGACTCTGGTTTGAAAACAAGGAAGAAAAACAAACTGAAGCCCCAAATCAGTTGTATGCTCTTATACCACAGCTTTTAACTTTCGTGATTAAAAATATTTGAATTAATGCTACAAGGCTAGCTTGTTGATAAAAAAGTTATTATATTTAGAAGGTGGGGTTATTGTATTTAGGTGTGCTTAAGCACAGTCCACACTGGCCTTTGCAGCTAGCAGTGCTGTCATTTACGTTGTGCTGACTTTTGTAACAGCGCTGATTTTTATTATGTATGTAGTTGAAGCTTCATAGACTTAGAAGAAAATTATTTCAATAAACAGGCTGGTTTTGTTATCTGTTTTCCTGCTTTCCCTTGACATGCCTAGTTATTGTTGTTTTGTTTTTTTGGGTTTTTTTTTGAGAAAGGACAATCATTTTGTTAGTTTGCATCCAAATTGGTTATCTTCCCAATTCCTTTGACTATGCCAAAAAAAAAAAAAAAAAAAGAAAGTGCTGGATTTTCATTATAGATGCAAACAAATCTGTGAGAAAGCAAATGCTTTGGAATAAAGCCTAATTGTTATGGCTTCATCTTGCAAATGAAAGATGTGATTTAAACTCTTCTTTCAAAACTGAGATTGGCACAGAAGCTGCACTCTGAGCAACTGCTTAGAAATCTGGGCTTTTGGGAAAACAGCTCCCCTTCCTTTTGGTCTTGTGGATAAAAATGGTTGATGCTGCCAAGCGCAGAACTGCTGAGCCCCCTATTAGCATGTGTGCAGATAGGGAATTTTGCAGTGCCATCGCAAAGTTTATGAATTGCCCAAGGCAGTGGCTGGGGAGCAAACAGTGAGATGTGTGTCCCTCTGGCAAGGTGGCAGCACTTCCAGGAAGAGACACTAGTGGCTCTTTGAGTGATCCTTTGTCAGGAAAGAAAGCAGCTTCGGAAGATCTCTTAGACACGCGGGGCCAAGAGGGAACATAATTTTCTCAGATTTATACAGGCAAACTCTGGTTAGGCTTCATTTTTAGGTACTCTGTGTGATTTTCTTGAGCTCTGGTGTGGTAGTTTATGATTTGCGGCTATAGATCAGTTCCTGGTTAGAAAGCATGAAAGAGCTGTTATAAGGCAGAAGGAGGTTTTTTGGTATTGTTAAAAGAATCTAACAGCTTCTTCTTCTGCTTCAGATACTTGGCCATACTAATTAAATCACTTCACAGCTTCTGATAATGTTTAGAAGGATTTCATTAGCTTCTATTCTCACCACTGTATACTTCTTGCATTGGTTTCAGTTATAGAACTTAATATTTAAAGAAGATCTTGAATATGTGGTGAAGATCTTAATGAATAATTATACTTTTCAAACCCCCATTTTAAATAATCTCTTTGTTTTGAGAATCATTCATTTTCTTTATAAAGAAAAGCAAGGCAGATTCCTGCTTTTCCTTTAGCTAGATGTCCTTCTCTTCCATATTAATAGATCGCCTCTGCTGAATTTCTTTAACTGACCCAAATGAAAGATCGTGATATAGTATTGAAAGCAAGGAGTTGTGAGAGGGAATTAAGGGATTGTTAGCATACAGCAAGTCACTGGAACTGAAGATACTTTGCAATCATTTCCTCGATTGTCCCTTTGGGAAAGAATTGTATCTGTTTGTTTACCTAGCATGCTCTTAGCTCAGACCTCTTAGGATTTAGTGAATATTGAAAGCAGCAATGTGTGGAGGCCAGATATATGCTAGAAGGATAAGAATGCCTGCATTTTGCTATGGGAAGTGGAATTATATCTCAGTCCTGTGCACAACAAGCTATTTATCATGCTCAGAAAACAGCAGTAGGTAACAAACTTGAAACCTTTGCGGCTAGGAGACTGTTTATATCTTTCCAAACATTGTTTTCGTGAAGAAATAATTCTTACCGTCATGTCATGTTGTCTTGCGGTTTACTGTGGAGTGCTTCAGTCATTTCGTATTATATCTTGTTGCATTTGATCTAGGGTAACTGGTGTGTAATAATTTGGTGTGCCAAATAAAATGATACAGGTCTGAACTCTCAAGTTTCTGTTTCCTTTAGCTGTTTTAAGATGGTTTCATGTTTGTTATGAAATTGGTGGCCGTTTTAAGGGAAAGAGATCCAGCCTGATTGGGGATCCCGTGATTATTTTTTTTTTAAAGGCTCAGAAACAGATCAGCTATATGGAGTGTAAGAAGCGGGGAGAAGGTCTGGGGGCTTCTGGCCAGCCAGGTATGAGACAGTTACTGGAAGCTGTTCTGACTCAAAGTGAAGGGATTCTGATGTAAAATACCCGTGAGAAACTCTGAAACAAGGTATGTCTTTCAGGCAAAAGGTCTCTAGAGTGGAATCCTACTGTGGGAATATGTGGGCTCTTGAAGAAGATCCCAGGTTAGGCATGCACTACTTCTCTCTAGCATGACAGAATTAAGTGCAAAGTTCTGTGGAAAGGGCTTGAATCCAACTTTGTGTATGATGCCATGTAACTTCGGGGCTGCTAAAAAAGGCCAGGTATTACAAGGTCACTTAATGTTGCCAATATGTATAAAAAGCAAAGTAGTTTCTTTCACAGAAGGGGTTATTTCTAAATTAGAGAAAAAAAAATCCCTGCTAATAATTTAGAAGATGGCATGAAGTGAGTAATTAAATATGCCATTTATATTAAGCAGAGAGTGCCAAGATAAACGGGAATGGGAACAGAACTAATGGGAGTCTTGAGAGGTCTGAAGTATAGGCAGGAAAGCAATGAGATTCAACATGGAAAAACGTAGTCTATTGCACCTATAGCATAATAACCATATTATGTCCACCATATCTGGTGGACAGCCAGCTCAACATGACCCAGCAGTGTGCCCAGGTGGCCAAGAAGGCCAACAGCATTCTGGCTTGTATCAGGAATTGTGTGGCCAGCAGGAGCAGGGAAGTGATGGTGCCTCTGTACTCGGCACTGGTGAGGCCTCACCTCAAGTGCTGTGTTCAGTTCTGGGCCCCTCTGTACAAGAGGGACATTGACGTGCTGGAGTGTGTCCAGAGGAGAGCTACCAGGCTGGTGAGGGGTCTGGAGACCAGGTCATATGAGGAGAGGCTGAGGGAGTTGGGCATGTTTAGCTTGGAGAAGAGGAGGCTGAGGGGAGACCTCATTGCCCTCTACAACTACCGGAAAGGAGGTTGGAGAGAGGTGGGGGTTGGCCTCTTCTCCCAGGTGAATAATGACAGGACCAGAGGAAATGGTCTGAAGTTGCGTCAGGGGAGGTTTAGGTTAGATATTAGGAGGAATTACTTTACTGAAAGAGTGGTCAGGCACTGGAACAGCCTGCCCAGGGAGGTGGTTGAGTCACCATCCCTAGAGGTATTTAAGAAACGTCTAGATTTGGCACTTCAGGGCATGCTCTAGTGGCAGAGATTGTAGGGGTTTTTTTTGTGTGTGTATGGTTGGACTCGATGATCTCAAAGGTCCTTTCCAACCATGAAGCTTCTATGATTCTATGATTCTATTATAATTCATAATCCAACAAACAGATCTGAAAGAAAAAAAAGATGGGGAAAAAAGTCCCAAGAATTTTGGCGTAAATGTGATAGTATTGAATGAAAAAGGAAGACAGCATTATGTATGAAATTATGCCAGTGTCTTTCTTGTCATGAGGAAACATTAAGATTTTCATCACTGATCCAATTGTAGCACATGGGCACAGAAAAAGAATATGTCTTTAGATTATGAAGGTTTTATTGCCGGAATGAAGTATTAAAGACACTAGATTTGCTAAATGATAGCTCAGGGATCAATACATTTCTAAAAATATTGAAATATTAGTATCTTTTCTTTTGTCTGGATTCTATAGAGGATGTTAAAGTTGTATTTAGGCTGACCATTAAGAAACGGTTCCTAACTATAGATTTTATTCGTGTGTGGAATGATCTACAGAAGCAAGTCTGTTATTTAAAAACAACCTGATGGTAGCGGGGACAAAACTGTGGACAACAGAACATATACAACTATATTTTATTTACAGAATTAGGAAATACATGTCTCGCATTTTACAGAGTCACAGAATAACTTAGATAGGAAGGGGTATCTGAAGGTCTAGTTCAACTTTCATTTAAAAACAGGACAACTTCAGAAAAAGAATGACTTCTCCCCCAGCCCCTTCAGAAAATCTCCAAGGATGACATTTCTATAACCTTTCTGGGAATGTTCTGTTACATAAGCATGCACTGTGAAAATGCCCCTAATACCATGCTTTAGCTTTTGCTCATTCTTGAAGTGGTCAGGCAGTTGGACTAGATAATCATTGTAAGTCCCTTCCAACCGAAATGTTCTAGCATATTCTAAATTTTTTTTGCCTTGCACCTAGTTGAAAATTTTCCTTTTTGTAATGTGTGTTCATCACATCTTGTCCTATTGTGTGTATCTGATCATGACTTATTAGAGAGTCTGCTTTTTATAACATATTAGGTAGCTGAAGGCCACAGCTGTTTCCCCACTCAGTCTTTTCTCCTTGAGGGTAGGAAACCCAGCTCCCTAATCTCACCATATAGTTGTATGCACCAGCCTCGTAAGCATCTGCCAGACTACTCCAGATGTGGCCTCAGAATTGCTATGAGAAGGAAAATAGTAATTTCCTTTGACCAACTGGCTACTTTCTTGCTAATGTAGCCCATTATGCAGTTAGCCTTCATTGCCTGAAGGCTGGAGATGTGTTGTCCACTGAAACCCTTGCACTTTTTTTCTGTCCTTTTTTTTTTTTTTCCCCTCCTCAGAGATGCTGCCTAGTCACCACACACATTGTACTGTTGCTTGGAGTTATTCCATCCCAGGTGGAGGGTTTTGTTTAACTTTATGACGTTTTCATGGGCCTGTACTTCCAGCTTATCGTTGGCCATCTGAATAATGACCCTGACCTCCAGTGTATCAACTGCTTCCCCCAGTTTGGTGTCATCCACAGACTTGACAAAGCATATTTGTGTTTTGACAATGAGGTATTACAGTTTTTAAACATAGCTGGTGGAGCTTACCTTCCAGCCTCTCATACAGATTCCATACTAAGATAGTATTCAATTTCTGTTGCTGAACTACAAAGGCTTATTCACGTGTCATCCTTTATTTGGACTCTTAGCGCTGCTAGATATTAGAACAGAATAGAAAAGAATAGTTCAGTTGGAAGGGACCTACAATGTTCATCTAGTCCAAATGCCTGACCACTTCAGGGCTGATGAAAATTTAAAGCATGTTTTTAAGGGCATTGTCCAAATGCCCCTTAAACACTGACAGGCTTGGGACGTTGGCCACCTCTAGGAAGCCTGTTCTTCCAGTGTTTGACCACCTCTTTGGCAGAGAAATATTTCCTAATATCAAGTTTGAACCTCCTCTGACGAAGCTTTGAACCGTTCCCGCACATCCTCAGGAAGCTGTAGAGAACAATGAGGTTGCCCCTCAGCCTCTTTTTCTCTAAACTTGACAAACCCAAAGTCCTTAGCTACTCCTCATAGGACATTCCTTCTAGCCCTTTCACCACCTTTGTTGCCCTACTCGGTATGCCTTCAAGTCACTTAACATCCTTCTTAAATTGTGGGGCCCAGAACAGCACACAGCATTCAAGGTGAGGCTGCACCAATGCTAAATACAGTGGGATAATCACCTCTTCTCTCTGGCTGGTTATACTGTGTTTGGTGCAGCCCAGGATGTGGTTTGCCCTCTTGGCTGCCAGGGCACACTGCTGACTCATATTTAGCCTTCTGCCAACCAGACACCAGAATACTTTCTTCCAAACATCCAGTCACTTCTTTTGAAGTTCTGTTTTGCTTCTTATTTATTCTGTAGACTATTGCTATGTGTCTAAAATACGGGATTTAACTTCTGATATTTCATAATAATGCTGTGACCAATGTATACGGGAAATTAAAGGAAGTGTTTGGCATAAACATGAGTCATACAAATTATTTAAAATTTGTGTAGCAAGTGTCAACATTATTTTTGGTAATTGCTCTCTACAGAATTATCTTCATATTCTTATCACTGTTTTTCATATCATAAACTTTTGGATGTTTCTATCTCTAAGTTGTACAGCTGTACAGAGAAGTTGTATAGTAGTACAGAGAAGAAACAGCATATCTTAGATGTGTTTCAAAGCAGCACTGTCAATGGGCAGAGGAATTTTAAAGAAGTCCAAAGGACTTTCTTGGTTTACATCAGTCAGAAGCACAAGGTTTGTGGAATTAGTGTATATTTAATGAAAACTATATTTCATTATTTTTAACTATTTGTGAAAACAATCTATTTAACAGTAATGAAGAAGTCCTCTTTTCCTGTATGTATTTACAGTGGCTACTGTGTTCTGAATAAATGGGGCCTACAGGAAAGATGGGGAGGGACTCTTATATCAGGGAGTGTAATGATAGGACACGGGGTAACGGTTTCAAACTGAAAGAGGGGAGATTTAGATTAGGTATTAGGAAGACATTCTTTCCTGTGAGGGTGGTGAGGCACTGGAACAGGTTGCCCAGGGACGTTGTGGATGCCCCATCCCTGGAAGTGTTCAAGGCCAGGCTGGATGGGGCTTTGAGCAGCCTGGTCTAGTGGGAGGTGTCCCTGCCCAGGGCAGGGGGGTTGGAACTAGATGATCTTTAAGATCCCTTCTAACCCAAACCATTCTGTGATTCTATAATAAGTGCTTATGGAAGCTGCTGAAGGATCTTCTCATACAAACTGAAAATAGTTTCCATTATCCTAGGTCTTTTGTGCTATCAAAGAGCTGGTTTTGTGTACGGCAAGTTTTTAGCTATTTTTAGTAGTGCACATTCAATAACAACACACTCAGTGCATGTTTTTATGAATAATTTGCCTGCAGGAGACTCCAGTTACATGTCAGTTGTTAGGATTAAATCTTACTGTGCCTGCATCCACAGAATTGGCTACAGCTGTGCTAATAGAGTATTATCTTCTAGCAACGTTTTAATGAAGGCACTGCTAGGTCCATTTGAAGTGAGTAAAAGAAAGAACAAATGGGTCCATTTTTTTCCTGACATAGTTTTCTTGGCCAACTCAGGAGACAGAAAGATTTATTAGGCAATACAAAATCTGGTTCTGGCAAGTCAAGAAAATTCCCATTGGTTTTGATTCATTATTATTTTAATAATTCTTTTAATCATTGATTTATTTTAGTAGAGATTTCAGTCAAAACTCCTAGTTGGTTTTCTTGAAGACAATTACTGTTTCCAGTGTTATGTTTACTTTTTGTGAACGTCTAAAAGTTTAAATTTCTCTCTGTGTGTATGTTCTTGTTTTTTTTTCTTTTTAAAGGTATGCTTTGTACTCCAGTAGCCTCATTCTTTCTATCCAGCTCTATCTTTGCTTGACAACTGGAGGAATGATGTTCCAAGAATGAAGAAAAATGGAAAGTTAGTTGGATTTTGACAAGAATGGACCAACCAATAGCAAAAATAATTTACTTTCTTTTGACATAAATGTGTCAAATTTTGAAAAGTATTTGACTGCTGCCAAAGCTAGACGGGTATTAAAAACTTTATATTAACTTGCACTTTCAGAAAAAAGTTCAAGTGAACTTTTATTCTAGGTTTTGTCCAAACAGTGCTTTCTTTCTAGGTTAGTTTACACTATTTTTACAGTTATTTGTAATATTTAATTCAAAACCAGTTTTCTGTTAAATCTAAGAAGATGTTTCCCTACTTGAGTTCTATTGTTATGGTTTTTCTTTTAGCCTTTCCCTCTCCATTTCTTTCTTAGGGAATTTTTCACAAGCACAAAAAAAATATTAAATATTGTTTTTCACGTCAAGATTTGATTATTTTACTTTAATGTGGTCCATTCCCTTTTAGCTCTGCTTCTGTAATCTAAGATTGAAAAAATAAAAAAGGCGCCTGAGCTTTTCCAGATTCATTTCATAAACGCATTGGAAGATCATGATCTGTGGTGTGTCTGCCATTTATTCTGCTTCCACTTAAAGTGTTCAGAGAGAGGGTACTGCTGCAGATTCCCTACAGAAACATTTACCCAGATGGATATCTCACTGTCTAAAATATTTCAGCTGCATATTTCTCTGTTTTCCTTCCCACTATTCTTAGCTGTAGTTTCACATATAATTATAAAGAACGTCAATTAAACTCATCATGGGCCAAATTATATTTTATTTACCTGAACTAACTTAAATAGGTAGATTTGTAAATAGGTAGATGGTCGCACAATCTCTTGAAATATGTCTGCAATGTATGTTTTACCATAGTCTCAGTATGCATACACAAACAAGTTTTAAATGAATTCGGATGGAAAAAAACCACCAACATCTAATCTAAGATTTAAGTTGTAAGGCTGAAGTCTTCTGATTTCTTAAAGTAGGTCTAAGTTTGGTCAGGATCCAAAAAGGTAGTTCTGCCATTTCTATCACTTTTCTTTTTCATGAGTTTCCATACAGAATTAGATCAGGGAATACAAGAGTTTGACCAGAACAGAAAAAGATGTTGTGTTTTGGTCAGCTGAATGTGCTATTTTACCTGGCCTACCAGATGTATAAGGCACAGAGGGAGGAGAAGAAAGCTGGGGAAAAAACAGAGGTGGGTGATCCTGAAACTGAAATGATCCTGAAGCTACAGCCTTATCCTGGGATGCTTTTTACAACATATGTTACCCATATGTTACCCAATTACCCTTTTATTTGCTTGCCAATGTTGGAATGATGCTTCTATAGGGAACGTAGCTTCATTTTCCTTTCCTTGTTTGTGTTTCTTGAAAAGTAAAAGTATATTTCGATAGTAGCAGCAGAGAGGTTACTGGAAACTCATTTGGAGTGATACGGATAATGGTGGCATAGCCTTCCATGGCAAACGAAATAGCACTGCATTTGGGGAATTCTATGGCTCAAGGAAAGATTATCAGGTGTTATTTAGGCAACAGGAATTCTTTGTTTGTGTTAAAATTAGGTTAACATTGGAACATGATTCCATAAAATGTGAGAGACATAGTAACGTGTCAAAATAAAATATTCTGCAGAGCAACACTGTGATTACTGAAGCAGTCTTTTGGTACTTTTGCTTCCTGCTTTTAAAGGAGAGTTTTATGTGGTTTGTTTGTTTATACAACAATAATAAATATATAGACAAGCATTTATTTTGCTGCCTTAGACAGAAATGTAACAATCCGTAATAATCCCGAAAATACTCAACAAAAACATACCAGAAGTTATCGTGCTGAAAGAGTACCTTACAGAATAGTCACTTTTTGTCTGAGGTACCTTACCACTTACTGAAAGACATCCAGGAATCCCTGCAGTCACAACAGACAATCAGTGATAGAAGCGAAGTGCTGGCAATATCCAGCAGTGAGAGGGAAGCTGTTGATACTGCTGCCCGGCATAGTTCATACAACACTACTGAGTTTGATTACCTTTCACTCTCCTTTCCCATTCTGCAATCAACTCCAAATTTTTTCTTCGCCTTCTTTTTTTTATTTTTTCCCCCCATGAATTGTAATTTATATTAAAATTTCCCCCTTACTAAATGCACAGAATGCCTTTGTAGAATCTTTCAGTCTTTCCTGAAGTAGGACCGGATCCCTAACACGTTGTAAGGCCAGGAGAGTACAGAGGAGCTACTCAAAGGCACGCAAGGCTGGTGCACCAGCTGGCAAGGTACAACTCTAACTCCCAAGTTTAAGCTGCATCCTGCACTGTGTCCCTATTTGCAGTCCCTCTTTTCAACACTTCATTCTTGTCGGGCAGACTTGCTAACTTTCCCAGAAGGGCATGATCAGTGGATTTTGACAGCTGCTTCTTTAACACCTGCTATGAAGCTGACCACTGAGCCTCTGGCTTCCTGTGCACCCATTGTTGGTCAGCAAGGTCAAGCTAAGCATATGGAGAACCTTGCTTAATGTACTTTAATAACTGGCATTAATTAGCTCCTTCCAGTACAGCTGATCAAATACACACATGCACACACTCTCAGTTATTCCTAGTTTTAATTAACGTTTTTATGTGTGGTAGGTCAGTGAATTTCTATTATTAATTAGTTGAAGAGCATCTGTTGTGAATACTGCTATGTGTTTGGCAAAAGGAGGGAAATGTGCAGAGAGGGACGTTCATGAGAGGAATCTACGTAAACCATGCATCAAGATACCAAACCAAGTGTTTTTCAAGTTTAATCTTTGATTAATTTACCTGAGATATAGAAAAATGTCAGGGTGATTATGGACTTATTGACTATATGCAATAGTACAAGTTATATATTGGATGAAGCTATAGGTGAAAGACAACTTTTCATAAACATAAATGGATTTATGGGTCTTGATTCTTCTCATGTAGGCAGAATACCTTTTTGTTTGATAGCCTAATGTTGCTGGTGTTTTTCAGGATGTCTGAAATCACAGTGGCTGAGCTGAAGGGAAAAAGGACGGGGGAGTTCTTGGTGAATAAGACCCTTCCCCAAACTGTTCCCCTGTTCTTGGCTTTCTGCTGCTGATATCCTCTTTCTTTTGACGTTTAAAAAAAATTTGAGAAGCTGGTATATAAGGATGTCTTGCCACATTTTGTATTGAGGAGAATGGTAAAATGTGATAAGAAGCAAATTGTCTTCTGTAGAATTACTAAATTCCCCTGAGCAGTTTGTGCCATTTTCTGTGACTAGCAATTGCAATGTATTGTGATGGAGCACAGTTGTGATGGTGCCTTGAGTAGTTTGCTTGTGTTCCTGTGCTATGAAATCTGTATTCAAGTAATTGTCTTATCCCTAGGGGAAAAGGAGAGAGGGTGGGTGAGAAGCCTTGCCCTGCAAGCAACTTGTTCCCAAAGTACAGGAAAATGACCGTACATGTAGCAAACAATATTGCTCCTACTTGCGGTTTGCTAGAGTTTTTCTGTTTCATTTATTTTTTTGTTTTTTAATGAACTGATCTACCCTTAATCCTAAAAAGACTATAAGAATGGATTTCACAAGTCATAATTTGGGTACATAACCTACCTTCTTTTTAAATCACTTATTTAATCTTTTATCTAACTCTTTTAGAAATCTTTCTGTGTAAACGTAAGGATTTGAGACTTAATGAAACTATGCTTGTATGTTTCATTTGTTTTTGTTTTCTTTTTTAATAATCTTGAAAACAGTGTCCTTTGTGTTTCTGATTGATTCTCATATGAAAAGGTTAAATATTCAGAAGATGTCGAAAATGTGGCCATAAGTTTTGTTTGGGTTTTTTTTTTTCCCCAGGGATTGATTTTTATTGAGAAATAATCCTTCTGTTTTTCCTCCATATATATCAGGGCTTACTTCTAATCTCAGAATCCAAAGCCTCTAAAATTGCTTTAGATTTATTTTTTAATTTTCTTTTGCAGATTGTCATGGCTTTCTAACATCCAATTCAATATTACTTAAACTGTAGTTTTAACATGAAACATCTGAGAAAGATGAGTTGAGATGTTCAGAGTAATATTTATTCCTAAAAAAAATGTTAGTGACGTTATTTTCCTTCCCTGAATTGATTCCTTTGTCCTTATTTGGAGATTTTATTAGTATTACTTAGTAATGAGGAGGGAACAAAGAGAAGCTGTATTAGGTGAAAAGGTGGATAACTGACTTTTTTTGCAATGTTTATTGTGTGTTGTATTAATCTGGGAATGAGCCTAGTTAAACCCACAGAATTGTAATGCATACAAATTAAGAAGGGATCACTGAATGAAATCCAAGTTTGTGATTGTTAAAACCATAACAGCAAACTTGGCCATGGGCTTCCTGCTGTCTTAGCAAACTCCTCGTACTCCTTTGCATTTCCTTCCTTGTTCTGTCGTAGCTGAAACAGTAACACATCTAGGATGTGAGGATGTGCACTAACTTATGTGTCCAAACTGAAGGATTTTCTCTTGTTCTTTTACTTCGGTGTGTTTTTTTCCTTCTCTCCCCTGAAATACATGAGCCTCCCTGAATACTGAGTGGTGACCCAGAGCTGCGGTTTACATCACGTAATTCTTTTACAGCTCCCAAATAGAGCTGCAACAACACTCTACCCAAAGCTGTCTGGGTATGTAGGGTCTGAGTGTATTTAGGGTTGAACAGAATCTTCCTTATTGAGCAAGACGATATATTGTCTACCCAGCTTTTATAGAGAAGTGTTAATACTACTGAACTGCAGTGTATGTGCATCATGTCTGCTTGGTATTCATGGAGAATTTTTCCTCTCCTCTCCTCTCCCCTCCTCTGCTCTCCTTTCCTTTCTCCTTTCCTTTCTCCTTTCCTTTCTCCTTTCCTTTCTCCTTTCCTTTCCTTTCTCCTTTCCTTTCTCCTTTCCTTTCTCCTTTCCTTTCTCCTTTCCTTTCTCCTTTCCTTTCTCCTTTCCTTTCTCCTTTCCTTTCTCCTTTCCTTTCTCCTTTCCTTTCCTTTCTCCTTTCCTTTCCTTTCTCCTTTCCTTTCCTTTCTCCTTTCCTTTCCTTTCTCCTTTCCTTTCCTCTCCTTTCCTTTCCTTTCTCCTTTCCTTTCCTTTCTCCTTTCCTTTCCTTTCTCCTTTCCTTTCCTTTCTCCTTTCCTTTCCTTTCTCCTTTCCTTTCCTTTCTCCTTTCCTTTCATTTCTCCTTCTCCTTTCCTCTCTCCTCTCCTCTCCTCTCCTCTCCTCTCCTCTCCTCTCCTCTCCTCTCCTCTCCTCTCCTCTCCTCTCCTCTCCTCTCCTCTCCTCTCCTCTCCTCTCCTCTCCTCTCCTCTCCTCTCCTCTCCTCTCCTCTCCTCTCCTCTCCTCTCCTCTCCTCTCCTTTCGCCTCTCCTCTCTCCTCTCCTCTCCTCTCTCCTCTCCTCTCTCCTCTCCTCTCCTCTCTCCTCTCCTCTCCTCTCCTCTCTCCTCTCCTCTCTCCTCTCCTCTCCTCTCCTCTCTCCTCTCCTTTCTCCTCTCCTTTTTTTTGACAGGAGGGTTTAGAGACACAGTCCTAGTGATGTAAAATGCTTGTCAACAGAAGAGCTGACTAGATCCTCAATGGCCCTAAATTCAAACACAAGGAAGCCTGTTTAGAAAAAATACTAAAGAAAATGAAGACTTTTGATTCTTTAATTCAGCTTAATTGTAGCCAGTGAATTTTGTAAGACAATCTCAGAAGTTTCTTAGTAGTCTTCTAAATAATCTCAAACTTTTCTTGGTTTCTGGAATTACTAACAAAAAATATGTTTCTTCCTCTTGAAGTCCAAGTTCATGTATCTCCTTTTCCCGGCATCATGAAAGAACAAGATAGAGCAGACAAACAAAAATATGTAATATTTTGTGTCCCACTTTGTGCTCCATTTCCTGAGTCAGTTCATAAATTAGCTACCTCTTTTCCATGGCCATAAAGCTAGGAAACAAAGATTAAATTATACTCTTGTAGGGTATTACACTAAATAATATTTGAGTAACAAAGCTTTACAAAGAAATCATTAAGTTTTTTTAAGGATTGTCTCTTCCATTCTTTCTATATTCTTGCTACATTCATGTTTGTGTTTTTAAATTTCCTGTAACTATGTAGGCTTTAAGTCTAGAAGAGATTATAAAGATCATCTAATCAATAATACTATCAATATGCTTTACTTCCTTTAGAAGAAGGAAGAGACAACCAACTTATCTAGTAAAAGTCAGTAGCCAGTGTTAGCCAATATCTGTTCCTATTTGAAAAATGCTCTTTTTGTGGGTCTTGGCACAGGGATATAATTAGGTTGTACACATTTTTATTCCTTTTAAAAAAATCTGTGTTAATGTTTGACTTTCTTTCCAGACAGTTTCTGGTAGGTAACAGATTCTATAACTTCTTGTCAGCATTTCCTTGGCTATATGCAGTCATATGTCAGAGAGAGATAAAAGTGCTTCCCTTGAAAACCTGGGGTCAATAGGTGGTTTCAGAGCTGATTAGGTGAATCTACCAGCCTGATAAATTCACTTATGAGATTTGGCTTATAGAAAATATATGAGTGCTAATGATAGGGAAGGTATCTTCCTAGCTTTGGCTACAAACAATTGATAGAAAAATTTTTCATGCTTTCTTAGAAGTCTGTTACCTGAATTTTGGCAAATAGCTTCCATCCTCTCTGTCTCTTCTTGCCAGCCGTTTTGCTGGCTCATGTGGTCAAACCTATCAGCTCAGGCAGGGGATGCTCTCTCTCCCTTTTAATCGTTCTGCTTTGAAACTCTCTGTCTAAAGAATTATTGTTATGCTTGTTCTTGTGCCATGAGGAAAATAAGTGTGAAGCTGTGAACGTGCTGTCCTTGGATGTTGTCCAATAACTTCCTTAAAATAGGTCTAGCCCTTGCAAAATGGATTTTTTTCACCTTGTCACACATGCTTTTGCTGTTGTGTTACTTAGGCTAAACAGATGCTATGTCTACATGGCTTTGGCGTGCAGCTTTCAGACTTGCTTGTTGTTTTTTGAATCGCTAAATGAATATCGATCCTATTCAGCTTTTCAATGTTTATCACTCTACAAAAGGCAGTTTTTTCTAGCTAGTGATAATTAGATACCTGGTTAATGTGCTCTGTGTATTTGCGCATTATTAGGATTTAATCCCAAAGCAACAATACTGTCTCCGCTGATAAACAGGATGAAATCCCCATACATATTCTACTCCATTAGCTTTCCTAATCATTTTAAGCCAATTGCTCTGAAGACATCTGGGTGTAATTCCCATAAAATGCACTATTCCCTGCCCTCTTCCCCACTTTGAAATGTGTGGCCGTTTTCTTTCTTTTGCAATCTTGGGCATTGCTGACTTGTCCACTCTGTATCTAGCTTCCACTGTGGGAGGCTAGCTGGAAAGTTTCCAGTTTCCTTGGTCAACCACAGGGGATACGCATGCCAGAGTAAAGAGAGTGAACATGCTGCTGGTCCCCAGAGACAGTGTAGCACCATCTGTGAAGAAATGTTATGGAAGAGGCTAGAGTTTGCATTTTCAAGTTCTGCTTTGGTTGGATGGATATGAGGAAAAAACCCTGTCAATATCTATAAAGCTAGAGAAGACCAAAGACAATCATCAGGCCTCTGGAAATACTTTAGAAGCAAAGGTAAGAGTCTGGGTTAGTTTCAGGTCAGAGAAAGTACCCAAAGAATTCTGGAAATAATTTGTTAATGTATACGTGGCTTCACCATTGACTAGCATGTGAATACAACATGATCAGGAGACGCTTTTATTCACATCTTTAGTTATCACTTTTAAATATCTATCTGTGTGCTAGTAAATGGTGTGCCAAGACACTGATGTTTTGAATTGGCTCGGTATTTGTAGAGAGTTCAAAAAAGGACTTAGAGACATTTCAGTGGGAAACTAGAATATTTCTGAGTAAGCTTCGGAGAAGATGACACATTAGTCATATAGACATTGTCCAAATTGCTTTGATGTCCTTGTAAGGTTTACACTTTAAATACTTACAAAATGCACGCTCTTGGGATGCTAATATGCTTGTTCCTTTCAAAACTTTATTCCACTTTATTTCTAGCCACATGCAGTTGTTGGTTTCACCTCTAAATGGTGGATTTTTACTAAATGGATTTTTACTAAATGGATTTTTACTAAAAAGTTTAAAGTTAAGTTTGAAGTAAATTAAATTGAAATTAAATAAAACGTATTAAAAGTAAAATAAAAAAGTTAAAGCTGCAATCTGCCAACTGGCAAATCTATTTCAAATTTGCTACACAGATGTTTTCAGGCCTTAAAGAAGCAATAAGCACTTATTCATCAGAGTCCCTTATATGTGAAAGCTTTCACTCCATTCATTATTTTGCCTTCTGAATGAGGCCTGTTAGCCTTCTGTAAACACAGCCTTGTGATGAGATGTTTGCCCTCTATTGTTAGCATCTCATATCCTGAATTTGGTTCAGTTTTGTGATAAAAAGTAATAACATGAAGTGACAATTTTTGGGACAAAGCCAGTCTGGAAATGAGTGCTTAGTTTAGAAATACCTCTAACTTCATAAAATGCTGTGAGATGTATTTTATATTCTGCATTGCTTATGCTCAAGAGCCTTTTGTAAAAAGGGTTTATCAGAAAATTGTTGCTCCATAGAGGAAGTACGCTGTGTGAATGCATTTTTACTATGAAGTTTACGAAAGTCCCATTAGGTGCCGTAAATGTAGCTTTTTTTTCTTTTTTTATGATTCATGACAAATATACCAAGCATTTTAGTGTGAAAAATTCTGTGGTATTTCTAGTGAAAGTGAGGCATTTTTTACCCAAAGCACCTCAACATTAACTAACTGATGTACGTCATTAACATGGTGGTGGTTGTATGTAAGAGCTTTTTCTTCCTCTTTTTTAGCTTTGATTGAGTACCCTGAGGGAGACATACAAGCAGAATTGTCTCATTAAAATATGAATTTTGCAGTTATGAAGAGTGTAATAATTTTTAAACCTTTTATCACAAATGTTAAAATAGTGCAAAGGCTTGTACTCACGGGCAGAATATTAGCCATCTGGAAAGAACATTTGATGTAGAGAAATTTACAATTACAAAGTATCAAGGTTTAAGAAACTTTAACAGACATTTTCTCTAAATGTTTTTAAGCTCTTAAACAAGGTTCATCACAGCAAAAACTTGTTAGAAAGGAAAAACTGAAAATTTGAGAGAGTCACCAGTAAAAAATGACTTTTTTAGTTAATGTATTGATTTAAGTAAAAAGGTATAATAGTGCAGAGAAAGACTTTCCTTCATCCAAGAATCAAGTCTGATTCTGTCCCTAGTACTGTCAGAAAGAAAGATTTTTTTAATAGATTTTTTTCTATAGCAATGCTTTCTCTTGCCTTATTTTTTTTACAGTTAATGTTCGGCCAGTGCAGAATCCTCAGCACTTCTGAGAGGTAATTGCACAGGAAAGGGAGATGATAAAAGTAATCTGGGATAGTAAAGCCACACTCTCTCAGGAATTTTCCAATAGGTCTTCCTAGGCAAAATGGCTGTTTTCAAGTTGGCTCATTGAGCATTAGAGCCTTTAGACTTGAGTTTGTAGTGTATAAGCTAGGAAATTTACTGCTTAGTTTATTTGATATCAATTATTCCTCCGTCTAATGTAGATAAACACTTTTTGAATGAAAGAATGAACCAATAGAAGCGTATAATACAGAGAATGTAATTCACTGGGAAATTGTTCTTCCTGACAGAATGTTGTTTATGGCAGGTTTCTTCTGCCTGAAAGCTGGAGTTCTTCGGTTTGACCTGTTTTCTTCAAATGTTTGAAAAGCTAATGGCCAAGCCTATTTAAAACATTTTCTCATTATTGGCAGTAAACCAACACTGAACCAATGGTTGCAAGCTGGAATGCTCTTCTGTTTTACTTTGTGGTTTTAATTTTTTTTCTTTTTTAAATATTACAATTTAATTTTTTTTTTGTTTGCCAGGATAGCAGAAGAGGTAGCAAATATGTGAAATTCAGCCCCTAATTCACACTCTGAGGTTACTCAAAGAATGATAAACAACCATCTGCCTTCTTGTCTTGCAATGCAGTTCAAGTTCATGGTCAAGATGTGCTGATATTACACTTTCTAGGGAACTTTGAGAACTAGAAAGTCATGAGCAATTAATGACTTTGAGAAGATGGAAGAACTGCAGATATGGCTGGAAATTCTTCCAACAGAAGCTCTTACTAGGATATTTAGAGTGACATGTAATATATCATTTTTAGTAAAAGAACATTCTGGCCTGGCTGTTTGAGGAAGCCATGAGAAAGAAGTTCTGAAAAGAAACATGCTGATGAGACAGAAGTCAACCACTAATCTATGATCTGAGGATCTGCATAGTTTTCAACCCCAAAACATTTAGTTTGAGTCCCAAATAACAAATCTATCCCTCATCTCATTTCTAGTGTTTCTAAGGTTGCATAGAGTTTCATGTAGTTTCTCCAGATGAAAACGTCAAAGTAAAATTGTCCCTACAGATTAACTCTTTTGGTGATAGATGGTTCTGCAGAAGGTGACTATTGCCATGATTTTCAAATATTCTGTGTTAAATTACAGGAATGACAGATCAAATATCTTGCTCTATAAGAACCTTGTGCTACTGATAAAAAGCAATATTTTGGCAAGGTAGTTGAGCTTCCTGTGACATTGTTTTGGAGAAAGTGAAGGGTTTGTTGGTATGGGTGTTGTCACTATGTCTGGCTGAACTCTGACCATGGTCTTTTGTTGTCTATTCAGTCAGTAAAATGGTTTCTCTGCAATATTCGAGAACAGAGTATCTTCCAACTGTGCAGCAAAAATATACAATGCATAGTCTTGAAAAAAGTTATGGAAAATCTGATTTTTATTTTTTTTTTTAGATGGCTTCGTTGTTATGTATTTCCTGTTAAAAATTGGCTGGGTATCTTTAACTTGTGCAAAAAGCTTGCTTCTGTTCTTGGAGATTCACTGGTAGATTAATAGTGTTTATTTTCTTCTTTCATGACTTTCTCCAATTTACAACGAGTAAAGGAAAAAAGTGAAGAAGAGAGGAGAAGTTAAAAAGAGGCACTCAGCAGAAAGAAATAATTTCTTCCCTCAGACATTCACTTAATTGTTTGCTAAGCAACAATGAGCAAAGATTAATACTGTCAGTGTTTAGTTCCAAAATATTGACCATTTTGAAATAGGATATGTGCTGTCTCTCAGTGAAACTATGAACCTTTGGGCTGGTGGACAGCCAAAACCTCTATTTTCACTTCTACTTGTGGTTTGGATCCATTTGCGGGTTTTAAGCTCAGCAAAGCAGCATGTGCTTGTGTTCAATTTCCAGAAATAGTGTTGCGCTTCAGAGATCTTGCTGAACTGGGCCTGGGTTAGAGATGACGGTGCAAGTTCTAAGATGACTGTACAGGTAGTGAAATACAACGTGGAGCCTCGCAGGCTGTCATAAATTTATTGGTAAACTGAAGATGCTTCTTTCTTCTAAGACCTGTATTTAAATATAATACAGATAGGATATTTAAGGTGTAGTCTAAAAAGAGAGAGGGAGTTAAAAGTTCCTACTGCTTTAATACAGGAACAGGTAGGTTTCGATCAACATTGCCTATTGCAAGGCCAATGAATTTCAAGGGTAAGGCACTTTGAATTTCAGCAGTAATGCTTACCCTGACTCATATCCCATGAGAAGACACAAAACTTGTGACAAAAATATTCTACTGAGAACTAAGGTAAAAACTTTAAAATACTTTTTCTCAGTTTTGAAACCACAATAACTTTGATTCTAGTCAAATGATTTTTCTTTTTCAGTTATTTCCAAACATTTATTTTTCATTTCTTTACTTCTTTAACTTTACTTTTTTTACTTCTGCCCTTCTGCCAGTGCTCTGATATAATCATTAGAAATCAGACTTTTCAAGTAATTTGAAACATACCTTGTACACTATAGTTCTGTTACATTTCCTGTATGGTCAAGGAATAATTTTTTACTTTTTTTACTTCTTTAACTCCTTTCCTTTGAGTGTGGCAGAGCACTGGAACAGGCTGCCCAGAGAGGTAGTGGAGTCTCCAACTCTGGAGACATTCAAAACCCGCCTGGATGTGTTCCTGTGCAACCTGCTCTGGATGAACCTGCTCTGGCAGGGGAGTTGGACTAGGTGATCTCCAGAGGTCCCTTCCAACCCTATGATTCTGTGATTCTGTGATTTTGTCCTCTTTTAAGCCATTATATAACTGAAAACACCTGACAATGTTGCTTTTTAATATATCTAGCAGATTAAGTGATGTAGTTTTAGTTTTATCTTCCTCTTTATTCTCCAAGCCCAGTTCTAAAAAGACTTTCAAAGTCTCATGAAACTGAAAGTAACTGTTCTGTGGAGGAGTGACACTGAAGGAAGGAACGAACAAAGCAGGATTGCTAACTGCCACTTAAATTGTTTTTTGTTCTGTTTGTCTGTCTGTGGCTTTTCTGTTTAGACCTCAGATACTTTAGGAATTCAACTGTTTCCATTGTAGCACCCAACATTTCTTCCAAGCATCTGGAAATTGTGCTTTTCTGGTGTCTTGTGTTTTAAAAAGCATAAATTTCAGAAAATCAAGTCCATTTAAACCATTTCAAGTTTGAAAAGACTCAACTAAGGCTAGGTATTTTCTTCATATTATGCCTTTTTTGTTTACTAGCTACAGATTTAATAGATCAGGCAATGTAGGAAGCTCAGAAAAATGGTAAACGTTCATGCAGATGTTGCCTCTGTTAGAGAGCTGAAAATAAGAAATTACTGGAGGTAGGAAAACCTATCAAAAACACTACCTGCAACTGCTACAGCCAATGGCCTAATTGCAAACTGTTAATGAACCACTTTTTTTTTGTTGTTGTAATCTTCCTCTGCTTTTTTTGTTTTGTTTTCATTCACTTTTTGCATACACTTGTCTTCTGCTAAAATGTTCTTCATCCCTAAATCTTCTGGGGAAAATTTGGAATGCAAAGAAATCAATGGCACAGCCCCACCTGACCTTCTGTCCAGTCTTGCTTGCAATTTCCTAGTACTTTTTTTGATTCAGCCTATTTGTATCTATATCAAAAAAACTTTTTTCTCGTGCTGTCTATATCATGATGATCATCTTATGTTTGGGCTTGCATTCCAGTCTCGCGGTCACTTACCGTATAATGGAAACTGTTCCATCTTATTTAATAGCTCTTCAAAGTAACTGTGCATATTTATTTATCAACCACTGAGATACTTCCTGTAATTTTATGAAAAATCAGATGTATATAAATATTTATTTAAAGTGATTCTGAGATTTTATTGGTAGCATCCTTACACAAATCTGATACTGAGAACTTCAGGAAGATCATATGGGACATTGTTGGTTTTCCCTCCACATTGCAATGTTGCAATCCTTTTTCTGCACCAAAGCTCTGGTATTGGGGATTTACTGGGTGGAAGGGTAGTCGAGAGAGGCTGGTGTTTTCAAATATCACTTACCTGACTTTAGCTGAAAATAAAGGTCATAACTGAGAAATAGTTTTTCTGATGTTTGAGTGACCTGGCTATTGTCTAACTGTGCCTAGTGTCTTACGGGTCTAGAGAGAGGTGTATTTGCCCTTGAAAAAGTCTTTAATGTTGAAAGCCCTTCTGCCAGTGCTCTGATATAATCATTAGAAATTAGACTTTTCAAGTCATTTGAAACATACCTTGTACACTAGAGTTCTGTTACATTTCCTGTATGGTCAAGGAATCGTTTTTAGTAGTCAATGATACTACAGTGTTCGTAAGTGATCTGATAAACATATTTTGTGTAACAGGTTTACAAACTAATGGTGAGAATATACAGCAGCCAAAGGCAGGGGTACATAATCTTGCTTTTAAACTAGATAACCCAAGCCCAAGTGGGTGAGCATAGCTGCGCAGCTACCAAACTCAAGTGCTGAAATACTCTATCTCCTGGCCTAAGTGCATGAAACTTCATCAGACCATCAGACTATTTATATCAAAGCTTCACGTGCATATATAACATGGGCACACACCCTTTATTGGTCCCTTCTAATCCAGCTGCAGCATATTGTCATATTAAGTATGAGGTGGTGTAGGTCATATTACGTCCTGCAGAGGAAGGAGCAAAACCGATGACAGCAACAGCAGTGACTGACTGTCCTTCACATTTCTGTCACTCTGCAGAAGTGGACTGCTGACCACAGCAGCTGAGTCATGAGGACTCGCTGTATGCAGAGCACTGTGTCATGCTGGAGCTTGTAGCATCCCAATGCATGAGATGTCTCAGTGGGTATGAGGGTTGGAGATGTTCATCAGACCACGGGGTCGAAACTTCCCTCCTTTTCTGTTTGCATAGAAGATGATCTCTATATCCACTTTTCTCTGTTTAAAGCAGCCACCCAAGGTTTTACTCTACCCTGGGGCACTAGTAGGAAGAGAAAGGGGAAACTGATGCAGGAGAAGGTTATCTGTATAAAATATTTGGCTTCCAATCAGCTGTCACCTTTATACCTAGAATGTTGCTCATGACTCCTGACTATATTCAGGATCACAAAAATGAAAGCAAAGATGATTAGCCTTCTGGGCTTTTGTGCCCCCACGCTACTTACAAGCCAGTCACGATTTGGCCCATAAGTTGCTCAGTGCTTTGCACTTTTAGAGGAATGATTAAGGACACTCTGTCAACGAATAAGCTATTTGTACTCCACAGTCATCAGCAAAACATTGTTAATAGATGCTGTAGTGTTTGGCTTTGACTTGCCCTTTGCAAAGTTCATATAGACTGCCATCTGAATCATAGACAGCAGATGCACTGAGATCTGATCTCCCTGCTATTTGCCAAAACTGAAAAGATATTAAACATAGGGCGACAGCATAGACATACCTGACACTGCTGAGGGTGGGCCATGTCGTTTAGATTGGCCTCTCAAAGATTATCTTTTTGCACATGACATTGTGAGGGTGAGATATATATGACTATGTTTTTAAGAACAAAACATATCAAGCCATGAGTGTTCATGAGCTGCCTCTGCACACTCTATCAAATGCTTTTTGTCAAACTGATAAATATCAAATATTGATTTGTGTTGTTTCCTTGGCACTCCTCTTGAATTTGTCAAGTTTAATGGATCTTCCCCACGATGTTTCATTTATCATGGAATCCATAGTCATTTTCAAGTGAAATGACAGCTCTTATGATTGAATCGCAACTTCAGCATTAGTCTGGATAAAATTTGCCTGCTATTGATTAAAGTCAGGTGTCTCTATAATTATGGAAGAGTCATCTATCATCCTTCATTTTTAAATGATGTGTCAATAGTAATCTCAAAGAATAGTTTGTTCATCCTGTATATAAGAAAAGGCTTTATAACTAAGCACTGGGAATTGAATGTGCCCAGCTTGATATTGGTGTATGTAACCACTTACCTCTTGAATACTGGTACCTCTTGGCACAAGGTTAATAAATACTTTTAAGGAAATTATGTGAAAGGATTTTGTAGTTTCATTCAATGGAAGTCCTTAAGGAGAAAGACTGCGTCTGGCACTGCTTAACACCCAGATCACAGCCTTCACGGTTAGACTGAATGTGCAGGAGGAGCTCCTTGACATACTGAGAAGTCAACCCCAGTCACTGTCAGCTTATAATTTCTGGTATCAGGAGTGAAATATTTCTCTAAAGATTCACTTTTTTAAATGAAGGTCTGTTTTTCTGACAGTCTTCAGTGCAGTACACTTAATGAACTCCAACTTCAAGGCAAACACCTTAAGCGTACTTATCTAGTCGCATTCCAAAATGAAACAGAAATGTCAGAATAGTGATATTTTTTACCAGACTTGCAAGGAATGATCTGTTTCTTGTAAGGAAATGTTATGTATTTTAGGAGTGCGTGCTGGAAAATGCTTCCCCCTCCCCAGTGCCCCCACCACCCCCGGCTTTCTTTAATCGTCAGGAATATTTAGCATAACTTAGTGTGTTTGAATTCTGAGGGTCTGTATTTGTAGAGGTTTTCTTTTTAGAGTGAGCTCTATCGCTGTTCCTTACACTGAAATAGATACCTGAAGTAAACAATGGGGTTATATAAAATCTCAGTAATTTTTTATTTTGAGTATTTCATATACTTTGATAACTCTGAAAGAGCCAACATTAATGCAGCTCTGTTAAGGTAATGGAGTGTAATGATAAATGTGTTATGTAAATGCTTATGAGGAGCCGATTAACTTTCAGAATTGTTTATTATCTTTTTTATTCTAGTCATCACTACAATGCACTTACATTTCTTGTTTTGAGTCTTCAGCTGGTGATTTAGGGTTTTGTTTTCTTGGTTGTTTTGTTGGTTTGGATCAAAACAGGGAGGATGTTTATTGGTTTTAGAGTTTGTTTTTCAGGGGTTTAAAAACGCTGTGTTAGGATCTGCCCAAGGATACCCTGGCTTTGACGAGTTTTATCTTTGCTAAAATGTGGCTTCTCTCCTTTAGACTTACTCAAGTCCTGTCACGGAGGTGTGACAGTCATTTTATTGTCAGACAGAATATTACGGCAGAGTGGGTGGAACTAAAAGAGAACTGAATTCTGTGCTTTCATGTGAATAAAGTGTTTGCAGTTCAATCTTTCAAAGTTCTTACAAAGTTAACTTCTTTTCTCTCCCCTTATGTGTCTTTCCACCATGCTACTTCTCGCTTGCCTTCCTGACTGCCCTCTTCCCCTCCACCCTCTTGCTGCCCTCCCGTTCTATCCAAAGTGGCACAGGATTAATCTCTCTGTTAAACGGTGTGTCTCCTGGGAGGTTCCCACTTCAGGCTCCAGCAGCGGTCAAACTGATTACTACAGCACTTAGCCCTAAAAGTGTCTTTAACAGTGGTTTGTCCAAAAGCAAGCACCATAAAGTGGCAACCAACCACTTGATGCAAGGCTGCTGAGAGCAAGAAGTGGCTGTCACATTAAGCCCAACTGTTTATCTTTGTGATTCCGGTCTCTCTGTATGGATGGCTTTTAGTGGTACAGAAACCAATCTTTCTAAAAGAGGTGAGAATATTTAGATTCGCCTCTGCTGCATTTAAGTTTTAATTGAAGATGAAGTTAGTTCTGCCCTATGATTAAGTTATATGCTATAACCGTAAAACCAACCAATTTAGAATTTGACACATATGTTCCATTCATATAAAAACTTCTGAAAAATATCCATGATTGTAATGAAGAAAAAAACCAAAATGAATTATGTAACCATATGGACTTTCAGTCTTTTATTTCGCTGTCACTAAGATGACTGCTAGATGGGTTAAAATGGAAGCTTTCAGTTACTGCCAGAAACATACTAGTCAATTTAATAGAAAATGGTTTCACAGAGGAACTAAGGTCCTTGTGAAAAAGGCTGAAAACTAAATGCAGTCAGGCACCATCCTTCCAGATGCCACAGGTCTTCACAAGATACCCTCGGAAAAGCTTGCTCAGGTACATATTACCCTAAAATGACACACTTTTTTGATTGCTCCGTGGTTGAAAATGCCCTTTTAAAACATCCATGTTGTAGTTGTCTTGTGAGCACTCAGAACCATCACCTGATTCTTTGCGGCAGCCAGTGGAAAAGTAAATTTCCAGCAAAGCATTTTCAGTTAAAAGGTTCATTTCAGCGACTTGCACTGACTTCACAATAGCAATGACAATTGAGCACCAGAGACAGGAAGGTTTTTGATACACATTGACTAGTTCAGTGCTTTCTTCTTGCTATGTGAAATGCTGACAGCAGAATGATTTATGATCTCCGATAAATGAGAGTCAGTATTGCTATATTTCTTTTTTTTTTAAAATTTATTTTTATTTTTTAAATAAATAAATCTTGTGGGTAAGAAACCTGCCCTGTCTAGAAACATGAGAGAAGCACACAATTCAGGAACTACTGACATTTCATTTTACAGTCACGCTTCCTCTTTGGTCTTTGAATGCCTTTTGCATGCACTCAGACCATGACTGGGTACAGAGTTGTTAAAATGTGGGCTCATTAACGTTGGCTAATGTGCTGATAAATCTGGCTTAAGATTTGAGCTAGTAATGAAGCTTGAATTGAGGTATTGCTTGGTGCAGCAGTGAGAACCATGCCTTCCTGTTTCACATGGAGGTACAAGGTCAATAGAGGAATGAGAATGATATTAAGTAATCCTCTAGTGAGAGAGATGAAGGGAAAGAAAATGGGAATATGGAGAGAATAGCAGTGGGAATCCATGGAGGAAACCTTAACAGCTCATCCCCGTAAGTGTCTTTTCTAGTCTCTGAGGAAACCTATTGATTCCTGTCTTCTTGTTAAACTTTCCCAATATTTGAAGTGTTTTACTATAGGGTTGAGACTGCTTGCTAAATGTGTATTTAACTCTTTCACAGACTTTACCTGTGCTGCGCTCTCAGCTTACTTGTATGTTATAAATATGTTATAAAATAAAAATTGTTTTGGTTTCCTGCTCTCTCAGGTAGTCTAATATTCATTTCTGTTTTGGGGTTTATTTTTTTTTTTTTTGGTGGGGGGAAGAAAAAATGTGACTGTGTATCTGTGTATATCAATGTATACACAGTGATTTACAGAAACAATAGATTAGGTGTCCTCTACCTAGTTATGGATGTTCAGAGCAGGAAAAAAAATGAGTTATATGTGTGTGTTTTGGTTTTTTTTTTTGCCAGACGCATCATTCTTTATAGCTATATCTTGGGATCTCATAAACCTGTATATTATGCTGCAGCGATCTTACAGAGATTTCAGCCTAATTTTAAACCAGGGTTTACAGTTTCCTTTCCAGTGGACTTTTTGGAGTATAAAATATATTTCTGCATGACAAACTGTGGCTGCTTTCCCCTTGTAAGTTACAAGAAACACCTCAAAGTATCTTAAAAAATATTTTTCTAGGCTTTTTGTTTGGTGCTGAATATGCCCTAAAACCAAAATTGGTCAGTTGCAGCCTAAACATTAATGACTTCTTAAAAACAGTAGTGATGTCCTTACGCATATCAACAGCACAGAAACATTCAGACGCATACACATTTTCAGTGCCTTTTTGAGCCTTTCTAATAAGCCATGAATGCTGCAGGGGCCACAATGCCAGACTTGGTGGACAAGATTCAAAAGTTAATAACTAGAAGTACTGGAAAATAAGGAAACTCTTAAGGGATACCAAAGGATGCATATTTAGCTAAAAGATTAATCTTTTCTGAAGAGGGTAAAAGATTCTTTGAAAACTTTCATCTAGGTAATAAAGTAATAGAGGGTTTATCATACTGAGAGAGCAGTCTTAACTCCTTGTAAGTGGAAGAGTGGCACAGAAACAATTCTCCATCCAGTTCCACTCTTTATTCGAACAAGTGTGGGAAGAAACAGTTTAGGGACACAGACACTGATGAACGGCTTCACTATTAAACTTCTGGTAACTTTTGCCAGTATTTAGACACTGTCGAGCTTTATTTCTAGAAATGTCTTTTACACTAACATTTTAAAAACTTAAGTCAGAATGTTATTATAATATTTCATATTTCAATTAATATTCAGCATATTTACATTAATATTTCCTATTTCGTTTGAATGATATTCTATTTCAGCAGGAAGCGCAAAATGTTAAATGTATTTGTATCCATTAGAGATGATTTAACTGAGCAGTTTATCTTTCAAATATCTTCATTGGCACTTTGGGAGAGGAGGGCAGATTACTGAAAATCTCGTCTTGCTATCACTAAATGATTGTTCTGGGATAATTTAGGTTAATGGGGATGGGGACAGATCTTGAACACGGAATGAAGACATGAAGGAGGTAGAGTCACAAAAGGTAGGAATATACACTTTGGTATCTAAAAATTTCTGTCTAAAAGACAATCTAAGCAAGCTAGCTGAGAAGTCTCCAGGGAGACCTTATAGTGGTCTTCCAGTACCTAAAGGGGGCCTACAGAAAAGGCGAGGAGGGACTCTTTATCAGGGAGTGTAGAGATAGGATGAGGGATAGTGGTTTTAAACTGAAAGAGAGTAGATTTAGATTAGATATTAGGAAGAAACTCTTTACTGTGAGGGTGGTGAGGCACTGGAACAGGTTGCCCAGGGAAGTTGTGGATGCCCCATCCCTGGAAGGAAGTGTTCAAGGCCAGGCTGGATGGGGCTTTGAGCAGCCTGGTCTAGTGGGAGGTGTCCCTGCCCACGGCAGGGGGTTGGAACTAGAAGATCTGTATGGTCCCTTCCAACCCAAACCATTCTATGAATCTGTGAAAAGAAGGGCACTGCTGTGGGTTCTATCCATCATCTTTTAGACACAGAATTACCTCTGGAGATACCCGTCTCTCTCCACTGGGAAAGGGAACACAACCAACTAGCTTTGCCTAGATAGCTTAGCTTTTTCCTCCCAAGGGTGTTAAATAGACTTTCGTCATACACTTATGGCCAGTCTTTCCATTGTGAAAGTTTTTTTGATGTAGTATTATGCCAGGAAAGGATTTATAAAATACAACATGAGCTATTTGAAATGAGTAAAGTTTTTGCCCTATTCAGTTTTTCTCATGCCTTGGAATTTTGTGGAGAGAAAAGGATGGATGGGGAAAGGAGTATTTTGTGATGGATAGAGCAGTGTGTGAGACAAGTGGTTTCCTACAGAGAAGTACTGAAAAGTGACAGTGCCGCTGATAAAGACTTGATGAGCTTAAAGGCCTACTTTTTACCCTTTTTACCCTGTTGTTTTTAGTTGGTTAATGAATACATTGTGACAAATATTATCAAGGCACAGGGTAAGAATACTTGTTGATACACTGGATAAAACAAAAGTGTTATAAGTGTTTTGTTCTAGTGGTATTTTGAAAAATTTGTCATTTGTGAAAACTGTTGTGCTGCGTTCTGTACAAATCTAGGTTAAAAATAGATCATATACGAAAGTACAGTTTAAGACTAATAGAAGGGTGGGTGGTTTTGATCCTATGGGAGTATTATGCTTGGAAACCATGGCCCTAAGGCAGTATGGTACATGGTTATTGGTGTGGCTGATAGGTTATTGATATAGAAATAACAAGTAATATTGCATATTTTATTTAAGTAATTCACCAAACATGTTCCAAGCTAATAGTTATTTTATTATTATTTACTTAGGTTTGTTTAGTGTGCAAATGTCTCCCTTGCTTTTTCCTGTTATTAACATGTAATATACAAACTGGCCTATTCATGTTTAATACATTAAACTGCTGTTATATTTCTGGAACACATGCAAACTGCTCCAAAAGATACACAAACACATACGTTAGATTTGAATCAGAGTATTGTCCACAACTTCCTTGTGTCTTGGCAAATTTTGTATCAGGAACCTGGTGACAAAGTTGGTCCATGTTTTATCAAGTTTCATGGAACCATGCCATTTTCTGCCATTTGATGGTGTGAATTCAGCTGTGAATTTGTCGGAGAGAAATGAATTGCTTTCAGAACAGGAACAAAACAAAATGTATTTCCGTTGTTGCTTTGTGCCAGTGGGCAAAAATAAGTACTATTGCTACCGTGATTGTCTCTCTAGAATGCCAGGCAATTTATGAAGAGTGGATCACAGGTGAAGAAAACAAACAAACTGTATTACCACATTTCAAAGCTTGTTGTAGATTTTGTAACATCTAAGGCTTTTAACTGCAACTAAGGCTTTGAAGTACGTTTTTTCTTAGGGAAGTGTGCAGTCTGCTCAAAACTCAGAAAGTTTATTAATGTTGTTTGGTAGGTAGCCATTTTGCTAGTGAATATATACCCCCATTAAACTCTGACATGCCCAGCAGCAAAGGACAATACTGGAGGATGCCATGTAAGCAATTTGATGGATGAATGTTTTCATAAAGAGCAAACTAGGAAAAATATAAACCTTTGTGTTGACTTATATCCTGCCATCCAAAATCTGGTTTAAGAATAGCGTGGTCTGTGTGTGAGCATTCAAAGGCACCAAACATTTGTAGGTAAAAGGGGAATGATGACTGTTTTCTGCACAGAGGCTGGTAGTTTCATACGCACTGGTGGAAACGTTAAAAGGGCAGGGACACAGAGAATCACTGACCCCAATAGGGCCATTACCTAAGTCACTGTAGTATCCTGATCTAGAGCGTTGAAGTGATGTTTCAGAGGCAACTGAAAGCATATAGAGCTTGTCTTCATTTGGCTATTGAAGTAGCGTAAGCACCAACGTGTGCATTTCAGCTTCCTTGTACTTGCTGCCAAGCCTCAAAAAAGTTTCAAAAGACCTTGTGGGGAGTAGGAGAAAAAATTTAATGGAGGTTAACATGGAGGTTATCTGTGGTTCACCTATCTTGCTTCTTGCCCTTAGGTAGGAGGCATATCTAGGTAAGGCAGACAAAGAAAATAAGCAGGGTGGAAGATCAGGCAAGTAGCTTTCCATTAGAAATAACCACACAACCCCCCCAAATAAATACCTGTTCTTCTGTCATTCCTCACCATTCTACCTATTTAGCTTTGCAAATTGGCATCCAGAACTTGTAAGTGTCCTCTGCTGTCTTCTCCTTAAATCCTTAAGACCTACCTTATTTCTGAAGTGTTAGAACCTGATGATGCAGCAGCTGGTAATGCCAGCTGTTGGGTTTGCTCATTCAGTCTTGTTAGGAAGACTGATGATAATGAAAAAAAGATTCAATATGCTGTTATGTGTGGGTTTTAGGAGGTCTTTATGACATTTTCTCGTAGCAACATGCATCTATTCAGATGATGATCTGTTGAACTGCATTCCAACCAAACTTTAAGGATGAAACTTGAGTCAAATAATTTTATTTATTGATGAGCTTCCCTGCACTCATCTACCTGCAGGCGAGAGGGACAGGAGAATGGAAAGAAAGGAAACAATACAGCTTTTGGGCTGTATTATATTCTCTGGCCACTGGGTGCCTTTGAAAGAAGCTGGATGTAGTTGACTTTGTTCTAAACCTAGCAATAGAGGCCCATGCTTCTAACCACAGAAACAGAAAAAATGGAAGAGGCTGGATCATTTATAAAATACGCCAACTCATGCTCATCTCTGGATCAGTATGGTAGAACCACGTATCTCTTGTGGGAGAAAAGCTATGGAGAGCAATCAGTTTTCAGAATTTGAGACTTGGGCAAAGGCCAACAATTAGGATGTTAACTATTACCAGAATATAGAAACACAGAATAGTTTGGGTTGGAAGGGACTTTTAAAGGTCATCTAGTCCAATCCCCCTGCAATGATCAGGGACATCTTCAACTAGATCGGGTTGCTCAGAGCCCTGTCCGACCTGACCTTGAATGTTTCCAGGGATGGGGCATCTCCTACCTCTGTGGGCAACCTGTTCCAGTGTTTCACCTCCCTCACTGTAAAAAAATTTCCTCCTTATATCTAGTCTAAATCTACCCTCTTCTAGTTTAAAACAATTACCCCTGGTCTCATTGCAACAGGTCCTGCTAAAAAGTTTGTCCCAGTCTTTCTTATAAGCCCCCTTTAGGTATTGAAACTCCACTATAAGGTCTCCACAGAGCCTGCTCTTCTCCAGGATGAACAATAGCATCTCTCTCAGCCTGTTCTCATGGAAGAGGTGCTCCATCCCTCTGATCAATTTTGTTGCCCTTCTCTGGACTTGCTCCAACAGGTCCATGTCTTTCCTGTGCTGAGGGCTCCAGAGCTGGACACAGTACTCCAGGTGGGGTCTCACCAGAACAGAGCAGAGGGGCAGAATCACCTCCCTCGACCTGCTGGCCATGCTTCTTTTGATGCAGCCCAGGATATGGCTGGCCTTATGGGCTGCAATCGCACATTGCCAGCTCGTGCTCTTTTTTTCATCCGTCAGTACCCTCAAGTCATTCTCAGCAGGGCTGCTCTCAATCCCTTCATCCTCTAGCCTGTATTGATACCAGGGGTTGCCCCAGCCTGGGTTTGCTTATTCAATAATTTCCTTATTTTTTAGTAAATTTGAAAGAGTGCATTTATGTGTGCTCAATGTGTATGCAAGAGTACTACAGTAATGTCCGTTATGTGATCTTGTTATCCTTTTTTCTTCTTACTCTGAACAACCTGTCAGCAATTTGAATTTGTAGGATTCTACATTTCTACTATTTAAATTCACTTGAAAGTGGAGTGTTTTATTCTGGCAAGTCTCTTAATATACCTCTTACTATAAGGTGGAATTTATCTGAGGCTGAAAAAGCAGTCTGCACTTGAAGCATGCTTTGAATTTAGCAGAAAGTAGCAGGCAAAAGGTGCTTAAGCTTCTTGTTTTCTGTGAATCTTCTAATATTGCCCATTCAAGTCTTCCATGTCATGGGTGTTGAGGATGCTTGGTTCCAGGTTTACTCCAAAGCAGGTTGCAGAAATATGCACCCTAGAATCTAAAGAGTCACAAGTGCTATTGCCTCTTAAAGGGATACTTAACTTGAGTACAAGTTGTTATAAATGTCTCTCTCAATCACTAATATCACAGTGCTGTTGACTCTCCGCTAAGTCAGGGATCTCTGCACTATACTGGATCATGCAGTATAAATATGATGCCATAACGTAATATGAGCTAAGTTATTTTTCTTATGTTGAAATCCATTTTTAACTGTTTGATTGTATCAGTGAAAGTTGATGGTTGTCATAAATATCAGTCTATCAGATTAGTTCATGAATGTGTTCTTCCTTCATGTATTATGCACAACTCAAAGTCTGTGTATATGAATCTGAGGGAAACATTTACTTAAATAGACCTATTATTGTTCAAACGACTGTGAATGTTAATGTTCTCTACTTCTAAGACCTTAAAAAAGAAAAAGGGTTTGCCTTGGCCTTTGTTTCTGCTATATGCAACAAGTTTCAATAGCTTCATTAACCTATGGAAGATGTTTATAAATTCCCATGCAATTGCTTTGCTCCCTTGCCCTTCATTTGAGTGTACTCTTAATGAGGATTAGCTCACTACTTTGTGCTCTGAATGTCATCTGTTCTAAGTTCTGCTGCCCAGGACTGAAAATAAGAAAAGATTATTTACTTTTGATAGATAGTTCAAACAGTCCCCTACCCAACATTTACTCAATGCTGCTAAAGGTTCCTCTGAACTACTATTGAATATAATCCTGTTTGACCTTGCTGGGCTCTCAGGGATTTTTTCTTCTCCCCTCACCCCAGCTCTTAGAAAAAGGTAATCTATGCTATTCTTGTCCTGCGCAGTAGCTTTTTCCAAGTCCCAAGTGCTATATAGCCCAGTGAAGTTTTCGTCACACTTGGCTCTCTGTGGTGTTGTTGATGTATTTTCTTTTTTTTTTTTTTTTTTAAATATATATATATGTATATGTTCTGACTTTGATCTCCATTTAGTTTATGTCACTGCTTTCTTTTCTTATAGTAGTTTGGAAACTATGTCATGTCTGTCATGTCAGACAATTGTTACTCTTCCGTAATCATCTACCCGGTCTATCTGACACTGGCCATACAGTGGCTTTTTCATTGACTAATTTATGGTCTTTTAGTAGCCTATATCTAATCTTGATGGTTTAGTTGTTTTTATCCTAGACCCCAATAACAGTCATATCTTGCTAAGGTTGTGATTATTTCCTTTTTCCCCTTCGAAATTGGGGGACCGGGTCATCAACCTTGCATTGATCATGGATTTATTTTTTTTATTCTGTGATCTTGTGTTTCGTATGCTTTACTGAAAAAACATAGGATCTATTTGTTACATTTTATGTAAAATTCAGCACTCCTCCAATTATTGAGATAAAATAGGTTCAGAGACAGCTTCTTGTTCTGAATATACCAGGAACTGCTAAGAAGACACAAAGTACAAAAGAAATAACTATCCCATTCTGCAAGCCCTCTCTATTTCTAGTGCCATATGCAAGTGTAGTTTAAGCCTCTGAAGTTATCCCTTACTATATTTGGCAATTTTGACTCTGATAGGGCTTTTCTTAACTTCTTGCTTTCGCTTGGGCTACTTCCTTGACTGTGGATGCAACAGCTATTACAGTTGATCAGAACTGAGGATTTTGACAGAAGTATGATTATTCAGTTACCATTTACTTCCCTATATCTGCTTGACTCTGAGTAATAATCTCTGATATTAGCAAATCTGCACATATTATATATATAAGGCAGCCCAATTTCAGGTTCTGATCTACTAAATCTATTGACATGGTTGTTTTCTGTCTGAATCAACCACCTTTCATTTTTTGTGGTCAGACTGACAAGGCAGTGGAAAATCCATCCTAGGTATTTAGCAGGTGATTTATAAGCACTCAGTAAATGATGTAGGGCCTGGCTCTGAAGTATATGTGTTTGCCAAACCTGTTGTTCACAAAGAAATTTAAAAGTTTACAGAAAAGAGGAGGCACACAGAAAACTAGGAAGCTTCAAGAAAGTAAGTATCGTTGGATGGGAAAAAAACAGGCATATGTTGCTTGACTTGGCATTACATTAATTTTTAAATGATTATGGAGAACCCTCTGTTCAGTGTTCTCAGCCTGTTTTATTATCTATTAGTAAAACATCAATTTGCGTTCTCCATAGCTTAACCAGGTTCACAAAAAGGTAGAAGTCCTCAGAGACTTTGTAGTGTTCTTTCCTTTAACATTTACACTAACTCCTGGAAAGTGCCCTTGTGAATTACTCTGTAATTATAGTTTGAAGGAGCCGAAATATCAGACTGAGGTTACTTTTGTTAAGCTGTTAGCTGCATATAAGAACTAGGAATCTAAATGTTGTGGGTTTGGGGTTTTTCTTTTGGTGGTTTTTTTTTTGTTTGTTTGTTTAAAGTTCTCCATTTCAGTGCTTAATGAAGAAAACAGCTAAAACCATCTCAACAAGGTGACAAGAATTGAAGATGAACTTGAGGAGTCACCAAAATGCTGTTGCTGATTAATTAGATTTGCCA
This sequence comes from Chroicocephalus ridibundus, assembly GCF_963924245.1. NCBI lineage: Eukaryota > Metazoa > Chordata > Aves > Charadriiformes > Laridae > Chroicocephalus > Chroicocephalus ridibundus. Next base: position 106,638,764 of record NC_086285.1, read on the forward strand.
TAAAAGCATCCTGATATTATTCTCTGCCCTAGCTAAAAGCACTAATAAAATATGAAGACTGACAATTTCCAAGATAATATGTTTGAAATGCAATCACAAGGCCTTCATTCTCTGATCTGTTCATGTACAGAATTTCTCTCTGCTGACATGTCTGTTTAATCCTTTATTCACATAGCTTTGACCCTACTAATCTCTGGGATCCAATTAACATCTTGTAGTAGGTGTTTGCTATGTGTCGGGGATACCTTGAAGAGATAGCTCATTAAAGTTGCTTTAAGATGTTACTGCATAGAGAGAACAGGGAGGACCAGCCATCAGCCCATGGGCTATTTCTATCCCAAAATGTTTGACTCTGCTTGCTTCTGCTGCTTTTCCATGTTCCTTCAGATAAGCCTCCGGAGCAGGCTGTCAAGATAGCTACCAACTTCCCCAGTGTACCTGTGGTTGCTCTTGATGATAAGATGCATGCATTTATTGCCTTGGGACTAGGGGTTTTGCCCTGCCAATGGTGCCGTACAGAGGTGAGTTGTCATTGCCGGCACTGTTCACCAGGATGCATCCTAACCTTTTCCTGTGTCATCTGGGCTCTCAGACAAGCGGACAACTGGGAGGTGACTGTTGTCATGTCCTGACAGCAGAGAAGATCTGCTGTCTGCGAGAAAAAGCTTCAGATGCAAGCATGGTGCAGTTGGATCCTCACACATGCAGTTTGGTGATATACTGAATTTACACTGTATGGAGATTGAATTGTCCTATTGTCGTGGTTTAGGCTGGGCTGGCCACTTATTTATGCACTTAAATGTCTCTTTGTGGCAGAAACCTTGGCTTCGTAGCCACTGTATCAGAGGCTGGGGCCCAGTGGTGCATTCTAACAGTGAGGGTACTGTAACGGAGTTCTTGGCGTCTCTGTTACAGGGTGACACTTGCTGATGTGGAGTCTAGGGTGATTACCGTGAAATGTAGAATAGGAAAAAGGACACAGGCTGAAGGTGTATCATCTTTGTACCCTGAAGGGTGGCACAGCCTCTTTGGTTGTGGTAACAAACACTGCAGTAAACTGCAGGCTGTCCTAGTTAGACTTGATGCATAGGTATGGCTTCACAGCATGTGCTCTTTGCATGAATCTCTGTTCATGTTCCCTGCGTGGATAACCTTCTTCCTGTTCTTTTCTCTTGCTCAACCAGTTGCCATTATTGATACCTCCAGCTCAGCATTTCACTTCAGATGTCAGTGCTGCTTACCCGCAGGGAGTCTTTATCCTCTAGGATTACACAGATTTCTACTTAATCAGGTGTTGTTTTATGTCAAGTCTTCAATTGAATTTATTCTTTTGCAGTGAAATGATTATCCCAGTTATGTATGAGCTTTGAGGAGGGCACCCATAGAGCCGGTACTTTGTAGAGGGTTAATTTCATCATAATTTAGAGGACTTTCATGTAGATGTCTGCACTAAAACAAGTTTAGATTTCTTTTATAGTGAGTGGGGGGAAATGAGCGCTTCAAAATTCATTTGCTATTTTAGATGAACATTCTTGAGAATGTTCTATTTCTTGTCTATTTGGTATAAAAAAAATCTGGTAGGAGTTGGATAGTGAAGTACATAAATGTCTGCAATATATCTGATTATATATGTCACTTCTGCCCTTGGCTGCTCTCTGTTATCTTACATTTTAAATTTATGAGAGTCATCACACTGAAGAAAAACCTACCTTTGAATTTTCTAGTTTACGTTGGTATTCCCAATTAAATTGTCAATTAAACATTGTATGTTCACATGTTTATTAAGTGTGTTGCTGCATACTTTTATGTAAACAGTAGTAGTTATCCAACTTAGTTTGCTTTATCTGCTTGTGTTTGCATCCTATATCTGTATTTTATTAAAAATACTTAATCTAACCAGTTTAAATTTCTTATTGGGCATGAGTAAATCATTAACATGGTTTTCCAGTCTTTAACTGTAAGTTGTAGCTAGTGAGAGAACTGTTTGCTTAAGATATGTGAAGTCAAGTGCCATGTCACTGTTTCCCCCTGTGCCAGCGTCCCCCTCCCCCCCCCCCCCCCCCATTATTTCAGCCAAAGTTTTCTTTCCGGCATTATTTATACTTAAACCTGGAGTAATGAACTAAATCAACGTAATTACTTATGGAGTAAAGTACTATCAACATGAGTAAAGATGGACAAATCCATCTATTCTGGAACTGCAAGTTTCTCCACTTGATGTATTCAATGGCTCATCAAGATCTTGCCCTGCTTTTCCAGCTTTTTCAAATACACGATGTCACTGATTATGCATGAGAAGAACAAGAAGTTCACCTATTTGTCATATGTCTCTTTCTGAGAAATTTAAATAGCTATCCAAAGAACAGAAGTTCATGATAATGGTAGACTTCAGTTGTTGAGGAATAACAGCGTGACAGGTCATAGCAAGCCTGAATGGCATTGCAAAGCCACACTGACAGCTTTGCTTTTGTTTCAGAAGGTGGAGGAGGTACAGAATGTCACTATTTTAGGTTATATTCTCACTCCATAGGTAAAATGCATGGAGACGTTTAAGTGACCTATTAACGTGCTGGAAGTGTTTCTGAAACGATAGTGCTCACAAACCCACAGAAAGGAATAGAGTAGCAGAGTAAAGTTAATAAACTTTGGAAAAATCCATCTTTTCGAAATGACAGACAGAGTCTCTTGGGAAAATCATCTAAGTAATAGACCTCTCTCTTCATATCTTCCCTAAATATGTTATGAGAAAATGGAATATGTTAAAGAACCAGTAGCCAGCTATCCTAGTGCAGAAGAAGGGATATGAAGCATATGGAGAGAGGTTGGGTTTTTTTTTTTTTTGTTGTTTTGGGTTGGGTTTGTTTTTGTGTTTTTTTTTGGTTGGGTGGGTTTTTTTTGCGATTTGAGTTTTTTCAATATTTCCACAGTGCTGCCTGTGGAATAAATTTTGCCTCAATATATTTTGTGTGCTCTTTTTGAGTTCCTGGCAGTTCACCTTTCCTCCATCATTTCTCAAGTGTAATCACTAATGATTGAGAAGGTACTTCCATTACTTCTTATGTGCTTAAGAAAAATTTTTCTGCATCAAGAGTGTATTTGAGGGGCAGAAGAAGGGCTAAGGGCAACAATAAACGGATAGATGAACAAACAAACAAACAATATAGGAAGGCTAACTATCATGTAAAATGCCTAATTGGCAAGGAAGATGAAAAGATTCTAATACATTAATGGAAAACAGGGAGAAATAAAGGAAACTATCCATCACTTCAAACTGGAAGAGCAAATGATAGCAAACCTTTGGTTTGGCTTTCAGAATAAAGACACATTGTAATTAGATTTCTAAAGTTTTAATTTTTAATACAGGCAGAGAAAGAATACATTTAAGAAGCTTTAAAGAAAGAATAATTTTAAGAGTCTTTCATTAACTTGGATGTTTTTAATTGGCAAACTCTATAAAGTATTTTTTTTCTCAAGGGCTTGAAAAAGTGAGAGGCACTTTTTGAATCATTAATTACTTTTGAGAAATGATGGAGGACAGGTTAGATCCTAGGGGACTGAAGAACAAACAGTATATAGCAAATGTAGTTCAAGGGTGAGGAAAAAATGAGCACAATATGCAGTACTAGGGAAGAAAAAAACCTCCAAATGAATTATGAATCAATTTATTGTACCTAGAGGATAATTAAATAAAAAGAAATCAACCAGATGAATTTGACAAGAACAAATTGCGTCAAAGAAATCTGTTTACTTTCTTCAACAGAAAATCATCATCTAATGGATAAAGAAAGGAAGAGCAGTCTGTGATAGTTTACCCAGGTAAGAATTTTGATGTCATATTAGGTGACGTGAGCAAACAAACTAATGATATATTGACCAGGTGAAACTGTTATGCACTATATGTGCAACTGGCTGATCCCCTGCCCACCACCCCACTATCTGTGAGGTTTTTTTCAAACGGAAACGGCATTCAGTAGGATCCTGCAAAGCGTTCTTTGGTGCAGCTCTTGCTAACGTTTTCAAGTTCAGTTTTGTTGATAGAATAGAGCATATACTTAAAACGTCTCTGAATTTCACTGTGTTAAGAATATTTTAAATGTTATAGGAAAATACCAGAATAAGCTTTGAGAAATAATGAGCTGACAAATCACGGCTACTGCAGTGGAAGATCCCAGGACTTGCAGCAGATAGCTAGCCACATGTCTAGAACAACAAAAAAAGTCAAATAAACTTCTCTTGTTGTAGGAGGGAAATCACAGATCTTAAACTGAAATGAAGTAGCAGGAGTTTTGCTTGTAACACATGGGAATTATTATTCTCTGATGTGGGTGAAACCCTCAACTTGAATAGTATTTTAAGTTTTAAGCATCACCCTTGAAGGGCTGTATAGGCAAAGTGAAGGATGTCCAGAAGAAAAGAAATGCAGCAGGTTTGGAAAACATTGAAACCCTGAAGGAATTCAGCTCTGGTAAATTTAAAAAGAGGAGTATGATCTCTTTTGCAAGATACACAAACCCCTAATAAAAAGATGAGAATTACTTCCCCACACCCCAGTAGTACCAGAAGTAAACAGGAATAATTTGTAGGTGTTGTTAACAAATAAGGAAACCGCTTTTAAACGGTGAGGCTCATCAAACACTGGAATAGCCTACCAAGAAAGATTGTGGAACCTCCTTCAGTTCATGCTGGATGGAGTTAAATTTAATATTGGTCAGAGATGGTCTATGTGAGCTTCCTTTCCTGCTGGAGGGCAGACTCATGGATCTTGAGACTTCTTCTAGCCCTACCTTACTGTGTTCTTTCTTATTCATAGCTCTAAATGTGCGTCTTCCCTTTCAGGAAAAGCTCAGTTTAGTTGAAACTACTGACAGGACTTTTGTAATGAGAACAGTATGTTCAATAATTCAGAACACAGAATGAGATGTGTGGGATGACTGCAGGTACATTGCCATTGCAGTCAGCATTTATGCAGGAAAATAACTCATGTTATCAAAGACTCCATGGAGATTTAGTAAGAAGTTGATAACCAACTATGTAATTTTACCTAAATATTAAAGATAGGTAAATTTCAATGGAACAGACAATGGAAAAATATTTATTAGATTTGGATTTGACCTTTTCCCTCTGTTATTTTTTCCATGCAAAAGAATAGCATGAAAACTTGGTAAAATTTTTTAACCTATATTTTGCTATCTATTGCTGATATTGAATATTTCTACCTGAATTTAGGTCAGGTAAGTATACAGAAAGAAATAGAACTTAAGCTTATTAAACAATGTTACTAGTATGTTTTGCATAATTTGTTTTGGGTTTACATTTCAGCTATAGCAGTCTTTAATGAAAATGAAAATTTCAGGGATATCTTAATCTGTTATACTAGCCAGCTAGAAATAAATCCTGAAATATTGGTCTAAATGCATTAATCTTTCTTTTCCCCTTGATATTTCAATTGATTTGGAGTGTGTTGACTTCAAACAGAAAAAAACCAAACCAAAATAAAAAAGTGCCTTTGTGAAGATTCTAATGATATTTCTGACAGCTACTGGTTTTAAAAAAAAGCTAGGGAAATACCAGAGAACTACACAGAGGATAAAAAATGTACATAAGTACATATTAAAATTTCAAACACATCTACAATTCCTGAAATAAATTGAAGAAATGCCTTTTCTGTCAATCTGGTGGTTTTATACTGGAGATAATGTTCCAGGCACCTATTGGAAATGCTAATACTAAGTATTTCTCTTACAGGAAGAAACTATAAGGTACTGAGCAGTTTTCATACTAATGATACAGGCTCTGTCTGCTTACATATTTGGATTTTATATTACTTCACCATCTGGACTTGTAAATAATGTCTGTGTCTCTGCGGAAACAGAGAATAAGAAAACTCCCTTTGAAGGTGATTTCGTGTTAACCAATATTTTTCAAAACGCTCCTTCCAAATTAATTCAGTCAGTTCATACCACTTCACCCCAAGGCTGCGAAATCCACCTGGAGATATCCACATTTTAGGGTCAGTTGTGAGGTATAAATCAATAAGGACTCGGTCCAGTTCATTTATCTTCTACTTCCCTTTGACTCATCAGCTTCAGGAGGAAAAAGAAAAAAAAAAGAAAAAAATTCACTACTTCTATGCAATCTCCACAAGCAGTACCCTCTTCAAATTACCACAAGTGCCTAAAATTTGGCCCACCAGTCTATCGTTACTTCAACGATAAAATGTCTTTTGGGAACGCTTTATTGCAAATGGGATTAAGGACATTTTTCTCTTTAAAAATGTATACCTAGTGAGCCAGAGTATATATTTCAGTTTCAGAAAAGTCTGAAGAACCCATGTATGCAATTCCGTGGCTGCAACTTGCTCACCAGTAGATTGATGTAAGGAGATTAACGGTGTAACTATACTCCTGTGTAAAATAGCTAATGGAATCCCTTTTCCAATTGTGTTCTAAATGTTGTCTTCAGAAGTGCCAGGCTCTGTTATTATAGAAAGGGAGAGAACCCAATGGGATGTAACACTTACTAGTACTGAATGTTGGGAGGGAGTGGATCCCATTTAGCAACTTTTCTTTGTGCTATGCAGCACTCTCCTCTCCCAGCATCTCAACAGATTGTCAAGGTGCTGTCAAAAGTGCAGAGTAGCAGGCTTCTTACACTTGGACAATACATATGTAAGGAAATTTTCTCTACAGACTTGTTGCATTGGTACTAACACCACTGGAAACTGAGGATTGTGTGTGTAGGGTTTTTTTTTAATAGGTGTTTCTAAGTGACAAAAACTTCCGAAAAGGCAAATGAGTTTTAACCTGGAGAGACGCAAGGTGCACCGTCTTCTCAATCTTTCTATTTTGGGGGGAGTCGTATTGTTACTGTACATATATAAGTGGACTGCTTGACTGCTAGTCTGTTTCATCTCTTTCGTGATTTTTTTTTTAAACTTGTCTCAGAGAATAGTTTAAGAAGATTAATTCTTGTCTCCCAAATCCAATTATAAGACCACAATACTTTGAAATTTTCCTTCACTTTAGATAGTTCTGTTACTGTTGTCTGTATGTCCATTTCAGACTTAATTTCTCTATAACCGCATCTTTAGAGGATTGATAAATACTAAACTCTTTAAGATCTTCTTCATCTGTTACTGTTCTGCATATTGGGACCTACAGGAAAGATGGGGAGGGACTCTTGTATCAGGGAGTGTAGAGATAGGATAAGGGGTAACAGTTTTAAATTGAAAGAGGGTAGATTTAGATTAGATATTAGGAAGAAACTCTTTACTGTGAGGGTGGTGAGGCACTGGAACGGGTTGCCCGGAGAAGTTGTGGATGCCCCATCCCTGGAAGTGTTCAAGGCCAGGCTGGATGGGACTTGGAGCAGCCTGGTCTAGTGGGAGGTGTCCCTGCCCAGGGCAGGGGGGCTGGAACTAGAAGATCTGTATGGTCCCTTCCAACCTAAACCGTTCTATGATTTCACTACAATGCTATCTTTATATTTTATTTTATACTTTATACTTTTAATTTATTTTTGATTGGTTACAAGCTTCTGGTGTTAATTTTTGGTCTTGATTCTAATCCCGAAAGCAGCTAGTGACTCAGCTAATGTATATGAGAGAATTAATTTTGATTCTGTAGTTGCAGAATAGTTGGTCTTTTGGGGGATGTAAGCTTACAGGCATTTTTCAAGAGGCTACTCTGGTTCCCAGGCATTCTCACAGTACTTGTGAGACAATTTTCTTTTAGTCCCATCAACACTTTGCACTGTACTAGCAATTATGTGCCAACTGAGCAGTTTACATAATTGCATATTCAAAAAGACACCCACCCCCCTACTTCCCCACACCCCCCCCACCCCGTCTCTCCAACTTCACGTAGGAATTGGTGTTATTTGCAACCCAGTCCCATTCAGAACCCTGCCACCAGGCATCCACTTAACATCAGTTCATCACATAACAAACAGGTTTTTCCTAAAGTGAAATGAAGAGGAGTTAATTACTAAACAGATTTGACATTTGATAGGTTGACCATTAGTTTAAAACACTCGCTGTAAAGTTTTTAAAAATATTGCATTCAAGCCTTTTCTGGAGACACTTTGAACCTGTCTTTCAGTCTAATATAAATAGTTGAGATCAGCCACAGAGGCTAATTGGAAAAAAAGCTTCTGGAAAATCTTTGCATGGCGGGGTGATATCTACCATGTAAATAACTGTTTGAAAAAGTTTTTCATTGCAGGATAAGAGCTGTTCCAGAAGTTAGTGGCCAACCATATTTGTTTTGGCTGACATGGTGGCATATTGGTGTAAATGACTGCATGCTGACTTCTACGAAAACTCTATGCATGCATTACAGGAGTCTCTTCAAATTGTCTAAGATTTCATAATTGAGACTGTTTCTTTTAGTTATGTTCAGAGTTGGACTTAATTTCTCATTGTGCTCTTCCAATTAATGTTAAAACCTTATGATTTGAAACACACAGTTTTAGTTAATTTTCTTTTCAGATAGTGATATTCAAAAGAAGCATGGCCAGCTGGTCAAGGGAGGTGATTCTGCCCCTCTACCCTGCTCTGGTGAGACCCCACCTGGAGTACTGCATCCAGCTCTGGAGCCCTCAGCACAGGAAAGATGTGGACCTGTTGGAGCGGGTCCAGAGGAGGGTCACGAAGCTGATCAGAGGGATGGAACACATCTCCTATGAGGACAGTGTGAGTTGGGGTTGTTCAGCCTGGAGAGGAGAAGGCTCTGGGGAGACTTTATAGCAGCCTTCCAGTACTTAAAGGGGGCTTATAAGAAAGATGGGGACAAATTTTTTTAGCATGCCTGTTGTGATAAGACCAGGGGTAATGTTTTTAAATGAAATGAGGGTAGATTTAGACCAGGTACAAGGAAGACATTTTTTATGATGAAGGTGGTGAAACACAGGAACAGGTTGCCCAGAGAGGTGGTAGATGCCCCATCCCTGCAAACATTCAAGGTCAGGTTGGACGGGGCTCTGAACAACCTGATCTAGTTGAAGATGTCCCTGCTTATTGCAGAGGGGTTGGACTAGATGACCTTTAAAGGTTCCTTCCAACCCAAACCATTCTATGATTCTGTCTTTGGTATTTGCTACAAGGGGACTAAGATTTGGTAAGTAGCAGTTATAGATCTGGACATGCTTTGGTTTAAATTACTGTCTCTGGATTTGTGCCTTGATAGATTGTTTTCCTTAAAATACCTTTTTAATGTCTTTAAGATGGCTGAACACTGTGGACCATATAGTGTCTACAGAGGATGACTGCCCTCCTTGTATGTGAAGTGGGTTGGAGAAAGAGGAAGAGAGGAAGAAACATTTGCTTAGCATGGTTGGCAGTCATGGGCTGGTTTCTGGATGTCCATTGTGATCTGATGGTGGTTGTGTTCTTGTGCATCTCCATCCTGCTTAACCTCTGAGAGCCTTTATGCAGCACTGCTGACTTACTGCTTTTTCTTCCTGTGTTGGGATGACTGGGGGCTTCAGATCAGTTCTTTGTCTTCCTGCACTCATTACCAAATGGCTTTGGTCTGTCCTTTGTTTTAGACTGTCCTTTGTTTTCCTGCTCTGGGTGTTACTGAGAAACTATGTGTAGATATATGTGCTGGGATCTTTGTGATGGTCTGTGTAATCAAAACGTACCATCCTTTTATCCCTTTCTCGTTCCTTCCGGTGCTTCTACACTCATGCACTCTCCATTCCTAAAAACTTTAGCATTTCTGTTACAAATCTCTGCAGAGTCAGAAGAAATTGTCCATTTCCCATGTATTTGGCTTATTTTGCAGTGAAAACTTCGTATGAGTAGCTTAGCAAAAGTAAAATGGAAATTGCCAGGATAGATTAGTGTTCTTTGAATTTCTTAGTTCAACAGCCATAAAAGGAGCCGCAAACAGTCCTTTAGCTATTGGATATATAAGGCCCTAGGAGACAGCTTGCTTTGCTGTGCTTTTGGCAGTGTTCTTCCATCACCAGAGAGCGTGTGGAGAGTGATACATGCAACTAACACCCCATGGGAGCAGAGGACTGCCAAGAGCTGGTGCAAACACAGGAAGCAGCTGCTGGCAGCCGCCTATTTCTCTCTGTGAAAAAGAGATACCATGAGGTACCAGAAAATAGAAATCTTTGTCTTCTCAGCCTAAAAATACTTCAAATACTGGAAGGTGGCAGGTCTAGCATTAGGACTTCCTCTCTCCTGCTATTGCCTTAAGACTTACTTTCTAGGAAACCAGGAAGAAAGCTCCATAAATAGAAAATGAGAAAGAAAACTGTAGCTGTCAACTCATCTGTGTTGCAGTGGTTAATGGCACTATGGATCTCAAGTGCTGGCTTCCTCTTGAAAAACTGCTAATTTTGTGTGATCATGCTCCCGCACTCTGCCTCCCCCTCAGGAAGGCCAGAGTGTAGAGAAGCTTAAAAATAGTAATAATAAAATAATTAATTTAGAAAAAGCTGAAGGAAGAACAGAACAGTGAGATGTCAACAGAACAGAGATACCAAAACAAGAGAGGTACAAGCCATAAAAGAGAAGACAATATAACGGTGAACTCAGAAAAGATAGGAAGACTCATATTACAAAAAAGGTCAAAACAATTAAGCGGGAAAGGAATTAATCCATGGAAGCATTATAAATTATAATGCAAGGACATTTGTATGATGAAGAGTAACAGTCAGAACAGCTATACCTACGCAGCACAACACAGATACTTCTCAGGCTCTGAAAGCATTATAGCCACATCAGCATGTGCCTGTGTTCATTAATGCAAGTGTGGCATGGTGCTGAGGTGGCTGCCACGCTTCCAGGCCTGGAGCTGGCTAACTGGCAGGCAGCGCGTCTGCACGGCGCCTTGAGCTGCATCTGATGAGAGCAGAGGCCAAGGTTGCCTGACCCAATCTAATACAAATATAAACAAGAAGACTAGGAAATTACCTTTCTGCAGAGTTTCAGGGGATAAGGAAGAAGAAAGGAAGGAACAGAAAGAAAAGGAAGGGGGAGGAAGAGAACAGTGGAGATAGCTAGGGGGGGTTGGGTCCCTGGAGTAAAAAGCAACCAAAGCATGTGGTGCCTCCCACACATTAACCCCAAAAACTCACATCCTCCTGCCATTTCTTCCAGTTTACACTACTCTTTTGAAGCTGCCTACTTGTGAAGGGCTTTGCAGTAAATGTAAAAAGCAGTGCAAAGGGGATGGCAAATATTTATCCTGGAACAACTCACAGTGGCACCGCTCTTCCTTCTGTGCGATATAAAGAACTGTTGCTATTTTCAAGCCGAATCTCACTCTCATTGCTGTTAGAAAGAACTATGACTATGGTGTTTGATATTTTTAAAATCCTTATAATATTGAGTGTTACTATAGCACACTTATCCTGTCTTTTAGAGAGTGGAATCAAGACAAAGAGAAATAGACAGTTTGTTCAGAACAGCAGTCTGCCACAGAAAATATTTCATTCCACAACTCCATGGTCTTAGTCTGCTGTCTCCTCAGCAGACATCCATATGGGCAGTCCTCCTCTCATCAATCCCCCAACCTAGTAATAAAAAATCCCAGACAACTCCAGCTCTTGTGTCACAAACTCAATATCCCACCTAGCACGGGGATTCTGTGACTTTCTGCTGCACTTGGATGGGTGCTGTGGAGGAATGAAGTACGGCCCAAGCAAAATGCCACAGTGAATTGAAATTCACGTGGCAGAATGAACTAAGTTAGCAACATAGTTTGGTGCTGAATTAAAAATTAGGGTGAGTGAAACTGCTGCATACAGTTTGGACTGTCATGCATTTTAATATTTAATTCAGAAAGCCTTCTTTTTAAAGTTTCTTCAGTTAATCTTGGAGAAATAAAGGACAAAATCAAATGCTGGCCTGCTACAGAAATTTAGGTAATAGCTTGTTTCAGAGTTTCTTTCAGTTCTGTTGTGAAGAATTTGGCTTCTGAGCTGCAATTAAAAAAGACTTTTTTCCCCTGAGGCCTCAATCTGGGTGAACTGATAAAAAATAAGGGTTTTTCTTATTACTTTCTTATTTTTCACTTTTAATTCACAGTTAGCTTATTTTTCCAATGATAGCTATCTCCAGAAGTTTCTGTAAATCACTCCAAAGAGTCCTTTTTAAAAAATGAACAGAGAGTTCCAATATTGTATGTGAAATATGCAGTATTAGAATTGTAATAATTCAACGGCTGATGAAAAGTAAAAAGGATTTCATCTGTAAATGTGGAGAAAGTGAAGTAGAATTTTCATGAACAAAATGGAAAAATTCCATTTATTTCAAGATGAATATTTATCAGAAAATGAAAATTGCGATACCTGTGTACATACATAAGTCATTTGAAAGAATGCTGCTTTGGTTACAGAATCAAACAGACAAAGTTTAGACATACTAAATATACAACTGTAATCTTAGTGTTACTGTTTTTTAATCCATCCCCTGTATACTGAGTGAGGTGGGGACGCAGAGGAAATTGTATGTGATTTTGTATCTGAAGATCATGTGTCAGTGTGTCTGTGCAAGGGGTAAAACACCCAGGGAAGCGTGAGAAATTCTGAAAAAAAGAATAAGCTCAGTAAGCAGTATTTATCTGAAGTCTTAAGAGCCTATCATGAGACCAAAGCTAAAGTTTTCAACTAAAACTATTCTTTTTCTGGTTCTGAATTTTGTGAGACGGAATGGCAATCAATTACAGCCAAGAAAAATAATATAAAAAGCCTTTTCAGTGGGAGCTTTACTGTATTTTCTCAATCACTGTTCTTAGCATTAATCTGTCCCTGACTTCTAGTTCTGTCTCGTTGTTCCACTTTAGAGAATGGTGCCTTATCTATAAACTGCTTGTGGGAAACAACTGTCTACAGCAATGTGTGTATTGGATGCTGTTGTAATAGCTTTTACTTGATAGGGTTAGAAGTATTTCGATTAGCCACTGTCTTGGTGTATGAAATACATTTTTTCCTCTTAAGCTTTTATCGTATTTACAAAGCAAAATGTTAGAAGGAAAATAATTTGTATTAATGTCATCCTTATGCTTCTGGTTCCTGATCCCTTTATTCTCAGTATGAAAGGAGTATAGTCAGAGGATCGACGATTTGACAAATCTAATGTAATATAAAATCATGTATTGAAAGCTACACCCTGAATGGAATCCTTGTAACATTTTGCATGCACACCAATGCCACCTATATTTAATTCTTTTTTTATCGTATAATCACGCAGTCTAGCTTCATTTGAAACTGTATCCTTGAGCAAAAACATTGGTGATTACCCCAGCTTGGAATGTGTGAAGAGGTGAATCCCTATGTATCTGAAAAATCAAATTCAGCTTTCCTCTTTCAACCTTGAGAAACTACATTAAACACATTGGAGATGTAAAAAAATCTGCAACAAAGCAAATGAAGGTGAAGTTGGCCCACAGAAAACTGGACAGGAAGAAAGTAAACAGGACTTTTCAAGCAAGGCAAGAAGAATGGTGAATACTAGACTTAAAGGCAGTTTGTAGTGCCCTTAGGTTTGCAATACACAACAGGAAGTTATGAACTACAGAGGGCAATTCACATCTTTTTTGCTAATGAGCAGCAGTTGAAACTAAGGACTTCCACCTATATCAGGTAGAATTTAAGGACTTGAATCTTAAACTGTGCTCTGAAAGGCCCACTGCCCAATTGAGAGAGCACTTCAAACTCAGGGAATTTCTCCTGGAAAGTCCCTCTCTCTGATTCTGCTCTACATGTGCCAAAATGTCCTGGTTTCCGGTTTGCGGATCACCTAGGTTATGCCGGTCAAAATTGTCTAAGAGGTCTGGCCTGAGTAGAGGACTTAGCGCTGATATAATACACGAAGAAGTTGTAAGTTACTGTTTAAAAAAAAAAAACCACAAACAAACAAACAAAAACAAAACCCAAAAGACGTTGTTTGTGACACTTGATACCAACTGTCTTTTATGTAACGGTAGTTAAGTCTTTTGCCCAGCAAGTAAAAGCCCTAGGTTGAATGTCTTCCTCTGCTTATAGTTGTTTGGATCCATATTTTTAAAATCTCATTAAGCAGTCAGTGTCTTAACCATAAGGCCGTTGACTAATAGTCTCTTGTTCTACCTAGGTAGTAACTTCCAGTCCCCGCATTGAACATGAAGATGGGTTGTTGTGCAGGGGAGAGTGCTAAATTCTTGGGTTAAGAGGGACACTGAGCAAGAAGCAGATCAATCTTGAGTAAGCTGAGTGGTTAATGCAGTTACCTAGGAGATGGGCATGTTCCTGCTTGCTCTCCCACTTCTTGCTCTGTTGTCTGACAGAATGGAGGTAGATGCTGACAGACAATATTGGTCTGTGACTACAGACTTAAGTCAAGGTTCCTGGAAGAAAAGGGGTCTGGGTTTCTCATACACTAGTGCGTTAGCCCTTTCTTGCCATTGAGATACTGATAACAGTCTTTTTGAAGCAATCAGCTTCAGTACTATGAATTTTGTACTCCCAGGGATGAGCTTATTCCAGCTCTCCTATGCCTCAGGATGCTCAAATATACAAAAATCTGTAATTTTAAAGCCAATGTTGTTCCAAAGCTTAAGTTATCCAAACTGCCACTTCTGGACAAGACAGAGGTGTCTAAGAATTCTGGGGTTGCAGTCATCTGATTTGTAAACATCTTATTATTAAATCTAGTCTTGTTGACAGGAAAGACATTATTTATCTATATGGGTTTGATTAAACAGAAGATTGATTTTCAAGCAAGACATTGAGGAATCCTTTTAACTTTCCCATTTTTTGCAAAAGAACTTTCCTTCTGTGATTTGTTGTGTCTGTGTGTCTCATTAAGAAGAGAAATCCTTGTTTATCACTGTTTTTTCTCCATGTGCCCAGAGGGTTTGGGCTGAAAAATAAATTAAAAAATATGTTCTCTATATGTTTTACTTACAGGAGTGATGATGCATTGGTTCTTGAGCTACAGAAGAGATGAACAAAATATTTGTCTAATTTGTTTTCTTTTCAAATCTGCCTATATGACTCTACATAGTTTATAGTGTTCTTAAACTGTAGTCTATGGGGATGTGGAAAGTAATCTATGATTGAAATACATGTCTGTCCATCTGTCTATCTATCTATATGAAGTAGCAGTATCATGACAGTGTTTCCAATTAAATGGTAATGATACTCAGGAGTCTCAATCATTGTCTAGGGTCTTTAAAAACTTAGGAATATGTCTATAGTATTTCATAGATTAAAGAGTTTCAGGCATCCTCATGAAACTGATGGTTAAACCTATGGGAAATTAAGGTTGGCCATCCCATCAGAAAGAGAGGGAAAGGCGGCCCACTGGAACTGGTAATGAAGTGTTGTCCCCCTTGAGGGTCCGTCAGTCCATGTTCTTGCTCACATGCGGCCTTCCAGCTGTCTTCCAAATATGACGTATAACTGAAGTGCTCCACTGTTTGGAGTATTTTCCCAGTCTTCTCCAGGTAGCATCTCTAAGCCATTTATATTTTTTTTCCAGGACTCTCCTTTTCCAGCCATTTCCTACCTTTCATGCCCTCCTAAATGCTCTTCCTTCATGGACTGTTGACTAAGCTCCCCCACTAGTGCAACTAACTCATGACTAAAGTAAACGCTGCAACTTTCCTCCAATACCGCAGGTCTTAATCTGGCCTTTTTCTGCCAACCCCACCCTGCCTCAGGACACACATGGAAGTCAGAATTCCTTCCCTCTTCCAACAGGAACAACTTTGCTTCCTGCCACAAATGGTGGGAAAGGGAAATGATAAATGCATTACATGTACAGGTACTCAACTCAGAGCAAGGATCTACAGTAGAAAATCAATGGTTTGGCTACAGCAGCTATCGTAGATCTTGGTGATGTTCATCACATCAGATCGACATTTGTAACCAAGTATGGGTTTCGGCATTAATGGTGACTGACAGTCTGTTTATCTGCAGTTATAAATTTAAGGCTCAGTTTGTGAACTTTTTATGTGTCTGTTAAAAACTTGGTAATCTGATAGGATTCAATAAAAGATAAAGAGGTACAGTCATTTTCCTGGTTCATCCTGCCAGCCAGACTGATATAATCCCCTGGATCTACACCAGGAGTGTAAAAATGACTGAGTTTCTCTCTGGCAAAGAAGACTCCATATGCTTTACGGACAGTAAAGTTCAGGGAGAAGATTATGTCAAGATTTATGTCTGCTGTTATTTAAGTTAATGAGGGAAATCTGTCTGGGGGGAATGTATGCATGAGATCCAGTTGAATTAACTGTTTTAAGAGCAGGATGGAAGCCTACCAAGTTGCATATGTTACTAGACTTTTTCTTCTACTGCTTGCAGTGAAAAGCAAAGTGACATTTCCTTTTCATCTTCCTAATCATACTTCTACTGAAGAAAAGAGAATTTCGGAAGTTATAGGATTATGAAGAATTCCTTTTGCTTTAAGATTTTAAAAGTTAAGAGCCTAAAGAACCCACTCATTACAAATGGGAATGTAAAAGTCAGCTGAAGATGCCAATATGCTAGGAAAAATCAGATTAAAAAATGGAGCTACAAAGTCAGTGTACTTTTATAATGATGATGAATTAATTATATTAGTGCAGCCCATTAAACATTCCATTTATACATCAAAACCTTGGCAGGTGGAAGAGTTCTTAATCTGATGGTCTAATATATTTATTATTTATTTATTTATTGATATCAGTTTACATTCAACAGTGCATCTGTTCTGGGACTCTGTACAGATGCTTTCCTGCTGTCTCTTTGCCAAACTGGAAGTGGTCCCACCTCAACAGTGTGCGTACTGGAAGAGAAAACAATCAGGAAAAACTTCTGTTCTCCCAGTCCTGGGCAGGTACAAAGACAGTCACTAAGCTAGCCTGAGGTCTTGTCAAATGCAAAATAACATTTAATATCTTGGGAGGAAAGAGAAGAATTAAATTTTAATCATTTACTGTATTCAAGCAGTGCATGGTTTCTTATCTTCGATAATTCAATAATTAAATGTGTGTGACAATTTCAGAATAACTGAATCTACCAAAATGATAATATTGCAACAGCAGTACAGAGTTACATGCGGATATTGTGCCAGAAAGTCTCATGTTAGATTTTTTATGGTAACTGATTTTGTTAGTAGAGATACAGTGCTGGAAGCACCAACCAAGTTCAGGAATTCTCTGTATTGGGCACTGTTTGTTCCTTTTTTGAGATGTTGCACTTCTGGTTAACTGGTAACTGCTTATCAGTTATAATAATAGTGAGGTTAAGCGTGTATCTCTTTGCAAGGTTGGAGGCTTCTATAGTAAGGCATTTGTTATTCCAGAGTATTGCTAGCATAAATCGATGGGATGGACAAAAGAGGTTTTAATGTTCTGATTCAATGGGTAGAGTAGGAGGATATGCATATAGTCCAACTGTGGGCATCTAGGGGTAGTCTCCCTAGCCTACGTTTATTAGGCTCTCTACAGCAAACAGAGAAAGAAAGGGATATGTTCTCAATCATCATCTGAAACAGTCTATTTCTGTGCAAGTTCAGCAGACGGATTAAGTGGATTTCACAAGTCACGTGTTATGTCAGTCCCAGGGCTAATGACTAAAATTAGAGCTCTTGGATAAAAGTGGATACATTCTGTGTAATGACTTCCAACTGAGAAACAGAGGGGGTTTTACCCAGGAATTTGTTGCTTTTTCTAATGAATTTGTCAAAAAATAACCCAAAAGAAAACAAACCCCAAATAAGCCAGCATCATTGAAATGGTGTATATTTCTGAAAACATAGAGATGACAGCACTCCAATTTTGTCTGAATGTGTTGTATATTGTGAAAGGTTTGGGGTGAGGGCATAAAGATCACTAGATTGCTCTTTGATTTAAGATACTTATATTAAGGCAAAAAAAAAGAAAAAGGAAATGCTTCAGCATTTCCAACACATTTCCAAAAACATTTCAGCTGCCCCCAGAAACATGGTTTAGGTAAATTTTTATTTAAGCTGGATTTTAAAATTTTGGAATTTTACTGTGATGAGACTTAAAAAAATAATCTTTGTTTTATTGATTTTCTCTATTCTCATGTTCTAGTCCCACACTCAAAAATGACCCCACTCCCTTGAGCATCCCACATGAAAAAGCAAAAGCAAAAACCTCATGCCTTTCATTGTTTTTTCTTGAACTGAATCACACAGATATTTTGTCAGGCGTGGTCATCGTAGCTTAATTATTCTGCTGAGAAGTTAGCATAAAAAGCAATAATCACAACTCAGTGAACTGGGTTTTGTTTTCAGCGTGTTTCCATCTAATGTTATCTTCATTAGGTTTCCATTTAATTGGAAAAGTAAACTTCTCAATTGGTAATATGTCTGTGTTCTGAGCCCCTTTTAAATCTAATACTATATAAACCTCTGCTCCCTGTGGTCCAATAAGGGTCTGATTCTTGCTGTTGTCACAAATGTGTGTGCGCATTGCAAGGTAAGTTAATAATACTAGCTAGAAGCAGGATGTGTGAGACCTAGGAGCACTGGAATAAACATGGGAAGATGAAGAAAAGGAAGAGAAGAAGGAGGGGGCTGAGAGGAAGCAGAAGTAAAAGGAGCCAGAGGGAAAGAAAACATTGAAAAGTTGCTCAGAAAATTACTGTCTTGAGAGAAATTGAGAAATTGAAACTTGCAGGTGCTGAGGACAAGAAAGATGTAAGAAACTCTCAGAGTGACGTGCTTTCTTAGCAACTGTGGTACTACATTTACATTGATTTGCTGAAGGCTTTTCTAGTAGCAGTAAGATTAGGGAGCAAAGCTCATTTCCTTCAGCTCCTGGTTAAGGAAGAATGCATGTGGCAGGAGAAGGGCCAGGCTGATCACGCCTTCCCTTCTCAGCATCCCCGATGGTACTGGCAGGTAGCTGTGTTCCTTACTGTTCCTGCCATGATCCTGTTAAGTTGCTTACTATTTATTTTTCCTGGCTGTTTTCTATTTTATGTCACTTTATATTGTTTTTTTTTTAATTTTTTTTTTTACTTTTTGGTCATCTGACAAGTTTCCTTTCTTCTCTGCAGTTTGATTTCCCTTTTCTGTCTAACAGAAAACTGTGTTAATTGGGGTAGAGGCACCTATTGATCAATGTTTTCTTCTGTAGTTTGACTTACTATAGTAATGACAACAGGATAGGCCAGTACAAACGCTTCTGTGCAGAAGGGTGATCTCGTTTGGGACGGCAATAGTGCTTTATAGAGTAATACCTAATATGTGAGAGGAGGAGATGGCTCTGAGCTGGCTTCTCTCATTTTCCCTGAATATGCCAAGCCTCTGTGCTTTTTGCCACTTCAGCTGTATACTGTGTGTCCTTCAGGACTCCCACGTTGAACAACATTCGACGTTCCCCTACAATAGTCCTTGAAGGAACTAAATAATTTGCCTCTTAAAGCCGGTACATGAAGAGTGATCTACATATCCAGATGACCATTTATTCTGCAGATTTCTGAATACGAAAAACAAATTGGAAGCTGTAGGAATGAGGGGTAGCATTTGTTGTTGTTTCACATTTCTCGCTATGGTTCTTTTCAGATTTGTTTCCAGTTTACCTGATGAAAGAGAAAATCCTATGATAAACAGTGACTAGTCTGTTGTAGCTCATTATATACATACGTATATCTCCTCTCGTTGAAAAGGGTTACCCCGACAGTCAAGAAGACCAGCTGCTAGTGAAAAAATATTTACTTGCAGTTATTTTTCAGAAAGGGATTCTTTTTACACAGTGTAGAGAGGTTTTAGAGCTGTGAGTTGAAAACCTGCTTCTACTTTAAAAAAATTGGCATCTGTCATTTTAGGGGCTGTGAGTTGACAGCTTGTTGACTGCCACAAACCAGAACATTTAAGCTTTAAATTGTTTGGTCACAAATGAAGTACAGGACAAGAGAGAAAAAGAAAAACAAAACTAAATTGGGCAAAACCAAGGAGAATGAAGAACAGGCTAGCAGCAGGCTCATGGCCCTAGGCAATATGCGGCTGATGAATGGTGACAGATGAAGTTTTATTCCCATTCTGAATTCAATGTATGTGTTAAATAAATTAGTAATCTCATCAATATCCTCTTGACTTAATTTACTTTGTACAGCAGGAGCACTCATGATTCTTTCTCTTTTTAGCTCTGTTTGCACAGTGCTCTGATGGGGAACCTCTTGCTGGCAGAGTGGCAGAGAGGAGGCGTGCAGGGAAGCACCTCCAGGGACTTCAGAAAAATGTTGACCTCTGGACAACAATTAGAGGACATCCAACATACAGTGTTGCTGTTTTGGTGTTCCTGCTTCTTAAACTGAAAATTTGGTATGTAACAAACAGTAGTAAGTCGTTTCCCTCGGTCCTTGGCTGCTCCTTTTCTGCCTCATTGAGGTCTGGTAGTGAAATTTCTGATGCATTGTCTTCACGGCGCAATGGAAAAGGTGGGCACTAAGCTGGTTTGATTACTCATTCAAAACAGTTGGCAGAAGCAGTTTTAACTCAGTATCTGTGAGGGTGTAGCCACATTGGTTTGTGTTTTCATCCATCAGATAGAAAGAAAATAAATAAAAATAGCTTATTTTTGCAGGGATCTGAGCCCTGAGAATTCTCTAACAAATCTTTGTGAGGACCTGGGAGCTTAAAGAGTCAAGAATAGAAAATACGGCTTGCTCAGCTGCATTATAAGACAAATGGCATGTCTAGAGGGAGCTACAGTCCAATATGCTTTGGTGCTGTGGTATCCTTCTGTAGTCCTTTTTATAAAGAATCCTCAATATAATAAATAGAAGTTTGAGGATAAACAGTACTCCTTAAAACAAAACAAAACTTAATCAGATGTTATGGATGGCTAGAATAAACTGATAGAAACTTTGCAGTCAGGACGATGATTGCAAGAATTTTGGACTAACATTTGAATTTTCCTGAAAAAAACCTAGAATTTCTTTTCAGGAACTTTAATGGTAATGGTCCTTATTCACTAGAAAGATAATTGTTTAAGGAGACTCTAATGAAATAGCATGCTACCTTTTAAATGTGGATAGTCATAACTACCTTATTAAAAAAAAAATAAACAAAGCCCTCTGTAGAAGAAGGAGAAAAAAATTAGCCTAAGGAACCAAAAAAATAGTATCTCTAGTCTTAAATATGATTGTAGTAAAATAGCCCAGAGTCACTGAACAGAACAAGTAATTCCGAACCATTTTTGGCCCTGTTCAGATAACAGTAGGGAGCAGCTGGTCCGTTTAGCCAAAAAAGTAATCTTAATGTATTCATTGGTGACCACGAGAAAAATCTGTTGGAATGGAAAAGGGCAGAAACAGTTGGATGGACTTAGGACATGTGTATCTTGAAAAAGAGGTGTGGAAGGAGGAGGTAAAACAGTCCAGTGCGGGCACCAGTAAGTAGAAGAAACGTTCATTTTAACACACAGCTTTATATGACATCTGTGTGAAATTGGCAATATTTAATACAGAAAAGGCACAGATGGAGGGTGAAGTGTTCAGTAATAGGTCTGGTATAATAAGTCTTACTAAAATTAAAGTGACAGAATGATTTGTCAACTCTCCCCCCAACAAGCTTCTGTTTATAGCATGAATTACAACACCAATGGAACAGAAAAGTACCAAAGTTACTCTTTATCTTTCTAAAGACGTGTTCAGCAAGTAGCAGTTCCTTGGAACAAAAACTGGAAGTCTGACCTGAGCAAAAGTAACAGTAGTTCAGAGTAGCCAGTTGTACTAAAACAGAGACTACATCAGCTGGAGCAGCACCTTAAAAACCTAACCAATTTGCAGCTAACCCGGGTTTATGCAGAGTACATAGAAATAAAGGCATGAATTATCTGCCGTAAAGTTTGCAAGGCTGTATAGTCAACTGCGAGGATACTCCCCAGGAACCCAAAGACTCTGCAGTACTTACTTTGGTCTCTTCGCTTTGTGGCAGTACTAAAACCTTTCTTTAGGTTTCTTGTGAATTATGCCACACGCTGCCTCCACGTGTTCCTCCCTTCCTACCGAGTTGTCTGCTCCTGTTCCTGTAGAACTATTTTTTTCCTGGCTGTATGTTTTTGGACTCTAACTGCAGTCGCCTAAGGTGCTTTCATCTCCCAGATACCCATCTACCCCCGGTAAACACCCTTCTTGTTTTAGATGTGCTGGTACTGGCATTTCCATTCTGAGCATGAGTATAATCCTGACAGGATACTTTCGATTTTGTAGGATTCACCTCTTGTTAAGGAATTTAGCAAGGCATCTCTTACCCTATCCTCCATTTTGTATTACAGCTGCTTCCCACCTTGTATCAAATCCGTTAGTACCATCTGCTGCGGTTAAAATTGACAAACATGGACTTCAGTCCACTCTGCTGAGTGTTCCATTATTTGTCGTGTTGAACTCCACGGGATAAAGCCTGGTCCAACCCATCTCTTAGCCTTTAATTTCCAGCTTGATTGTTAGTCTGTCAGATGCTGCTTTTGCCGCTGAGGGGCTGAGTAGGCTGAGCAGCTGCAGTGTGTTTGCTTCTGCTGTGCAAGGGTAGTGGAAACATTAGGTCTGAGGACAGAAAGCTGAAAGCAGTAACATCGTACAATGCTGTAACAAAATCTCACCATCTGGTAGTGTCCTGGCATTAGATATTAATTGTGCTTTATGAAAGATAGATTATCAATTTATTCATTATTACATGAATGAAGAATAAAATGCTTTCAACTGCAGTGCATAACAAAAGTAGAATTTCGTGGTACAGGTACTGAACATTAGCTAGTAATGGGAGGTGTTAGTGTCAATACAGCAATGCAAACACCTGGCTTAGGGTGGCTTGTGGCAGCATTCGGTGTGCTGAGCCCAGCTCATGTATGTAAGCTGTTCAGCAGACTGCATTGTAAATGGATTTCATTACCAGTGAAACTCTTCAGCCATCTTTTTAATGAGTTGACTTAATGTGAATAACCACATTTACAGAAAGAAGTTTAATTCAATTTGCTAAGGAGTTGACATGAAGAACTCATTATTTGCTCAGAGAATTGCTTCTGTATAATAAAGTAACAAAATACCATAATGACTTTTTGAGGAAAAACATACTTCTCTTTTGTCTTTTCATGGCATCACAGAATTGTTTAGGTTGGAAAAGACCTTTAAGATCACCAAGTCCAACTGTTAACCTAGCGCGGCCAAGTCCACCACTAAATCATGTCCCTCAGCATCACATCTACATGTCTTTTAAACAGGCAGCCTGTTCCAGTGCTTGATAACCCTTTCAGTGAAGAATTTTTTCCTAATATCCAATCTAAACCTCCCCTGGCACAACTTTAGGCCGTTTCCTCTTGTTCTGTCACTTGTTGCTTAAGAAAAGAGACCAACACCCACCTCGCTACAACTTCCTTTTAGGTAGTTGTAGAGAGCTGAGATCCCCTCAGCTTCCTTTTCTCCAGGTTAAACAACCCCAGCTCCCACAGCTGCTCCTCATAAGGCTTGTGCTCTAGACCCCTCACCAGCTTCATTGCCCTTCTCTGGGTGCGCTCCAGCACCTCGATGTCTTTCTTGTAGTGAGGGACCCAAAACGGGACACAGTATTCAAGGTGGGGCCTCACCAGTGCCCAGTACAGGGTTGTATCACTTTCCTAGTCCTGTTGGCCACACTATTCCTCATACAGGCCAGGATGCTGTTGGCCTTCTTGGCCACCTGGGCACACTGCTGGCTCATATTCAGCCAACAGTTCACCAAAACACCCAGGTCCTTTTCTGCCAGGCAGCTCTCCCATACTGGTAGTGCTGCGTGGGGTTGTTGTGACCCAGGTGCAGGACTCAGCTCTTGGCCTTGTTGAACCTCATACCATTGCCCTCAGCCCATCAATCCAGCCTGTCCAGATCTCTCTGTAAAGCCTTCCTACCATCAAGCAGATCAACGCTCCCACCCAACTTGGTGTCATCTGCAGATTTACTGGAGGTGCACTAGATCCCCTCATCCAGACTGCTGATAAAGATATTAAACAGAACTGGCCCCAATACTGAGCCCTGGGGAAGATCGCTTGTGGCCGGGCGTTAACTGGATTTAACTCCATTCACCACCGCTCTTTGGGCCCAGCCATCCAGCCAGAATTTTACCTAGCGAACAGTACTCCTGTCTAAGCCATGAGCAGCCAGCTTCTCCAGGAGAATGCTATGGGAAGCAGTGTCAAAGGCTTTGCTAAAGTCTAGCTAGAAAACATCCACAGCCTTTTCATCATCCACTAAGTGGGTCACCTTGTCATAGAAAGAGATCAGGTTAGTCAAGTTCTTTCCTGGTGTTACTTCTTTCAGTGATGAAAATGATCTGTTAGATCCATAACAGATTCAGTGAGATGCTAGCCTCCTTCATGCTCGTCCTCAGCAGTTCTGGCTCTGCCGCTCCTGCTTTATCACAGAAACGAATGAAACATTAGAAACAACATTACAACCTGATGTCGTCTGCTAGGGTTCCCCTGCAGGCTTCCCTTTCCCATGGTTTATCACAGCAGCATCGTGATGCAAATGGTGCCTATCAGCCTTTCTCTGTCACTGGTTCCGGCTGCTGCCTAAACTGGTAGCTGTCTTCTTAGATCCCCTCCAGGCCTTTTACAGCTTCACCAGTTAACTTGAGGTTTGCATTTCTCTTTCTACTCCTGACATCATTGTGCTGTAGTACTTCAGTTTTTTGGTTCACATGTTCACTTTCCTCTAGATGATCTCCTGTGCCCTGGGGCTTTCATCTTCTGCCTTTTCTTCTTGGGATCATCCAGCTATATTTTGCCTATGTGTACTATTCTTTTGGCTGCTAATATCTAATGTCTTACTCGGCCTTCTCTCTCATCCAAATCCTACTCTGTTGTTCCTTGTCACATGTCTAAATACTATCTCTTTTGTGATGTTTCAGTGATTCCTGAAGTCTTTTCAGCCTACCCCCTTAACCTGCAGTAATTTTCAGGTAGCTGGAATTACAGAGGTGCAAGGGGCACTGATGACTTCAAAGAGATTTTCTAGTTTTACAGATTTGTCTCTATAAAGCTAACTGCAGGGTTAGCATCTTTAATTGCATGCTTCCAGGAACAGGGTCTATGTTCTTTTTGCCTCTGCTGTAGAAAATGCGTAGTATACCAAGGCTGTGCAACTGCTGCTACTTTTACTACCAGTAATAACCCAGAGCATGTGTGTTTCCTGCACGTACCTAGAAATACTGAATGAAAATCACAGGTTACATTAGTACACAAAAGGAAATGAGATAATTATTTCTCTGAGCCAGTTTTGTGAGACAAGTTCTGTCTTTCCTGTCCTCTGACACCTCTTGTGTAACAACAAGCTTTGTCTGCCTTAAGACACCACGTGGTGTCTGAGTGCAGCGTCAGGAGATACAAATCTGACATGGTTCACAACTCTGTCTTTCCTCCATGTCTGAGGCTGGATCTCTGTTGAAACAACACCAGATCTCTGCAGAAGGGGGAACGCGCTCTCTCCCCTGCATGCAGATTGGAAGCCCAGGCCAGACTCGGTGTGATTCATCACTGGCACTTGAAGTGAAAGCTTTTATATTGCTTCAAGCTTAGTAGCTCAGAATCAATCATGCACTATTCTGCCTGTGTTTTTACACAAGCAGCCCTTTCATTTTT
This sequence comes from Chroicocephalus ridibundus, assembly GCF_963924245.1. NCBI lineage: Eukaryota > Metazoa > Chordata > Aves > Charadriiformes > Laridae > Chroicocephalus > Chroicocephalus ridibundus. Next base: position 106,664,335 of record NC_086285.1, read on the forward strand.
TGTAACTCCACGGAACTGTCTTTGGTTTTTTTTTGCAATGCATCCTATCTCGGCTCCAGCGGCAAGGTCTGCATGTGAGGTTGCCAGTTAGTTCTATGTTCCACTGCTCAGTTATCAGAAAACCTGATTCCTCATTGACTTGCATCACAAGAAATTATTTATAGCACGTAGGTGTGAAAAATAACTAAGTCAGCACTGGCAGCCATAAGAGCATTTCCATTGCAAGTGTTTGAGGTGGTTGTGCTGCCGTTGGTGAACTGGCTTGCTTATTGACTGTAGGCTTTGCTAAACAAAAGAGGAGCAGCCATCAGGTTTGACTTACCCTTTTTTATAGTTTTTGATTACTCATTCAGCTACTTCTGTCATCTCTTGTCCTGGAGGAAAGTAGAGATTTATCCAATGAAAAAGAATGGATTATCTGTAACAGAAAAGATTCTACTTATCAATGTGTTTTTTGCCTCCCAGGCAGCTCTGTTTTTCCTGTGTTTGAACAACATGGATGTGGATGAACAGCAAATGATGGATTACATTCAAATTTTGTATATTTTTTGTCTGTGTGCACATGCCATTGGCTACTCTTTTTATTCTAAACATAAAGCATCAATAGTTTAACGAAATACAGGATATCAAACAAAATGTATAAAGCTAGAGTAATGTCTTCTAGGGCACTCATATTTAAACCTGGTTTATTTTGATTTAGTTCGTCCTCTCCAGTACAAAAGTAAAAGAAATTGCTGAATTCCTATCTAAAATGTAAATTACTTTAACACTTTATAAGTATATATGCATATGTATATCTATGTATATCTATACATATATTATATGCAGCTTCTTTCTTTTTCCTTGGTTAACCACTTGGTAAATAAGAAAAAAAAAAATAGCCCATAGCTAGCTAATGTGGTTTTATATACCCCCTGAGAGTAATTAAAAATCTTTCCTGCTTAACTCTACTTATGACAAGCATGGCCTTTCTCAGCATAGATATTATAACACCATATGTAGTTGTGGGATTTTGGATGGACTGCATGCCAAATTCTGAGAGGGTGCTGAACCTTGCTAATCTCAAGGCCTTAGACTCAAATTCATCTCTATTTTGTATGCTTCGTAAAAGAGTTTGTAATATTGGAAACTGTGTAATCATGTAATGTATTAAACCTTCACATGATAATTGAGTTTGATTAACAGAAAACTTGTGAAAAGACTGTGTTAATTGGGGAAGTTTGAGATTAAACTAGAAAAACGTGTGATTATTAGTAAAAACATGCTGTCAGATTGAGAGTACAATTTATCTTAACGTTCATGTTTCTCGTGATTTGCTGTACAATTGGTGATGTGATTGTGATGACAAATACCTAAAGGCCTGAATCCTGAATTTTTTTGCCACAAGATACATCTTGTTATTTTTGATTCTTACTAGTTTCTGTAATGGTAAGAGTAACATGTACATATGAGTATCCTTTCTGTCCCTTTGCCGAGAGGGTAGTCAAACACTGAAACAGGCTTCCTAGAGAGGTGGTCGATGCCCCAAGACTGTTAGTGTTTAAGAGTCATTTAGACAATCCCCTTAATAACATACATTAACTTGCTCAGCCCTGAAGTTGACTAGTTGAACTAGATGATCATTGTAGGTCCTTTCCAATTGAAATATATTCCATTGTGTTCTGTTCTATTCTATTCTATTCTGTTCCATTCCGTTCCGTTCTATTTATAAGCAGGCAAATACATCATTGTTCTGAAGTGACGTAGTAGGAGTAGTGAGGCTCAGAGACAGACTAATACTGAAGAGCATGTGGTAGGTGTTTGAGCAACCTAGCACTCTGTCTACTACTGAAATTCACTAGCTTTAGATATATTGGGATGATGTCTTAACTTCTCCATGTGCCTATAACTTATAGGAGTTTTAAACTACTTTCAATTTTCACCACTATCTTTATTTTAATAGTTTTTTGTAGGTAACATGGTTCAGGTTCATCTCTGGTATAAACACCAAAATTTCAGCAGGTATATGGCCAGCTCAGAGAAGAAGATCCTGTGAACAGTGGTTTCTGCTTGTGCTCTTCTCTATCCTTTTCTTCATGTTGTTGGTAATATCCACTTGGGCAGTTAAAAAGGACAATATTCAACATCTCTGCAGGATAATTTTTTTTTCCTTTCCTTTTTTATTAGAATCAACTTTGCTTTTTACTTTTCAATTCTGAGACGCAACAGTTTATAGTTGAATTATTCTCCCAACTTTTAATTCTGCATGTACTGAAGCTGCTTAGAAGCAAAAACAAATAGAGAAGATCAATTTTTATGGCACTGATGCAAAATGCACGTGTCGTGTTTGATAAATGTGTCACTCCACACAAGGAAACAAGATTCATTGAAAGTCTGCCAAATACATTATATGAAGTCTGGACCATCAGATCGTTTGAGATCTTTGCCAGGCTTTTCAATTAAGGTTTATGCGTCCAGTGCAAAATTCATTTTATATCAGTAAAGATACTTAAGCAGCGATAAAATAGTCCCATGAATGCTTTCCTAGGTAGTCAATTCGATTTTCCAAATGACAGATCACAGATATGATATGAAATAATATTTAAAGTAGATTACTCCAGATGTAACTAATTTCTTATACTTTTGTTAGGACTTCTGCAATTTATTATATCGTCCTGCAGTGAAATAATTTACACATTCACTTAAATGCTCAAATTCAAGGGTTTATTTCCTCCTCCTCCTATTAATTTTTCTCATGCGTATGGTATATGAAGGAAACGTGGCTGAACTGTAAACTCTTACAGATTGTCCATGCAAACTGGTCTGTATAAAGCCCTTTTAAAGCTGGAGATTCTTCTAGTATCCTGGGATTGGGGAACGGTTTCACTGTTTATGCCATGTAAAACATCCTTTGATATCTCTTTAGCCACGTTTAATAATAATGCAGCTTGTGATTTCATTGGCATTTTAGTGTGTAGAACTGATTACTTAAATCACTTAGGAATTATGTAAAACAATGAAAAATGGTATGTTGTATGAACATCTTAAAACGTTTTATAAGTAGCCTGAGCTTTCCCTTCTGACCTGATGTATTTGAGACTAGATACCTATTAAGTTTAATAAGATTGGTTATGACAGGCTGTTCTTTGCATTTTGATATGTGCAAAGGCTGTCTTATAAAAGTCTTGTACGTAAAATTATATTGGGTTTTGTGAAATCACAGACTCCAGTTTGGCAATTACAGGTAATTTTTGTCTCTGTAAGAAAATTCTGTGGATTTATGTCGAGTTCTGTTTTGTCTGAGGGTTGTTTCCTGAGTTTGTATCTATGAATTAGGTTTATATTGTGGATGCAACACCTTTGTTCTCGCAGTTTCAGGAAAAGCAGGGTTCTGGGAGCAGAATTTCACTATTACTGGGTAATCGAGACCTTAGCCTTTAGCTGCAATGTGGAAGTGGCATGGCTACTACTGCTATTTGTGCAAATCACCCTGCTTATCAATAGAGAAAGGAAGGGGACCGGAGTGGGTAATAAGCTCTGAGGCAGCACAAAACACTGAAGTCATATGCGTTACTGTACAAGTGCTACCATATTACTATAAAATAATTAGAATATTGCATTGTTGAGCTCTAACTAAGCTTCCTGGACATGTCATTCCCTTTGATCTTTCACCTGAATAATGGAAGAGGGGGGTGGGTTGTTTGGTGGAAGATTAGCTCTAGCACCAGCACCCATGCTTTTTTACAGTAAGTCTTATTTTGTTGGTTATTTATTTTCACTGACTGGAGTTTTTATCCCTTTTTTTTTCCTGCTATAATATTATTTTCCTTTAAGACTAAGAAATATTAAAATGAAACCCAGCCTTAATTATGTCCATGTTAATATTAAATATTGACATGTATTTTTTCAGCAATATAACTTGTATTGGCTTTCTCATGACAGTCTAGTAAGATTCAGTCTTTTATCTTTTATTTTTTGAACTACTTAAGTAGACCCAGAGAAATAAATTCCATTAGTTGCATGCTTAAAGCAAAGCTTAAAGTATGAGTACACTTGCAGAGACGGGATATAAATGGGGATACCAAATAGCATGCTGTGAGGAAAATTAATATTTTTTTAAAAAGGCCATGGATGATGGTGTTTAAAATGAAGCATATAAACAAGAACTTATTCCTTCTATCTTCTTCTCCATCCTCCAATAAAAATGAAGCGGATTCCTTGAAAATGAGGGTGTCACATACAAAGAGATGTATTTAATTCTTTAAATATAATTATCCGTATTTTTACTAACATTTTAATTTATTTTTGTTTGGTAGTCCTAGCAATGCAAATTTGGACCATAACTCTCTTTTTCTCGTGTTACTTGTATTTTAAGTTTTTCTGTAATGAGAGTAAAAATGACGTATAAGAACTAAAAACAAAGAAAAAAGGAGTAAGATTATCTGCAACGTATTGTACTTTGCAATGTACCTTGGGTAGATAAAGCATATATAATAGATCCATAACTGAGCACACCTGAGCCAGCAAATTATGAATGACACACACTGATAGCAACTGATTTTTTGGAATGAATCATAAACTTTTGTCTTATATTACTCTGTTTCTGCTTCATGGTTGCAAGTACCAGAAGTGTTGTATAAATCTATAAATCAAATCAATATGGACAGGTGGTGTTATATCAAGTTTCCCAAGCAGATATTTATGATATATGTAACAAATCATTTTCTTGCAATTAATAAGGATCTATTTGATAACAATTAGTGAATATTTTCACATCTCTGTGATCATGTAAATAGTATAAAATGCTCAGCATTGTTATGCAATAATTAGCTCATAAATATTTGCTAAATATATGCAAATTATAATGGAATGTGAATATGCATAATTCTAAACACATTCTTGAACAGTCATGTATATTTAATTTAAAATATATTTTCTTTGCAGTGAAGTTTTGGCATCCACATTGTAAAATGTACCTTCACACTTACCAGATGACATAAATATATATGCCCTTTAGGAAAGAGATGCCTACAACTGTATCTTGGAATTACAGCCTGATGAAGAAAGCTTATTCTTTAAGATCTTATTCTTTCGTGTTAGTAGAAAGCCTGTTCCATGTTATCCTGCCTTCCAGGCATTGTACGTTTCATGTCCACTAGCTAGCCATGTTCTCCCAAATATATTACCATGTGTATAATACATTATTCATGTCTTTCAAGTCAAACTTGTGCTATAGGATATAAATGACTAAAGTAAAACTTTTATTGGATGTAGATGTCTATGTCCAAAACCAGATTTCAGAGTTTTCTCATCTGGCATTTAATGCTGGATACAAGTAGTTTCCCAGATGCCAAGTGCTGTTTCTGTAAACATTTGCAGAACAACTCTAATCTTAGCAGCGATGCGTAGTTAAGTTGCTGGCTTATGCCTTAGTCTAACTGGGATCCAGAAACTGTGTTTTTTTCCTAAGTTCTTCATGGGATGCAAAACATGACCAACACACCATGAACAGCAGGACCAGATACAGTGATTGTAGTCGCTTGAGGGAGAAGAAGATGGCAATGTATTCCTATTGAGTAACAGTTTACTCCATAGAGTAGAAGCGAGATCGATCATGGCTTTTGTCTGAAAAGTTTCAGCTTTGCTACCTCGATATACAAACCAGCCTGGACATGGAGGAGGTGGAGGTCATTCAACTTTAATATATCTGGGGCTATTCAGGAGTCGCGTTTGGTCACTCTGTTGGTCTTGTATCTGAAATTAAGAGGGTATTTAGAGAGGATTTTCCAGTGAGGTGTAGAAGAGGTTTTGGTACTGGGTGACCAGTGTTACTTGGAACTTGTTTCAATTTTTTGGGAACACAGAGGGGTTGAACTTGGAGAAAGGTATGTGCATTTTGGTGGCTGAGACTGATCTTGCTAAGAGATATGAGCAGCAACTGTCTGTGTGTTAAAGAAGCACAAAAAGTATAAAGCTATGGCTAACTCCGAGTCCTCCAAGGCAGTTAGAGAGCATTATATGCTTTATAATGACAATTCAGGGCACTAATTTCTTAAAAAATTTCTTGAAAGAGACAGTAAATACAGTAAGGAAGATATGATATCAAATATCTATTATGAGGGGGGGAGTTTAATTAAAATAAAATATTTTCTAATATTAAGTAGATTATGCCCCAACAAACCTAACAAGATATTACATGTGTTCACAGAATAATTCAGAGGGTTAACATTTGGAACACTGCATTACGCAATGTCCCTTCAACATAGGGCCATTAAATTTAAGTTATTCAAAAAAAGGTCCAGGTTATTTTCTTACATTTAGTCATACTGGCTCCAAATTTCTACTTTTTTTTTCTGCATTTATGCTGTTGTATTATTTGTGGGAAAGATACTTATGAAGCATGAAAGCCTGGAAAAATCTTGTGACTGAAAGGACGATGGTGAGAACGGGCAAGTTTCAAGTCTTTAGAAGGGTATGGAAAGATGTCGTGGGTGACATGATGGCCAAGAAACACTTAACTCTTTGAGTAGGAATTATTTTTTCAGAATGTTACCAGGAGGCAGGATGGCTGTATTTCTTTTCCATTTTGTCAACAGCTTCTGGAAATAACTACTTTTTGTTTTCACCACAGATAGCTCTGTGCTGCAGTTGGCTGGGCAATTTAGATTGAGTTTTAATCCAGCTACTTTGCTTATAGTAGACAGGAAAGACATGGAACACAATTCAGCATAGCCTGCACGTCTGAATATAAATTGCGTGTTTCATTACTACTTTATTATACTGTTGACCTCCCAGGAATAGGGTCAACTTGGACAGTTATGTAATTACACCTCTGATTTCAGAGCAGGTATGCACTGTTGGCAAAAATCAGGAATAGGCATGTAAGGAAGGGTAGACAAGAAAACAACATCAGCAAAGTGCAGGAGTTCTGAAGGGTTAATCAGAGCAGAGAGCAAGATAAACCATGAGGTATTGATGTATGCTTTTGATGACAGTTTTAAAAGCTCTTCATGTTGGTCTAATGCTACTTCAACTGAAATTAACACTGGCAAAGTTGGAGCAACTTGCAAAATCCCAGCACTCCTCTGCAATGTGCAGCAGGATTCTGCAAGAATTGTTGTTCTAGAGCAAGGTACGTGACCTGTAATAATTTTATAGCAGGGCCCTTGACTTGGTCATTGACAAAAACAGAGAGGTGTCGCTCTTGGTTTTCTTTGGCAGTAATTTCAGAGACGGAATCCTCTTGGTAGGTGAGCTCTCTTGGTTCTTTCTCAATCACGTGACAGAAAGCATGATCTTTGTGCTGATGGCTTGAGAATTTAAATCTCTGGATTCTAGGCCTGTACTCCTCTTTTTTTTTTTTTTTCTTTTTTTAATTTCTAAATCTGTCTATTTTCATGCAGTATTTTATTACTGATCAGACTTCTACTCTTTCTATAGTGCCTTTAACTGATTTTTAGCCCATTAGCTGATCCGCAGGATATAATCCTGCTTTCATATTGTTGCAAGATAAACAAATAAAGGCAATTATAGATCTCAATTATTGTCTTTGATCAGGATTATTTGAAGTCATCGCTGTGTTCTACATTTTGTGGGAAACATGACACATCCAGTGCTCTTTTGCACTTTATGTTATTTCAGCAGTCCCCATGTCTGAATGGACAGAAGCATTATGAATCTTTCTGTGAACAGCCCTTCTACTAGTGTGGGTTTATTCCTGTGTGGATAATACTGTTTTTCAGAGCTCTCTGTCCCTGATGCAGTGACTCTGAAAGCTTTGTATTAGGTAAATTTGCATGAACTTCCTTTTTCCTTCTTTCAACCCTCTCTCTTTCCTTCAATTTTTCCTTCCATATTAACAAGTAATTTGACTGGAAGGAGTATATTAGAAACCTCTAGTCTTTGGCCTGTATCTATGGGCTGTGACAGATATTTTCTATCCTTAGAAGTGAGATTCCACCTCAAATGCCACTACTAACTAACTGGTGATTTGCCTTGCAACCAAAATAATTTGTCAAATGCAGTGAAATATTCATGTTGTAATTCACTCCTCCCTGTTGTAGCAGTAATGTTGTAGATTAGAAATGAGGACAGATGACTGGGAGGAGAGGGAAGAGAGGACCAGCTATGAGCAAAATAAAAGCAACTTTTTTTTTCCCCAAAATCAAATTAATCCTTTCCTTCTAGGAGTCCAACTACCTATAGTCTTCATTGTTTTTGCCCTACTCTTAGTATTTATAGTTGTGGCTAGGTCTGAAGTCAGAAGGAGAAAAATAACGTGTAAATTCATGCTTCTTGTTCTAACAAACCAGACAGAACCACAGGTTGCAGAGGTAGCTATGGAAATACAGTGATCATAGTGACTAGATGAAAGGCAAATTCTACAAAAAGTCATATTGGTTAGAACCTGTGGGTTTCTGCTAATGCAGAGCCCTGTGTCATGGTGCCTGTGGATTTATTTTAGATTTTTTTTGGCATTTCAGTAATCTTAAAAGAAGGCATGTTCATTTGAACAACAGACCTGCTCGTTTTTCTTAAAGGGAAAAAGATATTACAGTAAAGCGGTGATTTTCTGCTATCATTTCTTGCAAGTAGCATATATCAAAATCATATTACTAAGGCCTACAGTTTGATTTGATCTTCAAGGAAGGGACATGAGGAAAGCTTTGTAGCAGCTTTCCATCTGTATAATGTCATTATCTTTTGAAGTCAAAAAGACGGCAAAAGCATAGATGTAAGGTATTAGAGTCAATGGCACTACAAAGAACCTGATCAACAAGGTTTGGTTTCCCACCTTTGAACAGCCAGCAAAGAGAAAATCAGAGAATTATCAAAGGTATCAAAGGAGATACTCACTCATCTCAGACAGGTACTATATGTACTCAGAATGAGAAGCCACTATTTGGCTACTGTGACTGCCACGTGTTGCAATTAACTTTTAGGGGTAGAGACTTAAATTCACCTTGTGTTAGGCTAAGCCTTCCTGGAGGTTAAGGATAAATAGTGGAAAGAAATGACAAAAAGGTACGATCCAAAATTAGGCTTTGAGGAAGTAAAAGTTGAGCTTTGTGACGGGATCGATTGTGAGGGTGACATCATGCATCAGAGGAAGGATCTGTAATTGGTCATAAAAAAGATCTAGATAAGAACACCCAGCATAGTGAAACACAAACAGTGGACTACAACAGGTTGTGTAAACAACTATAAAATGTCCTGAATATAAAATCAAGCTCTAGGAAGTTTGCACGATAAATAAAGAGTACAATTTTGCTGCTGAGTAGGAACTATGTATTTCAGCTGTTATTTTCTCTTGCTCAATAAAAATATTGTTCTGCATATGTTTATACTATCAGAACAATAGTATTTCTGCTCTCAGTTGTTTTTACTCTCTTATTCTACTCTTTTCTCTCTTTTGCGTATCCTTTTCCATACTCTTCTCTATTTTCTCTATTACAGCAGTTTATTTCCAGCTGCCACAGGCTTCACACTATACTCTTGTTTATCCCACTAAAATAATAAGAACCAAAATATCTGTGCTAAAGTAGACGCTGTTTGAATGCCATTATTAGATTTGAGAAAGTATGCCCAAAATTAGCTGAATGGTCCATACCTTTAATTTTCAATGAGACTTGTTAAGCACTAGAACAATTTCTGTAGAAAGGTTGTAGCATCTCTATGTTTAGAGATCTTCAAGATTTGACAGGACAAGGCTTCGAGCAACCTGATCCAACTTTGAAGTTAGGCTGACTTTGAGCAGGAAATTGAACATCCAGGTATCTCTCCAACTTAAAATATCGTATGAGTCCAGTGTCTTGATGTTCTAGTTTGGCTAAAAAATCAGAAAGATAACAGTTGTATTGTCTGCAATCAGATGGAAATGGAAAGGTTTGCTTTACCAGAGTATATGTAAATGGAAGCTAATAGACTGAAGAACTTGGAGGAATTGTGTGGCTTTTTTGATATATCTAACACATCAGCCATTCATCATCATGCTTTAGCTTACCTTTTCTTCTTGTTTTACATCTCTGAAAGTGGAGAACGGCCTCATATTCTAAAAGGTATTTGCCATACTTTCAATTAATTTAAAGGAGGTGTTTATTCCATTGGTATTATTTTAATTGACTGAACTATTATTAGTTTGTTTTTAAAACAATAATATAGCAAAAGAGAGGGTGGGGGAGGGGAGAGAGTGGGTGAGACATCCAGAACAACTTTTCCTTGGAGATGAATATGCATGGGAAAAAAACCTACCAAATTATGTTAGTGAATCAGAGCAAAGATCAATAGCAAAATAGAAGGGCGTTCTGTTTGTCCTTACATGTCACGCGGGCATAATAAGCAAGGTTATCCTAGCAAAGCAGTTGTCCATGAAGAATTTTCCTGTCCAGAATAAAGGATGTTGTGAGAAATCTTACCTAGAGGAATAAATTTATGGTAGCTTTCTGAAGCCAATTAAAGCTTTTTGATGATGTTCAAGGGGAGACAGTTATTCCCCTACAGAAGGCATATGGAACTGGAAGATTCATTAAAAGAGCTTATGCTAATGGATACAACTTGGACACATTCTGGATTACTAGTGAAGAAGGCACTATGACAAGCTTTTTTATAATACTACAGCCTCTGTTGTGGTAATGAACAATTCACAATAAAACAACATAAAGTGATTAAGGGCCTAAATAGTTCAGATATTTAAATTGCTTTAACTTTCCATCTGTTCACTCAGGTTTTTTTGCAGCAAATAGCAAATAGCTTGAGTAAGATTTTAGGTTTGGGCATAAGTATGTTACTGAGAGAGAGTTTTGTCACCACTGTATGATACAATGCTAACTCATTCTCTCTCTCAGATGTGTCTTTGGATAAATAAGTAAAATGTGATCTTTTCTTTTTTTAGTCACCGTGGTGAAGTTTTGCTATGAATAGACTTTGTGTCCGGGTTTCAAAACAAGGCTACAAACGGCGTTATCTCTTAGCAAGAAACTTGCTGACAGCTCCTTGGTGCCAGGCCCAGATGTGCCTGGCCCCATCATCACAGATGTGATGATGAAGAGGATGTGCATATAGAAGAGAGAGGGACCTGACAGAAGGGGAGTGCAGGGGAAAAAGTGCTGACCTGCAATGCTCTGTGCTTTCTTATTTGCATGTGGAAACAGGGGCATGGGGAGTATGTGACAAAATAGTGAGGCTTTATTGAATAACAAGAACACATGCCCACATCAGAGGGGAGACAGGAGTGACAGCTTGAATGAAAAGTACTGAAAGGTTGATCATGACACTTTTCCTTGATTTCTTCTAGATGGTGTTCTACGTTCTGCTCTTCTCTCGCTTAATGAAAGTAAAGAAGATTTAATTGAAATTACTCTGTATTTGTCTATAGAGTCCTTTATTTTTAACATGCCTATAAAAATGCAGTTGATATTCTTCAGATTTAAGATGACTCATTTTTACTGGGTTGATGCCAGTAACTGAGGTTATTAGTGGCATAGGCTGGAAAAAAATCAGTAGTTTGGATAAATTGTTCTTGGGATACAGTTGTCTCCATCACCCATAGATATGCAGCAAACTCACTTTCTGCTAGTCTATCACAGAGGTTGCAAAAGTGGTAGGAAATATCTTTTAAAAACAATGACCTAATAAAAGTATTAGCTGTGTATCTTGCAACTTGTCTTTATACTAATTAATTGATAGCCAGATAGTACACTGCAGTTTTTAAAATGTTCCCATTATTTTACAACATTAAACTGGTGATTAGTCATTCAAATAAATTGTAATTAAATGGGAACATTATGATTATGTTATGCTAATGATAGAAGTGTGTATTAAATGTTTGCAAGTTATTCAAGAGAATGTATTAGGCAATTAGAAAAAAAAAATAGTGTTTGTTCACTCTGAAGCTATCAAATGATTTGATTTGCATTAACAATTTTAAAGCTCTGTAGTCTCATTCATAATAAATTGCTGCTAAGTAGGAGATATTCCACCAAATGGAGGTACAGGAAAGAAGAAGGAAAGGGCAGAATATCACTGTTTTAAGATTAAGCATAACATAATTACTACAGCAGGCTTTAGAAACTGAGGGATTTTGATTTTTATGGTACGTTATTCATTAATGATACAACATCATTTCATAGCTGTCATGCAGTTCTGTATGATCTCCTGTGAGAGCTGCTGGAGGGCCATAATAAACATGAACTATTAATGTTTTCCGGTTTGAAATGTATGGGAAATTTTATGTGGAAATGGCTCAGTTCTGATTCTTGTGGATGTATTACAAAGAACAGATTTTAAAATACAAGACAGTGGTATATATAAAAAAAGTATAAAAATATCAATGGTTGATTTTTAATATGAAAGACAAATGACCATAAAGTAGTGAAATTCTGTATAAAGGTTTTGAAACAAGAAAAATAGTAGAAGAGAAAAGGAATAAAATGCATAGTGAAAACAAATTTTTAATCTTTTGGAGTAAACAGCAGTAAAGAGCAAAGCAAGCGATACCAATATAGATGTGTTTTGAATGTTATTCAAAGTGAGAATCTGACTGTCAAACGTGCATGGGAGTTCTTTAGTTAGAACAAAATTTGATTTTAAGCCCTCTGTGTTTATTTCTGAACAATTCTTTCTAATACATGATATTCTGTATATATTCTGAAATTCCCATGGGGTACACCTGATGTAATTATTGGTGTCTCTGCAGAAATTATTTTGAAGTTGGCTACTTAATGAATTACCTATTATTAATGTTACACAGATATGAAGAAATAGAAATCACTTTTGATTTTCGGGTGTAATATGCAGTACACATAGAGTAGGAGGGTTCCTTCCAGACTTTCCTCAGTCCATGAACTTCTATGTCAGTCTAAAATACAGTTCATTATTTGCATACATCCCTTACTTTCATGTGTGCAAAAGCTCTGATGAGTGATAGCACCTGAGAGAAAAGTGCTAAACTGCTGGCATGCATGTGAAAAGAGTGAGCCTAAATTTGCAGAATTACCTAAGAGAACTGAATTTTCATGTGATATGGAAACTTTACTTCCCCTTCCCCCCAACCCGCCCTTTCTAAAACTCTACAAACTATATTTCAGAATTTTTTGCTCTCTTCTTCCTTCTTTCCTAGTTTTCACTCTCTGGGAATTTTATGTTGCTAAGAGTTAGTGGAAATAATGGTATATCATATTCTAGATTAAATCCTGCAAGAAATGTATAGGATAATGTCTGAGGAAGTGAAATGGCAGTGTTAAACATTGTTTTTTAAAAGTTTAAAAACTTATTAATGGAATTCTACTGAAGTACGTCATTGATCACAATGGTTTTAGGAATATGGGATTAAACACAAAGTTAGTGTTACTATCAAATGCAAGAACTTTGTGGTTGCCCGCCTGAAAACCATTCAAGTCAACAGAAATTTGGTTATTCTACTTAAGAAGCCTTGAATGTACTCTCTTGCAGACCAGAAAATAATATAGGATTAAGTCCATAGTATCGTAGTGCTATGGTTTTCTGTGGTAACTTTATTTGAGTGGATTGAATTCTTTATTGTGTTGGCTTTGAACTAATGTGAAACTGATATATTTAATGAGCCAAATTAGGCCTAACTGTTTGCTTGGGAATAATAATTAAAATTGTTAACACGTTAATTTATGTCTTGAGGTATTTTTGTTCTACAAATAGAGCTAAGTAGGAAACACTTTGTGTTAATCATATTGAGGGGAAATAAAGTAATTTCAAAATCTTTATCGAATGTGGGAGACCCAGACTGAATTCCCTGTACTACCTAAATAAGATCATGTGTTATGATGAGTTCAGTTACTCTCCCATTAACTGTTGTGCTAACCAGCTATGAGATTCCTGTTGGACTTGGACACTGTGTATATTAATCTGAGCAATGTCTTATATCTGAATCTTTTCTATCTATCTCATGTGGGTCGCCATGCCACTAGCCTAGTATGTCAAACTTTCTTCACATAACCTAGATATTTAAATACTTATTAAAAAGAAAAGATTTAAATATAAGAAACTAATCAACAGTGTAAAATACTCTGTGATAAATATCTCAATCTACTCTCAGTTAAACCAGGACAGATACCTGTTTTGCTGATTTCACTTAGAAGCTTTATTGTAGATCTGGAAACTTTGTGATACAAGTTGACTGGAAACTAGAGTGCTTTGCAGCCTACCCATGATCCAGCATGTGATTATTTCCAATTACATATTTATTCAATGATGTAACCTACAGCTTGAAAGAGACCAAAAAATAGTGAAACTGGGTGAAATATCAGAGTTCAGATCCTAATGTGTAGAACTGACTAACAACAAAGTTGTCTCACATTAAACATTTACAGTGAGGTGTTAATTCATGAAAGACTATGTATCTGTAGCCATATTCTCAAAAAAATGTAATTGGTCTATATCAACAATTCCAGACTACAAAAACTACTAATAAAAATTGTAAAAAGCTTTGTGAAGGAGCCGATTTAATGCTGAAAAGTTAATTTTCTCATTTACAGAATAAAGTACATTACTCTCAGGGGTGATGCAAACTCCTTGTCTGGGTTCTACATTTGATTGCTGTATTTTTCTCTTATACTCCATGCTATACACTGATGGACTGGTAGAAACAGGGAGTACTTAGACTAAAGTTTCATGCAATGGGACATATTTGAAAAAGGACAACAGTCTAATTTTAATCTTGTTATCATGTGTATAAATACATAAACAACTTCTAAGCAATGCTGCAGGCAGATGCTGTACGCAGATTCCTCAGGCTTCTCTTGCACCGACAGCTGTGATTCACTTCTGTGATTGCAGAGCAGCTGACATAATGGCAAGAGAAACTATAAACTGAAGAACCATAGAATCTAGGCTGATTGTATATCTTTCTGTAGCATTCTTTGGTCATGAACACAACCAGTATTTATTAGATGTGAGGCTTTATCTTTCATGGTAGGCAGATTTTAGTAACTTCTAAATTCATTCGCAATGTTAATGACCCAGGGCATTTGACCGAAGCTGTAAGAGATGGCTGTTCAGTTGCATTGTATTTTGTGACATACATGATTTATTAAGGCCAGTATTATAAATAATGTAGTATCTGAAAATGAAATACACCATGCAGTTACAAGGGTAAAGTGACTTGGTTTTTTTGTAAACCTTTCAGTGTCCCAAAAAGACATGTCCAGAATAAGTCAATAGAATATCTATGAGCTAGACACCCCACAGTGCAGTGGGTTGTCAGTGAAAGGGACTGACTTTCAATGACATTTATGTTTCTGAGCCCTTCATGATGTCTTGAAAATTTTTAATTTGAGACCCACTTCTAGCCTTGCTACTGATATTGTCCCCATTATATCTCTGTTCAGTGTTTATAAAATAATGATTAAAATGCCCGAAGAATTTGAGGAGGTAACTGTGAAGATTAATTAGTTCATGGTGTGTGGTGGTCTGAAAATGCAAAATGATGCAATAAAAAGCTGTATGGATCTTATTCAATGTTTAATACAGCTGCTTCTCCCCAGATAACTGTTTTTTTTTTTTTCCCCCCAGGTAAAGAGTCCGTCACCTCTTTCTCCACCTGTTCTTTGTTAATGGAAAACATAGGTGGAAAAACATTCCGTGGAAAACATAGGTCATTAAATTGCAAATTCTTGGTTTTGTTTGTGCTATAACTAGCCTACCACATATTACTTGAGATTTATCATTCAGAACAAAGAATACCGAAGTATCTTGTAGTTTGCCAAACAACCTCAGAGACTGTATACCTATTACTGTGTTTGCTATCATTATTCAAGCATGGCAGGTTTTTGGTTGAGTGGCTTAGAGGCTTTTTAATGCTTGAAGAATTCTAATAGCACATTTGAGAGAGTTTCTCTGTTAACTTCCGCAGAATTTGTCTGATTGACATCTCTACAGAGCTCCCATACAATTATGCTATGGCTTTATGGGCTATTTCATGGTTCATACACATATTCTCTACATCTGATATTTAATATTGTATCATCAAAATTTAGAATGCATTTGAGGTTTTAGATTTTTCTGTTTTTATATTAGAATGTTAATTTTGTAGGGGGAAAAATTTATTCTATATATATATTAAAAATTAACTGTCTCTTGCTCTGAAAGAAGGTTTTAATTCCTTTTGTTGTTCCTAAATTGCTCTTCTGGGACAGTTATGAATTGTCATTGCATATTTATTTATTTTGGGTTTAGAGGTTTTAAATTCTCTGGACTGTATTATGTGCATCCTCCTGTGTAGATCTGATGAACTGCTTTCTCTTCTGTGGTGCTAAAATGAGATGTTCTCCAGGATAAGCTGTTACAGTATGCTGCTCTATGCCACTGGTGAAGGGTGGAAATTTCCATTGCAAGTGTTTGGTTAAATCTGATTTGGTTGTGAAAGAGAATCTGGGATAATTTATTTCTTAGGCGGTCTCTTACCTTGGTATGTTATATACGTCGGATTGATTTCAGGTACCAAGAATTAGTTTGGCTTATTACTGCTATCAGCTGTCCAGGAGCTGAAGACAGAGATCACCCTGTAGGATTTTGGGTCTTGCCATGCCTTTTACCACTGTGGCACCTTCTGCTTAGCTCATGTTGCCTCTATGTGCAGCACCTCCTGCAAAGCTGGACACGTGATTGCTATAGTGCATGCAAAATACACACCATTTAATATTGTTTGCAGACCACTAAAAAAAAATAAGATCACTTTCAAACATGATACTGCTCCTTCAGAATTTAGCCCTTTGAAACTAGGTACTCTTGTGTGTAAATTCAGGCACAGGCAAGTGAATAATTTTCTCTGAATACTACTTGGACTAAACTACCATGAACTGAAGACTATATGAATTGTAAACTTAAAAGAAAGGTCAGTTTTGCATTTTGATAAAGAGAGAAAAAACAGTAGTATTTTGGTGCATGACTGTGGACTCATGCTGAATGGCATTACCTACCGTAATGGCTGTATGTCCCAAAGTGACAGCTGTAGCACAGCCCCCATGATAGCTTTTGTAATGAAACAGCTGTGTTTTTCTTAATTTTTGAAGGAAGTTTGCTAAGCAAACTTTTTTGCCCATTTTATGCTTTGTCCTTTTTGCCTATTTTTATTGGTTAGCAGTCTTAAAGTAATTTTAATAAGATATTTTGCTTCAGGCAAAACTTGTGGCTGTATCATTTTTTTCACCAGAATCGTGTGAATTCACACCCCTGTTGCACTAGAGCAGAAGGGAAAAAATAGCATATGTGTGATCTAATTACAATAGCTGTGAGCTAAATGCTAGGTCCTGTGTATTCAAAATGCTTTGTTCCCTGCATGCACTATGCAACAAATCATTAACCTAACAATGGTATTCTGGAATCCAATTTGAATTTTGCTATCTATATCACAGTTACTAATTTTCTTCATTAGTCTTTTCCTGTGTTTTTCTGCTAAAAAGCTTTTGAAATCCTTGTAGATTTAACCATTCTACTCACTCCTCTGGTCCCCTGTTGTCATCTCCTTGAAGCTAATTAGATTTATCTTGTATTATATCCCCTTCTGAAATCCCTAATGAAAATTTGAGCATTTTGTGTATGTCTGAGTGTCCTTTTCTTGGAAGATTTTTAGATCTAATTCTGCACCCCCAGAAATCCTATTTCTTATTTCCTTTTCATATAATGGTGCTATGTTAAGTTCCTCTGGTTACGTTAGGGAAAAAACCCATACAAAAAACCCCCCAAACATTACGTAATTCCGTCATTATATGGAATTCACCACAAGAGTATTGTCAGGTGCTACTAAGTCAGTGCATATCACACAGTACCTTGGAGATCTTTCACTAAAGAAACCCAACACCTGTATTGTGTTGCTTGTTTGTTTTTGTAGTCACTGGTGGTTGGTTTTTGTTGCAGAGGGTAAGCAGCCTATCGCCAACCTGGGAAAAACTCCTGCTGTGTACGTGCATCTTCTAGTACCCAAGATGATGCATGAGACAGAGGAAAGAATAAGTCAGTAAGTACAGAGAAATCAGGACTGGGCGGGAATTAGTTTTCCTATTCTATAAACACCTACGTGTTTGTGGAAATACCAGCGTGAGATTCTAAGTGTATTATGTGTCTATATACTTAATATCATCCCTTATTCACTTGATGTGATCACTGCTCTTTGCGCTTGTTAAATACAACTTCTTAGAGAGTAAAGTTTTGGGACATCTACAGTTGACCTCAGGGGCAGATGAATTAACAGTATAGGAAGACTGAGCAAAGTTGTGCAGGCACAGAAGTGTGACATGCAGGCCCAGACACGTGAGCCACAGAAGTGTGAGAGCATTGGACATTGTCTACGTTGACTTCATCAGGGCTTTTGACGCTGTCTCCCATAACATCCTCATAGGTAAGCTTAGGAAATGTGGGTTAGACGAGTGGTCTTAGTGAGGTGGATTGAGAACTGGCTGAATGGCAGAGCTCAGAGGGTTGTGATCAGTGTCACAGAGTCCAGTTGGAGGCCTGTAACTAGTGGTGTTTCTCAGGGGTCAGTACCGGGCCCAGTCCTGTTCAATATATTCATCAATGACCTAGATGAGGGAACAGAGTGTACCCTCAGCAAGTTTGATGATATAAAACTGGGAGGAGTGGCTGACACACCAGAAGGCTGTGCTGCTGTACAGCGAGACCTGGACAGGCTGGAGCGTTGGGCAGAGAGAAACGTTATAAAGTTCAACAAGGGCAAGTGTAGGGTGCTGCACCTGGGGAGGAGTAACCCCGTGCACCAGTACAGGTTAGGAGCTGACCTGCTGGAGAGCAGATCTGCAGAGAGAGACCTGGGAGTCCTGTTGGACAACAAGATAACCATGAGGCAGCAGGATGCGCTTGTGGCCAAAAAGGCGATGGTCTCCTGGGGTGCATTAAAAAGAGTGTGTCAAGCAGGTCAATGGAGGTCATCCTCCCCCTCTACTCTACCCTCGTGAGGCCACATCTGGAGTACTGTGTCCAGTTCTGGGCCCCCCAGTTCAAGAAGGACACGGAACTACTGGAGGGAGTCCAGTGGAGGGCTACAAAGATGATCAAGGGAATGGAGCACCTCTCTTATGAGGAAAAGCTGAGAGACCTGGGTCTGTTTGGCCTGTGGAAGAGAAGACCAAGAGGGGATTTTATCAATGCTTATAAATACTTAAAGGGTGGGTGTCAAGACGATGGGGTCAGACTCTTCTCAGTGGTGCCTGGTGGCAGGACAAGGGGCAATGGACACAAGCTAGAACACAGGGAGTTCCATCTAAACTTGAGGGGGAACTTATTTCCTTTGAGGGTGACAGAGCGCTGGAACAGGCTGCCCAGAGAGGCTGTGGAGTCTTCTTCTCTGGAGATATTCAAAACCCGCCTGGATGTGTTCCTGTCCAGCCTGCTCTAGGTGAACCTTCTTTGGCAGGGGGGTTGGACTAGATGATCTCCGAAGGTCCCTTCCAGCCCCTACCATTCTGTGATTCTGTGTGCTGTTTAGATTAAAGAAGGATCTCGGTTTGCCCTAGAAAGCAGTGGGAGATATCTTGCGGGACACTTTTTTATTAGTTTGCTTGCAGACAGCCTCTTTCTATATGTGTGGCTATTCTGGGTCCTGTCTGTGAAAGGCGTTGAGGGAGCTGCTACCTTGCAATGAAAGAGCATTTGTGTAGCTACTCCTAAATGAGGCAGGTATTCAAATCAGGCCTTGGTTTCCTCTGTCCTCTCAGTGCTGAGGATTTAAAACCAATATTCAAATGAATTTTCTGCATATCTTCTCAGCCTCAGGTTCAGAGCTGAGCGATCACATCTCTTGAATTGCAAGATTCAATAATATACTTTTCCATTCAGTCCTTATTTTGTTACTGAATCAGACTTTTAATGACAGATACACTCCTTATTAAACAAATATTGATTTTTGTCCAAAACTAAAGCTCTTGTATCATGTTTTCCATGCAGCCTAATGGTATTTTTTTGCATTTAAATCCTGATTTTGGAAAAACTTAATTGATATCTGATATTATTGTCTGACTGTAAACAAATGGAAACTGTTGATCAGTGAAAAATTCACTTTATTTTCTGAAGTTCCTGCTTGTATTATTGCTAGGAAGAGGACTTCCTTTTGCAATGTAAAATCTATCATCTCTAACTGATGTATGATTCTTTTTCTATAAACATCTTCTTTTCTAAAATCTCTTCACTGCAGGCTTCCTGTAAATTTTGTGCAGTGATTTTAAAGTTCTTGTCCTTATTTTCAAGGCCCTGAGTGGCTGTGGTATTTGACTAATTTTCTCTTCTGCATTTTCTAAGCTGCTAATTACGGTCTGAATCATAAGGGTTTTTTTTTTCTATACTGTAATTTGGTGAGTTGTGAGTCACGAAGTTTTGGTAGCTCTACCCTTTTAAAGATATTGCAGAATCCTTCCCTGCTGCCCACTTGGTGTCCTTATTTAAAAATAAGATTGAATAAGGAAGTCATTGCTGCTACTTTTAAATCGGTAGTTAGTTGTACTTTTTCAGTGCTTCATAACCTTTTTTTTTTTGAAGGATGATGTGCTTTTTTATTTTTAGCAAGTAAGGTACTATATGAAATAGAAAATGTATAGAGTAATATCATGTATGCAGTGGTATGCAGTATGAACCACAGGCAAAGTGGTTCAGTAAAATATTTTTTTTTGTTTTCAGGTAGAATATTGTGCAGCAAAATAACAATTCCTTTATTTCCTGTCATTACCACAATTTTGCCAGTATGTTTCTACATAATTAACACAAAGAAAAAGGTGAGTGTATGTGAAAGACATGAGTTCCTCATAACCCGTGTAACTGTCTCTCTTAGACTGCAAGATCTGTTATGATTATCATGTTGAAGCTAAACAAATGCTTGTCTTCAAAAAAGTAGTATCTTTTATTGGCATATCCAAATATTTGAGGTCCTGTAATTACTTCTTACTCAGAAAAATATTGGGATGTATTTGCCATTGTAAGAGAGTCATTCAGATAAAAGTTTGACAGTTTTGAGAAGTAATTGCCATAGAAAGTTGAATTTCATATATTTGATTTTTTTCCCACTGAAAGAGGAAATAAGTTTAAATGTTGCTAGAGAATAGAGGGTCCAACTTATTTATGTGAAAGACTGTTGATTAATAATGCACATAAACCTAAAACCCAACAAAAAATAGCTTTCATAAATCATAATTCAAACTATTCTTCCATAATGCACATAAACCTAAAACCCAACAAAAAATAGCTTTCATAAATCATAATTCAAACTATTCTTCCCTTCCAAGATTGACTTAAAAATATTTTATTTTAAACATCCGGGAGAAGAGTTGAAGTTGTTTGCTGGTGTTTTCCACTTGTTATAAACTTAAAGTTGTTTTACTTCTCTTATGAGAATGTTCTCAAGCATTATCTTGGTTTTAGGAATGGGAGACTTCAAAATAATCATAATCGTGTGAGGCTTGCCAGAAATGTCGACACTACAACATAAAACAACAGGATGCATACATTTTTATCTTGCCATAATAGTCTCCTCTACTCTTTTCCCACTATTCTAAGCCTCCTAATAGCCATGTATTTAACTTGCCTAGCATTTTCTTCTATGAAAGATGTCTGTTCCTCTTGAGTAGCTTTGAGGTTTCCATTATTAGCTGCAGGCCTCTGTAACTTGGTAGCATGAGATGCTGAGGGCTAGAGGTGGACTGTACTCTCTTCCCAGGAAGTTCTGCTGGGCTTCATTGAGGGCTGGGGCATGTAAACAATTCATTACAGGTTAACAAGGTTACATGAGTCAGCTAACCCGCTTTAAGTGTACATGTGAAAGATCTTAGCCCAGGGTAAACATAAAATGTTATGAGCTTTCTTATGGAAAACCAACTTGATAAATTCTGGTGTGGATAAACCATATACTAGCCAACAGTTTCATATGGACTATTGTACATGGTTAACTCGTTTAGCTGTGCAAAGTCATTTGTCTGGGTTTGATTTTCAGTTTTGTATTCTTCTCCCAAAAGGACCAAATGTAGATAATCTCTGAGGATGGCTTTTTTTGGGTTTTGTTTTTGGTTTTTTTTTTTTTTTTGCACTGCGATTTAAATTGCAGCAGTATATGCAGTGTTAGGAATATTTGACGGCTGCTCTGTTGAAGAACAGTTCTGTTGCTGAAGCTCTGATGAAGTGGTCTGGCTACATCAGCGTCCCTCCAGACAGCCATGTCTCCTGGTGACTCTTGCAGTTCTCTGGCGGCCACTCAGTTCCAGTTAGAGGCTTCTTCTGCTGCCAGCTGATGCGAGTGGTCTCTTCTGTTTTGGTACTAAACATTTAGCACTCACATCCTGCAGATACACATGCTAGATTTTGTAGTTAAAATGTGGGGAGATGCTATTTTTCCATTTTAAGATAACCAGTATGAGAGATAAGAAGCAATGCAATCAATTTTTGGAGGGATTTTAAATACCAAAAGTAGATTCTCAATAAGTGCATTGATATTTGAATTTAAATAATGAGTCAAAGAGCAAAAAGTGAAAAAGAGTAAATATTTATCAAACAGAAAACTAGTATGGCATTCTGGTAGAGGGACAGATAAATAAATGCCCACAAACTTTTAGTCTGTGTAGCTGTATTATGGAAAAAAAACATAATGCAAGTAGTGTGGCTAGAGGAAGGCAAGCTCGTCCAGTAGCATGTTGCCTTATTCCACCTATAAGAGTTATGGTGCTGCTGGTGTGAAGCTTTGCTGTTTCAAATTCTAATCCAAGTCAGTGATTCATAAGACATGTTGCACATTTGATGACTATAAAATATTGAGAATGCCAAGTATTTTTTGACATCACTGAGAAATAAGACTTCCCTTCGTTCATCCCATGTAAGATAGAAGCAAAAGCATTAGAATTTACATACTTCCTTAAACAGGCCACCAAAAAAGAGGGAAAACTACTTCTTTAGCCAGGAGGCTAACCAGTGGAGGCTGATTTGTATTACACGGCACATGTAAGTACAGGTTGACATAAAGTCCAAATTTCCTTCATATAGTTAATGCCTGGGAATGAATAGCTGTGTGCAACCTTTTACCTAAGTCATCTCTGGAAGCTGTTGTCTAGAAGGCGGCAAATATAATGCTAATTTCGGAACACCAGGCCTGTAAACCTGTACTGGGCAAACTGTTAGAAGCTATAGTAAAAGACAATTAGTACACATCTTGGTAAACATAAGCTACTTGGAAAATGATTCTGAAAAGTGAAATCCTTCCTTACAGCCTTCGGTAATTTTCAACAAGCTTGTGGCTAGGGATGATCCAATTAATATAGTCTTGGCTTTCCAAAAAATTTTGATAAAATCCTCCACCCAAAAGCTTGTAAGGCAATTAAGTGGTCATGGTGTAAGAGGGAATGAATTATTTGGATAAGAAATAAATTGAAAAATGGGGAACAGAGATTATGAGCAAATAGTCATTTTTTTTGCATTGGAGAAAGGTCACTGGCAGTGGGAGGGCTCCGTGCTAGGATATGTGTGTTCACAGATTGCTTGTAAAAGTAGGTTAGCAGTGAGACAGCAAGATCTGATGATGGTAAAAAAAATTTCAGGGTAGATAGAATGAAGACTGAAACCAAAGCATTGCAGAGAACATTAGGAAATAGCATGAATAAGCAAAAAATGGCAGATTAAATTTAATGTAGATCTATATAAAGTAAGGCACACCCAGAGAAAGAACGCTGTCTTCAGAAAGACTCTGCTAGTCACTGTCATTACAGGGTGATATCCAAAATGTGTCGAGTGGCTCTTCCCACAATGATTGTTTACCTGTTCAACACCTTCCCAAAAGATGTAGGAGAGGTTTGAAACTTTATGTGGGCTCACAGGAGTGACTGTACAAACACTTGGAATGAGAGATCACTGTGGGTTACTCAATAGACAAACTACAGCATGCTCAGTAAATTTGAACCAAAACTGGTCAGGGAACAGGAAGAAATAACAGGGTAAAGCATTACATAGTTTTGCTCTGTTCTTTCCCTAGATACTATTGGAAGCAGAATAGGCTAGATAAATCCCTTGGTCTGATCCAGAAGGGCTGTTCTTTTGATATTATTTTGACTTTCGGGAGATACTTAGAATACTTCGGCAGAATAATTCAAGACAGCTCTCGTGCTGCTCTTTTGGCTCAGGAATATATGAACAGAATATAACATACTTCAGTGCCGTGCTCTCCCATGCCTACCGTAATAATAGATATTTGCACAGACATAGGTGGCTGGCACAGAATTTCCTCTGTCAGATCTATGCCGCTTGGGATGCCTCGGTCTTCAAAAATGCTTGTGGGCAGCTCTTTGTTCCAAACAGCACTGGCATTACATGAGGGAACAGATGTGTGGTCTTATTTATAAGCTTCTTATGTTAAAATTCCTTTTCTTTCCTCCTACCAACTTTCAGAAAAAAAAGTCTTGTTGGCAATAGCTGGAATATCTGAAAATTAGGAAAACCAAGAAATAGCAGTGGTTTGTTTTCTGTGGAAGTATGGGATTCCCTGTTAAGCCTTCTTTGTAACAGGAGCTGTTTCGTATCTTAATTCTGGAGTATCTATTACACTTTACAAAGTAGAAGCAAGTATATTATTTTTCATTGTGCTTACTTAAGCTTGAAAACTAGAATCTAGATTACCTTTTCTATACCACTTGAGCTAGAAAAGCACTCTGTAGTTGATTATTATTCAGGTCTAATGGGCATCTTTCAGATTAGTTGCACATTTTCGCTCTTTATAAATTATTTCACAAGGAGAATGAGATCAAGTTTGAAACAGAATTTCTTATAACCATATAATAATTTATCAATCTTATTGACATGCATTTTGCAAAACAATAGTGTTGTACGCAGCTTCTGTAGGAGCAAATAGAATTACTGCTAACATCTTTTTTTAAGGTTCTTGTCGCACACTCTCCCCTCAGTCAAACAATGTTAGCTCACTAATCAATCTACTTGTCAAAAATGCTCTTCTTTGGCAGAAGAGACTGAGAAGTTTGACAAAGCACATTAAGTTGGTGATGTTGATTAATGCTTTTCAGTTAGTAGCATTTTGTTGAACACTATAAATTAAGAATTTTGATGACAGTTGGCTTTTCATAAATTACGTACGTACGAGATGGGCTTATCATTGCAATGAAGCAATTTATTTTTCCTCTCTAAGATTTCTCATGACTCTCTGCTTCATGAGAGTTTCTCTCTCTCTTTTTTTTTTTTTTTTTTTTTTTTAAAGTGTAAATGGCAGAGTTTGAAGTTCGTAAATCTCTTTGGCCAAAAAGGAAATGAAAGAAAGAAAGAGGGCAAAGAAGCTTGATTTTCAAGGTTTCTGGGTATTCCTGAATTTCATCAATGTCAAAGAACTGTAGGGAGAAAACTGAAGTTCCAAAAGGTGTAGGCCTTTTTGCTATTTTTGCATATCCCAGATCTTTGTCACCTTCCCTGAGCTATTTGGAAATATGAAGAATTAACATACAGGCAATGATCCACAGGAGTTTCTGTAATGATTATTCCATTAAACTTAGGAGATTTTCTTGCCTCTGACTGCATTCCCTTCAGTGTGCTTTTCAGCATTCTTGATAGAAATGACATCCCCAGGGTTCATAAAAATAATTTGTCTCTAGAAATGCCTTACCTCCAAAAAGCACAAAACTTCCAGGATATTTTCAGTACACATTCACAAAGACCTTGTCTAGGATGTACTTTATAAAGCATTTAGGCATTGATAATCCTTGAGATAGTTCTTTTGCAGCAGGAGCAAAGAACAACGTATTTATGGTTATTCCTGACAAACATGATAGCTTAACATAAATGCTACCCAGAAATTGGGAAATCTTGAACACTGCTTCTCCTAATTTTTCCCGATAAGACTGTTTAGGGATGAAGAAAAATACTTAAATACTTAAAGGGTAGGTGTCAGGAGGATGGGTCCAGTCTTTTTTCGGTGGTGCCCAGTGACAGAACAAGGGGTAAAAGGCACAAACTTGAACATAGGAAGTTCCATCTCAACATGAAGAAGCACTTCTTTCCTTTGAGGGTGGCAGAGCACTGGAAGAGGCTGCCCAGAGAGGTGGTGGAGTCTCCAACTCTGGAGACATTCAAAACTCACCTGGATGCGTTCCCGTGCAACCTGCTCTAGGTGAATCTGGAGTCGCTGCCAGCAAGGGCTGTCTCTCCTGTGCCAGGAACCACCCCTTTTTCGTTGGACTTCTCAAAGAACGGGGGACAAAGTCACGCCTGTTCCTGCCTCCGTGGTTTCAGCAGCACTTTCTGACACTGTCCTTGGAGGTGCCGATTTACTTTTGCTGCTTGGATTCTCTGGAGGAGCTCTGACACGTGGACTTTGGGAGCCCTGCATCGTGCAGCCCCGCATCGTGCAGCCCCATCAGCACCTTGGCGGAGGCGAGGAGAGAGGCACCTGTGCCCTTCTGCTCTGGCCGTCAGATTTCACCTGTGCACCACCGTTGTGGTTTGGGCTGGGCTGGCCACTAAACCAAACAACAGATGTCCTCTTTAACCTCTCTCCCTTTCCGAGAAGGAGGGAGAGAAAAGAAGAGAGAGAAAGAAAGAGACTGATGAGTTGTAAAGAAGCTCAATGACTTTTATTATTTTATTATTACTGGTTCATTAATATAAAAGACTATACTATTTCTGATGAAACATATGTAATATATACAACCCATATCGAGCTCCCAGGGTGACGAGGAGGTCGCCACCGGTGGGCACTGGGAAAGTCCCAGACTGGTCTCAGCAATGGAGGGGCACTGGATTGCGCATCTGGATTCAGGAAGGCACAGCATTAAAAGCGGGCGAACAGCCAGAGTCCTACTCGGACGCCAGCCATTAAAGAAAGGGGCTGACCCCTTTGATCCCTCAGCTTTTCTACTGAGCAGGATGCAGGTGGGATGGAATACCCTGTTGGTCAGTTTTGGGTCACCTGTCCTGTTTGCTCCTCCCCACGGGTGTGACCCTGCTACGCTTTCCCGTTTCCGACCCTCCAACCCCCTTTGTGCGTAACAAAGTGAGCTGGCCTTGGTTTTTCTACCCTTAAGTAGAAGCAGGAGCCTCTCGGCAGACCGTTCTTTGGTGTCCACTGGAAACATCAGACCCTCTCTGCTAGAAGCACACCCTGTGTGAAAAACATGCTGTTCTTTACAGAGAGGGAGTTACTTAGAAGAGCTTAGCTGAAAAGTGAAATTTTGGGGAAAAAAATTGGTCCTGTTTTAGCGCAAACCAGGAGAACCGCTAAGTCGGAGCAGCCCTGTACTGCCCTCAGACTCATGCCAGGCCTCGCAGGAGGCCCTTGCTGGCTCACTCGCCAGCTCTGTGAGCAAATGCCCACCAGCCGTCACGTCTCCCCGGCTGGGGAGCTGGCAGGTGAACTTCCTATGGAGCGTGTTGCTCCAGAGTTGCTGTCAGAGTATGCAGGGATGAAAGGAGGAAAGCCAATGCCTCCTTGGAATTAAACCTGGCAAGGGAAGTGAAGGTCACCGGGAAGGGTTTCTTCAAGTATGTCGGAGGCAAAAGGGAAACGAGAGAAAACGTGGGCCCGCTGTTGAAGGAGACGGGTGCCATGGTGACAGAGGATGCAGAGAAGGCGGAGTTACTGAATGCCTTCTTTGCTTTGGTCTTTACTGCTTGGGCCAGCCCTCAGGAGTCCCAGGCTTTGAAGAAAGTAACAGGGAAAGTCTGGACGAAGGAAGACTTCCCCTTGGTTGAGGAGGATCAAGTTAGAGACCAATTAAGTCAGCTGGAGATCCACAGGTCCATGGGTCCCCATGGGGTGCACCCGCGAGTGCTGAGGGAGCCAGCGGAAGTCATTGCTGGGCCGCTCTCCATGATCTTTGAAAGGTCCTGGAGAAGAGGTGAGGTGCCTGAGGACGGGAGGAAAGCCAATGTCACTCCAGTCTTCAAAAAGGGCAAGAAGGAAGACCCAGGAAGGAAACTACAGGCCGGTCTGCCTCACCTCCATGCCTGGAAAGATGATGGAACAGCTCATTCTGGGCGTCATCTCAAAGCACGTGGAGGAACAGAAAGCTATCGGAAGTAGTCAGCACGGATTCACCAAGGGGAAATCATGTCTGGCTAACCCGATAGCCGCCTATGCTGGCGTGACTGGATGGCTAGATGAGGGGAGGGCAGTGGATGTTGTCTACCTTGACTTCGGCAAGGCCTTTGGCAGCGTCTCCCACAGCATCCTCATAGGGAAGCTGAGGAAGTGTGGGTTCGATGAATGGACAGGGGGGTGGATTGAAAACAGGTTGAAAGAAAGAGCTCAGAGGGTGGTGGATTAGGGGCAGAGAGTCTAGTTGGAGGTGAGTGACAAGTGGTGTTCCCCAGGGGTCAGTACTGGGCTCAGTCCAGTTCAATATATTCATCAATGACCAGGAGGAAGGGATAGAGTACACCCTCAGCAAGTTTGCTGATGCTACAAAAGCGGGAGGGGTGGCTGACACGCCAGAAAGCTGTGCCGCTGTACAGCGAGACCTGGACAGGCTGGAGAGCTGGGCGGAGAGAAACCTTGTGAAATTCAGCAAGGGGCAAGTGTAGGGTGTTGCACCTGGGGAGGACTAAGCCCATGCACCGATACAGGTTAGGGGCTGACCAGCTGGAGAGCAGCTCTGTGGAAAAAGACCTTGGAGTCCTGGTGGACAGCAGGATGAGCACGAGCCAGCAATGTGCCCTTGTGGCCAAGAAGGCTAATGGCATCCTGGGGTGCATCAAGAAGAGCATGGCAAGCAGGTCGAGGGAGGTTATCTGCCCCCTCTAGTCTGCCCTGGTGAGGCCGCATCTGGAGTACTGTGTCCAGTTCTGGGCTCCTGGTTCGAGAAGAACAGGGAACTGCTGGAGAGGGTACAGCAAAGGGCTACAAAGATGATTAGGGGACTAGAACATCTCTCTTGTGAAGAAAAGCTGAGGCACTTGGGTCTTTTTAGTGTGGAAAAAAGATGACTCGGGGGGGACCTTACCAATGCTTGGAAGAGGCTGCCCAGAGAGGTGGTGGAGTCTCCAACTCTGGAGGCATTCAAAACCTGCCTGGGCGCGTTCCTGTGCAACCTGCTCTAGATGAACTTGCTCTGGCAGGGGGGAGTTGGACTAGATGATCTCCAGAGGTCCCTTCCAACCCCTACGATTCTGTGAAAATTTGGAAAAATACAGGCATAGACTGTTTACAATAAGGAGTTTTCTGTAAGTGAAGAACGTAATACCTTTTCCCACTTCTAACGAAAATTATTATAGTGGTAGCCATCAGTTCCTTGACTCGCTACACCTCACCCATCCAACATCACCACTTGCAGTTAAATCCCTCAAAATAATCCACCTAGTGCAGACCTACATCTGTTACTAGCAGTTTCTTCCCTCATGTCACTTGAAGACACTGCCTTCTAGCTATCTTTCTTAGTGGGATCTTTTTTCGTTGTTTTGTTTTGTTTCCCTCCCCTACCCTTTGAAGTGCTTCTTTCCAAAGTCCTGGTTTGTGCATACTTATGGTGACTCCAAGAGAATTAGGTAGGTAGCCTGTGCATTAAGCCATGTGGAAGCTTTATTTTCCTTTTAACCAAGTAGAGGAGGTAAATTATGCTTTCCTTGAATTTCTGGAAATTTTAAGTTATGGTTGTTGAACATTCTGCTAAATTATCAATATACACATAATAACACATAATATTTTTTTGCAAATAAAGTATAAAGATTTTCTGCACATGGACTTATCATGAATTTGTTTGCAAAATTGTGTTGCTTTTGTTCTCATTTAAGCCAACAAATACATTAATCTTTTACACTTTGAGTCAGAGTATGTGTCTGTTTACCTACCAAGAAGATATTTTGGAATCTAAAATGATAAAACTTCTGTGAGTAGCACTTGTCCCACTGAAAGCACAACCATGGCCTGAAAATCATGGAAAGAAAAAACATAATTAAAGACATTGCTAACAATCTCAACTCCAAACAGAATGGTTCATAGAAATAAACCTAGTCTGGCAGATCTTATTCCATGAATAAAACTGGTATTCAGGGTGAAAGTACACGTGAATGGAAGTGTTATTTAGTAGAAGTGTAATTTAATATAAAGATGATCTTTGAATCACTAATGATTTTACAGAGAAAATTTTAAGGTTGTGAAGGGTTGACCTTGGCCAGCTGCCAGATGCCCACTCAGCCCTTCTATCACTCCCTCTCCTCAACAGGACAGGGGGAGAAATTGAGGAGGAACAGCTGTTGGGTGAAGAAGAAGACAAGGAGATTACCTACCAACTACCATCACAGGTAACTGTGATGAGAGTGATGTGAAGAGTCAACTTGGGGAAAATGTCCTTAGTTTATTGCCAATTAAAATAGATTCAGATGGTGAGAAACAAAGGCAAAAATTAAACCAATTTCCCTCCTTCCCCACTTCTTCCCAGGCTCAAATTCACACCTTCATTCCTGATTCTTCTACCACCTTGTCCTTGATGAACTGTGCAGGGGGAGGTGTGGAACAGGGGCATTGTGGTGAGTATTTAGCAGTTCCTCTCTGCTGCTGCTTTCTCCTCACGCTGTCCCCCTGCTCTGGCATGGACTATCATGGGCCACAGTCCTTGAGGATAAACCTGAAGTGTGAGTCCTTCCCACAAGCTGCAGTCTTTCAGGATTAACCTACTCTAGTGTGGCCTCTTCACGGGCCACAGTTCCTTCAAGGAATATCCACCTGGTCTGGCATGGGGTTCTCGTTGGGCTGCATGATGGATACCTGCTCCAGCGTGGGTCTTCTCCACCAGCTGCTGGGAAATGCCTTCTTCATCATGGTCTCCTTCATGGGCTGCAGGTAAATATCTACTCTGGTGCATGGAGTACTTCCTCCCCTTTCTTCCCCAACCTTGGTGTTTTCAGAGTTGTTTCTCACACTTTTTTTCCCTCTCATTCTCCTCTCTGCTCTCTGACAATTTTTTTTGTCTTAAACATGTTTTCCTGGAGGTGCCATGAGCTTCATCAATAGCCTTGCCTGTGTCCTGCAGTGGGTTTGTTGTGGAACTGGTAATGTCTGGCACAGGGCAACCCCAGGCCTCTTTTCACACAGACAGTCCTGCAGCCCCCCACTGCTAAAGATAAATCAGCTCCTATGAATTTCAACTTTGAATATGACTACCTAAATAAGAGAATTCTGAGATTTTAAATTGCTTTTATATTGATCAAGTTAGGCAAAAATATGGCTATCTTATTTACAGGTCACAAAAACAATGGCTTCTGTATGACTTCATCTATGGTCATTGCTACAAGCTCTGCTTTGGAACAGAAAACAAGGAACAGCTTATCTAACTGAAACTACTACAGGAACTTAATTAAGCAGAATGAAATGAATTGAACTGCAATTTTAAAAGAAAATTGGGGCTACCACTCCTAACTAAGCTTTCATTTTGACAAATGGCAAGAGCTTCATTTTTCTAACTCGTCTAGATTTTAGGGTATTTTATTCATAAAAGGAGAAAGGAGACAATGGAGAAAAAATTACAGTCAGTTTCCAGTGCTTCCTTAGTTTTATTGAACCCACCCATATAATGATTTTCCATCTAAGTAATAACGAAGCCAGATAATACTTTACTTCCAAATGGAGCAGTAGAGTTAAAAAACACGTTTGTAATAATGTCTAAAAACTATTATGGTAATCAGACATTTCTCCTGTAGAGCAAGTGTGGTACATCCACTGAAAAACCACCACCAGTGTGTCTCCAGCAATGTTTTTAATTTCAGTGTTCAGGCTCCCAAAAAGCCTGCAGGTAATTTAGCATTTTTCATGAAAGAAAACTTGTTGTATTGATGTTTGTCACTACTTCTTTCTTTTTATTATTATTGTTTGCTTTACTAGTTGTATCATTTGGGATTTATATTCTTTTATGTAGAATTGAAAGATCATTCTTTGCTGTACCTTTTTCAGAAGTAAATTGAACGTACGGTTGAGAATAATGCAGTGCTTTTGCCCCACGCACTTTGTCACCCTAACATTTGAATTTGTTTTCATTCCCAGGCTGTAGTATGTCTGGATCCCCCAAACAAAATCTCTCATTTGGTAGCATGCTGACCTTCACTCTGGCTGCAGGCACAAATATTAATAGAAGAAGAAGAGTAATTTTCTTTTTTTTCCTCACTCTCAATCTATACTTTTTCAACAGCTTAGCATTTATAGAAATGAAAATAAATAGTACTTGAGGCTGAAGCTTCTCTGATTCTGCGGCATGGAAACAGCACGTATGAGGGTAGTGCAAGCTTCTTTCTGCTCACTATCTGTATAGGTAAACCATGATGCTGGAGATACTGTTCTATTGATAAGCCAGTTAAGTAACTGATTTTCCTGTTGTGTCTGTCATCCAGGCTGCTAACTTTCTTAAAATTCTTTCTCAGAGGAACTGGACAGATACTATTTTCTTACTTCACATTGAGTACCTTACAGTAATTATTATGAAACTAGATTAAGCTCAGCTTTTTAGAGGTAAAAATCCGATTTACTGCCATTGGTTGAATTATCTCCAGTTCCCTGGAATTCTGTAAAACACTTTAACTCTCTTTAAAATGCAGGGTAAAATGAAAGGGAATTAAGAGCAAGTGATAGATGTAATTAAGGCCCTATTGTGAGTACATCTCCCATTACAGAATTAAAATACTAATGTAGATGTCCAAGTCTGAAAATTAGGTTATTAAGCTTTCTGTTTATTTTTTTAATTTACAAAAATGGCTTTGTTCTGGGTTGTTTGGTTTTTGGTTTTGTTTGGTTTTGTTGTTTTAACTTTCTTTCTAAATTAATTGTTGTTTATCCAATCTGTCCTAAGGGAACAGCATTCTTGGTTTTTATATCCTGAAAACTACAAATTTCTGTAATTTTCTTTGCAGTGCTATATATTACCTTAGTGAAGTAATCCTAGCGGGGTGCATTCCTGTAAAGGGTTTTCTTTGATTTTATTTTGTTCTTTTTAGATACCTAGCATTGAAGTGGGGACCCATCCTGAAAGGGGGACTTGTGATGATACCAAGAATGTTATTAATATTTACGCACATATAACTGGGAAAGTAGGCTCTCTGGGTGCTCTCTGCCTTGGAATAGTGTTACAAACTGTAAGATCTGTCCAAGAGGCTGTTTTGTGGTGACAGCTGGAAAACTAACATTTATGTTATTCCTCAGCTTGACACCTTGGGATCACTGGATCCCGCATAACTACTCATGAATCAGATGTTCTCTACAGGCTCTTTACATCAAAACGCATTGGATACAAATCTAGTTATGGTTTAGCGTTTTCCAGCAGGCTGTCCACTGCACTCTTTTATGAGATCATTTGAAAGCAAGATGAACAGAGCCAGACAATACTCTGTGTTCAGAGAGAGGTAAGTAGTGTGCGCCAATATACCAGAATTTTATTTGGAATAGAGTAAGAACAGGAAACCTAGGTGCAGACCAGGAAAGAAGAGACTAGTTGAGCTCTAGTTATGGGGATGACTAAAAAGCTTTGACATGGGTATTGCAGAAGACCTGTATAATTTTGAAAGAGCGTTGACACTGGTACAATGGACGGGGTAGCTCAGGGGAACAGAGTGGGGCATCTGAAAATCACCTGTGATGAAGATAACCCTGAAAATATCAGTGTTTGAGAGTCTGAACTTGAGAGGTTACCCTTTAGAGCCACTGGCTTTTAACCCTTTTAGTCTATGTCAGTCTTTATGATATCCCTGAGGTTGGCAGAATGTCTTTCATCTTTCATCAGCTCCTCATGATGTCTATGAAATATTTAAGCAAAGTATTTACGCAGAAGTAGTGGATATGCTCATGTTGCAGTACGGTAAACTTCATATTAGTGAATGTAAAGGCTTCTACCCTGGAAATTTAGGTCTAAACATGGAAATTATAGAAAGAAGGCCCAGAGGAACACAGTGCCACTAATTCTGAAGTGTGTTAGATATTTAAAATATGTGCTTCAGCTCCTGCCAGGTGGTCTTTGCACACTGTATGCACTGAATAACCCAGCAGCTATCCCTGCAGAACTTAATTTATAATTATAATACTGTTGATTATTTTTGAATCTGCTATGTAATTTCTCTGTAGACCCAGACTCAATAAAAGAAATCCATGCATTTAATTAGTAGTCCAAAAATATGTATCAGATACTTTTATGATGTACTAAACCCAAGTTTAGTTCACATACATTTAAAACCAATATTGTGAAAACATGCATTTTGCTGAGAGAATATCTGTATAATTCTTTGACTGGACACATTCTTTGTGTAGAGTTTTTTTCCTTTCATTTAAACTGAATTTGCAACAGGATAAAAAAATATCATCAGTAATAAAAATAGTTGTTCAAAATTTGATGCATATTAAGACATCTTATTAGGTAGTGTTCTTATGGTATCTTGATATGCAAGATGAGATTAGTGGCTCCATTTGCACTGGAATTTTTAATTGTTTAGGTCAATATTGTCCTATTTATAGATTTAGTTCCTTTTCATGTTTTTAAGCATGGGAAGAAATAATTTTCCCATAGCTTAAAAATTACCCTTGGTAATAGAAGGTAGCCTGTAGGTTTAAGAAAATTTTAGATATAACACCCATTGTCTTTCCTTCTCTCTTTTTATAAAATATTTACTCTTCTAGAAATATTTAATATCATTTATTTCATAGTAACAAAGTTGCGAGCTCTGAAGATGTGAGTTTTGAATCCTTCTTTTGCATGGGGGTTGAACTACACCCGTGATCATGTGCCAATAGAGATTATTGACTAAGCGAATGTCTCATAGTAGTTTCCCAAATGAATCTCATGAAAAAGTGACCTCCAAGACCAAGGGAGGGTGGAGGGGGAAATGACTCTAAGAAACAGCTGAGAATCTGCCCCAGGGAACAGATTCCAGAGAACGCCACAGTCTTTAATTTACCGCGACATCAATCCAGATACTATAAGTAATTTAATGAGGCCAAAGGGGTTAGGTAACAGAGCTTATTTTAATATGACCATCCACTGTAACTACAGGCTTCCCTAGAAAAGCCTTATTGCATAGGAAAAGGCCAACAAATACATTATAATCCTCTGAAGAAATTATAGTAATAGGAGAAGGAGAAAGAAGAGAAGATTTGGTTTAACAACCATAATGACTCATGATGAATCTGAATGCACACAAAATAGACATATCCATATTCTCAATGTTTGTTTACGACCTTATTAAATATTAACGTTATAATAAAGCTACAACTATGATTTAAAAAATGATAAAGTTTTTCCTTTTCATCCTTCCATCTCACCTGAACGTATTTGGAGATGGATTCAGATATTTCATGTATTATCTCTGCCCTGTTGTCTCTGAGAGTTCATGCTCTCTTGCATGTTTTAAAAATACAGTTAGTAATGACAGACCGCTTCTAATTCCTACGGGCTCTGATTTAATTTAGGCTAATTTTGTTTGCAAACACCTGTAAATGCAACACTTTATTAAACTCATTCAGGTTAAATTTCTATCCATCTGTGCAAATCTGCCTATCTGTCTGGCTTATTTGTATGCCTACTTTTTCCTCTGTTTCTGAGCAACATGCTGCAAGAGTTGTTATGTTATTTCATTTGGGAAATGGAGGTATGGAGAGGATATGAAACTTGCCCAAAATTACACAGAAAGGCTATGTTGGAGGAGGGTATAGAATCTGTTTTCTCACGCTTGTTTTCTCTGATGCAACTTTTTAATTTTAAAATATGCATGAATAAACCTTTTTTTCCCCCTTTTCCCCCCTCTTTGCATATGTTTTTGTCTATCTGTGTAATTAGAACTAGTACATTTTAGAGCATTTTTCTAAAGGTTTCTCTTGAAGAAATCTTATAGAGGAGACAATAGCTTACACAAGAAGCATCTTAAATTTTTTACCAGGTAATGGGAAATTATTTTATGTTCTGTATGGTGATACAGATGTGGAATGGGTGTTCTGTGTTACTTTCTGAACCGAACAGCAGTTAGATAACTAGCTGTGATGGAGTGTAAAGTCTTAGCAGAGCAGTACAGTATTTATTATCTACATATGAGGGAGGCACAGAGCTTTATCCTCTCTCAGGCAATTACTGCTCTTACTATGTTAAGCAGAGCTATGTGAAAATAATGAGTACTTTTAAAGACACTGTCTACTTATTTTTATTATAGAATTCCATTATGAGAATGGAAAAGCTGATTCAGAGTAGCTTAGATTTAGATGTCAGCTTGAGTGTGTATCTTACTGCATGGCTGTAACAACAGCAGCAAAGTTCTTCCTCTTCACACTTCCCAGCTGATTTCCTATTTTTTTATATTTGGTTGGAGTGTAAAGCTACATGAGTGTATTGGGATTGTGTGGCAAGGTTTTGGTAGTGGAGGGGCTACAGGGGCGGCTTCTGTGAGAAGATGCCATAAGCTTCCCCCATGTCCGATAGAGCCAATGTCAGCTGGCTCCAAGATGGACCCACTGCTGGCCAAGGTGAAGCCTATCAGCAACAGTGGTAGCACCTCTGGGATAACATATTTAAGAAGGAAAAGAGAGGAGTGAGAACATGTAAGAGAAACAGCTCTGCAGACAACAAGGTCAGTGAAGAAGTAGGGGGAGGAGGTACTTC
This sequence comes from Chroicocephalus ridibundus, assembly GCF_963924245.1. NCBI lineage: Eukaryota > Metazoa > Chordata > Aves > Charadriiformes > Laridae > Chroicocephalus > Chroicocephalus ridibundus. The sequence goes on from NC_086285.1 coordinate 106,700,877, forward strand.
AGGCACCAGAGCAGAGATTCCCCTGCAGCCCATGGTGAAGACCATGGCAGGCTGTCCCCTTGCAGCCCATGGAGATCCACAGTGGAGCAGATATCCTACAGCCCATGGAGGTGGATGCACCTGAAAAGGTCTGTGACCCAGTGGGAAGCCCACATTGGAGCAGGCTGCTGGCAGGACCTGTGGACACTGGAGCAGGTTTGCTGGAAGGACTTTTGACCCTCGTGGGCGATCCACACTGAAGCAGTCTGTTCCTGAAGGAATATACCCTGTGGAATGGACACAGGTAAAGGACCCAACCAGAGCAGTTCATGAAGAACTGCAGCCCATGGGAAGGCCCCACATTGGAGAAGTTCATGGAGGACTGTCTCTCGTGGGAGGGATCCCAGGCTGGAGCTGGGAATACAGCTAGGAGCAAGGAGCGGCAGAGACAACGTGTGATGAACTGACCACAACCCCCATTCCCCATCCCTCTGTGCTGCTCGGGGCGAGGAAGTAGAGAAAATCTGGAATAAAAGTTGAGCCCGGGAAGAAGGGAGGAGTGGGGGGAAGGTGTTTTGAGATTTGGTTTAATTTCTTATTATCCTACTCTCATTTGATTGGTAATAAGTTAAATTAATTTCCTTGAGTCGAGTCTGTTTTGTCTGTGATGGTAGTTGGTGAGCGATCTCCCTGTCCTTATCTTCACTCACGAAGCTTTCATCATATTTTTATCCCCCTGTCCAGCTCAGGAGAGGGAGTGATAGAATGTCTTAGTGGGCATCTAGTGTCCAGCCAAGGTCAACTCACCACAATGAGGATGTCCCTTTTCCCCTTTTCCCCATGTAGCTGGATAATGCATCATCCAGATGGTGATATACATCCTTATCTTCCCACTTGCTGGGAGAGACAGAAGCTTCTGGCTCTACGCTTGCAGTTTCTGTATGAAGCCATTGAGCTCTTGGCACAGCTTTTCCTCTTTGAACTTGACATTTCCTTGTCCTCCAGGGAAATGCTGTTGGGCTGACCTGGTTCAGCCAATGTACCCAACTGCTGTCTCAGTGCATCCCACTCAGAATCTTTTACATCATTATTTGGTGAACCGTTAATTCCCCTTGCACCACCAGGTCTACTGCAGGATTCTCACATTGATTTATAAACCTTTCAGTTTGTTAGGCCATGTTATCTCCCTGATGAATCTCTTTCCAGTGTAGCATTGATTATCTGACACTCTGTATTTCAAGTTTTCTCAAAAGTAAGTTGTATTCTCTGGAAACTTTTCTCAAAGCAAGCTGGATAAAATTTTGCTTCAGCCCCTCACATATCCACTACAAAAGAAATTTCTTCCACAGCAGTAAATGTGGAGAAGCGTTTCACTGTTTTGTCAAAAATAACACCTCTCAGATAAAGCTAGAGTTGTATATAAAGGTGACATACTGGCCAAAATTGAGACCGTTATCTTAAATTTTTATGTAAACTTACATAATTCATTAAAGTAGATATGTTTATTTTGTTCTCCTTATTGTTTGCTGGTTTCTTTGTTTTAGTTTGCAAGGAATGCTCAGGGATTAAGAAATGGGCATTTCAGAAATACAAATAAAGGTAGTCAGACTGATATCCATTAGAACCTTCTCAGACTGGCATGTGTTATGGACTCAGGAATGTGGAGTTTGACATGGAAAATACCTTCAGTTACTAGCAAACAGACAAAGTTGTTCATTGTGGGCAAATCTCCAAGTAAGAATGACTGTAAAAATAGACATCCACAGCATCTGTGTAAGCAGAAATAAGGAGTGATGAGCGTTTATTGAGGCATCACGATAATTATAAAATGATACAGAGGTGACAGCAGGGCTAAGAAAACAGCACACGAAATCAGTTTTTCTGTGTATTTTAAGTCCTTAATGGCCACATCAAGGAATAAATAGATTTCTTAGTGATAATCTTTGTTCAACACTAAATTTGGGCAAGGAGGAGGAGGGGCATTGTAAAATACTAGTGGGCCATAATTCAGGATGAAATATTAAAGTTTATAAAACCAGAGCCAAAATTCAGTTCTATTACGCAGAAAGAGAAAAGCTGCGTTTTATGCTGCTGCACTTTACCTTCATTGACATTTCATTATACAAACTATTATAGGGCTTTTACCAACTTCAGACATCACGGTTATTTACAGAAGTAAGAATCCCCTAAGAATCCTTTGTTGTGAATTAGGACATTGTTACTATGTAACAATACCAAACAGGAAGTTTATAATTTCTGTTGGCTAGGAGCTCTTTGAGTGTAATACTTCTTTTCCACAAATAACTACAAGGAGCCACAGATAAACATAGACAGACTCATAAACTCATAGAATGGTTTATGTTGGAAGGCACCTTTAAAGATCATTTGGTCCAACCCCCCCTGCCATGGCAAGGACATCTTTCACTAGATAAGATTGTCAAAGCCCCATCCAGCCTGACCTTGAACAATTCCAATCGTGGGGCATCCACAACTTCTCTAGGCAACCCAAGTTGTTGTACATGAAGAGGACAACGAATAGTTCCATGTCGTTATTGCAGGTTCCAGTTGTTGTATACTAGAAGAAAATTTTGCATAGGGAAAATTCTTTCAGGTAATTTAGAATTACTTTTACAAAGGAAAATCAGATTTTTTCTTGCTGTTCTTGGTGTTGGCTACAAAATATATGGTGAGAATCATGAAATTCCTTTTTCATTGCATATAACTTTGCTGTCTTTTACACTTGGACAAGGATTTTCCAAAACAAGTTTCTTCATCTGCCTTTGGTTATTCCTTTCCCTATTATTTTCACTGCTTCAAAATTTTTTATCTGTGTCAGAGGATAAGATTAAAGGAAGAATATACTTTTCCAGACATCTCTAAGACAAACGAGCAACATCCCCCCCAACTTCAAACCCCATTCTATTTTTGAGTTATGAATTTTGCATGCTTACATGCTCTTTGAATGTTTCCTAACTTTGTTCGCTTTTAAAGCCTTTTTGCATTTTCATTTATTAGTTTTCATCTGCAGGTGTATTAAAAATATGTAAGTGCATGCACACAACTGCACATTCATATGTACTGAAAAAAATAAAGCATAAAAAATGTTCCAAACTGGTTAATAGTATCTACTGATACATAGGACCGAAAAGCATAAAATGGCACTGATGTTTATAAATGGTGCTGGGAAAATAAGCTGCCACCTAGCAATAGCCATTTCCTCCAAGATAACAACCTCTAGTTTCCACATTGTGATAAAAATAGGATAGCTCATGCTTATTCTCTGTGTGTGTGCTCTTATTTTTGTCATGTCAGTACCATCTTGTTTGTGATTAATGTAATCATAGAAAAAAGGCAGATAAATGAAATTATTTTAAAATATTATATAATTAGAGAGAGTTGATTAGGGGTTTCATGGTGAGATACTTATCATTATAGATACCCATCATTATACCTGCTGTTATAATATCTTTTAAGAGTATAATCATATTTCTTTTAAAAGTCACCTACTAAATATTTTGCGTCAATCTTAGGTATTATCATCTTTTTTATATATAAGCAAATACAAGCCATTTTATTGAGTTCCTATTGGAACTCCGGCTGAGCATGTTCAATCAACATAATTTTATTTCCTATGCCAGTGTGTTTCACTTATACAGTTCAAAGAAAGCCTTCTGTGTCTCAGCAGCAGCGTTTGACAACTTGAGTCAGTATGTATGTGGAAAAATCGAGCTGAATTTTCAAAGTGTACCTTAGAGCAGAAGTGCAATTACGTGTTTGAAATGCACTGTTGAAGTTCTATGAATGTTCCTAATGCTGAATGCTGTGTTCTGTGCGTCCTCAGGGAGTTTTGAGACTGATAAATGGCAGAATGGAGAAAGGAAATGATAGGAGAGCCAATGAATAGGTAATCATGAGCACCGGATTTTGAGACGATTCCAGAGGTGAGTTGTGAAAGGAAAGTTCAGACAGGAGAATAAAATCCAGGGCATACGTCTAAGATCTGTAAGGCAAGTTATTTTAAAGTATGACAAATTTTTCAAGTAAAATTGAATTATGCATCCTGCTTTTGCTTACTACAATGAAGAGTGACTATGAGGACTTACTGCATCGTAGAAGTTGAAAGCTAGAACTTTACAGATTCTTTGTTTACCCAGAGACAGATAAATTAACATATAAGAAAACACATTATCTATTTGAGAGATACTAATCTGTAACTTCTTTTCTTTAATCTGAATGGAGCCGATACGAAAATATTTGCCTTCATAAACAGCAGCACAGATGTATGGTGAAAGGGCACTCTTGACCAAGAGCACCAGTGAGGCTGGCACAATCTGAAGAAATATTGCTTGCTAAAGGACTAATTCTGCAGAGGCAGCAAAGAGCACAAAGCACTTCTTGTTTCTGTGAGCTCAACAATATAAAGCAAGAAAGGCTTACTCGGTTTAAATAACACTGCAGTGGGTTAATTAAAAATAGATACGCAATATCCAGCCAATTCCTTCCATATCATTCTCCCCTGAATTCAAAATAATGTTGAAATAATCAATTTCTTTATATAAACATGTTGATTAAATGGCTTTATACTGCTGCTGGAGGCTTACTGATATGAATAAGCAGTTAAGAAAAATGATGTGTTAATGATGAATTTCAGCAATCACTTCAGTGATGATCTCTACTTAAAGTTCTCTTTGCAAATAAGATGCCTTTATGCTGTGAGTTTTGAAGAATATGAAAGGCAAAGGGAGACTTCAGGTGCCTCCATTTTTGGTACCTCTCTTGAATCTTAATTTTCAAAAATAAGAAGAAAAGGACATTTCAGAGAGCTGTGACCATGTTACCTCCCGAATACAAAAATCCAAGAAGGAATAACCTTTTCCTTCTCCGCTCCATAATCATTGCTAAGTTTTAAAATGTCTGATAAACTCTAATTCTGCCCTTTGGAATATCTATTCAGCGTCACTGTTTCCTGAGCCAGCAGAGCTGCAAACAAGCCCGTTCAGATTTGTACACAAGAATGACATTTGGCCCGATGTGTTCAAACCTTTTGAAGGGAATTAGATGCAGGACTCTACACCAGGTTATCATCCCCTTAGGACAAAAATCTCTGAAATGCCACAGTGATTGATAAAACACCACTCTGAGATGCCTAAGAATCAATGTCATTGTTTCTTAATGGAAAAGGGCATAAAAATATCCAGAGAAAGGGACTACTAGGACAAAATAGTATAAATGATGTGTGTATGACTTACACAACACATGTATAAAAGATGGTCTTCGCAGTGGGAGAACAGCTTTGTGGGCAAGTGGCTTTCTTGTAGCCTAAAATCAGATAGCCTCATCTGTTGGCAAGGGTATTTGGTAGCCCAGCAGCCCTACCATAACTTTTCTCTGCAATTCTTAGCCTCCAAGAATGACAGCTGTTTTTCTTAGCTGTTTTGCAGACTGTTTCTCACAAAGAAGGACAAAAAATTTCGTGCTTTTAATGCAGCAGGCTGAACTTGCCTGGTTTATGGCAAGCTGGAGTGTTTGCTCCATCTGAGAAAGGTGTGAGCTGAATATTATCTGCCTTTTTGCAGTGCACTCAATTCACTACTTGAAGGGCAGGAGTTGGCAGTCTGATTCTCTCCTACCATATTATGATTATTTTCCTCAGACCAAAATCAAGCTGCCAGTTCCAGAGAGACTCTTCTCACAGCAGGTAATGCCAATAGAAGAAGTACCGAGCAGTGATGGGAAAAGTAGGTATGCCAGATCAGCCACGTCATCATCGGAGGGTTGATGCTTTTCAGCTTTTGTCGCACTCTCCTTTATCTGACCTCTGATGTCAGAAGAGGTGGCTGGCGTCTCTGCCTCACTAATCATCTCTGACATGTGGCTGGCACTGGCAAATTTACTCAAAAGGATGTGCCTGCTGTGTTCTAGATTGGCTTTCACTCATGGGAGGGGAATAAGCACTGTAGATTTTGAATTGGGGATCTAAAAATGTAATGAGTGCTTCCTGTACTGCTCTGCTTTCTAATTCTGTTTCACATAGGAGTCCTTTCTTCTTCAGACCAATAAGCTGTCCACTCAAAGTACCACAGTAAGCCATAAATTCTTCAGGCTACTATTGCAACCGATGCTTTTTCCTTTGTCAAGGTAAACAAAAAAGATGAGTTTGTTCAGAAAGAGCATCATTCTGGAGTATCTTAAAGTTAAAAAAAGGTAATTTTCCTTCCCAGAAAAATATTTGCATTTGGAGTGATGAGATGAAATCTGGAACCCTTTGAAATAAAAATATTTTCCATAAATTTTGTCAGAGAGAGGAATTTGTTGCTAATCTTACTTCCTTCAACTACTCCTTTTCTGAGGAGTTGTATGATTTTGAATGACAGACGTGCAGAGAGGACCAAGGCAAAGGATTTGTATACCAGCTTCTTTCTTCATATTTGTGGTGACTTAGACAGTCCCCTTAGGCTAAAGTTCAGAATGAAGAAACATGGGATTTTTATGGATCATCTAGTGAATTTAGTCAAAAGTGTCTCTGTGTTTGTGCCCTGTGGGAGAAGCTTTTAATAAGCCTTAATAAATTAGTAATCATGTGTATACATCTTCACTCTTGCCTGCAAAGAATAAACAGAGCTGTTTCTTAATTCCCTTTCTGATCGTGAGTCATAGCAAGGATTTGAAGTGGTGAGGGTGTTTCTTTATTCTGCATGATATAATCATTGAATTCCTTGATTAGTGTATTTTCATTTTATCAATGAACACTTCTCTGAATTTCAATTAGGTGTTTCCATTGAGGAAATTGTGAGAAAAAAGGTGAAGTATTTCAGTAATGATGGTAGTCAAGTGAAACAATGTTTTCCAGGTTGAGTGTCAAACACAGAAATATTTGCTCTAACAGAATGTTTAAATTTTTGAATATTTTGTTTATGTGCATTCATTTCCAAAAGTGTGAACATACATTGGCAGATGTCTAGTCTTTCCATGCCCAGTTATAAGCTTGGTAGAAAATTTATGTACAAAAAACTTCAGCAGCTGCTTGGTTACAGAAGAAAGGGACACTTCCATTGCTGCCTGCTGCCTCAGAGGCTGACTTGAACACTTTTTTTTTTCAGCTGACTACCTGCTTTGGAAGGGAGTCAGCTAATTTGGAATCTTTTCATGGTGCAGACTTTTTAAAGTGTACATCCTCCTTTCCAACTAAAATTATGCAGGCTGAATCATTGGCACTGAGCATCTTAGAACAACAAAAATTACTAGTGCCACCTGCAGTTTTGATTAAAAGAGAAAAAGGTGTTTGGTGGCTTGTGCGATATCAAAGAAGGATTTGATGGGGATAAGTTTAACTGGCAATATTACATTTTCGTATTCACCATTTCCAGTTAAAACACAAATGATATGTACATCTGTGCGTTAGAATACAAATGATGTTTTTTTAACAGGTTTTGGATAAAATGACCTAAAATACTCACACTACTATGAAGAATAAGGAGTGGGGAGGGATTCAACGTAACGAATCACTGTGCTTCATTGTCATTTCTAATGCCTCATCATCAACCATGGCTTCTTCTTGTTCTCTTTCGGTGTGCATGGTTCTTAAGATTTTGAGTTAAATGGATTCACGGTAGATTGACTGTTCAGTGTGGCATACAAGAGAAAAAGTACATGTGGGTGTTATACAGAGATATTCAAGCTCATTCCTAACAAACTGACTGGAATCTTAGAGAAAAGACACTGAGCTGCTTTAACACCCATCTTACTCTGAAATGAAGGCATTTTTTCCCAAACTAGATCTTACCTACAGAAGTCAATCTAATGGGTATCTTGTATTACATCTGGCCTCTCACTAGCTTTGAGAGTCAATAACCAGCTGGCTAGAGGGCTCTCCACTGACCTAATTTAGACATTTTATATTTTGGCTTGGTCCTAAACTCTTAAGATATTGGAGATTGAATGAGTCGTTCTCAGCCTGTCTGGCTGAAACTGTTTTACTTTATATTAATAATCATTCACTGGGGTACACAGACTAAAAGCCACAAAAATGATTGCAGAGCCTTGTATTTAAGAGATTCAATTGGGCAATAAGGATCACTTATTTATACATGTGATGCTCAGTGGGAATTCCCACCACAGAAATGCCTAGTAGTTCTGTTGCTGTGGTACTCTCCTGGGATATAAAATGCTGTTTCCCATCAAGCAGGAAGGGGGCACTCAGCATGATCGTCTGCAAGGTGAGTGCTCTGGTGCCTGGTTCATGGGGTGGGTATTTGCATTTCTGTGACTTTTCTGGTGAAAATTCAATTATTTTTTTTTTTTTTCCTTTGGTGGGGGGTGGGGGGAAGTATGAGTAGGATGCTCAAGCACTTGCAGGCATTTCTTTCTTAGCTAGTGCAAGTAGTTCCCTGCCAACTCACTGGCATCTGTGAAGCCTGTAAGTGTTTCTGTGGGGGGAGGAACGAGTCTAACTTCAGGCTGTGAATTTTGGCTGGCAATAGGGACCCTTTGTGGATCTAGTTTTTAGTATTTCTCTTCTTGAGTTCCCAGGAGCAAAATAGAGGAAAACAGCGCTTTTCTGGTTTAGGACTGTTGTGAAAATAAGTATGTTAAAGCTTGTGTGGTATTCAGATATTCATGTATTTATACATATCTAAATAAAGTAAGAGTGGAGTGAGTCACCAACTATGAATCCTGTATGACTCTTATTTAGCTTTATGCATTCATGCTAACCAGCTAGAGGAGGGTCCAAACCACTAATTTCCCATAAGGGAATCATACATCTCTGAATCCAAAAGATTCTTTAGCCAGTGTAGGTAGGGATTTTTAGCTGGCAACATTAATGATAACTCATTAGGACACAAGGAAAGTACAATTATTTTGTGCTGTAAAAAGATAAAAGTGACTGTGAAAATCCTATCGAAAAATTCATGTCAAAGGTAAATTATTACAACTTCATGTGACCATTTCCGTTAACTTCAGGTAATGTGTTTTTTGGTCCATAATAATCTTCAGTATGTTGAATTAATTTGATATTTTCCCCTCAATTTGAGGGACCATGTCCTGTTACTTGAGTTTCTGTTCTAATGGACCATGTTATCAATAAAATCTGCTTTCCCTCCTTGCACAGCCAATTCTATTGACTTCAGTAGGTCAGTTTGCATGAATCAGACAAAAGACTCTGTATCATTTCTGTTGCTTAGATACTAAGAGAGAAATATTGTCTTATTTCCACACACATAATTCTTCATCAGAAGTGGATGAATTTTCTTTTTATTAACGTTATAAAGATACAGAACAGATTTCAGGGGGCAACTGGAGTTTGAGAGTGAGGGAAAATGCAGAGAGGAAGGAAGAGAACAAAAATTATGTTCATAATTTTAGATAATGTGGTCCTAATACTGATTTAACTTATACCCTTATTACAATAATATGACATTATCAATTTTAATAAAATAACTCATGATTTACCTTGCATTGTTTGTGTGCGTGTGTGTTTGAGTGTGAGGAAGTGGTCAGAGAGCTACATAAAGCTCAGCTTTCATCCTAGCATTGCTTGATATTGTCAATTTAAGCTCTGCCACCAAGTGACTGCCTCATCCTGTGTCACCCAGAAAGTCCACGACTGTCTGTGCCCCAGGTTAATTAAGAAATTCCCCATACCCATTGTTTTGTTAAACTTAAACTTATCACGATCAGATCACGCATGGTAATTTTCAGTTGTCTTTCATGTATTTCTTAATTTAAAAAAATTTTTTTTTTTAATGCATCCAAGGAATTCAGAATCACCATTGTTTATAATAAAAAAGTAAAATTCTATCATACTACTTCATCACTGACACAGTGAAGTTACATTTGCACTGTTCTCTGATATACCCCTGTTCTTAAGGAGAAGAAAATACTGCAACGTAGCAGAAATAAAGTGCAATTCTTTATGCACTGGGATTTGTTTACCTTATTCATTTAGGTAATTTATGGATCAGGTTTTGACATTAACTGTTTTTTCTTTGAAGACATGGAAATGCACTTTATTAAAACCATTCCACCATAGTGTAATCTAGTACGCTGCTTGTTTAAATACCTGTGATGACAAAAATTTGCTGCTTTCTCCATAGTCTTTAAAAATTAGTAGAAACTCTAATCTAAAAGAAAATGAAATGTCATCATCTAATTAAACTGAGGAGCATGAAGCCTAATAGTCCTAGATGAATTTAAATTTCAAGCAGATTGGAGGATGGAGAGGTTTGTGTAATAGGTGGTACGTAAAATCTTGTTATTAATTGCTAAAATGTCTTTCATGGTTGAACACTGTAAAAAGACTATGTGTAGTATGATTTTTCCATCTTTTGCATCTTTTAAGGAGACTAGTACCTCATAAAAACCAGTTTACTCTCTTCTCCATGTATCTTGATCATGATCAAAGAGAATTTCACCTCATTAGACGAGACATTCTCCGTCTTTTCTCTCCATAGGTACTTGTCTCTTCAATATGTTTTTTCTGAGCATAGGAAAAAGTCATAGAAAGTCTTCTGAGAAAACTGAATCGAGAAATGAGAAGTATCCGTTGAAAGAAATGTTAACCTGAGAAGAGAACTAGCAGAGAATGGCACTGTAACCAAAATCTAGGAGCATATCCAGCTGAAGGCAGCTGATAGAGATTAATGAAGGACAGAGACTGAGATTAAAATAGTTCATTTGAGACTTTAAACAATTTGTTAAGGGTGGAATGCAAAGATCAAAGCCAAGAAAATTAAAAGAATTGCCTGCAAAGGACTGTGATCAGTGTAAAGAAGTAGAATTTAACATTTGTTTTAAAAGGGATTGAAGCACGTTTAGTCTCTGGAACCTACATAGTATCCATGTTAAGGATTTCACATGGATAAAAGAGCAGATTCTATGTAGTCATTTGTTGAAAGCAAGCAGGTGCTGGTTCTTAAATATGATTTATTGGTCTAGACCATCTTGAATGAGCTTACCACATATTTATTCACAGGTTCAAATTGTACATGAATGCAGCTCATTTTTGAGCTCAACAGACCAGTTTTGCTCATTTCAGTTTCAAATGCCATCTGCCTCCAGATGTAACCTATGAAATAAGGCATATTGCAAGACAGAAATACCAAGGGAAGAAAAGGAAAAAAAAAAAAAAGAAAGAAAAAAGAAATATGAGGATGGCTACAGATTGCAGAAAGTTTGTTCAGGTAATATGAGTATACAATAAATTAGGCAAGGTTTAACGAGAAAATGAAAGTAATATAGATAAAATGTGAAATTTTAGGGTCTCAGAAGAAATTGAAGGCCTGAAAGCCTTAAATGTTAGTGTATTATAGTGGAATTTACCTGAAAGAGTATACACGGAAAATCAACAAGAACATATATATAGTAGAGCTCAATAGAGTAGACATGGATGATAAGCATGAAAACAGCCTCTTAGAAACAGGTCTAACATTTAAAATGGGAAACCTAATACGAGAAAATGTATATGAACGCAAGCATATGTGTTTGAGTATTTAGCACCATGCAGTTAATATATGCTCATGTATGCCTTAAGGATTTGTTCCGCTCACTCAGAACTTTTCTTTCAGCCTCACTAATGATTAGTAATATGATTAGTAATATAACACAAACAATATTCTTCCTTCCTGCCTTCCTCTGTCTCTGATAGTTTTCTATTTTGTTGTGATTTTGATGCATTGGAGAATGAATGATGTTTAGGGGATGGATCTGATTCAGTAGTTTAGACCCTGCTCCAATGAAGATGTTATCACACATTTTATTTTTAAAATTGTTCGTTTTTCTTTTTACCTCTAGGCATACCTTTCAATTCTGAACTGCTGTTTGGGACCTAGAGCTTTTTCTTTTTTTTTTTTAACAGCACAGATTTTTGTTGAATTAGAGGTCCTATGTCTTTCTCAGTTGCTTTCTATATAGTTTCAATGTCATTTTAAAAGGATGTTTCTTGGCATAGGGGGCCCTGAACATGAGTGAGTTATGCTTTTAAAGAGCTGACTTGTGCCAGACCAGACACAGGACTTCGTTGGCCAAAGAAGCCCCACTGAGCAACCTACCACATGCTCGGTCACTCATAGTTCTTCTCTTCTGTCCCAGGGACTCTGTTGCTGGGCTCCTTTATGTGTGATTAGCCCATTTCTCCCCATGTGCCAATCCACTTCACTGAGTTGTCAATGTGTGTATTTGTATATTTGCTCATTTACATTTAATGTGGCAAAACAGACCACATATTGTCTAGTTTGCTGGGACAGTGATATTGTCCGTTGCCTTAGGTGATACATATAAGTTCACCAATATGCTGGTGTACTAACTGCTTCTTCACAAGCTCCGTGCAGCAGAATGGCTGTATGAAAGAGCATAAACAGGCTGTATTAGCATTGCCTTCCATCCACTGATCTTGCTGACTTCAACTCCCCTTCCCAGCCCTCTCTTAAACAATTTGAGATGCAAGATCTGCTGTTGGTAGAATGGGCAACATAATAAAACATTGCATTAATAAACTTGGAATCTTTTCTGAAGCAAAAATTACCCAAGTAGGCTAAAGGCAAAAAATTGTGAACAAATGTGAGGTTTTGAGAAAATACTCTTCACTCAGAAGAGCTGCTTTATGGTCTAAGTGAATTCCCTGAACAGCAGGCTAATGGCTGTTCAGCACTTTTCCTAGTTCCAGTCACGAATTTCATGGTGGACCTATGGAATGAAAATATACCTAAGATTTGGGGCTGGGAGTGAGGTGTGAACATGTATTTTTTTTGGAAACAATATTTGAAAAACAGTTTATCCAGAACTGAACTTGAAGAAATATTTAAGATTTTAACAACTTTATTCCTTCTTTCTTCCCTCTTTTCCTCTATTACAAAAACGTAAAACTACAGGGACAGGTAGTTTATTTAGGCTAAAATGTTACAACAATGTTTTCATTTGGATTATTTCCATCCTCATCAAGATGTAGAAAATCTGTAGAAATGTAGTATGATTTCTATTATTGAACTCTGGCAAAACTCAAATATCTCGAAAGCCCAGGAGTGGAGAAATTATGTGTGTGTGTTTCTTGGTGCTATTTGGACCATGAGAATGCTCTTCTTCCTTATTTGCTTTGAGTTACATTCACAACAGAGCAGTGAGATAAGCAGTCTTAATTCCCACTGATTTAAAGTTATGATAAGCCAGTGCTTTCCAGCATAAGCCACAAAGGTTTCATTTTTTAAATTCTTTTTCCAGGAAAGATTCCAGAACTAATTTGGATGTAGTGACAGTATATCTAATTAGAAAGTTTTAAAATGATCTCAACATGATGAAATAAGTACTGATTTTATACTGGGAGTAAAAATGTTATTAAGTAATACTGTTTGTTGTTTTGTTTATTTTTGAGAGTATACTGCTGTCTTCAGGATACAAAGTGAATGTTTTCATCATTGGGCTTTGTGATTATACTGTCCTTGGTAGCAGTTGAATTTATTGGTATTAAATCATGCAAACAGGAGAAAGCTTTTGTTCCTTAAAGGAAATAGAAAACTATTGAATAAACAGCAAAGTGATTCCTCAGCTGAATTCAAAATATTGAGCTTATGTAAAAAATTATCACATGAAAAAAAATCTTTAATGCTGCATAAAAGATTTTGTACAAAACCATTCTGCATTGTACTGAATCATCAATAGAAATGCTTTCTTTGTTTTCAGTAGATGGGGAATGTTGTGGATAATAATAATTTATGTAAAAAACATAATACTCCTATTTCAGTATGACAAAAGAAAAGAAAGGAATAAATTTTAATAAGACTGTGATTCAGGAGGGAATTCTACTACAAAGAGGTGTAAGAAAAAAAAAAAACACAAAAAAAAAGACAAACGTCTTTCCTTTTCAGTAGTAAGTCTGTGTAGACAGCGATTCTCATTTGCATGAAGTATTTTTGTTATAATCACGTATTTTATGCTAACAGTTTAGATAAGTCTCTCTGGGAGTTTAATATAAACAGGAAGAAAAGGGAATGTGCCCAGACTGAGGACGTATGTTAGTTTCATAGATGATAGAATTTCTTTACAACTTCAGCTAAATGGCTATTAGGTCTGCCTGGGGACTTCCCTGGCAGTGTCCCTTTTACTGTAAGGCATCCCAGGCACCCCATCACGCAGTGATTCAGGGCCCCTGAACCCTTGTAATTGGAAGAAGGAACCTTGGTGAGACCCAGGTTTACATGACACTGTTCATTTTCCTTTGCTTGTGTTGAACTGCAAGTATGGAGACAGTCCATTTTGATTTTCTGGGGAAAAAAAAAATTGCAGTTTGATATTAAGTCACTAAACAAGGGAGTGAATGAAAAGAAGATATTACAGTGTTATGGACTTCACCTATGATCTGGGGAAGGAAACACTAATAGTTACTTGTAATAAGCAGTACACAATACTCTCATATCAATATCAACACTGAACTGCAGGTGGCAAGAGGGTGCCTGGGGCAGGTGTTTCTCCAATGTCCAATATTAAAAATGCCTTAAAAAAAAGTGGAAAGTGAATAAGAGCCTATTAGGTCACTGGCTTATTAACTTCAGAACTGTATGAAACTATAGACCTGAAATACTTTACACAAGCTGTGCTGTTTTGCTTCCTAATTACTAAGTAACTGAGTTGTTCTGGTTCTGTAAGACCTCAGCCTGCATTTTGGGGACTTTGAACTTATCTATGCTTAAGAGTGTAGAATACTATAGAACTATAGAGTATAAGAGTACTCAGGGATTATTTAATCAAGATATAATTACTGCTGTCTCTGAGTTTATATTACATTACGTATTTGGAAGTCTTTATATACATGATTGTTGCCATCTTCATCTATACATTAATTAGCAAATTCCATGCTGATTAAGTTCTAAGAGCTATTGACCTTCTTGTATCTAGCACATACATTTGAAGGATAGCTGTTGTGGAAAGTAATTACAGCCAGTGTTTATAGGACATTGCAGTTGTGTGAACAAATGATAGTTTCAATTTGTTTACCAAACTGAAAAATCAGGAAGAAATAGTTTAGGTTAAAGAAATTTTTAGACATGATTTCAAGCAGGGTAAAATAAAATTTTAAAGTCAAATGAAATTATTTTATTTGATTGGATAAGAAGTCTTTTAACTTCAAATTATTTTTTTCTTAATGAAAATATTATAAAAATGCTTTTTCTAAAATAAATAAAGATTTTTTTTCTATATATACCACCAAAGTCTTCTTAGTTGTATAGTGCACATTACCACCCAGTCTGTTCCAGACTTGAAAAATGTTTCAGTCAGTCTAAACTGAGGGGGGGAGAATTTTTGACTGAAAAATTTTACATTGAGGTTAATGATGATGGTACTCAGCTTTAAGCCTGTGAAGTTCGCTCTGTCCTCAATGCTGACACATTTAGTTTATGGTGTAGCTGTGCTTCAGCAAGCCCGTAGAAACTGTTGGTAGTTTTACAGACTGTCTTGGAAAGATGCACGAATGGTAAAGCAGTGACCTACAAATTTCAGCATGTTCAGAAAATTTTTGCATACGAAACTTTTTTTTTAACAAACTGAATCTGATTTACTTGCTAAAAGCTGGGATGACTCACAATAATTTGTCTCTTTCTTTTAACCAAAAATACACCACAGCACTAATCAACGGCACTATGATGATTTACATCATCAATGTTACGGTAGGATCAGTAGAAAGAAAGGGGAAAATGAAAGAAATCAAAAGTAATTTTAAATCATCAGAGCAGAAAAAAATAATCTTCTAATAGGTCTGTAAAGACAGTTCCCATCATCATTGCTATTATTATGACAAATCAGTAAAGTTGATATTGAAGTATTGATGATTTAATGTGTGTTTTCTGCATTATAGGTTGCACATCATCTTCCCTCTTCTGATGCTTACATCAAGAAATAAGATATTATCTCTTGTCCCTCTGCCATAACCCTACTCAATGCCTAAATAGTATTAAGGTCTTGATTCAACAAGGCACCATCAGCATATTTTACTTTAAGCATGTAAAGTCATTCATTGTGTCTAGTGTGGACTTGCTTAAGACTATGCAGAGGCTTTAACATTTTAGTGAAACAGAGTTTACTTACGTTGATTAGGTGCAGCTCTAATCTACCCAGAGAAATGGCAAAAAAAATTAGTCATATTTAAAAACAGTCTTAAAATAATTGTTTTGGGGATTTTTTTGTTATGTTTTTAATAAATGGTACAATTAGAAAAGGTGCACTGAGTGTAGATTTCACTAAGTTCTGGGAACTGTAATCTTGCTGTAGGTTTCTGAGTTGTGTTTTAGTCTCTTATTATCTTGAGATAAATAAAGAAAATTAAATTTTTATAAAAGCTGCTGTAATAACTGTTAGAATGACTACTGACAAAAATTGCTTCATTATCCATGGACTGTGCAGAGTTTTAGCTTGAGACACTGGATGGATGTGAAGATCCATTCATTTTCTGTCACCAAGTCCAACATCCACTTTAAAAAAATTTAAAGTCAAGAAAATTGTTCATCATATTTGCTCATTCAAGACATCATTGAAAGTGACTTGATACTGAAGTTGGGGCAGAATTTCTTTTCTGATGCAGATTCATGTTCATCAGGGAGATGCAAGCAATCCTTTCCACAAAAGATACTCCAGAGCCATCGCTAGTGTTTTTACTGGTTTCTGGACAGGATGAGATTAGAGAAGCGCATGCCATATATCATATATTTATATAAAGCATCTGGGGGTTGATTGCGATGCCTTTTTACTTACTGAAATAATAATAATAATATGTGTGTAATTTTGGATAATTTTAAAAGGACTACTTATTGCTCATAAGAAACAACTTGGGCCCCTCCTTTTCTATTATTTTACAACATTTTTTAGCATGCCATAATGTGTTTATGTGTTTTGGTTTTCATTTGAAGTACTCTTCATGTACATAAAATGAAATGAATAGGAGGCAAGGGTAAAATCTTAGCTCACATTCTGTCTTAAGCACTTCTTTTTTTCATAGAACTTCAAATGAATGGTTATTATGCTACTAAACAGAGTAGTATTGAATTAATAATTGCTGCTTTGTTTGTCTGCATATTTTTGTCCTGTACTTAGGACTGAGATCTGTTACTTTGTTTTGCTTCCAGTGTTAGTTACACTAGAGGAGTTTCAGAATATGCAAAAGAGAAAGGACATAAAAGCGAAACTTTCAGTTGCTGGTGCTGCAGTTTTGGAAAGATAAAGAACAGTAATTCCCTTTCCCCCCCGCACATAATAATTAATATCCTAGAATTCTCTAAGACTTAATTTTAAACTTAGGTGAGTATTTTTGAGATTTGCTATGACCTTCACCTAAGCGATTAGTATTTCTTTCATTTCTCTTTCTTTTGATGCAGCTATTTCTGGCTGTACAAATGGAGGCAGCTTAACTTTTCTGTTAGTGGCTGTGTATAGATCATCAAGTCTGACAGAGGAGAAGCAGATCAGCAGATCAAAGTAGCTGATTCTGAGGCCTCTGCCACTGTCCTGTGTACTGTTCCTGTTTATTTTATTTAGGTTTAGTCTGGTTCCGTGATTCAAATGTCCTCACCACACATGCAGTTTGAAGTCATATGAAGCACTGATCTCTGATTAGGACCCTTATGAACCCATGACTTAGATTGCATTTGGTGCATGCCTGGCATGGAGTTTTCTCTTTAGTTTCCTCCAAAAGGAACCCAGTTTGCATAAATTAAAACCACCCTGTGAACTGAGCTAACGCATTGTAAGGGGGGAGATATGATCAGGAGATTCAGCTCAAAATTGCAAGACTCTGAACCAAAGTGCTAACATAGACCCAGACATTGATTTTCATAGATTTGTTAAGCTCTGGTTTGGGAGGGATTTTTATGCAGCCCTCCAGAATAAAAGAGGTTAGGCAATTTCCTCCAGTCATTTCTGCAAGCTCCAAAATTCTGCTTTGAGTCCGTACAGTCACAGAATAATTCCAACTGGAAGGGAGCTCCTGCTTGCAACAGAGCCAGCTCTGAGATTGGACCTGGTTACTTGGAGCTTTGTTCAGTCAGGTCTTGAAAACTCCAGGCATGGAGACTGCACAGTCTCTCTGGGAAGCGTATCCCACTCCTGGGATGCTGAGAGAGTTTTCCCTTATATCCAGCCTGAACATCTGTTGTTTCAATTTATATCCATTGTCTCTCATTCCCTTCACACACACTGCTGTGAACAGCCTGACTGCCCTCTCAACAACCTCCCTGCAGGCACTAAGGGGTTGCTGTTAGATGTTCCTGAAGCCAAGCGTGCTCCAGGCTGAAGCAGCCCTGGTCCTTCAGCACCTCTTCACAGGGCAAGTGCTCCTGATCTCCCATTTCGGGGGCTTTCTTATGGAGGGCATCAAAACCATATTTTTATCTCTATTTTGACAGTGACAGCAGTTTGCTGACTTTGAGTGCTATCATAATCTAAACAACTTTCCCTCTAATCTCTGAAAAGAGGAGACTGTGAAGATACCATATGAAACTTCTCATGTGAAGAGCACGGTGAAAGGTTTACAATGTAAGTAATCAAAAGGAAAAGTGAAAAGTGGTGTGGTTGCAGCTAGACAGTAAAGGAAACTCTATAGCTTGTTTCCAGAGTGGTTGCAATGCTTATCACCTGCAACTGATGTCAATGTCAAGCATCTTGTTTCATGTCAAATATCAAGCCTTGGTGTCGTGCCATTAGTGCAGTTGCCTTCAGCTGGTAGGATAGATATTTGTCCACAGCTTGAATGGCACGTCTCCATTCTCTTCTTTCAAAGTAAGTTAAAGATTTCGTGTATCAGACCAGCTCTTGATATATTATAGCTTTCTGTAGGTTAAATGCACATTTTAAGCAAGAGTATTTGGAAGCCACAAAAGATTCCAGTGCTCCCACTAGTAATTTTTTGTTAATCTGAAATTTATGGTGGATATTTCTACAATATAATTTTACAGGTATATCAACTAGGAAATTTCTAGTAAGAATAAAATAATAATCAATAAGATAAAGGTAGACACAATAAAGCACCTTTTTAGAAAAAAAAAAATAATTGAGTCTGATATTTTCCAAAGGAATTTTCTGAGCTAAATACTAGATACCCTAAGAATTTGAGGTAAAAGTTACATGTAGCAGCTCTACACATATATACTACAATGAAGAAATACATGTGATTAGTAAGAAGGATAGAGTTGTGTTCTCCCACACAGCAGTGTTTAATGTGTACTTAAATTTATGCAGGACATTCTCATCATATTTCCATAGGATGGCCCTGGTTTTGTTATATCAAGACTTAAAAGCATGGAAAGGATATTCCAGGCACCTGAGTTCTGGTTCAGTGGCTGTGGCTTGGCTTCAGACATGAGCAGTGTCTGCCTGCCTGCCTCTCAGAGCCTCGCATTCTCCATCTACATGATGGACCTTGAGATGTCTGCTTACTTCAGTGTATGTAATCTGCTTTGATATCCATAAATTCAGTGGACCTAATCTTATTGACAGCTATTGAACTCCTTAGGAAGATACTTTATAGATCCATCTATTCTTTTACGCATGGATTAGCATCGTTAGGATCATGAAATGTGTTTTTAACACCAAAAATTCTGTAAGCAGCTTAGCTTCATAATAAGAATTGAGAAAGACAGAAAAGCTACTCAGCAAATATCGATCTGAACAACATTTTTTCCCATGCAGAAATGAAGTCACATGGAAAGAAAAGGAAGAAGAATTTAATTTCTAGAGAGTTTATGACTGATTGTGCTAGAAATTAGGTATTTTGTATCAAAGCCTAAATAAAAGCAGGGCATACGGTTCTCATAGTCTCTCATAGTACAAATGAGAATTGTTCAAGAAGTGAGTTATGGATAGGACAGAATTATCCATGCATATTCTGCATATGACAGATAATCAACTTAAAATTCTCATTTTTAAACCAAATGGTTGCTATTTCAATTACTAGTGGGTATCCATCTAAAAAGCTACTTTTATAGTACTTGAGTTAGATTAAGTATCATTACAGGAAATTGAACTATGAGAAATAACAGCTCATCTAAATACATAGATAACATCTTGTTCAAGATATGCCTATAATTGAAATTTGTTATTCAAATCAGGGGGTTGTAATATAGAAATATACGACTTTTTAATATGAACATAGAGAGAATTCAGTTCCTGCATGCTCTGGTAGCAGAAGAGTCTGCATTTACGGTCATGTCCTCCTAACAGCTAATTAAAACTGTGTGTTAAAAATGTGTATCTATAATTTATAATTTACAAAATACAAAAAAGCAGGCATAGACATTAACACCAGGATTTTTTTATGTAGACAGTGTCATTTATACCAATAGATGAAACTGTAAGGAGAGGATGTGACCTTAAGTTTTCTTTTTTAACTTACTCTGTACCAGTTTGCACCACTTTTATAAAAGGTGATCAGTGGAATTCTGTATGCATAAGCATTTGGACATGATACTTCTGTAATCCATGAGAGAGGAAAACCTATTTCTAGGATTTATGCACACATATTACCTTGGTGTGCTTAGTATTAGTGACACTTATCATTTACTGGAATGACAGCATATTTTGCAATCCCCTATATGAGGGATTTGTGCAAACACAGATGGTGGCAAAAGGGAGGCCAGTATGAACATATAGTTCTAAATGGATTAAGTTGGTGACGATGAATGCCTCTGATAACACTACATATTTTTTGAAGTTTTAGAGTCTTTATTTCTAACGACACATTAAGGATTCACTTACTGTTTTCCAGCTTCCAGATTTATTCTGAATACATTTTTAAAGGGTACTCAACCTTAACTTTTATTGTGTGGGCACAGATTTATGCCCCATGAAATACTTGGCTGTGTAATTTTGGCTTCTGTATGTCTGGTTTATTTGTTGAATGTGTCTGAATTTGATCCTCTTTGTTTATAGCTTACTCCTGCCTCTGCAGGCATGCGCAAACAGTCACGTGTTTCAAAGGCTGCAGTTGGCAGGAAAGGCACGGGAATTTCAGCCTGAAGCAAAGAATACTAGATGAGAAAGTGTGAATAAAATAAACTCTGTGTTGTGATAAGAGAGAAATAACCTACCATTTGTAGCATTTACTTGGAGGAATTTAGAAACTAACAGGGAGGAAGATTAGAGAGTTTAGGAAGAATTAGAAGTCTAAGAAAAAAGGTAGGAGGATGGACAATGCACCTCAAGAAGAATATGTCTATATCCCATATTCTAGGAAGACAAACTTACATGGCACTTTGTAGCGTGAAAAGGGGCAAAGCGGTTTTGGCAGAAGATAAACCCCCTTGCGTTCTAACACTCCTCACCGAGGTGGGAGGCTAGGTGCGGCTAGGTTTAAATTCTGAGTGATGCCCAATTCAGCACTATCAGTCCAATCGCGTTTAATATGTATTAAACTATTACGATTTGGATACACTAATAGTGGACTGCACCTTCAGTCTAGTCGTGCTCATGAACTAGCACGGCCGCTCTCGAGTCTTTGGTCGCGTTCAGTGAGAAACCAAAACGACTAGCTACTTAAAAAAGTGCAGTTTATTTAAACAACAGATATATAGGTTGTTAGGATTGCCGGTGGTAAATACACTGTCTGCAAAGCACGTGCAAATGAAAGTATTGTTACATATACAAAACGCGCGACAAAGTTATAAACGATACAGCCTGGCTTTAAATGTAAAAAAGAGAGTCTCTAGAGAAATTTCTAAGTTTCCCGAGGAAGCACTCGGTATAATCTGTGTCTTACCCAAAGGCGTCCCTATGGGGGGGAAGAGAGGCTCATCCCGTCGACTGATCCCAGAAGTCAGTGATGTAATTCTTTATGATGGCGTCTTCCCTGGGTATCCCCCCTCTCTTGGGCTATTTTTATACTATTTGTTATCTTCAAGGTGGAGTTTGAGTGACTTTAGTCATACATACTTTTATCATGATTGGTGTAAATTTCTCTCGCTTCACAATTAAAGGTATAGTTTACGAGAAATTCAGGGCGCAGACTCAAGAAGGAGTGGTCGCACCTTGGAGGCGGGTAGCCTTCGGGATGGAGGTGTGTTTTGGTATTATAATGACATTATAATGAGCAAAGTTCGCACAAAGGACAGCATTTCATCAAAATTTGACAAAATGTTGGCTCTGAGCATCTAGCGGGCAGCTAATTGGCAGCTTATCTGTTTCATGGTATCATCCCATTCCTGTATCCGCTATACATCATAAGGTAAAGCCACGGAATAATTGCATCCCGTCCCGTACCTCATGTAGCTTATCAGGGAACCATAGATGTTGTGTCCTTCATGCCAGCTGCGGCTATTTTCTACCTCAGAAGCCTCTTGATTTTATACTTTTTCCTTAATGTGTGAACAATGCTGTACTTTTGTATTTTTTAGCCGATTTAGTATTTATTCCACACACTTCATATAGATATGACCCATGCCCCGGTCAGGGATAAGGTTTATCTGCTTGTATTCCAAGCCAGCTGAAAGCTCAACTTCAGTACTGGATTAAGTTGACTATGTTGCTTCCAAACTGGAGCTAGCTCTGATATGTCCTAAAGCACCGGTTTCATTAGCAGCTTTTTGGGTTTAGCAAACTATGAGTGAACAATGTTTTTGCTTAGAGTCAGCAATAATTAAAATCATGATTATTTCCAGTTCTTAAACTGTGATTGATTAAATATTCTGTAGAGCATTTCACTAACATTGTCTATGTTGGTGTCACTGATGAGGACACTTCATTGTCTAGCCATGGTGTATTTATTTGAGAAAAAATAATATGGCTTCTGACAAGATTTTAATGATATAGAGAAAGAGGAAATGTAGGCAAGCACAGTATTTCCTTGTTCATTAAGCAAGCAGTGTTGTTTCTGTAGGATGGTTTAATCTGGAATCACTCTGATAAGGATGCAAAGCCGCTATGTTGGTTGTGATTAACACAATATAAAATTTTCAAGTGCTCATTTCAGACTTGCAGACAGGCAGTGAGGCTTCTGACTTCTATATCTAGCTGTGCTACTGGTCTTTTGTGTGAAATGTAACAAGTGGCTTGATGTTCCTCACCCTCTCCTAGTAAAACGAGGAAACTACTACCTTGTATGGCTTGAGGATGTTTAGAGATCAATTGATTAATGTGCTTGACCTAGCATTTACAATAAAAATTGGGGATACAGAAAAGCTTCGTTAGAGTAAAGCTGTCAGGCAGCAATCACTGTGGTTATAATGTTTAGCTCTTTAGCTACATTAGTGCGGGAATCTGGGGAAGTTCCTTGTGCTGGAAATGGCATGAGGCCACCCGGCAGCAGCTCACATGCTTTGCCTTGCTTCTGCTGACAAGTTCCAAGCTGCCTGACAAAGCAAAGGGGCATTTTAGTAAAATGTGAGTTTTGCTCTTCCCCCTGAAATGGTGGGGAGCAGCCAGGGGGTGCAAACATCCCCACAGGCCTAAGGAACTGAGCGTGGAGAGCCCACGTGTGGAGCCTTCCCTGCAGCCTGCGAATCAATATATTTATATATAACAATGTGATAAAAGATGTCTTTCCACACAGGCCCCTATTAGCTGCTTGGGTGGATAAGAGCTAACCCTAACCTCAAACCCCAAATCCCAAACCTAAACCCTAACCCTAAACCCTAATGTTTGCCCTAACCCTAACTGTAACCCTAAATCCTAATCCTAACCCTAAACCCTAACCTATCTCCAAGCCTAAGGAACTGAGCGCGGAGAGCCCACATGTGGAGCTTTCCCTGCAGCCTGTTAATCAATACATTTGTATGTACCGACATGATAAAAGAGGTATTTCCACACAGGCCCCTATTAGCTGCTTGGGTGGGTAAGAGCTAACCTCTAAACCCTAAACCCTAACCCATCCCCAGAGGCCTAAGGAACTGAGCATGGAAAGCCCACGTGTGGAGCCTTCCCTGCAGCCTGTGCATTTATATGTACTGACATGATAAAAGGGTTATTTCCACACAGGCCCCTGTTGGGTGGGTAAGAGCTAACCCTAACCCTGTCCCTCCCTCCTGTTTCATAGGGAATCACCACAAAACGTGTTTCACGTGAGGGCCACCAGTCTCACTCCTAGTGAGTACATCTTCATTTTGGCTCCATGTTCAAAGAGGTTATTGATTTTAGATTAACAAAAGGAAGACAAAACTAAACAAAATATCTATGCAAGAGAGTCTTTTCTTCCTCCAAAAACTGGGATAACAATGGTGGGATTTGCTTTCCAGGCAGGCAGTTGGTATTGATTATGAAGCTAAAACTATAAATCAAATAAGACAAAAGCTAATAAGGAAATGAAAGTACACACACATTCAATAATAAATTGAATTAAAAAAACCCCAAACCTTCATATCTTAAATGCAAGAATTTTACAACTACTAAATTCACAGGCGGTTTTATTGTATTTCTCTAAGTGGCTTAGCTGTTCTATGTATAACCCGGTATATGATTTCACTATTAGAAAGTTATGGATTGACCTAAAGAAAAGTAAATAATATTTTTTCTTACCACCGTAACTTAAAATATACCTTACAGACTGTCATTGTGAAACACTCATGACTACTTTTCTCAATCATGGATTAAGTTGGGCGATATGACGCAGGACACTGAAACAGGTCAGTGGAAGAATTTCTATCTCTGAGTATGCTGCAAAGTCCTGAATACAAAACCCAAGTCTGGTCTTCGGATGAGATTGTGCTGAGTAATTTGTTATCCTTTAATGCCTGTTCAAGACTAAGAATTCAGTAACTGGATAGGTCAGGATCACAAAAGAATCAGAACAGGAAAGGAGTCATTAAATTAAAAACAAAAAATAGGTTATTTGCTACATTTTTCCACTTTGGTGAATTTTTAAAAATATTTAAAAAATATTCAAAATATATTATGCATTTTTTTAACCAGTTCTTGTAAGAATAATTTTGACCGATTGTCTGAGCTTGACTTTATGGGGTAGTACATAGAATTCCCTTTGCCATTCACAAAGTTGCAATGTTCTTTAGGGTAGTCACTCTGTCCACAGGTACTTTGTCACTGGATTTATATGACCAGCAGGTCTTATTTCCCATGCAGTTAATCAGACACAAGGATATTATTTATGTCTAAAAAATGGAATTATTCTTCATTCTTTCTTACTAATGTTTGTCAGCTTCTTCCTATGAAGAATGGAAGCAAGGGTTCTCCGGCTTATGAGTGCTACTGGTGCCTTTGCTGTGGAATAACTGGATTTCACACACAAAAAATTGCAGATGCCTAAATCAACACTCCAAAACATGAATACTTATACTGGTATGGCCCAACCGTGGTTCAGAGTGCAGCCACCACATGACTGGAATACTAGCACATATGTAAAATGTGATCTGTTTTAGGAGAAACATTGTTTTATGTTGTGATGGTGACTTTTAGCACAATGTGTATGAGAAAAAAAAAGATGTATCTTTTAGTTGCAAAAGGACTCTATGACTGCTTTATAATTTTCCATCACACTGATTTTTCAGCAAAAAGGGCAGGTTTTTGGAAAGTAGTGTGTTTTTCATAGGACAGCTTTCCTTCAAATTTTACGCTGAGAAAAATTATAGAAGTATTTCATTTCATGGTGGGTTTGTGGTTTTTTTTACTTAAACAATTTTAGCTTGCTGGAGACACAATACAAGGAATTTTACTTTAGCATTAGCAATTGTTATTCAGAGATTATAAAGCTAGAATGAAAGATGATCCCATTTTTTCCTATGGATGTTCACTGGCTGGATTGCGTTTCCATGATGAATTGTCTCCTCCTTGATTGAACATCTTGCTTGTTTTGGAGATCTGTTCTGGATAGGGAAAATAGTCCGACTGTTGTTAAACAACACATGCATTTTAAGACTGATCTGAATGCTCCTAAGGAGTTCAGTAAGAAAAAATGAAAATAAAAGACGAACACAAACAATTTTAGAAGATTGGTATGTTTTGCCTCCGTACAAAATCCAAGACAAAATATCTTAATCTGTTATCCTTTCTTTCATATTATTTATAGTTCCCATATTATTATTCTTGCCCTTTCCTTACTGTGTTAACCACCAATCTATCTTAAAATAAATCTTCCTCTTTTCAACTGTGTAACACAACAAGCATTCTTTTTTTCCCCCGGCTCTAAACTGGGACTTTTGAAGAGTCTGATCTTACCCTTCAACCAGAAATAGGAGGACGGATCAAAGAACTCATCCATCACCTTCAGGTACACTACTTTTATAATTATAAAACATTCCATGTGTAGGTGCTGATATCTCTAAAGACATGTCTCTGAAGGTATTACTGAATATCTAGTTTCTTAACATTTCTGTAGTGCTGCAGTAAAATCTAGAGTTAAACCATAAAACTGAAAAAAGAATTAAAATCAATAGTTCGGAAAATGTGATAACTGCTAACTGGTTAAGGAATAATTTCATTATTTTATCAGCCTGCAAGCACTTGTATGTTCAAGAACAATTTGGAGCAAGTAATTTGGCATTCATACAAAATCTTCCAATATTAAAAAAATCTTTTCTTGGTTGTTAAAGCAGAGACATTTTGACAAGATTTGAAACAGAAAAATGAAATAACTTTATAAAATGTATCTGCGAAGCTGCTTACAAATTCTATAGGGAAAAATTCTCCCTTTGTTATAACGAAATACATAAAGTTTCAAGATCTGTCTGATCATTGTAATTGTTATAATAGGAAATTCTGCATTCAAAAAAGTGATGACATTATAGACTTCTCACTTATGGATGTTTTCAGAAGAGGAAAAGTAATTCTAAATTTTGTAATAACTTATCCTTTTTTTCTATACTGGCCAGTTTTTACAGGCATTTATTTCAAGTAGCAATGCCTTCAATGTTGGTCACAGCAATAAGATGCAAATATCTTCTGACCCGCATAATCTATGAATATTTGTGGAATAAATTTGTGTGTGTTTAAACCAGGGAAAAAGCTGCTGAAACAGGTCGAGTCAAAGATGAGATCCATACTAAAGCTATATATCTGATGGAAACAGGAGTTTAGCTAGGTGAGTTTTCTGTCTGTTGCTGCTGTGTCTACATTAAATATTGCCTGTGTATCTGTCCACATGGTTAAAGAGTGGTCTAAATTGCAAACGCAAAGATATGTTCAATTGCAGAAGGAAGATTTTGGGAAATATTTCTAGGAATTAGGGAGTTTGAAAGGTAATTCTGTTTCAAAATTTGATGTTTCAGTACTTATAACTACAGAGCAATGTGCTTTTTCTTTCCTTTTCCTTGAACTATAAAATGTTACTTGTCCTCTCTGATCATAGTTGCCTGGTGGGATAGAAAGTTGAACCACTTCATTTCACACCTCTGATCCTCTATCTCCTCAGTACCTTTTCTGCTTGTACTCTGCCTTTTCTGAATGGAGCAGGTCACATGAGACCTAAAAGGCAGGAAAAAAAATGGTCATCCTCATTGTAGGTAAGAGTACAGACTCTCTTCTAATCACTGAATTTCAAATGTTTTTAAGCCATGAGCTTGAGGGAGCTTTGAGGAGTTAACAGTCTAAATAGTAGCCCATGAATGATGGCACAAACTTGGCCACAGAGGTGGGGAGAAGTAACCATAGCAGCGAAGAGTTTGCTTTTTTCTCCACAGTGGGAAAGGCTGTATGGTTGTTCTGTGCACAGTGCACAGTGCTCACCAAGATAGTGGGCATGGTCTAAAGGAGAGGAGGGAGCTCTGTTTTTGGCAGCCTGATATTGAAGGGATGCTTTCATCATCAGATTGTGTTTGATCCAGATAGGACAATTTATGCTTAGAGGGCAAAGCAGAAGCATTATTGTAGAATTTAATTAGTATTTGCTGGCGATTTTTCTCATAAATAAAATATACAAGCAGAGAGAAAGGGACCAGGGAAGGGGTCCTATGGAGAGCCACAGAGCAAAAGGGGCAGAGAGGTGGAGTGTGGGAGGCTGTGAGGACCATCTTCCAAAAAGGCTGTGGATTAACAATTTGAGAAAAGGAGAGACTGGAGAACACAAAGCCATATGCACAGATGATTGGAGAATTTTTCATGCATATATTTGTGACCTGGCCATAATCTTGTGATCTCAGTGGTAAAACTTCCATGGATTGTTATGATTAACCATCAATTCATTACTCATACGTGCTCATATTAGATTTTGTAACTTTAACATGCATGCGTCTTAAAACATCTAGCTGTGCTTCTTATGTATTTTCTGTTTTCCACTCATGAACCAGGAAAAATGACAGAGACATTTATACACTGTCCCAAGAAGCAGGCATGCTGAAAATTCCTTACTTGGACAACAATGATAAATGCTCTCTACTTCTTATGAGATCAGGAAATCACTTGCCTTTAAGCCATCCAATCTAAGGGTATTAATTATGTATTACATCTCATGAACCTTCTAAATTTAGATAGCCTTGCAGGGACCGGTGTGATTTATTAATATACTGACAAATAATTAGCTGAGGAATGTATCATGTATATTTCATCTCTAGCCTGAAACTTCAACCTCTGCCACTTGGGAACATGAAAAATCTAAGGGTCTGTCTATCACTTCACAAGTTATTGAAGACTCACTTTTTTGCCATTTTGTATAGTTAAAATACAACATGAAAGACCGATGTTGTTCAAAAGTGATGTTTCAGCACCCCTGTACTGATGGTGTAAGTAATGTTATATAAGAGTGAAGTGTGCTTCTGAATCAATGCAGTTAAAGGCTGTTAATGAATGGCAGGCTTTAATGAGCACCTGGTTATGGTTCTTGGCAACTAATGCACTTGAACCAATGCTGCAGCTGGTTGAGTTGCTGTTATGGGAACAAAATAAGCTGTTTTCAGTACTGTAGCCTAAAGCCTTGTGACTGTTTTTACTGTAACAGCTATTAAAAGGGTTGCAACTCACTTCATTAGCAAATAGATTGTTTTGAGCAAAGATTATGGGGGACAGAAACCGGAAATACGATTGCCGAAGTCATTTCTGTAGTGTAGAAGGAATCCTGGAGTAGAAATAGCCAGTCTGCAAGCTACTTACTGGAGGTATCAGCATCTACAAAACTTCATGTGTACCAATACTACAGAAACAATTAATCTTTTAAATTATTATGTTAGAAGAATATGAACAGTGCAAAGTTGGTCACCACAAATCAGAAAATGCGGAGCTATTGTTACTTTTGTGACCTGCAGAAATGTGTGTTCCGCTGTTAAAATCATAATACCTTCCTTTCTTTTTTTCTTACAATTCACATTTCTCATAGTAGATTGTTCTTCCTACAACCTTTTTTCTCTGTACCCGTCTTGTCTGACTCAGTCCTGTCCCATCTCTCTTACCACTGCAGCTGTCCTGTTCACTCTTTCATTTCCGGTTGCTTCTGTTAGAAGGCAACTGCATTGAAAGCCATACTCAGTCCTTCATCACCAAATTCTAGCATACTGGGTCCCTCTGCAGGGATGCAGATTCCTGATGTCTAGGAGCTTTAAGCATATGAAGCATCTTCAGTCCAGCTTGGAGCTTCATCTTAGTTCTCTGCCAAGCTCTTGAGAGTCCCTCCAGACCACATATGTAGACTTAGGTTTTTCAAGCTCATAATCTGAACTTGAATTATTTGCTGCATCGCAGGGGTGTATTTACTTTAAACTGTATATTTATAAAAACAGATCTCTTGGCAGGCTCTTGCAGATTCAGGAAAGAATGACAGCATAACCTAAGAAAAAAGTCAAATGTCAAGAGACTAGTATGAAGTATTACTCTAAGCGGTTAGCAAAATGGCAGAGGGCAGGGGAAAGATTTTCACTGTGAGTTATTCTCCTTTCATCACTCTACCAGTAATCGGACACTTCAATCTAAAACACGTTTCATTCTAAAGCTCTCAGTAATTGCTAATGACCTTCCTCCACTGTCATTCTCCAAGCCACAAATTTCCTATAGTTGACTGGAGCAGTTATGAATCCAGATGCAAGGTTTTGAAGTGCTGTTTCCCATTTGTGTTGAAACAAAATAATTATCACCTCCTTACAGCAAAGTGCTGTAAATAAGAGAAAATTAGTCTCTTCACTCTGTGTCAGCTCTTGTTGTCCAGCCAATATCACTGTCAGTAAGTATTCAGACCTTCACAGAAGGATAGATGAGAAAAAACTGAAAGATAATTGTTTGTTTTCAAACCAAAGACACAAGGCTCAGATGAACTTCCTATGAACAGTTGCAAAAACAGAACTCCAAATACTCTAACCACTGAAAATTGCATCTAGGCTGTGGTTAATGGTGATGAGTAACAGAAATTACTTCCTAAAGCAAAAGTTCTGAAGATTTTAGCTGCAGGGAGACGTCACCTTTCTGTAAAACAGATGGGCATAAGTTTGGAATATGACAGTAATTTATCTTCTTTTTTCTTAAGAGTTCATCAAACAAACAAATTCTAGGCTGCTTGAAGTCCTCAATTTCATTTTGCTGTTGATGCGGTTTTCCTGTCCATTCACTACATCTTATGTTGCAAAGTAAAAAAAATAAATAGGTTGGTGTGGTCAAACAATTCCACTGGAATGTGCAAATTGTGTGACTTGCTTATGAGGATGACTAGTATCCAATAACTTACTAATGGAGAGATATTAATAAAATTGTATCTTGTGATATAGACAGTGGAAGTTAATTTTCCTTTACTATTTGCTGTACAAAACAAATTAACAGCATTGCGCAACCTCCTACATAGCAGCATAGACTACAGCATTATGTGTTTAGTCTTATGTGTACTAAGAAGATCATTGTTAGCCCAGAGAACCTGTCAGCAATTTATAACCTTTTTTTTTTTTAATGAGTCTCCTGGAAACAAGCCCACATATGCTACAAATAAGGTCATAAGTAGTAAGACACATTCAATGAAATGGAAAGTCCAGATTCCCTGAGTCTATTTTACTGGTGGATGCTGTTGCTGAGCAGACGTTGTTGTCAAACTCTGTGCATGATGCAATGGCCACTTAAGAACCCTAGGAGTGTGTGTGTGTGTGCTTGCACATATCTGACAAAGCCTCCAAAACTTTGGCTCCCACCTAACGGTGAACTGTCACTGCTCTCTCTCATTAGAAAAGGTGCTGCTGGCTCCGTTTCGAGTGGCTTTCGCTGCCTCAGAGAAGTGCGTAATTTCTGCCGTAACATGGGATTTTTTGCAACTGCTTTCTGTCCAAAATTGTGCTTAACTCTTCGGCTGCAAATCAATACAGTCCATTTTGCTAAGCTATCATTGGAATTTACTCTCTGTGTTTACTGCACGCACGGTTTTTAACTACCAGCCTCAGGCTAGGCTATATGCTACCACCAGTTACCACTTTGAATACAATACAAAAACTAAACAACTGTTGCCAGAATTTAGGACATTGCTGTTCCCTGAGTATTTCAGGCTAAACTATGTTTAACTCAGTTTACCTATAGAATCAGGAAAATGTAGAGAATTACTACAAAATTACTTTCTTTTAACGGCAGTAATGGCATTTCCTTTCTCTTTGGGTCAAGCTGGTAGGCTGTAGGAGAGGGAAGAAGCATGGACATTGGGAAAGTGTTATGAGTGCTGGGAGGTGGTAGCAACTGTAGAAAATTTCTTTTTGGATGCTTATTCCAATAGTTTGTAAGGGATGACTGTCTAGAAATAATCTTTGATGGAGAATCCAGTAGTACCTGATTTTAGAAATCAATCAAGCAGAAAGGCGCCCATTGTTTGCAAAAGGTAGGAAGAGGTTGAGGCAGTTCACCAGTTTTATGTCGCTTCCAATCCAACAAGTTGCTAGACGAGTGATGTCAGAAGTTCGTAAAGCAGGGGTCACCTTACATGAGGAAAGAACTGTGTTAGGCAGCATTCTGTGTTGCACTGGAGGCGTGAGTTTGGATAATGGATCTGTTTTTAAGATTTTTCCCTTTATGACTCCATACCATTGAGTTAGTGTTGACCTGACTGCTCAGGCTTTTACATACACATTCCCTGGGATGAGGTTGTTTTAATGTTTGAGCCAATAGTTCCACAGGCTGGAACTGGTGCCTTAATTTCCAGTACTTCCATGTCTCAGGACCTGACAAATTTTATCTTGTTTTCTACTTTGATTTTGTCATTCCCTCCTGTCCTGTAATCTACTGGTTCTTTTCTATTGCATGAAACTTAAGATGGCAGATTTTCTTTATCGTTTTCCTCATCATTTGTATGTATAGATGATTTTCCCTATCATTTGTATGTATAGGTATCAGCCTCCCTTCTGATCAGCCCTCAACCTTAGACCGATCAACCAAGAGTTAATTAGTGTTTAACTAGTAGCTTTTCTCTCTGCTGCCTTTCACAGGACTTTGCCAGAAGCACCCCCATAGCTACTTCCTTTAAATTTCTTCTTGAATTTCCCTTTCCTGTAATGCAGCCATTAATTTTACAACACTGCTCCCCATCGCACTAATAATTACTGTCTCATTACTTCCATGCAGTCCCCTAGCAGTCTGTATCCATCTGCCGTATCCCATCTTACACTCAGCCTGTAAACTTCTTTGTAAAGTTCTAGATAGGCACCATCTTGTTCTATGTTTTTATAGTGTTACTTGCAGTGGGATCTTAGCTTGTGACAGAAGCTGCATGCAGGAATATAACACAAATAAACAATAATTGGCACTGGACAGTTGTTATACTCCTGCAAAGAGGGCTGAAGTTGCATATGTAAAATGAAATGTGCCACGCCGATTAAGATGCAACATTTAGCTTAGCTAAATTTCTGATTAAACAGTACATGCAAGTCTTTCGGACGTCATTTCTGAAGCGTGAATATACATAGTGCAAGACTGGTATTCCCATTTGAAAGAACAAAGTAGAACTCACAATTTTTGAAGTTTCCTATAATGAGTTCTTAAAAAAGGAAGGGCTAAGGACCTGGCATCTAACTTGGCTGCTGCTATTCCTGTATGACATTGTCTGCTTATTTCTTTTTCAAACCATGTTTCTCATTTGCTCCTGGGACTGACGCTGTTCAGTGGACAGGACATGACTATTGGCAGTTCTTTGGGTGTGATGTAGGGTCTTGCTGAAGAATGGTTGCCAATAATAAAACCATTAACCACATGTAGGTGACTGTTGTGTTAGTCACTGTGCCTTGACAAAGGTGTGAAAATATAAGAGTTAAAAATTACTGAGACCCATAAAAAGTTTTAGGTCCATTACTGTTTCCACAACAGTAATAAGTAAGTTTTGTGATGCTGAAAACTATTCATTACCAATGGAGAGAGTAATTCAGATTGTGATCATAATTGTACTTATTATGGATCTATTATGAATATTTACTCTTTAAGCAAGCTGATAGGAAGAAAAGAAAAAAGTTCTACAAAAACAGCAACATAAAAGACATTTCAAATCCTGAATTTTTGCCTATTGTATTCAGGCTTACAGTAGAAACTATAATAATGATGCTAGATTTTGTTTTAAAATGTTGAACTGTTTGGGGGTTGTTTATTTGGAATATTTTATTTCAAATACTTGAAAGATATTTTGACTGTACTTTTTATTATAGTGGCAGTGAAATAAGGCTCATAGTGTCCAACAGCTTTCATTGGAAGTCTTGTCTTTCAGCTTCTGATGATGTTAAACTTCAACCATTTGTCTGAAATTTTTCACGCTTGCGTCTTATAGGTGGCTGAAATTCTTGTAAATTTTTCATAAAATAATTGAACTGTAACTGAAAATGAGGATAAGAGAGATATAAATATGATGGCTAGTTTGAAGTGTTTTCTTGATCTTATGACATCTATATGTTTTCGTAGTGCAAAAGACGAGCATTCTACAGAAACAGCTTTAAATAGTTTGGTAGGAGAAGCAAGGGAGTTTCAGAAGAATTATTATCTGCAAGGGCTCATTTGCTATCTGACTGGTTGTGAAACCACAAGCATTAAGAAAAGACAGAATTAAGATAATCTGTTCAGCCTTTCGATTATATTGCAGAGGAAAAAGAGAGACAACAAAATTTGACTCCAAAATCAGCTTTGCAGAAGGGACTATAAAAACTGTATTCATATTTCATAAGGCAAGAAGAGACAGTGCCTGCCTGCCTTTCTTCTCCTTTCTTGCTGCCTTAGTGGGTTGACATGTCATTATAATCCTAATTGATGGTACATGGCCTCTCTCCTTTCATGATACCATGAAAAAAAAGTTTAAAGGAAAGTGAAGGAAAAGTTCTGTACCAACATAGTTGGTACTTTTTTTCTTTTATTTTTTAAAAAATTCCTTTTTAACTTAAAGGAAGAACCGCCGTGACCTACTCTAACTTTTTGAAAGGCATAAGGCTTTTCTGAATTAATATCTTTTTTAAGTCTGGGACCTAAGAATTAACTAGAAGATACCTTTTTGAAAAATATTGATTCTTTATTGTAAAATTCTTAGCAATGGGGAATCCTATTTATTGATGATATTTCTCATGCTGTTAGTAATTAGATCTATCTGAAAAATAGGAATGTTAATTTCTTTTTGTGTTAAAGGTGAAAATTAAAAATCTTTTTTTTTTTTTTTTAGTTTATTTGTGGATCAAATCACTAGCAAATTCCAGTAAGTCTACAGAACATTGTTGTTTTGTAGACATTTATTTTAGTTTGGATCCTTTAGGTTGGTAAACACAAATAACCAAAATAAAAGAGCAGAAGCAACTTATTTTGATGTTACGTGAATTAACCAATTTGTTTAAAAAAAATAGTGAAATCAATGTGTCTAACTAATCAATTCACTGGAGCAAGATAACTGTTTTTTTACCAAGATGACTATTTCTTAACAGTGTAAAAAAATTTCAGCTGTCACCACTACTAAGTTCAATGTGTTATGAATACAATACGCATCATATATATGTGTATACATGCCCATGCTGATATATAAACTGTAAACAAGGTAACACAAGCTATTATTTTTTTCAGCAGAACAAATGAATGAAATTCTTCCACCTCACATATCTAGTCCATTGGTCATTCTCCAGTAATTTTTGAGTTTTGAACTCTAAAGCTGGATGCAGCATTTTAGTAACTTTCACCTTAAAGCAAATACAAAGGTAGTAATATCTTTCTGTACCATGAGTTTTAGTCCTTCTTCAGAGCCACACCAGCATTCTCCATTTTGTAAGTACCACCTACAGTAATGTTAAACTTTGCCATAATGCCATGCAAGGTTTGGTCTTAGCCTATATGAAAAATGAAATCCGCTTTTTGTTACCTATTTGTTATCTATACTCTTCTGTATTTTGTTTTTGTGTCATTTACGAACTTAGGCAGTGAGGATTTCATTGTGTTTTGATTGCTAACAACCTTATAAACACAGCAGAATCATGAACTAATCCCTGTTGGTTCTCTGAGATGCACACCTGCTCACCGAGGAGTCTTCATTCTAGAATTAATTATACTTTGAGACTTGCTGGTTATTCAGAGCTGAATGCATGTAATGTGTGCCATGGTGATTTTCTGGTCTTCTGGCTTCCTAGCAATATGTCGTGCAGTACCAAGTCAAGCAAGTTACTGAAGTCTAATTGCATTACACTTAACTAATTTTTTGTTTCATCAGCTATTATCAAGTTTTCTAGACAGGTTTCATTTTTTAATATTTTTATGTCCTCATTTTGCTAAGCTTGGAAAAGAAAAAAGTCTGCCTCAGACACAGGCAATCTCAATGTATTCTTGCTGCAATTAGAAATTGCTTAAACCACCAAATATTGCCTTTCATATAAAATTGCATGGTTAGAGCCTTAGGCACCTGACGTGCACCTGGCATCTCATTTTGGTGTGCAGAGGTACATGACCAAATAAGATGAGATCACATTGCTTTACAAATCTAATCTACCATATCAGTAGATAAAAATTAGCTAGCTTGTCATTTGCTTCCACATCCTTTCTTTGTAAGAGGAAGTTCTGTTTCAGAGAATGGGATCATTTCATCAGGACTGTCTCTTCTGTGCATTAGAATTTCAGTACTGAAACTCACATACAGTAAAAGATTCAGAATGATGCCCTTGAGATCTATTCCTATGTATGAGCTATGAATAGAGGAAACAGTAAATAGCACAGCTGCTGTAAACTGAATCAGTTCTTTAAGCTCACCTATGATAAGCCAAAATTATTAAAAATATTTTTCAAACTCTGCTCCCCACGTTCCCGTGCATATCTTTGAAATTACAGACACTTTTTTACAGACACTGTCCATTTTACCAGGCAACAACTTTTTGACTTGCAGACTACTTTATTATATTTCAATTTCCCATATCAGTCACTTCTTTAATATTAAAGTTTATCTTGGTAGGAATGTCAATGTTCAGGATAATATTTTTGTTCTATCCTGTATTTCTTCCCATATAGAATACACTGTAAGATACATCTGTGATGGAATAATAATTTTCCATCTCGTTCTCCACAATTCCATTATTTATTATTACTTTTATTACCATCTGTCTTGGTTTTTTGGCTGTTGTCTAGAAAATCCTAGAAGTGGTCTTCTACTATGTATTATCTAACTTAAGTTACCATCTGGATTTACCCTTTTACCCCAGCTGGTAGCATATCCATATTGTAAAATGATGGCCTTCGGTCCTCCACTGCCTGCAGCCACTTCATGAATAACTGAGAAATGAGGGCTGATGAGGGCTGAGAAATTAGAGTCAGTGGAACTGAGTGACACAAATATGGCTGGGTTTTGATGTTGTGGAGAAATCGGCAATGTTTTTTTGATCTAAGATGTAGTTAGAGATTTCTGATTTATCTGAATTTGAGAAGTGACAAGGTAAACTGGTGAAATACATTGGTTTTAAAACATGAGGGTTTACACCATCTACTTCTGCCACCCTGTGTTTGACCAGTTTTCTACTGCCATATCCTAATAAAATTACTGAGGTTTCCTTCATCCTGACTAAACTTTCCACTCTCCCAACTAGAATATCAAGGGAAATACAGTTTATTCTTAATTTATTTCCATAAAAACTATTTTTAATCAGCATCTCTTCCTACCTTCTTAGGCTTAGAAATGACTGTAAGATATGCTGCATGCTGGTTTTGATGTAGTTTGCTCTGGTTCAGTCTGTTGCCTCCAATGGTTTCAAACTGTTGGAGACTCACCATTGCCAAAGTATGAAAACTTTTAGATTTGCAACACTGGGACTAATTCTGACATTGCTAGATAAGGTGAGTAGAGATTCATATTGCAGTAGCAGAAACCTCCTTTACCATGAAGATGTTTTCTAGAAAGAGGAGAAAAAGCTACAGTGAATGGACTTTTACACTAAAAGTCTAGCGGTGGGCAAAAATTGAACACAACTTATGTGTGGAGTGCAGTCAACACATTTATTGGTGGACTTATTTTAATGGTAACTGTTCAGACTTTTCAGGGGGCTATGCAATGCACATCATAGCCTCCTCTGCTATGGTTTGTTTCCGATAATGAATAACCCTGCTGCTCTGTGGAAACAGGTGCTTCCTCTGGACTTGGTGTTATTATTGTCCCATGTCTGAATATTTTGCAAAGGAAGATCTTCTAACTGCTTCCAATCTGAATTTTGAAAGGTTATCCAAGGTAAAATCTTATGTCCCCAAAGTTGGTTTTTGATGTATATGTTTGAATTTATTTTAATCTTCATGAAGACATGCTAATCATGTGACTCTTGGTGAAACTATGTGTTTTACATCTAAGTGAGAATGACAGTTTAAGGACTGCCATTCTCTGGAATAATCCATGTTTAGTTACATGTGAAAATTCCTTTCTAACTTTGCAAGCTGAAGAACTGTATATTCTAATTAAGCAATACATTCACTGAAAGAGAGACATGATATGTGTAGGAGAGATTCATTAGAAAAGGAAGATTCCCAGGAAAATTACAAGTCAATTGTGTTCTATTTTTATTGATTAAAATGCATGTCTGAGGTGTTGTAAAATTGTTGCAAAAGGCCCGACAGAGTTGTTTAACTCAGAATATACTTTTTAGTTTGTGAATGCATTTATTTGTGCTTTACAATTTCAGCATTTCATTGGAAAGTTTGGTGAGCATGAGAAAACAATGAGGAGGAAATTAGCCTCATTGTCTCACTTTGACACAAAAGACAGTAAGAGCAGAAATGCAGTCAGGAAAATAATAGTGATCCCTAGTCTGAGCAATCAAATAGAAAGGAAACAACCTGTTTTCCATTTTTGTCTTTCTTAAATATTGCAGCTTAATTGTACACTTAGAATTATTTTTTGGATGTGTGAATGTATTGTTCATAACTTTTAGAAGTCTAAGTACTTGTTCATCCAAACCTTGTCCTCACATGGTAAATGTGTTTGACTAACTGTATGTAAGAATTAAGAGAACAGAGGGCTAATTGTGTTAAAGGGTAGCAAATACACTACTTCTTGCAGCAGTTTTCAAGATGATTGATTCCCTACTATTTGTGTTCTTACATCTTGGATCCCACTTCAAGATGATGCATCTCTTCAAGAAGGCAAATAATCCATGGGCTTGCATTTATCCTAAAGCAACAACTTAATAATATTTTATCCCCCTGCCTAGACTATGAAAAAAATGGAGACTATAAATGCTTATCTTTGTAAATAGCAGTAGAAACAAAAGGGAGCATGACTTTGAAGCACTTTTTCCTAAGTTATGGAAAGCATTATATAAATCCCCTATGCATTAAAAAATCATTTGTTTTATCCTTTAATGTATTTTTCCATGGAACATTGGAAGAATAAATACAAGCTTCGTATTAATGGAAAAATGTTTATAAAGATCACTTTCTGAGAATAATGAATACTCAATGTAATATTCTATATTAGCCATTTGCATCTATAGTGATGCTGACCTCTATATCTCTAAAACTTTCAGCACATCAGAAATTTATTGACTGACTGTTTCTTCAAGGAGAGAATAAACCATCTGTTATCTACCCTGTTTGTATTTTTTGTTGAGGTGAAAACCACTTTTGGGACTAGCATTAATATACAGAAACATATTTTTCTTCTGATTTTGTCCTGTCCTCATCCTTATGATGTCAACCGGTCTGAGGAGAATGCAAGGTTAGATCCTTTAGTTGTCTAATTTTCACAGGGGAGGTTTTCATAATGTCACCAGCCTCCATTTTTATCTTTTGGGCATAAGAGAATTCATGACTTTTCCTGACATTTTGAGGTAACAAAGTCTTGAACTGTGTGGTGTGTGCAATATCCATTGAAAAGTAAGTTTTAGGATTGCTAAATTAATTTAATTTCATATTATAGAGGGGAGAAGAAAACTATTCTTCTTCAAACAACATCAGTCTTCATGCACTTCTTCTGAGATGTCCCTAGGTAGCATATAAATAGATTATTTTCTGCTGGGCAGGAGCACATTCACAACTGTAGCCTGACTAATACAATTTTGCCATTACTAAAAAAAGGCCATAAACTTTGTATTGATCTGGGAGTGAAGGATCTCAGGACTTGTGTAGGTCTGCCTTGGCCAGAGCTGATTTTAGCATTTTTTAACAATAGTACGGTGGTCAAGTGACCATAGCCTCATCTGATGTAGTATAAGCTCTGTGAATCCAATGTATTTTAAACGGTCTGAAAAACCTAGGTTTGTCATTGTGTATCAAACAACAGCTAACTGGGGCTGGGGAAGCATGTTGTGCAAGCTGTAGCTAGGAATCAACAAAAAGGAAGCAAACTGTAATAAGTAAAGGTGTAAAAATGACCCAAATGGTCACAAAGACTGAGGAGAAAATGACCCCATCACCATCGTCACGATCAGACTCCTCCTAGTTCAGACCTCAGGACATTGATAACTCCTTTTAGCCCTTCCCTATTCTTATTGAGGACAAATGAAACTGCCAACCTCAGGATCCAGAGTGAGCATAACATTTGGGAAGGGAAAGCTTTGTATAGCTATTGAATGGTATTATTAAAGAGGCTTTTCTTTATTAATTGGATAATATCTGGATTGGATAGTTCAAACATTAACTGGACTAACAATATGGTGTGCTCCCTTTTGTCTGTAACAAGATTTTGAGTGTAGCATGATCTGTCAACTCACATGATTCTGGCAAAAAGGTAGTCTGCTATGGCTTTTCTTGAGTGTCTTGGCTGACACATATTGTCATGGAGAAGAGCAACCAGAAGGTTCCAAAACCACTAAATCATTACAAGAGGAAAGCAGAAAAGCAGGTGTTTGACTTACTAATCTAGCAGAAATGTGGAGGATATTTTTCTTGTTCTTTACAATCCACATGAGTCAGACCAGTGCAGAAGGGAAACTCTTAGAAGGTTTGCAGAGGACTTTGAGCATTCAGGACTAGATGATCCTAGAATGATAGTGCTCTTTTTTAAAAAAGATACCGTCATTATACATTTCTAAGATATAATGTAACTCTACTTGTATGTGAACTCTGCCTTCCCTTAAATAACACTGCTGACAGCATTTTACTTTTGTTTTCGTGGTCTTTAAAAATCAAAAGGGCTTGTATATCTACGATTATAACACCACCAACAATTAGGCCCCATAACAGGAAAAGCTATAGCTTGGCTGCAGAAAAAAGCACCATCTTTTATAAAAATAATTAGTATAATCTTCCATAACTAAAAGGAGATGCTATCTTATAGCTCAAATTTCTCAATCTGCTCTTTAGCACCTGCACAACCTAATATGTACAAGATTGTAGCAAGTAATTTAAAAGAATAGCAGTAGAATTTGTTTCATTGAAGAGTCCTGGACCATATTTAGATTTTTAGTCATTCATTATACACTTAAAATTCACTTTAGCTGGAAGAATATGCAGCTAAAGTAATCTCCTTTATTGCTGATTCCTGTTTACTCCTGATAAACCCTACTGGTATTTGATGCAGGACTGATGTTAATTAAGGTTCAACTTGTATGTTTTCAATGTAGGTAATCAAAATGAGAAACTGTTTAAGTATCGGGCCCAATGCACAGTAACTTTACTTTCTGGAGAGCTCTAGTGTAGTGGACTTTGGGACTGCTCCTGTTTCTACTGACATCAGAGGCAAGACTCCATTGAGCCTTTCTGAATGTAAATGATCAGGCCCCCATACTCAGAACTCCCTCCACTCAGTCACAAGGAGATTTATGTGACCTCATCTCAACTGTTTGCAATTACTTCAAGTATTTCTCACTAAAGAAGATAAAGCTATATTTTAGTATGTGGAGAACAGTGTGTACCAGTGCAAAAGATGCCTGCCATAATGATGTACAACTTCAGAAATATACATTTTTCCTCACCGTTGTCCTGCTTTATTGTCAATATAATTAAAAGTGCTTTAGATAGATTTGTAATGGAATATCAATCTGTTATTTTATTCCTTCATTGCAGATAATTTTTAAATTAATGATGTTGTTGACTTTCTATCTCTCAGCATTAGCTGATGCCATTATTTATGTCCAAATTAAATGTGGAAAGATGTTGGTTTATGTATTTTATTATTTTCATTTTAAGTTGCTGGTTGTGCCAGCCTGACAAATGCACTAAACACTAATGAATATTATTGACCACTGCTGTGACACAACAAATGGTTTTTACAGTCTTGATACAGGAAAAAGTCCTTAACATTCTTGTTTTAAGCAAAATCATGATGAAACTTGGGTGACTGTA
This sequence comes from Chroicocephalus ridibundus, assembly GCF_963924245.1. Taxonomy (NCBI): domain Eukaryota; kingdom Metazoa; phylum Chordata; class Aves; order Charadriiformes; family Laridae; genus Chroicocephalus; species Chroicocephalus ridibundus. The sequence continues at coordinate 106,742,406 of NC_086285.1, forward strand.
AAGCAACAGAGATGCATCTAATGGGAGACTAATTCACATCCTAAACAGCTGCCATAGCTCAGTATCGAAATAAAATGAGTACTCTGTTGATTAAATACACCTGTGTCAGATAAAATGTCTTCTTTTTCATGTGGAGACACAAAACTATAATCATTATTTCCCATCGGGACTGGAAAAGCAATGGGCAACAGTCTTGTTTTATTTTACCTCTCTTCAGCATTACCAGGGCTCCTTTCAGTCATGCCTTTCCTTGAACGCTTACTAGCTGTTGCTTGGAGAGGTGGTATGATGCCACCCTCTGTATTGTTTTCAGCTGTTTCCAGTTTCAGCTGTTTTCAGGTCTTACCAGCATCAGTGATGTGGTAGGAGACATACCTCTGAATGAGGAGCATCAGGAAAGCGTCCTTCAAGGCAAAATCAAGGTAACACTGTCTAAAAAGTTGTGGGAGATTACATGACTTTCCTCACAGCCATTGGTTTCTATTAACTCGGAATTATCAGCTTCAAATCATTAATATTTGAGGATGTATTCGTTGTTTCCATTCAAGATTAATCCTGTTTGATGTAGTAAGTCAGACAGCGTATGGGCATGATTTTGTAGGAGCAGGCATTTAGTGGATACAGAAGTAATAGTAAGTAACGAAAATGATTACAGGTGTAAAGAGATAATAGTAAAGTAAGAAGATCTAATGGCTATCTATCAATAACTTCTGTCATGATAAATGAAAAGCTCATTGAATAGATCTTGAGGTAACAAGCTCCACATTCTTTGTATCAACTGAATCTGGTATTCAGTTCCTTAAACATTTGTTTCTACTTTTAGCATTAATCTCATTAGAATGCTGTTATTTGGCACCTTCCTTTGCTTTTGACAAATTTTAATTACCAGTCTTTTGGGATACTGAGAATGTTTAGGAGTTGTGTTTTCATTATTGTCAGCATTCCGAAAATTCAGTAGTAAAAATCCAAATATTGTTTGGGGAAAAAAAAAAAAAAAAGCTCTTGCTGCTCAAAGGGTTTCATGGATGGGTGGATGGGCTTTCAATCTCCTTACAATTCTACTGTTCTTGATATTTGTTTTAAAATTGACTGTGTCGGCCAAAGAGCTTTATTTCTGCTTCTAACTCATGCTAATTGTGCTGGATCAAGACAAGAGTTCTGTCATATTTTAACTGCTAAATTTCCAGAAATTTATTCTGCCAACTATTAAGGAAACAGTTAATGAAGTGGTGATGTTATACCTATTTTTGGCATGGTTGGAAGACCCTGTGCATCTGTAGGGGAACGGTTTTGTGGTTTAGACCCCTCAAAAAGAATTTGCTAATGAGACATCTTAAATAGCTATTTTTTTTTTTCCTGAAGATGAAATAAATACTTGCTTTTGAAAACCATTTCTGTATATAGAAAGAGGACATACTTGATTTTTTTCAGAGTATTTGGTAATTTCTTTGCGTACAACAGAGAGAACTCTTATGTGGACTCAGGTATTTTTCAAGGGTTTCCCAGTTGGCAACGCCGGCATCAATATAGGTAGAAACAATTCCCCTTAAGAGTATTTGTCCTGTTTAATTTCTCCTAGCCTGTGAATCAAATAATGATTTTCCCAATTAAACACATGGCTCATCCTGTTCCAGTAAGTACATATTGGCAATAACCACACAGAAGGTTTATTTAAACATATTTTGACTGGAGAATCCAAGTTGTGCTGATGGGGAGCCGAGTTCAAGCAGCTCACTGAAGCATCCCCAGCTGTGCAGGGAGGATGCCAAACCTGGGGTGGCAGAAGAACATGCAGGATAATAATTTTATCATTGTCTAAGTCTACCACTCTCTGACTAGGGGCCTTTTTTTGATCCATGAAGTAGAAAGAACTTGGATAGTGAGTCGCAAAGTAGCTTAGTAAAGCACGAATGTTTCTGGTTTTCCAGAATGACGCCCAAATTGATTCAGTACTTTGAACATTATTTCTAACTTTGTTCTGCTCCTTCATTCTTCATGGTTAGCAATATGAAAAATATGACTCAGAATATACGACAGTAACTTAATGGAGGCTGGGGTCCTTATTTAGCTTACCAGATTATGGCTAAATTCACACTTATCAAATGTCAGTTATTCAGTAAACTTCTGAGCATAGACCTCGCATCAATGCATCCATTTTCCCCCTTCCAAAGTGAATTGTCCCTTTTTAATTCAATTAGTCTTGCTCGGTGGTTCGACAGTTCACAAGGTTAATGTATTAATGTTTTTATGGAAAAGTGCCAATCACTCCTAAACTTTGCCTGAAGAACTACTCGAAGTGAAAGTATGCTTAAGAAACTTGAATGTTAGAAGTATATTTTTAATGGATATGAATTATCTTCTGTGCTGCTGTACCTACTTAACTGAGCAATAGTTCGGTTTGTAGTACAACAGTTCTGTTTCTTGGATCACTTTCACATGTATTTTTTATCTCTATGTCAGTAATTGCAAAGTCTGAGACAAATCAGCTTCTGTTTCATTTTCAGATGCAGGATATTTTCTTTACTGTTATTTCTTTTATTACCACTGTTGGATTTAACATTGGCTTTCAATGTTTGATACACATAAATGTCACTGTCTTGTTCATCCATTATAGAAAAGAAAGTTCCTAATTATGAGGTTGAGAAAAGGGGACAAAGAAGCAAAGAAGCAACAGAAATCCTTTCCCACCCACCCCCCAACATCTGCCTGTCCCAGACAAGGCCTACAACCTCCTGCAAGTCCAACTCATTAATGGATGTGTCGCTCAAATATCTTTTTCTTTTTTGCAAGTAGCAAGAATTCTCTCCAGCACATGTATTATCCTTGCAGATGTGTATGTCCTCTCCATGGCTACTCTCTGTGATGCAGTTATTGCTGCTGGCACTGCTGCTGTAGAGGCCAGGTAAGAAGAGGTTAGGAAAGCAATGTATTCCTCTCAGAAAGTCAGAAGGTGTCAGAATATTCCAGGCTGTGTTTACGTAGGTATTACTGTGTTTTTAATTTGGAGTTTTTGGATGAAAAATAACCTTTATTTTTCCCAAACTAGAAAAGGAAAAGCTTCTATTTCTTTTGCTGTTTTATCTCAGTGTTTTCCTTCCTTTACCCTTTTCTGGGGGTAATAAAAATGGAGCGAGCAAAAACCAAAATCCAAACCAGTTCGAGTGCATCAGTGAGTAGTAAAGCCTGACATTAGCATTGCATGGTATATACCTTTGTTGCTAGTGAAAGAGCAATAGAGTACAGCAGAAGCACAGAGGTTTGGTGCTGGGCATTTACATTACATATTCCCATGGATCTTTGGTCAAGTGCTGTTTCAGAGTCCTTGCCATGCTCTACAGTCTCAACTAGAAGGTTAAAACCCAAGATTTGTACAAAGCTCAGGGACATTGTGTTAGCTTTTTACTTTGCCATGGCTCCATGATATGCATGGGTTATGGACATGGTTCTGCTCATAAAAGTCCTTGTTTAGAAGGAAATTTCATAGAATTAGTTAATTTTCTTCCTTTAAATGTAAAGGTACCGATGTGACATTTCTTTTCTACTTGCTTCATTTGAATCTCTCCTCTCCTTCACTAAAAAACCCTCCCCAAAAAGCAAACAAAAAGCTTGAGCTTTTGTGTGATCTCTAGTGCATCCAGGTCAGGTTGAGAACCATGTTATGAACAGATGTAGTATACTTGTAGAAATGTTTTTATAAAAATTTCATTCCATTCAAGTGTATTAATTCTGGAAAGGTTATTCCTGTAACCATTCGCATAAGTAACTGAAAAGCCTTCTTTGTTCTATTTCTGGGTGTTTTTTTTGTTTGATTGTTTTTAAATAAAAATAGATACTTCAGCAATGAGATCTAAAGGGGACTGTGAATGAGTAAATATAATGAATAAACTTTATTTGATTAAAATAAAGAAAAACAGAAACACTTTAATCTTGTTTTTTTTTCTTAACTTACGCCAATGTCTCTCAAATCTTTGCCTGGTGTCTGCATAGACATAAAATAAAATCAATGTGCAATTGCATTACTTTTGATTTTTCTAGGTTGGTACATTTAGGAGAATTTGTTTCCATGAGAACAGATTGCCAAGGAAATCATTCAGCTTACGTCTTACTGGACTGATCAATGAACTCCGGATTTTCTTGCAGGTAAAATGTCCTGCATTGACTGAGTAGAGGGATTACATTAAACTAGGCAACTATGGGGACGCACCAAGAAAACTCGTTTACTTTCCTTGTTGATGTGGAAGCCTTATGAATTAACCAACATCCTGATACGAAGTCACAGTACAGGGCAGACCTGGTAGGCCAATTTCTGAGGAATGCAGATCCCCTATTTTTGTCTGCCTAATGCAGTAGATGTTGTAGATGAAGTGTTTTAATGTGTTTACATTAAACTACACTACTTCTAAGTAGATAACTGAAGCTTAACATAATTATTCAAAACTCAGGATGGACATCAAGTTTTAGAAAAAACTACCAGCATGTTAGACATGGGAAAAATTGAATGCCCTTTTTTTTTCTTAATGAATATTTCTTTCTTAATAAATATTTTTACCTTATTGCACTTGACTTTCTGCTGCTTGTGGACATGTGATATTTTGCCTCGTGAATCAGAAGGAAAATGTTTAATCTAAAAGAGATGTTGATGACTTCACCTCCCAAGCTTTTTGCTTTAGGTTCTTTTCCTGGTAGCCCTCTCTGATGATGATGTAAAAATATTCTGAAAGTGCCCAAGCAAAGATGACTGTCATAAAGGACACACTGGACAGTGGGTCCTTCAGGCTTTGAGTTTTACTGTTATAGGATATACTCTGTGTAGTTGCTATGCAGTTTTTATAAGGGAATTTGCTAGATCTGTTTCCTTCCGTAGCAGTTTCCTTTAGGATTGAAGAACAAAGTACATATTTTTATCAAACTCTCTATTACCAGAGCATAAGCTAGAGGAGAAAATTACAGATGAATGATTGTACAGACTTTTACAAAAATATATGTATGGAAACAAAAGGAATAATGTATGTGATTATAATGTGACCTGTAGATCTATGAGCACTTCAAAGATCTATACGCATTTTGTAACTTTCCAATTTCATTTGTAAAAACATATATTAAAAAGTTATATAATATGCATATAATTTCAGGCATTGTAATAATAGCAATTTAAAAATCAGCAAAAACTTCTAGCACATTAATTTAACATTGACAATTAATCATTCTTTAAAATATATGTTAATCATCAGCAATTATAAGTACAATGTGGATTACTTAAAGCCTGCATTGTTGTTGATTATACACTCTAGTTTGTATCCAGTTTTAATGGCCCTCATCGTGTTCTGATCCTTGGAAGTAATTCATTGTGATAATTGCTAAAATCATTATAAAATCCTAGTAAACAGGGAACAAATTGAGAACAAATGCACTACAGATGTCCCTATGTTGTAGAATCCTCCCTCTTTCCACAGCACGTTTTCTGCTTTTAGAAAGGTTTGATTTATTTAATCAAAGTGCACCACCAGTTCCTTTTCAAGTCTGAGATACAAGTCATCCATATGATGGGCCAACAAGTTTACGTTACTGGACTGAATATAGTTTACAGTTCCCCTTTCCAAGGGGAAACAAGGAAGGGTCGGTCCACAGCGAATCCAACCTGCCTTCTGCAATGTGTAGACATCTATAGTATCCATCTGCCTCTGACATCTGTAGCGGGAGGATGGATTATTCATCTTTATACCTCCTAAAACATGCATTGTAGTAGTCAAGATAGAACACATCTTTCTCATGTAACTTTACTTTTTTGAACACGGTGAATTAAATCTGCTGATCAACAGCCTACTGAGTTCTATAGATACATCCAATTTTTATCCTTTGTCTCAAGCACTAAATGTTAGCACAATTAAAGCAGATAATCTACTATCTAATAATCTATGATTTCTACTATCTAATAATCTGGGTGAGAGTAAAACCTGTAGTGCTGTTACACATAACACCAGCACTATGAAAACATGACATTCAAATGAAAAATGAGACTGAATGCCGTTTAATAGCTTGTAGGAATAAAAAAGGGGTAGCACTGTGTGTAATATGGACTCACTGTGTGTGAGAAAATAAGGATTTTCTCACTAAATTTCCAAAACTACTGTGACAAGCAATGCCATATAAAAGTTCTGGCCTTTATCTCTAAGCATTTTTAATGTGAAAATTCAACTTCATCTGTTGACATACAGCAGTCAAAACCACATTGCATTATAACTCATTACATTGCTAGTTTGCTTACCAATAGTCTTTTCTTTATCTGCAGTTTGCCTGATTTATTAATTTTGAAATCCTGCTGTATCTAAATTTTAAGTAAAGGTGACTAGAGGCAGCCTACACAGCTTCACTAAGGGCAAATTGTGCCTGACTAATCCAGGGGCCTTTTATGATGGAGTGACTGCATTACTGGACAAAGAAAGAGCTACTGATATCATCTACCTGGACTTTTATAAGACCTTTGATATGGTCCCCCACAACATTCTTGTTGCTAAATTGTAGAGATATGGGTTTGATGGATGGACTGTTCTGCACCTGGGAAGGAACAACGCAATGCACGTGCATATGCTAGGGGCTGCCCAGCTGGTAATGCAGCTTGGCAGAGAAGGACCTGAGGGTCCTGGTGGACACCAAGTTGAACATGAGTCAACAATGTGCCCCTGCCACAAAGAAGGCTAACAGTATCCTGGGTTGCATTAGGAGGAGTGTCGCCAACAGGTTGAGAGAGGTGATCCTTTGGAAATGAGTCCTGTTGTCCGTTTGCGTTATTTCTGGGGGAGCATATTGCCACAAAACTTGTTTTTGAAGGCCCAGGATGGTCTTTTGGTCTGAGGCTCCAGGTGGAGCCATTTTCCCTGGATGCAGTGAAAAGCATGTTTCTAATTTCTTGCCCTGTTCGGACTGGCTCCAAGGCTATCACACGAACTATCTGTGACCATTTCAAAGGCTTTCCACTGCTCAGGGCCACTGTTGAAATAGTTCTTTCAGGTCATTTGCTATAGAGGGCTCACAATTTGACTGTAATCCAGAATATGCACTCTCAAGAAACCCAAAACATAAGAATGTTTGAGTTTCTTTTTTTCTTGAAATTGAAATATGATGATGCCTTTCTTGCCATTTTATCCTAAAAACTATATCTACCCCACAAGTCCTTTGACCTTGCTTTGTTTTATGGCAAAACAAACTTTCAGAAGGATCTGATTTATTTTTTTTCTCTTTCTCAAAGAGTTACTCTACTATGTTGTCCTATCTAATGATGTCAGTACAACGTGGTCACGGGCAACCAGCTCTAGGTGACCCTGCTGGAGTAGGGGGATTGGACTAGATGACCTTCAGACATCCCTTCCCACTTAACCCTTCTATGAAGTTGTTATTCTGTGATTCTGTGGTTACTGAAGCAATGCTATGTGGTTCTAATCTCTAGTGTTTTGACACAGTGTTGACATATTTTACCAGCAGGGCATCCATGGTGCATCTTGTGGATTTAAAACTGGTGACCTCTTGCACTGTCCTTGAAGGGACAGCAGAAAGTACCATTCCTGCCAGTGGTGTGACTGTACTTCGGGGCTACAAGGATGGGTATGTAACCTATGTGCCTCAGTGTCAAACTACCTGTGTTTAATGTATTGAATTTGAACCCTTCCAAGGTGAGATTCATTTGTGTTGTGTATCAGCAGGCAATTTTTCTAACTCGAGCATGTCTTTTTCCTTAAACCATGCATAGGCTGATGCTTGGGAGTATTACCTGGTAACTTTGTTGCCCTTACGTGATATGCCAACAATGATGATAAATGGGTGCTTCTTCTCATTAAAATTTTTAAATCCATGAATGCAGATAATTTTGGAAATCATTCCTGTAAAAGGCTTTCACATGCTATAAAACACATAAGAAATAAACAATCACAATCCAAAGAAACAACTTTCTAGATTCAGATCCCAAGTGTTTTAAGGACTGCTGAGTATTATGACACATAGCTTGACATAGGCAAACTATATAAACCCAGTTAAAAGTCTACCGTGAAAGAAAATCACTTGAAATGCCACTTTACTTTTGTTTTAATGTACTTTATTAGTATTTTCAGATATGATTCACCATTGTCCAAGCATTATTTTCCGTCACCAGATCTCTCATCACCCCTGCAGTAGTCATGTTCCCAAGATTAAGACTATAAATTTCCTATGCTGATTCTTTAAGGAGAAAACCACATTAGCTGCAGAGTGAGAGTTGCAATCTGAGGCTGTTATAAATCTTGACTCTTTACACCACACAGAGCCCTAAGGAAGTGGTATCCAGGATTGTATATCATAGACCTTTCATGCATTTCAGGCTGTACTTGTACTATGCTAGGAATATATTTATGATATCACCTGAGGAATTATGTGGGTACCAGACTGATAGAATGGCAACAGGTAACTTTTAGAGGTGAAAAAGAGAGAAAAAAGGATGACACACCTCTAATATCAAGGATTATAAGGCAAGGAAGAGGAAAGTAGGAGAGGAGAGAGAGATTTTAAAGGATTTGTTTTCTAAAGCAAATCATAAATAGAGGAGAATTGGCCTAAACAGTAGTCAGTCTGGGATCCTCTCCAGATGTTCTGAGAAGATTCAGAGCTTCCTTTTTCTGAAGCTTTTGTAGGCTAGAAAGATTTGAGTTTTAGGTAAGTATTTGAAAGGCACTCTGTTTGACATCCAGTCAGTTTTAAAGGCAGCTGGAAATTCTGAATCTACTTTTTGTTTCCAATGCTATGTAGGGTGCTTAGCTGGAGAAAGAAAAAATGTGTTTTCACATTATCTATATATGTGCCATACAGGGAAAATGATAAAACTGACTTCAGTTTATGCATAAAAAAGATGGTGTGAAATGCATAAAGTACATTAACTGGTATGATAGGAAGAAATCCAATTGACCATATTGATTGTTATTAAGATATCGTTTGCAAAAACAGCACAGTAAAAAATCCAACGAGATTAAATGATTTTTAAGTTTGTGGTGTGGTGTTCCTTTTCAATTGAATTAAAAATAAACAGTGAAAAGAGATTGAGGAGGTTCAGAGGTGAAGGGAAAAACAGTGGAAAGAAAAGTCTCTTGCACATCTAATTGTCTTATTATGTATGTTAAAAAGTTGTTACTCTGAGCTCCCGATGCTTGCTTAGTATATTGGGATACTGTATCTTCCCTTTACACAAGTTGTCAGCCCTGCCAGCAGCTTCAGGACTTAAGACAGGAAATTTATTTGTATGAATGCTGAAATAGTCTGTCACTGCATGACTTACAGTGCCCATACTGTAACAAGGAGAGGGCATTTTGTGTATGGTTTGCCCTGATAACAGCCAGGCTTCTGTATGAGAAGAACCTTTATATGCTACCAGTGCAGTGTAGAGTAGGATAATCACCTCCCTCAACCAGCTGGCTATGCTGTGCTTGATGCACCCCAGGACGCGGTCTGTCCTTTTTGCTTCCAGGGCTCAGTGTTGACTCAACTTAGCATGATTTTAAATAATTTTATAGTTTTAAGTTCCTCTTGACATAATTTATACATTTATTTGCCTTTAAAGTAACTTTTCTTTGCTCCACTTCATCTTATTGTATCATAGAATCATAAAATGGTTAGAGTTGGAAGAGACCTTGAAGATCATCTAGTTCCAACCCCCCTGCCATGGGCAGGGACACCTTCCACTGGGCCAGGTTGCTCAAACCCCCATCCAGCCTGGCCTTGAACACTTCCAGGGATGGGGCATCCACAACTTCCCTGGGCAACCTGTTCTAGTGTTTTCTGTTGCACCCTCAGAGTAAAGAATTTCTTCCTAATATCTAATATAAATCTACTGTCTTTCAGTTAAAAATATTTTATGTAAATTAAAAGTATTTAATGCAATGTTCAGTATTTAGTGAAATTGATAGACCAGATTTTTCTCTGCTGAATTAATTTTCAAGTAACTGGTCTTTATGTTGTGCTGGGCTCCAGCTTGAATGCAATGCTGATGGATTAAGGTTAAAGTCTGCTCTTCTAAAATCTGAGGCTGTGGTCCTTCATTTTGCCCTGCTCCTTCCTCTTAGGATCTTGAACTCTACCACCTCACTGGTCACTACACCAAAGTTGTCCTCGATTTTCACAACCACAACCAGCTCTTCCATTTTTATAAGTATCAGGCCCAGCAATGCGCGTTTTCTCCTCTATCACCTATGTTGGCTCCTCAATCACCTATGTCAGGAAGTTGTCCTCAGTGGACTCCAGAAATCTCCTAGATTTCTTGTGCCCCATTGTTTTGTCCTTCCAGCAGATATCAGGGTGGTTGAAGCCCTAGATCACTGCTTATTTACAGAGCATCGCATGAAAATGATACCAGATACAAGTGATTTTAATGACGATGATTTTAATGCAGTTGTTTCATACAAAATAAACTGTACACAGAAATAATAATAATTAAAGATTCAAAATGAGTTTATGGAAAATTGATTCCACTAAACTAGCTGTATGTAATTTTACTGAATTTCTAAGTATTACAAATCTGTTTATATTTTATTAACACAATGATAATTAAATTTCTCTAGCGCATTGTAGTTATTATGCAATATTTTTTATTAAGAATCTGGAATGGTATTAAAGAAAAATGGCATATATTATGCAGATTGAATATGGATTAGATAATATATCCCAAAACAGAATGAAGAAAGAGCCATTAACTAGTTGAGTCAATGAGAATGATTTTGGTTTTATGTTATCTTTCTTCCAAATCACTGACCAAATCTTCACTGATAAATGTGAAAATGTTACAAATTTCAAGGAAATCGTTATTAATAAAGAGGATACAGCACTTGTCCAATTACAAGGATCTTATTTTTTACCATGACCAGGTGTATGACCATACATCAGTAATAAAGAAGTTAGTTATTCTGCAGTTCCTGCTTACAGGATTAACTATTGAGAAGCGTGACTGGGTGAATTGGGATCTCAGAAACGTGGGAGAAAGAGACGTGAGGCAGTTGGAAGCAGGAAGAGTGGACCCGTGGTGAAGATCCTGTGGAAGAGTAATTCCCTGAAAGGGACAGGTAATAGGAAACAAACAGCTATCATTAGCCTGAACGAGATAGCATGAGATGCAGTAAAGAGGAAATATTGGCTAAGTCTAGATTTAAAAGGGTTTGGTTTGAAAAGAGTGGATGTAGGAAGTGAAACATGTAGTGGTCGTCCTGTCCAAAGCACTTCTTCGTTATCATTACTTAAAGGTTTTATGTGGAAAAACATTCAGTCTGGGTTTCTCGTTGCAATCTCCAGCTTTTTCATTCTTGTTTCCCTATGGTGCCAACCAAAGCAGTTTCAGCACTAAAATTTTAATCTTCCTCCACTTCTCATTGGAAAATTTAAATTAAATAAATCATTAAAACATTTTAGTAGTTGTTATTGCACTATCATAGTCTACTTATGCATTTCAACTTGTCAAAGAATGATGAGCTGTTATGGATGTTTTAATGAAAGACTATATTAAAAATACCAGAGTAATATAAAACATATTGCAAATGAGTTCAAAATTAAAGGCACTTCATGTCCTTTATTGGATTCCTACAGTTTTGCTTGTGTTCAGACTAATGGCTTAATGTATGTGATGGGAATACAGAAATCAAGCTGGTATATCGAGCATGCTTAAACACTAGAGACTTACTATTTCCTTTTTCACTGGACTACAACGTTGATTTTCATATATCTACATATATACATATGCATGTATGCAAATATTTGTAAAACATACACACACAGATTTAGCAGGTTGCATATACATGTATGCATATTCATATTTACATTTTATCTAGATAAATGCAATGCAAGAACAGTCTACCTAAGAAGGAGATGAACTTGACTTGTAGATTGCACAGGGGCATTGCAGTACATTTCAAGTAAACATCTTAGGCCACCTTTTTGGTACAGTTGGGAAGATTTGCAAGGGACTGGTACCATGAACTGCTTTTAAAATCAGCTTGACTAAGACTCTGTTGAGTCTTAACTAAGACTCTGGATTGATGTGCAATTGTTGTGACTTTTATGCTCCAAAGTTCTCTAGATGCCAAAACAATTTTAGTGGATGTGAAATGAGGACCAAGTAATTGAAATATCCAGCCATTTAGAATAGCCCTTGAGTAAAAATAACTACAAAATCTGGCTTTATATTTACATTAATTATGATCAGGATTCCATACGTTCTCTTCCCAGGTTTAAGCCAGTATTTCACAGTTAGAGAAGGTAAATCAACGATGACAAAAACTGTCTCTTATGTAAAACTGAAGAACTGTGTGTGATTAGACAGATTTTATTTTTACAGGAAATTCAGTTACATGAATGAAATATCCCCAAGTTCCTCAGGGGTGGGCTGTGGTAATTAAGTGTATAGTAAACTAATAAAACCAGTAGGTTATTATAAAAAAGGTTGTCACTAAAACTTAAGATTTCTTGCTATGTGTAACTTATCTTCTCCAGGGTTCGTAAATCTTACAGCAAATAGGCTTGAGGAAGCAACACAAGGCTTGAGGAAGAAGATGCCTTTGTCTCCCAAGCAAGCACATCTGACTATGTGTGGACAATTAATTTAAGTTATAGGACACTAAGGTTCAGTAGAGAAAGGATAAAAGAATATAGGCATCTATTTACAGTCCTGGAGAAAGGTGGGAAATAGATTGCTAAATGTAGACATGTTTCAGATGCTTTTCAATTCCTAACTGGGTTTATGAAGACTATTTATGAAGACTATGAAGAACTACACTCTAAGTGTAGTTCTGTTCACCCATAGTCAAGCTGAAAAAATTGCAAAAAAAACCTCTATTAGAATAATATAGTGAAGGATGTACCCTTTCTAAAAGATGACACCAAAAGACTGGCTTCTTTGGCAAAATGAAGGCATAAGAGGCATATGATTGTTCTCTTCAAACACATTAGCTGAGGTACAGAGCTGTTCAAACAAAATGATCGTTCTAGCATAGCTGTAAGTGGTTGTTAAACTGGACAGGAACACATTTAAGTAAAAAAAGCAGAAGGGACTTTTTCGCAATCGTAAGAATGAAATTTTGGAACAGTAGCCAATAAAAGTAACAGGCATAAGATACCTAACATTTTTTTTAAGGTGGACTTTAATAAATTTATCAAATCCTATAAATAATGTGGTTATCTGCAGTAGAATGGGGATGACTGAAGAAGTCCTGCGTTCCTAAATGAAATAAGATACAGCAGTGACAGATGTCACAGAAATATTTAAGAAGGACTGATCACTTGTCTATCATTCTTCCTCCCTAATAGCCTTGAGGAATTTTGTGAACTGACTGGCTGCAACACTTTATTTTTCACGTGATACCTGACAGCGGATGCTGATCACCAAGGCACATCCCATATAGCTCTGCTGTTATTATTAAAACGTTTATCTGCTTTTTGCTGGAATGTGTATCCTGCTTTTGTCACAGAAGTTTTTCTGAAACTTAAGCAGCAGAAGCAAACTACCCAAAGCAGAACATGTAGCTATCTATTGTCTGAGTATATCTAAGTATTTACGAGTTTGCATAATTGCACTGGAATTTATTTATCTTCAGCAACTTGAGAACTTACAGAGCTATAAAAGATTTAATACAGCCAGAAATATTGTTATTGCTTTCTACAGGATTAAGTGTATACATTTTGTTATTTGCTTTCTTTTCTCATAACAAGTACTGTAAATGAGAAATAAATACTAAAAGGCTGCACAGCACTACATCTCACACAAAGGAAAGTAATTTTAAAAATAGCTCCATCCTTTGGACAATAAAGTGAAGAAACACTCAGAATAACAAGGCACTTTGGCTACTCAACAGTTCAGTAAAAGAGGAATCCATCAAGGGTTTGCCCTTAACAATTTGGCTGCACTCTTCTGTAGTAAAAGATAAAAATATCAGTTGTACTCCACTGAATTTAAGGAAAAATGTCACTTCACTGTCATTTTTATGCACAAGCACATTAGGATAGGTTACAGATTTTTATATTAAATATAGTAGTCAGTAACAACGCATGTATTAAAAGTGTAAATTTTGGCATCTGAAGAATTCACCAACAGAAGTTCAATTATATCTTCAGTAACCCACTTATGTCTTTGATTTTGCTTAGTCTCTCCTTTGGAAGAAGATTTCACTAAGTAGGATTTAATATCAATTTAATATTGTGCTTAGCACGTTAGATACATATACTGAGTCAGCTGACAGAAGGAAATTTTGTTGTATAACACTAGAATTTATAGGAGAAAAAAAAAAGAGAAAGAATAAGAAAATGTCTTATGTAGAAGGAACATGGAAGGAAGGAAGAAAAGCGTGTCCTTGACAACAGTGTATACGCACAGAATTATTGCACCACTTTTACTTTGTGGTATTGTCCATTGGGGTTGGAAAACAGATAACTATTTTTTTACAAAGTTAGCAAAACTCTTTTTAATATACAGCAGACAATCTTAATGAAAGTTATAATAAACTGAAAAAAAATTCTTAAAGATTAACAAGATTCAGTTCAACAAGAATGAAGGCAAAGTACTATGCCTAAAGGTAATAAATTACAAAACAACCAGAAGTTTTGTGCGAGGCAAAGGAGCAGGTTCTTCTTATATGCACAGTTCTCACTGTTCAGCACTGACCACCAAACAGTTATGTCTGTTCATAACTGGATTTGTATTCATTGGTTTATTTATTGCTACCCCAAAACAAAGAAGAGATGGGAGGCTACAGCAGCTTGTTATGGAAACAGGTGTCAGAGCCAGCACTGAAAACTGAAACTGTTGCATAAGCCTCCATGTGTTTATCAAATTCAGGCATACAAAAGCCCAAGAAAGAAGCAGTAATAGTTAAGAGTAATGGTGGGGAAAATTTAAGTTACCTGATATTATTTTTCATGCCTCATTTGGCCCTCTGAAGATCTCATAATTTAGATAATGCCTTGTGATCTCATTGTTTTATCCTGTTCTAATAGTGATCGATCAGGAAGCTATTTCCAACTCTAAGGCAAGATTTAAGCTGTGGATAAAAATGATTCCAAACACAGAAGCAATTTAGAAAGAGGCTGCAAACTAACAACGTTAAAGATAAAATAATGTGGATTTACATTTTCTGGATCGAAAATCTTTCATTTAGAATGCTCAGTTTTCTTGTGAGAGATACCTGGAGGGAGTTAAACGAAAGAAGAAGCAGTGGGACGAAAAAAAAGAAAGTATAAAATTTCCTACATAAACATAACCATAGAAAGACCCATAATGTGCATAATTCAGATTATGACACCTGAAAGCATGTGTAAGGACTGAAAGAAACCATTTAGAGTAAGTGCAGCTGAATTTGGGCTAGTGAGTTGAGATCTTGTATCTCTTGGAAAGAACGGTTATGCTGAAAGCACTGCTTACAGATCTGCAGGTATTTTTCCTGTCAGAAACTCTATGCAATGTATCAAAGGAAATCTTTCTTTTAAACATCTACCAAGAAGGCACAGAACCATTTTGTTGAGTGTTGTCCTAGTTAGCCCAGGGTTTATGGGCATGATTAACATGTGGTCTAGTGAGACAGTATGTCACAAATATTAGATTTTGGTTTGGTTTGGTTTGTTTTTATTTTCTGATGTGAGCATCAGCCTAATGCCTGCCACTGTCCAGTGCCCTTCAGCCGGTACTCTTCATGCAGGTTTCTGAGCTGTACCTATTTCATGAGGTCACTGACAAACACAGTAAAATTTTGGAATGAATTTGAGATACTTGCTCCTGTACAAAGGAAAAACAATAGTTTGTGTGAAAAACAAAACCAGAAATAAAACCCAAAACATTTTAACACTTCCTTTGAGGCTGAGAAACTACATGTTTTGGAGAGGTTTTGGCTAGGTCTGGCAACCTATTACTGCATATGTTGCAGCAAGGCATTGCCAACCATGGATGAAAACTCTATAGGGTAAACAGAAATTTTTAATTTCATGCATCATTTGTAACTTGTTACACTCATTTCACAAACTCAGAAGGTTGTTAATAAAAGCTAATGAGAAAGACTAAGTGCCTCCCTTTATACTTCTTCAAAATTTTCTAGTATTGGATTCTAATTACTAACGAACGTCTGTGTTTTTCCGAGAGCAAAGAAGTTGACTTTTAATTTATAAGACAAAAGAATAACCCTTAATTCCCTTTGTTCAAAACTGTAGAAAAATTTAGGGTGCATTAGATGAATTCCTGTTTGTTCTTGACTTAATTTTCCTACTTCACCTGCTATTTCAATGTTTATTTAGTAGTTTAGAAATATGCTAATATTTCATTAGATGCTTTCTTGTTTTCCCATGTTCACAGTTTCTGTGTTCGCATTTACAGCTACGTTTGTGTTCTCTGGTTTTCATGAGGACTCTTCTCAGCTCACAGTCACAAGGTAATAGCCTATAATAAGACTTAGCTTTAGAAATGACAAACATAATAAAAAAAAGGAAGATACAGCAGACCAAGAGGGCCACACATTTTCTTCAGTTCCTCCCTGTGCAGGGATGAGAGGGGTATGTTATCATTTCTGACACAAGTAGTCGGCTGCTGATTCAGGATTATTTCACAGGAATAAATACCTCCTGCACAACATCTAATCAGAGAAAAATGGGCCTTCTGTTGTAAAATAAAACAACTTTGAGTGACGGTATGATAGGTTTGATACACAGAACATGAAAGTCTAAAGGGAGAATCTCATCAAAATCATTATTGGCTAGGAAACCACTGGCTAACAAACAGAAAGTCAAAGATCAGGATAAAGAGATCTAAAATAGGGGACAGACTATGTCCTACTCTGATGCAAAATATTCACCAGTGGGTTACTGAGAAATCTGTGTTTCTTGAAATGCAATATCTCACAGAATACTCATCATCCACTTTCAATAGTAATGACCTTCATGGACCTAGACAATGCTCAGCACTTCATAGTGCCAGAGAGTGAAGGAGGCACATGAAGAAACTCTGACTAAGGTGCAGGAATTTAATGTAATTACTATAAGGAGTATGGACTTCAATTACGTTTGAAGTTCTTTTGGGTTTAATATATACTTTGAAAATCTATCAAATAAATCACACTTTTCAAGTAGAGATGTTCCATAACTGCTGCGTTTGTAACCCTGCTGCTACATCTGCAGAGTAAGTCCCAACTCCTGGACTAAAGTTGTTTTGGCTGACAAATCCACTTGTGGGAGAATGCATATTTATCATTCCAAATAATATTTCTTTCCTTCTTTCACTTTCCTCCCTTTTTTTTTTTTTTTAAATTTCTAACTGAAATACAATATTAATTCTGCTATTCGCTTTCTTCTATAAAAATGGATTGGAAATAGCTATCTAAGCCTCTTGAAAGCTAAAGCATGAAATTTTCAACATTTTGAAAAGCAATTGGCTTAGTGTTCATACTCATAAAGTGTTCCCTAGTAAGGATTCAAAATCACTAAGCAAAAATCCTGTCTGTTTTAAGAGTGGGTAGATCCTATCTTGTTTATCTTACACAAAAACTTTTATCCCTGGGAGTTTTCACTTTCAATGACCCTCTATCTTCTTTGATATATGGAACATATGAAAAATAAAGCTTCTATAGATTATTTTATTCTAGGATAACTATTTCTACAAAATACAAATAAATAGATAAACCTCTTGCAGTAACATGTAGTGAATGTTCTTTTTAAGGATAAGAACAACAAACAGGATAGTTTCTCGTTGCAGTTAGACATAGAATTTAAGCCCCTGGTGGGCAAAATTTTATGCATCTGAAAAACAAGCTGAGTGGCTGCAGTTTAATCACCTCTTAAAATGTTTTAAAATGGTAAAAAGCAAGAATTTTATTTTCAAAGGAGAAAGATAAGAAACAAATCAATCAAAATTTGTTCTGAGAATTCAGAGCACACGGGGGTGTATTTTCAAAACAGACACTGGCAGTCGAGAAACAAATCCTATTATTGCTTAATAGGATTTTTGGGCAGAATTGCCATAAACTGACTGAACACTTACTCCACAGTAATTTCGGTTACAGCTGAGGAAAAACGTTGGCAAAACAATTTTATTTTTTCAGTGAAAGAGGCACACGGACCAGGAGAGAGCTAGTCAATTCAATCTATGTCATTCTGAAAGCCACTCAGGCATTCCTTCCTTAACATACTTACTCTAAAGCTAAGACACTAAATTAGGAGTTATTTTTAGCCCAACCAAGGGCTTGATTTTGCTCCGGGGGGAGAAAGTGGGACTTCTAAATTCAGTGGGAAGAGAGGAAGGACAATAATGGTTTGTGGAGAGGAACAACAGTAAATATATACTTTGTATTTTTCCCAAATCTGATGCATAAGACACTGGAGTATGATTTAAACTTGCAGCACCAAGCAGTCAGCAGAGCGGTTTTTTACCTTCTGTAACATACTGTTGTGCTGAGTGTTCACATCTTATCCTGGGTTTAACGTATCATAGGGAGCATTAATGTAATAATTTCAGAGTGCTTTCAAAACTCTAAGGCTTATTATTTTATTTTCAGGGGGTTGTAACTTAAGTACCATGGTGGAGAAAGTTTGTCAATGTTGCCTGCTTATTTTTAGGGGGAAAGGGAAAAGTTTCTCGATTATTAGAAGCTAGAGATGCGTCATTGTGCCACTTGAGAGAGGAACTCCCTGATCAGGTGTTTGGTCTGTATAATCCTGCCTCACATGGGCATGCCGAAACCTGGAGAAACACTCGTTGAATCCTCAGCAGAGATGGCCTCCCTAATACAGAATAGCTTCAAGGAGAGACAGCAAATCCCAAATCCCTCATTAGAGAATAAAATGGATCACCAAATCCTGTCTGCGTTTGCCATTTTAAAGGGTCTTTTTAAATTATAAATTGAAATTTTGACTGTTTCTTGATAAATTTCATCACAGAAGATTTGGAATTTACTGTGCGAAAATCAGGGATGAGGATTTTCAAATATGACAAGCCTGTTGCCCTTTCAAAGTTTTTGGCAAGAGCAAATGCTCTACTTTTTTTCACATACAATGTTTTCTAAAAAGCAAGGCATCTGATGCTGGACACCCAGATGTAGGCACTCAGTCTGACAAATTACCTCTGGTAAAATTTACTGGGTATTTCATTATCTCTCAGGCCTTCCAATATTCGTATTCTTTGCAACATTTTCAGTATGATTGTCATTACTTTACGGAAGCAAATTGCCTTTCCTCTAGAAGAAGATATTCATTTGGCTGCTTCAGGACAGGGGCTGTGTCCTTCCTAAAATGAAAATACAAGGTTCTAAAAAATGGTCCCCTCACCCGTGAAAGAAGTTGTAATTTCATCCATTTCTAATGAGAAATGTATACTTAAGGGTATCAAATTGAGTATCAAAAATCTCATTCTTAAACATTTCTTGTTCTTCAAAGAACATAACATCAACTATACCAATCAACTAGAAAGAAATAGTGTATGGATGGAAAGTTTTAAGATGCATTTTCAGCAATTTTGTGCAAAACCATAGGATTTGGCAGAGTTCCTTACTTATGAAAAGAGAGAGATATGTAGCGCTAGGAAACAGTTTAAACTTGGAAAACCAGCAAACAAGAAAATTTTTTAAAAATCCAACAACCGGGTTTTTTTAAATGTTTGCTAAGTCCTGCCTTGGAAATGAAATTTTGCAATGGTCTGCCATGGCAGTAATGGGGACCAGAAAGAAGACAAGTTGTCAACAACACCTGAACATTTCTGAAAATGATTTTATGTCACAGTGGCCTATGACCTCCAGTGGAACAACCTCAAAAACTATATCCTCCTCTCCTGTTTCCTCTCTTGAATCCCTGGCCCCCATAAACACATATTAATGACAGAGAGAGAATACAACAAAGACATGTAGCTAAATGAAGAATTAAATTAATAGATACATTAATTAAATAAGGCATTTAATTGGATTGTTTTAGTCCTGTAACCTTCTCATTAGCAGGTTTTTATTTATGATACAAAGATGCATCCTCAGCGCTGAAAAAGTCCTATGCTTCTCAGTTACATGCATAATTCTAAGATATGCAGACTACAGGGCCTTTTTAATAGCAATTATTTCTCAACCCATAATCTGCATGAGACAAAAATCTTTAGGCCAGACTCTGCTCTCAGTTATCAAAGCACACTGGAAAGCAGCTTTTATGTCTCGCCAGTTTTATTTTAGCTGACTATTTCTGTTTGCACATTTGAAATCATTTTATGACAAAATAGTCTCTGGCAATGTTGACTGTGGCTAAGTATTACTTTTTATAATATGAAGTGGAAGCATAAAATAATTCCTTAGAGGCTGCTGTCTATTTCTTCATGGGTCTTTCCTTGCTTTGCATGCAGCCATAAGTTTATCACTATTACTTGGCCCACAAATGAATTGCAAGCATTTAGAGAAACATATTTTAAATAGGAAAAGAATATAGTCAAATTTATTTTGCAACAAGCATCCATCCCCTCAGAAGAATGTAGTGGTTTCTACACTTACATGTAAGAAAAGGAGCTGTAATTGTGGCCTGTCAGCTTTGGCACCTTGTCTTTAAATATTTGTTCTTATCAAATGCTTGTCATGCTATGATATCTAAAGAGGGCAAATGCCTAGACAAAATCTTTCATCTTCCAACAAATGCAGGGAAGCCAGTCAAATGTCACCCTGGCTTTAATGTTGTGTCTTTATTACATATTTCTATTATTTCTAGTGCATCCAACAACACATTAAGCAGAATTCACAAGTTCTTAGCTACCAGTAGTAGTCTTACCTAAGGCATTGAACTACTGCAGTTAATCTGGGATTTTTCTACTCCTAACAGAAATTTTAAAATACTTCTATTCAAACATATTTTGATCTACCCCATGTTTCTGGCATATTCCTCTTAAATTTAATTAGCCTTTTATATAATTTGCAAACACCAAAGTCTCAGTATTATGCCATTTCCTGTTACAGACATCAATAAACTATGGGGGAAAAAAAGAAGCATTAGGAAAGATCAGTTAGGTCATACTGACCTAATCTTTTACGTGTGATTTCATACTTTATTACAGCCTAAACTGTAGTTTCAGTACTGTTTCTTGATTATGTGTTATAAATTAGAAGTGGGAGACGTAGATTTTACCACAGATTTTTATAGTGCTTACTGAAGACAAAAGCATCTGTTGGAAAGGCCATCAGAGGAAAACTGCAGGGAGAATGAAGGATAGGTTAAGTTGTAAATGTTGTCAATTCCAAATATTTTTTCATCCAAACCTACAGATAGCTACAAAACTTGCTTACGCAGACTTGCACAGAAGGGACTCTTAGGACATCTGTATACTATAAAAAGGCAAAAGCAGATATCTGTATGTTACTTAAGAAGTGGTATCACTTTGCCCAAGATATGCATCAGAATAAACAAGGAGAGGAGATACTCCTCAATACTAAAGATAATAAAATAAAGCAGAATGTGGATGCTTCATGCTTAATTTATGTTGGCTGGTATCTTCATTCTGACATTTGGGGTATCTAGTTCATTGATCCAGGCTTACTACTCCTTATGAGGAGAGGGAAAGACATCTGGTGGGGTCAAAAAAAGGGATCTGGACCCAGAAATTCAGAAACTCAGTCTACTGGCGTAGAAGAAGTTTCTGTGAATAAAGCACCCCAGTCACAACGGAGAAGATAATACAGCAATGTAACTGACAGATCAGAGAAACAGATGAAAACAGAAGAAATCTGTGAATAAACCTGTTACCTTGATACTGTTCCATGATCCTGACCCTGAATGTAGTTCTTCCACAATGGCGAGAAGTTAAGCTGAGAAGCTAAGCTGAGTTACTAGAGGAGCCAAACCCAAGTCCCAGCCTGATGATACTCTTTTAGTAATCACTTTAAAAGTGTGCTTAAATCTTTCTCTACCTGGAAGATCAAGTTAATAATTCTTAATGTACTTTCATCGATGTCACTGGGACTGAAACAACGTGCTTAGGTATTTAAATCCCTTGTTTAAACAAAGATTAAGAAACTAACACTATTGAGTTATGACTATAATAACAAAGATATCTAATCATTTCTCAGAGATAAGAATGCCTTTCTGCCTAGATAACTCAAAGATAAAGAAATAAGTTGTCATTAAACTTATGTTTTCTTTTTGTCCACTCTTCTTAAACCAAAGTTTCTTCTGTATTAGGAGCAATCATGAGAAAGATATTTAAAAAAAAAAACAAAAAAAAACACAAAACAAAAAAACAAATGACAAACCCCCAAACTTCCTTTTTTTTAAAAAAATATTGGTGGATAGGCTTCTCTTTCTTAATTTAATGTCAGTTTAGATTTCAAAAGGGAAATTTCACGACTACTAGGGAATTCTAGTGATTGCTCTGCATCTTGTTTTCTTGTTTAGTTTTCTGGGTTTTTTTGCTTGACATTTCTATATGTCTGATTTTCCCATATACAAAGTAGATATTGTAAATCCTTGTTGTTGTGAAGTGTATCAAAAGCTGTACAGAAACAACCTATCCATTTCCTGTGTATTACGCCAGGATTTCTTCTTCTTTCTAGTATTACCCTTACATATAGTATCACTACCGCATGGATCATTTGATTGCTGCTTCAGATGTGAAGTAAATGTTCCGAGGTGTTAGTTTGTTCGGGAAAAACTGTGACGTCAGTTGTTTCAGGCAATCAAGTCGATTAATTGGACTGGAAATTTCAATTCATGTTTCCTTGGAACTATGTTAGAAAAAAATATATCAAAATATACTGATCTGATTTAGGGCTTTGACATGGAAGGCATTTGTGTGCATGAAATAGGTTTGCTCCATTTTGAAGGCAAGCCCTAAGGAAACTTATGCTGCCCTCTAGATTAAAATCATCTTAACTTTATTCAGATAAATCTATTTTCTGGTTTTGATTCAGACAAATGACTGATAATCTGACTAGTTAATGGATTAAACTAAATAGGAAGAAGGCATTTTTATTCTGAAATGAAGTGTAGCCATTTAGTTGTATTCAAGGACAGCTATTACACTTAAAACTCACACCCTATTTTACCTAAATTAATGATCTAGTTAAGAAAACTGTCAGGAAATGAAGCAAAATACTTTTGGTATTATGAGCTATTTGAAAAGAGTTTAAAATGGGTACATTCAAGTTCATTTGCATTTTAAATGAAGGGTTTTGTTGATTCTTATGTTTGCTGGATGGGTTTCCCCAGGCCTAGTTACTAATGGACACAGTGCCAAAAAACAGTAAAACCAGCAGAAGCCCCTGAAGTACCAATGAGCTTTTAATGCTCATTCCTGATGGCACTGATTGTCACAAAGGGGAAATGAATAAAACTAGTGTATAGTCAAGGGGAACCACATCTAATACTTTCTAATGTTATTTCTGCCTCTACTCATAAGCTTCCTCTCTGACCCTTAACAAACTCACACCAATTCTGGTGTAACAGCTTTTCTCTGTATAGCGCTTACCATCTGGGACAGCCTTGCTATATTTCTCTGCCTCATTAACTCACTCTCTTTTTTAAAAATCTCATGGAAAAAAGGTTAATTTCCTCTCTCTCGTCCATTTTCTCGTCTCTTAAATGAAAGGTGCTGCATACAATGAAAATGTACTCTATTAGTAGGCAACGTGTGATAAAGAAGTGCAATGCAAGATAATACCAAGAGCTCCCAAATAATTTTCTCTGCTTATTTCACTTTGACAATATTCCTAATAGGAATTTCAATGGAAACACTCATCTGCTTCCTTAAGTTCCAGGTGGTAGCTAAGGTTTAAATGTAGTAGAGGATTCATATGTTTTCCTTGGGGCAATAAGGGAGAAGAGGAGGGCAAGGTGGTATCATTAAACATTAGAATTTTATCTCTCTCTCTTTACGTGCATTTTAGAATTCTTTCTATATATTAGAATTTCATTTAATTTTAATTAGGATTTAAAGAAGCCTCTTGTGATAGAAATAAAAATGGTTTTTACTCTATCTGGCAAAAGGCTAAATTCTGTAGGACTTAACTCTTGGATTTGTTCAGCTGTTATATCTCTAGACCTGAGAATAAACTCAGCCCCCAAATTAGACAGAAAGCTGAGAGTTTTTTTTTGATTTAGGCCTGTCTCTTTTATATCTTTTTTTGATCATCTTTCTTTTACAGGGAATTGAAAGCGAGCAAGAAATTTAAGTAATTTCTAGTGAAGTGTATTGACAGGGTTACGTCTGCTTCTAACAACAATTTACAGGGTGATTAGCAGCTGTATGCTAATTATTCAGGAAGCCCTTGATTTCCTGAAAACACTAATTCTCAGTTCAGATTGTATGGTGTCTTTGTCTCATCTCTGGTAAGGAACTTTTCTGCGTATATTCTGCTCACAGCTAATATTACAGAAAAGCTTTTCCAGAAAATTCACCAAATATGTCCTGTTGAATAGTATCCTTTAAGTATCAGTCAGGTATAAGTAACTCTATCCTTTGCTAATGATTTTTGTTTCAAAATTAAATTACTTTTCATAGTATATTATACAAACCTGTATAATAGTCTATTTTTTAAGGAAAATGTTATGAATTGGTGCTTGTGGATATGCTCCACTCAGACACTGAGTTCTGCTCAGAAAGGATTGCATTATGGAAAGCAGTCTGCAAACAAAGGTGATTAGTTAATTCTGCAGCAGTCCAGAGACTTGTAGCATTTCAAGTTTAGGAGCACCAGGGGATTTATTGGGTTAGTTACACAAATATTTAACCTGGACAGTCCCAGAGGTGTCGTAAAAGAGGGCATCATCCTTGCTGCCTTTGGATTGCAATTCTTATTCTAGTTCTGAATGCAAATGTCCTGCTGAGGTTGGAGGGAGTTACGTAAAGGCAAAAGAGACCCCTTCTCTGTGACTAGGTATAAGACTGAAAGGCGCACTGAACAGGCAATATAAGGCTTTATTCTCTCATTTTGAAAGCTTTGGTATTTGCACTAAGAAAAGAAGATTGAAATGCCTCCAGTTTGTCACCAGTCATTACAGTGCATGAAATCATGTAGTCGCAAGAAACAGCAAATATATTAGTGTGAAGTTTGTTTACATGAATTTCATACTGAATAATGCACTCCCCCTTAGCGATGAAGTGGATCTGTCAGAAAAGAAGTGGAGACAAATAAAAGGTTGTGTTTATTGTACTATTTGTTGGAAATGCATACCCATAGATACAGTAATAATATTTGGGTTTAGGTACCCACTGGTCAGATTGTAATTTTTCCTTATTAGTAACCAGGAAGTGTCAGGATCAGCACTAGATCTTTGTTCTTCATGTGTGGATTTTTTTCTTTATTTTAGAATATACAACTCCTGGATGTTACTAGTGGTACTTACTAGGCTTCTCTGAACACGGGAATGTGAAAGCTAATGTCAGTGAAGATGGCCATGCCTTTTTCTGTCTTCAGCAAAGTCCAACAGGTCTTTTTTCCCAGTGCCTGTTTGCCCATGCAAACAAAAGGAGAATATATTTAATTTAATATGCTGGCATTTAAAATGCTGATAGATAGAACTAAGACTTTTGAAGAACTGCCTTTGGAGCTGTTTGTTGATGACTTTGAGCTCTCCTCCCGCTCTACAGAGGTCATTTTGGACCAATTTTCAGGGTTCTGTTAATAATTACAGTTTCATACTTAGCCTCAGAGAAACAGAAGTTGGGAAGAGCTGGAAAGGACCAGCTCTGTAAACCTTATATATTGCTGAATATGACCACTGAAGAGCATTGTCATCTACAACAGATTAGATAATCTTAGCAAACAACATGTTACAGGGTGTTAATTGACATAATAAAGAACAGAACAGATCCATCAAGCTGTGCTTGTGGGTAAATAGGAGATAATTAAATTACAATAAGGTACAAGGCCTGTAAAACAATGTGTTCTTTTTATGCTTGTTGTAGTTGGTTCTCTTAGAGTCATTGTCTTAAGCAAAGATAATTGCTTATATACATGATGCTCTAAAAGACAATAAAATTAAAGTGGTCATGTAAGATACTAGTTACTAACTCATGCCTATGTACCTGAAAAAGACACTGGTCTCCCAGCTGTACTTGAGTTGGGTTGGCCAGGTAGACCAAAAAATTAGTGCTAGACTATTTAAAATACCATTTTAGTAGTAGACAACATCAAGTAGGTAACAATATTTACTCCAGATCTTGTTAAGATATCTTCTGAATGAATCAGAAGTTATTGTTCATCTGATACTTATCAAATTATGATGGGCAATCACACCCCTTATCTTCAGAAACAGAAAGTAAAAGTAAAAAGTAATACCATTTAAATCAGCCTAAGCACATTTGAAAGAAGTTTTATTTAATGAGATGGAGAAAAAATATCTTAGGGAATTAATGATCTCAAAGGAAATCCAGGTCAAACTGATATTTGCAGCCCTGTGTATATGAAACATTTTCAGAAATAATGCCAACAGGGGCTTTGTGGTCTTGTAAGAGATCATAATTAAATAATTAATGAAGAGAAGAAATGTTTGAATTATCAATAAATGGGAAGAATCGCTGCAGTGGGTGAGAAGCAAAATGAACCTTCCCAATATTAGCTTCCTGTAGAGGTAACTGGAGGGATGCTGTGATATGCCCGCCAAGGGAAATTTTTCTTCAAGACATGAGTTTCTTAGCCTTCAACTGACCCTCCGACCTGGCAGATATCAGGGAGGCGGTCTTCAAAAGGTTTAAGTATTAAACTTTTCAGCTTTTATAGCTAGTTAAAGGTAGCCTGTGAAATTGGAAATCCAACAACTCCTGCTGTCTTTTTGTTTGTTTGTGGTATTTAGGGAATTGGTCTTTCTTCTTACACATTTACTGATGGGTGAGGAGCAGCTGAAATATCATTATTATTGCCTAATGTTTCACAGAATCACAAACAATTCTGATTCAGACAGGACCTCAGGAGGTCTCTAGTCCCACCTCCTGCTCACAGCAGGGCCAGCTCTGAAATCAGGTGCGGCTGCTCAGGGCTTTGTCCTGTTGGGACTTGAAAACTCCCGATAATGGAGACTGCACAGCCTCTCTGGGCAGCTTGTCTCGCTCCTGGGCTGTTCTCAGACTCAGGAAATTTTTCCTCATATCCAGCCTGAACATCTCCTGTTTCAGTTTATGCCTATTTTATCTTACCCTCCCACCATGTGGTGTTGTGGAGAACCTGAGTCTGTCTCCCTGATAACCTCCCTACAGGCACTGAGGGGCTACTGTTAGGGGTCCCCAAAGCTCACTTGTATCCAGGTTGAACCAGTCACATTCCTTCTGTGTCTCCTAACAGGGCAAGTGCTCCCATCGAGCTGAACTTGCTTCAGTTTGCTGAGTTCTTTCTTGTGTAGGAGGTCCCAAAACTGGGCACGGTATTTCAGATATGGTCTAATTACTGCTGAGTAGAGGGAGATAATCGCTCCCTGTACCAGTTGACCATGCTCCTGTTCACACAACCCAAGGAGCTTGGCCAGCTTTGATGTATAGGCATGCTCCCAGCCTGTCTGTCCACAGCCTGTGCCATTGCAGGCCCTCGTCTGTCCCAGGAGCAGCACTTGGCACTTTTCCTTGATAAATTTCAGAAGGTTCCTGTTTCACCATTCTTCCAGCCTGTTCAGATGCCTCTGGATGGGACCCTACTCTCAAGAGTATCAATGGGCTTCCACCTAATTTGGTGTCATCTGTACGCTTGAGAAGCATGCACTCCATTACTTCCTACAGGTCATTGATAAAGGTGTTAACTAGGAGACAACTCAGTACAGGCCCTGGCAGTTGTCCATTTATTACTGACATGCCAGTAGAGCATGACCTATTAACCTTGACCTTCTGGGTCTGACCATCCAAACATTTTTTTACCTGTTGTATGCTCATCCAGACCATAATGTCCTAACTTGGATGGGTGAGTATTGTGGGAGATGATAGTGTTGAAAACCTTGCTAAAGTTGAAGTAAATGATACCTACTGCTCTCCCCCATCCCAGTTCTCTGATTAGAGGAATATAATTTACACGGTGCAGTTACTTATTTTTAAATTCAATTTTCCCTCAAATGTATCCAACAGTTTCAAGTACTTTGTTTCCATTGCATTCCCACCTGCAAATTGAAGAAGGCTTACTAAGAAACTCTTAAGTACTTAATTAAATATATACCCAGCTCAGCTTTTTTTATGAAATGGCAGGGTCTAGGAGTGAAATGCATATTGGGGAATTTCAGGTGAGGGGGGAATGCAATGTATTTCTTCCTGGTGTTGCTCTTTCTGCTTCTCTAATGTTTGTTTTTTGTTTTTTGTTTTTTTTTCCACAGCAAAAATAATAACATATTTCTAACTGTTTTGTAATTTTACTCCTACTTACCTTCTGCTTAGCAGTAAAAAGAGGAACAATTACATAATTTAAAAAACAGAAAAGCTAAAGAAAAACTTAATTTGGGGATTTTGACTGAGCTCCTTCAAAATTTTTACCTAAAACCTCTGGAAAGCTAACATTCTCTAGAACATAATATACTTTTCTCTATGATATGTAATTTCCCAAATCACTGTATGCAGAATATATTTCATGGTCATAAATAGGATGCTTTTATTAATCTCTGTTAAAATTCCAGCAACGATGATACTTAAAATGTTTCCTTATCCACATGTGTGATACCTTTCCTTCATTTATAGTGATTTTTTTAGAATTTAGTTATGCTATGAGATCCAGGAACTTTTCAGGGTTGGTGCTTAGAATGGTGGGCTCTTCCACTCCCTTAGGTATTAACTTTAGCATTCATTTGAGAGATGGTTGAGTTAGGAAAATAAATCCCCACCCAAACAATGAAGAAATGTTGGTTCCTTATTAGATAGTGAAGTCATAAGGGGATGAACATGCCTCTTCTTAAGAGCATTTCTGTCTCGTCCTATGAATTATGTTTAGAAAAGTGTAAAGCACTGTGATTTCTATATATGACTGTGTATGTATGGTCAGACTTTCAATGGCATTTAAAACTCAGAGAAAGATCTACTCAGGTTTTCAGCAACAGTGTAAAGTTGTTGGATGTCAACCTATTGTGAATGAGAGGCACCTCATCTGTAGAGATATTTTTACCTCCACCTTTTAAATACCTGAATACCTTTGAAAATATGACTCCTACGTTTTAATCTCTTTAGTAAGATAAATTTGGCTTAGAGCTAGGGTAACAAAGTGAAATTTTATGGCCTGTAATATTCAGAGGTCGGGATCATTCTGGCTTCAAAAATCCATCAGTCCCTGAATGAGGAAGCTGAAGTAACTCACGGTCTCTGGTTTCAGGCTTTCGTCTTTATTCACACATTTTCTCTGTGTCCCTCATGCTAGGACATGTTTCTCTTTTTTTGAATATATAAATCACAGGACAAGAGCCATCAGAGATGGTAAAGATCTACTTAATCATTTACCCACTCCCTGCCAAATAGAATACAGTTCAAAAATAGATGATATTTCAGATATTAATCTGATAGGTGAATAATACCACACTTACTCTTAGCCCAAGGGCCTATATCTTTTAGTAAGTAATTTCTGGCTTCTAACACAATCTATTTTAATCATCAATATTATTCTTGCCCTGGAGGGATGCCCTCCAAACCTCCTTCAGCTTGGCAGTCTTGGCCATAACAATTCCCATTCCATTAAACCAGCCCATTTAAATGGAGAAGTTACCTCAGTTCAGTTCTGGAGGATTATTACAGCAGTCACATCCACAGAGATTTATAAAGTCACTTGTTTTTTATCTCCAGTGCCTCCTGGACTTTTAGCTCCTCAATTAATAATCTTTTCATTATAGAGGTTACACTTGAATAAAAAACAAAGGTGCCATTCTCCCACAAATAACTAGTTCACACTGTCCTGTTATATTTAGGTGCTACATTCTGAGACTAGACAAATTTTTTGGAGCAGTGTATCCTCATGCACCATCAATGGGAAAGGGGATGAAAAGCAGTAACCACAGAAAAAGCCTTGTAAAAAAATTGTTCACTGAAAAAGTGTAACCCAAATCTTCCATATTAGAAAGTAGAAGTCCAAAAAGGCTGGATAAACCCAGAAACAACTCAATGACCCCACAAGTGAGTTTCTAAGAAATTACAGACTAAGACATAGTATGCATAATGAACCTGTTAAATTTTTGCAGATTGGAAAGCTTTTACTGGCCCTGTTACTACAAAAGGACAGTGGTAGAAAAGGTTTTTCATCTAAGCATCAAAAGGAGATACTCATGTAGAGGTCTTCCCCCTCTGGCAAGAACTCAGGGAATAGGATTAGTGAGAAAAAAGTTCATTTGATATTAGGAAGATCATGACCCACCAATATGGTGTCCAAGAAATACAGCTATTATGCATATATACATATACACTGCACACACGCACATACTCACATATCTATCTCTCTCTCAATATATATGTCTCTCTGTGTGTATATATATATATATAGGTACATATATATATAAAAAAAACCTTATTGTATAATTGGAAAGTTTGTGAATATTCATTATCAACAGGCAGGTCAAGGAGGTTAAATTAGCCTGAACAGACTTATTCCATCTCAGCTGACCTTTGCGGGGGCACCCAGACTCAGCACTGGATACTTGGGGCACAGGTAGTCACGTCTATCTCAGTTGAATGGTTCTTCTGCACTTAGCAGATAGACTCCCCAGGGCTGTCCCCCAGAAACCAGACAGCGCTTTCTGGGTCTGTGCATCCAGGGCAGATCAGCCAGGAAAACTGCTCCACAGCCAGGGTTCTGGTTCTTGAGGGTCTACCCTTCACTTTTGCAATACAACAGAGGGAAACCCCCAGGAGCCCAGACAGAGGCTTCGATTGTACCACTGCAGGCTCAGGAAGCACTTCTAACCATTTTTATTCACAACCTTTTCATCTTGGAATGCTCTTTTCCAGCTAGAATTTGAAACAATATGAACCTATGGCTTTTTCTGGTCAAGCTGTATAGCTATTCAATATAATTCATTTTTAAATGTATACTTAGGATCCTTGGAAATTCCATGACCGTCTTAAAATGTGTATTTTCCTTTGAAATGAAATCTTAAAGAAAAGCATCGAATGAAATTAATGGAACAGAAATGATTGTGTTACTCAGGGACACGCAGCTTGTCTGTCTTCAAGAAAAAAGGCAGTACAGGGAGGCGGGCAAGTCTTAGGCAACCATGCCTCACAATAAATGTTTAATGCTCAGAGGAGCCCCAGGATATACTGCAGGACAGGACAGAAAGAGATAAGTTTTATAGTCTTACATAGAAACTAATTTTACATATGTTCTTTTGCAAATATGAGGACATTGATAACAGTATTGCTGTTTTGCAGAAAACTAATAATGACACTGAACAAATGTCAGACTTCACTGGTTCTCCTGTTAATGGTCTCAAATATACTAAAAAATACACAATACTCCAGTCCATAGGAAAAGAAGCATCAAAAAAGAGCTTCTCTGCACAGCAGACAGCTTCTTCTCCACTGATCCAGTACAGAAAATGGAATATTTTAATGATTTTTTTTTCTCTTATGTGATTAGCTTTTGTGTTAACTTTCAGCATCACTGATTGTAAACATCATGTCTCATTCTCACAGTTCTTACTGATTTATGCTGTAAAATGCTTGGACAGAAAGCAATAAATCATGGATTCTGTCATACTGAAGAATAAATGAACCTATTTTACTGTACAACCCAGAACCGTAAGGATTAACTTGTCCCATTCACTTAACCCAAAATAACATTCTGACCCTTCCCAAGTAAACAGAATTTAAAAAAAAGCTCCAGTTATCTAACACAAAGAGAAATAAAGCATCAAGAAAATATTATTTTTTTTTAAATAGAATTTATACGGTTCACATCTGGCTCAGTTCCTATCCACTTGTATATTACCCAAATCAAGCCTCTTATTGGTAACTCTCAGTCAAATTTCACAGTCTCTCACTCATGCCAATTTAATTTATTTAAGACTGGAGGGAACTGACCAACACCGATGGGCTGCAGTTTTGTTTTAAATAACTGAATTCAGCCACGCTGCACAATAGCAGCCGTACCTCTCTCCTCACAAAGCCATTACAGACTAATTCTTAATTTTAGTTGCATTGACGACATTAAATTTTCTTTCAAAGTCATTTCAAGGGTCAGTGATCTACTGTTTCTATTCACCAAAAACATTTGAGATTTCAACTTAGATGGAGATAATATAATTAACAGATATATTAATGAGGTATCTTTTAACTTGTAGTGGGCTTCAGTGGTTTCATGGAGAAGAAAACAAATAGGGCCAAACTGCTGCAGCTTTTGGCATGCAGATATTTTCTTATGAATTTCAGTTCACTCTGTCATAAGGAATAGCTCAGGGCTTTGGGAGAAAGGACACACACTTTAGGTGCCCCACCTTCTAAAGAAATATTTGAAACCAATGGTGGTTTTAAATGCTTATATTTTTTTTGAAATGAGGCCATGTAGATAAGAACCTCTCAGCAAATAATAAATGGAGCAACAAAGAAGGAAACTATTGCCAAATCACTGTAAGAAGGAAATAGCGGAGCTGAAGAAGATAAATCTTTTTAAAATCCTCCTTGTGAGTTACATTTACTTGTTTTTTCAGAGGAGAGTTCTGAGCACCCTAATAAACAAAAGCAAAGCAGAGAGACTAGGTTTGTCTTTTCCTTTCTTAGAGACTATTAAAAAAAAATAAGGCGAGCAAGCAGCCAGGAATGTGTGTTTATTTAACCTAAAATGCATTTCCCTAAGGGTGGCATCTGACCCCTTGTGTTATTGCTGGGGATAGAAGGAAGCCCGGAAATGCCATGTCCCCTGGCGTAAAGAGGAGGAAACACTCACTATGCTGAATGTGGTTTGCTGTTGACAGAGAAACTCTTCTGTTGTGACAGAAATAGATCTGTAGACTTTCAGAGCTGAAACTAATACAGTGGTTCCTCTCGGCTAAAAGCAATCCTGATAGGCTTCTCACAGATTTGCCTTCATCTTTACGATGAAGGTGACCCCTACACAAGCAGAGACCAGCAATCTGATCTGAAGAAATAGAAAAATAAAATGAAAATGTGCTGAAATGGATATAGGAACAATGAAATCTAAAAGTTTATCCTAGTGGATCCACCGGCTTTTATCAGTCAATATTATCACCCAATTTTTGTAAAGTCTGTTGAAATTCTGGGGTGGAACAGGCCATATTACTCCTTGTTAAGCGAAATGGAAACATAGCATATGCATACATGGTATGTGTGCACGCATAGTTGTGTACACATATACTATTCAATATGGAAATGTGCGTCCAGACATAGAAAGCAAAATGACAGATTGTAAACAGTTGATTGAAAGTCTATTAAAATAAATGACTCTGGAAATTTCTCTAGTTGCCAGCATGAAATACCCACCTTCTCCTATTTTTTTTTTTTGGATCCTATTTGTATCTTTTAATCAGGAAAAATGTAGTCAATTGTACAGAGGGAATATAACATCCTCAAAATAATACATTGAGTGCTGAATACCCACTGAAATCTCCAGGCGATGCTGATGATCATCTTAACATATAGAGAATAATTTGTATTCTGATCCTACAGACTGTTGTACTAGTATGGACTCCTGACAAGTTGGATCTGTTGCTAAGAAAAGGCCTCAAGGAGTAACACAAGTCCAATTATACTTAATGAATCAATTACGCTTCTTGATCACTTTAGCCAATGTTCTCTTTCTTGGAGGTTTAAATTGTGCTTCTCCTACTTTGATCTTAGACACGGAATAACCTCTTCTTCCACCTGAAGTTGGAAAAGCTTATTTAAATGCACAGCTTTTTTATTTTTTATTTTTTTGGGGGTTTATACTAGAAGCAACCCTTTCAAATCTATGCACTTTTAATGTTTATTTTATTGGGAACAAGGAGTTTCTGACCCACATCCAAAAATTTAACAATTGAGAAAAAAAATAAAATCAGCAGCCTCAGGAGAAAATTACTTTTGTGTTACACAATAGTCATTGCTTCATGTGTTGTTATTCTAGAAAGTGTTTTCTAATTATAAAAGGTAGGGGGAAAACATAGATAATAATAGTCATGAAGCCTTGTCCTGTCAAAAGCAATTTTGTATTTCTTGATATATGGTTCCTGTGTATAGAGAAGCGTACTTTGTTTTAAAGTCAAAATTGGTGTGATTTAAGTTAGATGAATGAAAAATTCCATGAAACAAATTTAGTTTTCCCTAGGCTAACTATTCTGTGATCTAGGATGTACATTATTTCTTTATTAGAAAAGGAATGATTTTTTTAATTATTTCTTTTAGTGTAAAATATAATTCTGTCATCCTGTTGGGGAGGAACACTATGTTTAGGTACTTTTGGTCTATTATTTTGTTGTTGCTGGCTGATTATGACAGGATGAGCTGTGTATGGACACTGGGATGGGAATACTTTGTTGGATTTAATTAATTTCTGTTTCTTTAACTGCTTGTGACAGAACACAGCCATCTAGTTCTTGCTTCTATAGATGGCTTGCAAACAATAAGCTCGAGTAAAATCCTGTATATTTTGCCATTGCAGGAAGACCCTCAGCCCTGCGGTCATCAGCGAAGCCCCACTGCGTGTGTAGAGCTGTGTGTCTGGCAAGGTAACCGGCTGAAGAGGGAGCTGCATGAAGTAGTAGGAAGAAACACTAATTTCATTGGTGTATGTTAAAGCCTGGTCCTCCTGGGGCATAAGAATTTCAAGCTAAAGCAACACCTGGGCTTCTCCAAACTAAGCTGTCTCATGAACCTACACATGTGCGTACGTTGCTTTCAAAAGCCCAAGAGGAGCCAGATGTTTGGTTTGACTGTGTTTTTTTATTCCTTTTTATTTTACTGTAGCTATAAGAGGAGAGAGTACGGTCTCCTTTTCTTCCGGCAGTTAGAGCACTTGCCTTGAAACTGTAGCATCAGTTCCCTCCTCCCTCTGTTGGAATCAAATCTCACATTTTTTTCTAACCCAGAGAATAGTGTAATCACCTGGTGGTGGGCTGTTCTGAGGAAGGAACATGCTAAAAATAAATCTAAGCTCTTCCATTTGATCCCAGAACCCTATTTCCCAACTACCCACGTTCCCTAAACGTTCATTTTCTCCTGAGAGAATGCTTTTTGTGTTTTTCCTTTTTGCTGTGAACCATCTCGTGCTCTCCAAAACAAAACCCAGCTGCCCATCTGAATATTGTTTGTTCCGGTGCCCACTCCCAGCAGGTGGGAAAGGCAAGACTGTATCTAATAAAATGCGCACACCCTCTGCTGCAGTCCTTCAGTGCAATCACAGCAAGCTTTGTACACTCAATATCTTCTGCTCATGCTCTACATTCCTGTAATTTCACACTATTAAAAGTGCTACTGTAGTAAAGCGCAACATTTCCCTCACTCATTTCAGACACGTAGAACTGAATCCCTCATCCTGCACCTTGTATACATGCTTCCGCACTCTCACACAGGCACATGCACTCACATACACAAGTTTTTTGGAGCTGCAAGAACATATCACGGGAAACCGAGGAGCCCCAAAGCGAAGTACGATGTAGCATTTAATTAGCTGGTCTTTTCTAAAGGCTGACAATCATGAACAGTGTGAACATAAACCATTTATAACCGCTTGGTCTGGCTAGTAGGGACGCTGACTGTAGAAGGCATACTTAGGGTTGGATGCGTAACCTCATTTCCTCCTCACAAAATGACTTCGCTCCGAAAGCAGATGATTGTGAACTAATAGGAATGTCTCCTGGGAAGACAAAATTAAGAGATACAGATGTGATGGCTGAACAGAATCCTTTCCTTGCCTGGCACCGCTGAGTGATGGTCAAAAAAACCTTGAGGAATCTGAAAGAAAAACAAAAATCTGCGAATACATAAATCATTAAACTCTTTCAGCCACAGAGCTGGAGAAATGCATAGTTTGTCATGGGACTTAGGATGAAATAGGCACTGTTAAAACTGAGGTGTTAGAAGTGGCCCCAGAAGCAATATGTGATGGTCACGGGACTGATGCTGAAAAAGTTATGAACTGTGCCATTGTCAGGGGGCAGAAGGGTGAGTCTGGGCTTTCAACTTCAGCCTTTAAAGTGGTGTTTAGCAGACTTATGGGTCTAATTCCTCTGTTACTCCATCCTTTTGTAGTTTTCCTGAAGTAACTCTAATGTTTCTGCTGTAAAAATCCTGTCTGCAGTTGTCATACATCCCTATGTTCTTTATTTTGTTCTTGATTGTTGATAACTCCTGATCAACTCCTTATATGAGTTGTCAGTTCAGTAGAGCTTTACAATATATTTTTTCTCCTTCTTTTTTTTTTTTTTTTTTTTTTTTTTGTACATCAGGTAACAGGTTTATTACTTATTGTCAGCACAGCTAAGCGAAACAGTGATCTTTAGAATATACTGCCTGGTAGGTCTAATCTCGGACAGTGCAGTTCCAGAAGAGTTTTTTTCTGTATGTGTATTTTGGGATTTTTTGAGTCAGTTTTTCTCTTCCTTATTAACTTAAGGAATGGTCACTTTGTTGTCAATATGGTGCAATAACAATAAAACACTGAATAGCACCAGAGACACATCTACTCAACTGTACTTAGCCCCATAATTAAGGCACATCATCTAAAATTATGTGCTCCTTTTCCCTGAAGTTTTAAAAACATCTGAATTTGAGGAATCATGAAAATGAATACTTTTTCATTCTAAATTCCCATAGAAAGTGTAGATAGAACTTTCCAAGCACTTATTTTGGTGTATAAGGTCTCCAAGGTTCCCATAGTGACTTCAGTAGGAGAAATAATAAAAAAAAACCCATACATGTGGAAGCAAAAACCTATGTGACTCAGTCCTTCTCACACAAAACTGGAAGCACGGAGAGGATTCTTTGAGAAATGAACTGATCTCAGTAGTGCTTTAACACTTCAGTTCAATACTTCATTAACACTTTCCCCTTTTAAAGTTATTAATCTCTTCACTTTACATATGTTCTGTTAATACTTTGTTCTCATTGTGTAGGTCTGCTTTGGTCTTCTGCATTTTAGGAGTCTTTTCTGGTTTTAGGAGTCACAGCAAGTGTTCCGTATCTGTGTGACAGTTTAACCAAACTCTAAAGTCTGACACAAGTCTGCATATTTTCTGGCAAAACTTAAGGACTGGAGTCCTGAGCATGAGTGGCTTGATAAGATTAGGTATAGGCAGGTGAGTTACATCTCAGCAGAGACACATGGCAGACCATCATTTGCATTTTTTCCTTACTTTCCATTTGAAGTGGCAGAGTTCCTTTCCAGCGTATGAAATAGAGAGAAGTTGCTTCAGCTTCTGTTCCCATTCTTCTTCTCACAAGGTAAGAGACTGAGTTAAGTCTTCCCACAGCCGTTTCTGTCCCAGCTGCTCCCAGGGCTTCCTTTGAACATGGAGTCAGCATTGGAAAAAAAATGAAAATGCGAAAAAACATCTGTTTAAGCTGACAAAATCTGTTCCAGGCAATGATATAGCAGGCACATTATTTTCTGAGAGCTTTTTAAAAAAAAAGTTATTTACTTTTTTTTTTTTTTAATATGCTTGGTTTTCCCTTCTTGCAGGAAATGCAGAAGAATTTCTATCTTTATATTGCAGTGGTAAAAAGTGAGTTAATGCTTGAATGCTCTCTATTATCTGAATAAAACCTAACATGTGGACAGAAATCTGATCCCAGAGCTCAGGCTCCCTTCCTTTATCTCCTATAGTCTGAGCCAACATAGCTGGCAATGCTTCTGAAGGGAATCATGAGCCACCGAAGTAGACTAGACAGCAGACAGCAGTTAACACAGGCTGTGGTACTTGCAAGGACCTCACTGAAGAAATTCAGCCTTTTAATTCATTAAATGTTTGCTATAGGTCTCTGCAAACATTATCAGGAGGCATGTGCCAGCTCTTTTCTCATATTGATTCCTCATTTTTGTTTTCATTTGTAGTAATAGAATTCTTTTAATTGAACAAAAACCTGTGCAATTCCTATCTGCTTGCTTTTCTTGCAGACAAACTCACTAGAAAGGAAGTCAGCATAGAGAAGGCAGGTGAATTTAGCTGATTGCGTAGTTACCTATAGGAGATTGAGAAGAGTGTGATTTAAAGAAAATGGTGAGTTTTGGAAGGAGTACTGTACTCTTGTCTACAAATATTCTTGCTTAAGAGTGATTCTCTTATAGATTTTACAGCAAACAAGTATATGTTTGAATATTTAATATACAGACCTCAACATGTTTTAGTATTAGGCTTACAGTTTAAATTATTAAAAAAGAAAGAGGGAAACAGAACATAAGTATTTTTCATTGCTGCATTCAGACCATTTCTGGACATGAAGCATGACTTTTTTTTACAGACTGCGGCCAAAGTTTAAGCAAAAAAAAATTTTCTTCTCCCAGTAGCCATTATCAGTTTAGTGTAGGAGGATATAAAGCCCTTGCTATGTAGACCTCTTTGCTCTGTTTGTTCTGCGTATAAACAATTCCTAAACCTCTAACTCCAAGGTCTATGTGTTTTTAAAACCTCTTCTATAATTTACAAACAGAGAATGGTGTACTCGTTCTTAGAAATGAGTGTCTAGAGGGTCACTTTTTGTGTTCTGAACAACAAGATTTTACCAAGTAATTTGCTTTGTTGCACTCATATTACTAGGAGTATCATACAATAGTTTGGGTTGGAAGGGACCTTTAAAGGTCATCTAGTCCAACCCCCCTGCAATGAGCAGGGACATCTTCAACTACATCCGGTTGCTCAGACCCCCGTCCAGCCTGACCTCAAATGTTTCCAGGGGTGGAACATCTACCACCTCTGCTCTCTAGGCAACCTGTTCCAGTGCTTCACCACCTTCATTGTAAAAAATTTCTTCCTTATATCTAGCCTAAATCTACCCGCTTTTAGTTTAAAACGATTACCCCTTGTCTTATCACAACAGGCCCTGTTTTTCCAGCTTCTCTTCCTATCTTTACTAACTGTACACCGCTATTAACCATGCATGGACAAATTTACTTACTGTATGAAATCAGTGTCACTTCATAACTTTGTCTCTAAGCATGCTTAATGGATTTCTGTTGCGGTTGTTATGAAAAGCTGATGACAGTTTAGCTTGCTGGGTTAAAATCCCCTCCTATGAAAGTATGACTGTTCACCTGCAGTGTCTCAATTAAGGTTGTAGATACTCAGCATCTTGCACAAAATGCTTCAGAACTATCTTTCATTTGTGTATGTGTGCAATATGTGTGAGGCAATAAGCCTAGGACATCTAAGCATCTCTGCAATACAGCATATACTGAGTTCCAGCTTTGACAACATAAAAAAGTTATTGTTGGACCTAGAAAGCAAGTCAAACTCTTAATTCCATCCAAAACAGCAGCAGATGAATACAACACAAAAAGCATCTGAAATACCTGATTCCATAAGGAGAAAAAAAATATTAAATTTAATATTCCATAAAAATCACAGATTTTAAACCCAAGAAATTTCTAATAGAAAAGATTGTGACAAAAAATGGAAGGGAAAAAAAGACTTTAGGATACTCAAAATATGCATGGTTTGATTCCATATTGGATGCAAATAAATGTCACAATACCAAAATATCCCTGTGAAATGGAAATGCTGAATTTCAAAATATGAAGAAAAGAAAAAGGCTGTGAGACAATAAACTGACTTAACGCTTCTAGGAAACTTTTGCCAACAGGGTCTCTATGGATCCCAGTCTTCTTTTTCAGGATCTAACGGAACAGAAAGTATGAATACTTCTGCCCTTTCTCAGAAGTCTAGAATTTCTATGCTCATGTTAAGAACAGGAGAATAAACGAGTAACTCAGCCAAATGGAGCTTCCATCTGTCCAGATCAATAGGAGCTGTGCTACTGTGCTTATCTCAGGAAAATTGTGCAATGCTTTTTCTATGTATTTTATTCTGATCACTGATTCATTAATTTAATTACCCCCTGTTTTGGACAGCTTTCACCCAGTTCCTTCCTGATAATATAATGCAAGATGAGTTAACACCATACCTGTTAACTGAATAAGCCTTTGGGTTAAATTAACTCATCACCAACCAACCTCATTAGATGAATATAATATAATTTCCTTCCAGCTTTTCATTTCTATTAATTTCTATTAATAACACAACATATAAAGGATTACTGTCTTGAAGGTTTTCAGCAATGCAGCTAATTCCAATTTCTTGGTTAGTAATTTCATGCAAATAAGATCAGAAAATCACAGAATGATCTGGGTTGGAAAGGACCTTTAAAGATCAGCTAGTCACACTGCCATGGGCAGGGACATCTTTCACTAGATCAGGTTGCTCAAAGGCTTGAATGCTTTCAATGATGGGGCAGCAGGCAGCTACCAGGCAGCAGACATATTCATGACCAAAGACTTCCTTTTTTCTTACCTTTTATTCTAAGTGAAACTTTATTAATAACTTTTCTTTCAAATGTCTAACAATTGCTTATTTTGCTATAAGAATTGTAATAGAACAGTTTTCATTTTGGATAACATTTATTTACTGGGAAGATCGAGGAACAGATCCTCCTAGAAGCTATGGCACGTGGAGGACAGGAAGGTGATTTGAGACAGCCAGCATGGCCTCCCAAGGGCAAGTACTACCTGATCAACGTAGTGACCTTCTATGATGGCGTGACTCCATCAACATGACATGGAGCTGTTGGAGCGGGTCCAGAGGAGGGCCACAAAAATGATCAGGGGGATGGAACTTCTCTCTTCTGAGGATGGGCTGAGAGAGCTGGAGTTGTTCTGCTTGGAGAAGAGAAGGCCCCAGGAATACCTTATTGCAGCCTTTCAGTACTTAAAGGGGGTTTATAAGAAAGATAGGGATGAACCTTTTAGCAGGCACTGTTGCAAGGGGTAATCGTTTTAAACTAAAAATAGGGAAGATTTAGACTAGGTATAAGGAAGAAATTTTTTACAATGAGAGTGGTGAAGCACTGGAACAGGTTGCCTAGAGAGGTGGTAGATGTGCCACCCCTGGAAACATTTGAGGTCAGGTTGGACGGGGCTCTGAGCAACCAGATGTAGTTGAAGATGTCCCTGCTCATTGCAGGGGGGTTGGACTAGATGACCTTTAAAGGTCCCTTCCAATACAAACTGTTCTGTCATTCTATAATTTGAATAATATGATAGTCAGGAGAAAGTAAGTAACTAAAAAATAGAAGCTTTTAAAGAGGTGACTTCTGAAAAAAAAGCTGAATTCTCTTCTTTTGCTCAGGTTAATTTTATGATGAAACAATATTAAAAAAATTAAACCCACTGTCTTTACAGAGTTGAAGTAGAAATAGACTTAGGGAATCATTTTGTAATGGGAGACAGTTAAGCGAGGACTGTCTGCTTTGTTTCTTTCCTTCCCATGCCTGGCTTAAAAACAAATTTTCCCAGAGATTCTGTTTGTGTGTGGGATCCACTGAATTTTTGAGTACAGACATAGCTTTCAACAACAGTATTTGATATTTACTGAATTCACATGTAATTAGCTAGACATCAAAAAAACCCAACCCGCCAGACAGCCTCTTCCTTCCTCTCAGGTGTCTCACTTTCCCTTACAACTCTAACACTGCAAAGTAAAATTTTGTTTGGCTGATTTCTGGCATGCAAAAGTTCAGTCCAAAATATTAGTCTGATAAAGTTACAAAAATTTGAATATGAGATCAGATAATTTAATGGGAAGTATGTTTAGCCAGCAGTGCTGTGCAGCAGCAATGCACTGTGTAACACATGGAAGATCAGCTTAAAAAGGTAAATATGTTTACTTATGCACTGGGACAAATGACTTATTCTGTCAATGAAGAAGAAAGGGATATAAATAACTCAGGATACACCAAGGCTAAAGAATGCTTATGGTCTCTATCAAGGTTTCTCAAACACAAAATGAAAAGTTAATTTGGTTGGAACTTAATGCATAGATTTAGAATGCTGGTTCTAACATAGACTATTTATGAACTTCACAGTGCTATTACATGAATTTAAGTTCTCATACAAAGGAAGAATGTTTATCTCTTGCGGCTGTCAGTTTTCAGTGGAATATCAAATATTAATGCATTTTTTTTCCAAAAAAGTGTTGATTTGTGTACTTTTTTAAAATTGTTCTCCGCAGTAATATAAAATTTGCTTAAGTAATGGAACTTAATGAAATGTGCAATCATGGACAATGTTTGTCAAAATAGGGGGTGTGTTGTGAGGTGGGAAAGGAGGACAAATTGATTAACGTTTTATTGAAACTGAGCAAGCTTAGACTTAACTGACTTACTGCATCCTATTAAGACTTAATAATAAAGCATATTCAATTGGGTGCTGTGGTTGCTCTTGCAGTTTCACCACGGAATAACTGCATTTACTTTCCTTCAAATTGGGAGACAGCAAATAAAGTTCCAAGACTGTTAAGATACAAAAGCTAGTAAAACCGGGTATAAATCCGATTATAAAACCTCAATTACAATTTATTGTAGCAAATATTATAGACTCATAAAATAATAAAATCATAGAATCATAGGACAGCCCAGGTTGGAAGAGACCTTGAAATATCATCTGATCCAGCCATTCATGGGAAGATTTCACCATCCAATCTTATCTTGAAAACCTCCAGTGATGGGTACTCTACCATGTCCCTGGGAAGGTTGTTCCAGTGAATGGTTTTCTTACAATAAAAAAAATGTTTTTCTTATTTTGAGATGAAACCTCTCCTAGTGCAACTTGTGCCCATTGCCCCTTTTCTTCCCCTTTTGGGTCCTTGTGAAGAGAGAGCCTCCGACCTCTCTGTAGCTCTCCTTTAAGTATTAGAAAACTGTGATGAAGTCCCCCCGAGCCTTCTCTTCTCCAGGGAGAAAAGACCTAACTCCTTCAGTCTTCACAGGGCAGGTTCTCTTGGCCTTTGATCGTCTTCATGGTGGACCCTCTCCAGTCTGTCCACACCTTTCTTGAATTGTGGGGACCAGAACTGGACACAGTACTCCAGGTGCAGCCTGACAAGCGCTGAGTAGAGTGGGAAGATCATGTCTCCATTTCTGCTAGTAATTTCCCTGCGGATGCAGCCCAGGATCCAATTTACCTTTGCTGCTGCAGTAGTGCACTCGTGTTCAGA
Source organism: Chroicocephalus ridibundus (assembly GCF_963924245.1). Classification (NCBI taxonomy): domain Eukaryota; kingdom Metazoa; phylum Chordata; class Aves; order Charadriiformes; family Laridae; genus Chroicocephalus; species Chroicocephalus ridibundus. The sequence goes on from NC_086285.1 coordinate 106,785,465, forward strand.
TTGTTGTCCACCAGGACCCAAAGGTCCTTCTCAGCAATGCTGCTCCCCAGCCACACAGATCCTATCCTGTACTGGGCTCTTTGATTATTCTGTCCCAGGTGCGGGACTTCGCTCTTGTCTTTGTTAGACTTGATACTGTTCTTGCTAACTCACTGTTCCAGCTTCTCCAAGTCTCTCTGTAAGATGGCTCTCCCTTCTGATGTGTGCACGTCTCCACCCATTTTGGTGTCATCAACAAAGCTGGTAAGGGTTCTTTCAATCCCATCATTCAGATAATTTATGAAGATGTGAATAGTGGGGTCCGATGTGTATCCCCGGGAGACCCCACTCGTGACAGGCTGAAGCCTGAGTACAATCGTCAGTTACTATCCTCTGAGTGGGACCTTAGAGCTAATTTTCTACCCAGACCACCCATCCAACCTGTATCTTACCAGTTTGTCCATGACAAGGCTGTGGCAAACAGTGTCAAAAGCTTTGCTGAAGTCCAGGTAAACAACATCCACTGCTCTCCAAATTTATCCAAATATTGAAGACTAAATGTTGCTGCTACAAGAACCATAAAGCAATCATGTAGATTTTTTTAGCAAATAGTTCATTTTGAATGCAACGAATTTTGACAAAAAAATATCAGGTAAAATAATATAAGAAGCTTCCAGTTGCGCATATTCTTTGTTCTGAACCACTGCTCTGTCTCTAAAGTATTTTAATGGAAATGGTAAATTTATCCTGCTAGACGCTTAGCTGAATTAAACATTTAGAAGACATGGGATTAGTAGGCGTGATTTTGACGATTCTTTGTTTCTCAAATGTTAGGACTGAGTTTAAACAAACATTTCCATGTATCACGTATGAAGCTCAAACATGAGAAGCCAAGAAAACCTCTAGCTCATGCTCTTTCTGATCCTTCAGCGAGCCTTGTTTCTTCCACGGTGCCTACACAATACTGCCTACTGCTAACCATTTGGCAGGCAGCAGCTCACACATTCTGTGTGGAACATATTTTTGTGTTATTGTTGTTCTTTCTTTCCTCTTCTTGACCTTACCCATCTGCATGTTTTGCCTATCAGTTTTCTCATTAGCATAGACCCTGGTCCTTTTAAATGCTTAAGCACATGGGTAAATTCAATGTGTTATGTATACCTTTTTGTAGGTTCTAGTTTGTGAGAACTCTAAAAATAATCTTTACTGCTGGCATTGCTGCTTAGCTAACTTAAGAATGCCTTGCAATCTTAGGACCAAGACTGCATTGTGAAAGGCATTTTACAAATACAAGGTAAAAACCATGGTCTCATCTTCTGTCTGTAGCGATACGGGGTTATTCTATTCACCATAATAAGACAGTTACTATAAAATAATCTTTCAATGAAATAAATATTTATTCTTGCCTGCTTTTATTTAGTTTTTTGTTCCTGTGAATTGTGATGCAAGATTTTATCTGTCTCTTTTTCTGTCTTTTGATTTTTTTTGATTTCCGGAATAACATGATACATGAAGTTTTGATTTCTCAAAACATTTTCTGATGCTGTTCTCTTTAAAATACAAAATGTGACATTAGAATGTGAAGTGCCTAAATACCTCATCTTAAACACAATAAGAGACAATTTTTGTCTGCATATTTTAATTTTGTGAAATACTTAACTGGAAGCCAGAATTACAAGCCACTTCCTAAAATTGTTGGTTTTAATTCTTTTTGGCCTATGTTTGGTTGACAAATTACCATGACCCTCTTTTTCAGCATGCAAATATGGGAATTAAGTGAGCAGAAGAGGCTTTACTTGTAAGAAATAAGAAGAGACTTACCAAAACCCTTAACACTTCTTGTCTGTAGGAACTAGAAATCCACCTACATTCTGTCTGCAGCGCGGTGTATGTACTAGAAAGCATACCTAATTTCATTTTTGCATAGTACCATATCTATGTAGTATGTATTTTTTGCTTTGCCTACATTGATGAATAATTTTGAATTATTGTCATGTAATGTACTCATAATCACATGGACATATACTGGCACCTGTTATTTCCTTTCCACAAAATTATCTCCTTGCTTGCAGTCATAAATATATTAATGGAATTAAGCATTCAGTAAATTTTGGCATCTGGAATTATTTGACTTTCATAATAGATCTATAAAACCTCTTCTTCACATATTTCTGAACAGTCTACGCCTCCAGGAGATATAATGAAGTCAAAGGTACAGCAATTAAATGGCAAATCCAGGGCTTTTGCATTTTTATTTTACTAAAAATTGTTACAGAAATCTTATCTTCTTACTCAAATATAATAATCTCAAAACCAAACTTATTTTAGATCAAACACTGCAGAATAAATGTATGCCAGAATACATAATGTTTTTAGATGATGAACTAATACAACTCTTGCTGAAAAAGTGTGATTTTATATCAAAGTTGTCTCACAAATATGTTCCAAAACACTGTATTAGCAATGATAAACTGGAAAGTCACCATTAAACCAGTACTTAAGCCCTCATGAGCATGTTCTATTTGCGATTATTGTTGATTCAGGAAGGCTTTCCCTTGTAAACCACCTGATAAATGAACTGAACTGTTAAATGCAATCTTTGAATTCTGACTTGTATCCTGGTTTTTAGCAAAACAGCATTTTAGTCTGGAATGAAGTATGAAACGATAATTTTCTACTGTCAAAACTTCCAGGATGAAGTTGTACTTTTGGGATATACCCTTTTTCCAAAATAGCAGCATTGATCTTGAAACACTGAATTAAAACATGATTTATTAAATTCCCCAAGGATTAAAAACTATAAATATGGTCATTCAAATGATGTTACCTATGCAAAAGCACTTTCTGAATAGTGTCAACTAAGTTTAGTTTATGCATCCATAAAGTATGCATTTGAGAACTTTTATTCGTTTAAGCTTAAAGTGTTTCTAAGTTTCTCAAAGTAGGTTGAGAGGTCATTTAGGTAGTAGTGATAATGCATGTGCATTCTTATATTTAGTTAAAGAAGGGAGATTAATGTCCCTTTCATATTTTTTGTTGTTCAGGTATATTATTACCCTTTATTAATAGGGATTATTGTGGGATGATTGAGATCTCAGCCAAAATGTCACTTGATATGTGGGAATAGATCTATACATGAGCTCCTTCTGAGAAGAGAAGCACCGAAGTAGAGTATTCTCACATATAGTCTCTCTTTTCAAACAAAATTATTAAGCAAATGTCCCATTACTTCCATGAGTTTCCCGTATTTTTTTCATTGGTTAAAGGAGACACTGAGTCAAATAATGGGAAAAGTGAAGGGGAGCACTGGAAATAGTACTGGGTAAAAGAGAAGTGTGTAATTGGAGAAAATGTTGAGTGAAATCGAAGGGAGGGAGCACTGGAAACAACAGCCAGCCAAACTCTTGGGCAAACTAGGGATTGCACTTCAGTGAAATGAGTTTCCTTCTGTAAAGTTTATTCTGCTCTGTTATACTAAACACATCCTAACTGCCCTGTATTTTATTCTGTTTTTTATTTATGATGAAAAGAAGTTTAAAAGAGCAGTAAACGTTGATGATTTGTAGTAAAACTGAGTTGCCTTGCTGTAGTTTAGACATTTTAACTGCCAGTATCCAGTCAGACAACATTGACTGCTATTTCCATACAAATGTACATGCATGCACATATGCACACACAAAACATGTTAGCTAACAGTCATTTTACCCTGAAGCCAAGTTATTCTACCTGAAAAAAACCCAAACCGACCAACAAAAAAAACCAACCCAAAAACCAAACCCAAACCATTTTGTTTTACTGTGGTTAATGAGTCTCCTAAAACAAAAGCACTGGTTTCAGATCTATATATCACCCATGTGAATCTCCTTTGTCTCTTCTTTGGCTTCCTCTGCTCCTCTCATCTGGGATTTCTGGCTAGTTCTTCCTGAAGTTTTCACCTGGGGTATCTTGGAGTGGGACTGGTATGATTCAGAGATGACTAAGTTTTCTCAGCACAGCTTTGGGGGCAAAGTATATGGTGATTTCCAGTGGACAGATTTTCCTCACTGAATCCAACAGAGGAGTTTGAACCTTTATATGAATGCTCTTATTTTTCTATACTCTGTTCTCAAATTACAATTAAATGCTATAGCATGATGATTAGTCTGCATTTTTGTCATTTTCTTCTTAGAAATATCTTTAAATTAAAAAAATAAAAAGCAGTTAAAATATCCAGAGACCTTATAAATGAATGACTGATGCATTGATATCCAAGATATACCTTCTGTTTTGGTATATAATTTTCTCTTTCTTGGTCATATACATCCTTTTCTCTTCTTGAAACTTTTGGTACAAAATTTTCCAGCAAAAATCCTGCATTCTTAAGAAGAAGTAAATTTCAAATGTCTTTTTAACATCATTTCATTTTGATGAAGGTAGGTAAGGGGTAGAAATATAGATTTGTAATATCAATCTAGTTTCAGCTGAGGACCATCACAATTCAGTAATAATCCTAGAACACGTATTGAAAGAAATAATCGTGTGTTTCTGTCAGGACAGAAGATGCAGAAGTTGAGTGATTCTGCGATTTAACAAATATCAAAGAAGAAACACCTAAACTGTACTCATCCAACTAATGCTTCATTGAAAATTCCTGTCAATCTTTCTTTTCTACTGCATTACAAAATTAGCAGACATAATGGGACCTGTTATGTGCATTTTTATTTTTATTTTTAAAAAGGCCTTGCTACTACTTCATGAAAGTTTGGTTGAAAGATTCCAACTGAGTGGCTTGGATTGTAGCACTGTTGGAGACTGAGATCACTATCTGAAATGCTAAAGGAACATTATTAAAAGAGGCTAATGCACAGGGGACATGTTAGTAGAGAGATATCTAATGAGGTATAGCAAGATGTCTAAGGGGATACAGACTGCATTTCTATCCTAATGGCTTGAAAAAGGACACAAACATGCTTAATAGAAGCACATTTAGGAGTGCATATATATATATATATATATACACACATATATAAGCAGTTGACAGCAGTACAAATAGATTGAGGCTGGAATTACAGAGTGAAAAATGAAAAGTCAGGGATAATTAGCTTAAAAGATTTACTCAAGAGAATTAAACTTCTGCAAAGTAGTAATTTAGTGAGAGCTGTCAGGGATGAGTAGAGCGAGGATGTGCAATGGTATACAGTGAGCTGCAGTTTGTTAGAATGTTTACAGTTTGATACAGTGGCAGAGTTCTGCTCCGGTTAACACAGCGGAGACAGATGCCATAAACTAAAGAATATCAGTACAGGTTTTGTATAATTACAGTATGCTGTGTTTACAGACTGCTATACACTCTTCAATACAAGTTTAGCACAAATAAACCAAAGGCAATCAAAAAAGAGTGATAGAATGAGCTTAGAGCTGCATGAATTTACCTAAAAAGGAAAACGACAAAGCAAGAAAGCAAGATGGTTCAGTTCATAAATTAAATATTTAAAATATAATTGGTAGATACAAATGTGAAAAAAGAGTTAAATGGCCTTTTGTTTGAATGTGTGGTTTATGTGTAAAAGAGTTGAAAGGAAGAAAAGGCGTATTGACATAAATTAAATAGAAAAGTCTCCTGTGGGAAGAAGTGAAATCTAAAATAGTCAGGAAAAAAGAATATTTTATACAGTGCTCATTAATTTTGTGCAGGGTCTAATTTTGCATTGAGAGAACATTAGGTTGTACAGAAGAGGATTTACTTCCTGCAACTCTGCCCAAATTTTTATCTATGGTATTTAAGATGATGGAAAAGCCTTTTTCACTTCTAAAAATATTCTCTGACTGCAAAGTTGATACAATATACATATAAGGATCAGGAATACTGTATACAGATAGTGTATCTCTCACTGGGCTCAAGATAAGGACTTCTGAATTATAATTCTGTCATACTCACTGTAGGTCAGCCCACTGAAAAGTTCTGCTTGTATTTCAGGGAGTTTGGATTAGGTCCTGTAGCCATATAGCAGTTGCTTTTAACTTCTAGGCTCTACACTGTAAGTTTTACTCATCAGGCAAACAGATATAATACCATTATTAATATTAGTAGAAAGTGGGGGGGTTTGTTATTTATAAAATACTTTTATGTGATATGTTCAATTATTTTCTCCTCTTTTAAGGAAGTAAAATATGTTTAGAAAGAACAAAGATTCTCTAGGGATCCAGAAATTTGAAATGGTAAATACTACTCACTTGGCGAAAAATGGTCAAGAGTTTACTCCTGAACATGTCTGTAAATTGTTAAGGATTATTCCTGAAAGTGTGAGGTATCATGTGGCTTTCATAAGACTGTTTTAGACCACTCATTCCAAGTATGGATGGATATACAAGAACCACAGGATGAGAATTTCTGTCTTATAATAATCTATCAGCATAGTAGTTTAGTCTTTTTTCTGTCTCTGCAGTGCAAGGTATGGTGGTACTTTAGGAATCACAAAAATTACAAGGAGATAGGCATGTCTAGTGTATCTCCTCAGTGCAAAGGCTTTTAAGAATGTTATTCACTGAAATCATTATTCCTATTATGAGTTTAACAAAACCCATCTTATTTGAAAATGGCAAGTATAAAGCAGAGGAAAAAAAATCATATTATGCTCTATTGTGTTCGACCTGGCCATCCTGTAACCTCACATCTCATTCTCATCAGGGATGCCAGGATTTTGAATGGCTTTAGTTTTGAAAAACAGGCACTTATTGTGCTCATGCACTTGCAATTTTTCTCTTCAATCTGGATCTGTAATATTTTTTTTTCCTTAATGGATTCACTTTACCAATTGATGAGTAAAAGACAGTATAAGTTCAGGTTATCAGTACCAGACACTTGTTAATGGTCTCAGCTGTGCTGAGGGAATTGGCTATGTTCTCTTTTCACAAGCTTTGTGGACCCAGAGTGGGTTACAGATGCTTGATTTTATTGATGACAGAGGAAGCTTTAATAATTTCTTTAAATTATAGTTTTGAATGAAGACATGAGACCCCTGTGTTCATCTTTCTAATGCACAGTGCCAAGCCCTAGCCGTTTCTTAAGTAGAAAGACTATTTCTTTAATTATCTTTAATTATGAAGAACTTCACTAGGATGTTAGATAACGAGGTGCAAGATCCCCCTTCCACTGTATTGTTCTTCTTTCAGAACGAAAGCAGCTGCTAGCTCTATTACTCCAGTCTTCCTCATAGACAAAACACTACCGCTCTGTAATGTATCATTGAAGGTCAAAGCAAGCACAGGGTGAGTCACCCCTACTGTGCCAGCTGAGGTGAGAGGGGTGAGGAGAAAAAAGCAAACTTCTAAGCGAAGGCAAACAAAAGGCTGACCTGCAGCACCGGGCAAGAACAAATTAAAATCTATTTTAACAAGTGTTTTGTTCAGTTTAATTAATCATAGCAAAAGAAGGAGCTGTTAGGGCAAAGAGCTAAAAATAGGATGTGATTATTTGTCTTGCTTTTACTGATTTTACACTGATTTCTGTATGACTTTGGTCTCCCCCCAGCTGACTTCAGCATGTAAAGCAAATTTAAAGCAAATTAAGGCTGATGCTGCCTATTAGTGTTGTGGACTTTTCTCAGGTCACTTCAGGTACTGAAATATGTCATAGTTTGTCTCTATAGGGAGGGACATACGGCTTAGTTACTCCTAAGCAATATTCTGATATAAACTGGTACAGCTCCAATTAATTCCAGCAGAAAGCATGCTTTTATCACCCTCTTTTTATGACCTTGTAACTCACTGACTTGATTTGAGTTATGATGATTTATATCAACACTGATGGTTGATTCTTGTTTTGCTAATTATTCAAACCAGCCTGTTCTGATTATTGAGAGGTGTTGGGAGGAACAGAAATATTTAAACAAAACTCTGAATTTTTATGTCATTTATCCCCTTCCTCTGGGTAATAATGTTTTGTATTTTTTTGTGATTCTGTAGTTAGGACTTGAACTAGCATCAAAATTCAGAGCTGTGCATTTTTTTTTCTTCTATCGGTTTTAATATTAAAAATAAAATACACAATACTAGGTATAAAAGGAAAAAAATAAGGCTGTTGAATAAAGAGATGTTGCTGAAAAATGCATGCAATGTCTCTGTTTGACTATTCCCAATTTTACTTGCTTTCATTTCAAAGTGTGTGCCTATTGTTTATTCACATGCAAACTAATTGATTTTTACAAAGAAATTGCACTTTTCAGGTATTTAATGAATGGGCTTGCAACTGGGCCACAGAGAATTTAAAGATTGCCCATGACGATTTTCTAAGCTTTGGTTTGATTTACCGACTTGCTTTTAGCTTCCTCTGCCTGGGTTTTGCACTAGATGCTTGCAAGAGCAAGGACTGTTTCTCCACTCTAACACATGCAGCAGCTGCCACCTTGTAATATCAGCACATGGGTGACTGGGTGCACTGGGTATTCCGGCTAGAGCCGTGGTATATGCACACATGGATGAATTCACTGAAGTGCGTTCATCCCAGGAAAGCCAAAGCAAGCGCAATGATGGCTCTGTTTTAAGTAATAGGAAACAGCAACAAGAAGTTCACCAAATGTTTGCTGGTTTCCAAACGTGTTGGATTCAGATGCTGCTTTTGTTTAAAGCACCTGTTAAAAGTATCATAGTGGAGAAGGTACAGATAAAGCAAGGAAGTTTTAGTGAAGGTTTGAAAGATCTTAAACGTGAAAAATGAGTGTTCACCCTGGAAAACATGACTATGTGGAGGTAATGAGAAAAATATTTAAAATCATAGGGCATGGCATAGGGGAGCTGGATGGGGAATGATTGTTCGGAAGTTTACTCACTTAGGAGCTAAGGGCCGCCCAAATAAATTATTGGTGAATTATAAAAAAAAAAAAGACATTTCTCACAGCCCATAGCTGTGGAACTTCTTGTACGTTTGCCTGGGTTTGGCTGATTGACTTGTATAGGTTTGGATGGACTTTTCCTTCTCTGATTTTGTCAGAAAACTCTACCTTTAGCTCAGGAAGTCCTGCCAGCTAAAATCCAGGGCCTGGTAGAATATCATTATGTGTTTCACTTGTTCATATATTTTTCCTTACTGTGCTTTGTATGTTCCTTCAATACTTTTTGCCTGAGAGAAGTCCAGAAAAAATCATGTATGTGTATGTGTATGTCTAAGATGATGATGAGCACGGGGGAAGAAAACACAGAGACTGAGTAATTTTTGTTTTTTAAGGAAGTGTATATATCAGCTAATATCATTGCATAAAGAATATGAAATCATACCTTGAAAATATGAGGCAAAGAAAAAAAACAGGACCTCTCGCTATAGAACATTTTCACAGTGTTTTGAAATTCAAGGTTGCAGAAGGTTTATGGAGACTAATTCCGTGACTTGGTTTTCAAGTGCTAGATAAATTAATGAACAGTAATGTAATTTGCATTTATGCAAACTAAGGTAAAAATGCCATGGTTGAAACTGTGAGAGGAAGGCCAGCTGTGTACAGAAAGGATATTATACCTCAAATGGTGTGCTCCTGTTTCTGTGCCGGTATCTGACTGAAGATTGAAGAGACGGTAGATGGGAGGTGGGTTCTTAATTACTGAACTGTGACAGAGGCAGATTTGACTTAAGGTTGGGTATGCTATGGAAAATGCTACGAGTGGTACCAGGGAAGAGAGGAAATATAACCCTGGGTAGAGTGACAGAGCCTGGAGTTCACCATGACTGGTACAGAAAATACTTCATTGTGGGAAGTATCCAAAACGGGCAGATACAAGTCTGGTTTATCAAAGCTTTTGTGACTGGAAAAATTACTTATCATCTCTGACTGGAATTTCAACCACATCACAGTGGCTGTAGTGGCATGTTCAACAGCTCTGTGGTCTGTGATTGTGGTTCATGTGTGAGATGGGCTACTGGAAGGCACCACTGCTAAGGAGTCTTATACAGTTGTTGCCAAATGTAACTTCCAAGGCCAGTGGCCATTGATTACTGTCATGTCCTTGCTATGAAGTACAAGTTGCACCTAACAATACATGATATGCTAGCTCAAGGATAGTGTCTGGATGTAGCGTGGGACTTGAACTGCAGATCCCAGTGGAGGCTGCAAAAAGATACATGGATTTTAGTTCAGGAAACTGTGTGCACTTCATGTAGGAAGAGATGAAACTGAATTTTTATCTTTTTGACCACATAACTTGGATGAGTATGCCTTCATAGAAGCCACCAAAGTGTGTGCATTTTAGAAGAGTCCTAACAAGATGGTATTAGCCTAGTTAGCTCAGGTTGCATACCAATGTACCTATGGAGACACAAATAACAGGATAAATTAACTCAGTATAAGATGGAGGCTGATATCGCTATAACTTGCATTTATCTCTTGTACTTTTCCATTTGCTTAAGATTGCATGAGTTATTTTAGTATAGATGTATTGGAACTGTAACAACCTATTTTATGACAGGTTGTCACAATAGGTAGTTTCTGTCTATTTCTTTTCCAAGAGTGTACAGCTATATTTTTCATATACAGTCAAGGAAACATGTCTTGCACAAAAAAGGAGTCTTACAACTGTACAGCTCTACAGGAAAGTTTCAGCTGGCTCATCTGAATTGCTTACTTTCTTCATTTACTGCTACCTCTTTTTTCTGCATCCCAGAATGTGGCTGTCCAGTAGTCATTGGTTAAGAAGATGAAAATTTTTGTTACTCTCTTCAAACAAAATATTTAAACTTCACATAGATTTGCATTTTCAAAGCTCGTTAATGAGGGTTTCAAATTTTATGCAACATCCACAGGCCGAAAGCCAGTGGAAAAAAAGTCCTTCTAGATAATCAGCTGCGTGTTTAGATGCTTGAGTACCTTTGAAAATCTGGTCCACAAACTTCACCTACTAATATGCTAAGAGAATTTATAAACCTGGAACAAGAACAGGATTTCAAGCAAGAACTTCAAACTTTCATATTTTGTACTGTGGGTAAATGAACAGATGTGCACTTGTAATATAATTTGTATGATATTTTTCATATTACCAGCCCCAAATGTTTAAGATTTGGAGACTACTTGGTTCTCAAACTGCTATCACTAAGTATTGTAATTAAAACCAAAACATACATAATGAGGGAAAAATAAATGGCTGGAGCCTTAAATTTTAGGCTGTTCCAGCCTCCATCTCTCCACTGCATTTTTCAGTACAAGTGGGAGGTAACAGGTGAAACATGTCAATGGAATTGTATGGTAACTTCCTGAGAGCACTTTAAAAAACCTAAACTTATCTCCCAGCCCTTTTGCAAGCCATCCAAACCTCTGGGATTCTCTCTTCAGACATTTCAATAGTCTGTCTGATGTTCAATTTCACTGAAAGAAATCCACATCTGTCTGCTCGTTCCTTTGAGTTTCAAGGCTGCTAATTATACCCTGGCATTTATCTTGGGCATGTGGAAACCCCTGTTCATTAACTTACTAGGTCAAGGCTCATCTTCACATGATGTAGGAGTTTAATGGGCCCTCAAATTGTTTTCTGTAAATAAGACTCATTAACCCTGCTACCCCTAGAACGTTTTCAATTCTCAACTTCAGTGTTGCCCAGAGAGAGAGGAAGAGTCTGCATTTTAATTCTGAAGCTGAATTTTCACACTCTTCTGACTATTCATTACTCAGTACATGCAACACTGTTGCCTTTAGTATCAGGAAGAAGAGAGAAGCTCAAGGAGATTATTTTGAGGCATGAAATAAGACTATTGTAGAGAAGAAGAGAAAGCCACATCTGTTGCAGGCAAATACAATTCTATTAAAACTGATGAATCTGAGGCTGGTATACATAAACAAAACATCATTTGTGTTGAAGGATTGTTGTCTAAAGCAGGAAAAGATGGGGAGCCATTCAGGATGGAAAAACCCTCTCCAATTTTTCCAAAATCTATCGTGTGTTTCTTCTGCTAATAACTTCTGCCTCTAATTGCTTTGAAAATACAGAAAAACAAAAGCTACTGACTTGTACGGTAGAACTGTACATTGATGACAGGTCTTCAGTTTTCTGTTTATGTCTGTTATTGAAGATATTTTCGTGGATATCACAAATAGCAGAAACAGCAGCTTATGCCTTGGTAAGCAGCCCTGGAGTGTGGGAATTGAGGAGGGGGTGGTGGTGTTGAGGACCAACAGTCACCTACAAACTAAAATTGAGCAACTACTTAGAGCTTAGCATGGTCTGTGACAGGCCAGAGTAATTTGATCTCTCCGATTTACCCTGGGTATCCTGAAAATAGATCTGGCTCCTGTTCTTTTAAAACCAGATGAGCTGTAGAGAACATCAGTGGAAATGGAAACCAGCATGAGACAAGCTTGTATTAAATAGCTTTATAGGGGGCAGACTTGTATTAAATAGCTTTATAGAAGAATGCACTACATGTTACTAAAACCAACTGGTGCTGTCATTCTTTATATCTGCTTCAAAATGATTGGTATCAGGATGATATTTTTTTTGCAGACTGTAAAGAATGAAGATGTACCAAGTCTTTTATAGCTCAAGGATACACATTTTTAAGTATAAGAATTAATGATTCACATAAAATATTATAACCAAAAAGCACACTTTAGAGTAATGCAGTGTTATAATAAAACCACTGCAATCGACACTGAATTATTATTGTATTCTGGCTAGCAGTGTACATGCTATAATGTTCTGTAGAATGAGTACTAAATCCATAGAGTTCTTAGCTTACTGATTACTTACTCCATAATGTATATTCAAAGACTTTTTCTTTTTTTTTTTTTAAATATTGACATTAGAAAACCCTAAGAGCAATCTTCCAGTACTTTAGGCTTTAACTTTTCAAGCATTCTTTGTCTTGATGGACTCAGTTGCAAACCTCCATTCATTTTCAATGCAATTTAATTGCTAGGTATTAGATACTGTATCTGTCTGACCATGTGTCAGCAGCAGCAAATTAGGCACTTAAACATCTAACTACGAATGTTTTCCCCTGCAGTTCCCTGCATGCACTAGGATCACATTTTCCTTTGTCAAAAAAAAATTAATTGTAGAGGTCTGACTGAGATCCAGCAAATTTTTTTCTCTTTAGGTTTTAGCTTTTACAGACAGCAGTAGGCAATTGCATTAAAATCGGCGGAAAAACCTACAAAAAAAATGGGACATAGAGACTGAAAAAACCAATCTGAATTTATTTTCAGTGCTACCTAGAAGTGAATGTAGAATTGTATTTTTAACATTAATTTGCCAGAACAGTTTGGAGATAAAACATTTTTCACTGGCACAGTTCCACTGATCGATATGGATACAGGGCTCAGCTCCCTGATTTCTCTCCACTCACCCAGAGGAGCCTGGTGACATTTCTGATGTTGTGGTTCCAGCCCCTGGACAAAAAAGTCATGGATTCAGTGACCCCAGAGCTCCCCTGCCCTTCACCTTCCCCTGTGTCTCCTTGCAGGATGTACTTCACAGAATTAGTGCAATGTTTTGGCCGTTCGCGTTAATGCAGCTCCACTACTGACCCCTGCAGAAGGCTGTCATGCAGAAGGATGCCTGTGGTTTCACTGTGGTGCAGCGAGGTACCACTTGGGTGGCTTTTTGTCTGTATGAGTGAAGATTTTCAATATTCTTTTTCTTGGAAGTACCACTTGCAGAAGAATGCATTTGGCACAGCAGAGCTGATGAAGCCTTTGCTTTCCCTGCAGGAAAGAAAGGGATCTTGAAGATATCGCATACTGTTCAAGCAGGATGTGCTGACCCAGGCTTCGCTAAATGACCTCTCCTGTTAAGTGTATCAGTCACAATGTGACTTACTAATTTAGCAAGCCTGAGAGGGCAAGAGGAGTGAGGTGGAAAAATACAGAGCAGAGATTACCACATGCAAATCATTTCTGTCTCCTCTAAAAGGTCAGTCCGTCCTCACTTCACCGTAACCACCTTATCCCATTTGCAACACCTATCACTGCCCTATCGTTTACTTTTTGTAAAAGAAAACTCTAAAATTCCCATAGTTTCAAATAAATAACTCTCAAATATATATAAAAATAATTAAGCTTTTATGCACGTGCACATATATGCATGCATATATAAATGTACATATATGTATATATAAATGAGTATATATAAAAAGCACCTATAAAGGGTGATTATATGTATATAATACAGATATATTTTATATAAAAGTGAATACATACATTTCTACATATGTATAGAACTATTAATATATGCATTATGTATATCATTATTACTACTATTATTATTATTCTAGACGTGTAATTTGCAAAATGCCTCCCTGAGTTTCCACACTGCTTTCATCTTATTACCTGGTGAGCCACTGCTTTTGATGTTGGCATACTTAGTATTTTTCAATTTGGCATTTGGATTTAAAGGTGATGTTGCTGCACATGCTGAAGCCATTTGCATTGCCCTTTTAAAACAATGGTATTGCTCCTGAAATCTTTATTCACTGAACATTTCTTTGCCAGTAGAGGAAAATCTTTGCTGACCTTACACTGAGCAAGGCCAGGGTTATCTCTTGTTAAGCCATGAACTTCTAATTTGAATTTGTAATGTTTTACACAGAGACACTTTAAAAGAGAAATGATCTTTTTCTGCATGCTGTACAGTTACTCTAATGAAGCTAAATTGCACAGGGAAACATATTGGCTGTAGGAAATAAGCAATGATGTTGGGGTTTGCATAACCAAAGCAGAACGAACCCCTGGAGAGGTGCAGACTGCACCGGCAGCATGCTAAATACACTGCAATGACGGATGATGGATAATTGCCCATGGGAGAAAGCAGAGGATGAAAGACGCGTACGTACACAGGCACAGAGCTGTACCATATGGTATCACCTGAGAAGGGAGAATGGAAGATGTGTCTTGTCCTGTTCCTTCCTCCTCTCACTCCCCCTCCAACGTACCTCGCTAGCGTGAGAAACCTAAGCAGCCATGGCATGAAATGGCCTCTGTAGATTCTTGCTATCTTTGGGAAGAGAGGTGATGGGTTAGCTAGGATTTGTTTTTATTTTTTGGAACTTGCAAGTGGATTTGGATTATTAATTTAAGGCTTAGGTTCTGGGTGGAAGCTCAAAGGCTAAGTTTTTGGAGTTGGAATTCACGCATGATGGGGAAAAAAAAAGGAAAGTGAACGATATCTGTGTGCTTGCATGTGGAATGGAAACCTGGATGTTTGATTATTTTTATTTATATTTCTTTGAAGTTTACCATTTCTACCTTTGTCATGAGTTTTAATACTGGGGATCAGGGGAAGAACATGGTGGGTTGATTCTAAAAGTGTGATTATATTCTGTGGTCATCTTCACTGAATGAGGATGACTAGACACACTAGCGATTTCCTCTAACATTAATGGAAGTTCTTGGTGTCTATTAAAAAATGGATAAATCCTTCCACAGAGCAGACATGAGAACCAAAAAGTAAATCTCTTCTCTTTTCATTATCCATCCTAAGTTCTCAAAAAATCCACTTTGGACATGTCAGCCTAATTACTTCTGTACATTCTAAAATTGAAGTCAGAGATCCCCTTGGTTGATTTATGATGGTTAAATGTCTCAGTAAGATATCTTTTATTAAAAAAGCTGAATAGTGACTTTTTTATTTTGCATAAAGTTATTGGACTGGATGTTGCAGAAGAAAATGTAACCATTTATTTTAAAGAACTGCAGAATATTGTTTGCTAGATATTTTTATTCCACTCCATTAAAAGAAATTTTAGCCCACATTGAAGGTCTGTGATTGATCAAGTACTAATCCACCAATTCATTTTGTATGCGAGGGCTAAGGAAAACTGCAGTTCTGGCAACTGAGAAAGTTCCCTTAATAATTTTCTTGGAGCTGCACCTCAAGTGCTGATGCAGAGTCACAACACAGGGCTCCATGTGCTGGTCTGCTGAGCTGTCTAGGTGAACCCAGAAAAAAGTATAATGATTTATTCATTCCCTTATTCACAAGTCAGCACTGAAAGAGACAATTCTCACCCACCTAGTCATTCCTAACTGCACAAGTCACAACCTATCTTCAGGAATATATTCAAAATATCATAACTTTTTAAAAAATCTGAGAGAGAGAATGGAGCTATCTTTCATAGGTCCCAAGCCCTTGTGGTATACGAATCAACTACAATTAGTGTTATGGATACTCAGCATTAGAAATTTCCATCAGTATTTTAATGGACATTCCTATACACAGAAATTTGAATAAAAAAATGTGGGGGGAATATTTGAAAGAAATGGCTCTGGAGCCCTAGCGCGGGATTTTTTTTTCCCCATTGTAGATGTATAATGTACACCTTCATTTGTGTTTGTGACATGCCTAAATAGACTAAATCTTTCTGAACTTTTCCAAGGATGAGACACAATCTAGTATTCCTTGTTGTGACTCTGCCACCTCTTCAGCTTCCCTGACAATTGCATTGAAATGTACACTTTTTTTTAGCATATCAGAAGAAAAGCATCATAAATTTGGGTTCTTGCCCTTATCCACCCTTACTCTCAGCTCATGCCTCCATGTGAGGGAAGAGTACCACAAATTCTTTTCCATCAAACCTCACCTCTTACCATAGATGTTTTGGTAACATCTGCCTTGCCTGCTTTTTCCTACAGTGACGCAGAGGGAAGAGACAGGTGCAGCAGTGGACATCCTGCAGCTTAATGCTGGCTCAGTCTTCAGGGACTTGTGTCTTTTTTGCTTTTGGGACTCCAGGGAAAACAGTTCCTGAATGGCCAGCTAATTCCCACCAACTGTGAGTAAGTCCAAGTATTCACTGGACACTTGTATCTTGAAAATACCCAAACATGTGTGTGCCTCGGTAGACAGGAAGAAAATGCTGCAAAGTACAGAGCACTGACTGCAACTTCATGGCAAGTCTCCAGGTAATCACATCAGATGTCTTTCTAAAGTGTTATTCTAGCACCCCAAAATGTTTTCTGAATTTTAAACACATCTAAAACCATAGACTCAGTAGCCACCATACACAGATGTAGCTGCCCTTCCAAAGCCAGCTCCAACAATGAAAATTATAGTTCATCTGTTCAATTAGCACAGCAGTAGGCAAATGTTGGTGTGAAATATACTCAAAGTAATTTCAATTAGCAACAATTAAATTGTACTTGGTGTTAAAATAGGATGCCAGAAATGAGGAGTAAGATGCACAGCATCTCTACAGGTGATAAATGCAGATCTGGCCTGCTGCTCACCTGGGCTTTTCAGATTTCTTCTAGGCAATAATAGTATCAGTGGAACCAGGGAAATGAGCAGAACAGCAGTTAGTGGGAGGATATAATGTGAAGAGGGAAGGAAGAAGTAACTCATTCAGCCTGATGGAAACAGAATGAACCCAACCTTTTCTCAGCCTCTATTTTCCTCCTAGTCTGGGAGGAGGAGAAGAAAAGAGAAACAGTTGTCAGCCAGGATGAAGATATCACACAAGGGAACAGCACAACTTCCTAACTACTGCTGTTCTCAATTTATGGCAGAAAGTATATTCATCAGCATAGAGATATCAGAGCTTCAAACATAATTTAAACTGCTGAATGTTACTAAAGTGCATAGCTTGGCAGAGGCCTAGTAACTCCAGATTTTTTTCAACAAAATGATTGTACTTACTTGAAGAACTAGCAGAGCAAATAATTCAACAGAGAAGCCCCTAATTTTCAGTGACATTCTCAGTAACAACTCTCCGTATGCTTGCAGTCCAGGAGGTCTAACAGATAGCAAGGCAATTTATGTCCTCATCAAAAGGAAAAAAAAACAACACAAAAACCACACATTACTTTCAGTAGTGTTTCTCAATTGCAGAGGAGAATAGGAAGATTTTATTTAGAGTAAAACAGAAGCAATATTAATAAAACTACAATGTACATGCAGACTAATAACAGATCTTACTTACTATTCAATTACTTTAAGAGTACATGGTATGACCAACATACTGTTAAGTAAAGATTCCTGTTATATCATCATAATTGCATTGCAAAATAGTTATTTTTACTTAGCTGGAGCATTATGAGGTAGAAGCAAACTTCTTTAGTACTTGGAAGTGTTGTTCTCAACCTGATTTTTGCCAAGCAGGGGCAAGCGACAAGACCAGAGCTTTACTTATTAGCAGAACATCCATTCATTTGCTATACTTGCTGACTATCTCATTACCATTAAATTACATAAACTCAGTTTAACCAGATGAGTCAGGGAGAAGGTAAGGCAATAGGACCTGTGACAAACTTGTCTGATTGCGTGTTGTTCTTTGCTCATAGGCAGCTGCAGAGAATGGCATTTTGTGGGAAATATGATCTGCACCAAAGTCTAAAACAATGTACATAGAAACAAAAAATGATGGGTAGTGCTGAATCAAATTACTACCATCAGTGCACAGTAAAACATACTGAATTTCCATTATGGATGCATTAATTTAGGTTGCTCAATTCATATGATAGTTTTGTCCCTCCAAAAATTGTGACGAATGTCAAACCTAAACTCTATTTTACAATGTTGTTATAGAAGAAAACAAAACCATGAAGTGAAGAAACTTTTTTAGACTTGCTGGTTGATGTTATTTTTTTATGGTAGAATAAGTGCAGTTTCAAATATGAGACGGTCAAACTTGTTCCTGGAATAGCTGAGATACCAATAATTAGCAGCATAAACCAAAGCTGAAGAAGCAGTATGATTTTTCAAGACTACTGTTAATCAGCTTTTTCAATAATTCTGAAAATGAATGGGATCAAAATTATGTGTTGCATTTTTTTCAGGCTGAAAATATGAGTTAGGCATTTTGTAGGCAGATTCTTTTTTGTGTGTCATTCGTAGTAGCTTGCTCGCTTACAGTACGGAGTGCTTTAATATCCATTTTAGACATGCCCACAGAATAATTTTCAAGGATGTTTGCTGTTGACCATTGTGAACAGCACAAAGAGCTTGCAAAAGAAACAGCATAGTAATAGCATAAAGCCAATTTTTGAAGGGGACTGACTGTCAATGTGCAATCATTGACTGATATGCAGATAGGGAATGATGAAGAAGTATTCTGAAAATCTGGACACTGAATATCAGTCTGAAACCAAGTGAAGCAGCACTAAGGAGACTAAACTCTTCTTTATCATTCAAATATAACATCTTTATAATCTCACTTTCCCCTGGAGCAGTATTTCCTTGCTGATCCTCATGCAACATTTTTTTCTACAGACTGCATAGATCAAGCTGAATGTTAGATAAATAATAAATCAAGTTACTTGGGGTTATATGTGTTGTTTACCCAATTGACCAAATTGTTCCTGCTACACTGTCCTTCTCCATTTCAACTGCTATTAATACCCACAGCATGACTTGAGAATTAATTGCCTATTTAGTGCTGTTGTTCTGAGGAACAGTTGAAAACTTATGCTAATAAATTACTTGATTAGTGTCATTTGACACAATGTGAATAATTTGTGAGAGGCAAGTTCTTTCCTCTTGGGAGAGCGAAGGTTAAGCAGAGACAAGATAGAAAAGCAAATATGTGAACATCAGCATCATTATTCCTGGAACAGAACATGAATATCTTTCTCTTTTTCCCGTGTCACAGAGGTTCTTCTTTCCTATTTGATAACCTTTCTTGATGAACAAACTGTTTTTGTTGTCTTGTCTGCTAAAGGACTAATAAAATATGAAGGATTAAAAAAGCTAATACGAGTCTGAGGAAATAAGTGATAAAATATTTCCATATTTTAGGTTATAGTAATAATTCTTAAAACATACAGGGTAGTCAAAAGATTTTACATTTCACCAAGGCTTTTTTTTTCTCCTAGGATGAAGACAAGTAAAAGGCGGATTTTCTAAAAAGTAGAGTTTCAAAGTAAATTATCTTTTCAGAAACGTTTTTCCTTTTTTTTTTTTCCTTCATTCTATAAGGATTCTTGCTATAGATGGCCTGGTATTAAATCAGTAGGCTATGAATTTTTCCATCTTAATAGAATCCACATAAAGGGCACGCTTTACAGATGTGTGTCCTTCTAAAGCAATGGGACATAATCAAGGGTGCAGTCAAGGGATGTGGCAAACCCCTTAGAGATGAGTGTACAATACTCTGTATCTTACCAAGATATTTTTCTACACCAACACAAAAGTTGATCTCAGTATGTGAATTTAAACTTTAGTATACAGTCAATGGAGCCTTCTGAAGGTGACCTATTTGTTCTTAAGTATTAAAATTAGATAGTATGGGTTTTCCCTTGTATGTGTACTTTAGAAAAATATTTTTCATTTGCCTTTTACCATGCAGTTAATGTGGTTTCATGATTTAAGGCTGAATATGTAATACAATAGTGTTTACCTTCTGTAACACTGCCAAATCATTCTGCCTCAATTTGTTTCAACAAGACTCTTTTGTGTTAATATACAATATGGAAACCAAGCTGAAATATTTCCTTTCAAAATAACTGATGTCTCCATTAACTATTGTTTGTATTTCTTTATTATTTAAGTATGTTAATCTTGGATGATGGTCCCACTGTTGTAGCTACTATACAAATGCAGGACTGAAAAAGAGTACCCAAGAGTTTGTGCTTGAATTTTCTCACAAGAGATAGACATGTGCAGGATGATTGGTGATCATAAAGAAAGAGCAAAGTAAATTACAGAGTGATGGATATGACAGGTAGTCATTGCTGCACATTTTCAGCTTTATTAGTGTTGCTTAGGTAGGCTTCATGAAATGGGAGGTTTGCAGAAAGGTGTTGTGGTGTTGATTTTCCAAATGCTGAATGTCAGCATAAGGGAGAGAAGAGTGACCGAAACCAAACACACAAAAAATGACATTGACAGCTGTCACCATGGAGTAGTCAAAATTGAAACTGCTGTTTCTCATTTACAGTAGGAAAAGTTTAAAAGGGAAGTGAAATTGAAGACAAGTTGTAGAAGTTTGATATTACAGTGAAAGGAAAAAAGTAATGAAAGCATTCAGAGATATGAATCATCTGGTCAAAGAGACAAATCATGGATCTGATCTGTCAGACAAAATTCTGAATGGTTAGCAGTAGAACAACCCCAACCTTGTTCAGAGAAAAGCTTTTTGCATTAAATGGAACATAAAATGACAGCTGAAATAGAATTTTAGTTGGATGGATGGGAAGGAGAATATGTCTTAGACTTATTTTGCTGCATGATTCTGAAAATATGGTATCTTTCAGTGTTGCTCAGTTTCTTGAATCTTTTTGCAGGTGTGTTAGATGGTTAGCTACATTTGAGAACAGGCAGTTATAAATCATTGCAGAGCATTCTCAGACCTCTGTAACTGAGAAAACAGAAGATAACTAAACAGAAGTTTCACCTGGATTTCAGGCTTACAGAAGCTGAATGTTTGCTGCTTTATTAATCAAGGTACATTTTGCAAAATAAGTTTCTAGCTTTTTAAACGCTGCTGCTCAAATCTATATTCACCAACAGATTGGACAGTAAATGGGAATGCTCTTGAACGACATTGTTTTTCTTTCAGAGTAAAAAGGAATTCTCCAGTTCTATCACCTGTGTGGTACTTTAGGTGTTGTAGATTTTGTATGGCTTAGAGAGAACAGTGTCATTTTAAAAAAATAAAATAATACATCTCAGCAAAAAGTTCAGGAGTCAGGAGAAGACCTAGTGTAAGTTTTTTCAACAACAGTTTGGGAAAAAGAGTCTGGTAGTAATTAGGGAATAAAATGACCTGAGAGACCATCAGTCTAAAGCTTGATGGAGCAGGCAACAGGGGAATTGTTGAGCTTAGTGCAGTAAACAAACAGGGTTGTGGGTCATATGAGAAGGGAATTTAATGGGGATATGAGTCAAGACGTGCAGCACACATAAAAATAGGAAAATGATGTCTTAGCCTGACAAGAAAACTCTAGTCATCTTGAAGATGGATGTCTGCATATTATTTATGTTGGATTTTAGCTCAGAGATGCAAAACAGGGAGAGTCAGGATGTGCATACTAGGAAGAAGATGAGAGGTGATAAAGACTACATTTTCTTTCATTTAGACTTCATTGTTCCAGACAAGTGAATTCTTGACATGCTTGTTGGACCAAAACAGCAAGCAACCCAAACACCTACTGAGAGACCTGAAGGCGTCCGGATGGAATGATATATTCTGCACACATTTCACTGAAAACCTTCCTCTACCACAAAGAATAGAAGAGTTTAAATAATGGATTGCTTAAGGAGAAAGAATGACTACGGTGGTGAGCTCTACCTCCAATGGAAAGAGATTTGCTTTGCAAATGTCCTCAAAGATTAAGGGCATTGGCAAGAAGAAATATGTAAGATTAAGACATTTAGAAAAGGGGGGAAAGGAACTACACTTAAAATTTAGTTCCAAACATCAGAGAAATCTGTATAAAGAATTATTTTTTTTCCAGACTTATCCTTGCTAGTCATCCGCTGTTGGCAGCTGGTGAAACATCAAGCAGTAAGCAATATCATTTCACACTACTCTAGCATCGATGTGGTGGTCATTTGCACCATCTGTCACACAAATGTTATTGGACAGAGAAAGCACTTCCTGAGAGCGATGTTGAAATAGCACTGAGAACCAGATAAACAGTTCCTGTGGCAAAAATCAGGGAAATCAAAGATACTCCTACAGACAAAACAGAAGAAGGACGGAGAAGAATTAAACATAATATGTCTGCTGACGTGTTCTTGAAAGAGCCCCTGCTGTAGCCCTATTCCTGCCATTCATATTGAGTCAAAAAGATGAAATCTAGAATAAGGCTACGACAGACTGGTGTATTTTCAAGACAGAAATAATGCAGAGCACATGCATTATCACATGATATCATGATGCAGAGGAAAAGTAAGCAGTGCATATTGTAATGTGCTTTGGACACCGCCACATTGACAGAAGAGCTACAACAGCTAGCAAACACGCCTCCTAGTGAGACCATTGGCCATATTCGCAGCTTTCAAGCCTTGGTGATTTCTTTTACGCTGTATCTCCCGGCACTGTGAAGTTACTCAACCTAACTCAAAAAAGCAGGCAGGCTAACCATGCTAATGCGGAGCTCAGCTTGAGGGAATTACCAAGGCTTCTCAGCAAGGTAAATTAGTACACATTCGTGCAGCTGCAAGGGCTCGGTGCAGCTGCTGTTAGGCTGTGTCTGGTACCTGAACTACATCATTTAAAGTGTCTAAGGCCCCAGCATACTATAATTTCACTGAAGTATGGATATAGCCTACCTCTATAGCAGTAATAATATCTATAGTTAAGTGCAATAACCATGAAATCTCTGAAGCTTTCTGGCTGGAATAATTGTCCTCCCTTAGAAATTTCTTCTGCAATTGCAAACCTATAGCAAGGCAATATTCCCTAACATCAACATTAGTGCATAGTTCCACAAAGCCACGGCTTTATTTAAAAGGCAAAATAAAAGGTAGTTGCCTGTGATATTAGCACATATTAAGCATTTCTGTCTCTGGTTGTTTTAAGTGGCAATCAATGTAAAAGTAGACGTTTCTAGAGATTTTTCCCCTGCTGTTCTGGCCTGTTCTAATTAAGCGTGTTTGATTTTTAGATTTGGGAGATTATCTCTGGTATTAGGCCACTACTTGCAAGGGTTTGCAAATAAAGAGCCTAAGGGTTTGGTTTTTTTGTCTTTTTTAAGTGTCTATATTCCAGTATATAGAGATTTTTACCTAAATCCCATAAACATCTCTACTGTATCCAAATAGTTCCCATAAGGCCTAAATAGCTTTCTTTTCAAAAAATCTGAAAGCAAATGGAAGTATAGTAACGTATTTTGCCTGTACAGGTTAGACTGTTCTTGTAATACGAAGAAACCCCAAAGAAATAAACATCACTAAATGTCATCACATGTTACTGTCATTGGGAATTCAATTTAAGAAGGCTGCTTATTTGCTGGTGTAATTAGATAGCATTTCCCACAGTAGAAAGATGCTTAGCCTTAAGGAGCTAGGGATGCAATTTCTCTGAATGACTGCCTTATGGCTAGAAATTACCTCAGGAGAAAAAAGAAGGCCTGTATTTTAGTGCTCAGTGGTGCAAGTAGAATATGGATTTCCATCCTATGTCTAGTTAATACACTTTTTGAGGAAAGCTTGTGCTTTGAAAATCTCTTATGATCCTTGTAAGTATTTTGTCAATAAGGTAGTTGGCAGGGAATCATGGATTACATTATCAATGTTGGTGAAGATAGTATGGATTATTTACTTCCAGCTAATATAATTTTATATGAGTTTATAATCACTTTATCTTGTGTGCAATTGGTTAGGATGCATGTGCTTGTGTGTGTGAAAATGTGCTTGTACGCATTACTTCAATTCTCTGAAAGTCGATATTGGTGTATTCTGCAAAGGATATATAACGAGCAAAGCATTCAGGCTAAACACACTGACTAGCTAAAATGATGTACAACAGAAGGACCCCTGAATTTTCCATCAAAGAAAGGTCCTCGATTTTGAAAAGTGTCATTTCTGGTGGCGCAAAATATTTCAGGACATCTTTGAATACTTAAATAATTTCAATACTCAGCGTTCACAACTGGTTTTGCCAGTTACCATAAAAGAATTCACTACTTTATTAAAAAAAAATAAAAAATCAGGGTAGCCCAGCTTCTACCAAAAGACAAGTATTAGTCAGTGGAAACACCTTAGATGAGAGGACAATGATTTTGCTGGATAAATTTGTCCGTGGAGATCCTTGAGGTTTAGTCTTAGGGGCAGTCTCTTTCTATTAATGACTCTGGTGCAAACAGCAGGATCATGCTAATGAAACTTGCAGATGACGCAAAGTTGAGAGATGAAATCTGCACAGAAGATGATTGGAATATTTTACAAGATGAGGGCCGAGAGCTGCTAGGGGAAAGTGAATGGCAGAGCTGCATGTCCACTAAGGACAGCTCTTAGGAATATGAAAGGCATCCAAGCCCTGTGCACTAAAGAGCTGAGTGTCCTTCTAAAGGTGGGGGGGGACGGTGGCAGCAACAAAATCTATGCAAAAAACCCTCACTTGTCATCTCTTTAATGGAGCTTGCTCACTTCATGAAAGAGACTATGTAATATTGCTGCTTACGATGGCAGGACACCATTCCTGTGTTCCCATGTTCATGTTGCTCTTGATAACAAAGCTAGAAGTTGCGCCCAGTCAACCACAAATATAAAACCTGTTGTATTAAAACTCCTAACAACTGCAATGAGAAAGTGGATTTTAGTGTCATGATATAACACTAAGTCTAAGATCTGGTCATGTTTCCTTCTCTGAAAAGATTTTTAATTTCTAATTAAATTCCATTGTTAATTACTAATTTAACATGCCAGTATTTGGAACCAAAACGCAAGTGCATATTACCATGTGGAATAGGTTTTGAATGGGGAGAATTACTCCTTTATCAACTCATCACAGTACTGCTTGGGCATGAATTGTGTTTCTCCAAGAGATAATAAAATTCAAAATACTTGTGTACTGAGGCTTATACTAAAATAGGAAACGTTTTTTCTTAGATAGAGGTCATGATTCAAAGCTAAAGTAGAGCCATCTTTATTTTTGGGTGGGGAAAGAGGAGAAACATACATTTTAACGTGCTTGGATTTAGGCTGAAGGTAGAAAAACCAAAAAAGTAGAATTTAGAAAATATTATCTCCTAAAGGAAATGACATAAATGAAAGCATTACCATAAACAAACAAACAAACAAACAAAACCCCCTCAGGTTTCTGGATAGCTGCTTATGTCTTGTTCAAGGAAAAAGCTGTGAATGCTGTTTCGTTCTTGAAATCCCTGCTTCACTTCTCTCTTGTGACCTGTCGCTTGGCATGAGTAATGAACAAATCACTGGTTCTGCATTTCTCATCAGAGGGCAATGAGCAGGTAAAGAATAAAGGATCAGCAAATGACAGAGGATCTTACTGTAGACAGTTAGAGAAACCCAAGGAAATTCCATTCATTACAGTAACATTTGTGATTACAAAGTACTTTCTTCTTGCACATCCTTTGCTCTATTCATTTCTTCGGTGATACCATTGATACAATCTTTAAAGAGTAATGTTGCACTAGAGATGAATGCCTTTAAGATTATTTTTACAGTTAAGTAGATAGGAAATAAAGATTCCAGAAACTCAAGAACTTCTTGAAAATTTATTTGAAAATTGGAAACCGCATAAAAAATATCAGTCAGGTCAACCTGAAAGTTGCTGCCCAGTATTCTTTGAGAGTGAGATAATGAATAAACAATTCCTAATAAGCACCACACACTGCTGTGACAGAAGTGATCATTACTCTAATTTACAACTTTGCTGAGATGTTTTCTGTTCTTAAATATTTGCAGTATTTTAAATGACTTGGTAAAATAGCTTGTTTCAAGTTTAAGTTGGTTTAAATTGAAAACGTTCATTATTGGTAGCTTAAATCTGACTTTTTCAACTTATAGGAAACAATGAAACCAGCATTCTTTAGCTGCAGCTGATGTTATAGTGAGTACTTTGCAACTCAGTAGGTCTACACCAAATGTTTCAAAAGGGACTTAGCCAAACTGATAGTTCGGATTTGTATCTGAACATAACATGTTACAACAACTAATTCTAAAACACCACGAAACATTTTGTTTTAAAAAACTTTATTTTTTAACAATATTTGAATGTAGACTAGTTACAGTCACCATATATATCACCTACATAGATACGTCCAATACCTTTGTGCATATATACACAAAATAGCTGGCAATTTCTATTTTCCCTGCTATTGGATTTTATATTGCTATACAGTGCTGCTTTGGTGTTTGATAAACTGATCCAAAACAGTTTTAATTTTCATTGCATTGTTTTCTAAAGCCTGAATTGAGTATTGTACTGTGAATTTATAATATTAACTATGCAATATGCACATTTTTCAGCTTCATGTGAAACATTTGCTTAACTTACTAACACTGACAGTGGTGAAAGAACTTAAAATAAACAAAGTGTCTGAGCAGAGTGAAAGGCCCTGCTCACTTACTTAGATATCTTCAAAACGATATACCCACTCAGTGGAGAAAGATTAAGATAATTGCTTCAAACAATGTGAGCTTTTATAAAGGGCTTTTCTTCCCACTGCGACCTAAAGCTTTGAAGAGGATTTCCACAGAGATATGAAGCTTTTTCTTATGGAAAGAGTTGCTCAGACTTCAAACATTTTTCACATTAATGGGAAAAAAAAATAATTGCAGAAATGATAAGGTTGCTCCAAAGGCAAAATTCAAGACTGGAATATGTACAACAGAGAAAGAACAGGAGAAGCAAAATGTTCACCTCATCAGACTCTATAAATGTCATTGTTATGAGTGTATCTTCAGTAGAAATACATCATCTGTTAGCAGAGCTTACTGTAGACTTTACAGCATTACAGATTTTCCTCCAGGTAACATAGATAATTTCCAAGCTCTGTAGAGAAAAAAACCTCAAATATTAGTCGAGTCTTAAGTAGGCTAGATGCTGCCTAGTGAAGCTGGTTTTATTTAGTAGCTAAGCTAAGTTCTTCCAGTTGTGAGAAATGTTACATAATTTTCCAGACAAAACTACACTGATGAGTTTAAACAGCCTACGTCGAAGCAGTAGGTAAAGGAGACAAAGGCCAAAGCTCTCCTCGAGTTTTGTCTCGTGCTCCTCACTGGCAGAAGCGTAAGGATTGGTTCCTGCCCCAGCCCGTCTTCTCCTGACCTGCTGCCCCTCAGACACAGTGAAGGCTAATGCAGAAGAATAGAACCCATCACTGCTGAAGGACAACTAAGAATACTACTTCCTGCCATTCAAAATATAATAATCATTTAAACATCTGGGCACTTGTCACGTCACACTCTCAGTAAAGAGGGAGGGTAAGTGACTTCAGATTCGTAAATTCTCAACGGCGCGGACTAAGGTGAGATAAATCTCAAGGTCCATATACAAACATTTATTAGCTTCCCAAAATGGTTAGTATAGGTCTTAACAAGTCCACGATAATCGGTTAGGTATATAACAAATTATGGCAAGTGGTGAGGTATGCATTGTGTTACTTAACAACAGGTATAGGACAACTTATGGCAAGCAGTACTTAAGGTCGTACTTAAGGTCGTTACTTAACAACTCTAACTGCTACTTAACAATTCTAAGAGAAAAGAGAAACTGAGTGACAGAGAAAAAGACAGAGACAAAGAGATCACTGGTCCTGGTTCCAGCATCTTTTTCAGGGAATCTTCCCAGGCATAATCTTTTTCTTTCTTGGAAAAATCTTCCCAGGCACCGTCTTTTTTCTTGGGAAGAATCTTCCCAGGCACTATCTTCTTATGTTGTTTCTTCTTTGTTCCCCCCTATGGGCACTTATTTTCCCCTTTTATGTTTGCTGAGTTAGCATGGTCCACCCCCTTGCTGAGGAGAGCCTCTCTCTGGTTTCTCCCTTCCCCAGGTGACGTGTAGCATGATATGGGTGGAGAGACGAGTGCCATAGTCATACATGTTTAGCTATGTATATAGCTCTATAACCTTCATTAGCATATGCATGGTGTGCACTTTCATATGCATTTCGCGGGTAATGAAGCAAAGGTCACTGATTGGACACAACGGCCTTGAGTACTGAGAACTAGCAAGCTCACCACACGAGTGGCAGAACTATCCTGTCTTCACAAGACAGTTCTCCCACACTTTCAGATGCCAGCAGTGTGAGCCTTATCAGTTCTTTGAAGGCCAAGCCTGCATTATTTATTTCCTTGCGAGTGTTTGAGGCATTCCATTGAAAGCTTGGAGGGCCTTCTGCCCCTTTTCAGGGAATTTACAGTCTGTCCCTTACAGCACTGTCTTCCATTCCTGCCAGGGAGCACTGAGGGCCAGCTGCTCCCTGAGGGATGGGAAGCCAAGAGCTATAGTGACCCAACACAGGCTGTGCCCTCATTCAACCTTTGGGTAAACTTGCTGCAGAAACCTGTTGAAAGCATACGTCTGTCTGTCCCTGCCCAGCTTCTCTCTTATTTCTCATTGAGATCAGGATAGTTCTGGTAGTCACCTTCAGCTATGCCCTATAGAGCTCTCTCTCCGGACCACAAGGGTGATTCACATGCTCAGTAAACCTTTTCTATCTGGTACAAAATGTTTAAGGCAATAAGTCTGTTTCCATGTTTCACTTATGCTTTTTCTTGTGACTGTTTTGAGTATTTCCTCGCACAGAACAATGAGGGCTGAGGAAATTATAGTTGGAGTTCAAGACAATTTGAAAATATTTTGGTTAGAAATAAATACTCAAAATTTATGTGTTACTTTGTGGAGGGGAAAAAAAAAACCAAACAGCTTAATTTTGGAGATGATTTTGACCTAGAACAGTTTTTTTGTTGGGCTTTTGTTGCTTTTTTTAAAGACAAGAATACTTTGTATTTTTATATAATGTAAAAACTGACTCAGAGTGAAAGAAGTTTGAGATCTGAAGTGGGAAACGTTATGTCCCAGTTAATGCTGAAACTCAAAAAGAGCTTTCAGTGCCAAACTTCTGAATCTGTCAGGCTTAGAAGTATGGGCATAATGCTGTTTTTCCCAATTAGGTCTACAAACACATGGCATTTCTAAAATGCCATAGGTATGTTGGAGACATAATAATGTGATACAATCATTATTACTACTTTAAAAACAAAGACAGTTAGACTTAGAGTCATGGAAAATTACTGTTAGAGGGACAGAACTGAGACAACTTGATTCCTATTGATGTCTTCCACCTGTAACATCAGAGGTGCTCAATTTTTTGACCTCATATTCCACTCTGTCTTACTTCCTGAGGACTGAAAGTATGAAATTTTCTGGTACCCCACCCCACGCCATCATCTTTTCTGAGGACCCTTCAAGATTTTGCTGCTATGCTATCTCATAACATCATGTAACACCACACCTTTGTGTGGTTTTGTGACCCCAGTACCCGAGCAGGAGTGGGAGCATTGGCACTTCAGGGGATGCACAGGAAGACGAAAGCATGGGAAAGTATCAGCTTGCACATTACTCCATACAACTGGAACTGCATCCATAAGGTGAGATGGGCATGTCTGCATTATATTTATGTAAATGACATATTCATGATTGTAAAACAAGATAGATCAAAGCTCACAAAACAATAATACTGATGTGATACCCCCAATGTCTACTTCAAAGACAAAAATATATTTGTCTACCACCTATAGCAAAGTTCAGAACCTCTGTCCTCCAGCCACCCATAGGATTTAACACCAGTAGATGAATTGTTTTGTAGAATTAGATGCTATTGATAAATAAGGTGAGCCATACTGGGTACTTCAAAGGACGTAAAAGGGACATTTGGAGTAGACAATATGGGTGTTTAGGTAATACTACGTCTTATAGACATAACAGGAGAGAAAAAGATGGAACGGTGGTAAAACCAAATACGTACAGTATTTGTCCAAAACAGGAGTTTTCTTTAGGTGGGAAGTTCCAATATTTCAAAATCTTTATTCCACATTACTGAATAATTTTTAATCTTTTTTTTTCTGTTTTAAATATGCAATAAGTAAAAAAAAAAGGAAAGGCATAAACCTGAAAATGTTGATACCATCTTTAATTATTAAAGTCAAAAAAATGCTTGGTGAAGTAAAAAAAGATACATTTTGACTTTTCCTATTGATAATTTGTTGCTATTTCTAAAAAGAATGCTTTGTTTTTGACAAAGCTGTTTTTACAATTGGTACCTGCTTTGTTGAAAAAAAATCAGTATGTCCTACCTGAGGATTTTGTGTTGCAAGGAAGAGTATTATTGAGTGCAAAAAATGCTAAAAAAGAAGAAAAGGGAAAAGTTGGAACTTGATACAGGGTGAGTGTGGGATGAGTGGGAACTAGATTTATTGGTACAGCCAGAAAGAGATTGTTCAATGTGAAACTCAAGAGACTGACGTGTTCAGTTGGCCATAGTGTTGCTAAAAACTGAAACTGTATAGCTCAAATACTCCCTTCAGATACAAATGCAAAATAATTCTGTGTATGAAATATATATTTCTTTCTATACTTACTTGCATGTATAAATATAGACTCATGTATGTCTTTGTGTGTTATATGCATATCAAATCTGATTCAATTACTGTAAGATCTGTGAAGAATGTTTGTGATTGATAAAGCTGACAACTCAGACAACCCACAGAACTGTGGCTTTTCGTATACTTATTATAAAAATATCTATGATGGAATAGTGGACTCAGGAAAGACAAAGTCATTGTTTTATTCTGGAGAAGGAATTTGTAGATTCCAGTGTTGTGATACTTTACAAATGGCAAAAATAATGATATTCATAGTACACAATATTTAAATACATTTTCACTTTGTTGTAAAATTGAAAGTTCATATTTACATTACAAAACCACATAAATTACATTAATTGCCTTGACTGAAAACATTGCCAGAGCATAGATGGTTGCTTGAAACCATGTCAGCTAGTTATGAAGGGACACATGCCAAGTGATGATGACTGCATTCTGGCTACATCCTCTCCTGTTGCCCTTTGCCAGAGCTAGTGTGGGGCTGAGCAGCTGCCTAGACTGGCTGTACAATGGTCATCAGTCTTTCCAAGCCAGATGCCTTTTTAGCTAGTGGGGTTTCATGTTTCATTCACCTTTTGTACCTTTTTTACTTTGGAGTGAACCAAGATGCCAGACTAGCTCTGAGATTGTACTCTATTGTTTTAGCCTTTCTTCACATAGTGTAACAAACAACTCCTGTATATTATTATCCTGCTGCTTGACCCTCTCTCCTTCCTCAACCTTACTGAAAGACTGTCATCGGTTTGTGTGCCAAGGAAGCCAAGCACAAGTGGGCTAAGAAGGATAAAAGTCAAGTCCGAAATGCCCAAACCCCTGTTGCTAGTAGTTTTAAGCAGAAGACCAAAGTTATGGGAAGCTGGCTGGAGGGATGAAAAGACTGCAGTTCAAATCCTGGCTGATAAGCCATTTCTTCTAAAAAAGGAGCTCTGTTGTGTTAGGAAGATGATGATGATGATGGTGGTGATGATTATTATTATTATTATTACATTATTCCATGATAAGGAGGTTTAGGAGTCTTTATAGAGACAGCTCTACTGCTGTAGGTCGTGGAGGTAGTGTCTAGGTCTGGAAATCAATACAGACTTCCAATTAATTTCAGTAGATGAGGCAGGCTGGAGAGGGACTTGATATTATCAAATAAGCAAACTCTTCCACATGTTCTGGTTGTCTTCACGAACACTGCATATTAATAAAAAGCATTATCAAAGTATTTAAGAAAAGTTGTGAACTACAGCTTCATAGTGAACAAAAATGTTAAATGGGCTTTTATTGTCTTGTTTTTATGGTATGTCACTAATTTGACTTTTTCCACCTACAGCAAAAAGGAAATTCATAGGAACAGCAATATGACTGTTGCTTTAAGATTAGATACAGTAGTATTATATTATACTCTACTAAGTTTCCAGAATAACATATGACAGTGTCTTTGTGTGATTCAATTAACTTATGCTCTTGGCTTCAATAGATTATTTGCTCCACCTGCATTTCAATACCAAAAAAAAAGTTTAGCTATTGATTTTTTTTATTCTTTCATCCCTTGCAGTAGGTTGCCTTATGTACAGTGAGAATTGCTGACAGTTCCAAAAGAAAATCACTAATTGGCAGACATATAGGATTTCACAGATAGCTGGTTAGGTTGTTTCTATAATGGAATGTTTACAGAGTTGTGCCAAGAAATTAATGACAAATGGAGCTCAAAACCCCTACAGGATACGCTTCTGTGCTTCACTGTAGCTATTAGAATATTTTATTACTATTTTACCTCTTCGATGCACTGACTTATTTGTCAAAACATTTTAGTCAAATTGCTTTAAGTCCAAAGCCTTTAGAAACACAAGTTGAACCACAAAACAAGAATGTCAAATGATTCCTATTTTACATCAGTATCACTGCATTCTGAGAATCATTCAATTAAAAATAATTGGGGGACATGAATGCTCTTTGGATTAAAGATGCATAGAAAACTAGGATTTGTTTCTTTTGAACATCTTTGCAGCTAGTTCTAGGTAGGTAATGCTGACACAGGAACTCCCAGCATGCCAGTTCAGTAGCTAAACATTTCTACTACCCCAAACCAGAAGTAGTCTGATATTTAGCACTGAGACAAAATAATTTTTCATGAATTGGAATGAAAAACTGCTTCTGAATGCCAAGTTATTCAAAATTAGAACTAATAATAACGTGCATATTCCTTAATTTAAGTGACATAATGTTACAATACATGCATTGACAAATTAATCTTCATATTCATGTTTACAAGAAAGCAAATTAACTAAAAAGGCTAAACTGTAATCACACAGGTGAATTATTGGAAAACTGGAATACTTGATCTCTACACCTTTGTGTCTTGTGACATCTCAACATTGAAATTAACAAAAGCCCGAGCGATGTTAAACTAGCAGAACTGAGTTAGTATCTATCTTTCCTTCTCACATAATTAAGATAATTGTACATACTCCGTTTTAGTGTTATCGCCTGCAATTTCTGTATAATCCCAATTAGGTGTTTAATATCATTGCTTAGAGGGAATTGAGAAATACTTAAATTTTTGGGAAACTTCCTGAATGCACGTGGAGGAATACAGTGGTAATCCCTTTTCTCTATATATTTATTATATTAAGTATAGACAGCCAATTTGAACTTCAGGACATAAGGAAAGCTGACATAGTTTTCAGAAGAGCTGTGATAGTATTCAGTGGTAATTGACTTCAGGCTGTGTTAAGTTATATTCATTACTTACTAAATATGAAAAAATACTACCAAAAAGTATGGATACTGGTGTATTGAGAGCTGGCTGTTATCCTTTCTCTCCGAATGAGTCAGAAAAAAAGAGTATGATCTTTGCTATAGGATGTTTGGCAAGCTTTAACATTCTCCAAAATTTCCTCAATTAAAGTGCATCCCGTTTGGCTTCCAGTTGATCTTCCAGGTTCATGGAAAACTTCAAGTAACTGAAGAGTGTTTGCAGCTGCATTGATCAATATCTGATCAATCCTCCCCCTGGTGTTTAGTTAGAAGCAGCTCGTAGATGACCGACTGGCGCAGAAGTCCACGGGGCTCACTCGCCTTGCAGTGCCTCAGAGAGAGTCTTCCTCAAGGTACAGGAGTGTAGCTGGAGAAGTAAGTGAAAGCATATTATGGGCTTGTGCCCCTGAAATTATAGGGCTATTTCCAAAGAACAAGATGGAGAACATGCAGAGAAAAGAAGGTGCACCTGTATCTCAAGCCAGGAACTGGAAAAAAAAAAAAAAAAAAAAAAAAATTCCTTGCCAACATTTGCTGATCCCTGGAAACAGTTTTAAAGTTCCCTAAGGAGGGATGAATCTCCCTGTGCACTGCTAATCTGCCACAGAGGTACCCTGAAGCAATGTGTAGGACCTCTTAAAATGATCAGGTCACCTCACCTGTGCATTTGCAGTTGTTTCCTTTAAAAAAAAAACAAAAACAAGAGGACAACGGGTAAGGTGCCAGCATATTTTATTTTTATAAACTAATAATGGAAGCTTTGACAGGGAAGTGAGAGATCAGTTTCCTCTGCTCTCACAGACCTCCTGAGTGAATACCCAAATTGTGATTTAAGATAACAGGTAGTCTCAGGTGCAGGAGAGAAGATAAGGCATCTCCTGTTGAAGCTGTACATTTGTCCTCTGTGTTAAATCTAGAAATAGTCCTACAGCAGAGAAAATAGTTTAGAAATTCTAGAAGCAGACACCAGATCCTTCTTGCGTACAGTTTCACAGCTTCAGGAAAAAGGATAACTATACATGTAGTCCTCAAGCCTTCTGAGGTGAGAAGCAGGGATTTGAACTCATTCAGGTTGAACCAGGATCTGGCTCTGGGCTCTATTTCCCATACAAGTGCTGTGGCCATGAGGTTTTTCTGCACAGGGTGGGCAATTGTACCACAGTTAGCCTCCTTCTGTAATATTGTGCTGAAAGGAAACAGTGGGCTCAGGTTAGTTCTCTAAAAGGAATGTTTTAATCACCTACCCTGAAGAAAGGATCATTGGCTTTCCATATTAAATAGTTTAGAGGTCCTTCTGGATCTCTAATTTAGGTGCCTAAGCTGTAGGGAGAGCTAGGAATTCAGCCTTAACTCTACCATTGCGCACAGCAATGCTCAATATTTGTTTTTCTGGCTTCTGAAGGCGCCAGTCAAAGTACCATTTTGAACTTTGCATTCCAGTCCAAGGGTTTGGCAAACAAAGTGCTGACAGAGCAGCACTAACTTGTAGGCCCCCATGTCTTTTATTGCATATTGTCTCCACTCTGATGAAATCTTTTAGAGGCCGTCCATTAACTATAATGAATAAACATCACACCTTTCTGGTAAGACTTCTATGTGTCAATTCATGATAAGGCTATCGTGTATTGGTTTTGTAATTTTAAAGACAGATTAAACTCCTTGCCCTTAGGTAATTACTTTGGATTCCGCAAAGGATTGACAACTTGCTTTTCATACAGATATTTTCTGGAAAAGAAAACGTATTTTTTTTCTCCTTAGTGGTGTGGAACTGATCTGATGAAGAAAGATGCATCCTGTATAAAACCAGGACTGTTTAACAGCCCTTAAGATACACCACAAGAACAACAACATCTAAATCAAGCTATAGGTGACTCAGCACAAGTTAAATGTCCATTCCTAATTTTTGAATTCTATAGTTCAGATATTAACAGTGGCAGCTATCTTCATTACTATTTTAGCACCTTCCCCACAAAAAAAATTAAAAAAAGTTTACTAGGCTACTAGTCCTGCAAAAGAGATTTTAGTAGAAAAGATTTTGCTCAGTTTCTCTCTCTTCCCTGCCACTCTCTCATGTATGGAGGGAAGGCAGCTGTGAGCGTCGTTCTAGCCAGAGAAGCTCTTTCCAAAAGGAAGTTTTACACATCATTGAACATTTGTAAACACAGCCGTCTTTTGAAAGTGCAAAAATTGAAGAACAGTTGAAAAGAATGAGCTATTTTCAAGTGAATAACTTACTCATAATATAAATTTGAACCTTTGAAATACTGTGCAATAACTTCCTTTGATAAACTTCCTCTTTTGTTACCCACATATAATGTAAGTAACTGCTGATTAAGCATTTCTGACAGATAAAGAACAAATTTTACACATACTAGTACTGAAGTTCATTGGGAAAAGGCCAGAATCAAGATTTGAGGGTTGGAAAGGTCTTCAAGCTTTCAGCTGGCATTTTATATTAGACAGTTCATGAGTAAGAGCAAGAATCCTTGATAAAGAATATCGTATATTTTTACAAGTGTCAGCAGCCTTGTCTGGAATCATACTCTCATTTACTTAGATGTATTTAACCAAAGATATGATGCTTCCTTAAATAAGATGACCAACTTGTAAAGTGCTTGTGGACCTAACCGGGACTATTTGCCTATACAAAAGTAAGCTTCACGCTGAGGCATCACATCCTTAGCAGAACACTGTTACTCAGTACTTCAATACCATACTAATTTTAAGCTATTATCGATATAACTAACTAATCATTTGATTAGTTTAATGTGTGGGTTCCATCTAATACTGGTTAAATGTTATGCACCTCATCATTTGAGCTTTTTTAACATAGCATAAGGTGTAAAAAGTCCTTTTTTCTCCTCCTTAGTTGTGCTAAACTCAAAATCTTGTCATGGATGCAAAACAACACACATTATAATTGGCGCTAAAAATGTACTGTTAGCCTGATTTGTGATTTAACAGTGTAATCAAAATACATCAAAGGGTCATTATAGTCATAGTTCAAATTATCTAAGTAATACAGAAGAGATTAATCAGTAACAGTTAAAACTGTGGGTTTTAGGTATATGTGGCAGGGTGTTGTCAAGGCGGGGGGCTGCAGAGGTGGTGTCTGTGAGGAGGTTGCTTTGTGCCAGTCACAGCCACTTCGAGTTGCTTCCAATGGAACCACTGCAGGGCAAAGCCACCAGTGGAGTGCCTCTGGGAAAGCGTATTTAAGAAAGGGCAAAAATGACACAAGGTGGTGGTGATGTGTGTGTGTGTATGTGAGGGGAGCAAGTGTGAGGAGCAACCCTGCAGGCACCAAGGCCAGAACAGAAGGACGGGCAGGAGGTGCTCCAGGTGCTGGAGCAGAGTGTCTCCTGCAGCCCATAGAGAAGATCATGGTGAAGCAGGTTGTCCCCCTGCAGCCCACAGAAAAACCCATGTCAGAACAGGTATTTCCCTGAAGAAAACTGCAGCCTGTGGAGGACCACCCCTCCTCCCCAAAAGGAATTATAGCTCATGGAGAATCTGTGCTGGAGCAGGTTTGATGGACTGCAGCCTATGGGAAGGACCCACCCCTGGAGCAGGGGAAAATTGTGAGGAGGAAAGAGTAGCAGAGAGGGGCTGTTATGGACTGACTACAGCCCCTATGCCTCATCCCCCTGTACCACTCAATTGGGAGGAGGTAGGGGAATCAGGAATGAAGCAGTGAAGATGAGGCCAGGAAGAAGGAGGAGTGAGGTGAAAGTGTTATAGTGGTGGGTTTTTTTAGTTTTTAGCTCTGATGTATTTTAAGCACAGAACTACGTGGAGCAGTCATTTTCAAACCCATCTGATGACCATCGTCACCTTAGGAAGCTGCTTTATTTATAAGCAGAGCAGCAGCAAAAGTGTTTTGCTGTTCTTCATTACAAAAATCAGTATGTTTACACCATTTTATTACCATATCAGAGGCTAAGTGTTTTTCTTTCCACATTTGTCAGATCAGTGATTAGATTAGAAAGAGTGGGTTGCTGTGGTTGTGCACATCTTGTGGTGAAGTTTGTCCCATGGACCAGTCTGTATTCAGTTCATTTCTGGTGCTGAGATCACAAGTTAGAAGACATGATGTTGATTGACAGATGACAGACAATATAGTTCACTGGAAATCATGTTCAGCATCAGCAATGAGTGGTCAAACTTGGCTAGAAACTAACATTAAATAAGTTAAATATTTTCAGTGCAGGCAGGTCCCTGGCAGTCCGTTCTGAGTGTTGTTAATTTATATGCATATGTCTCAAACACACAAACAGGACCAATTTTCAAGGTCATTATTAAATCCTTTGGTAAACTTCCCGCTCATGTCTTCTCCTTCCCTAACCTCCAACTTCAATGAAATTCTAGAATAAGTGCAAATGAAGAACAGAAAATGCTTGTGAGTGATGTGAATTCTGGCTTTGAAAAACTGAGTTTCAGTATCTCATGATTAACCCTGATCAGACGTCTTATTAATGTGTCTTATATATTAAGACATCTTATTATATATGTTGTAATGTGATTTAAATGTAATGATCATTCTTACTTACAATTGGCAGCATAGACTATGGGACATTCTTTACTCCAATGTGAAGAAAAGAGCTTCAAATAAGCAGGAGCTATGAAGCTATGCTCTAGAAAAGACAAGGCAGTTGCAGCATTACAGCTGGGAGATGACTGTCAAAAAAGGATCACAGTCCAAATGTAGTGGAATGGACTTCACACTGAAAATTGTTTTCTGACTTCAGGAGCCCAGGCCACGTGGGCGTGATACAAATAGCTTTCACATTTTTCCCAAAGAAGAGGTGAATGCTTCTCATCTTTTCAACCTATCTTGCTTCTCAATACTCAAGAAATTTAAAATTTCCTTGGCTTACAGGATACAACTTTAGAATCTTGTGCGTAGCCTATTAAACTCACATAAGGAGGGATTTCAGGCTTGAACACATCTTGTAATAAATTCTTCTCTTAGATGCATTTGGACAACTGCTGTTGATTTTAATGCATGTATCAGCAGGTCACATTTGACTCATGGTCAAGGTTAATTTTAACAGTAACTTTTAGTCTTCTACTGCCCTGCTTAAGGGCAGGGCACAGAAAGCTGATTTTATTCCAAGAGTAATATATCCTTTTGATCTTAGCCAGTTCTTACTCATCCCACTCAATTACAAAACTCTGAAATGTTTGGTGTACAATTAACTGCTTTATTTTTATTAAGGCTAGAATCATTCATCTTTCATCTTCTGTATATTTGAGAAACAACCATTTTAAAGAATTATTTTGGTACTTCTCTCACATTTCTGTGGTAATTTGTGTCAAACTCCATAATTTTCTTATTTTGTTTATACTTATAAAATAATGAGTTGATTAATTTTCTTGAAGATCTACTGCAAATGAGATATTTAAAACTGTTAAATACTCTTGAAATAACCAAGTTTGGTGCAAATAAATACGTCAGATATACTTATGCTTAATAACTTCTTATTTCTTCCATTAGTCCTTTTAAGATCTCTTTTTTAAAAAAAAAAAAAAAAGAGGCTTGGCTTTCAAAAAGCTTCTGTATCTCAGCAGACCATTTTAAATGTTCCTTGAATGTGCATAAATTAATATGTTCTGGTGTTTTATCACCCATATTTCACTTTCAAAGACTATGTATAAAACTGCCTATCTGTATGTTGTATAAACTCATTTTTCATTGCATTTAATTGGTAATTAAAGGATTGTATACCAAAATTTTGGATACAGTTTTGTACGTTGGCTATGTAATTTTTCTGCCCTTTTTGGTCAGCTCTTTTGTCTTCTTTGGTGATATTTTAAACTAGAAATTCAATGATTTAATAATTATAAAGATGCTGGGAAGATTAATTGTTCCATTGAGGAGTTATCTCAAGTATTATTTGTGATCATGCAGTTTTCTTGCTTAAATTCTACATGTAAAGGCTGAGAGTCTTCTAAAGATAGGCATCGATTCTTCCATCTCACCCCAATGCTAAGACATACAGCGAGATTTGTCTTTGAAGGTATTTATCTTTTATGGTTGATTACTCAGGAGTGCAGGTACATTTAAATGCATAATGTTATGGGGGATATACCACCTAAAGATTTTTTTTCAGTGCTCTTTTTCATATTACATCCTGCATCCTTCCTAAACTCTGCTTCTTCCCACAGTTGAAGTCAGTTTTTTGAAAACAGTCTGGTCAGAGGCCACCTTATTGCGCATAAATATAGAAATAGTAAATTTCTCCTAAATTATGCATGGTGCTAGTCAAATAAATTTATTAGAAGTATTGAAATAGTCAAAAGCAAATAATGAAAATAAAATAAAATTTAAAAAATATGCAAATATGTTCAGGCTGTGGTTTGCGCTGCTAAACTCTAACATTTATGTCAGATTACTTAAAAAACAGAAGTTGTACAATAATACAGAAAGTATTATAAAGATTGGATTGTTTTTTTTAAATCAATCCATTACTAAATCCTAATTCACAGCATACTAAAATCCTAATTCATTAAGAGCAATCCAACTTTTTAAATACCTCATCCCATGCTTATCCTCTAGCTTCAATTTGCATTTGCAGAACATTTTCCCTCTCAAACCCCAAAGTGTAATTTTTCATTTGCTGTCATTACTCTGTGCAATATATAAGTTATTCATCCAATAAATTAAATTTAAAATAAAATATTGATGTTTAAGGAAGTCCCATGAAAAAGACTAGTGTATTTTGAAAATAAACAACTTCTGCTGTTTGTGTTAAAACAAAATCTGCACCTCTTAGAAAATGGAAGGTGGAGTAGATTAAGGAAAAAATACTTTTCTCAGTCTCTTGTGGGAGGAAATGTTTGTTTGCTTTTGTTTTCAGTCCCTGCTAATTAATTTCATCCATCAGTCTGGTTGCTGTCTTAGAATTTGTGTTCAACACATTATCCTCCCCTGAAATCTGACATTTCTTCATGATACTGTATCTGTATCATACACTTTTTAAAGCTTTCTAATCTAAAGAAAGTCTTGTCATTCCTGGTCATAAAATGTCTGTCCAAAGTTTTGGCCAGTCCCAATATTTCACAATAAGGCAGTGTAAAGATATAAAAAAATAAACTTAACTTGTTGACAGAACCCTTCTTGTTAAATGAACGGATCTGAAGCTAGTAAATCCTGGAAGCTTCTTTTGCTATTAATTCTCTCAAAAGCAATAAGATACATTACAGAACATATATTAAAGAAGCTAAAGGTGCAATTACATTGAATAAGTCACAGTGTATGACAGATACTGTCTCTTTTAAATTTTAAAATATTTCAATTATTTTAAAATGCCATTCTCTGAGGAACGTAGATGGAAAGGGTCATAAAATAAGGAAGATAAAAGTGGCTTTACTTGTGGTATGGATTAGGAGGAGTTAGTTATAAATCTCCCCGGATGACTTTGCTAATTTCTTTGCATATTTAAATGTACATATATATTTTTTTTCTAACAGGGATTACGTGAGATTTCACATATAAATAAGATATGCTATTGAGCTATTGATTTTAAACATTTCTGGAGCTCTGTTTCCCTCTAGGAGCATATGTACAAACTTTCAAATGTATCTGAAGTTTTATTTGGTCCTTAATCTTCAGGTCAATTAACACTCATTTTTTTTGGATAAATAACTTGGTCATAGGGGAGTGTTACCTTATCACTTGGATGTTAAAGATCAGAAGAACACAGCTTCTGTTTTGGGTGTTTTTTCCCCTAAATCGAAGTGCAAAAGGATGACTAAACTTCACTCTTCCTTCACCTAGAGAAGGATTATTGTCTTGATGAGGGAAAAATAAAAGGAACAATTGAAAGGGAATGCAATTTGTTAAACAAAATTGAAATTATCTGTTGTCTTTGTGAAATGAGAGGGTGCCCACTTAAGTTCATTAAAAAAGAAGAAAAAATGTGAAAAAAACTAGGTTTTGCTTTCATTCAGCTATTAAGTAGACATCCCTAGCAAGCAATGAGTATTATTTGGTCAAAGTTGACAAGCCTGCTTCAGAGAAATCCTGTCCACAGTTCTTCTGCAAAGATAACTATATTTGCACTTCTACACCTTTCGTTCAAGGTTTTTTTTCCAAGCAGTTTCCAGTCAGTGGCAGTGAATTAAACCTTTCAGCAATGTTCTGTGATATTGAAAGGTTTGTATCCCCATTTTATGACTTGAGATCTAAAAGTTTAACACTTTAATCCAGAAAATGCCCTCAATGTCTGGTGTAACAGTTAAATGGAACTTTAGGGAGCCCAAATCCAAAAATGTAGGTCAACTATTCTTTCATCTGCAGTCTAACCCTGGTGATGCTTAGACTGTGTTACCCTCCCAAATGAATTTATTGGAGAGAAGGAAGATATTACAGCTAAATTCATGAGTGTGAAGATGATTAAATAAATAACCGTGGAATAAAAACACTAAAGATTTTGAGCAGGGATTGGAAACCACATTTCCTTCCTCTCAGGTGAGTACACAGTGAAACATACGTAGTACATATAGTGAAACAGGGTCAGGCTCTGCAGGTCTTTTTCTCATTTTTTTCAGTCCTATGAACTTGCAGTTCTCCTTTGCAAAGTGTATATCTTCAAAACTAGAAATAGACAGTGATGTCCTGCTGCCATATAGTCAAATAATTCTCCAGGGTTATAAGAGAGAACAGAACCAGATTCCAACATCGTGAGTGGACTGTTCTGAGTTATGGAATAAAATATGTGCTGACATCTCTTTCTAAAACATGTTCAAAAGATAGAAGAAGACAAGGGATTTAGAAAATAAATGGAAAGAAAAAAAAGGAAAGCAGATGGGAAAGGGGATGGGGCAGGAAAGGGGAAGTGGAATGGAAGACTAGGCAGAGGTGTCCATATAGCATATGCTAATAAATTAAGAACTGTATTACATTTAAATGTCTATACTGCTTCCAATTCTTCAAACAGACTGGCTATCTCCGTAAAGTATGGCTTTGCACAGTACTGAGAAACCCAACACAGTTCCTGTAAAAGTGTTATTAAAAATAAGAAGACATCATTTTGTATTCAGACCAAAGTTTATGTGGATGCGTTTTTTATATTTATATAACACTAGCAAAGAGAACTACTCAAGTCCAAATTAAATATATTGCAACTTTCTTCATGAGATGAACGAAAAAAATCAAGAAATATATTCTGAAAGGATCTGTCATGAAAGCAACATTGTACTGCAGGGTATATGAGTAAAAAGTAACCATTATTTCTTAAAAAATTCTGGAAAGGAAATTCTTTATTTCACAAATGAAAAGAAAATTCTAGGTTTGGATTGTCTGTCCTCTGGCCATCTTCCAAGAATTTACACCTTTTCCCATAAAACTGATGACTCAGTCTGGCTTCAATGCTTCTGATTCTGTTAATAAAATCCAGGCTGGATTTTAAAAAGGAATCACAAGTCATGAATTAAGAATAATGATGTGCATCTTAGCTGCTTCTGCTTCCACTGAGCAAATTAACACTTTCTCAGAACAGCTTTGAAAGAATGAAGAGAACTGATCATGGTTTTTCGCAAAATAAACTAACACATGAAATACATTTCCTTCCATATATAGTTAAGATTTCTTTTAATCAAACTTGTCTGCTTGCCTTTGCAAAGTCAGCATCTTTTCTAAACTTAGTAAGAAATTCAATGCACTTTCTGAAAAATTTGCATTTTCTCTTTCCTTATTCTATTCCAGGTTGTATTTCTTCATTTTTATGGTTTGGTTTCTGATTTTCCATTATTCTGTAAACTTATTTTGAAGGTTGATTTCTTTTTGTTCAGTGAAAATAAAGATTCATATACTGTGCTTGAAGAGAGTTATTGGAACTATAAAGCAAGGACTCCCACAATAGTTTATAGTTCTTGGATGAATAATATCTTGTAGTCCTTGTTTTGCATGTTCATCATCATCTTGCACATCAGGTTTTTGAGAAGAGGAGATAATACTTGTTTTAGGAACACAGGATTTATATTGGTCATTATTGGTATGAATAACATTCTTCAAGTGTTTTTAATTGTGGAAGGAGTAAAGGAAATCAATTATTAACATGCTCATTTGAAGACCTTCACATATGGACTTGCACTAGCTCTCTATCTTCATTCCTTACACATTATAATTTGCAGGCTCTTTTCTCCTTTGTTGCTATTGTGTTTGTTTCCTTGGTTCTCTCACTTTTGCTTGGGCTCCCTCTCTCCAATTCTGCCTTTTTTTTTTTTTCACAAGTAATATCCTTTCAAATTCCTTCTGCCTATTTTTTTTATTGCCTTTATTTGCCTATGGAATAGAAGTCGTCATAACTGGTGAGCATCTAGCACAAGCAAATGTTGCTTCTTGTTGGCATTGTTGACCACATCAGGTTGACACTAAATTCTTAGAGTTAATCAATTAATTTTCTTA
This sequence comes from Chroicocephalus ridibundus, assembly GCF_963924245.1. Classification (NCBI taxonomy): domain Eukaryota; kingdom Metazoa; phylum Chordata; class Aves; order Charadriiformes; family Laridae; genus Chroicocephalus; species Chroicocephalus ridibundus. The sequence goes on from NC_086285.1 coordinate 106,829,569, forward strand.
AAAATAAAAGCACTGGATGAGAAATGTATCTACTCTTGGCTACCCATACTTTACAAAATTTGTCCAATCCCTTTCTTTCTAGCTCTCCTCATCCTATTTCTCTCTCACAACTGACGAAACCTATTATGTGCTCAATACGTCTAAGTCCTTCTAAGTATCTAATAACGAATAGTCATGAATTGTAAAAATATCTAGCTCCTGCAAGTACCGTACTGTGGGAGTTCCTGGGTTTTATTTGCTTTAATTCCCTAGAGCATTATGTAGAACAATAATAAAATTATACTACAAACAAATGCTTTCTGGTTTAATTTTGTTATGTTGTAGAATTCAGATACATTTCTTAGAAGTTTTTGTTTGATATTTTTACATTTATTTTTAGTTTCATATCCGAAATCTGAGATCCAAGTACTAAGAACTGTATAATAAAGGCTCAGAATTACTTTTTTTGATCTGGATCTCCAAGGCCTACCTGGAGCAGCCAGCAGATGCTCAGAATTTATTTGAGTTCATGAAAAATTGTGGATGATAAATTTGCTCGATCACTGAATGGGAAGCACAGTGGTTGCATTCTGTTGGAAATATTCTACAGACAATGGTTGTATTTTTAGAAATATACAGTAGCTGTTGACTTCAGAAATAATGGCCATTTGTCTTAAGGAAGGTTTATTGCCTGTTGTAACAGGGCTCAAATTACATTGCCTTTGCATTCTAAGAAAGTCTGTGACAGATATCTGAAGCACACTTTAAAAAAAACTCCTGTGTGCTCTGGCCTTTTTTGCAACTGACTCTGCTGTCACATCAGTCTCACTGATTGATAGATAATATGCATGGGTCACTAACCTGATGTATCCATAAGTTTTCCAAAAATCCTTGTATTGTTGAGCACAATCGTAACTAGAGTCTATTTCTCTTCAGCACTTGTTAAGCTCCTGTATTCCAAACATATGTTCATATTTACCTATTGATAATAATGAAAATAGCTTACAAGACCATTTTATCATAGAATATTTTCCATTTCCAGTATCTTTTTCATGTGCATGCTTTTCACAAGCCTTCTCTATGTATATGCTCTACGAGTGACATACTGATTAGAATAACATGGAGGAAAATGGCATAAAATTGTATACAACAGGCATTTCCCTGTGTGTATTCAATAACATAAATTGAATTTTCATCTTTTGGCTCTGAACAACTAATGTTTCCTTATGTTCTACTTCCAACTGCTTTGTAGCAACAGTTCCTTTTCAAGGAAAGCTATCTCCTATAAGAAAATAAAGCAAGGAAATTTCTTTTTCATTTTTCCTGGAAAATGAATGATATATATTGTATTTTCATAGAAATTATTTTAATTTTTGTATACTTTTGAAATATGCAGTGAAAGCAGAAGGCATCAAGTTAAGGTTGTTTTTCATTAAGGTTCCAAAACACAACCAAATTTTGTCTTTTAGAGAACTAGCTAGCTCTTTCATATCACTAAAAAGAAAAGGGGGACTTATCAACAGAAAGAAATGTCTCAGTGCATCTAATTTTACTGGTTCTAAGAAACATTAAACAAGCTACCCTTTTTGAGATGCGAAGCTGTGTTGAACTAGATACTCTCCAAAGTTTCCAACACTTTGGATACAGTCTTTAGTCTTAATTGAGGTGTCTCTAAACATTTCACACTTTCTTGACATTTAGCTACTGCACAACTTGAGTTCATGTTAATGATGTCCAAATTCAGGGTACTCACTACCAGCTAGTATCATTTACCAGTTTTTTTTGGAGACAACCTAACATCTTAGCTTTTGGGGGATATTAGCATATATAGTAGAAATATGTTAATCTAACCACAGTGGAACTTTTGATCACAAGGCACTTTATCCAGCTGTGGAATAAATACTAAATTGGCTAAAAAATACAAAAGTACAGCATTGTTCACACATTAAGGAAAAGTATAAAATCAAGAGGCTTCTGAGGTAGAAAATAGCCGCAGCTGGCATGAAGGACACAACATCTGTGGTTCCCTGATAAACTACATGAGGTACGGGACGGGATGCAATTATTCCGTGGCTTTACCTTATGATGTATAGCGGATACAGGAATGGGATGATACCATGAAATAGATAAGCTGCCAATTAGCTGCCCGCTAGATGCTCAGAGCCAACATTTTGTCAAATTTTGATGAAATGCTGTCCTTTGTGCGAACTTTGCTCATTATAATGTCATTATAATACCAAAACACACCTCCATCCCGAAGGCTACCCGCCTCCAAGGTGCGACCACTCCTTCCTGAGTCTGCGCCCTGAATTTCTTGTAAACTATACCTTTAATTGTGAAGCGAGAGAAATTTACACCAATCATGATAAAAGTATGTATGACTAAAGTCACTCAAACTCCACCTTGAAGATAACAAATAGTATAAAAATAGCCCAAGAGAGGGGGGATACCCGGGGAAGACACCATCATAAAGAATTACATCACTGACTTCTGGGATCAGTCGACAGGCTGAGCCTCTCTTCCCCCCCATAGGGACGCCTTTGGGTAAGACGTAGATTATACCGAGTGCTTCCTCGGGAAACTTAGAAATTTCTCTAGAGACTCTCTTTTTCTACATTTAAAGCCAGGCTGTATTGTTTATAACTTTGTCGTGCGTTTTGTATATGTAACAATACTTTCATTTGCACGTGCTTTGCAGACAGTGTATTTATCACCGTCAATCCTAAGAACCTATATATTTGTTGTTTAAATAAACTGCACTTTTTTAAGTAGCTAGTCGTTTTGGTTTCTCACTGAACGCGACCAAAGACTCGAGAGCGGCCGTGCTAGTTCATGAGCACGACTAGACTGAAGGTGCAGTCCACTATTAGTGTATCCAAATCGTAATAGTTTAATACATATTAAACGCGATTGGACTGATAGTGCTGAATTGGGCATCACTCAGAATTTAAACCTAGCCGCACCTAGCCTCCCACCTCGGTGAGGAGTGTTAGAACGCAAGGGGGTTTATCTTCTGCTAAAACCGCTTTGCCCCTTTTCACGCAACACCAGCCCATATTCACACGTACAGGTGGATAAGTACACAGTTTTGGTGTAAGCTGAGACAGTTTTGAGTACGGTTTTGGTTGTATAGCTTCATCAACATCTCTACTGTATCCCTAATATCAGATCTATCACACATTGTGTTAGATCTATCACACACTTACCCATTGACTTTGTATCATGTCCTGAAATAATTCAATATGTTTGGGATGTACTGGATTCACTTTTTGTGTGTAGTGGTGTTCTGTGCATAGGTTGTGCTTGTTTCCCAGGATTGTAGCCCAGACAGACAGAAATTTGGTAGATCACTGCTCAGAGGCAGGCCTGTGACTAGTATTTTGCATAAAGGCAAGGCAAGAGGATATCGTGCTATTTTTCTTTCTTCTCCCTTACCACCCTCCACGAATACATGTGGTGAATGGTAATTTTGAAAGAGGTAGTAAAAAAACCAGTGTTTAGACTTTGCCTGAAAATCACGGTCACCACTTCATCACGCTTAACTTCCTGTTCCTGCCTCAAGTGGGGTGGTGTAAGACAGCTTTTGCCCGGTATAAACCTGAATAATTCTGCTATAGTAAATATTTAAACCATAAGCTCCAAGCTATTCTTTCACGTTCTCCTAAAAGCTTCATTTTACTCTTTTGCGCCTTGCCTGTTATTCTTCTTCTGGCAGCAAAAGAAAGTGTCAGTCTGAAATTGTTTATGCACCCTGAGATGACCTCTCCCCTCAGAAGACTTAGAATAATGGGGAGGAAATTCTGTCTTCTAGAGTATGGTTTTGTGCTACTACTTTAAACGCCAAAGAACAAGTAGTGATAACAACTCATTTTGGGGTTGTGTCTTCTCAATAATTAAGGAAACATGCCTAATTGACATTGTAACCAACAGAGCCATAAATATTAATCCCTAGGAAAGAGGGAACACGGGGACTCCAAATAACTTGTCTATGATCTCATAGCAATTAAAAAAAAGGATGTCAGAGCAGAACTGGTATTTTGACTTACAGGTCACTGGCACTATTGTACCTCAGCCTAGAGGAGAAGTCCTATTACCTAATTCCCATGTTGCCATGTCAAATCTGAAAATGAGTTCTGAGTGTTGCAGTGGACAATGGAAGTCACATTAACAATACATTTAACTTGAATTAGATGACAACATGCCTAATTGCAGCAACGCCTAAGTTCAAAAAGCTGCAGAATACTTTGAATGGGCACTATCCAGTACAAACAACAGTTTATGGCAGTTCACCCAAAGGTATGTCTTGGTGAAGATTATTTCCATTCTGAAATTTAACCTTTAATCCTAGCCGTGTAACCTAGGTGTGTTTCATTAAACTGCAGCTTTTCTGGGTAAATACAAAATGCTTCTTAGGAATCATAATTGCTTTTAATAGGCTGTTACAGGAATGCTTTCTCTAAGTAAGTAGTTAATAGATGAGGCTGTAATATAATCAGCCAGATGATGAGTTCAAGACCCTGACTCTAGTTAACCTGTACAAATTTGGACCAGGCCTCTGCTTTTCAATATAGAAAGAACTCTATTACCTGTTACCTGCAGAAGCACATGGGTGTATTTTCTAAGAATGCAAGATGTCCACTGCAGGTTATACCAAAGCCCCAGCTGAGCACACCGTCTATTGATGTAAATGCCCCAGAAAAAAAACACAAATCGGTGCAAGTATGTAGTTATACATCCTGAATGCATTCCCAATAATCAGGGAGCTGAAACCCAGGGGCTCCTCATGACAGAAGCAGGATATTCGATGGTGTACATAAAAGGCCATGGATCCTCTTCTGTGAAACCTTTGAATCCTTTAGCACTGGAAAGGTTTTGTGGCAAGGAGTTAACACAAGTCCTCTGTGCATCATATATGGACATGTTTTCTTTGGTTTCTTTTGTATCTGCTAGTTTATTTGATGCCCTATTGCTCTTGGACTAGAAAAAGCAGTGAAAAATAAATATTTCTTTCCCCCTTCTCTGCATCAGTCATGGTTTTATTATCAGAGAACCAGCCAGTCAGACCACAAAATTAAACAAGACATTAAACCCTAAACCCTTCAAACTTCAGTAATACTTTAAGTTAGCTGCAACTTACATTAGGTTTGGATAATTTTGTTTGGACTTACGTAATTCGTTTTCAGTCTCATCTAATGTAACAATTTTACATAGTCTAGCTAAATTTTCAAGCTCAAATCAAGAACTGAAAATATTGCTTTAAAATGGAAGTTTTAAAGTTGACTGCAATATTTCTAGCACACAGCAAAAAATATTGCGAAGGCAGTTTGCTTTTACTCTATAAATACATCTGACAAGTTTTCTGATATGCCTCTCAAACGTTGACATTTGAATCAAATGGAGAAAGCTAGAAAACATTTATACAAAAAATGAAAGTAATGAAAGACAGACATGGGTTGATTAGAATGAAAACGGTTTGAGCCACCCTTAACTACCTAACATTTTAACCAGTGCTTTTTTAATGATAATTTGGGAAAAATATACTTAAGCAGATGGTGTCATTAACTGAAGACCTAAATCATCATAAAACAACTAATGAAGCCTGACATTTTCCTACAAGGTTAAAACAATGTTATATTGCTGGTTGTCCACTTCTGTGAATACATTTAAGAAGAATTTGCCGAACACTAGAAGCCACTTAATTGAATTGCTCAGAGAATGACTTATCATTTTGATTATGGAGCTCTTCAGGTCTGCAGCCATGTAACAGCAGCAGCAACTTTTTGTCTAGACCAATGGAGGTTTAAAAACTCTGTAGTTACTGTTTGCTCCCTGTCAGGCCTTGCAATGCGTTGCGGCTTTGCAAGGCTTTACCCAGAGCACTTGTGAGCATCACATTTTGGACGTTTTTAGGCAGTACCGCAGCAAGATGCTTAGTTTGCAGGAACTCTAAAGCAGATAATGAGAAAGCTTGTTTGGTGTTTGGTGGGAAAGATGGCATTTTGACCAGTGCATAAGGGGCATTTGCCACACGGTTAGGACAGATACTACCTCTTGACTTCCACTGGCAATTAAGCTGCTCTTGTAATAAAAGGCTTATTTAAAGCCAGATGGCTGAATGTTTGTGTTTCTAAGTAATGATAGGTAACAGTATGTGAGGTGACAGGGCAAGATCTCTTTCCCTTATTGTAACATCCTGTGCCTTGCTTTGGATTCTAGCCAGAAGGCACAGAGCACACCTGACCGTGACTGCAGCTAACAGTCTCTCTTGATTTTATCTTTATTTGTGAACTACACTTTAGAGGTTAACTAAATTTTCCTTTTTATTTTTTCTGTATTTTCTGCACAACTTTCTGAACCTTTATTGCAATACTCCTCTAGTGAATATATTTCAAAGATGTCACTTTGTGTCACTCTGTGACATTTCTTTTTCTATAGTAACATTTCTTTATATTAGGGAGTAAAATGGGATATTTTGATCCAGCAACACTGACTGTGGATTATTTTTTTTGGAGTTCAAATATTGTAATTTGTTGGCAAACTATGTGCAATAAAAGTGCTCAATAAAAAAAAAAAAAACAACAATTCAGTAGAGATACCTCAACAACAGATTGAAATATGTTTCACACATTCACTGTTATTTAAATTCTCAGTTGCTAACAGTGCTTGACAAGGTGCAGCAATTTTGTCTTGTCAGAAATTTAATTCTCTAGAATACCGAGCTTTCAAAAAATACTTATGTTCCAAGAAAATTAAAAATATTTAATCTAAAGCTGAAGTACTGGTATGAATCAGCTACAATGGATGTAAGTCACAATTCCATGTAATGTTACGGTGGGGCAGTTTCTGTGTTGCTCAAGCTTCTGACTTATTAGCCTCAGACTAATATTAAGACCAAGATCTAAGTCCATTTAATCTATGATGTAAAGAACAATATTTCTCTCTCTTTATTGCCTGTCCTGTCTTTAGAATGTTTTATATTTTTAGCGTCGTCAGAAATGTTACATGGTTTATTACTATTTTTCCGTTGAGGAAATTATTAATCTTTTGTATTCATTTTAAGTTTTGTGGAACATTTTGTTTATCAGCCTGGAAAATATCACTTTCAATGAGTAGCTGTCCAGCTTCTTTTGGATGGAGTTTACCTATTTTCTAGCAAATCTAATATCCACCCTGTGAAACAAGTCTGACCATAGAAAGAATTTGTACATGCCATTGTATCCTCTTCAGTTGATGACTGTAGCTCATTTTGTTTCTCTCTAGGTGTAATCCATCTTCCCATTTGTAACTGACTTGACATGGTTCTCTAATTTTATCTGTTCCACATTATTTGTTGTTATAAATGCCCATTTGTTCTTCTGGTATCAGTGTATAATTGGGTTCATTCTCTCTCTGCTGGCACTTGCTGAAAAATGCTTTGGTATTCTAATTCCATTGTCTTTTATATTCAAGCTATTCTAAAAGTCAAAACTGCGGAAAGCAATTCTCAGTAATGTGGAAAGAAATGTGCCACCGTCTTTGCACTGCCCATATGCTGTTTGCCCTGTCCTGCGAGTCTCTTCTTGGTCCCTTTTCTGGAAACTTTTTTTCAAGTGCTGAGATTTTTGTAGAGAGCTGCACTACAACAGTAGATCAACAAATAGGTCAGTACATTTTCTCCCCAGAATGTCTTGAACAGCTTGATTCACTTATTCCTTTGCTGCCAGGCAGTGTCTAGAATGACAGAGGGTATCACTCCTCCTGCATCATTCCTACTGTCTTCACCATCTGAATAATTAGGTGGTTGAAACACAAAATATTAAAGGAACTTGGATCTCACTACCACACGTTTTCTGGTCTTCACTTGTCCTTGAAGGTATATTTCTAATCGCTGAGCTGGAACCAAACCTCTTTGAAAGTTTCCAGTGTGAATATTTTAAGTTTCTCTCACTTGATCTTAGTGTTCAAAATATGTTCTTAGAAACATAGGTGACTTGCTGACAAACTTGTTCTTGGAGGTTTTTTCAGCCTGTTTATCTTGTGGGTACTGTTGACCTTAAATAATATTAAGCTTTAGAATTCAGTTTGGGGATCCTATCACTACTGCCATTTTGAGCTACAGAATTTAAACAATATGGTAACAGTCAACTAGTCTGTCCCTATGCTTGAAGTCTGAGAGCATTTCCCTGGAATTTGTGTGGCACTTCATCAATGCTTTGGTTTCTTCAGTAGGGGTCACAGGGATAAAAAAAAGGAAAGGGTATTTGTTTATTTCTGTTGTTGGAAAATGCCTTAACTTGAGCGACTGGTCTTGTATGCTACTGAATTTCATAGGAAACTTAGTTACTCATGATTTATGTTCCATATTTAGATTGATATCACAATTTTGATTAACTTCAATTTCTGTTATTCTGATTCCCAGACTCCTATGGGAAGGTAAAAGAAGAATGAAACAGAAGCAGTGAGATTACTCTCTAAACTTCAAATATTTTTTCATGTCACCTGGAAAATTCTTCCACTGGCTGAGTTTGCTGCTTAGCATTGGCAAAAATTAAGCTATTTAGTTTTACCTCATAGCATACCAAGTACACACATCGCTTTCTACACTGCTTTATTCTTATATGTATAACCCTCTTCCTGCACAGCTATCATATACTACAAAATGCGTGCATGACATCTTGTGTTTTTCTGATATGGGTGTCGTTCATGTCTCTTTTGCATCCTCTTCCATGTATAAGTGATAATGTTTGATAATGATGGTTTGATGTGCTCTTGTCACTTTCTCGTCTCAATAAGTTAATGACTTCCTTTTCTAGGGTAGACTGCAGACACTCATGTACATACATAATATAACAAAGAATAAAAACAAGGTTTCATCTCAAATGATCTTTATTTTTCTCTGATAATTTATTATAATAGAAGGCTTTTAAAATTTTCTTAATTTTAGTAAAGAATAATGGATAGTGTAATTACATAGAAATAACATTTAATTATGCCTTTTTTCTTTGCACGATATGACCTATTAGCTACAGTTATCAAAACTCATTAAAGTGCAATAGACAATAGCATTCACACAGTGTGTCTTGGTCATGCCAGAAAATTTTTTTACCATTCTGTACTGCTTGGCATTACTTTATTATGTTTGAGTGACTGCAATGAAATACGAACCCTACTGTAACTAAAATTAAAAATTCAAAACTAATTAATATTTGAAATAAATCTAACTTTATCATCTTAGCATTTTTCCTGAATGCTACCACTTTATACTCTCTCAATATAACTTTCTAGTGTATTGAACTAAAATGAATAATTGTTTATTAATGAAAAAGCATACGCAATGTTAAACACATTTAGCTAATTCTACTCATGAGCCATAAACCACCTTTTACCCAAATTAACACAATCCTTGAAAAATGTATGGGATAGCAAACAGTTAAAGAAATCTGAAAATATGAGTATGTAAATGAAGGATTGTCCATTCAGAGTGACAGGTATCAAATTTGGAAAAGAAAAGGAATTTTGCATAGAGGCAACAACCACATGAAGTAGAAGAATGAGTAGGGAACGGTCTTGTATCGGTAAATAAGAATTCATTCACTGTCACTTTCAGTGAAAGTGATGAAGCATTGATAAAAAAATAAAAAACCTTCCAGTGAACTGAGGACCTGAAATATGATAAATGGCAAAACTATAGAAAGTCATTGACAATGAAGTGCTATGAGTAATACTCTTCACTGTCTGAGAGAATCTGATTTGATTTCTGGATTTGTTCTTTTACCTTATCAGGCCACCAAATAACTGCAGGATTCTCACCAACACGCCCTTTTGCTAAAATCAGCCTATGTCTTTGGATGTTGTCCAGCCTTTGCCGAAAGCATAATGACCGCTTTATTTTTCTATACAATTGGTGTACCTTCAGTATTTAACCCATACTTGGTAAAATAAGTCTGAGTATCACGAGTGTGAAAAGAGCTACTTAGGAAACAAGCTATTCCCCTTCAGTTATTTACAGGAAAGGATGCTGGAAAAAAGAGGTATAATTCCAAGGTATGAATACTCGATAAAATTCACTCCAAGAAATCACAATTTGACTTTAATAAGAGCAGCAGTCAAGTTTAACCTACCTAATCATAGAATCATAGAATGGTTTTGGTTGGAAGGGACCTTAGAGATCATCTAGATCCAACCCCATGCCATGGGTAGGCACACCTTCCACTAGATGATGTTGCTCAAAGTCACATCCAACCTGGCCTTGAACACTTCCAGGGATGCGGCAAACTGTTCCAGTGCCTCACCACCCTCACGGTAAAGAATGTCTTCCTAATATCTAACCTAAATCTACCCTCCTTCTGTTTAAAACAATTACTCCTTTTCCTATCACTACACTCCCTGATAAAGAGTCCCTCCCCTTCTTTCCCGTAGGCACCCTTTAGGTACTGGAAGGCTGCTATAAGGTCTCCCTGGAGCCTTCTCTTCTCCAGGCTGAATAACCCCAACTCTCTCAGCCTGTCTTCATAGGAGAGGTGCTCCAGCCCTCTGATCATCTTCATGGCCCTCCTCTGGACCTGTTCCAACAGGTTCATGTCCTTCTTGTGCTGAGGGTTCCAAAGCTGGACACGGTATTCCAGGTGGGGTCTCATGAGAGCGGAGTAGAGGCAGAATCACCTCCCTCAACTTGCTGGCCATGCTTCTTTTGATGCAGCCCAGGATGCAGTTGGCTTTCTGGGCTGTGAGCACACATTGCCGGCTCATGTTGATCTTCTCATCAACCAACACCCCCAAGTTCTTCTCCTCAGGGCTGCTCTCAATCCATTCTCTGTCCAGTCTGTATTTATGCTCGGGATTGCCTTGTACTTGTCCTTGTTGAACTTCATGAGGTTCGCATGGGCCCAACTCTCAAGTCTGTCAAGGTCCCTCTGAATGGCAACCCTTCCCTCCAGCGTGTCATCTGCTCCACACAGGTTGGTGTTATTGGCAAACTTGCTGAGGGTGCACTCAATCCCACTGTCCATGTCACTGACAAAGATGTTAAATAGTACCAGTCCCAGTACTGACCCCTGAGGAACGCCACTTATCATTGGTCTCCACTTGAACATTGAGCCATTGACCATAAGTCTTTGAGTGCGACCATCCAGCCAATTCCTTATCCACTTAGTGGTCCATCCATCAAATCCATGTCTCTCCAATTTAGAGACAGTGCAGGACAGCAACAAATGTTTTGCAGAAGTCCAGGTAGATGACATCAGTTGCTCTTCCCTTATCTACCAATGCTGTAAGCCTGTCATAGAAGGTCACCAAATTTCTCAGATACAATTTGCCTTTAGTGAAGCCATGTTGGCTGTCATCAATCACCTCCTTATTTTCCAAGTGCCTTAGCAGAGATTCCAGGAGGATCTGCCCCATGATCTTGCTGGGCACAGAGGCGAGACTGACTTCCCTGTAGTTTCCTGGGTCTTCCTTTTTTCTGTTTTTAAAAAATGGGGGTTACATTTCCCCTTTTTCAGTCAGTGGGAAGTTCACCAGACTGCCATGACTTTTCAAATATGATGGATAATGACTTAGAAACTTCATCCACCAGTTCCCTCAGGACCCACAGATATATCTCATCAGGTTCCATGGATTTATGCACCTTCAGGCTCCTCAGATGGTCTTGAACATGGTCTACCCCTACAGTGGGCGGTACCTCATTATCCCAGTCCCTGCCTTTGCCTTCTGTGGCTTGGGTGGTGTGAGTAGAGAACTTGCTGGTGAAGACTGAGGCAAAAAAGTCATTGAGTATCTCAGCCTTGTCCACATCCTGGGTAACTAGGTCTCCTGTTTCCTTCCAGAGAGGGCCTACATTTTCCTTAGTCTTCCTTTTATCACTGACATCCCTGTAGAAGCTTTTCTTGTTGTCCTTGATGTCCCTGTCCAGATTTAACTCTGTCTGGGATATCGCTTTCCTAACCGGATCTGTGGCAGCTTAAAAAATTTCTCTGTATTCCTCCCAGGCTACCCATTGTTGCTTCCACACTCTGTAAGCTTCCTTTTTCTGTTTGAGTTTCTCCAGGAGCTCCTAGTTCATCCATCCAGGCTTCTGGTGTTTTTGCCTCACTTCCTCTTTGTTGGGACAAGCCTCCTTCTGAGCTTGGAGGAGGTGATTCTGGTCAATATACCAGCTTTCTTGAGCTCCTCTTCCCTCCAGGGCTTGATCCCACAGTACTCTGCCAAGCAGATCCCTGAAGAGACCAAAGTCTGCTCTCCTGAAGTCCAGGGTAGTAAGCTTCCTGTGTGCCCTCCTCACTGCCCTAAGGATCTTCAGCTTCACCTTTTCATGGTCACTGCAGTCAAGGCTGCCCTTGAGCTTCACATTCCCCACCAGCCCCTCCTTATTGGTGAGAACAAGGTCCAGCATAGCACCTCTCCTCAATGGCTCCTGTATCACTTGGAGAAGGAAATTATCTTCAACACATTCCAGGAACCTTCTGGATTGCTTATGGACTGCTGTGTTGTCTCTACAACAGATATCAGGGTGGTTGAAGTCCCCCATGAGGACCAGGCCTTGTGAATATGAGGCTGCTCTTGTCTGTCTATGGCAGGTCTCATCTGCTCGTTCTTCCTGGTCAGGTGGCCTGTAGCAGACCCCCACTGTAACATCACCTGTCCCTGCCCTCCCTTTAATCCTGACCCATAAACTCTCATTTGGCTCCTCATCCATCCCCAGGTGGAGCTCCATGCACTTCAGCCAGTCATTGACATAGAGGGCAGCACCCCTCCTTGTCTTCCCTGCCTCTCCTTTCTAAAGAGGCTGTATCCTTCCATTCCAACACTCCATTCATAGGACTCATCCCACCACGTCTCTATGATGCCAATAAGATCATAACTCTGCATGCCTGCACATGTGTCTAACTCCTCTTGTTTATTCCCCATGCAATGTGTGTTTGTACAGAGGCATTTAAATTGGGCCCCCCGATTAAGTTGATTTACTGGCTGGAGTGACTGGGATTCCTTTGTACTGCACTCCAGGTGCTCTCATGCTGAATTCTGATCCTTCTCCAGGCTCTGGGGATCTATTGCTGTCACTGGCATCAACTGGTAGGAGTGGAATGGATTGGGGTTCACCTCTGCTGGCAACTGTAGTTTAAGCCCTCTTCAAGAACTTGGCAAGCCTATGACTGAAGATGCTCTTCCCATTCCTGGCAGATGAACCCCATCAGCCCCAAGTAGACCTTATTTCTAAAAGCGAGTCCCATGGTCTAAGTAGTTGAACCTCTGGCTGTGGCATGACTCCTGTAGTCTTTTGTTGACTCGACATTGACTCTCAATGAACTTTAAGATACAAAGCTGTGAGGTTGCTATCAGAAAACTGTGTTTGTATCCCGCAGTTGAGCTAGCCTGCCAAACTTCATAAGTTTTTATTTATTGTTAGTACAAAGTACTTAAAACACAACTACAAAACAAATAAGAACACACTGTCCTTAGCACCTCATCTCACTCCACCTCTTCCAGGGCCTGATGCTGCAATCTCAGCTCAGACAAACAGCCTTTTTAATTGTGGCTAGCTCCATCCTTTGTCGTGAATGTCAAACAGATGAGGAACAATTATTTCTGTGAATAGAATGCACAAAGGTTTAAATATCTCATTAAGAAGCAGTTGCTCAAACTGAGCTGAAAAAGCATAGAAATATTTAAATGTGACCATTTAAATATGTGAAACACACTTACAAGAGAAGAGTCAACTTAGAGAAAATCTTTGCAAGGTCTTGGACCCTTACCCAGTGGCTTAACCTCCTTAAGGATGAGCCGTCTCCTTGAAGTGACCAGTAACTACAAATATGCAAGTGTCTGAAGTATTTCAGCTATACCATTCCAGTCTTGTTTTACATATATCAGACTCTTCATATATTTTGCAATAAGCAAGAATAAACAAACTAGACTGTAATTCAATTAAAGTATCAGTTCAGGATTTTTACCTAATTTCTATTAAAAAGTGTAAAAAAATGTGTAAATACCTTGCAATTTAATCTTCCGATCAGACAATGGCAAAGTGATGTCTTTCATTTGCCACTTGAATTTCTGTCATTACATACCACAGTAGTGCTGGGGGTAAAACAGACTATTTAGTAAGAAATGTCATTTATGCTAATATGAAACAGTGGCTTAGAGTTGCTGCTTCTAGCGCTGCAAATAAGTGTCTGCAGAACTACTGTTCGCCAATGTAGTGCTGAGGATATGAAGTTTGAACAAGAATAAGAATTTCCTCCATTTCCACAAATTTACAAGTACGGAATCAGAATTTCTTTTTGTGACTTCAATATGTTCTCCTTGAAAAATAATGGTTTAAAAGAGTAAGATAGCTGTACTTGCTAGTTAATTTTAGGAAAAAGCACTTTTAAAAGCCTGGGAGAGTCTCTCATCTGATTATCTTTTCATTTGAAGAGCAACAAACCAAAGTCACTTGCACAAATATTTGGCAGAGATATCCGCTAAGATCATTAGGAGCTTTAAGATCCCAATGAATTCTTGAGGCCTGGCAAGCTGCCAATGTGTCTTTCCAAACTCACAAGCCTAATGCAAGTTATGTAAGATGAGCTACAGACAGAAGACTAGATAATTCCAATCGTTTCACACAATTTACTCGTACAGTATTCAACTGTACTGTACAAGGCACAGCTACTATTTGGGACGCATTTAGTATGCTGCAGGTGCGTTAGTGCTAAACCACAACCTTCAGGTAATGACAGATATGATGCAATCTGGGATGCAGCAGCTGCTAATGAGTATTAATACTGCATAGGAAAAGCAATTGTTTTTCTTGGCCTGTCAGGCTGGCTTTGATTAGAGAAACGCAGCAGAAATACTCAATTAAACAGTTCTTTCAGAAAAATGGCCTCTGCACCTTATTCTTCGAGTATTTCCAGTATGCAACTGGACCTGTGTAATTTCCTGTCAGACTTGCCAACTCCTGTTGAGTTTTAGCTTTTGTCTTGCTTTCTTTAAATATTTTTTTTTGCAGGCTTTTTAACAAACTGAATTAATGTGTCATCGCAATCATTGCTGAGTGAATAATACAGCCACATCACAAGGACCACAGCAGAAGGTAAGGAGACTGCGCTAGTAGCTATTGCAGGGATGTACGTATTTTCACTCAAATTAGTTTTGTCTATATAGAGTGTACTTGTCTTCTAATTTTGTGTATTTTTGTAAGCAGTGGATGAAATGCCTTGTTTTATTTAAGATACAGCAATGATGATATATAAATCTCCGCTTCTCTCATCAAACCTTCACTATACAACTGGATTGCACCTCCTAAAAAGTGAGAAGCTCTTTTCTAAGGGTCTGAGACATGAGTGACCTTAGGAGCCCAGGCTCCTAGTCCAGACACAGCAGCTGCTCTCAGGCACGTTAAGCAGTCCTTTGCCAGCCCCTGCTTGCCAGCTCACTTGGGAAAAGATTTGAAAGCGCAAGTCCAGAGCAACAATATTTCAGCAATTTCTGTTATCAGGGCTCATGAACCTTTGAGGAACCTGTCATCTCCTCAGAGGTGTTTTACACATTTAATGCACAGCTCAGTGTCTTGGTTACAGAATGGTTTTGTAACAAAGACAAAATGAAACTCAGACCCTTCCTCTGTTTCCACGTAGGCTATGTTTAGCGCATTTCACTTCAAATGTTAACTAGAGATAAAGACAGGGAGCTGCCATCTGGGCCGTGTGATCCCTCACTGTAATTTGGCTCTCCCTTGAAAATGCTCTTATCAGGGGAAACACTGCAAGTGGAGAAAGGACCCAAATATTCCCCCTCCACCTTGGGGTGAGGTCCGTCTAGGCTAGAACTGCATTCATTGACAGGCTGGCACTGAACCTGCCTACTTACCTTTTAAACCAAAGACATGAGTTTGTAGGAGTGCATGCTTTAAACAAGTTGCACAAAAAATTGCCTGTTTTCCTTC
Organism: Chroicocephalus ridibundus; assembly: GCF_963924245.1. Classification (NCBI taxonomy): domain Eukaryota; kingdom Metazoa; phylum Chordata; class Aves; order Charadriiformes; family Laridae; genus Chroicocephalus; species Chroicocephalus ridibundus. Next base: position 106,845,455 of record NC_086285.1, read on the forward strand.
CCACCTGCCATCCCTACCATGAGTAACTAATGGGTGCTAGAGTTAGAGGAATGAGCACAAGTGCGAGAGTGTATCACTGTGTATTTGCAATGGGTATCACATATATTTCTTGAGCTATTTAATTTCTGTTTTCAGACTCTGATTTGTCTTTTCCTTATTATTACTGTCTCATATCTGTCCTACTTTTAAGTGTGATAATATTTATTTGCAAAGTATGATTTTTACAAGATAATAGACAGGAGCTGTCAAAATGGAAATAGCTTCCATTTGCAGTGGTCTGAAAAAAATTTTCTGCTAGTTAGCATGGCTATTCATTTCTGAGTTTGTATTTTGTATAATGTATATATAACTTGTTTATTTCCTATATAATATCTTTATCAAAATCACATGAACTGTGGAAACACTTAGACATATTTTGTTCAGCTTTGATAGCTTTGCTGAGCATGATGGAGTGAAGGATGCTAATTTTAGCAGAGATCAGCTGATGTACACTGTTTGTTATTCCTGGAGAAATTTGGTCATGTGCCTACGTCCTTCCAAAGTGCAAAGCATGCTAAGTGACAGTAAAAAAACTCATTCCTTGTGAATTTGTGGCAGTAGATCTCCTCTTTTTCTTCGGAGTAGCTTGTGTCTTCCTACTAACTATTTTTCAGGTTTCTTTACTTACCAGTCTTCTTAGTCAAGGAAAAAAATCTAAAAAAAATTAACAAAGTGTTCGTATCTGCATTGTGTAGGTCCCCCTATATTCAACTTATATGGAGCACAACCTTGTTCAAAGCACTGCAACATATATATACCGTTGTGTATATGGGGTGGGCAGAGCTAACTGAAGTTTCTCACTTCCTTTACTTCTCTTGTAATTTAAGGGTGCCGAATAAAACTCAGATTTTTGAACACCAATTGTTCATACCCTTTTCTAGCCAGTATGGTATAAAACTGAATAATGTTCTTTTTCATTTTTCATTTTCCAGTTAGCAAATATTACCTGTAGGAGGGGAAAGTAGTAACTTAGGGTGAATCTCTTAGACAGGAGTGTATCTAAAGGGCCATAAAAATTGTAGACTTGATGTCTTGCTGTGAAAAGGTACCAAGACAATTTTCTCTGAAAACTTCTCTGAAACCCTCTGAAACAGAGGGTATTTGTAACTACAAATTCTTGTAGTTAAAAATAAATAAATAAATAAATAAATTAAGCTGTCCTTAAACCTTTTAAACACAGCTGTCTGTCATGAGATTCATTTGCTGCTAAAATCAGAATCACTTTGAGCCTGAACAGATACCCAGGATGCTCTTTCTCTCAAATGGTCTCTGTAGAGTCCTTAACTGTAGATCAATGTTTCTGAATTTTTATATAGGCTTTAAAGGGAGTATTGAAAGCAAATGCTCTGTTTCCTAGAACTAGTCATGGGCTGTTACATTCTAGGGATTTTACAAAGGAGTTTTCTTACTGGTTTGTCCGTGTTATTACCTGAAGGACCTGTTGGGCTTAAGTTGACGTACCTCATTCTTTCCTATCCGTCCACTCTACTAGACAGTGATAATATCCCCAAATTCTTTGTAAATATGAAAAGAACTCCCAGTGCTAGAAAGACTGATGGAGAGAGAATGCAGAGCAGATACATGTCACCAAAAATGAAGGGATTCCTGATAATAAATGAGGAGAGCTATGGAATAGGGGGGATTGTTCTTCATATTGTTTAAGACTATGTTTGAAGGGCTTTCTCGAATCAAGGCTCAACCTCATTAGGTACAGAAGTGCAAATTTTGATTTAAAGTGTCATCCTCATTTTGCTGCTGGCATGATAATTTCAGGCAAGCAATATGAACAAAAAGAATTGGACAAAACACTTCTTTTAGATTTTTCAAGAATTCCAAAAGCCCTTATGCTCCCAATTCTTAGTTCACACACAATCTCATCAACCTGGTTACCAAGACATTTATTTTCTCTTCCAGTATCAATAAATAAACCCTCATTCTTGTCATTTTCTTTGATATTCTTTGAACGTTACCATTCCAAGATGTTAATCCAGTAGTACCTTATATCTTTTCTTATTGGTTCATACAATCAATTTCTCTAAAATATTTATGTAGGAAATCCATAGGGTGTGTACTGACAGCTTCTGAAATCACACATCTGCCTTCAGGCTTCAGTTAACAGGAGAAAATGACTAGGGAAGTTATACAGAATTAAAAGCAAGAGCCTATGTTGATGTGAATTTAAAACAGGATTCTCACTCTTGAGTACACACAAGTTAATTCAAAGATTCATGCTCACTGACAGCACTATGTAAATCTTTACGTCTGTACTCTCTGACTGTTAGTATTAAATTTTAGAAATGTAGCAATGAATGGAATCATTGCTACAACATCCTGTCCATAATCTATCGTAGTTGGAGTTTTCTGGGAGTTTGGTTGGGTTTTTTCGGTGGGATTTTTTGTCTTGTTTCTGGTTGGGAAATTTTGTTTGGGTGTGTTTTTTTGGTTGGTTGGTTTTGTTTGTTCTTTTTGTTTGTTGGATTTTTTATTTTTTCATTTTTTAATGGCCTAAAATCTAAGTGAGTACAGAAATAGGCAAGTTTATATTCACGGTGTGCTGAACTAAAAGTTTATATCCAGACCTTTCTGAATTTCAGTCCTTTGCATACTTACAGCTCTGGGTATGAATGTAACTGCTTGGGCTGATTTCCATGGCATTGGAATTTGTGAACTAGCAGATGTATTTAACTTCTTTTTCTCTTGCGTTTTCTTCCCACTTCATTTCTTTTTCATCCACCTCTCCCAGTGGAAATAGAAAGAAGAAAATGTATAGAAAAAAGACATTACACTTGTCAGTACCTGGTTTTGATGGGGTTTTGCACAGTTTAGACTTTTAGATGAGGAGTGATCAGATCCAAAATAGAAATCTATGTAAAATGGGAACTGCAGTGAAATATTACATTACAAATAGGAAGAAATATGGTAAAATTATTTACAATTTTATGAGAATGTAGTCTGACTTGTGATATGATACTTGCTACTGATCTCCAGCGAGTTCCATAGGAGAAATAGTACTTTATTTCCTCACAAGACTCACTATTAGCAGAGCAATACCCTAATAAAGAAACAATACTCAGTGCTTGTTAAGGGAGCAAGAGAAAAGCTGGTGTGTCCTGGTGTACCGTCACAAATGAAATTTTCATAAAGAATTGAATTTGATCATTGAGAGAAATTACCTTTGGAATAAGATCAGAGAAGTTCAAAGTATTTCAACTGTGCTTTGAATGTAAGTAGAAATTAGTCAGCTGCTCTCTGTTCATATGGGAAGCTTGTTGCTGATAGTTTTGTTCTGCATAACAAATACAACCACAGATAAATGACCTTGATTTCCAGAGTTTAACTCAAGTGCTTTTCAGCAAACTAAACTGCAATTAAAGGAAAACAAAACAAAGAAGTATGGTTCACAGCTCTTTGTCGAGTTATAGTGATTGATCTGAATAATCCCTACCACTGCTTCATTTTCATTGATTCAGTAAGATTTCTGGAAGTGCAGCACACATACATGCACACACACAAAGAAGGCAGCTTATCTACTTGTCAAATTGTTTAAGCCACTAGTTATCAAGGGACCTGATCAAATATAATGAGGAAAGAAATCTCATTAGGTACAACAGACAAACAGATGCACGCACAGGGACGAATTAGAGGGAAGTGGTTTCCTCAGAGATTTCAGGAAGTTCTTTAAAAAAATGAATTTATTTGTTCATTTATTCCACAAAGAAGGACTCACATAGAGATTCACTGTGAAGTTCCAAGGCTCAAATTTCTGTTCTTCTTGAGCTGCACACAGAACTTCAAATCTGTTCTCCCAAATTCCAACAAGAGCTCTAATTTCTATGTTTTGGGGCTGCTCTGCTTCAGTATGTGTAAATAATTAGTCCTAGCAAATGGGCAAGAGTCACATCTCTCGGTCAAATGTATTCTGTTTAATGAGTCAGCAATACGCCACTTCTGAGTCCTGCCTTGTCAGTTTCCCTTAATTCTGTCCTAGAAGTACATGAAAGAACAATTTATTCTCCTTTGCTAAGTGAGCTCACAAGATACTTAATATCAACCATGGTAATAATTTTTTCAGCCTTGATTTACCCTCTAGGTAGATCAATGATACACTCACATTCCTGAGCATATTTTCACTGAACAACTTCTATTTATAGCCTGGATAGACTTTGAACCAGGTTCTTGAAAAAGATAACAAAGAGTTGTTACTTCATGAGCCATTCAGTCTCTTCACAAAGGGTATCCAAAGACATTCCAAAGTTACTGTGGATTAGCCTTTCAAATGGATTAATTAAATTACATTAAACCTCTGTGTGGTGATGCTTAATCAGAATTACAGGATTTCAGTTCGGTTCAGTTTAGTTTAATGTATTTTGAAGTGAATTGCACCTAATCAATTATTCCATTTAAGTTTTGAATGAACATGCTTATATGAGTACTAGATGGGGTTAAGTAATCTACTTTAAACTCACACCTTTAGCTAACTTAATTAACTTTTTGACCATGCCCACGTAGCCTGAGTCGATTTCAGCATGTATACAGGCACAAGGAAATTTATCCCCCATTCTTTTACCTTTTTTTCAGGCCAATATTTTAGAATAACTAGAAAGAATGTAGAATTGTGTTTTTTTCTGAAAACACTTTCTCCCTCTGATTGCTTGATTAAATCAGATCAAAGAGTTATTGAACATATTTCACAAATTAAGAATTACAGTCTTAGGTGCTTGATCTTAAAATAACTAAAGAAATATACTTCTTACTTCGGTAAGGAGCACTCACTAAGGTTGACACTTAAGGAAAAAAAGAATTCTTAATAGTTTCTGTTCTCTTTCCAGAAAACCTAAGCACAGAATCTTCTGTCTTAGTAGTTATCTCTTACCCAAAACCAGTTTTGAGTCAAGGAAATTAAATCAATTTAATTTATTCCCAATTAGCAAACTTTTAATTACTGATTCTTGTCTTTAAAAATAAAAACAAACAAATAAAGACTTAGGGCAACATCTCAGCTTCCACCTGGACGCATCTCCTGCCCCCTTCTTGGTCTCCAGTCCCCTTGTTACAGGTTACACTTAGTCCTTTCGGGCAGGTGACAGGTGGCGCAGGAGATGAGGGTCAGTGCATAGTGGTTCCTACTCAGCTGCTCCAACGTGGGTTCCTCCACTTACCACAGTGTCTTTGTGGTCATGCCTCCTGCTGGGTCACCTCTCTGTCCGCTCTTGGCTGTCTCTTTTTCTTCTGCCCTGCTTGGGACAGTTACCTTTGCTTTGATGCTTTTCGTGCTCCTGCCCTGGCATATTTCTCACTTCTTTCTTGCCCCTGCCCTGGCATTGTCTTTTGTGTCTCCTCCGTTGTCCAGCATCCTTCCTATGGTGATCTTTTCTTGGGATTGACCATTATTACTTAAATGTCTTCACAGAGGCATCATACTATGCTCTCTTTTGTGGAGGTGGCTGGAAATGTCTACAGGGCAGTCCCTGGCCCCTCTTACACAGGTTTCCCCTGTGGCCCTTCCACTAACAAATCCCTGACAGTTGTGTCCAATACAGTAGAGGGCTCCTAAATTTCTTGTGTGTTTAGACTCAGAGGATAAACTTGTCAAGATTTTTCCTATGAAAGACCATTAGAGAGCAAAAAGATGTACACTGTAAATAACAGAATTCCTGTTATTATTCTGCACCCTTGTATGCCTGAGGCTATTCTGCTTCTGTCAGTGACCAGCTTTATAACCCATTGACCATTTTTTATAGTCTTCATCCAGACAAAACTTTCTTGGCTGCTAGCATGCTGATGTTTTTAAAGTGACACAGAAATGTCTCCTTATAAACAAATAATAAAGACCTCACTATGTTTGAGACATTTGCTTGCAAAAATGGTATCTACTGGGAAAACCCAATCTGTTAAGAGAGAGATATTGATCAATTTCAATAGAGAAATCAATTCAGGGTTTTTTTTTCATTTTTGAGTTTCACTTAGACCTCGGAAGTCCCTCTCTGAGCAAATCCAACAAACATTTCCTCAGAGCATTGGCATTACCCACATCAGACTTTCACTGTGACTTAATAGTTAACTGGTGAACTCAATCAAGAAGAATAAGAAAAAGTGAAGCCAGACCAGGTCCCATATCTGGTTCAGTGTCACACAAAGGCAGAAATGAACTTCTGGTCTGAAGCAAAAGCAAGGCTTCTTTTTATGGAGACAGCGATACCCCATGCTGTCTAATGTTTTCATGAAATTTTGGGCTGTTGATTCTCCCTGCCACCTTTTTTTTTTTTTTTGCAGGGTGGGAGGGGAGGTTACATTCCCAACAATCACTTCAAATGCTGTAAGGCTCTTCAAAGCAGTCCACTTACTACAGCAGGGAACCATTTAGCTCAACATTTTCAGTAGGGAATGTATAGGTGCCCTGTCTACCCACCACCAAAGATCAGAATATTTTCTCATGGGTTAAGAAGTCAGAAACAATAGCTCTGCAAACAAAAGCTGATCATGAATCTAGAGCAAGTCATAGGTAAAGTAAAAGGAGAGAAAAGATGCATTAGAAAGAATAAAACCCAGAGGGTTTCAGCATAGTTCAGAACCTCAGAAGTGGAAATCAGTTATGTGTGTGACTGAATGTAAGATTAGGACTATGCAGCCAGAGCTGAACCGCTTACAACTGTCTAGTGGTGCTCGGGTACAGAATTAGCTTTTGCATCTCATCCTTAAGTTAAATCACATGAAATTAACATTTTCATATTAAAAGGTGAAGGATCATAAAATTAATTTTGATCTACCAGTCACAGAATATCCGAGTAACATGCCTCAATCTTTGGATGTCACCACTTGACAAACCTTCTAAAATATGACAGGTCAGTAACTTACTGTGGCTATTGGTTGATGAAAACCATGCAAGAGATCCTAGGTCACTATTTTTTGCAAGTCATACAATTCCAGGGGCTGCAATATTCTTTCTACATCTATATAACCTAGACATAAACATCTTTTAGATGTTTTCTGTAATAGTTTGTATAACTGTGTAATCATTAAAATTTTACTTCAAATTAAGGAATATATTTCTTAATTTAAGTATGTTTTTTACTCCACTGCAAGTCACGTAAATGCATCTGATATAGTAAGAGCTAAACTGACTACATGATGTACTCAGGGTTTCCACAGTTTTCAAAGACCTTTACAAAACCAGTTTTAAAAAGTTGTCCTGCCCTTCTCAGCAAGTGACTCTACTAGTTTGTAGGCGTCAGCCAAAGGTTGTTTTGCAACGAAAGCTTCCAATGTGTGAAGGAAACTTTAAGTATTGTTATGCAGATTATCATTTAGATATAATTTTAGAGGGGGAGGTCATCCTCCCCCTCTACTCTGCCCTGGTGAGGCCACATCTGGAGTACTGTGTCCAGTTCTGGGCTCCCCGGTTCAAGAAGGACAGGGAACTGCTGGAGGGGGTGCAGCAGAGAGCTACCAAGATGATTAGGGGACTCGAACACCTCTCTTATGAAGAAAGACTGAGGGATTTGGGTCTCTTCAGTCTGGAAAAAAGACGGCTAAGGTGGGATCTTATCAACACTTATAAATACTTAAAGGGTGGGTGTCAGGAGGATGGGGACAGGCTCTTTTCAGTGGTGCCCGGGGACAAGACAAGAGGTAATGGGCACAAGCTTGAGCATAGGAAATTCCACCTAAACATGAGGAGGAACTTCTTTCCTTTGAGGGTGGCAGAGCACTGGAACAGGCTGTCCCTTCCAACCCTATGATTCTATGATTCTATGATTTAGCAGACACTCATATCTGAACAGATGGTGAAATCAATTCAAATGAATATATAAACACATTTTCAAAGATCACAGCACCCTAAAGGAGAGTGCTAGCATTTATTTATCTTGAACAGTTTTTGTTGTCTTAAAATAAGACAGAGATAAGACTACTGAGACAAAGATTTTCACTCATAATTGTCATTTTAGATATCTAAATCCAAAGTTTAGATCCTTAAAATCTCTTTGTAGCTGCAGAGGTTCCAGAATTTCCAAAGTGCCAAGTTTTGATGCCAAAAGGATCCTTATAAGCAAACATTTCTGAAATGGGGCATATTCCTATCTGACATGGACCTGTTGGAACGGGTCCAGTGGAGGGTCACAAAGATGATCAAAGGGCTGGAGCACCTATGCTATGAGGACAGGCTGAGAGAGTTGGGGTTGTTCAGCCTGGAGAAGAGAAAGCTCCAGGGAGACCTTATAGCAGCCTTCCAGTACCTAAAGGGGTCCTACAGGAAGGATGGGGAGGGATTCTTTATCAGGGAGTATTATGACATGACACAGGGCAACAGCCTCAAATGGAAAGAGGGTAGATTTAGATTAGATATCAGGAAGAAATTCTTTACGGTAAGGGTAGCGAGGCACTGGAACAGGTTGCCCAGGAAAGCTGTGGATGCCCCATCCCTGGAAGTGTTCAAGGCCAGGCTGGATGGGGCTTGGAGCAGCCTGGTCTAGTGGGAGGTGTCCCTGCCCAGGGCAGGGCGGTTGGAACTACGTGATCTTTAAGGTCCCTTCCAACCCAAACCATTCTGTGATTCGGTGCAAACCTGACCACTGTTTGATAGTGATTTTACATTGAGCGTCAGTGACATTCACAGCTTGATGTGTTTCCTGGTTCAAAACATGTGACCAACGCTACCTCTCCACCTCCCTAGCCAAAATTTGAAAGGATGCATGCTTTTCTTACAAACTACAATCCATCTACCGTCTACCTGGAGAGCTCACCCAGAACATATGAGACCCAAGACTTGTCTTGTCAGCTCCCACACTTGCCTTCTTTTCCCTACCTTTCCCACCCATCACCATTTTCTAAGCCCTTCTGTTTTCTAAATTCTGATTTTAAAATCACTTGTGGGCCATTTATGACTGGCTAAAATCATAAAACTAGATTTTTTTTGTGATGATAGACTTAAAGTTTTGCACTTCATCATTTTAGAGCACAGCAAGACCTTGGCCTCGTTAAGAACACTCACTCATCTGAATCTACCCTATTTGTGTTGGATTTTTTTTCCTTTTGCCTATAAATCTTTTACTATGGAAAGGTAATAAAACCCTATGGTCTTGCTCAACAGTAGCTCATCTGAATATCCATACTTCATCTGGTCCCTGATCTGTCTAAGCACAGCCATCTATTGCCACTTTTCGCAGTTCAGAACAGGAACAGTCTGTGACCCATGGGATGAGAGAAATCTGGTTACAACGAAACTGTTGTTTGATACCACTGTGGAAAACTAACAAGATAGGACATAAGGAATAGGTCATTGGTATTGTGGAGCACACCTCCATCTGCTCATCTTGTTTCCAACAGAAATTGGCCTCTTTGTGAAGGAGGTACATTTGCAATAGAAACTTTTAGCTTTGGTTCCTTAAAAGACTTCTCATATTGTGCTTCTTTGAGAAAACAGACATTAACTGCAGTCTTCTGAGGCTCTTGTCCCATTTTTAAAGAACTGCTCATAATTTTTACTAGTGCTTCCAACCATCTCATGAATTTTTATGCTGCAGTCTTTAATATTTGCATGCGTGTTTACAGAGTACAAACTAAAACCAGGAACTAGCTTTCTGTCCCAAAATTCCACCACACAGTGACTGTGAATAAAGAGTTAGAACACATTTTAGTATTGAATTAAAGGAAATTGGTTCTAGTACCATGGTTTCTTTATATGCAAGTACTATAGGATCAGCCTGTCATAGGACGCACTAAAAATCATATTTATTATTGCCAAGTACAGACAGGCTGGCGTTCGATTTAGGGCAGTAGGTAATTCCTTTAAACATTGAATTACCTCTCTGTGTGGTGTTAGCAGATGACACAAATCTAAATTCTGTTTCAGACTTGCACTTACCCTACTTCACAACTATGAAACCACATCTATTATACCACATTAAGGGCTTTGAAGGTTCAAACTGATGATCATAGAGTGAGGTGAAAAGCTTATAGCTTTGATGAAATCTAGTACACATTTAATGAGAGGTTGCATTTAGGATATTAATTCTTACAGAAAGAGTGACAAAGCTAATAATTTTTCAAAATCCTCTTATTTTCATTGTGTCTGAATATCCATTAACTATTTTAAGGAATGGGATAGTTTTTCATGTTTAACTAACTCTTTACGTAATGAAAAAAATGTGGATCTTAGTATTTTCTCTGAGATCTCTTGTTATTCTTGAATAGTAAGCCAAGACATTTATTGCAGATCGCTATCTTCCTACTTACTCCTGCTGAATTATATTTTTTTATTTTTTTTACTAGTATGCCAAGATGTTTGAATTAAAGGTGATACCACTTATGGTGTGAATACCAGCTCTTACATTCTTTAAAGCCTCAAGGCCAATATATATTTTGCACAACAAATAAGGAGATTATTTTCCTTCCCTCTCTTCACTGCCTAATCCTCAGGTCCTACCAGAGTGCCCCTGAGAAGAAAGCAAGAACCAGTTTTTATACATATTTCACAAAAGGCACATTAAATCATGCACAACCCTTGTCTGTGACACTAACAGTCAGAACAGACAATTTTGCCGTCATTTGCCACTTGAAGATGTAGAAGACTAACATCTCTTTTCATTTTCTCTATAATTTCAGTCTCATCTGAAACATGTCTTGTTAACAGGAACAAAGAGTATCCTTAAACCCCTCTTACCATTTTCTTTTCAACTCCAATTAAGCCAAGAGTCGGAGCATCTTTTTTCTATTTCACATGCTTTTTCTCCTTACTACCCTATAATTGCAAGTACAGCAATTCAGAAGTTGGCCATAGAATTTGCATATGGAAAGACAGTAAGAGACAAAGAAAATCACTTGCAGTTAAGTAATCTTTCTTCTTAGCAGTAGTCTGTGTCTACCTGTGTCTGAAATTAATCTCCCTGTGCAAGAGGAAACCAGACTTTCTGATGTCAATGAAAAACTCTGTCTATTTATGAACACACACACATATAAACACACAAATATTTATATAAAAGGACAGTAAACGTAAATCCTAGGTTGGAAGAATAATTACAAATTTATCAGCATAAATGAATATGATTTATGTGACAAGTTAAACAATTTACCTTTAAAATATATTGTACAATAGCTGATTGGAAAGAAAGGTAAACAATAAAATCATGTTCTCCCTACTGTTCCAGAATAATCAAGATTTCAATCAAGCCATGCAGGTTTATAATTTAATTTGTCACAGTATATGTCTACTGAAGTCTTCACTGCAGATAGAAGAGCTTCCAGGGATCTGCTGTATAACGTAATACTAATTGTGTGAGGTTAAGAAATTTCTTGATCAAACGATGAAGATGATAGGAAAGATTGAAAATGTTGAAGAATTTTAAGGTTCTAGAAATACAGTAAGTAGTAATAGCAACTTGAGGGAATAAATCAAGAAGAACCCATTAATTGTCAATATCTTAGCAATCTTAAATAATAAACTCATTATATTTTAAAGTACACATTTCCACTCACCTTTCTATATTTATTTTTTCCTTTTTCTAAAGCTTCCATGCTACTTTTGTATCTGATTGAAAAAAGGCAAACCTCTCATATCCCATATGTCTGCTGTAGCTCTAGCAAAGTGCTATTTCAGTTCATCTAAGAGCAGAAAAATATGAAAGTGGAAAAAGTATGTATTAGAAAAAAGAGCACTTTACTGCCTGATATTGTGGAGAACTTATACTGAGTATCATGTGATTATACTACCAGAAAATCTTTCTTTGGCATGTGCAACTATCTGACAAGATAATTAACAAAATACTATTGGAAAAAAAAATATAAGCAAATATTTTTAGTAAATGCAAACCAGAGATATTTAAATTTTAGTTTGATTTGTCTGTAATAATCAAGACACTGTAAGTCTATTCTCATTGTCAAAGACCTAAAGAGAAATAAGATCAACAACAGCTGTGACTTTGTTTACCAGTATGTCTCTCTGTTAGATTTATATTTGCTTTGTTTGACATATTATTTTCCTGAAATCAGGTTATGGTGATATCTGGTGAGATCGTTGCAGCAAAGGCTACCATTTTGCACCAAAATAAGCCTAATAATCTAAACCCCAAAATATAGAACCCTCGAGACAGGCTACGTTACACATTGAAAGAGAAGGACATTTAGATGGCAAAACTACCACACCGTAGTTCGTGAACAGGAGAAGTTAAAGGAGTTCTGGTGTATTTCACCTCGCCCTATACAATATAATGAGATGATTTTTGAAATTACTGCAATGCAGCTGGAAATAGGGTACTGAATTTTTACAGACTGAAAATCTGCTGAAACCGAATACATTGAAAATGCAGTGAAACTAAGCAATAAATTCAATGTATATTTGGGTAATTGAACTTTGAATGTTCATGGCAGATAATTTCTCTAGATATTAGAAATCTGTGTCACACAGCACCGAGTCACGTTTTCTCATTCCTCTTTCCAGTCAAGTTTCTGTCTGCCTACAATTTAAGGAATTGACTTGTCTGCTGTGTCTATTGAAGCATGCTGTCTGTAAAACCTTAACTTATGGTTTATTCTTTCTATAATGTTTGATGGTTTGTGACTCATTTTTCAGGTGGCCAATCTACAGGGATTTGTTAATGGGAAGATACTACTACTGCTTTTCTAAAACCATTCAGGGATAAGTTAGTCATCCCTAACTGGGAGACAGTAAGGTCACAAAATATTTGTAATTTTGAAGAAAAGGTTAGGATGCTTACAATACATGAGTTGTAAAAATTAGGATAATGAGATGAAGAAAAGACTTCATTAGTGCATTTTTGTGTATTTTTTGTTCATGTAAGCACTTAATTCATTTGTATCTTCTCAGTTGTGCTGACCTGTTGGTAATTTCAGAAACCTGCTTTAATTGTCACTGAAAAATTACTGGGCATTGTCTTGGCTATAATCCTCATTTATTTTTCCGGACTGTCATTGGACAGAGAAAGTAAGGTGGCTCAATAATTTATATTAGTACCTTAAGACAAGACCTGCACAACCTTGTACCCTGCTGAAATTAGAAAAACTGCCATGAAGTTTTAAATCATTTCTATGGATGTGTTTCTATAATAGGATAAACATCTTCACCTGCCTTGATTTAATGTTGATTTTCCCTTAAGACTGCAATTACCCATCTGGCAAACACGGAATGGTCTCCTTAGTTATTCCTCAGCTAAAATTTACAGAGATTCATCCAAATGTGCTACTGAAATGTGAAATTACTTTGGAAGGTCAGGGACAAGATAGCTCTTAATACTTCCACCTGTCATTTCTCAATGTGTCTCAAAATAGAACTGCATCCATGGCTAATACGTCACATAAGAGTGAATGCAAGTTACGGTGCATGGAGTATATGCAAGCTGGGTGTGTTGATATTGCTTGGTAGCTTGAGATCCTGAGGTGAACTTTTGAGATCAAATTTTCTGTGCCACCATCTGCACATGCAGGACACTTTCCTAGTCATAGGCACATATGATCGTAAATCTTTCATAAAGTATTTTGAGAACATAAAGAGTCGCAGACTATGTACCTCTGTTTCTTGGACCCTAACAAATTTCATTTATGTACTTTACAATTCAGTGTCCTGATTAACTGAAATTGAAATGAATGGCAGTATAACCCTGTACTGACAGTAAATATCATCAGACTTGTTTCTCTCTGGAGTGTTAAACCATATGATAGAGAACTCTTGCATTACTGCATTTTAAAGAAAAAAGTTCTTGCCAGGAAACATATACTGGCTGTAACTTTTAGAGGTCTTCTGAAAGTGTTTTGATAAAAATAGATGAGAGTGGAGACTCTGAGACAAAAATGTGCTCAGAAAGAAGTAACTGTGACCTCATCTCATGTCAGAACATTTTTTGTTGTATTGCATTGTTTCCCTGTGTTGCTGAAGATGTTGTCTCAGGCTGATTCCTCAAGGTCTTGACCTGCAGATATAAGATATTTTGAGTGAGATTTTTCAGTGTAGACCAAAAACTGGTTTGAATCTTACCATCTGAGTGAATACCCTAACCTTTACACTTAAAAGGCACACACTTAAAGCGTTCAAAGGTCTCTATTTTATTTTGAATCAAAAATATGAAAATAAATCATAAGAAGAATGCAATTATTATCTTCTGCTGTGTTCTATTCACAGATCTTGCAGCTTAAGGCAATGATCTATATCAGCTTTACACAGGATTACAGCAGTCACTTGATAGTTCATAAGACACTAGAAATTCAAGTGGTAGCTTACTTTTGACTTGTAACAAAAAAAGGCCCGAGGACCTGCTATTAATATCACTTTATCATTCATGTCATCATTATTAGGCTGCCTTTAACAACATTCTAAATGGTATTTGCCCACGAACTGGTACTTGAACAGCTTGTATAATATATACCTCCCTCAAAAATAAATCACTATCAAAACTTTCATATCCCCAGACATGTGACTATATACCATTAGCAATGTCTGTTTTCCTGCATGACATTTTTTAATATATTCAGAACTATCTCATTATTCTTGACACCACCAGCATTTGACGCCATGTGAAAGATTTCAAAATGAGAATCTGCTAAATGAAATCTAGTCTGACTTTTCATTACCTCCTGGAGGAGCTACATTCTCTTTTTGCAATGGCTATCCTGTAGAAATATCAGAATATACTGCTCAAGGGTATTTGGCAGACAGAAAGGCATTTTCTGCACAGAGTGTTTTTACATTATGGAATACCCTGATGATTTTGAAACCTTAAAGTTATGTTAATATATCTGACAATGTAAGACACTCTTGAGACCACATGAACATTGGTCGCAAACCTAGATATGTCTTATCATCTAATTTTTCAAGCTACTAAAGAATGCAGAGATAAATTGCCACACGTTGCTTGCCCCAAGAACAGTGAACCGTGGTGTCAGAGCAGAGCAGACTAATTAGTCACCTTTCACCACCTCAAGGTCAGGAGAACAGGTTTTTTGTAGCTTGCAAAAAGTGATCATGTATGCTCTCTTATGGTCAGAATGTCTCTCTCCATTTTTTCCCCCAGTACCATCAGTATGGGCAGCCATGAGGAAAAGACTGCGATGCCAACCTCCTATTTTTGCAAAGTACTTTGGTCATCATCAGGTCTTTATATAATAATTTGTTTTCTTCGTGGAGTCAATTGATCACACAGTCATCTTGGCTGTATTTTGGTAAGTGGGTAGTCTGCTACTGAAGTCTGTTTATCTTCATGCATTGACATGTGGTTTGGACCTTTCTGATGCATGTCAGGATTCTGCAACTTTGAAGGATAAAGCCATCTTGTACTTTTATGTGTTTAATGTTCATGTGTGGTAAATGATTGTCCATCCTGATTCAAGCTCTCCTGTTATAATGTCTTTGAAATAGCTTTATGCTACATTACTGCTGAAAATAAGTTCGGCATCCTTTCTACTGCACTGTGTGATGTCTGCTCATTCACAGCTGTTTAAAATTTCACCCAGTGAATTATTTTTTTTTTGCTTTTTCCCAGTTAAAATTATCTTATTTAAAGCATCCTGTAACAGACATATTTTACACCTTTCAATGTTTATCTAGCCACAGCTTTGCTCAAGTAAAAATTTCACAATTTAATAATTTTAAAAGAAATCTCACTGTACTCCTGTAATTGATGACACACAACTACAGTGCAGAGGCACATATTCTTTTTTAAATGGGTTTATTTTATCTGTGAAACTACAAAAACCCTTCAAGCTTGGCCATGCGATTCAAATCAGATGGTCCACCACCATGTTATACCTTAAGTAGATGGGATGGCTATATTAGATTTTCAAGAGAGAAGGGGCTTCCTCTTCTGCTGTAGAACAATGAAAGCAAAGTTGTGACAGACACTGCAGAAAGAGTTCTGATTATTCAGGAATATGGCCAAACATTAATAATGCAGTTCTCAAAAATGTCGGATTCACCGTGGAGCAAATGCTCCCTTTCATCTATGACATCTGTAAAGAACATAACAAAATAAACATACTAGCTGGTGTCTTCATCATGCTTTTATTTTTGTTTTTATTCTGTTCTCTCTTCATTTATTCAGTCATACAAATAGAAAACTTTCTCCCATCCAAACTGCAGTGTCCAAACCTAAAGTAGTTTAAAAGAAAAATCCGGTAACTCTGTAATTAAGCAGAGAGGAAAACACGAATATCAGATATGGGTCCATGATAAATCAAGAAAAGAAAGGAAATTCAGACTGTGATTAAGGATGAGAGAGTGGTTTTGAAACCAAGAATTTAAATAGGTTTTTTTCTAATGTATAGCTAAGAGTATTACATCATATATCGTTGTTATAGCAAGATTTTGGGAATATCATTCATTCAGTGCATAGGAACACACATAAATGCGGAGTGCATTGTGGACTAAGTAACAGTAAAACTTCTGAAAGAATTGCATTTCTTTCCTTTTGCACCTTGAGTCCTACAATACAAGTGAATTCCATTCTTTCTCTTTTAAATATGGCTTTTTAGTGTGGCATTATGATAAGAGACAAAACTTAAACACGATCTTTTTTACTCAGGATTGTGAAACAGAAAAGATTTTGCTCAAAATGCAGATTTTATTATAGCCAGACTTTTTACTTTTCTGTAAAGTTCTGTAAAATTAGTATTGATCTGTTGGATTTGGGTTTTTTTTGGGGGGGTTGGGTACAGTTTCTCTCCACTCTTCACAGCAGTTTGTAGCAGACCTGAGTTGTAGAATTAATAGTTCGATCCCTATATCGATTAAATATAAGCTAAGATTTTGCCTTTGGGAATGTAAATGAATCAGACCAAATAATTGAGTGTATCTTTTAAGTACTAAAGCTGTGTAACCAGCTACAGGTTCTTACCCAAATTGCAGAATAGGCACAGGCTGTGAGACATTACTGGTGTACTGACAGTGAGTTTGGAAGTCAGGATTTCCAGAGTCTGTAGCTGCTCAGTGTTAAATCAGGGATTCCAGAAACTCCAGGAAGGATGCTTAGCCAAGAGAGCCCTTGGGACTTTCAAGCACCTCAGAAAGCCTCAAACATTGCAAGAGCTCTGTGGTCACCAAGGCAGAGGAAGATTGCTTGGCAGAACTTCCGTGGGACTTGAGAATCTGAACATCTTCAAGTCCTTATGACCTGCTTGAGAATACACAGGGAAAAAAGGAAGAATCTTTCGGGTCATTTGCAGCAGCTGGTTTAAGCAGGTGAAGCAGCTAACTTTGAAAGAATCAGCATCACCCTTTGGAAGCCCGTACCAGCACATACTGGTACTTGGCCAGCAATTCATGTGATGTGACCAAGTCCAGGTAAAAATTTCCTTCTTTTCAGACTTATCATACAGATTGCATGAAAATGATATTTTGACATGCATTTTTTTTAAACAGAGACTGAAAAGCATCGTAGTAAGAATATTTTAAAAAATTATGCATTGCATCAAACCAAAATCTTGTTCAATATCCTGTCTCTCACAATCAACAAGTGCAATTTCTTAAAGGAAAAAAGGAAATCAGGTATTTACCCTCCAACTTTCCCAATTCACCCACTTCATGTCACTAATATTTCTGTGGGGCCCCCATCATACCTGTTGTCAGTACTCTCTCTTCAAACCTATAGAAGCTACTCTATTTCTCTCAACAAGCTTCCTATCTTTTGATGCATATTTTTTCATGTTAATGTTAAGTTTTTTGAAATGGGATGAACGGGACCATAGGCAGCATGTAAGAATGTGCGTTCTAACCAAGTTGCCTATTTTGTTCTTTTTTCTGTTCCTGATCATGGCTAACACTCATTTTGCCTTCTGAAAATTCTATCTGATATTTTCAGAGCTACCTACAAAAGCTTCAAGAGCTCTTTCATTCATCATAATAAAGTAGAATCTGTAACTGTGTGTCACTGGGTGATTATTTTTTTTTTAATTAACTACCTTGTATTATCTCATTTGAGTTAATCTGCTACTTTATCTTCCAGTTTCCTGAGGCTTCTTCCAAATATGATAAGGTTCTTTTGTAATGCTTCACATTCAGCTTTGACTCTTCTGTGTGATTTTGTATTCTCAGCAAGTAATATCACATCATTACTCTTATAATTTTCAGATTTATTTGTGAACATATTTAAAAAAAAGACACCCCAAAAGGTTCCTCTGAGAAGTCCCTATAATTGTGATAACTGATCATTTATTTCCATATTTTGTTTCTCAGTAGGCGAAAATCTCACCCGGTGTCTCTGACGTCTTAGTTTACTTAAGAACTTCTGTATAGAATATACTGAAAAGCCAAGAATGATCTATTAACTGAATTGCCTTTTACTTTCTCACAAGTCTATTAATGTCTTGGGGAATCCTGGTGGATGCATCAGACATGGTTTTCTTTTACAAAAGCTGTGTTGATTCTTTGTAGCATGCTGTATTTGTCCTCAAGTCACCTTTTCCTCTTGTTTCTACCATTTTGCCCACTGTAGAGCTCAGGATGATCTATAGTTACCTAAATCATTATCCATGTTTCTTTCACAAGCTGGCATTGCTAATGTCACTTTTTATTCCTCTAGTACCAATTCCAGTTTAAGCAGTACTTTAAACTCATCCATAAAGAATAGTTTCAGAGAGGGAACATACGCACCTCCTCTGGGATAAAAACCAATACATAGAATTTATCTACTTCTTTTTCTGATAAAAAAAATCGTGTTCTTGCATATTCTCTATATATTATCTGTATCTGCCTTATATATATGTCTTATATATCTGGCCTGTCGCTTTTTTATTAAGCTATGAAGCAATGGAAACTAAATGAACACATTTCCTTTTCCACTACATTATGTATTTCTGATTTTGAATGTAGTATGAAATCCAATGCTAATCCTATTAAAATTTTAATCTTATAACTGAGAATGTGAATGTGGCTTTTGGTAGACTTTTTTGGCAAATACAGCATTTCATTAAATGAAATGAGTGATATGTTTATTCAGTTCAGATATACTGTGAAAATTAAACCTGATTAATAGGTTTTTTCTAATTGAGATAATTTATTTTACAAGGGTAAAGAAAACTTAGTGATGAATTTGGGTCCATTTTCAAACGTACATTTCAAAGAAAAGCTAAGGACGGTATAAACTTTGTAACACAGTAGTCATACAACAGGATAGGCAGACTATAACTCTCAGAGCACTCTTGAATTAACTTTTGAATGATCTCAGAAATGTTATCACCTGTGATTTCTCCCTTTCTGTATGACAGGCGAGTTTCTAAATATTTTGAAAGTGAACTGGTATGATTTACGAGGATTATTCCTTTATTATTTTCAGGAATGCAATCATCTGACTGTTCCTGAAATTTATTAGAAAATTTAGGGATTATCTGGGAATTATTTAGATTCCAGCAAGTATGTTCTGATCACAGGCCCTTGTGCTAGACTGTACCTTAATATTATATGCTGTGGTTAAGTCATAAAGACCTTTGTGCTTACTTTGTGATCTGTCTTTTTTCTTGCTTATTAAAGCTTTATGCAGAAGTCTGCTATAAGAACCAAACTCTGATTAGAAGCAGCAATCAAAACAGGCAAGGTGAGCCATAGTGGGGGGCATTGTGTCATGTGCTGCACTGAGCAGCCAGGAGGGAAATGAGGAAGGAATACTTGGCACCCCAAATGTCTCAGGTGTGTGGTGTCACATTATATCCTATACCACCAACAGCATAAATGGTGTAACTGAAGTCAAACTGCGAGAAAAAAAAGTATCCCACATATAAACAGTAGTTTGGCAAAGGGTTCCTCTGCAGGTAGTTTGGAGGGAGGTACTATGAGCGTCAAGCCCGCAGCTTATGTTTTGGGATACCTCTGGTTTGTACTCTTTTTTTGTGATCTCTCTTTGAGCCAAAGACTAGACCGATCATAATGTTTAAACGTGACAAATCTAGTTCCCTTACTAGGGGAAGCTTCAACCGAGCAGCACCACTGCACCCAGAGCAGTGTAAGCCCAGAGTCTCGTGATGCCGAAACAAGCTCAGCTGGCCCACGGCATTTTGTCAGTATACAGTGGATTTGCATCCAGAAAGACCCAGGTTGGATATTAGCATAACTGTTTGTAGTAATAGGGTCACTGCAGCATGGAAAGAAATTGTCCATCAAGACTTTGTTATCTCCTTTATTAGAGATTTTAAAGAACTGGCTACACAAACGTGTATCAGGAATGACAAATATATAGCTCATCTTCAGGAATGACAAAAATATAGTTCATCTTGCCTTGTGCCAGAGAACTCAGTGACCTCTTAAAGTCCCTCTCAGCTTTATTTTCCTATGATTCTATGAAGATTTGAAAAGAAATATAATAAAAGCTTTGAGATGCTCACAGACTGCAGTAATGGAGCCATATAATGTTTTGAATAGATGACACCAGTGCTGTCTTCCTGGGACTTTTGCCAGGTAAGTGATTTTGAACTACAGCTTTTCTGAACACTTATACTACTGGATCCCTCAATTTATTACCAGTGAAGCCTTTATTCTTAAATCCATATAAATAAATTAGGCATTTGAACAGAAGGGAACACATTCTGATTGTTAGGAACTGATTAGTATGCTATAAATGCTAATAAATGTAAATACTTCTATAAAGAACACTTCTCTGATTTAGTCCATTTCCTTTTTGACCTTTGGAGACCTCGTTCATTTCTGATCGCTGTGCAGGTAACATGATTAGTAACACGTACACACAGATCTCAGAGGGTTCTATGAGTCTTTTCTGGCTTTCAAACCTTTTAATATTGTCAGTGGAAAAAGGCACGTTTTCTGTGGGAAAAGGCTCATTTTGGTATAAATTTGAAAGATGAAATCCAATTAATATTGTTAATTACTGCAATGTAATTTAGTTATGGCAATATGTGTAAAATTGAAAATTATCTTAAAAGTATCTGGAAACAGAAATATTATATATATTCAGAAGTTAGGTATGCTATATGTGAGATTATTTGATAACCTAATAATATCCCTTGTTTGTGTAACAGTAGTATAGACCCTAATTCAATTATCACAATCTATTTTTTTCTTAAAAGATTTTTTTTTCCACAAGACCGAAGCAATAGCACCATCTAGAAGAAGTATACTTTCAGTTATGTGTTAGTCTTTTCTCATCTATCTTTTTTCCTCTTTCCTTCCTACTGGGTGGAAGATAGCCTTAATGTGCTTCTCAGTCTCTTGGGTAGACTTTTACTACTTTTGTTATTTGTATAAGGCATTAGAAATTTAACTTAAATTCATATCCTTCTATTTAAAATAAGGTCTCTATAATTTTATTCAGTAAAATCATTATCATAAAGATAAAGAATTAATTAGCAGATATTCTTTTTTCCTTTATATCAGACTGAAAAATGGCTGAACCATTTTTGACATTTTTACAAAGTATGAAGATAGAATCAGATACTTGACAGAAAAAGTCCACACAAATGGATAAAGCTTAGAAAAGTATAACAAACTGGAAATGGACCTTAAAATTGAAAATGCTGGAAAAACTCAAGATAAGCCTTGATGCACCATCCAGGATATGTGCTCATATCAGTAACACTGGGCCAATATTAACATGTCACATGACAATAGTGTAGCTTGCAAAAAATTGTCTCATATAACACCATGATAACCCTGATAAAATTTTCTCCCATAAAAAAGATGACAAAAAATTTTATCTGTAGGCAAAGAACAGTTACTCAAACATGCAGTACATCAAAAGCAAGTTTCACTGATCCTGGGATCAGTAAATGGCCAACTCATTGAATAGTTAAACTCATTCTCTGAGCAGAGAATGAATGATTGAACATCCCTCTCTGGGTATCTCTGCTGGTAATATAAATTCAGGACCAAATTCAATAATGCTCTTGGTATGGATATTTATGTTTTATACTTAGTGTTTCAGTCTCTCCTACCAGCCACCTGAGCTGAAGAAGCCTCATGGATTGTCCAACACAGTTTTTGTGTTGCACAAATTAGTGTGACTGACATAATTTGAGTACTTGATATCTCATTGTCTTGAGTATGCAGTGGAATGCTGTGCTTTGGTTTTTCTAGCTTGTGAACATATTATCTTATATTTTGGAAGTGCTAGCATTTTTTCAGTGCAGCAGTTTGACAGAAGAAAGTAGTTCGTTTGTTGGGGTTTTTTTTATTAAAATATAATGACTTCTTGAAGTGAAACTTACTGGGGCAATGAGCTAGTTTCAAGAAAACATCTTTTGGGAAAAGTTTCTTCTGTCCAGCATTGGATTTTCCAGGAAAAGTAAACAAGTCGTTTAGATGTGGTGTTGGGGGATATGGTGTAGGGGAGAACTTTGTAGAGTGGGGTTGATGGTGGGACTCGATGATCCAAGGGTCTTTTCCAACCTGAATGATTCTATGATTCTACGATTCTAAGTAAAACAACAGGTCATGGTAAACACCTTGACAATTACTAAGGATGCAGTACCTCTAGATTAAATATGCAGTCTGAATCAGGAAAAAAAATACTTGAACCAAGATTTCTCAGATTCCAGATAAAGGTTTCCTGTCCAACTCTTTAATTAGAGAAGACAAGGTCAAAGAGATGAACCTCGTAGCTGAGAAGAAAGAGGAGTTTTTTCTGTCCTTGCTTCATAGTGATGATAAAACCTTGTGTCAGTTTCTTCAACTTTATCTGGCTAGACCTGCAGTCTACAACAGAGTTTTGATTATTTATTTTTTACTGCAAGAGTAAGCCTGTTGTCTGTGTCTTCCTCCCCAAAATTTGAATTGACCTTTTAGTTTCCCTGGGCTCCGGCCATAAAGTAGCAATTAGATTAGAAATTATAGGGAAAGTCAAGTATCCTGGAGATGGAAGGACAACCCTGGTCTGTCTGACAAGCCTGTCAAAAATACGTGCCTTTTAAATCTTGCACAAGCTGGAATTTTCTCCACATGTGAAGTTTTGTAGTGACGCTTACTGCACTGCTGCGCTTCAGCTATGAGGTGAGATAAGCATGACAGGCATAAGTAATAACGCAGATTATGTTGTGCAAAGGAGCTTCGTACATAGATGCCTGAGCTAGACCCAAGCAGTGCTCAGACAGTGATGTGGCACACAGAGCTCAAGATCCTTCAGGCCATGGTGATTATCCTGTTGGAGGTTCCTGTTTGGAAGTCAGTGCTAGTTCGGGAGCAGCCATGCCTTTCAGCGCTCCATGCAGAGACAGAATCACCAAATGGGCGATTGTCAAATTGTAGTAGAAACCAAACTGCCTAAACTCTTGTTTCTTCACAGGTAGAGTGCCTTCCTTGCATATAACCTAAATTTTGGACAACTCAGAGAAGCTGTAAATTTACAAAGCATAGAAAGCACTACTCCACAGCTTCAGATGAGAAGTGTTCTGGACCTTATACCTTCTGTGGACCTATAGGTGGCAATTGTCATAATGATACAACTGAGGCCTGGCATCTTATACAATATGAATATGTTGAAAAGACCTATTATGTACCAGCTGATTTTTCTGCTCAGCACAATTTGGGAGAGAATCAATAACAAAAATGGCACAGCATAAACAAGAAATACGCTATATGATCTCTCTAACTTCTGATTTTTTTCTTTTGAGTCAGTTTCTAAAAAGCAAGACCAGGACATGTGCCTTTAATATATTCCAACTTATATTTAAAGGGTATTAAATGTAACTGATTTAGACTTTTTATTTCATGTTCTAAGTACAACGAAGCAGGACATTAGTATTTAGTGCTCTTTTAATTAAAATAGCAGTTTACTCTAAGCCCTGGAATTAATTACTTTTTGAACTGCTTCTCTGCTTAACTAATAATGTTTGGCAGTTTTAAAACAGAATAACTAAACTTGAGGCTATTCATTTTAGAAAGCTGATGCAAAATACACTGAGTAAACTGAACTGTAATTTAAAAAACTGTCATGTGCAAGTGCATACTATTCGTTTAACCATGAAGACCTCAGTGAAAATTTGCTTATGTGCACTGTAAATGAAAGGCTATACAAAAGATTGAAATCAAAGCTAATTTTAACATTATTGACCTAATGATACTAAATTTTTCCCTAGCTGTGACTTTATAGACAGCTGACTATTTTTCCATGAGGCCAGCCCTTGGAAAGAAATAGTTTGCATTTTACAGGAAATGTATAATAAAAATGCTGGGTTTTAACATATTTTTCTTAACTATGAAGAAGTATTATAGAACTTAAATGACAGGACATGCATTTTAAACCAGAAATTGAGAAAAGTTTTCACCTGGTAAAAAATTACTGATATAAATAATAGTCAAGGAAGGACTCTGTATTATATAGCTATTTTCTTGGAGAAATTACAACCTTAATACCTACTAACGTTTTGTCCTAAAGTGTAATACAATCATTTTGCCTCATTTAGAGTATTTTGATGCCAACCTCCTAAAAGTGAAATTCCCATGTATGCAGAACAAGAAAAACACCCTAGATAACTTCAGGCATTAATAAAGTAGGCTCCTACATAAGGCAACTGGCTTTTGGAAGCAGTAAAAAGACCCAAGTAAGGACAGACGTGGCAACGATGTGTCCTGTGCCATTATAGACAGGGACTGGCTGTGTGAACCACACGTGATACTGTTGTGGTTTGACTCCAGCAAGAAGCTCAGCCCCACACAGCTGCTGGCTCACCCTCCCCAAGTGGGATGGGGAAGAGAATTGGAAAGGTAAAAGTGAGAAAACTTGTGGGTTGAGATAAAGACAATGTAACAGGTAAAGCAAAAGCTGCTCACACAAGCAAAGCAAACCAAGCAATTCATTCACTACTTCCCATGGGCAGGCAAGTTCAGCCACCTCCAAGGAAAGCAGGGCTCCATCAGGCATAATGGTTACTTGGGAAGACAAACATCTTAAGTCTGAACACACACCCCCTTCCTCTTTCTTCTTCCCCACAGTTTTGATTGCTGAGCATGACGTCATATGGTATGGAATATCCCTCTGGTCAGTTGGGGTCAGCTGTCTCGGCTGTGTCCCCTTCCAACTTCTTGTGCACCCCCAGCCCGCTCGCTGGTGCGGTGGTGTGAGGAGCAGAAAAGGCCGTGAGGCTGTGTAAACCCTGCCCAGCAATGACCAAAACATCCCTGTATTATCAATGTTGTTTTAGTCACAAATCTAAAACAGCACCATACAAGCTATGAAGAAGAAAATTAAATCTATCCCAGACAAAACAAGTACAGATACACAGGGAAGAGTCTCTTCTAGACATTTGGGGTGCTAACGAACACTCCCTGAAGCAGCAGTCGCCAGCTCCACTTGTGTAGGTGCTGCTGGGGCAGTGACTCTTTGGAGCAATTTTCATGTTCTACTCAGGTCACTGTCTCCATTTTGGGGACGCTACCACTATGAATTTGCTTGTGTTGCTGAGAACCTCAGCGTGATTCGCTTTTCACTTACGGTCACCGTGTTTAAAACTCAAGCACCTCATGAAAGATGTAAGCTGAGTGATATCATCCTGAATGGATCCTATCCTGGTGGAGGTTTTCTCTGAGTACTTCTTTCACATGAATTCAAGTCCTCAGAAGTATTTAGATTTCTAGTGCCAGGTCTTGATGCGATACTTAATAGTGGAGCTTCCTGGATTTTTGATTATTTTTAATGAATCACTTTTAGCTGAGAAAAGTTAAGACTGCAATGTTGTCCATTCATACCCAAGTATCTCCATTAGAAGTACGTCACACTCGCCTTCATATATTTACTCTTTCCATCCCTTGTTTTCTCCCCGCCTCAAGATTAAGAACAGAACAATACAATTAAAGTCTAAACTATGTGTTAATCTAGAAGCTAGTAATTAAAATAGGACTTCATTTGGACTGATAAATGTGTATCCAACATCTTCAGTGAAATTTTGTTGATTTACATCTGCTGACAAAGCTAGGTTTCTGCTTCTAATTCTGTGTTCCTGTATAACTCTTCCTCTTTTATAGAATCATAGAACAGTTAGAATTGGAAGGACCTTAAAGATCATCTAGTTCCAACCCCCTGCCATGGGCAGGGACACCTCCCACTAGACCAGGCTGCTCAAAGCCCCATCCAGCCTGGCCTTGAACACTTCCAGGGATGGAGCATCCACAGCTTCTCTGGGCAACCTTTTCCAGTGCCTCACCACCCTCGCAGTGAAGAATTTCTTCCTAATATTTAATATGTCTGCCCTCTTTCAGTTTAAAATTGTTACGCCTCGTCCCATCACTACACTCCCTGATAGAGTTTGTCCCCATCTTTCCTGTAGGCCCCCTTTAGGTACTGTTAGGCTGCTATAAGGTCTCCCTGGAGCCTTCTCTTCTCCAGGCTGAATGACCCCAACTCTCTCGGCTTGTCCTCACAGAGAGAGGTGCTCCAGCCCTCTAATCATCTTTATGGCCCTTCTCTGGACTTGCAGTTAGCAAACTGCATGCAGCATTCCAATTCCTTTTCTCTAAGAGGTAATAAATAAGTGCCCTTTTTTAACCAGGTCTACAGTAATGGATATTTTCATGGTACCTAACAATAACTAATAATAAA
This sequence comes from Chroicocephalus ridibundus, assembly GCF_963924245.1. Taxonomy (NCBI): domain Eukaryota; kingdom Metazoa; phylum Chordata; class Aves; order Charadriiformes; family Laridae; genus Chroicocephalus; species Chroicocephalus ridibundus. Next base: position 106,871,968 of record NC_086285.1, read on the forward strand.
GATGACCTACCCTACCTCCCTAGTGTAAAAAAAAGTGTTTGTCTTAAAATGTAAATTCATTCCTCTTAGCAAACCTCTGGAAAAAACGCATTTAATCATGTGTTCTGCAAGAATACTAATGAAATAAAAATTAGTTGAACTTTCCAATTAATTCTTTTAAGATCCCATAATATTAGGTAGGAGAAAAGGTGCTGTTTTGTCTTAGTAAGGAGGTCATTTCTTTTGTTAATGCCAAAGTGAATATTAAATGAATTTCAGGGAAACATGCAAGTATCCTTATAAGTAAATTAAACTTTGCCTTAAGATGCAATGAAGAATAAGTACATACAGTCCCTACATACATCACATTGTTTTTAAAGGCAGTTTTCAGGTGGGACTCCCATTTGGTATTTGGATATATTTGCCCTAAATACAGCTATAGGAAAAAGACTGCAGGGAAAGCTGCAATAGGATGGTCCAGAGGTAAGTGCAGATCAATCAGATAATATTTAATGTCACCAGAATATGGCTATAGAGCCTACTTTAACTGCAAATTGTGATGAGGTCCCAATTGCATCCATCATTAGGCTATAATTTATTACCACAATAGTTATCCAAACGTTTTCTATTCACACATGGCAGACCAATAGGCAAATGAATGTTCTCTTACCGTATCTGCAAATAACTAATTAAAGATGATAGGGAAAGTTCTTCAGAAGAGCAACAGGAACAAGGCCCAGAACTGTCTTACTTGTGTGAGCAGAAAGTTCCTGCAGTTCATCAGCAGCTTCTGTTGGCTATCTACAGCCACTGGAGTCCTTCTATGGAGTATGCAGTCACTTGATTTTATTGAGAAATACATTCTACAATTTACTTTTCCCTCCTCCACTTTGGAGCCTTGTAGTTTTATCAGATGCTTTCACTTTGGATTAACATTTTCTACAGCTGGCATCATACGGGGAGGTTTATTCCCCCCCGCTTTTTTCGGGATTGAGCAAAATCTCTGTAAGGCCTCCTTTTAATTCCAGTAAATATGGAAATGAATGCTCTGATTTGTATGAGTATTCACACTTGAATTGGCATAGTTCAAAAAAAATGAAGTGAGAAACCTCAAAGTTGACTTATTTCTAGTCTTCATTACAGAAGATAAAGAAAATTATGAATACCTAATTCCAAAATTCTGCATATGCATATGACTATGTTTATGCATTTATGTAGCAATTGATTTTAGGAAGATTTAAAAATGTGAAACATAGTTTAGGATATAAAAGTGAAAGAAGGCCTAGATATTTTGCAGTTTGAAAAATTCACAAACTTTTGTTTGTGTAAATATGAATCACAGAGGAGCATATTTTCCCACCCAAGGGATTACTTTCAGGATTTAAAAATAGGTAGGTATATAAACATTTTGAATCATTCTTAATAATTCTTCAGATTCTTTAATATCATATTGTTCTTGAATCTAACATAGTTTTTCTGAGTATTAAGTAGCAGGTTTAATAGTAAAGTTATTACAGAAGGACTGTTAAAATATTTACCCTAATATATAATGATATATTTGTAATTTATTACTTCATAATGAATATCAGATAGTTTTAACTCTTTAATGCATTTGCTCAACAACATTTGGCTGAAAACAGTGTTGCATTTGATTTTGCAATAGATATTAATTTATTATACCAATTATTGATTATATGGTGGTCAACAGGTTTAAAGGGTCACCCTTAACTGTGATATAAATATCTGAGTCTTCCATCTCAAAAGTGAGCCAGTCAATATTCTGTGGTAATAAAATTTAATAGAACTTTCTTACTGTAATATTATTGATTTTGATTAGACTGATCTATGTAAATGAGACCTTTTAACTTTCATACAACATGACCATTGTGTGGAAACTAGCTGGAAGATATTCTTTAGAAAAAATGCCAGTAGCATAAATTTTCATTGAGTGGTGAGTTATAGAAGTTTTGTAAGGAGTAAGTTATCCATTTTAAAATTAATTTAACTTCTGACATTTCAGTATATTAAGCATATTCCCATGGTTTATCTTCCACCGTTGCCTTCAGATTCTTAGTCTGTGATCAATGATACAGAATATAATCTTGGGAAAGATTTACCATGAGATTCATGTACTCTTACAGTAGTTTGAAAACTGATTATTTATCATTTTTTTCTTGTTCATTCTTTTTTTTTTTTTTCTTAGCATGAATTATTTTGGCCACAGAATAGTAATCGCAAAATTCCTACTGGATGAGTTGGAAAGGAGAAAATATTTTCAAATATTCCTGTTTAACAGCTTTCTTCCAGATTTTGCCAATAAAAAGCATGGGATTTCAAGAGCTCTTTCAGATAGCAATATGTCTATGTTTAATTCATAGAGCAACTCACCAACATGTGAATTACAAAAAACCCCACCATATTCTGTACTTAGAAATTCTGTCAGGAGTGACCCTTATTCTTTAAATGGTAAAATCAAAGGTTCTTGAAATCCTTAATTTAAGTGCCAAACATATCTCAGACTAAAAATTGGAATCCTGGCTAGCACTTCTACAAGTATCATTTGTTCCAGAGAGGATAGTTGGCACTGATTTTCTAGGTCAGTGGTCTCCAAGCTTTTTTGATTGCGAACCCCTATCAGTAAAAGATTTTTGAGCATGCACCCCCAGTATATGTATATTTATTCATTTATAAATTATATACATGTACCACTGCACTAATGTATTTGTACATTATAAAACATATACAACAATAGTAATTAAAAAGGATGAGCTAAAGATGAAATAAACACTATTTTTAAAAATATTCTTAATTTTGTTTAATAATTGTGCAAAAAAATATTGTCGTCTCGCACACCTATGGATTTTATTGTGCACCCTGTGAGTGCACAATCTCCCCCCATTTTGCAGACCACTGCTCTAGATAAACCAAAGAAAACTGAGTACAGTAGGCAACCTTGCCAATTCCTGTATTGCACAACCAATACTTTTTAATTCATTCCATTTCAGAGCGATACTAAATCAAATGGGAAGAAAAGAAAAGACAAAAAAAACCCCCAAAACAAAACCCAAACCAAAAAGTAAGCATCCTGTAGAAGAGAAATCTATTATCTCATTGAAATCATGGGGTATTGTGTAAATCCAAATTGCACGTAGTAAATCCTAGGCTAATTATGAGTAACTCTGCAGATAAAAAGTATCAATTTTTACTTCTTTCATTTTTAAAATGCTTTCTTCTTATATTTAAGTATTATCATCCAGACTAGCCTGTAGAAGGGAAACACACATCAATTTCCAATAAAAGATTGTGAGAAGACGTGTTCTAACTGTGTTGTGTTCAGGAAAGTCTTGTTGGAGGGTAGAGACCTAGAGTCCTCCTGCACTTACAGGAGACGGGTCTGCAAATGCCCAGAAAATGGATAATGAGAGAATAGATTTTGTTTTAAGGGACCAAAAGGTGCCACTATCCTGATATCCAACAGGGACCAGTGTCTGTATATATTATGCCTCTCGGTAGGTGTTTCAGCACAAAAAGAATGGAGCGTATTTCAGTTTTTCTTGTTTCAGCTTCTATTCTAGTTGAAAGAAATATTGGGTAAGTCCACATTAATAAGTAACTCAGTGCAAAAGAAGCTTATCTGAAAGGTGAAACGGTTGATACTGAGATGTCCATGCCTTCTCTGTATCTGTTTTAAGGAGTATTTATTTAGCATCAGTTTTACTCTGTTCCCATGGACTGCATGCCCTTTAGAAGTTGGAAAACACTCTGCTCCTGCAACACATCTCTCAGTCTAGTTTCATCCATAAGTAATACAGCTCACACACTCAAGACTGCTCCAATTTGCAATCCAAAATACGGTAAGTGGGGGCAATTGCAAGATTCACTTCAAAATCACATTCCTAATCTGAACTAAAACACGAACGTAGATGTGCTGATCATCTTGATGGCTCATTTTAGTGTTTCCAAATGTCACACTGTGTATAGCTGTATTATTCTGAGCCTGTAGTTTGGATCTGCTACGTTCTAGCTACAAAACCCATTCACAAAGAGATCGTGACAAAAAATGCATCTGTGATTACATACGTCAGCATGGAATTCACACTGTTTTTAAAAAAGTGTGGAGAAGTGAAATATCGCGCTCTCATTTCTTCTTTTCCACCCTCAGATGGGTAGATTGCTCTCCATAAATCAGGAAGGCAATGTCTCCTGCATTTCAGAACTTCGCTGTTTCTTGCGGTTCGAGGAGTCTTTCAGTAGGAATGTGGGAGTAACTCATGGCTACTTTGAATCCTTTAAGTCTTTTATCTACACAAAGGGGAATTAATTAACTTAGTTATTAGGGGGCGTAGTTAGAACAGTAGTCAACGGCAGAGCTGGGATAGGACAACGCTATCTGAAACGGCCAAGAAAAGGTATAAATGCTGGTTTCATAAGAAAAATTTTAACAGAGAAAGGTACAGGGACAATTTACCTGTCTCCACATTGGGGAACTTTTAACTGAGACTGAATAATCTCCTCCAGTTCAAGGAGAAAATAATCCAGATATATTGCCTAATTCTATTATATGTTACAAATGAAAGCAGGCTAATTCAATCCTGAATATTACGGAATTTCTTTTTCTCAATAACCATAAAAAATGAAACTATTCCTTCCTTTGTGCTCCATTGTCCCTCAGTGCTCACTTACAGAATCACAGAAACATGTAATGGATGAGGTGGGAAGGGACCTCTGGAGGTCATTTGGTCCAATACCCCTGGCTCAGGCAGTTCTCCAGGATTTACTTCTATTTTTCATATAAACACATCAATTAACCACAGAAGGGGAGAAGCAAGGCAGATATTTTTTTTTCTTGTGATTGGAACACCAGCATAACACAGTTCTGAGGCAAAAGCTTTCCTTCTTTCCATTAAAGGAAAGTGTCCAGTCCTTCACTTAGGTCTCAATAGGAGACTGTACATGACTGTTTCTGACAAAACTGTTAGAAATATTTTCATACTTGTCTTTTTTTCATTTTGTAATCTCAATTTGAAAATGTTCCATAGTGCTTAAATTGGCCTCCAAATGGTTGATCTCCTTTCAGCTATGCTAACCATCCTCAGGCTGATCAGTGTCTTAGGTTAGCCTAAAGATGTTTGACCACAGGAAGGAAGTGCTTTATATCTTGCTGAATAAAATGTTCTAGGTTCAAACAAACTCCCATAAAAACCAATAGAAAAACTTAGCTGTGAATGTGGAAGACAGAGCCTGACAGAATGTGCTATATGAAGAGATTACCATGTAATGGATGGTTTAAAACTACAAAGGATAACTTTTTATGTACTGAATCAAGGAACATAATTGTGTTTGGTTGTGTTGCTTATTTTTAAAAATAAGATTTCAGCTGACATCCAATAAAGAACTAATAAAAGTACCTTTCTAATCTAAAAGTGTAGCTGTCATTCCATGTAATAAAATAAGGCAATGTTCTTACTCTAAGGAAAATGCAAAACTTAAAACTTCAGAAAAACTTAAACCCATTTAAAAATCAATAGGACTCTTACCAAGTAAAATCCAAAGGATTCCAAACAATACTAAGATGTCATTTGAGACAATTGTTTATAGTCACTATTCTTTTCCATTAATTTTTTTTTTTTACATTTCATGATTTATTAAATGTTAATCCCTTTCTCCCATTTTTATTTTACTGCCTAGTAGAAATATAAGGGTAGAAATATGATATATTGGTGAAATAAAGATGCATAAAATACACACTAAGTATATAAATATTTACCCATACAAAACTATGGTAGTGAAAAGTGCATGCTGGCTGGTGAGCTACTACCTTTTCAGAAAGAGTATTTACCAAAACTCATATAAACAGATTTTGCCACAAAATGAGACATCAAACAAAAAAGGTGGCGGTGAAGACTTCAGTACTTGTATGAAGTTCAATATTTCAGACTCTCTACAGGACGGAGATCTATTGAGGTAGAAAGTGATTTTGACCAGTCTCTAACTTACAAACCCCGTGTGCTTGCTTATACACACATTTAAACAAGCTTTAAGCACCCAGCTACATAGATCCTGAGATATCCCCTTAAGCTCTCATTAGCAGAACTGGCAATGGTCACTGAGGTCTCACTCCGTAACGACAGTGACTGATTACATTTTGGCATATTTTAAACATACCTGGTATGTACCACGTGCTATTTGCCAATACTATTGCAACAATGTCCTTAACATTAAGAATGCCAACCAAAAGAGATCTAAGATCTTTAAAGATGAAAACATCCTATTTCAGAAAAGGAAAAATGTTGAAGCTTGCTGTTATATGATGTGACACAGCACATTTTCTCAGAACAGCAAAATCAGCTGCTTTGTGCCTACTTATTCTATAACCTTTTTTTTTTTTTTTAAGTAACTATAACTTGAAACTTAGCCATATGGATGTCTGCCTCATCCTGCAGAAGAAACATCTGACTGTCTATAAACACTCCTATGACTGTTTTCAACAGTATCTTTTTTTAGTTTACTGTTGCTTGACTAAAGCATACTGCACATCTGTATTATAGACGTTTATCCTATGGATAAACCAGATGACTTGCAATTACTGCACAAATGAAGTTCTTTAACTTGAGGTGGGAGAGAATAGGGAAGGTCAGAGAAAGTGCTGAGAGGGTTAGAAAGCGGAGTAGGACAGTTTATTAAGATTAACAGCTGCAGACAATGCTGCTAATGGCAAGACAGATTACAGAAAACAGGTGAATCCTTTCATGGAGTCATACATCCTCTATATTCTTTACTGTAAGGAGCTTACTGCAGAGACCTGTAGCTGAATCCTGTGCCTTTCTGAGCGTTTTTGAATGCTCAAAGTCTGGATGGCTGGGGTGATGGCTGGCCGGCTAGTTGAATGGATGAATTCTGCTAGCCCAGATCACCTCAGATTTATCTTAATGTGCATGCCGCTATTGCTGTCTGCATTCGTAAGCATCGATGGCAGATATACTCTTGATTTCAGAGCACAGAACAGACAATCCACAGGCTAAAAAAAAAACCCCTGAGATTCTTTGTTAAAACACGACGATATACCAAAAAAAAAAAACCAACGGAGGCTTCCTCATCCTTCACCTTCTGGAATAGCAGTTGCGCGGTTCAGTGCTGTCCCAGAGGGAGCAGAGGGACCCGCCTCATTAAAAACGTGCCCTAAAGACAACAGGTCGCCCCGCTACGTAATTAGCGCCCACCGGCAGCCGATAGCCGGCCGTCTGGGGGCCCTGACCCCGCGGGCAGCCCGGCTCCGCGGGTGCGCACCCCCCCCGTGCGCCCGGCGGCGGGGGCCGCCTCTGCCAGCAGCGATCGCCTCTGTCTGACCTGCGCTCGCCCCTTCTTTTGCCTTTCCTCACCCGCGCAAAGGTGGAGCCTGGACTGTATTTGATTTTTAATTGATTTCCAGCCTCCTCCCCAAAACCCTTCCGACCTCCCCCCCTCCCCGCTCCGGCTGCGCGCTTCCAGACACACTTCTCTCGTTGCAACCGGCGTAAGCATCAGGTGCGGGCAAAGAGGAGCGGGCGCGCCCCGAACTCCGAGGTGCTGGCTGTGGCGTGGGGACCCCGTGGGGTGCCCCGCGACCCAGGTCCGCCGGCTGTGCCCCCCCCCATCCCCGCGGGGGCGGTGGCGGCTCTCCCGCGCCTGTTGTGCCCCAGCCAGGACGCCGCAGCAGCGGTGCAGGGGGACCGGGGGAATCCCATCCTGCTCCCCTCGCACTCCTGTGGCACCGATCTTCCCCTCCCCGCCGCCCCCGTAGTGCTATTCGCCTCCCCATCTCTATCTCCGCCGCCCTCCCCTTGCCCGGGCCGGGGGGTGCGGGGACCGCGGCGTTGCGGGAGGCAGTGGCCGGCTGCCGCGGCCCTGCAGCAGGGCCGGCTCCCGGGGCCAAGGGGGGACGCTGCTCTTTCTCTCCATGCACTCCTCCTCTTCTCTTGTTTTTTTTTTTGTTTTTTTTTTTTTTTTTTCGCTGAGATCATTTCAGCTCCTCTCATTTCTCTTATTATTAATATGTTTTCCCTACTCTACTCTCCCCCCTCCCTTCCCGCCCTGGCCGCTAGCACTCTGCAACCTCGTCAAACGGATGGGTGTTTGGGGTGGGATGTAGCTGGAGAGGAAGATCAGCCTGAGAAGGGGAGGGGGGAGTGAAAGGGACAGATTTTGCTGTCGTCTCTGGGCTGATTGGAAGAGGCAATCATTCTATCTGCGGCCGGAGGATTAGCCGCTAAACTTTTATTGCTCCCTTTTGTGTGTGTGTGTGTGTGTGCGTGCGTGTATGGGGGTGTGTAAATGGAGAAGTCGCCTCTCAAAGGGGAAAATCTTTTCAATTTCCTTTTGGCAGGTGCAGTTCAAGGAGGAACTCACGAGCGTTTTGTCTGATCCATGAACTGATTAGGGGAGGGGAAACGATCCTTCTCCTCTTACTCTTCCTTTCCCAGTTTTGAAATCATTCTTTCCCCACCACCGCCACCCTCCCGCCCTTCCCCTCCCCTTCCCCTTCCCCTGCACTGAATGAATGGAAGAGTCTCCAGGGTTTTCTTCTTCTTCTCGCCCTGGAGTGGAGAAGTGAGGGGACATCTCTCTATCCTCTTCCATCTCTATCTCGCTCCATCCATTCCCGAGAGGATTTCAAACGGTGCAATGTGTTTTCAGCCTCTTGCCGCTGCTACCACTTGATACTATGCTACGCGCAGGGAGAGGGTTTTGCAAAAATGGATTTGTTCGATTTTAAAGGATTTCTTCTCTAATAAGGATCGCATTGCACACAAATATGACTAAATCCCCTATTTGGTAAATCTTTCTTCCCCCCACCCCTCCTCTTTGGGTTCCCTCCTGCCCGCCCCCACCCCTTCAGAGGAGCAAGCACAGGGAGCTGATGACGGACCCATTAATCCCTTCTTCAATGCATCAAAAGAAGCCGAAGGGCTGGAAGTCGCTGGGCTCGGAGTCCTGCAGGAAATGCTTCGATCTGCTTTTGGTTTTGTACGAAACTGGTGACTAGGGGTTCGGCTCGCCCCGCCGCCGCCGCCCGCCGGCACCTGGATGCGCGGGCCACCGCCGCCGCCGCCGCCTTGCCCGCCGCCGCGATGCAACGCTTCTGGTGGTGCTGATGGTAGCTCGGGTGTGATGGGATCGAGCCGGCGGTGATTATTTGAAGGCGGTGAGGGAGAGCGAGCGAGAGGAAGGGCTGCTCCGCTCTGCTGTGTGTGGGCTTCGGGATTATTATTTTTTCTTCTTCTTCTTCTTCTTCTTTTTCTTTTCCTACTTCCATCCTCTCCCCGCCACTGGAAGTCCTCCCGTATCTAAATGGAATTAGTGGAGACCGAAGCCCCTTGTGTAAGGAACAGACATGACCCATGGGCGCAGCTTCTTTCACAGTGAGTATCTGCCCCTTCCCGCCGCCCCAGGCTGAGCTCCGCCGCCGGGCATGGGCTCCTGCCCTCCGCTGCCACCACAACTCGCGTAACGGGACACCCAGAGCTCCGCGGCGTGGGGGTAAACTCCCCCCAGCCACACACAACACCCCCTTCCTCACCGCTCTGCGCTGCAGCGGAGGGGAGCCGGTGTCTGTCAGCGCTATGGGGCGGGGGGGGGGGGGGGGGGGCACGCTCCTGCGGGCTAGAGGTTTTCACCTGGGCGCGACGCGTCTGATGGCTTTCGGCGTGACAGGAGAGAGGGGGGCAGAACGGCCCCCGCCGTCCGCGGCGGTGCGGTGGCAGCCCCAGCCGGGGCTCGAACCGACGGACTTGGGGAGAAGGGGCGCGGGGCGGCACCGCGGCGGGGGCGCCCACGGCGGGCGCGGATCCCGGGGGGCTGCGGGGCGGGGGCGGCCCCCTCGGGAGAAAAACCTCCAGGAGCAGCGGGCAGGCACCGAAACGTAACAATTAATCGTCGAAGACCCCCGCCGGGGGCTCAGGCTGCGCGGATGGGACCCTCTCTCCCGCCTCAGTTTCGCAGAGGGCTCGCTCTACTGAGGAGGCTTGACAGGCAACAGTTCCATCCAGCACCTCTCTCTACGCCCGCACATGTAAAATAGAAGCGCTGTTGCCAGGTATTGTTTGTCCAACAACTCTTTGCCAGGCTAAGCCGCATCCATGCCAAATCACAGCCTCCAAAAAGCTGCCTGGCCAAGAGATAAATCTCTTAATGTACGGCTTGTAATGGAAAACCGCACAGATCCAAAAAGATGCAAAGATGCGTAATCAGAGTGGCACTAGAAAGCATGATTATAATTACACCCGTGATTAGGAGGGAAAGGGGGAGGAGGAAAACAGAGAGAAAGCAACAAGAAATTTGGTGAAACTTCTTTTAAAATATTCCCAGACCCAGATAATCACAATATTGTTGCCATACTGTCAAAGCTTTCCTGAGTGACAGCTTTGAGTGAGTGAAGAGTGCGTGACTGATCTCTTAGGGGTCTTTTTTTTTTTTCCCCTCTCTCTAGGAAGCACTGTTCTTTTCCTGTGGCTTGAGAAACAAAAAGGCAAGGGGTCATAAAATAAAATGGAGTACTTTGACTCTGGAAGTAAAAAATATCGTGTTATCTTTTCCCATAAAGCTCACAATTTTAGTTACTTTCTGGCAATATATAGATTTTGGTGATGCTAGTGTTAGCGCCACTAAAGGCTTTCTTTTTTTTGAAATATAGAAGTATTTCTCTCCATCTATCCAAATGTTAGATATGGTGTGTCCAGAAAAAACTTACTTAGTCTTTTAGTGCCTTCTTGCCTATTTCATTTTATTTTCAAGATTATTTTGACTCCTTATTAGTAGTCAATACTGCCATGATGATATGCAAGTATAGCTCCTTGCTTTGGAAAAACATAGCTTTGCAACTTGGAAGCATCCTTTCTAGCGGTTACAGCTGGAATTGAAGAGACTTGTGTTTTTTCTGTCATCTTGGTAATAATATCTCAGTGACTTGGACCAACTCTCTTTACCTCTCTGAACTTCTATTTTTTCCATATAAAAAAGAAGGGGAGAACTAATAGATAAAGGTGCTTGAAATGAACCTGTAAGAATCAGATATGAGTTATTATTAATTGCCTAAGAGAAAAACATTTCTCACACGGGGTTTGCTTAGCTGCTGTGCCTCCTATTTAGCTGCCATAAATTCATGGGCAGAAAGAACACCAGCAGCTGGCTCTGTATTCAAACAACAGCACACCTTACGCTATTGAGAAATTAGGTTTTGATTGGTGAGGATTACAGGCGTAGATGCACTATGTTCACTGCGTGAAACACAGTGAAAGTAAATGAGCAACTTAGTAAATGGGCGAATCCTTCATCCCCTTCAGATTCTGACAGAGCCGGCAGGCAGAGTCCCAGCTAGCATGTATTTCCAGAATCCATCCCTGAGGAGAGTTAAGGGCATGAATGGTTGGGTAGCATTCAGATCCGAGCAGAAGATATAATGTTCTCACTGAATGCCCATGACACAGAGGAGTTTTTAACTACCAGCCCTGCCAACATCCGTCTCTGTTAGCTGGGGGATTCAAAAAGACACAGGGGCTGTGAGCCTGACCAAGAAATAGTGAATATGCTGCCAAACCTTCATTTTCCCAGCATTTCAGCCTTTCCCTGTTTGAAAAGGTAGCCATCATCCATGCCTCAAACCCTCTGTCACATGGGAGGGGTTAAAGGCATAGAAATAGAGATCCTAATGCCAGCAGAATACTGGAAATATAGAGACACTGGCTTCCTTCGGGGTAAAAATGGTACACAATTTGCAGTTTAGAAGTTGAAAATGATGCAAGCACCATTTCTGAAGGCATCATTTAGGTACCTAATCACTAGCCCATGATGCCTTTTGGTGTCTCTTGGGGATAAGAAGAGGAAAGTATGCCATTCATTTATATTTGTTAAAGACCACAGGTCCATCAATTCCTCATCACAAGCAACAATACGAATGGCAGCTGATCAATCCAAAATACTCAGAATAAACACACAACTTCATCTCCACTTTAACTTTAGTGCAGTCTGGGCACTATGTCTGGGCTTAATGCCAAACTATCTGGGGTCAAAATCCCGAGCACTCCAGGAACTGATGGATCTGTTCTCTTTTGCTATTGCTATCCCATTTTCTCCAATAGCTAAAAAAGATATGGGTGATGGCAAGAAAATCAGTGCATAATTTCTGCATCAGGTAGCCAACTAGTCACTTTGATCTTCCCAAGCAACCTCATTACCACTGGCCTAAGTACTTGCCTTTTAGCTTTTTCTACTTAAAATGTCATATTCGTAAACTCCCAGAAACTCAGGAATTAGCTCCAGGTTAAAGTCCATGTGAGAAAAACCACATTTGTTCCCCAGAGGCACAGCTGTCCTATCATGGTTGGAGATAGGAGATTTCTCTTTGTAAAATGGGATGCAGATTCACTGCAGCACAAAGCAACATCCTCTCGACAAGTCAAACAAACTAGATTAATGAGACTGTTAAGCACACGCAATAATTTACTTCACTGGGGATTTGCAAATGCTGTGATGGATGTGAAGAACTCAACCCCTCACTTCTTTCACAGTCCCAATACTCATTTTCAAATTTTATTATGCTATAGCAAGAGATGTGAGACCAGTGGCACTGCAACTTAGCAGGCCTTTGTCTCCCTCCGTTAAACTAGGAACTAGATGATCTTTAAGGTCCCTTCCAGCCTGAACCATTCTGTAAGGTCAGCCGCTTTTCTGTTACTGGCCCAAGCTGTGATTATATAAATAAATATTGGTGAAATGGTTTTCTCTAATATTAAAAAAAAAATGAAATAGGAGGGAAACATCAGTGCCTGGGAATTTTGTTTTCAAGCCAAAAGATCTCCTCTGTATTTGGATACATTTACTACGATAAACACTTCCAAGGACAGATCACAAAGAAACTTGTTTATACAAAATGTGCAATTTAAAGATGCAAGTAAGCATGAAACTTTTTTTTTACGGTAATTCTATTTAACTTGTATTCTTCTAAGATAGATGGTTACAATTGATTTAATTGCAGGCACTATCACACAGTGGTATCTAATGCATATTTCTCTTTCAGTTGTAGCAAGTCTAATCATTCTACATTTGTCTGGGGCAACCAAAAAAGGAACAGGTATGTAAACTTCAGACATTTTTTTCAGATATTATATATTAGAGTCCAAAGTATGGATTTGAGTTTTTAGTTTAGTTCTTGAAATTTTTAGTAGTTGCCTACTTCCAGTGTTTGTCCTTTGTTCATTTGCTTTGAGTACTAGTGTGCCTGTACACACACGAAAATCCAGTGGTACTTTTTTTAACAAGTTAGTGACCTGATGCACAGCTAGATCTAACTAAAGACTCAGCCTGACTCTAACTAAAGACTCTGCCTGACTCTAACTAAAGACTCTAAAGTGCCCCCACTTTCAAATTGGGATGTCCAGTTTGGGCATTGGGCTATCTACTCTTAAGATCTTGTTGCTTGTTGAAGTAGAATTCCAAATCTGAAGTTGGTGGTGTTAGAAAGAGGTTCTTAAAGGCCCTGGATGCTAAGTGTGGTGACAGACAAGTAGGGAGAGTTGCTAAGCATGGTGTGTGTCTGAATTTGTGTCTGAATGCTCGGTCCCTGCAGGCTTGAATTCATTTCAGGAAATTGGGATCCGTGTTTCACTCAGCTTGGATACAGACCAGGAAGAAAGAGAAATGCTTGCAGAGCATAAGTCAGATCTCGGGTGGTTAAGATCATCGTTGGAAGGTGCTTGTATCCCTCCATTGATCATAGGAGGGACCCTCAAATGACTTGGCTCTACACATTAGAGGCTTAAGTTAGATGGGATACTGCTTGGATATAGATACCACATTCGGAGCAAACCACAGGAGTCCTCTTCAGACACCTGTGTGAGATCTAGAATCTACTATCCTTACTTTTAATGCAAACTTAGGTATTTTTCCCCCTGAACAATCCGTCTTATTTTAGCCTGCTTGTTAAAGCATGATGCCCAGCAAGTGATTCTTCATCTTCTTCAGCCAGAAAAGACTCAAACCTTTGTCTCCAGGCTTTCTGCCAATGAGCAGAAACGAGTGCAAGAGTTTCAGGGCTCAGAAGAAAGCAAACAAGAAGGTCTGACTCTACTCTCTGATGATTCACCTAAGAGGAGGAAAGTTCTGGGCTGTGACTCGTAGCCTCAGAGTTATTTATTAATTTTACAGCAAACAGCGAGATAAAAATAATCTACGAACCAGAATCCAGGAATTCCCCCGTCTATCTCTGCCTGCTGAATATATAAAGTCAAACTGCTGTGAATTTAAAACAATTCATATATTCTGTCGTAATTCTGTTTTTTTTTCTTGATTTTACAACTCTGATGTATTCCTGTTTTACAATATGTAGCTTGCTGACAGAGCACATGCTTGAGCCTTTTGAGATACATGAGTGGGAAACTCGTCTCCCACTTCTTGAGCACGTGCTTTCTCTACAAGGTTATTATTTAAAAAACAGTATCAATATGTCTTCCCCTAGACATCCAAGCCTCTTCTCTGCTTTGAAAAAATGTTTTGAGTAAGAATTATACGTTCGTACCCCTAAAGAATAGCCTTGTTTTCCCGCAGGTCAATGGTTTATACTTTTAGTCTCAGTAGAAAAAATCTGGCGCCACAGACAGAAGGGACTGTTTTATTCTGTAGAGAGTTCTAATTGTCGTAGGGACATAATAATTTGTGAGATAATGATATAATGCTTAATGTGATTGTTTCACAGAAAAGCAAACTACTTCCGAAGGACAGAAACCAGTGCAGTGTGGAACTTGGACAAAATATGCAGAAGGAGGCATCTTCACTTCTCCCAATTACCCCAACAAGTATCCTCCTGACAGAGAGTGTGTCTACATTATAGAAGGTGACCAGCTGAAGAATCTTTATATTCTATCATCAAATGTATTAAAAAAAAGTGTTTTATTTTATTATATGTGAAGAGTAGGTAAAGCCCATATGATCATGATAAATCTTTTCAAAACACAAGATTTAGAGAAGCTCTATGTCTGCACTTTTTTTTTTTTTGGTAAAAAAAAATTAAAAATTTTGTAGAGCATACTAAGAAATACTGGAAAATATTTGATTTATTTCCTGACATCACTCATAAATTAGTTCAGGTGGTAAGTATGCATGAGTCACTTCATAATAAACACAGTGTAATTTATTTCAGGATATTCAGAAAATGAATAGAACCTAAAATATTGTAATATGATCAAAGAAATAATATTTTAAAATTAGTTTAAAAAGTGAACACTGGAAACAAAAATGCTTTTGACTTCCATATAGGTATTTTAAGCTTATCATAACTGAATCAGGGATGACAAGCATAGCTAGGCAAAGAACAGTAAAGAAAACCATACAGAAAATATCCATATAGCGAGCGTAAAAATTATTTTCCATCCAAGTGTTCATGAGAGATGAAAATAAATGAAAAAAAAAATCAAAAGAAAACCAGAAAAGAATAAACACCACGCAGCTATAAGACACAGTTTTTAAAAAGTAGGCAGTTGCAGGCATGGACATTCTCTAAGAAAGGTTAGATGTATATTACAAGCAAGTTACATGGTTTCTTTTCATCAGTCCTAGAACAATGGATGTTGAAAGGATTGTTGTAAAAATGAATTTGTGGAAAGTAATAGAGATTAGATACTGTCAGAGCTTAGTAGCAGAAAAGATGAATCAGGTACAGAATGGTAAGTCATTGGAACGAAGAAGATTCGTTCATGGGTTGTGACTACATGCAGAGTACAACACTGACGCTTGTTCTGTCGATGCTTAGTTGGACAGATTATTAACAACAAATGATGGAACCAGGAATTATAAAAATACTTATTTAACTAAAGATGCAGGTAGTTCCGAGACGGATCTTCAAAGGTGTGTAACTAATTCAAATTGTATTAGCCGCTTTAGAACCCCTGACTAGGCACTTTTAGAAACCAGTCTGCCTTTCCAAATCTCATGCTTAGTTACTAAAGAAATATATTTCATAAAAATCTTCCAGAGAAATGATGGACAGAAAACGTTGTATGTATTGGTTAGGAAAAAAAAATCAGAGCAAAATAACTGAGTTCTCTGAATTCCACATTAGCACTAGGTAACCTGACTGAAGTCAGAAGTAAAGACTTGATTATAAATCATGGAGTCAAACAAGCCCTTTAAAGAAAATTTATGGCTGTCTAGTCTTCCCTTTTGAGTCCAGAATTTAAGCAGACACATAGTAAACATTTAAGTTCTTTCATGGTTTAGTAATTGATTCAAAATAAAAATAAAATGGAAAACAAACCAGATAAATTTATAGATTTAATATGCACTAGTTAGTGTTAGATTTTTGTTACACTTACATTGCTAGATCCAGATCTTTTTGCATATATTAATCAAATGATCTTTTTAATGTTCCTGTGAGACTGGGAAGCAGTAAGCCAATTTTATCTTTAAGGATCTGAAACAGGGATGTGTTTTATCATTAAAGAGAAAGGGTGTGGAAAAAGAAATAAAATATAGCCATTTTTCTAAAACTAGTCCAGTATATCAGGCCATAAGGTGTTCCTCATCTTAGTAAGAAGGTGCCTGAAAGACATTTATTGTAAAGACCTTTGTCTTTATTATATTAGTGAAGTACTTATAAAAAGATAGTTAGTTAGTTGAAAGGTGTCAAGATATGCTATTGAAATAGCTCAAATTGGAAATGTCTAAGAACAATTTAGGAAGGAAAGATTTAATCAAACAGCTTCAATGATGAAGATGCTCCATGTTCACAAATATGGAGCAATGTATAGCAGAAGGAATAATCCAAATTCAACAGACATCTTGCTATATTTTACGGGAAAAATCAATCTGTCAAAAACCAGTTGCACGTAATTTCTTACGACATCAATATTTTCTGCATCCTGTCCAGCCATAATCAACAGTTTGGATTGTACCAGGGTATTTTAAAACCTCTTCTGACAGCAGCTCTGTCAGTATACTGCACAACATTTTCAGCGCTGATATCCCCCTGCCCATTTCTGTCTTCTAAAAAGATTGGGAATAGTCATGTGAAAAATGTCACAAATATAAACAGAGATATAGTAAGACATCTGAGCAATGACATTTTAAAAAGTGACAGTTTTCAAAAGAGGCAAAATGCAAAACACTCAAGGGCAACAAAAATTACTTTGTAATTAGAGGCAAATATTTGTTCATATTTATTCTTTTTACAAAACACGAAGACAACAGAAAATGATAAAGACGGCTAGCAAGTGAAAACTTTTCCTCTTTTGTATTCTGTGGAACTCATTGGCATAAGATATTGAAGTTAAAGGATTTCAAAAAAAGGATTAATTATTTTACTAATAATAACATCTCTGAGGTAGGATAACAATCTATGGAGTGGATAATCCTTGCTAATCCAGGACGTAAACATCCATTCAGTTTTAGAGTAAGCCAGAAACGTCTCTATATGCATCTTATTCCTGTATTTATTATTAAGAATCCAACACGCTTCAAATAGCTTCTGGTTGCTGTTGAATAACAAGTACCAAACTAGAGGGACTGTCAGTGTCATCCATAATAGCATTCCCACATTGCTTTCTCCCCTTTTTATGTCTTAGAAAGTTACGTGTACCAGGGCTCTATATACCATACTGGCAGCTCTGTGGTGGGAGTTTAGATAATTATGTGAATCACCAGGTTCCTTCCTGCCTGTTTGCTGCCTTTCCTTCACTTTTGCAAAGACAATCTAGGGCAAATTGTGATGACTTCCCTCAAACACAATTCCTACGGACTTCAGCGGACCTGAGTGAGGACTCCAGGATGTAGTGTTGTAAAAACATTGAATTTCATCTCATGATACAGTTTTTCCCCCCACATTGTAGCTCATGTGAAATATATGCAAGCCTTTTATCATTTCAAAATTACTTTGGTGAAGTAAAGGAGCTGGCAAAAATTGCCATGATCATAGACTGTGAGTTTCTAAAAAAGAAGAGGATTTCTGACTGCAGAAGCTTCTATCCTAGCAGTTGAAGGCGTAAGTAGATCAAAGAGCTAGAAGTTTCTTTTTCTTTTCGTATTTTTTTTTCTTTTCTTCTATTTTAGTAGTAATGATAATTAACTATTGGAACAACTTGGAATTTTAAAGTCCAGATTGGATGCCTTTCTAAAAAAAATCCTTTAGGTCATCCAGAAGTCATGGACTCAGTACAAAAATTATTATGCTATAGAGGAACTTCTGGTGAATCCCATCTGCCTTTCAAAATGCATTTAGAATTTGATCTTTTTTTTTTTTTAATTTCAGTCTTATTGGGCATATATAAAACGTAGGAAATAGCTGAGTGTACACATTAAATTCCCTGTTGGACCCAATTTGACCCTCGTTTCTCATAGTCATGACTCTAACCCAGCAAAATTCACAGCTGCCCAGCACAACTGCAGCAATGGTAGCATTAGCCTTTGCCAGGCTGCAGAAAATTTGGCATGGGTGCTCCAAAGGCAAATTTGCACAGGAAGTTTTGTAGGAGCAAAGTTTTGTTTGTGTTAAAAATATTTGGGAAGTGGGATAGTCATACTTTACACAATATATCTTAAGAATTTGTTTGAAAGTCCTGTAAGTGAAATACTTGTAAGACTTTATCCATTCTTCAGTTTTTAATAATTAAATGCTTATTTATAAATATAGTCATGGACTAGAACTGTTTAACAGAGATATGAAATAAATCTTCCGCTTCATGTTTGTGTTACATTTAGAGTTGGCTCTCTCAAAGGTCTTCCGTGTTTTCACTAAAGACCATTGAACTCTTTAATCCTAGATATTTCACAGGTGTTAGAAAATGGTCACATATCACTGTATGAAAAATCTCTGCTCAAAGTCCTTTTGTATTTCACAGTGATTTTTGTGTTCAAAAAGTTTTTCATCAAAACAAGGAAAGAATCCTCTTTTGAAAGGAGGCTATAGGTGGCTTTCTTACCAATAATAGCTGGACAACCCAAAAACCCAAGGATTATTGAAAACTATTAGTAGTGTAGCAGCTCAGATAGATGGGGCTAGGTGTCGAATTCAGTGTCTCATTTCCATGCAGTCTGGTAAATTGAAACAGATTTTTCACCTAACTTCAGCTGTCAGTTACACAGACTTAGAGGCTGATCAGAATTAAAACCTTAATTGTGTGTTTTTGCTGCAACTGTTCTTCTACCGCAAGTTGGAACCCAATGCCTTTTTTTTCACTGAATGTAAAATCTCAAGACAGCACTCGTGTAAGATAATTAGATGAAAAATATGACAAGACATGCAAGCATTAAGTAGTCTTTCCATGCTATTAAACATTTTTGAAGAAAGATAATTGGAAGCTAAATATGGAAGATTTTTAAGATGTGAAGTAAAATAATTCTATGAGACAGCCTCAATATATTTTATTTGGACTTAACAAAAACTTTTCCTGACATTGCAGCCACATAAAAAGTTCTGACAACGTGTATGGGCTTTACCTGTGAATCAGGATACCAGAAATGACCACTCCATCACTCCTTTTCTGATTAGATTGCCAGATTCCAATCCAGTCTGGAAGAACCTCATGTTTGGGGCTTTTTGTTTGTTTGTTTTGTTCTGTTCTTCTGTAGCTGTACATACATTATTATTAGTTATTATTCTGGACTTGTTCTCACTCTATTTCTGTAAGTTTTACTGTGACCACAGTTGCACAGACTTTGTTGCAAAAGCTGTGGCACAAGATGCGTATTTATACAATACCTGCTTGTTTTAGCTTGCATTCGGCAAAGAAACTCTTTACTAAAGACAGAGTATAAGTCCAAAACAATACATTTTTCTCTAAAAGGGAGTTAAAATTGGGAGTTTGAATTGTGTGTTTTCATCCCTTATGGTAATTTCCAGGAAGATTTCAATAATTTTGTTTCTTAGGTAAATTATTGCAAAAAAACCATTTAACTCTAAATATCTTATAAGATGAAGCATGGAGGTGTCTTTAAAAGCACATGATGAAAAGGTGCATGGATGTGTGTATAGGACCCCTTCCTTCCTTTGCCCAATCTTTTGTGATCACCACAGTTCTCACAGTTACAGAAACATGAAGTGATGTATTCCGTGTAAGAGTTAGGAGAAAGGACCTCGTCCTGTTTGGACTAGCTTGCAGAGCAGGCTGGGACGCAGGCAGTACCTATGCTAATACCTAAAACAGGTCAGGAAATGTTCACTAGCCTTAAAATTGATAGACACAATCATGCATGTACAGATTAACTCCCTTCCCCTTCCCAGTCAAGAGTACAGATGCAAGCTGCTTGCCGTGAATGGTCCTTGACTGATGCGAACCACCACATCATGCCCGAGAATGGGTTTTGGCAGTTCTGACTGGCATGGCCCAAATGATGCCAGGAGGCGATTTTAACATTTAAGGAGTGTGAATGGTCAGTGGTTCAGCCCCTAATCTCATTCCCTAGCCTTGTCTTATTTATCAGCGGGGAAACGGTGCTAATGAATAGTCAATGCTCCATTCTTAAAGTGGAGCAGCCTCTACACATGGGAGCTTTGAGGGAAAGTAGAAACTCTTCCTTGAACCCTTCTTGAGCTGATGTGATTCTCTCTGACCTTCTTGGCAAGAACTGAGCTTCATAGGAAGAGCCTCATCTTGACTTTGTTGAAAAATAAATAAAAGCAGAGGAGAGTAAACTATAGCAATATTCTGATCCTAAAACTAGCTTGCAATGTGAGATTCAGACTGCTATATAGAGGTTGTGGAACCTGAGCAGTCTTTTCTCAGGCTTAGCTTTCACCAAGTCAATAGGTCTCATGTGTAAGTGTAGGTCTGATTCTCTTTTACCCACAAAGACTCCTTTTATATTATACTGAAGCTATAAATAGCTTTAAAGCTTCTTTTCAAAATCATATAAAATGACCAAGCTCAAGGGCCTCATACCCATTTTTATCATGTGTTACACGAGTCTTGCATCCAGAGAAGACCTGTTAAGGGTTTAATTATGGGCCAGCGCTTCTAAGACTCCTATTGGTATGAAATGGAGTAGTGAAGTCCTAACACAGGAAGCTGATAAAGGACAAATTTATTACAAATGTATAATGGCGTATACACAAGAACAATGGCATAGACCATTTTTGAAGCAGGTATCTCTTTGTTGCCGTGGAAAGCAGAGCAGCCACACACTGTGGTATGATGCTGTCTGACACTAGTAATACTAGTGGAATTCATCTTCATATCTAGTTTCCAACACTAAAAAATTACAACAGAGTTTATGTAGGTTAATAGTATAATATTTTAATGCAGAGTATATGAGACTTTCAAGCCTTAATAAGGATTCTTAAGATGATGTAAAGCATTGCCAGGATGGAGTTTCTGATACCTGACTCTGCAATCCCTAGGTGAATGATGAGTAGTTCTCAACAAATCTCCTTAAATGGAATAAGAGCATACAAAGTACAATCATAGATTGAAAGGTGTTGATTGCTCTCTTCTGCTTTAGTATTGCTTAGTTAAGTTTAAATCAATATTTGTTATAAATAGGTGAAGTCAAGGGTAGAAACATCTGAAAAAAACTAATCGATGATGTCTTCCAGTGATTCAGTCTTTCACTATAATCTAAAATGCTACCAAGAGTAGCATTAGTAAGATCTTTTTTACAAGCTTTATTATCAGATTTTAATTTTGTGAGTTTTTTCACACTTTCAAAGTAGTTTCATTTCCACGGGCTGTGAATTTGGTGCAATTATATGTAATGTTTTAGGTTTTGATTTTGCTAGTGAATTTATATGGGCACAAAGATCACAAATTTCCTATGCACTGGTATAAATAACAATGAGCCAATAGTAAGTACTTTTCTGTATGTGAATTTCTTCAAATTGAGAACAGTAGGCAAGGTTTCTTTCCTACTCTAAAATAAGTATTTCAATAAACATGGATCACTTGATTATATTAACATTGAATGTAAAGCTATAAAAAGATTCTTTCTTCTTGAATAACCTGTATTATTAAGTTACTTCTTCAATCCTTCTCATAAAACTAGGTTGTATTTATTTGCACGAAATAGTTGTAAATGGGATCTGACTGTGTGATCTTGTGTAACGATTGTAAGATTTACCTAATGTCTTCTTATTTAGTTAATTTTAAATAGTCTCTCTTCTTAAGTAAGTAATGCAGTCATCCCAAAAGCTCCAACTTAAAACATTTCAAAATACATACAAGATCTAGGTTCTGGTCACACTGATAGTGCTGCTATTATTTCTGAGGAGAGAAATGGAAGGATGCTGACTGCTGGAGTGACAGCAGTTTCCATGTTAAGCTTAGGCACTCGGCTTGGAGTTTGATTTCGCATGTTTTAATGTGAAAAAAATGGTAACTCAGGCAAAGCTCATAACAATTTCAACCTCTTCTAATATGTGCAAAGTGTAGGACTCGATCCCATGTGAGTCACAGCATGCAATGACACAACAAACCGTTGCCTTAGCAGAAGGCTTTGTCAGCAAAAGGCTATGTCGCACCGTGATCTGTACACTGAAGGCACGCATTTTTTGCTATGGACAGGATTAAGCAGAGGAACAGCACATGCCAGGGGTGCCGCAGCTCTTAAAATTTGTAGACAAAAACATGATTTATTTTTTTCGCCTTTTAAGGAAATACTATAATTCAACCAGTAATTATTTTGCTTTATGCAGGAGATGCCGGGGAATATTTCTGTTAGAGATCATCCTCACTGCCACTAGCCTTAGTATCTTTCAATAAAGATGGGTTTTATGTCTAATTAAGTGGCCGCTATAAAGTTTCTTCAAAGTTTTCAGTAGAATATTGTTTGCTCTTTAGGTAGACATTAATTTTGCTTCATCCTTATCTTGTTTCTTAAATGAGAATTCACTACACTTGTCCTTGTGTTTCGAAAGAGATGGTAAGTAATTCTGAGTAAAAGCAATTACAGTCAAGCCTGTCATTAACTGCAATACATATAGAAACAGAATTTGTCCTTCTAAGTATAGCACAGTTCTGATCAGTTTTTCCTTCATCTTTGTGAACATTAGGTAAAAGAGTATTCTGATTAACATTCTCCCCTGCCCTCCCCAATCTAATAAAACACCGGTTTTCCAGATGCATAAGTTTCTTAGAAAGATTTTGTGTTTGAACCTATTGTTCCTAAATTGTATTTTGCTTACATCATAGGTATCTCTCTTAGTTTTGCTAAGAACTACTGTCATGAGCACTTTTTGAAAGGAAAAGAATAGATCAGTAAACTGATGGTGATAAAATCTATAAAAACATAGATGTACTAATTTTCAAACAAATTTTTAAGCAAAACATTAAGATGCATTCAAAATTGATATATTTAATTTACTTTAATTTTGTTTTATGTTTGAAGGGTCTTGGTTTAGAAAATAATAAAATAATTTTATTTTCATCTCTAGCTGCCCCTAGACAATGCATTGAACTACACTTTGATGAAAAATATTCCATAGAGCCTTCGTGGGAGTGTAAATTTGACCATATTGAAGTACGAGATGGACCTTTTGGCTTTTCCCCAATCATTGGACGTTTCTGTGGACAGCAAAATCCGCCTATGATAAAATCCAGTGGCAGATTCCTATGGATTAAATTTTTTGCTGATGGTGAGCTGGAATCTATCGGGTTTTCTGCTCGGTATAATTTTACACCTGGTGAGTACAAACCAACACACTTTTTGATAGAAAAAGCTTATCCAAGTAACTTTGCTAATGAAGTATAATTGTGGTGTTGAATAATATCTTTAACTGGGACTACGTTTATTATCAAGGAAAGTATTAACAGACAGTAAAATGATAGAAGGTATATATAAATTTTACATAACAAGTAAGGCTTATTCAAGGAAGAAATTTTCAATGTAGATTTGTCCAACATGCATCTATTCAGCCTCTGTAGTTTTTTAAAAGAATTATTTTCAATTGAATTCTATTAGAGAAAATCATTCAAAATGTTTCATGGGAAGTTATGCATTTTATGCTTGATTGTTACACTGTGCAGCTTTTCTTTCAAAATGATCATTGATAAAGTATTATAATAAAAAAATGTAATTATCTCAGGAAATTCCATCATTGCTTTTCCACTTCACCAGTCATTTCCCCAACTGAGGTGTGGAATAGTTCTCCCTTTTCAATAAAGCAAACTATTACAAGTATTGCCAGAGGAAGCGTGAGGTTCAAATAGTAAAATGAATTAAATATTTTTCTAAAAAAGTTGTAAATCTTAATTGTAATTGTACAATTATTTCTTGTCACTTTTTAAATTTAATTAATTAAAGTAAAACAAAAATCATACTCATACTTTCCATTAATTCCTCTCCTCCCCCCGCTTGTTAACGAAAGACTGCTGATTTTAAATTTCATTTTTGGCTGCAGCTACCCTATGCTTCACTGCACTGCTGGATTTGACGTAGTTCTGTACCTTCTTATGTATTGAGTGATGAGTCATACCTTAATATAGATCACTCTAAAGCACTGTAATTATTATGTAATTTTGTCAATTATGTCACTATTGTTTCAGCTAAACTGTTGTATTAGGTGGAACAATATTCTTTAGAATATCTGCTAAAATTAACATGCCCCACATTCTGCTTGCTCTTATTCCAGTAGCATCATAGAAAAAAACAGGACAACTTGAGTGTTCCTTTATGTGGTTTTCTTTCCCTAATGCAAGGAAAATAGTTACAGAATTAACCAGAATACTTCAATTTTCTTTTAAGTCAAAGATACTGTCTTCCAGAGGGTAAACATACTTAGACGTTTCAAACAGCAATGGAACACAGAATTCTGTAGCAAATAATCTGATAGTGAGGTATATCTTTATATTGTAAATGCAAAGACAATGGATTAAACGTTAATATAGCCACACTTACTTGTCTCTGAAAAATGAGTTAAATTTGTATCTCTTATTTTCTGTGGCTCTGTGGGCTTTTGCCATGTTCCTCCCCACCTCCGTTGAAATTTCTTTGCTTTAGGTTTCATGTTCTTCTTGTTTCAAAGGGTTATGTATTACGGTTGAAAAGATGTTCATAGCGCAATCTGCAGCTTATTCTGTCTAAAAAACTCTCAAGTGAAAAACAATTTCATGAGCCATGTTTTATCCTTGTTCCTTTTCTACTGATGTAAGGTGGATTTCTACACAGAGATCAATGCTGGTAAATTGCTATAGTGGCATAAATTATTCCAGACTTCAGACGGAATAGCTATGTCTTTTTTTTTTTTCTTTTCCTTCATAGATTTCAATAGAAAGTTCTGCAAATGATAGAGGGTTTTCAGGAATATTGGCCAAAATGAGAATATGATTAATGTCACAAGTGCAAAACAGCACTGCTGCCTCCTCGATTACCAGTAACAAAATGCAGTTCTCATATTGGATGATTGCTTGACCAGTCCTTTATTATATAGGCATGGATATGCTTTTTTGAGATCTGTTGTCCAAATATGTGGAGGGGCCACTGTCAACTCATCAAAGAGAGTGGTGTCTTTCAAGAATACATGAAAGAATAGCGTAGAGGGGGATTGCCTCCAGAAATTATCACCTAAACCATCTAGGTCTGTCTTGAGTAGTGACAACTTATGAAATTAAGCTATGAACAAAGGAGAGATCAGAAGAAAATTTTCAGCTATACTCTCTTTAAAGAACGTCAAGAAAATGAACCAAAGCAAAGACTCATTTGAAACTATTGGTATCTAGAGCAGCTGAACACTCAGGGGAGATGCAATCTGTTGCATCTGATGGGGCACAAGCACCACACTCTGCCGAACTGCATAGCAGGCTTTCTCAATCCCAGTGATAATCGCAACAGAACTATTTCTTTAGTACCAGCAGTCTTTGATGTTCCCCACCTCTGTGGTCCTCACCCACCCCTGAAATGTTCCTCAGCTGCCAGTTTTGTATTTGATGTCTTGATGGAGGCTCTGGTTTGTTGATAAATACAAGAAATGTGATGCTGAATGTGTGGGTGTGTGGCAAGATTTAAAAAAAAAATAATTAAGTAAATGTGACTAAATTGAAACTGCAACCATTTATTATTATTTGAATGGTACCTGGAGAAGCAGGGAAAGAAATGATTTACTATATCTCCAGGGTGTACAAAAACAGGTAACTGGATTAAGTTGAAAAAAAAGATCAATTAGGGTATCAGGAAAAATGTTCCAATGAAGATCTATTAGTCTGTGCAAAAGGAAGGAGCCCTGTCACCTGAGGCATTTTAAAACTAGTTTGGACTAAGTCTTAAAAAAAGAAATTTTATCGAACAATCCTGAGGAATAGACTAATATTTTGCAATTACTGGAACTTTTCTGTTTAATAATTTCTTTGACTCCTTGGTATTGAAATTTTTGGAACTCCATCCAACAATGCAAATGTCCAGTGGAGTTTCAGTAGTTTCTCAACAGGCTGGGGTTTCAGGCATCTTGAAACAAACATAATTCTCTTGCTGTGAATTCTGTTTCGTTTCAATAGATTTGTTTTCAGAGCACTTTTCAGCACTCTAAAAGGTGAGATCTAGCAGAAGAAACAACTTTAATGACAAATCCAGAACTACACATGAAACCAACACAAACCACTCCCAGTAAGTGATAAAACTACGGAAAATTTTGCAGAAAAATATCCTTATTGGAGGGATAATTTAGGCTTTCATTTTTGTGGTTTTATAGATTGTACAGTTAAGCAGATGTGGCTGAATGAAGCTGCATATATGGTATAAGGATGAACTATTTTAAATATCAAAACTCTGGTTTAGGAGAAGTTGTCTTTTTCTTTTATATTATTATAGCTAACTACCAGTAATAAGGAGATGCAATTTGGATGTAAAGTAAATTTTCAATGATTTTGTATACATGAGAGTTTATAAGCAAAACAAAACATATTTAGTCTTTATGTACTACTTTATTTTTTTATTGTTAAATGCAAATTAACTGTGATAATTTATAAATGGAACTATGTGAACCTATGAAACCTTCATAAATGTATAGAAACATTCTGTTGTTTTCTCTGCAAATGCAATGTATAAAAGAAATAACATCATACTACAATATTTTCAGGTTGCTCTGGTTTGTTTTGAATGCAAATATGATTGGCTAGGGAAAGATACATGAGATAAGTCACATAATATTTCTTTCTTGCTCTTGTTTTGTCATTCTTTGGGCCACTGAAAGGCCTACAGCTGAAATTTCATTATACATCTCTGAGTTCTTGGACTCAGTCTGTTACCCTTATTTTTGCTAAAAAGCTGTCTCATGATGTTGAATCACAGTTTTGTGTAGAAAAATTCAGGTATTACTTCAAGGGGATATACTCTTGAAAAAACATTCTTTTAAATGAGTCAGTTTTTTAGTGTAGCCAAAGATTCAGACAGAGAGAGGATATGTTTATTTGAGCTTTCTTACTCAGCTAGAATAATCAGATTTCTCTTTATCCTGGTCCCTGATTTTGCAGGACACTGGCTTAAGATAGTACATCATTACTTTCAGTTCCTTCACTTAGTAGAAGCCATCTGTGTTATTATTTAGCCTCATTAATATAAAGGTCAGTCAGTAATGTTTTCTGTTCAACTGCCTGATAATGGAAAAAGAAAAAAAAATTATATTCTTATGTCCTGAAAAGTGGAGTGTAAAACACTGCCTAATCAGAATAATGGTACTTTTACATCTCCGTTGCAGTGGTACAAGTAGCTGTAGAATCTCAGAGTAATAGAATAATGACATCATCTATCTTGAGGAAAAAAAAACAACCACAAAAATTCTTCCTGATTGGGGAATTTCCATATTTTAGGACTGATGAAATATTTATTGTGAATTTATTAAAATCAATTACAGTTTTAAAGAACTTAGATAAGATACTGTCAGATCATTTGGCCGTGTAATGTCCAAGCCCTCCCTTGTGTATGTTTTGGGCAGGACTATTCCCCAGTCACCTGGGACAGCTGAATACTTGTGGGAGCTTGCTCACTTGTTTTTATTTATTTGTTTATTTCTTTTCCTGTTCTCTTCTGAACTTGGTCCCACCACTTCTAAGTTAATGTCAGCAGTGGCAACAACTTGAATCATAGAATCATAGAACAGTTTGGGTTGGAAAGGATCCAACCCCTCTTCAATGATCAGGGACATCTTCAACTACATCAGGTTCCTCAGAGCCCCATCCAACCTGACCTTGAATGTTGCTGGGGATGAGGCATCTACCACATTTCTGGGCAACTTCTTCCAGTGTTTCACCACTGTCATTGTAAAAAATGTCTTCTTTCTATATAGTCTAAATCTATCTTAGTTTAAAACCATTACCCCTAGCCCTATCACTACAAGCCCTTCTAAAGGGTTTGTCCCCATCCTTATTATAAGCCCCCTTTAAGTACTGAAATGCCACAATTAGGTCTCCCAAAAGCCTTCTCTTCTCCAGGTTGAATAACCCCAACTCTCTCAGCCTTTCCTCAAAGAAGAGGTGTTCCATCCCTCTAATCATTTTTGTGGCCCTTCTCTGGACTCGCTCCAACAGGTCCGTGTCTTTCCTGTGCTGAGAGCTACAGAGCTGGACACAGTACTCCAGGTGGGGTCTCAGGAGAGCAGAGTAGAGGGGGAGAATCAGCTCCCTCGACCTGCTGGCAGCGCTTCTTTTGATGCAGCCCAGGATACAGTTGGCTTTGTGGGCTGCAAGCGCACATTGTCAATTCATGTCCAGCTTTTCACCCACTAGTACCCGCAAGGCGTTCTCAGGGCTGCTCCCAATCCCTTCATCCCCCAGCCTGTATTGATACCAGGGGTTGTTCCAACCCAGGTGCAGGACTTTGCACTTGGCCTTGTTGAACCTCCTGAGGTTCACACAGGCCCACTTCTTGTGCTCGCCCAGGTCCCTCTGGATGGCATCCTGTCCCTCAGGTGTGTCAAACGCAACATTCAGCTTGATGTCATCTGCAAACTTGCTGAAGGTGCACTCGATCCTACTGTCTATGCCATTGATGAAGATATTAAAGAGTACTGGTCTTAATACGGACACCTGAGGGACACCACTTTTCACTGATCTCCATCTGGACAGTGAGACATGGACCGCTACCGTCTGGTACCATCGGGTACCATTGACTGCTACCATCAAACCAATTCCTCATTCACTGAACAGTCCAGACGTATCTCTCCAATTTAGAAAGAAGGATGCTGGGGGGGACCATGTCAAAGACCTTACAGAACTCCAGATAGACAACATCCATAGCTCTTCCCTGGTCCACTGGTGTAGTCGCTCCATCATAAAAGGCCACAAGGTTGGTCAGGCAACCAACTTGTAACCCAGTTAAGTTTTCTGAGAAACAATAAACAACCTCAGAGCCATGCAACTTTGAATCTTTTTCCTTTGGGATCAGAGTTGGTTTGAAATTATAAGAAATTACTCATCATAACTCCTCTTTTAAACTGATGAGCCCGAACACACTGATGTTTAAAAAAAAAATGTGTGATTTTTTCTTTTTATTTACTGAGATTTCTAGCTCTCAGTTTTTCAAATTGTTATAAGCAGATTCCTTGAGTTATGAAAGTTTAGTGTATTCATACAAACACACAACAGTCAGGCACTTCATTGCTGTTTACAATGTATTAGGGCTTCTGGTCTTGTGAATGACAATGAATTTCACTGTAACCTCTGGATGTTGCATTTGTATCTTACATTGAGAATCATCATCAGCTACATACATATTGTCCTTTCAAGGGAATTAGATTTGCAAGATTCCATTAACTTACACGAACTGCAGGATTAGGCCCAGAATATTTCAGTACCATAAATATGAGGTTATAATGGGATAATATGCTTATTTTAAATTTCAAGTGAAATTCTGTGTGTGGAGCAAATGAGTATCTAAAAAATCTCACAGGATTCTCAGGTCCCATATTACCTTTTTTTATCACATACTTATATTTTTCTTTCTACAATACCCAAAAGGCAACTACAGAACTTCCTATTTTAGAAATCCCTGCATGCTGGGAGTATCGTATTACCAACAAAAAGAAGCTAAACACTTATGTTCCTACTCGTTGATCTTTGCTATAAAAATAAGAGCAACATAAAACCAAGATATAGTTTTAAGTATTCTAACATTGGAAAAAAGAAAGTACCCTATCACATGGTTTGGTAAGAGCTGCATTAACTAGGGACATTAGAGTTGCATTTGTATTGACTATGTACGAACATCGGAGGGAAGGGTCTTTCCAAGTCCTGTAGTGGTATCTCACACACTAGGACTGCAAGGAGCAAGTTTCCAGCTGATGTCATAAGTGAAGTCATAAGTTTAAATTCATATCCCTCTATTGATGGATCTTAAAAGACTTTCAGCGTTAATTTTATTTGGGTATTTTCTACTTCAGCCATTGTTATGAAAGACTGTTCCAGGATCCAAATTGTTAGGAATATTCTTCTGATTTCTTACCCAAAATTATTCACAGCCAGCTTATGCCTTTGCCTTCTTATACCAACATTACTTGTGAGCTTTGAAACCTTTTTTTTTCACCAAGACTATATGCCACTGTGTCCTGAGCTTAGTGATGGCAGTCATCTCTTTTTTAAGATGTCAGTTTGCTTATCTCCACAAGGCAAATTCTCGTATTCTCTTTTAATGCCGTAGGCTCTTTGTTCCCCTTTCCATCAGTACCACCCCTCTTCCTTCCAGAATATCTTCTTTGTTTCTGTTCTGCAACAAGTTGAACACAGACTTCTAGAGGAGGTTTACTAGGATATTGTACAGCAGTACAGATACAAATAATTCTTTTCTACCTCTAGAGGAAATACCTCCCTTGATATGTTGGTGATCTCACCAATAAAGGTGATTATGATGTTGCGTTGTTAAATATAATTTACAGAGGAACCACATTTCTCTGACAGAATGTCTGTCATTTCAGAAGCACCTGGGAGGAACCCTTAACAAGCTTAGATTTACATCCAAAAATAATACTAAAAGATGAACATTTTTAGATTAAGCTGCATTTTTACAACACCATTGTTGTAATTCTCAAAATAGTTTATGTTATTACTTGTTACAGAACAATTAAAACTAAATCTTAGAGGCAGGAGAGGTTTTTCCTTAAATATGGTCCTTCTCTTATGCTCTTTCCCCTAAGGATACACTTTTGGCTTTATGCAAATACTATACTGAATTATCTTAACCTTAGGTCTGATATAGAGCGATTACCCTTTGCTTTAAACACTTGCAAAATGTGGAAATAATCAGTGAGCCCTGGGCATTTGTTTTCCCTATTAATTCTTGATTTCTCTGTAATGTTTGTGAAGCACTGGTAAATGGCAGAACAGAGAAGATAATATGGAATTTGTACTGAACAGCATAGCACCTCCAAAACCTGTTGTTAAGTATCTTACTTGGTAGTTCTCATTCAAATGTTTTAACACCTATTTCTTCAGGGAAAAAAGTGAGAAACTTTGTGTCTCACGTGTAATGAGTAAGGAATTTTTGAATACTCTTCAAAGTTGTTCCAGTTCCTCTGACTTCCTTATCTGGCAGATTTTCTAGTAGCTCTTACTGGGATGCACTTCTGTCTGATTGTGTTGCAGTCTCATCCTGGCAACACTGTCGTCTGTAATAGTTTCTTTTAGTGACCTTGGCAATGTGGATGTCTGTGGAGTTTCTGCTGACATTGAAGCATTTTTTTCTTTACTTATCCATTCCTTAAGTTGTTAACTTTTCATCTTTATGTATTGTATCTACAGGTTTCTGAGGTGTTATGGGTATAGACAATAAATCTTGACAGTCACCGCAGTGCTTTTGTCTAATCAGCATGACCGTGGCCCTTCTGTTAGGCAGATAAGCTATTTTTTATTCTAGCCACAGAGTGGCAAGTAGTTTGATTCTTTAGCTGTCATATAGAAAGCGATGCTTTTACGTTAGATAAAAAAACATGTTTATATCACTTGTGTTGAGTCATCCATATTTGTTAATTTGATATTTGCATAGGTTCAAGTAACTGTGATTGTTGATTCTGTTGTTATCATCTGTTCCTTTGATGAAGTGTTTCTCAATTCTAACAGCAATAAGTAAAGATCTTTTTTGACATATTTAGCTTTCCTTAACAGATTTTGAATAAATAACTCTTTGAATAATGCTTCCAGCTAATTCTCCTTAAAGAAATGCACACAAACCCTTATTAGAAAGCTCCCAGTCCTCTGTAACTAATAAATAAAGTTCTTGATCAATAATTAGAAGCTCTGATTATTTAGTCTTTGGAAAAGTCAGTCATGTTTCTGTTTCTAGAACTGAATACTTTTGCAGTATGTAATGATTAGCTAATGAGTAAATGTATCAAATTCAAAATATATCCTCTCTCAGCATTTTAGTGTATACTCAGCAACTATTTAGCGTTGGTTCATTTTCTTAGGGTAGTATTTATATTTTTTTGTAAAGAGGTCAATCCAGAGAGTCTCATTTTCTGACCAGAACTGAGGTTAATGTTACTTAATATTGTTTTGTATATTTGTAGTTCTAGTAAGTGTATGTTGACACCTTAATATATCTTTTGTGATATTGATGGCTGTGACCAATGTTGACTTGTTTATTGTCTGTTGAGAAATGCAGACTATGTAATTCTTTCATGTCAGATGTAACATTTGAGATTCTTTGGTGCTCAGGTCCAAAAGTAAGATCATGCTTAATTCAACTTTGATAGAAATTTTGTCCTAATGTTTCTGTAAATAGACTTTTAGCTGGCCTATTAGATTATCTATGCCTTTGATCTGTCTTCTCTCTTATTATATGATATCAAAGACCTGGCGATCTTTAATACCATACTGCTCTTATAGGGTAGAAAAATACTATCATGCATAGTCTTTTCCATGTGAGGAACAGAAATACAAAGATTTTTGTGAGAAGTAGATATCATCTCTATGGCTAGTTCTAGACAATATATGTATTGCTAGTTGTGAACGTGGTGGAAAATCAAGAGCTTGACTCAAGCCTCTGAATAACTGGACTTACTCCTATCTGGTTTTTCCCTTTCTCTCTTTCTCTTTTTCTCTGTACAATTATAACCTCCCTCAAGCTACAGACAAGCTCTTTTTACCTTATATACATTTACCTTATACATACACTAAGGAGTTATGAGCAAACCTCATCTCAGTAATGTTAACTGATGTTATGTATATAATAAACACAGGTATGCTATCCTAAAAACAATCGTGATAAATTGAGGAAGTGAGAAGTTGAATTCTTTAAGTTCAATCTTAAAAGAATCCAAACTTCAAAATATAAAAATCTATAATGAAGAGGTATATATTGGTAATAATAGGTTCAGGCAAGAGTCACCTGCTTATTGCGAGCGTTGTTTAATGCTTGTGAATGCTGAGTAGATTAGTGTCTTTTTTTCTTATAATATTAATTCACATTTTGCAGACATATTCCTTCAAAATTTTTTAAGTAGCGTATTCTTATGGTCAACAGGGTAAGTCTGACAAAATGTTCAGCTACTGAACACAGGATGCCACAGATGTCCGACATCCCTATTTAAAGTTCTAGAATTTTTTAGCCTCCTATGCTCTGTTTCTATAATGTCAAATAATGTAATTTCCACTGTATCTTGTAGGTGTTTTATTAGTTAGCTTTGAAATAAATAAAAAATTGTCACATAATTTTCATTCCTGCAAATCTTTGAAATCACCTTTACATGCAGAATGCCACTAGCACAGCTAATGTTTTTCTTTTGTTTGGGAAAGCCAATAAGTAATTTTTGTTCAATTTATGTTCAATGTGTTTATTTTTAATTTGCACACATTTTTTATTGTGGTAAGTCCAAATTGCTAAGTGTCTTTTTTTTTTCCCTCTGAAAAACTTGTTCATTTCACTAAGGCCCTCAAGCCAAATATGAATAATAGCTACTATAATTTAACACTACAATCCGTCAAAAATCTCTGAAATTACTTTCTGATATGCCCAAGGTTAATTCCAAAGAACAGTTGCTTAAGCTTACTATACTCAAGTGCTGCACTGGCAAGCCACTAAATCTAGCCCAAATTTAGCAAACAACTTCAGGAAGTCTACATTTAAGCATGTACCTAAATATGGGCAATCTCTAGGCTTGGGTACTTAGAGGTAACTATGTTTACTGTCCTCTACCTTTTCATCTATTGAACTAAGTCAGAATGACAAATTTGTTTATTTTGGAGAACTGAACTACTATTTCTTCAACTCTTTTTGTGAATTAAAAACTAGTTTTCTACCTTTACACAAATTATGTGGTAGTATATATTGATTCAGCATTTGCGTATTTGATCAGTGTCACGCTAATATAGCCTTAAGTAGGCTCAATTTATTCACTAACTCCCAGTTTCCACTTGTTTTCATATTCTGTTACAGTCACTTGAGTTTTTGTTGGAGTAATAACATGGTGATTAGCGATTTGTCTGTCTTCCTGTGCTATTCTTCCTCTAGATATCCTTGTCCTTAAAAAATCACCTCAGAATTGTCTGAAGTTAAATTATTTTCTGTATATAAAAAAGTATCATTTTCTTCAACCATGCTTAAAACTGAGTTCATTCAGATAAGCTTTTTGGTCAACTCAGTTTGTCAATCATGTTTAATACTTGTAAAATTAAGTAATACTACTTCGGCAACCATTTGCAATGAGTACTGGTTCCACTTCTTGGATTTTAAATTTCAAATATAAATTACACTTTCCAGTAGATTATTACTACATTCCCACTACTTAAACTTGTGGTAGTGCATCCATTGCCAAATGGGCTTTTAAAAATAAAAATGGAGCAGAACTTCAGGATAATTTTTTGAAAGGAACAATTATTTATTGATAGGAAAAGAGGCCGGTGATTTTTTGTGTTATCATGTGTTCTTTTCTTTAAAATTGGAAGTTAAGCTCACAGAGAAATCTCCACAAACAAGAGATACCTAGGGAAAGCCAAATGGTCTTTAGTATCTTGCTCTTTCTGCAAAATCTCATCTCCCCACTCTAGCTGATTTTGAAACTCATTAGGAGTGAGGAGGAGTTGTCTTTATCACACGGCTCTCCAATAATGAATAAACTCAGATTTCTTGAGCCTGAGCTAGCTCAGGTGCTGATCTTCCAAAGAATGGTGTCTGTCTTCCATGCTGTATGCTGTTGGCAGCTATGACTACTTATCACTCATTTATTTACTCTTTACTCATTCATTTATTCAGCCTGAAGACATTTAAAAACATCTACATTCTCTGTTCATTTATTTTCTTTATTCATTTAGGACCAATTGTAAAGACATTTAGGTGGTGAGACGTCTGTTGACATAAGCAATCATTTAAGCAATAGAACTGAATTTAGAAAGATTCAAATTTAAGAAGTTTGTGTTCTTTGTCAACCTGGCACTTTTTTATCTTTCAATTACATTTTGTAATTCTATTTGTATTTTCTGCCTTTTATTTCCCCTTCAGCTAAAATAAAACAAACAAACAAACAAAAAAAAACCCAAACCCAAACCAAACCAATACTTGATTGTTTGCTGGAGCTTTGAGCAACCTGGTCTAGTGGGAGGTGTCCCTGCCCATGGCAGGGGAATTGGAACTAGATGATCTTTAAGGTGTCTTCTAACCTGAACCATTCTATGATTGTATGATTGTATGATTTTAATTACATTATATTGATAAAAATGTGGTATTTTTATTTTATTAGTATAAAGAAATCTTTAAAACTACTTTATTCCATACATTACATATTTCCAATATGAATTAAGAGCGCTTTGCAATCGTATAGACATACAGACTAATTGAGAACCTTTCATTAAATATATGCTAGTCATTCATAATCAAATCAGGTAACATTACTGTTAGCAAAATTACTTCTGCCCTTAGAGAGAAATTCTCACGACAGACTTTTTCTGTTTCTTATTGAAAATGCATTATATAATAAATACAACATATATTCAACTACACAAATCTCTTTTGAAATTGAGAGATCCAGTGCTCTCAAATTATTCTTGCTCTGAAGACTCCTCTCGATTACATGTTTACATGTTTACATGATCACAGCATAGCCTGCAATTCACTAGGTAAATGAGTGTCTGACATTAGTGTTTCCTCAAATAGATTTGTAGAGGAGAATTTAACTTCAGTGAGACAAAATATTTTGGTCTGTGTCACACCGTCTAAAACTGACTTTTGATTAATTTTTTTTTAAATGTTTAGGGTGACGAAATCTACCAGACAATTGAGAATGCCATCAAAAGGAATAATTTCATTGCAAAATTGTGAAAATAAGTAAGGAAATACTTTTGATCAACATTTTAAAAATATTGCTTCAGATACCATTACACATTAGAGATACAGAGAAGTTGTTTGAATTTTTTGATGTCAAAAGACAACATCTAATATCCAGTAATTTGCATTAAGAAAGATTGCTTGAGTCATGAGTAAGATGATGAGAACAGAATTGTGAAATATTTTCTGAGAATTCAGATTCAAATAAACTGATGTCTGTGGCACATCCATTATTAAAAATTTGTACTAGCATGACAGAAGCAGGTAGTGTGAAATGTGTTATTCTAGTCACATATCAGTCCTCTAGATGACACTGAGAAGCCAGAAGATGTTGTGTAACAGGACTTACAAACATAATTTGCCAGATGTTATCTGATAGTTGAAGCTCAAGAGACAATGTTATCAAATCTGCTGGTTGCAGTATGTGGGTTAATAAAAGATTGTATGACACCACTTCTTGTTTTCTCTGGATCCTTCCCTTCCCTTCCCCTTCCCCTTCCCCTTTCCCTTCCCCTTCCCCTTCCCCTTCCTCTTCCCTTGTACTTAGTAGTTTAAAAACCAGATTCAGGTAATTTGAATCTCTGTAATTGTATGTGCTCTCCCCACAAGAATAATTTATATCATTAATATAGTTTGCATACCAGAATGTTGCCTATCAGTGATAGTCCAATATACATATGGATCAATGATTTACCAAGTGCTTTTATATGAAATTTTTATTTATATTTGATTTTTTTCTTGATCACTAGAGCTTTAAATAACTCTTTCAAATCAAGCTAGGAAAAATCCTGCTGTTTGGCAGACAAAAACTTGATGTGGTCAAATGAAATTTAATTATGGCCTGCTTGTTGGATAAGGGTCTGACCCATACTTAAAAATCCCAGGTACTGTGACTGACAGTCATGTTTGACCTGCTTCTGCTGCTGAAAGTGAAAACTAGCCTGATACTTAATTTCTTCTAAATATTAGCACACCAACAGAAGAACTGGAGAATCTCTGATCAGTAGCCACTTAGCTCTTCTTTTCCCAGTCTCTTCAGCCAGTTAATGGCAATATTGCATATCGTATAAAGTAGACATAAGGATTTATTATGAACGCTGCCTTTCCAAAGTATGATTTAATGAATCATGTTTTTTTCATGGTGAATGTGATGCAAAAGACCAGTTTTAATTCTCTGCATGAGGCTGAGGCATTCAATCAGTGTAGCACTCAATAAATCAATTGCTAAATTCAGGTCAGATTGTGGGCCTAAAACTGCAGAGTCAATATTAAAACTGTGAGTAAATCTAGTGGAAATCAAATTGTTGCTTCAGACTGGTAGCTTTTGAATAGAGGAGGAAATCTGCAAATATGTTGAATTCCATGGAAATGATTTTTTAAATCTAAATTCCCAAGTTATGACAATAGAATTAAAAATTTGCTAATTTATAGTGAATATAAGAACTCTTTAGGGATAGCTGGATCCGGAGTTTCTGGGGTGTGAAAGAGTCAGTGGTAACTGAGGTTTTATAGACAAAAATGTAAAACTATTCAAACTCTAGATTACAGATCTCCAGCTATCCACAGACCCATTTGGTTACTGACGTTCATGACAAACCAGTTTGAGAATCGGTCAGTGAACACAGAACAAGTGGCATAAATGATACTCAAAGAGGACTGAGGATCCATTAGAAGGATCTTTTTTTAAAGATTTTTTAAAGGAAATTTTTTTTTAAAGATTTTTTAAATAAAAAGTTAAAAAGGATGAAGACAAGACCCTTTGATTTAGAATTTATCATCCTGTTTATTTTTTCATGGGGGCATATAACAAAAAATGTCTTACTGACGAGCAACCATCTTTATTCATTAATTTAAGTGGAAACAATTTAGAGCTAGGGTTTGTATGAATTTTTTGTTTTAGTCAAATACATAGTAAAACATACAGTAAGGCTTTTCTCATCAAAATAATAAAAGTCCTAACTGACCTAGTATCTTGTTTCTAACAGATTATATGTTTGTTAGGTCAGTATTAGCAATTAAGCCTGGTTTGGACTGTTCTTTGGCACTTTTATTTGCATGAAATGGGAGAAAAAACTACTATTTGAACAAAAGGGAATGTCAGACTCATGCAGTTGTAACCAACAGGAAGCAGATGAACAGTGAGGCCAAAAAACCTAGCTGTAAAACCTTACTTACCAAAAATTTATCAAAATGTTTTCCTTCTGTAATCTCAGGAGAAGTTGAATTTCATAATAGTAGAAAGACCGGAAGGGTTATTGCTTCCTTCCCATATATTATTTATATCCCTTAAATATCTGAATTTTATCTTGTATAATAAAATGTAAAATTTGTAAGTTTGTGGGTAATTTAAGTAGGAATTCACAGTTTAACACACAGAGTTATCTCCTTTCTGGCA
Source organism: Chroicocephalus ridibundus (assembly GCF_963924245.1). Lineage (NCBI taxonomy): Eukaryota > Metazoa > Chordata > Aves > Charadriiformes > Laridae > Chroicocephalus > Chroicocephalus ridibundus. Next base: position 106,910,534 of record NC_086285.1, read on the forward strand.
ACTGCACTATACTGAAACTCTTCCTCAGAGAAAACTGCTACCCTGTGCTGCTAAAAGGATGAAGAAGAAAAAGAAAGTGCCAGAATATCTCCAGGGCAGCTCCACTGTATACTCAGTAGCTAAAGCTGATGAAAACGCATCTTCTCGTCCTGTAGAGAGGGCTTAGTACATTTGGCAAGACTGCTGGGGTCAACAGCTCAGTGGTCCCTGAAAGGACAATTTCTAGGCAGGAAACCTCCTAAAAGTAGCAGAAAGAGAAGGAAAACTACAGTCACTGAAAGCTATACTACTATGGATGCTGAAAGGAGAGGACAGAAGACTTATTTTTCCCTCACTTGTTTCTTGGACTTGGTGTTAATATGCCTTCCTCAGCAATTCATTGAGCTGTGTGGCTTTTAGAGTTCTTCTTCTTGCTCACTGAAAGTTTAGGTTTAAGCTCTATTGCATTGTCTGTGGTGGGCACATATAATTACAATTAGAGTTGACAATTTGGTTTAATGAATGAATTTCCCTCCTTTTTTGATTTCGTTGGGGTTTTGTTTGTTTGTTTGTTTGTTTGTTTTCCTTTAGGAAGAGAGCATTCACGGTCCTGTGGGAATGAAAACCTAGAATTCTTCCTTTGATGCTAAACACCAACAGATTTCTACTCTGGATATAGAGTCCGGATATACATTTTTAAAACATCCTGTCACATTGTCTTTTGGAATCATACAAAGACTTTGTTATAGGAGAGCACTACAATATAATTAATTGAATAACTTTGAAAAATCTAGCAGTTGCACAGTAAACCAATGAATGGCTTTTTGTCTATGGCTATTTCATTTCTTTCCACTCTAAGGGTCATGTTTTCTGAAGTATTGTGTCTGCTTCATCTCTTTCTGGTATCTCATATAGTCAGATGATTAAGCAATCAGTTGTTTTTAAAAATGCAACTCATCTTTCAGTGCTCTCTGACATGGTTAATCACTTTAGCAAAAGTCCACCTGATGTTTTGCTAAGCTGTAAGAGAAAAATATTTGGAGACAGCACAAGAAATCTCTTATTAAAGTGGAAGGTGAACTGTTTGCACATGGAAACTAGAGGAGATATTTGAACTTCTCATGTGAGATGCAGTTGTCTTCAAAAAGATGCCAGTAGCCTACATGGCATGGTTGGTGTGGCCGGTGACAGCAAGGGAATGTCTGTAGGGGTAAACACTATCCTGACATTTCTGTTTGTATTGGAAACGTGTCTTAATATGTGGTCAACTACAGTTTATTCAGTACTATTTGAAGTAGCACAAATGATATATTCTGTTGAATAGAATAACTGAAAAAGATGTAGCTCTTCAAAATTTGGAACACTGTAGTGAATTCATTCTGTTGAATGTTCTGAGGTAAAACTAGGAGAAAGAATTTCTCCAATGACAAAGTAAGGTTACTTTATATCACCAAGTTATTCCTGTAAGTTCCTTCTGTCCTGGGAAATCCACTCCATGGACTGATAGAGCATGAACACCCTCTCTGAAAAGGATATGCAAGTTTAGCACTTAATGGTAGCAAGCAATAACCATGTATAAATTGGTTCAATCTGAAGAAGTAATGCCTAGCAACAGCTGTGGCTAAACTCTCTGGATCATTTTTCCCTATACTTCTGCTGTGAACTTAAAGTGTCATTTCCTTGGGCTAGGTCAGGAGTTGTCTCTAACAAACCAACAAGACAAATCCCAAGCCTTAGTAGTTTTATGCTGAAATTGCATGACTAGGCCATACTTAGTATTCAACATCTGTCAGGAAAAGCTCTGTAGCACTTTTATGTTGTACATCTTTCTTCCTAGTCAAGTTCGGAGACCATTAGTCAATCACAGGAAGCCACCAGGATCTTATCTCGGGGAGACACATACGAGATATCGCCCTTGACTGACAGTCTGTCCTGGCGATCAAGTTAGCTGCACTGTCACAGCAAGGCTGCATTGCTCAGATAAAGTGGGCTCCTGAGCTCGTTCAGTCTTGTTTCACACATTTCCGAGCAACTGGCAGATAAAGGTATATGCATCCCCTGAAATGTTCGTCTTGGGATCATTTTTCTCTGTGTTTCCACACACAGTGTGCTGCATAAGGGGAATACGATGCCTAAATGGAGCACTCAGCTGCTAGTGTAAGTATTTAACATAATAAAAATGATCTGCCAAATTATCCCACACATATCATCAAGACTCCCAAACTTCCTCTTTCCACTCAGCAGTCTGACGTTGTTGCCCATTCTTGCTCTCCTTTCTTACTATGTCAGTTCCAAGAAGGACTTCTCACTTGTGGTATTTGGGTACGCATACTAAATAGTCCAAACACCATTTGAAGATGACGGCCAAGCTGTCATGAATCCTCTTACCTTCTGAGATGGTTTCCACCCATACAAAATTTACACTACAGAAAGAACCTACTCTGAACTGTTCAGAGTAGACAAGGGAGCAAGCAGGCTAAGATCTCAGAGCCTGCCATTGTGTGCATGAAAAGATCAACAAAAGCAAGACAAAATAGTGCCTCTTTATGGAGCTGTATCCTCAAAAAAAAAGAGTTTCTTAAACTTCTCGAGAATACAAATCTTTTTTGGCTTATTTGTCTGCATATGACTTCCTCCTGATCTAATAGCAGGTAGAACTTCAAGGTGAAGTACCAAGAGTCATATTCAATTTTACATTTGCACTTTCCACCTTTAAATTCTTTCATGACTTTGCTAAGGAGTGAAAAATGTGAGAAGCATTGTTTTAGATTACAAATACATAGCCTCCAAAATAGCCACCCTTGCTCACAATACTGTTCTTAAAAAAAAGAACGTAGAAAACGAAGAGCAAATACAGAACATACTATTGCCAGCTATAATTATTATAGTACTGTTTTTCAGGTTGTCTATCAAACTGTAGGCCTTCTTTGAAGATCCTTTGATATCTTTAATACAGATATAGACATATATATTGAAGTTTCAACAAGAACACAGAGCTGAAAAGGTTCATCAGAACAAATTTAACTTTTGGCTAACAAGACAATAATTTGTGTATTTTTGCACATCTATCTCAGTTGTTTTTTTTGTTTTGGCTTTGTTTTTTTTTTTTTTTGTTTGTACTTTTGCTTTACTTTTCCCAGTAGAATAGCTAGGTCCCCTTGTTGTACACTTCACAAAAAATGTTTACTTATAAAAACTTCTCATATTTTAGAAATGCTTTAGTGATTCTTTGAGCAGACTTTTATGCTTTTAAAATCTTTTGATCATCATTTTCTAGTATTTTTACTCTATCATCAAATACTAGGAGGAAACCACATAAAATACCTTAGAACAATCCTGCTGTTTTGTATTGAGTTCTGCAAGCTCTGCTTTTACAGAGAATTATATTTCAACCCTCAAGTGGGCAGGGCTGGTTTAGGCTCCCAGAAATCATTGTAAAAGAACCTGACTTCATAAACTTGAAAATAAATAACCGGTGGCTTGCTGAATACTGCAAATTTCTTTACTTTTCCTGAGCATTTGCATGTAAAATCAGAGCTCTTATCAATTCTGTGACAGAGAACCACATGCGTGTGTTAAAATTTCTTAAATATTGATAGATAAAAGTTGCCTATTTCTAGTCATTCAAAAGACAGGAAAATGAAAACATGTATCTACAGCTGTCTGTTCAATTAGTAAAAATGGACAGTTTTCCTATAAATCATTAGGAAATATGGTTTCTACATATTGTGACTACCTTGTGTATATATCCATTAAAAAAGGAGGGGGTTATATTCACAAACAGTAAAAACTCCTTTATGTTTCAAATGCCAACCCTTTGTAGTGTATAGGTTGATCAAATAATTCCTTTCTTTCTCATTTATAGAAGAAAACAAAGCAAAACACCTCAAAAGTTAATCACAATCAGGCCTCATATCTCATCAGGATTTTGTGGTACACATTTCCTTCATCTTGACTTCTGATCATGCAGTAATTGCTCATATTCTTCATTGTATATACTGTACTTCAGATAAAAAAAAAATAAAATCTGTCTAATTAAGTCTATTTTAACCCAGATATGCTAAGAAACATACAAACTCAATCTTCCATTTTTTAAGAGATATTGAAACATCTGTTGACTTAAATCATTTGACTTCCAAGACTGAGATATCTATTATTTCTGTCAGTACAAGCAACAGGTTTGACATTGATAGCATAAGAAAGTGTCCAAATGAACTTTATGTGAAAAGCTAAAGACACTGATTAACAAAATATGAAAGGTTTACTCACAAATTTATGTGTTTGTAAGAAAGAAAATACTGTATTTTTTCTGTATGATTTAAAATTGCTTTTAAAAGCCCTGTGGATACTGTACTTGAAGACAAGTTGAACAGTTTTGATAACTGGATTTTTTATTCAAAATTTGATCTTTTTAAATAGATTTAATAATACTTAACAGCAGAATATCTTGTTGCTAGTAATTAGTTTGAACTCTGTGCATTTTCCATTTTTCTGTTAGAAACTATCTACCTGTCTCTTACAGAAATCGCTCAAGTAATAGAATTTTAAACAATTTCACTCTCTGTGCAAGTGACTTAGAGTGAGAGAGTGCAAGCATACCTGTGAGTGCAGAGGTGGCTAGATATGTGTCCGTGTAGATATGCCACTGCTGGGCAATCACATAAGACGTTGCAGTTTACTTGTAAACAAAGTGATTTACATACTTTTCAAATAGTTAATCCCTTTTGACCTTACACTTTTCTTTATTTCATAAGCTTTTTGAGCAATCAGATGTCCTAACTCTTTTTTTTTTTTTTTTTGCATTTAAATTCCACACTTCACAGCTGCTTAGAAAATCCAGACGTGTTGCATCTTAACAATGAAACTAAAAATAAATAAATGTAGCATGGTTTCCACGGGCCAGGTATAGAAAAGATCCCAGAGCCAGCATCTGAAAACTTTAGAGGCTCCCATGAAGAGCTGGTGGATCCATTTAGAACCAGTCCTAAATATTACAGATTTCTCCAGGATAGATATAAAAGTTCCTATGTCTCAAAGCAAATTCCACCAAAACAAGACTGTATTGTGATAGAGATTTGTCTAACCTCTGCTATTACCTTAGATTTGTCTTTCAGCTAGTTATTTCAATATTAACCAATTCCGGTGTTTAATTATTAAGGAATTAAAGGATCACAAAATGGTTGGAGTTAGAATGGAACTTTGGAGGTCATCTTGTCCAAACCCCTGCTCAAGGAGGGTCACCTCAAATCCATTGCCCAGGACCACGTCTAGACAGCTTTTGAACATCTCCAAGGATGGAGACTCCACAACCTGTCTGGGCAACCTGTGCCACTGCTCAGTCTCCCTCACAGGGGAAAAGTGTTTTCTGATGTTCACTGGGAACCTCCAGTGTTTTGTGTTTCAGTTTGTGCCCATTGCCTCTTGTTCTGTCACTGGGTACTGCTGAAAAGAGCCTGGCTCCATCCTGTTTGCACCCTCAGTTCAGGTGTTTATACACATGGGTAGGATCTGCTCTGACCCTTTTCTTCTCCAGGCTGAACAGCCCCAACTCTCTCAGCCTTTTCTTGTATGAGAGATACTTCAGTCCCTTAATCAGTTTTATGACCCCTAGTCTCCAGTAGCTCCATATAAATTTTGCACTGGGGAGCCCAAAACTGGACACAGCACTTCAGATACGGCCTTACCAGTGCCAACTAGAGAGGAAGGATCACCTCCCTCAACCTGTTGGCAGGAATTCTCCTTATGCAGCCCAGGATACTGGTGGCCTTATGAGAAAGAGTATCCTTATGTATCCTTACTGGTGGCCGTAAGGATACATTATTGGCTCACGTTCAACTTGGTGTCCACCAGGCACCCCAGGTCCTTTTCTCCAAAGTTGCTTTCCAGATGGGTGGACTGAACATATATTGTGCATGGGGTTGTCCCTCCCCATGGGAAGGTATTTGCAATTCCCCTTATTGAACTTCATAAGGTGTCTGTCAGCCCATTTCTCCAGGGCTGCTTTTGAGGCCCCTCTGAATGGCAGCATGACCTTCTGGTGTATCAGCCACTCCTCCAAGTTCTGTGTCAGCAGCAAACTTGCTGAGGGTACACTCTGCCTCATCATCAAGATCACGAATGAAGTTAAACCTCATCTGACCTAGTATTGACCCCTTGAGTATACCACTCATTCCTGGCCTCCAACTAGACTGTGCAACTGATCACCACCATCATGGGCCTGGTTGTTCAACCACTTTCAAGTCTACTTCACTGTCTTCTCATCCACCCAATTTTTTTTACTTGTTAAGGAAATCTACAGATTATCACCATTTTCTCCTTGGACCACTCTAAAGTTTCTCATTCTGCTTGTTGGACAGTAACTGTGAATAAGCTAGCACAGATTTTTGCATCTCATAAGAAGTTTCTACTGTCCTTCATGGAGAGTTTACAGAAAAGTTTACAGTAATAAAAATCACAGGAATCTATTATTTGTGGACTATATCACCAAAGGAAATTTCTGGATAACCTTTATTTTGTTGGTTTTAGTTGGTTTTAAAAGAGACATTCAGTGCTTCAGGAAAGAGCCACAGAACTTATTTTGGATACAAGGTCTTCCATTTACATAACCTTCACACATTTTCACATTTCTTATGAAAATTCATGGTTTCCTCTGTACGTACTTCATTTCCCCATTAAGGAGATCCCCAAGAAAAAATTTACACATACTGCATTCCCCTCAAGGCCTATTGCCTCCTGTTTTTCTCTCTCATTGTAGGTGATCGATCTTATTTTTCACAGCAAAATTTTCCTGTTGTGGGAGGTTTCCCTAATGGGAACATGATTTTAATCAGGACTCTGCCTATCGGAAGATCTAGCCAGTCAGTGTTTAGATATCATTAAAAGGGTTCTGACTCAGCCAGACTGATAATAACAATTTGATTGAATTACATACAGAAGAGCTGCTAAAGTATAATCTGTTTAATGGTAGACTATATAAAACACAAACATTTGCCGGGTAAATATGCTTAAACATGGTTGAATTTCCAGCATCTCTGGTAATACCTTATTTACAGATTGTTGTTTTTGTTACAGTAATATTGGTATACTTTTAATGTTTAATGAAGTGTATCACCTCAAGTGTTGTAGATGTTATTTCACTATCACTCTTGAGATGTTGAAAGGTTGCAAAAAGAACATTTTTCAAAACTGAACAAGATCTACCGTATTTCTACAATTTTAACAGATTGTGCACTTCTATGTGGTTTTGTTCTAACTGTATTGTTAGCAAATGAGAACATACTTCCGGAATTTTTTGGAAGGTCAAATTGCATGGTCTAGATTATACTTCAGCCTGGATTCTTGCTATTAACACTCCTTTATATGAAAACTCCTTCATATGGGAGAAATCCTGTCTGGATCTTTTTCTCCTTCTTTCCTCCTCTCTACTTTGGTAATGTCGTGGAGTTTTTTCAGTAGACCAAAGTGATCCTTGCAAACTCAGCAAAAGGAAGAAATGTAATGGTTACACTAGACACGGTTTGTATGTTAATTTGAACCAGTAGTCAAAGTAGGCTTCCTTAAGTATCTTGCTTTCAGCACTAGATATCAACATCTGAGTACATTAACTGAAATATTTAATTACATTTAGTGTTGTTGGCTATCATATTTATCTATTGATCTATAAAATTGCTTAACAATTAATGCTAATTGCCTACTCAATTATATTTGCAGTCCCTTAAGTTCATGGTATTTACTCACGATTTGCATTGTGAAACTGTAAAAGATAACTGGGAAGAACAGCAACCTGGTTATAGAGGGACAGTTTAAAAAAGTATTTTACAACTCCGATTTTTGAAGTCAACACATTCTCACTGTTCAAGTTAAAATGGATGATCTTTCTTACAGAACACGACTTTTTCCGGATATTATTTAGTTATGATTCTTACCATCATGACTTGTCTAAGGCTAGAGTGGAACAGCAGTTTTGGTGGTGGATTGTTTTTTATTTGTTTTGGGTTTTTTTTTTAATATGTTTTCTACTTCCAAACTTTCTCGTCATTGCTTTATTTATAGCCTTTTCTACACTGACCCAATTCTGAAACAATAAGATCAGTTCCATGAGTAGAGTACATGGCTCAAACTCTACCATGGTTTTCCTCTTGTGCAATCCTTTTGAGGCCTTGGCACTCTGTATGTGGCTCAGGAGAAGCTTAATGAAGAGTGTATATCATTGTTTTCAGAAGAACAGATGCTATCAACTTTTCAGAGAAATACAAAGGCCAGTGGATTTTTCTTTTTTTTTTCTTTTCTTTTTTTTTTTTTTTTCTCCTGAAAATGAGAAAAAACAGTGTGGAACATTCGTTTTAGTTAAAAAAAGCAGTGCAAATCTCCCAGACAAGACCAGTCTATCCTGAAGAGATCATCTTCTCTTGAAATACTTTAGCCTCATTCACATTTCTGGTTTTGGACAAATTTTGTGAAATTATGATTTGTCTGTGGATAGCTGTCTATTGAAGCATAGGTCTAAGACCAAACTCATTTCATCTATGTCTTATATCTGGCTATAAAAACATGATACAAAGCATCTCAGTGGGTAAATATAATCATGTTTATCTGTTTGAAAATAGCACATGTATTAGACTTATTACCTTGTTAGCACAATGAATTCCATTGTAAATTCTTATGGTATTTATTTCAGGAAGCCCAAATGGATGTTTCTGCTAAAGAAAGTGTCTCCTCTTTGTCAGTAGGGATGGCAGAGTATTCATAAACAGAATGTAGTTTAGATTTCTCTAGTTAACATGAGTGTTATAATCATAGTGCAAAATGCAAAATAGGCAACAGGATTCTGAATGGATCTGTAAATATATCCTCTTTCATTAGACTGATGTATTAAAATATCATGTGGTTAGCTGTGTGATGTTCTTGCTTGCTAGTGTATGCAGAAATATTTTTGAACTCTTCTGAAAAAAAGACACAGAGAAAAGCAGGATTTCATAACAGAAAAAAAAAAGAACTTGTTATGGTAGTGTTGATAAATTATACATTAATAATAACTTTGTTACTATAGTTTTGACACATTTCTCATTTCCAAGAAATATATGTACAATCATACCACTGAAGTGCATTGTCAAATTTTAATACATTGACATTACACATTGACATTATAGCCAAGATATTGAACAAAACTAATTTTATCTTTCTCAATTTTTAAGATCCGGATTTTAAGGACCTTGGCGTTTTGAAACCATTGCCAGGTTGGTATGTTGGTGTTATTTTTTAGACTTCGAGGCCTTTGCACTCTGCTGTAGAAAATATTTTTGTTTGCTGTTCAGGTTTCATTTTTTCTGGTATTTTGTTATTCAGTTTGTGAGTTTGAGATGGGAGGACCTGAAGGAATTGTGGAATCTGTACAAATTGTCAAAGAAGGAAAAGCTTCTGAAACTGAAGCGGTAGACTGTAAATGGTACATCCGAGCACCACCCCGATCCAAGGTCAGTCCTTCATCCAGTTGCTGATTTGCCATTTAATTTAAGAAATTGACTTTTCTAATATGTTGTGCATTTCTTAGCACAGTCAGATCTTGTTTAATAACTTTACAGCTTGAACTTGTAAACTACTTTTTTTCTTCTGCCGTGGAAGGGTAATTTGTCACCTGAGTCAAAATAACCTTCTTTCTCTATAAATAATGATGTGGGCAGTGTTAATGTGCTTTTTGTGCCATAAGTAATTTTCTTAAATTCATCTTTGATTTTGCTCATATTTTTTAAAGAATCAATGTGTTTTCTTAAGCAGGGGGTAATTTTATCACTTTAATTTTCAATATATTTCAAATACCTAATACAGAGAATACTAAGGGAATACTGCTGACTCCCTAGGTTCATCATTGTTCCTCATCTGGGAGCTTTGAAAATGGAGCCAAGGTAAATTCATGTTCCTTTATATGAGAGCTTTAGTTCCTTTCGTTTAGAGCCACAGACAAAAAAAGAGAGTGTTTTCTCTCCCACCGCAGTCAGCAAGCCATGCCTTTGTAACAAAAAGGAGAGGGCTGCAGTGAATTTAACAATTCTTTTCTTGCATTCTGTTTGAGTTCCTCTCTTATCCGTGGTTTATTAGTTATTTTATGGATTAATTGTTGCTGGCTGCACTACCATTCCTCCTCTCTTTGCAACTGGAACAGCTTCGTGCCTCCCACCTACTTTCATTCACTCTGTTAAAGACAATTCCACATTATATTTTTTCTAGCTCTCTTTTATTGGACAGAAAAGGTTTTACAAAGTAGAATTTATATATCCACTAATCTCTGACATCTTTATACAGATAAGGCTTTTTTGTATAATCTTAAAGCAGACTCTACTGAGTATATCTAATTGTTCCAGCATTTGGTATTGAATAAGCAGGGGGAAGGGTATTGGTATTGAATAAGCAGAAGAAGAGAAAAAGTCATTAGTATAAGCATTTTTCTATGATGAAAGTTTAGGGAAGGAGTTGAATAGTTGGCTCATAAAGACTACAGATAAATTATTTCCAGAATATACTTTTAATTCTTTTTTTTTTTTTTTTTTTACTTTTGGATAAATTCAATATTCATAGAGGTTTTCAATTAAGTAGATGGGCTTCCCATTTTGCTGCAGTAAGTAGCTATAGATGTGAAATGACTGGACTGATGAATGATTATTGCATATGTTATATGCTTAGGTATTAATAGAAAGAAAACAGGTAAACACAAAATTAGAATTGTGCTTATTAGAATCAGCATACTAAATAAGATAGTAGTATTGTCCTCTAGTCTTAATTTCAGTTTATGCTTGGTTGGTAAATAACGTCACTGTGATATTCTCACTTGATCTAACTCTAACTCTTTTGTGGCACACCGCCACAAAAGTTCTATATGACTCGAAGTCCTGCTAGAAATCCCACATTTATTTACCTGTAGAATTTATCCACACTTCATGTACTTCATCCACACTGATGTAAAAACACAAATTGTGTAGCCACATAACTGTAAACACAGTGTCTAACAGAATGTCACACTGCTGCTGTTAATAGAGGATTAAAAACTGTTTAGTTCTTCATGAACTTTTGTACCTGCATTTAGTTGTGCTGGATTTCAAAAAGTGTGTAACAGCTGAAGAGCATCTGGAATGGAGAACGATGAGGGAGTTCTAGAAAACCTGAGGAGAGACTGGAAGCTATTTAATGTCATCTGGAATATTTTGTGAAGGAGCATGATACCAGATAATAAAAGGCTTTTACAATGAGGAAGGAATGCTCTGATGTCCATTTCTATAGGATAAGTCATGGTCCTGCACTTCAAAAGAAAGATTCAGGTTAGACACTAGGAAAAAAGATTTCAAACAGCGGGGAGGCGATTATCAATTACTGGTTAAGAAAGTTTGTTCAGCCAGCATTGCTAGCAGTCTTAAAGTGCAGGTTAGGTAACAAACTATGAAAAAATGAGAGAAACATTACTAATCCTACCTTTAGGCAGAGGAGTGTGCTGGGTCATCTCTTGATGAATCTTGCTACTCCCATCTTACAGAATTTTCATATAGTATGTAAGGATTTAGTGGTTAAAATTTTAAAAAACCTTGTATGAAGTAAGATTTATGTTGTTTATTGGCCTGATTCAATTGAACTGGATTCTATTGTCCATATTTTACAGTCAGCTTCATTTGTGCATATTTAACCTTGAACTAATGACATATTCAGTGCAATAATTCAGTGAGATCATTCTAATTTATGGCAGCTTGCACCTATGAAAACAGGCTTTCCTGCTAAGAACAGTAAGAACTCAGCAGACGTCTTTAAATCCACATGTTCCTGTACTCTGGGCTGCACAGTTTGTTACTGGGAACTATGCCTAAAAGGCCAGAGTTTCTCAGACAGAGTTTGGGTTGGATCTTTACATCTTTAGTTTCTTAATTAAACTGTGCCAGAATGTAGGCTGCTTGCAATTTCATTTGGCTTAAACTCATCCAATCTAAACTGTCTGCAGAAGCAAGATGCAAGTCCTTTCCTTGGTTTGCAGTTCCAGGTTCAAGCCAAGTCTGAGCTCAACACATGAGCAATGAGATCAGTCAGGGAGTACGAACTTGAGATCTCTAAGCCTGAGCCTCAAACTGACAGTCTGGGTGTAATATTGCTGCTATCGTCAGCAAGCTGGAATGGGTCAGAGAGCAGCAAATTTCTTGCACACACGTAGAGCCATCACTAATTTCCTTATAGAATCGAAAGCAAAATGCTGAAAATGCATGAGGAACTGAAACTTTCTGGAAGTGCAGAAGGCAGCAGAAGGCAATTTGAACAGGACTTCAATCTATACGCAGACCTGGAGCCTTATATTGTCAGTGACTGGCTGCAAAGTGTGTGTTTCTTGTAATCATTTGAAGTCAGTTCCTGCTGAGCAAGATATCTGAGAATCTGGAGTTTGGAAATGCTGGGGGTTCTGCACTTCATGTAGAAGCAGATTTCAATTAGTAGAGAGCAAGAATGGAAACTGAGGAGGCAGCTGCTGACCAAATGTGCCAACAGACCCAAAACAGAAAAGAGATGGAGAAACCTCCCCATCCCAAAATTACTCACTGTAGAACAAAGCCAAAGGAGGAAGTGGATAAGCTTATTGCACTGGGATTTGAAAAATTTCAGAGATATCGTAGGCTACAGCAGTGGATAAGCAAATAATTCTCTATTTACAGGTAGAAAATAAGAAAATTAAGAGAATGATGGCATTTTCTCAGTTTCTGTTAAGGGTGAAATATTAAAGGATAATATCAGAGACAAGCATTTTTCTATTTTGGATGTGTCAGCAGAGTTTGACAAGGCCCCACAGGAAAACAGAAAGCATATTTATACTCTGGTAACGCTCCCTTTGCTGTGTAACTTTCCCAGCAAGGTACCATTGTATCATGCTTATTCCTTGAGAGGTTTTGTAGGGAAAAAAAGACAGCAGAATTTCATGGTAAAAATAATTAAACTGTTACAAAGATGATGTTCTGATGCTGGGAAAAAACACTAAGCAGTTCTTATAATCAGAAGGTCTGGTCAGCTCAGGAAAGAGCATCCAAACTACAGATAAGGAAGCATTGATTTTAATCCGGTGACAGTTATCAAGGAGAAAAGAGCAAGAAGTACTTTTAGACTGGGGAAATAGTCTAGAGACACCACAAGAAATAAAATGAAGTTGTAAGCTAGTTAGGCAAAGTGATGCCTAGTTCTCCCACCCCACCTAACCACACTACTGTCCAAAAGAAGATATCTTCACAGGTTATAGGATGCAAGACTTAATAAAAACCTTAAGGAACTGAAAGGATTAATTAACAAGTATCTAGTTTTGAGATATTAATGTAGTATCCTTAAACCTGAGCTATCAATGAGCAGTGACATTTGTTTCAAGCAGAGCTGTTGGGGAGCAGAGGGAAGGGGATGCTCAGGGCGCAGGGTGGGAGCAGGGCAAGAGTGGCCACAGAGCCAGGACATGGCTGACGAGAAGAGCTGGGCAGGCCTAGCCGTGGTGGCCGGGATGTGGTGGTGGTGGGAATACACCTGTGGCAATGGGGACAGCCAAAGCTTGCGCTGGGGTGGCAGCTTGGCGAGGTGAGGCTGGGGCAGTGAGGCTCGAGGCCAGGCGTGGGCCAAAAGCTCACGTGGGACCAAGACACTTGCGTATTTACAAAGCATAGGTGCTGCTACCTGGTAGACACTTTCAGTTCCAGGTGCTTGATTTTCAGATTGAATGTAGTCTGGTGAGGGGAACGGGCTGTTGCACACACATTTCCTAGGCAGTTGGGAGGAAACACGTGGTGAAGCAAATTGTAGAGCTACAAGTCTGTATAAACCAATCTGACTAAACAGAAACATTTTCTGTTCTCACATGTGAAGTGAAAATTTACGCTCTCGGATGAGACCTGCAAGGAAAACACGTTTAAGCAGTCAGCACTAGCAGACTAGCATATCCTTAATTTTTAGAGGCTTCTTAATCAGATGTAGAAGAGAAGCCTTAAGCAGTATACTAAAATTTAATAGGAAGCCTTTGAATGGTGATTCCTGAAATGTTACAGAAAAATGAAAAACCTAATAGCCAGAGACACTTTTAAAGGCTTCAGATGAGCTCCACGTTTGAAGAAGCTGTGAAGCTTGCTACCATACAGATAATGCAAATAATATTATGAATTAAAAAAAAAACAAAAAAAACCCCACAACACATTTATGTGGCATCCCTGGAACAAGGTGAACAAATTATGTTTAAACAAATACAAAATATTGTGTACCTATGTTAAACTATTAAAACAACTTATTTGAAACAGTTTTGTTAGATGAAGACGCAAGACAATCACCTGTGTAGAATTGCGTATGTAGAATTTCTTCTAGCAGGCATGGTAATACACATGCCAGAGTAGTAGTGGCAAAAAACCCAAAACATTTTTAAGTTACCATGAATCTATTCCATTCAGGTATAGAAATATAGCCAACCCCAGCATCCCCAAACCAAATTATTTTTAGGAAATGCAATTAAAAAACTACTGATGAAAGTAATAAAGCATCTACCAAAGAGAACAGAAGAATCAGGATGTGATCTACAGTTTTCAGTGTTAAAAAGCAGGACAGTACCAAGGAGCTGTAAAGGTTGCCACTTGCAAGCATTTTGCCACTGTATAAGAGAAAAACGAGGGTGACTTGACAGAATAAATGTCAGTTATTGGGGACTTGCAGAAGTCTGAAGAAACAAATAGGGCAAAGCAAAGAAATCTGAAGAGCTTCACTTGTTGTTGAACAATGGCTTTTTTTTTGCTTGGTTTGGTTTGTTTTGTGTTGATGCATTATAAAGGACTGGATGTCTGTGCACATATATTAAGTCTGATATTCTGGGATATGGTTTGAAGCCTTTCCTGACTGGCCTGATCAATCATGTTGTCAGCCCTAACCTTCAGTGATTGATTAAAAAGCAGAACTCATCAAAAGTGATTCACTATGAAGAGATTATAATCTGACCATTTGACTGAGGTGATATATTATTCATAGTTTACAACCATTTTTTTTTCCTTTTCTAATATATGCAGTCAGAGGTTTCTGTTGTTTTCAAATTAAAATAAAAAATAGTAAAACTTATCCAGCATTTCCTTTTTCATTATTATGATGACAATACAAACCTTAAAGTTGACAAGACAATTATTTAAAATATACTGTGACCGAGTGTAAATTATATATGCCACAGTTGCAGTGAGGCTTTATCAGTTTTGTTGCTAATGGCATTGGCATTTGCAGTAACATCTTGAGGCTCAGTAAAAGGTAATACTTGTGCACTAGGAGCCTGTTCTTCTGAGTAATGTGAAACTGATGATTTGAGTAAAGCATCTTATTAAAACTTTACAACAAAAATGTGAAAGAAGGCGATACGGCAGTTATGCTGCTTCTTTCAAATAAGATGTTCTCTTCAACAAGAATGTCCTGATTATGCTAATATAATGTGTCAGTACCTAAGGAAATGTTATCATTCTAAAAGCTCCCATTGGCATCAATGAAAAAAGGCTTAATGAAGGCAGATGCTGGCTTTTGAGTTTGTGACCTCTTTTTTGTTCATTTGTTTTCTTTTAGGGGAGCAAAGTTTCTTATCCACTGCTGGTAGAAGTGATGACTAAGATCGCAGTAAATGAAATAACCAGAAATATTGAAAATTTTTCTACCACTTTCTCCGTAATTTCTCTTCGTGAGACCCACATACTGGTGGAAGTAATGAGAATATTGCCACTGATTTCAGAAAACTATGTATCAGGAACATTTTGCATTAGATAACAGTTTGTCATATAATCAGTTTTATTCTTTCCCTGGGGAAGTCAATTTATTAGTCATTTTCTTCTGCCAGTGTGGGTCTTACAGCCAGTGACAGGAACAATTGCAAATATATAGTAATAAAACCACAAAAATTGGCAGAGGTGTGCAGATGCAATTAAATTATTCCAGCTCTTTAAAATAAAATCCGATCCAATATCAGGATGTCAGTTTGTGCAATCAAGTTTCCAGTTTTTAAAAAAGCACTGCAGTCTTAATCCATAGGTCTGATCCAAATGAACTTACGTAAATGGAAAAATACCCACTGATTTCAGTGAGCTTTGGATCAAGTCCTCATTACTTTATATAAAGTTCTGGGAATAGTCATCTCCAAAGGAGACTATGAGAATGAAACTCCAGTTTATCTCAGAATATCAGGAATTTATTTTCTCTAATTTATGAAGGTGCCATCTTTCTTCTGAAGGATGGACATAGATTTTAAAGCCAAATATTTCTTTCCAGTGCTTCCAGGACCTATCAAGTCTATATATGTTATGATCTTAGCTGAATTTATCACAGAAAGAAATGAACTGGTATGACCAATAGCAGAATTCAGGCTTGAGAAAAACTGGAAATGTTCACTTCTTCACTGAAAGACCCAAAGTGAAATACTAAGTTATTGTTCTCTTGATCCCTTCTCAGCATTTACGACTGCTACTCTAAGAAACATTTTACTATTTCATAAGGCTGGTGTGCCCTCAGAAACTAGAGAATGTCAAATGATAAGCTCATAGAAATAAGACTTTGGCTGTACTGTTATATGAACAATCTGTTTGAACGGATCAGGAATAATTGATGAATGCTGGAAATTGCTGTGAAAGCTGGTATTTTATAACCACAGTGAGGACTAGCACACATGTTTTGTAAGAATGAAAACCGATATAAATTACATCTCAGTATTGAAATGGGATATCCGATACAAGACATATGTGCTTATATATACATGTATACACACATATATATGTACATATAAATGTATATTATATATAAGACAGCAGGATAAAAATAATGAACAACTGAGCAAACGTAATAGGTCTTTCCCCTATTAGGTGAAGTATAGTTTTACTATTGTTCTGCAGTCAGACCAAGGTATTTTTTTCTGGAGTAAGTAAGAGCTTTCCTGAAGAATGTAGTAAGACAAAAATATGATATACGTACCTTGCATTATATCTGTATGGTCTATTATATCTATACATGGTATATTAGAATATATATACAGTATATATGTGATAGGCATATATGGCATTAAAATAATTATTCATGACAATAATATGCCTTTGGTGCGTACCTATGAGACATTTATCTGACATGCTTTGCTTCCTGGAAAACAGTCATGTGTATACAGTATTGCATAGAATCAGCTGCGGAAGGATTTTATCGCATTACTTACTTTTTGCCTGAGACAAAGCTGGCAAGCGCTGGAGCACCCATCTGAAGCTGGCAGCTTCTGTTAGCGGAGGAAAGAAAAGCAAGGCGCACGTTTAACTCTCCATTCTAAGTGAAATGTTATGCAGAGATGGAATATGGACTATCTCAGCAGCTTCACAGGAGAGGCTGGGTGCCAGCGTTTCACAGTGCTTGTTGTGCTCATATTTGAGCAGGAGCAACTGGTCTGTAGTATGCAGGAAGCAGCTCTCCAGCATGTCCAACTATGTCCAGTTGCTGGCTGTGTGTATCATGGGTCTGCCTCTTCCCATACATCCCTCCCTCATAATCTTGCACTCGCAGGACAACAGTGTGCCTGTGCCAGCTGGACCCCTAAAGCCACTAATACGAGAAGTGAGGAGTGAGGACTAAGAGCTCGTCTCAGGTTGCCCACCCCAGTTCTACATGGCTGCATTTGAGTCACTGGCTGGTCCAAAATTCCTGTCTGCAGCTTTCTCACTGGCCTTTTGCTGCTAATTTTTGCTTTGTTCCAGTTAATTTCTGCATGTTTTTATACACTTTGATTACACAGGTGTAACAATTTCTAGGAAGTAGCTGAGAGTGAAGGTCAACCATGTGCCTGATGGCCATGGAAGCGGCTGATGCTGTATAAACAGAGAAGAGTAGGAGCCAACCATGCTGAAGACGACGTTTACCTGAGGGGCTAAAGTAGTCAGGCATCAGCAAGACAAAAATGATCCAAATAGCTGGAGAACGCCAACATGGATTTGGAGCACAAGAAGGAGTAAAGGGTCGGGTGCCTGAGCACGTGGAGAAGGGAGGAAGAGTGTAGAGAATGAAAGAGAGACTTGTAGAGGGAGTGGCCAGTGCGGAGGAACTTCAGAAATGCATTTTCTGCACTCAACAAATCTTCAGAATTCAAAACAAGCCTTTAAGTATGACTTCGCCAAGAAAGTAGGTGACCTGTTTTAACAGGAATGAAAATTGCATGTCCCCCAGTAGAAGAAATGTCTCAAGACAACACATTTATAAAAAGTTGGGGATACTGTGAGAAAATTTCAGCAATGCTGGATGACTGAAATCTAGTAATTTTTCATTCCACTGCAGGGGTGGAACAACCAGCAAATGAAATTAAAAACAGTATAAAAAGTATTCCTTGATATAAGATATTGCTAGCTGAATATTACTTTGTGTATTGCTGTTCACTGTTCCATTTTTGAGATCAATATAAGCAGCTTCCTTAATTTATAGTATTTAAAAAACATGATACATGGCGAAAATAGAAGTCATTTAAGTGCAATTTAATTGAGATATATTCCTGAGTTCTTCTGGAGGATGTGAATGTTGGAAGAGAAGTAAGGATTACCATAAGGAATAAAATACTAGAAGGTTAGGCCAGCAAATGAAACCTAGTATACCAAATTTCATATGATAGTAAAAATTGTTGTACAAATATTCTTTTCAGAGAGAACAACAGCAAAGCATAATAAGGAATGAAAATGTACTATAATACATTATCTGAAAAGGCTCATTTAAAAATCTGAGTTATTATTAAACAGTGACAGACTGATAATAGCACATAATTCTTAAACCATAAGAGCTTTAATATATCAATGAGGTGAAGTGGTGAGTCCTGTTGCTACTAGGATACCTGTGTTTGTGTAATTTAGGCAAATCCAGAGAAGCTTTTTAAGCAATTGTTCTGTGCATGTAAAAAACTACATGAAGTTAACAAGCTTGTTTGTGAAGAAGTATACCTGATATCTACTACAGTGGAGTTTCTTTTTGTTTAGTTTTTGAAGTGAAGATGCATATAGCTGGATGCTGAGTGTGTTTACTGGCTTTTTATGCTATTTCTGCCCTACTTCAGCTTTCTGTATCATTCTCCTGAAGTCTCCTGGGTACACTTGGCAGTTTGATTATGTATCACGTGTTTATTTAAAATATTACTTAGCTTCTCTGTTACTGGAATACTTGATGTTGCTTTCATTAGCAATTGCTTTTAAAATGAGTGATTTTCCCTATTAAAGTCATATATAGAATTGAATATCAAATAATAGCATTTTGTAATCACCTCTGCTTCTTTTTGAGTAGATTTAAAGAGTTCTTTGCAAAGGGCAAGGCATCTATTACATTTACTAGAGAACTTAGCTTGTATGCAAGAGACATTTCCTAAAAAACTTTCTAGGTTTCTAGCAGTTTCCACGAAATACTCTTGATTTCAACCCTGTTAAATTATGAAGATATATACCATAAGGTTTTGTTTAGAAAAGCTGAGATGGTGGCCAAATTGCTTGAGGAAACGTAAAAAGATTAATGATTGAGTTCTGCCTGGCTCCCAGATTCTCACTTCCTGAATCAGTGGAGCTGAGTCATATCACAAAGATGACACATATTGACTCTGGGGAGGGAGCAGCAATTATTTGCCTTATTATTTTCCATGTCAGGCACGTAATAGAGTAATATTGTGCCAGCCAGCGAAAGAAGAAATTTCTAGCTTGTCCGTCCTTCAGCTTGAAGGACTGTTGTACATGCTTCTCAAAGACGGGTATATATTTGGAAATAAGGACCTTACCGCGAAGGAAAACAAAAATATCTAGATCTTCTGCTGGATTCTACTTTCAAGCGAGACAAAATACCAGGCAGTATAAACAGTTCTCAGTTTCCATATTAATGCTCTTCCAGGGAAGTGGCCTATGGATCATCAGCTCCAGAAAAATCATTTTGGTGGTGGCGTTGTGTAGTCTTTCTCCCATAACGTAGAGCAAAGCTGTTTAATGTTTGTTTAGTCATTCTCAAATGTCTGTACATGTTACCTTTGTTGTTTGTTTGTTTGTTTCATAGATCTATTTGCGATTCTTGGACTATGAGATGCAGAATTCCAACGAATGTAAAAGGAATTTTGTAGCTGTCTATGACGGAAGCAGCTCCGTGGAGGATTTGAAAGCGAAGTTTTGCAGCACTGTTGCTAATGATGTAATGCTGCGGACAGGCCTTGGTGTAATCCGCATGTGGGCAGATGAAGGCAGTCGAAGCAGCCGATTCCAGATGCTCTTCACATCCTTCCAAGAACGTAAGACCCTAATCAATGTGTCTGCCTTTCAGTTTGTTAAGTGATGCAAATCCCCAAAACTCTTAATATTTTCTTCATGCAGAGAAGTCACTGAAGAATGTTCCCAAACAAACTATGTAAATATTCAGAACAGCTTTTATTCCAAGCATTTACAGAGTGCAATAATTTGTAATGCAGTAGATAGAGCACAGGATTCAGAGACAGGAAGACAAGTATGAGTAGTCATGACCTGTCCTGTCGTATAACCATGACTTTTATCTGATCCCCAAGCTATTGATGTCTCAGTTTTCCGTTACACAACATGGACAATAATACAGCTCTGAAGGTTTTTATCAAGCCTGATCCTTTTTCTATGAATTTGATTATTTAGATCTCATTATGATGGGCATTTGAAAAATACCTTGTGATTATTTTATCACAGATAGTGGGTGTGTTTGTGCATATTCTAGAATGCACATATCAATAAACCTATATGTCAGATATTGTTAAGCAAAAATTTAGTTAATTTTTTCTAGTAGCAGAGGTTTTCTAAAAGCCTTACTAGATGTTTTGGTTAATATTCTTTCTATACACCTTGCTTGCATTCATATGTTCACAAAATTTCTGGACTCAGATAATAAGCAAAATAGCTTTTGAAAGAAACAAAATCTAGTTCTAGCCAGTTAAAAAGAAAACAAAAACAAAACAATGAAATAAACAAACCAACCACAAAAAAACCCTCAATGAGACCCAATAATCCCATTCACTGGAAATTATTGACTCAGGTAATCACCCATGAAAGGTATCGATTTGTTTTCTTTGATGGAAATAATGCACATTTGGTCCCTTGAGGAAGGAGTATATGCATTTATTTTCATATGCTGATTCATGTTAATTTTTAATGTATTTTTTGGTTCAAGCATCACATGTCTGACAGAAAGATTTCTGTGCGGCTGTCAGTGGTCGGAATGAAGGCACAATCCTACCAAACATATTCTTCATCTGTATTCTGTGTGTGTGTACCCTGCAATGAGGCAATGAGACTCTGTTGAGAACAGCCTCTCTAATTCCTTAATTATGGCTCTGATTAAAAATTTCTGACAGTCTACATGCCTGAAACTGCATGCACCACTGTACTCTCACACTGCAGCCTTAGGGTGGCTTACATTTTTCTTGTCTGTAAATCAGGCCAGGGTCTAAAAGATACTAAGAACCTTCAGTTGAGATGGTGCGGCCCTTTTCTCATTTCTGCAACTGGAGACGTCTTGAATATTCAAGATCTGATTCATTTTTTTCACAAGGCATCCTGATCTGTTACCTTAGAAACAACTGCATAGACACTGGAGGTTCACAGCACATAAAGAACTGGAGAGTGAAGCACTGTGATGACTAACTTGAAATGAAGGTTTGAATAAGTGTGTGTTTGCAAGGCTTTCCTATTTTAAAGGAAAATAAGGAAAAATGTGATTTTTTCTCTTATAGTATTCCTAATATGTTTACCTGACATGCTACATCTTATGAGCTACTTTGTTCTTGTAAACAGATGATAGTTTATACTGTATGGTATTCTGACTGTGAATTTGAAAATATTAACATGCTGTGTTTTCTGTAAATTTATTCTGAAGAATCATTGCTCGCTAAAAGCTGAAAATCTATTAAGGGCTCAGTTGTGTTTGAGATATGTATAGACAGCCTGCTCATAAATATTAGAAGAAAATCCATTCATGTTTTTAATGCTGGAAGTTGACTTTAAAGACTTGAAGGTGATGTTGATTGTACACCCTGTGCCAAGTCAGCTGTCCCTAAGTGCTGCCCTATGCCGCAGACTGATGCTAGCTGTCAGGAGTCAGATAGAGCAGATGTCCGGTGGTGCACGCTGCGAGACACAGCTCATAGCATGTAAACTGCAATGTCTTTCAGCAGTGTGTGGGAATAATTAGATCATCTGCATGGAGGAGAAGGAATGTCAGTCCTCATTCAGGGAGATGAGCATCAGGGAACAGACACCTGTGTCTCTACTCGGGGACAAAGAGGAAAAAAGTAATTTTGTTCACCTACATCTGTGAAAGAAACAAAATAGAAGACGACATTATGTTGTGGTTATGTCCATGGGAAAGAGTGACAAAGTAAAATCCCTGTA
This sequence comes from Chroicocephalus ridibundus, assembly GCF_963924245.1. Lineage (NCBI taxonomy): Eukaryota > Metazoa > Chordata > Aves > Charadriiformes > Laridae > Chroicocephalus > Chroicocephalus ridibundus. The sequence continues at coordinate 106,932,898 of NC_086285.1, forward strand.
TTTACTGTTGCTGTGGGAATGGCCAGGAGGTGTTGTGATCTGTAGCTCCCCAAGTTCCTCTCCTTAGTGTGGAGTTAAGTTGCTGATATTACGGTCTTCCCTAACAGAAGGGTCTGTGAACTGGAAGTATTTTTTTTTGTGGAAACAGACTACTTACTTAGCCTCAGGAATGTTTTCTTTCTGTGTAAGTCTGCTCAATGTTAATTCTTGTTATAGAGCTGTGTCCTGGGGACTTGACATTTCTCTGACTGACTTGAACAGAGAAATCTTAAAGACATTTCTTATATGATTATTTTCATAGGGTTTGATAAGTGTGTTCCAATTACATTTGAAATATATGTGTCTTTTTGTTGGTGTCTAAAAAGTGGTCTTACAAGTTTCCAAACCTCTACCAGTGATGCTCTGCAGAGCAGCTGTGCTGTAAATATGTCTGAAGGAAAGGCATACGATGCAAGAAGTTTTAAATTTCCTATGCCAGAAAATCAGTAATGATTCGCACACCATCAAAATAGTAGTAGAGCTCTAAGTAACACTTAATAACCAATTAATTCTTGATAGCTGATAATTTAGAGTGATGATTTGATATTTCGTGATCAGCATTATTACCTATTCCAACTATCATTATGGGTTTTGTCTGCTTATGTCATTACCTTTTTAATATCTAAAATATCTTCCATGCAAAATATCTTCTAATATGTATCTAATCGTATCTAATAGTATTTTTGTGTATGGGAGTCATTGTCTACCATAGATTTCAAATACTTGATAAATTAATTTAAGGACTAGAAAAAGGAAAACAAGAAAGCTGGTATCATCAAAAGGTGTCTGTTCATCTGGTAAGATGACTTGAAAGATTAGTCTTTGTTTCTTCACCCGCTGACTAACTGTTCATTTCATTTTCCATGACTGTGAGAGTGATCTCCAGCCTGATTAATGACAGCTGTATTACACCTAGAGCTTCTTCAAAGAGCTGCTCCTGAGCAGACACACCTATGCTTTAACCTAAAAGCAGATTCATAGAACCAGGGCGTACGGGATAAGAGAAAATGCCTCTGTATGCACAGCAGGCAAGATGTTCTTTCTCTCACCTCTGACTGCTATTTGGTAGCACTGTTTCCTTCTCCATCCATAACCCTGCATCACAAACCCCAGACCAGAAAAATACCACTTTTATTTTGTTGCCCCTTTGAGCTCTAAGTCTGTTTTTAAAGCCCTGTCACACATGGCTTTCCTAAGGAAGCATAAGTTCTATCATTCCTATTTTCTTTTTATTAAGAAAAACTGTACTTGGGTAGAAATCTAGGGCCATGTTTAGAAGAGTAGCGCATAGCTTTATCAAGTAACAGCACTGAAGTCCTTGTTTACAGCCAGAATCCATGAAGAGGATCACCCCAGCAAGGGCAATTTTCTAATGGGGAAAAGGCACCGTGGGTATGCAGTATTAATGCCTGTGTTTATTGTGGTGATGCAAAGGGAACTATTGAGAAAGGGAACAACAAAGCGATAAGTGAAGAGATGGTTTCCCTTTGCAAGGACTTGTGAGTGTAAGTAGATTGCAGCTTTGCTGGTTTTGCTTCCTGCTTCCACTCTATCATATATAAAAAAAGAGAACATTGGGATTGCCTCCTTATTGGTGAGCACTCATCACATTTTCTGCCTCTCTGTGCTATTTGCGGTTATCTCTGGTGAAAAACCCTCACAGGCTAAGCATCCCAGTGTCTCTCTGCCCCTGAACAAAATATGTGTTTGTGGTGCCTAGAGAGTATATACTGAACATAGACTGGAGCTCTGAGAAGATGCTCCTGAACTGCCATTCTCTGGTGGGTTCATATTCCAAAAAACCCCATGGAACCACATATAAGTGTTTTTTAAAGACTAAATTGTCGATATGTATCTCGTGGCATTAACTATCCATAAAAGTTACATTTATCTTGAATGAAGCTGTCTGAAGGTGACTGAGAAAGAAAATTCAGTATTAAGCACATTTTATTTTCAAGTTTCTAATAACTGTATTTTAAGAATTTTTTGTCCATTAGTGGCAAATAATAAGTAATTTTACTTTGGGTAATATACTTGTAGTGTACTGTACTAAAACTATCCTAATAATTTTATAATTTTAATAAAGTAAGTGAAACTCTCTCAGCATGACTGATAAACTGTTCCTTGGAGAGGCTGAGAGAAAAATTCCTCTGTTTCAAGGATGATTCAAGGAACACTTGAAGAATTTAATTTTTCTTTCTCTTGTGAAGGAAAGAAAGCTCTATTTTTCAGTAAGGAACAGTGGGAAAAGCCAAATGATCTATACTTAAAGAATTCATGTGCAGAGCATGATGCAATGAACTATCTTGAGGACATGAGTAGGTGTGAAATGTCTAACGAGTTCAGCGTAAAATGTTTATCGCATCTAACCATTATTAAGATTTCTGAATTCACCCTCAAGAGAAGGCAAGAATTCTCAAAAATATTATGACAAGAAGGGAAGGGTGGAAGAGAGAGAAGTCTAAAAATAGCAAGTAGGGTAGGGTATTCATCTAAGATTTGGGATCCCTGGACTGAAATCCCTGTCTTGAAACAGGCTCAAAGGGTAAATCCACACAGTTCAATGAAGTACGGTGTCGACACCCAAGCCATCTTGCTCGGAGCTAATTCACACCCCAGAAGCAAAGGAGTTGCACTAACTCTGCGTGGTGCTGAGAAACAGTGTAAATACACTGGAGGAAGCACCGCGCTGAAGTGGAACGGCCAGGCTTCACACCTGGCCCGTAACAAGTCAGCTTTTTACTTCATCTTGCAAAAATATTTTGACCTGGCCATGTTTGCATTTTATCCCCAAAGTATCCTGTGGCGTCCAACAAAATGATGCTCAACACACAGATAATGTATTTTATTATTTCATAACATCACAATAATGTAATAATTATTAATAACACACAGAATATTTAATTGCTATATTGCTTTAGAAATACTGTTATTTTATAGTATAAATGAGCATATATTACTTGTGATTATTTATTTTATTACCTCAGTGAAAGTAGTAATTTTAAAAAAAATATAAAATATGAATGCTTTTATTTCTGTTACTTCGTAAACGTGCCATATGGAAGAACTATTAATGTTCTTTATGTTTCTCTGCCTTAGGGCTATTCAGCATTAAAAGAATTTATGATCATTTTGCATTCATAAATGAAAAAGTATAGATTATTGGCTGCAAGTGCATTCCCAAAACCTTCCAATAGAAAGAAAATATAGACAACTCTATTGGCTCAATTTTTATAAATTTTGAAAGCAGTAACCTTCAAATACTAAACTCGGGCTTTTTTAAATACTGTGATGGTAACCTTCTGGAAATATGATCATTATAACAATCTCCTAACTTGTACTGGAAAAAAATATATTTACATGCCAGATAACAGAAATATCTCTTAGATATCATGTCTGTTCCTGTTAGTTCACTTGCTTATATATCTTCTAGGATAAGTGCACCATCTTGTGTTCAGCGTAAATACTTGTTGCGGAGCAAAAGATGTTACATTATAATTAATTCAATAACTATAAAATCTGTTTTTATATTAAGATACAAGGTATCCCTACAGATACCACAGAAATTTTTAAAAGAAAATATTATCATTAAAAATAATGTAGAATGAAATTATTTTAAGGTTTTTTTGTTTTGTATATATTATTTTATATAAACTATAATTTTACATAAAAATAATTATTGTTTCAAATCCAAACTAAAATAAGAGCCCCTAATAATATTTTTTTTCTTTAATTGGTGCTTTAATTTAGATTATAGTGTTTTCATGCTGTAAAAATCCAACAATGTAACAAAGACCTAAAGTTACTAAAATACATCAGGGTGAGTTATATGGATAGTTCGAATTTGCTTGCTTGGATTACGGTTCGTTATGGATTGTTCATTATGCTACATATGCTATCTCACTTATTTCTAGGCCAGTACCTTGGCAGAGCTTGAGTCAAGGCAGCTGTGGGACACAGGAGAAGTAACATAACTGTGTGTTCCCAGCTGTTACTTTTAATCTAATTATGAAGCCATCTTTTCAGAGAGTCACAGGATTGAGGTTGGAAGGGACGCCGGGATATGGTCTAATCCAATCCTCCTGCTCAAAGCAGCGTCAGCTACAGCAGGTTGCTCAGGGCTGTGTGCAGATGGGTTTTGAATATCTACAGTGATGGAGAGACCACAACCTCTCTGGGAAACCAGGTCTCGCACAGTGTTTGACCAGCCTCAAAGTAAAAGTTTGTTCTTGCATTTAAGAGGAATTTCCTGTATTTCATTCAGTGCTCATAGCTTCTTGCCATGTCACTGGGAACTGCTGAGAAGAGGCTGGCTCTGTCGTCTTTACTCCCTCCCATCAGGTATTTGTAGATATTGATGAGAGCTCTCCCACCACTCCTCCCCCCAAGCCTTCTTTTCTCCAGGCTGAACAGTACCTTCTCTTTCAGCCTCTACTCATATGTTAGATGATCCAAGCCTTTAATGGTCTTTGTTGACCTTTGCTGGACTCACTCCAGTACGTATATGTCTCTCTTTTGCTGCACTGCAGATGAGGCCTCATCAGTGCTGAGTAGAGGGGAAGGATCACATCCCTCAACCTGCTGACAGTGCTCTTTCTAATGCAGCCCAAGATACTGGTGGCCACCTTTGCCACAAGGGCACATTGCTGGCTCATTGTCAGCTTGTTGCACACCAGTTCCCTTTCCGCAAACTTGCTTTCCAGATGGTTAGTCCCCAGCATCTACTGGTGCTTGAAGTTATTCCTCCCCAGGCACAGGACTTTGCATTTCCTTTTGTTGATCTGCTTGAAGTTCCTGTTTCTCCAGCCTATTGAGGCACATCTGCACAGCCACACAGCCAGTTCTCCCAGTTTTGCACTGCCTTTGAAATTTCTGACAATACACCCTGTCCCATCATCCAGGATATCAATTAAGACCTTAAAGAGTATTGGTACTCACCCCTGGGGTACACCATTAGTGACTGGCATTCAGCTGGACTTCATGCTACTGATCACAATTTTTTGAGCTTGGCAGCTCAGCCAGTTTCAGTCCAACTCATTTTCTATTTATCTAGACCATACTCATCAGTTTGTCTATGAGGATGCTATGGAAAATAAGGGTGAAAGATTTTCTTAATTGGAGAAATACAACATCCACTGCTCTCCCCTCACTCACCAAGCCAGTCATCCAATTGTAGAAGGCTGTCATGTTGCTCAAGCATGACTTCCCTTTCGTAAGTAAATGTAGGCCACAATCTTCTTGTCCTTCATGTGTTTGGAAATGGTTTTCAGGATTATTTGCTCTGTCACCTTCCCAGGGATCAAGATAAGGCTGACTGACCTGTAGCTCTCAGGATTCTTCTTCTTGCTTTCTCAAAGACGGGGGGACATTTGCTTTATTCCAGTCCTTGGAAAGCTCCCCCAATCACCATGACCTTTCAGAGATAATCAAGAGTGGCCTCACAATGACATTAGCCAACTACTGGGGGCATCACATCAGGGACCATGGGATTGTGTCTGTCCTTCACTACCTCAGACATTTCCATGTCCTTTGTCACCCAGTCTCCTGCCTCATTTAGCATCACATTCGCAATTTCCCCCCATTTTGCTTTGGCAGCTGACATACTGCTTTTTGTTGCCCTTCACAGACCATTACCAGTTTCAAACCCAAGCAGACTTCAGCTTTCCTAACTGTATCACTACATCTTTGGTCAGTGCCCCTGTATTTCTGCTGGGGTCATCTGACCCGGCTGCCACCTCTTGTAGGTGTCCTTTTTATGTTTAAGTCAGGAACTCATTGTTCTTCTATGCAGGCTAGCTGCCACCTTCACTTGATTTTCTGCTTGTCCAGATAGACAACTACTGAGCTTGGAGGAGGTGATCTTACATAATCAACCAACTCTTCTGGAACACCTATCTTTCCAGGACCATCTCTCATTGCATTCTTCCAAGCAGAACCCTCAACAGTAAAATTCACTCTCCTGAGGCCCAGAGTTGTGATTGTGTTTTTTGCCTTATTCCCTCTTTGCAACATCCTGAACTCTGCTCTCTCATGATCACTGCAGCCAGGGCTGTACCTGACATTCACACCCCTAACCAGTTTTTCCTTGTTTATAAAGGTATGAGGCCCAGCAGAGCTCCCCTCATCAACTCCTTGATTACCTGTATCAGGAAGTTATCATCAATGCACTCTGGAAACCTCCTGGATTACTTGTGCCCTGCTGTGTTGTCCTCCACAGATATCAGGTTGTTAAAATCCCCCATGAGGACCAGGGCCTGCAAACGTGAGGCTTCTTCCAATTATCTGAAGAAGGTTTCATGTACTTCTTGTCCCTGATCAGGTGGTCCATAGCAGACAGACATCAACTACAATATTGATAGCTGTGGGCCGACATTGGGCTGACCACTAATCCTGGCCCAAAAACTCACTTGGCTCCTCATACAACCCAAGGGAGAGCTCTGTGCATTTCTGCTGCTCTCTCATTTAAAGGGCATTTATACAGTCATGGGAAAGACCATAGGCTGATGGGTGGAGAGGTTTGTGCTCTTCACCTAGTTGAAGGTAATGATAGAAGATAGAAGATATAAAGAAACTTTATTAGGAGTGGAAGAAAGGACAGCTAGAAAGGGGGCATATAAGGAAGCTGTCCAAACAGCAAGAGACCTGGTGAGAAAAGCTAAAGCTCAGTTAGAATTAAATATAGCCAAGGAGATCAAGGGAAACAGCAAAAATTTCTATAGGTACATTAATGGTAAGAAGAAGAATAGGGAGGGTGTGGGCCCCCTCAGAAAGGAAACGGGGGAGCTGGTGAAGAGTGATATGGAGAAGGCCGAGGTTCTCAACAACTTCTTTTCCTCAGTCTTTACTGGCAAGAGCTCCAGCCACACTCATGGAGTCACAGAAGACAATGGCAGGGGTTGGAAAGAACTGCCCATCGTAAGTGAAGAGCAGGTTCGTGACCATCTGATGAACGTGAAAGTGAACAAGTCCATGGGACCCGATGGGATACACCCACAGGTACTGAAGGAACTGGTGGATGAGGTTGCTAAACCGCTCTCTATTATATTCCAAAAGTCATGGCAATCTGGTGAAGTCCCCGCTGACTGGAAAACGGGAAACATAGTCCCCATTTTCAAAAAGAGAAAGAAGGAGGAACCAGGGAACTATAAGCCAGTCAGTCTCACCTCTGTGCCTGGTAAGATTATGGAGCAGATCCTCCTGGAGGCACTGCTGAGGCAGAAGAATAACGAAGAGGTGACTGGGTACAATCAACATGGCTTCACCAAGGGAAAATCATGCCTGACAAACCTGGTGGCCTTCTATGAGAAGGTCATCAATAGACAAGGGGACAACTGACGTAATTTACCTGGACCTGAGCAAAGCCTTTGACACTGTCCCGCATGACATCCGGGTCTCCAAGCTGAAAAAATATCGGATTGATGGACTGACAATTCAGTGGATAAAGAACTGGCTTGATGGCCACACCCAAAGAGCGGCTGTCAATGGGTCCATGTCCAAGTGGAGTCCCTCAAGGATCAGTACTGGGACCGGTCTTGTTTAACGTCTTCGTCAGCAACATGGACAGTGGCATAGAGTGCACCCTCAGCAAGTTTGCCAATGACACAAAGCTGTGTGGGGCGGCTGACATGCTGGAGGGAAGGGATGCCATCCAGAGGGACCTTGACTGGATGGAGAGGGGGGCCCATGCCAACCTCATGAAGTTCAACAAGACCAAGTACAAGGTCCTCCGTCTGGGTCGGGGCAATCCCAAGCACTGATATAGGCTGGGCAGTGACTGGCTCAAGAGCAGCCCTGAAGAAAAGGACTTGGGGGTGCTGGTGGATGAGAGGCTCAACATGAGCCATCAGTGTGCACTAGCAGCCCAGAAAGCCAATCGTATCCTGGACTGCATCAGGAGGAGCGTGGCCAGGAAGTCGAGGCAGGGGATTCTCCCCCTCTACTCCACTCTTGTGAGACCCCACCTGGAGTACTGCGTCCAATTACGGAGCCCCTACTACAAGAGAGATATGGACATGCTGGAACGTGTCCAGAGAAGAGCCACGAGGATGATCAGAGGGCTGGAGCACCTCTCCTATGAGGACAAACTGAGAGAGTTGGGGTTGTTCAGTCTGGAGAAAAGAAGGCTCCAAGGAGACCTTATAGTGGCCTACCAGTATCTTAAGGGGGCCTACAAGAAAGCTGGGGAGGGACTTTTTAGGATGTCGGGTAATGGTAGGACTAGAGGGAATGGATTAAAACTAGAGATGGGTCGATTCAGACTGGATGTTAGGAAGAAGTTCTTCACCATGAGGGTGGTGAGACACTGGAACAGGTTGCCCAGAGAGGCGGTGGAAGCCCCATCCCTGGAAGTTTTTAAGGCCAGGCTGGATGGGGCTCTGAGCAACCTGATCTAGTGGGAGGTGTCCCTGCCCAGGGCAGGGGGGTTGGAACTAGGTGATCTTTAAGGTCCCTTCCAACACTAACAATTTTATGGTTCTATGATTCTATAGCAGCAGCTTCCTTTTGTGAAAATACCCACAATCTTTTCCAGGCTTAAATGGTTACATATTGAGACATTGTCATAGATGATGTTGAAGCTATCAAGTGCTGCTGCCACATACTTTTTCTGCTTGATTCTGTTCACATCTTGGGTTCTGTAACAGCTTCAGGAAAGAATCAGGACCAGATCCATCTTGCTGTTAAAGAATCCTGTTTACTACCAGTTCATTTATCTTTTTGCTGTTACTAGAATGTCCTTGATGCAGCATCCCAAGACCTCTTTGCTGTGCATCTTCAAGGGTAAAAAACCTAATTCCTCCAATATGCAATGGGACTGACAAGTTTTCAGCTTCCCCTGATGCTTTCATTCATTACAACAAAAAGCCTTCATTAGAGTGGGGAAAATATATTGATTTCTTGTCCAGCTTAATCACTCCAGGTTCAAGGAACCACAGAGAGAACTTGACTATACCAATTTTATAAACATGAACAAGAGGATGCTGTTTGTCATGAAGTTTAGGAATCTTACTTTTGGTTTTCTCTCATGCTAAGTTTGCTGTACTTACTCTGAAATTGCTATGCCTCGCTATTCATCTAGTTTTGACATTCATTCACATACCGTCTTTTTCCTCATAGTTCAACAGCACAATTTAGAGAAACTGAAACTTTATTTCATTTTTCTTCCTTTCCCTTGCCTTTCATTTCCAGATCTCCTGGCCATCACTTTGCATAATTATCCCTTCTTCTTAAATCTGAAAAAAATATCTTTTGTACTGCTCTTATTTTTTTCTCTCATATTTCTGAAACATTTCCTAGTATTTTTCATTTGAAATAAAATCTCTTGTCATTCCTTTACATGCAGAATGCCTCGTGTCATCTATTTCTGTTGTGCAGTTCTCTTTCTCTTCCTTTCACTTCCTTTACTACCTTCCTCTAGTTCCTCCTTTTTTACTTACCACCACTGTATTTCTAAATTCCTTTATTTCTTCCTCACACAACTCTCCTTCCATCCCTTAAGTTGTTGTCTATTCTTTTGGGGGTTGTTTTTCCACTATTAATCCTTACTTGGTGGTTGCATTCAGGATTAAATCAAACTGATTTTAACATGACAAGAGCAAGCCATAGACATCTAAGAGGCTCCCCCTGCTCAGACACAGCACTCTGTCCTCACCACTTCACTTCTAAGGCTTTTCATGTTACTCTGCATGTCTTTTGGTGTCTCTGTGGTTGTTTTTTTTTTTCTCCTTTATTGCTTTATTAGTATAAATTTTCCTAATTCTGCATTATTTATTTTTTCTTCCTGGTTTCCGTATTACACCCTTCTCTATTTGTCATTTGGGTCATCTTTTCTTGGGCACTTCCTACTCACTGCCATGCATTTTGAATGGGTGGCCACTTAGGACTTCTTAGGTTTCCCTTTCATGAATTTTCCCCTTCTCTGTTTCTTTTTGTGTTTAAAGCAGGCAGTGAAAATCTTTCTGTGTCTTGGAAAGAACCAGTCCCCAAAGATCCTTGCCTTTCCCAGAAACACGGATTGCAGCTAGAGTATGGAAGGTTGATGGTACCTCTGGTGGGTCCTCTGTGTGATCTGTCACAGTATCCTCCAGGCTCAGCCCTCACTGTCCCCAAATGACAGCAACAGATAAGGACTGTCCCAAAACAGCCTCCCTTGATAATATGCACGTGTGCTGTTCTGTTCTTTCTGTCCAGTTTAAAGAAAAATCCTTCCTGTAACAAACTTAGCACCTGAACAGGGTCAATGCAGCTTAGGAGGTAGTATACCAGATTTTTCCAAAAATTGAACAGTGGGCAGAACCAGTCTGCTGCACTGGCTAAGAGATACAATATACATATACTGTTATATCTGAGTGGATGTTTGTGTATTTGGGGGCGTGTACAAGTTTTGGTGGCATATACTATTTATTTAACAGGCCATAACTGCTCTGAAGAAGCCATTACAGTCAGTTATGTGTATCTGAACTTAAGCATTTATTGAAAAGTGCTTTTCTTGATATGGTATATGGAGTCACTGAGTTCTACAATACAAATCCTTTGTAGTGTCCTTAGTTAACAAACCACTGAAGCAGTCATCTGCTCTCAGCTAGTCTCTGTGCTATGCATATAAGTTGTCATAGGAACTGCTTTTAAAGTTGCAGAGGAGAAAAATTACCATGAAGCAACAAATTCTAAGCATCAATAATATGAGCATCAGCTCCTTTCTGATTAGATATGGGTCTTAGGTTATTTTTTAATTTTCCCTTAAAATAATTATAATAATGCTTTTGGGTTTTTTGAAATAAAAAAAATCCATAAACAGTTAATTTTTAGTGACTTAACACTGATAAAGTTTGTAGCTCTTTTTCTAAATCAAGGAAGGTCTTCTGGTTTGGTTTTAATGAAAGAAATATAAGGAGTAATTTATATTTACTATTTTATATAATTTTGGAGTAGTTTCTCTACATTCCCAACCCCAAGGATCTCCCAGGACTTAAGTAGCACAGTTTAGCAGTGTGTACACTTCCTTCTGGTGGCTTCCAAGCTGCTTCTTTTCTTTCAGTAATGCTTCATCCTGCAGCATTAATCTGCATGATTCTCCTAGACCATGGTCATCAGGGACACTGAAGACTGTTGCTTTTTTTAATCTTCACACTTGTGATCAAAGGCGTACTTTTTTACTGTAGCCTTTCTTATGAACAATAGGGTTTTAAAATAATTTTGTTTTCTCTGTGTATAAATGTTCAGGCACCATTGATACGGGCACTAAAGTACATATCTTCTTTCAGTCACAGAAGTTTTCTTATAAAACTGGAGTTTCAGCAACAATCTTTGAAACAAATTATTTCCCATACCTGGAATACAGTTAACCTTTTTCAGAGCAGCCTATAGGGTGCTGTGTTTTGAATCTGTGGCTAAAACTGTTGATAACATATCAATGACCCCCCACCAACGTTTGGGGGGGCCAACTCACGTAAGAGTCAGACTATGGGAAAGTCCATCCATCTTAGAGAGAACTGAAAATCTGTTGCCATAGAATAATAAACAGGTGTGACTTGAGTGATCTCAATGCTGCATGTCAAATATTAAATATGTTTGAGGAACCTGTGTTGTATAGCTTTCTCCTATTACAGACTACATGATCACTCCTAGATGTGTTTGCTGTGGAGACCTGAGTGATTTGCTACTTAATATCAGCTTTTTCTCTCTTGTTTTTAGCCCCTTGTGAAGCCAACACATTCTTTTGCCACAGTAATATGTGTATTAATAATACATTGGTCTGCAATGGACTCCAGAACTGTGTGTATCCTTGGGATGAAAATCACTGCAAAGGTAAGGTGTAGAATTGGAAATGTCAAGTCATTTAGACTGCACGGAATACAGCATATTACCCTTAGTTTCTTGTTAAGTACATGCCAGATGGGTCAAAGCTCAGGAAGAATAATTCAGGGAGAGTACACATCAAGCAATAGACAAAAGAAAAGCTGTAAAAATACCAATGGATTTTACTTTCAGTGTTTGCATTTGTTTTGCTTGGTGTTGATTGGTGTTGGTTATGTCCTTCTGGCTGGTTATGGCCTTCTGGCAGGCTTTCTGAGCACTTGGTCTCTGTTTCCCATACAATCTAAAATGTAATTAAAAGTAATATTTTGGTTCCTTTGTCATAGTTACCTTTGTAGTTGAGTAACATATGGGTAGCAGGTGTCTTTTAGCTGCATGCCATGCTCATAATAGCCCAGGTGGGCTAAAAAGACAAGGTGAAGTGGAATTAACACTGTGAGAAAGCAACCAAATCTACCAATAATCAAGTGAAATTGAAGAGCAAGGAACAAGCACAGGAAATCAGGCATAATGTCTATTTCATAGGTAGGGACTGATGTTCCCAACCAGGTGGTGACAATCGTTTCTAAATATTGCTCTGTGTTTCTGGGAAAAAAAATAAAATAGCGTCTGTGTTGTCTTCAGAGAAAAGAGTTTAACTAACTTACACTGCAGGCTAGGGAGACAGTTTTCTTCCCTCCCCCCTCCCGCAACTGCAGATTTGTTCCTGGAAACATGGGATATGCCAAATTTAGGAACCAATCAAGTAAAAAAATCAGAATGAGATGGATTAGCAGTCAGCTCATAAGTCTGCTGAAGCCTGTAAAATCCTGACAAGCAGTGCAATAGGGTAAAACACAAATGAAAACATACTTCAAAAGAACACAGCAAAACTGTGGCATGGAATAATATTCTTCAAAGAAACTAAACATACAATTGGGAAATAATTATCTGTTCTCTACTTGTTCAGCACAGAGGAAAACAGAAAACCTTCTCCACTCTTTAATTTCCAGAATGATTTCCGTCTTTCATTTGCCAAGTATCTTTTTATGGGTTTATTTATCCTCTCTTGTTTTCCTGACTAGAAAAAGGAGGTTTGCTGATTCCAGCAAAAAAGTTGTTTGCTGTTGTGTTTCCCCGGAGCCTGTGTCAATCAGTTAGAGAACCCCCAGGTGAATCTACAAGAGTAGGCAATGGGGAGTACTGAAAAGTTCATTTTTGGTATCGAGGAGATTATGAAGAGATGGACATTGTTGTTTTGGTGCCAATAACTTTCATTCCAAAGGCTTTTTATTAAGTTGTTTGATATGTTTTAGGTTGCCAGGAGAAGTTACACTAAACTGGGTGTTGAAACTTAATCACAATTGTCGAGTCTTGCTATGCCTGTGACAGACTGATGCGAATGCTTTCAGCTTGGATTTCTACAAGGCTCAGTCACCGTCTCATGTGTCTGCAGCCATCTGAAAGCAAATCACAGAGAAACATACACAACAGTAGGGTGAAACTATTTTTCCTTTTTACTATTTTACTGCATATTTTCTGTTTTTCTCCATTCACAATGCTGAATTTGCTGGCTGACTTCCTAGAGGCCCCTGATTAAAGGATAGTAGGTAGGATCAGGTTTTGGACTTTTATGGGTGTTTAGGAAAGTTGTGGTAATTAATAGGTCAGGGAAAAAAGAAATAACTTGCACTTTTTTTTTTTCCCTTTCTGAAACCTCAATTTGAATAACTTTTCTATTTTCTCCTGTTTGTAATTTTCATTGGTACTGTCAACAGTCCCAGTCAGCTCACAAATATTAGGACTTCACTAAAGTTCCCAATGCAAAGAATTTCTTTTTAAAACCTGAAAGTCTTGCCCTTTCATTGGTCCTAATGTCCTAGTTGCATATATTTACTGGAAGAGACAGAAAATAATGAAGAGAACATCTGTAACAGTCTTGGGGGCTTTAGCAGGCAAATGGAGTTCAGAGGTGACACTAAAGCCATCTGCTTGTTACGGTGGTTGCTTTTTATAAAAAATGTAAATAATCCTTTCATCTTATTAAGCTTGTAATATATGCTGAATAAATCACTTTCCAAACGAATAGGCACACAGAGGACTTGTGTGTTGTTTATTTGGCTTTCACGAATACCTGATTTCTTTGTTTTTATTTTTCGTCAGTGAGATTGATTAAGTGAACTCAGACGCAGACTAGGTTCAGCTTTGCAGTAATCTGTGAACCCATCATCATTTGTTCTTGAACTGCAATTAATGCTGTGCTTTTTTTTTTTTCTCCTGTCACACAGAAAAAAGAAAAGCTAACCTATTGGACCAACTTACCAATACCAGTGGGACTATAATTGGGGTGACTTCTTGCATTGTGATCATCCTCATTGTTATCTCTGTTATAGTACAGATCAAGCAGCCTCGTAAAAAATTTGTCCAAAGGAAAACAGACTTTGATCAAACAGTGTTCCAGGAGGTGTTTGAGCCTCCTCATTATGAGTTATGCACCCTCAGAGGGACAGGGACTACAGCTGACCTTGCTGATGTTGCAGATGACTTTGAAAATTATCATAAACTGCGGAGATCATCTTCAAAATGCATTCATGACCATCACTGTGGATCACAAGTGTCTAGCATTAAGGGCAGCCGTAGTAACCTCAGCACAAGAGATGCTTCTGTCTTGACAGAAATACAACCCCAGCCTGTAAAACCACTCATTCAGCCCATGAACAGGAGAAATATCCTTGTCATGAAGCATAGCTACTCACAAGATGCTGCAGATGCGTGTGAGATAGACGAAATTGAAGAGGTACCAACCACAAGTCACAGGCTGTCCAGACATGATAAAGCTGTTCAGCGGTCAGTATCAATAGATTTTTGATGAAGACTATTGTGTAAGGACTTGATTGCCCAACCATATTCACTCTTTATTCAGTAAAGACATATTTTCTTTCTTCTTTATTTATTGTTTAAATTTCTGTTTCCTGATAGCACATACCATTATATTATCTCTCTCTTCCTGTCTCTCTTTTTTCTCATCTCTGCTTCTGTTTCCTGAAGGATTCTGTATCTCAGTTTTACCTTTCTACTTTATATCTTTCTTTTTCTTTTACTATTTTACACATACCCACATGCATACACACAGAGGTCAACAGAGAACAGGTACAATTTTTAAAAACCAAAGAAGATTTTGTATGAATCTAGTTTTTGAAAGAGCCACATGCATGTGGTTTCCTTGTAACTGAGGTGGCCTTGAGTATTATCCACTGTTGGACTAGCATCTCTAAATCAATACATCAATAAATAAAAAATACATGTGTCCACTTTGATGCATGGCACAATAATGAGAAACATAATCCTGGGGTAAGAAAACCCATTTCCTCATGAAACATTATCTTTTATATAATGAATGACAGTATTTGCAGAACTTTACTGTATCTGTTCCATTATTAACCACAGTATCTTGGATTGTCATATTAACATATATATATATTTTTATTAGAATATGAGACAGCATAGTGAATAGAGAATACTTGCATATTTACATACAAGAATGTAGTTAAGAGGAATCTTTCTAATTAATAAAAAAGTAAAGTCAAGCATGATATTTTTAATAAAAGAGCTATTTCTACTGTATATTGCACTTTGAATGACTGTAAATATGAATGATTAAAAGTTTACAAGTAAAAGAAAAAGAAAATCAGAAACATTTATGAACCATTTATTTGAAAAACTACCCACAGAAACTTTTTATATATATTTGTGTTTTCTCTTGCATGCATTATTTATACACCTCTTGTGACTGTTTACATGCCCTCCATATTTTCTTTGCACGTTAAGGCATTTCTGTCTCTTAAAAAAAATAAGTTATTTGATTATTTTAATCTAATTGCATGCCAATGTAAATTACTTCATGAATATTGATCAGATTATCATGGCATACTGTTTATTAAGTATCTATATGCATATATTTCTTTTTTTCTATGCAAACATTATTATTTTGAATGAAATAGCCATAACATTCCAGGTTCTGCCTCATTGGGTCTCTAAGCAAACATGAGTCTGAGTACAACACAACTAGGGTCTAAGAGACAGACTGGAGGTAAGTAAATATACCTATACAACAATTGAACCATCTATTGCTTTCCATTTTATTTGTTACATTGCTAAAATGCATGTTAGTTCTCAAGTTATATGTCACCTTGTATGGAGAGAGACAGGTTTGAATACTGAGAAAAATTAAATACAGATGACCACTTTATCTTTGTAAACTCAGCAAAATCTAATAATTCCTTATTATTGACACCAATATAATCATCCCCTAGCTAAATATAATTTTCATTCCAAACACATCAAAAAGACAGATGCTTTGCATGGCTCTGCTGTTTCACTTATTTTTTTATTTATGAAAATAAAATTTAGAGTCCCAGCATGTGAAATAATATGTAAAATTTGGCAATCTAACCCAAGTCAGGAAGAGGTGGAACTATCTGTTTTCTGTTCGTTTTATTCTTTCAGCCTTGTGAAGTGTTGAGGGAAGGGTATGTGGTAGTACTGATAAATTTGGAGATTCTGTAGCACTAATGTTAATGTTTGCAAATTAAACTTCCTTTTTTGAGTCTTTTCCTAGGCTTTTAATTTTGTATAATTTGTTACCATCATTCTCAATAAACATAATCTCAGATGTTTATAATGAAATTATAGATAGCTGTTAGTCTGACAATTTATGTATGTCTATGTGTATATATATAAACATAGACATGTATATACATGTTTATATGTATATATATGTATACAGCAATTTTACTGGGCAAGAATCCATTAATGCTTTTTTGCTTCTAGGTAGTTTAGGTAAATATTTGTCTGTATTTTTCCTCATAGAGAGAATATATTTTAACTTTGGTTTGCTTTCAGACAACTATTCATGCAGTCATGCAAACGCTGAACAGAAAAACCTATAGTGAATCATTTCAGCTGAAAGAGAAAGTGGACATGTTTCTAATTTCATTTCATTGCCTTTATCCAAACCTAAGAAGTACAGGCACATCTTACTTCCTTAACAAGATATTCCCATTGCACAATAATGTTTCTTTTGTAATTTGCTAGCCACCAAGTGCTCCTTAGTTTTTAAATACATTTGGAGATTTGCTGCAAACTTGAAGAAGAAATTAGCTCCTAACTGAGACAGTCTTTTTTTTTTTTTTTAATCTTAGTTTTATTTCAGTTGATATGTTTTATGTCTGTTATTTACTTGTATGTTGTGTGATATGTGGAAGAAGATTTACATTGAACTTTTGTTATATGTACGTTGTTTTCATTATATAGACTGCTTGAGAATAGTGCGCTCCTGGGTGATTTTGAACATGCTACAATGAAATGTGAAACTATCGTCCTTGGAAACACCAGCTAGAGGTTTTATGGACTCTCTGACCAGCTATTCTCATATCATGACAAAATTCAGCAAACAGTGTTGAGTAAAATTACTAGAAGGCAATAAGACTTTGGTTATTATGCTTATTGGTCATTTCTCTTTTTCTTTTTCTCTCCTCTTTTTGTTGCAAGTTAAATTCCCAATTTCAGGAACAGTTTATTGAAATCAGGTATTTAGCCATTCATAATCACTTCAATAGAAATGTCTGTTGGATAAGCATCTAGCAATATGACTGAATTTGACATTGAGAAAATAATCTGCATGTATGTTACTGAATATTTGAGTTGGAAAAAATCCCTTTATTAGATACATTGTAAAAAGCATGCATTCACAATTATTGCTGTTACTGTTCCATTTCTGTGTCATATGCTTGCTACTTGTAACTTTTTATATAAAGATACATAAAACAATGTATAATAATTTCTTACCTTGAGTTTAATGGCAATGTTTTCTTTTACCAAATTTTCAAATCTTGTGTAATTCGGGAGATTAAACTCAAAATGTAGCTTCTAGGAACTTGAAACCCAGATACATCAGAGAATCAGCTGTCTCTCGTCCCTC
Organism: Chroicocephalus ridibundus; assembly: GCF_963924245.1. Lineage (NCBI taxonomy): Eukaryota > Metazoa > Chordata > Aves > Charadriiformes > Laridae > Chroicocephalus > Chroicocephalus ridibundus. Next base: position 106,950,710 of record NC_086285.1, read on the forward strand.
ACTTATTGAAAAGCAAAACACATTAATATCTCAAGATTTAAATGTATTCATAATACATAAAGTTGATCACTTAATTTCAGTTAAAAGGTTTGTGATAACCTTTATGTTCAATTCTGAACTCTTACCTAATTTATTTCCAGGATAAGTATTAGGAAGTTTGCTTCAGTGTAGCAGGTTTTTATCAGTTATACAAATGTTATGGTTGGGATCCAATTTTAGAGATACAGGTATAAACCACTTCCTTATGCAAGATAAAATGATATTCATAATTCAAGATATAAGCATTAGTAACCAACACCAAAATCAGACCTGGTAGGTTAAGTTATTAAGGAATTACTGTAGATTGGAAAGCCACAATTATGGAAAGTTGAAACCGCCCTCATTTAAGAACTCAGTAACCATGTGTAAAATTATAGTTTTGTTATCTATTTAAAGTATTATGTTCCAAATTCTGTTTCAAAACAAATCCCAGTTCCTTCTTAAATATATCGTGTCATTTGTGGTCATTAGGTTTTTCTGTATAAAAAAAATTTGCTAGTTTTATTGAAAAAGCTGGAAGAATTCCATGGATATTCCCAAAGTATAGATGTCAAAAGAGAAAACCTGAAAGACTGACATAAAAAATAAACTGATCTGTATAAGCTATTTAAATATATAATACATAATTTACATAATTAAAAATACAGGAAATCTGTTTTCTACAAAGCAATTTCTACAAATATGATTTAGGAATCACATGAGAAGAAGGAGGGTTTCAGATATTTTGCCTCCCTTTTTGTACGCTATATTTGCAATGTATTTTACATAGTTTGATTTTACCTTGATTAATTTGTTTGTTATCATATATTAGCTGCGAAAAGTCATCTTTCCTCCTCTACAGTCATTGAGAGTCATTGAGTCATCTCTCAGTAACATGGATTTTTAGCATGCACTGATAGTTCATTTCCAGCTCAGTATCTCTTTCCAAGTTCATATACCTTATCACTCTTTTTTTCCTTAATCTTTCTAAGTAAGTCCTATCTCATAATCCTTGCTTAAGTATATTTTGTTAAGATATTTGCCTCATCTGTGCTTAAAATTGATGCATATACATGCATCCATTATAAAATCAAGGAAGAATGAAATACTTGCTGAAAGAATGCATATACATGCACACACATCTATCTATATTTATAAACATTTGCTGATGGAGATAGTGTATAAACAAATATATAAGGAGAAATCTAAATATGAGAATTTAGCCTTGAATTAATTATATTGGTCACCTAGAAAAATGCTGAAGCCTTGAATTTCGAAGTTACTATATATTTAAGTGCCTAAATCCCACTGAAACATAGAGTTGGTCTAATCCCTCCTAGACATGCACACAATGAAATCAATTTTATGATTTTTCCAGTGAAGCAAGTGTTGACTGAGGCAACTGAATTGGAGAAGACATGGGCATTAATAATTATGTTGCATGCACATCCTTGCTTTCTGAAAAAAAAACCCAACTTGTTTGCATCAGGGAAAATGAGTAAGAAACATAAAAACCTGTGTAAATAGAGCAGGTCAAGCAAAGTGAAAATGGTAATGCTTACTTGATCTTGGAAACTTCTTCAGAAACATGTTGTCTAATAACTAGGTATACCCTTAAACAAAAATACCATTGTAAGTGACAAAATATGTGTATATTGAGGGAACAAGGTCACATTATAAAATTATCTATTAAAAAAGCCTAAACAACAATAAATTCAAACCCAAAGTAAACATTATAATTTAAATATTTAATTTTAAGTAATTATATTCTGTATATAGTCAGTGTAAATAATACCCTAGTCCTCTATACTGCAAACAGTAAAGATAACTTTTGTTTGGTATCACACAATAGTAGGATATATTAATGTAATCTATAAAACTCAAAATAATAAAATAAAAGGGGTTGTTGCTGAAAATAAACAGTTTGCCTTTCCTATGAGTATTTTTTATTATTATGAAGCCACCTTTTTAAAATCAGAAGACAGTTCAAGCAAGCTAGTTCAAACAGACAAGCTAGTTCGAGCAACTTCAAGTTCATGCAAGTTCAATTAGCTATGAAGCGAATGCTCAAAACTGGTATTTCACCACATACAATAAGTGAAATTTAACCTATTCTGTTACATCTTTTCCATTTTACAGAAAGAAAGTTTGGCTTGCTAAATTACCAGCTGATCTGATAGTGTTAGCTTCATGCATTTTGTATCATGTTTGCCTTAAGCTAAATTAAGATTGGTAGTTACTAGATGATTTTGGTTTGGTTGGTGCAATGTGTGTGATGTATAGCCATGTTGACAGTATGCTTATTTCTTTTAAAGATGAGTTTTTGTTATCACAGTGCATTGCCACATTGTTCATAGTTTCACTTTTTTTTTTTATCTCCCATGGATGTAGTGTTATGTATATGCTTTTCTTTTTAGATGACAGTGGGAACAACCACTCCCAAACATTTTTCTCTGATCCAGGAAGTACGGCCTTTTCAGATTATGAAGTCTTCTCTGCAGTATCTTTTAAAAATCTCTAGGAAGTCCATTTTGTAAACTATTACAGCGTAAACCCTTTCTATCTTCCTGATTCTAAAAACAGCTTCAAGAAAAAAAAGAAAAAAGGCTCTGAGAAATGTTACTACCTTATCCTTCTATTTTTGTCCATTTTTATGCTGGAGATATTCTCTTGAACCTAGCAATGATGTAACCAATGAAAGTGAAAGTAGCAAGGTTTCCTGCTCAAAAGAAATTGCTAGCACCCAAAAAAAAAAGGCAGACAAAGAAAACAAACAGAGAAATGTATGCTAATTAGAAGAAGAGTATGAAGGATTGTTGCTCACAGCCATTCACAAATTTACAGACATATTTAGGACAGACAAATTCCTTAGACACCAAATAAAAATGTACTGTACATACGCAACTTGAAAAGACAGCTGTAATATTTGTGCTTTATAGAACACTGTCCTACAAAAAAGAAGTTGGCCTTTTGTGTTTTCTTGTCTTCTACTTTATGTGCAATCTCCCTGCTACCACAAATATATTCCAGCTGAGGAAGCACAGCTGAAGAGCTAAGTGATACAAAGGATGAAAACTGTACCATTCAAAACTCTTTTTAACACAGAAGTCCGTATCTGATCTGGAAGTTTCTTATCCCTTTACTCCAGACTCAATATTTGATGGGAAGTCCTGGACTCATGGCTCCACTGTTCTTCCTCATCATTACCTTAACATCATCTCTCTTTACTCTTCGATGATCATTTTACATATTTATCATTGCTGCCTTTCATTTCTGTCTACAGCGAGTTCAGCTCTGTTCCCTTGTCTCCTCCAAATTCACTGTAAATGCTGAAATCCTATCAGCTTATGGACCTTGTGTTACCCTTGCATCCACCTGGCTCTTCCCCATCTATCACTTCAGAGCCATCTTAACCTTACCTTGGCTATAAACAGCAAAACAAAAACATGTCATCACAGTATGTCTTAATTATCTTTAACTTATGCAGCACAACAAATGCTATGAAGATGCATTGACTGGAGTGTGGGCTTATTGGGGATACTGGAGTTGTATTTTAATGACTGTGCATCTATGTTGTCTGGGCCATCTACCTGTGGGTTGGCATGCCTGCTCCTGCTACAGTCACCTCAATGTGCCACAAAGAGAAACTTACCTCCACCCCTTTTCTATTCCCAGTGATGCCTGCAGCATTGTCAAACCAAGTTTTGTTTCAAGCACTTCTATGTGTTTTTCTATACTGTATTTGTATTAGTATGTCACTCCACACAACATAAACCCCTGTGCTAGCCTCCCTCACATGCCTATTAAAACACATTTGAGCTGCATAGCCTGGCAAACACCTGCCAGTGGCGTGGCAGAGCTATCATCAGCAAGGTAAGAACATCACCTACCAGGAGAAGCAGAAGTTGCTGCTTCCCTCCGTTTTCTTTCCCAGGAAAAGGAGTCATGCTGATCCTCAATCTCCCAACAAGGTCTATGGGAAAAAAGGGAAGCTGCTATCCCCTTCAAGCAACAAACCATAACTAGGAGTAGAGAGACAATCTAAGCAGCCCATGATAAAACTCAGAAAGAACAAGATTGCTCAGATTTTATTACTGAAGTAACAGGCCTGACCAACACCCTGCAGCAGCATTGCATCTCTTCTTTCTCAAAAAAGGAAGACTGAAGTGCACATCTTCGTTATCCCAGGGAGCAGGATACCACAACTGTGAGTACCAATTTTGTTTAGGGCTCTGGAAGAATTTACCAGCTCCTTGCATAAATGTAGGCAGACAAGGACTTACTGGGCCTATAGGGGCAGTCTTGTGCTGCTACATGCGGTGAACAGCTCTGCAATATCTAGTTACTTAGAACTTTTAAGTTTGCCATTCTTCAGTCTGTCCTCCTCAGCTCCAGTGAGAGACATAGTAAATCCACTCAACTATTTCTAAAATGGTGGGTTTGTTGCAAAGTGGTTACTTGGCATTTAATTTAGTGGGATCTGAAAGGCATCTATTGTAAAAAAATAAATAACTGGGGGCTTTTCACAGATCCTAGATATATCTGGTTAAATGAACACGGACCTGTTAGAGTGAGTCCAGAGGAGTGCCATGAAGATGATCAGAGGGCTGGAGCACCTCTCCTATGAAGACAGGCTGAGAGAGTTGGGGTTGTTCAGCCTGGAGAAGGGAAGGCTCCAGGGAGACCTTATGGCAGCCTAACAGTACCTAAAGGGGGCCTACAGAATCAGAGAATGGTAGGGGTTGGAAGGGACCTCTGGAGATCATTTAGAGCAGCCCCCCTGCCAGAGCAGGGTCACCTACAGCAGGTTGCACAGGAACGCATCCAGGCAGATTTTGAATATCTCCAGAGACGGGAAAGATGGGAAGGGAGCAATAGGATGAGGGGTAAGAGTTTTAAACTGACAGTGTGTAGATTTGGTTAGATATTAGGAAGAAATTCTTTGCTGTGAGGGTGGTGAGGCACTGGAACAGGTTGCCCAGAGAAGCCGTGGATGCCCCATCCCTGGAAGTGTTCAAGGCCAGGCTGGATGGGGCTTTGTGCAACCTGGTCTAGTGGGAGGTGTCCCTGCCCGTGGCAGGGAGGTTGGACTAGTTGACCTTTAAGGTCCCTTCCAATTCTAACTATTCTATGATTCTATGATTCTATGATCAACTGCATGAGTAAATGAAGACATCTTTAATCTGAAGTTTTGCTAATAAAACTGCATTCATTCAGCCTGATTCATGCTGTAGTCGCAACATCCCTCTAGATCATGCTTTTTTCTGAGTTTAGCCAAAATTTTAATTAGGAAAAATCAGTGTGCTGAAAGAAAATGGCTTTCACTGTCTCTAGTGAAACACAGAATACAATTTACATTGGGGAAGGAGAACTTCATTCCACATTTCTTGCTTAGCACTAGAGGAGTTTTCAACATCAATGAAAATATAGGTGAGCTGCTATTTCCCTTTGACAAATCAGTGATTCAAAGCAAACTTAATGCTCTATACTTAGATTTTAACATGTAAGTTAAAAAAGGAAGTAAAACAATGAAAGAGAATGCCAGATATCTAAAGTAAGCATATTTCCCCGCTGATGAATGCAATATTTTTAACAGTTAGAAGACTAACAGCTGAATACATGGTTACTATACAAACCCAATCTTAACCCTCATTTTTGTGACAAATTTCGTATCACAAAATGGAGTTCAGCTGAGGAATATGAATGATTTTATATATGTATACCCGTTTAAAATTATAAATTTAACATTTGAACAAGGAGCTGATATTCTTTATTTTGGCACAGACATTTTAAATACAACTGATTTTGTGGGACAGAAGGAATTATTGTTGTCTATTTTTCAGAGCCAAGTCCCTGCATTTTGATTTTTCCTTGCCAAATGGAAGAAATTTTTAATGCCTTTACAACTTTTTAGCTCCCACATTCTGCTGACTGTTTTGGTGTAGAAAACACCCATGGGGTGGTTTTGTTTGATATTCTGAGTGTATCTGGCACCTCTTTAGTAATGAAACAGTACATTACAGCTTTGCCTGCAGGAGGAATTTCTTCAACTGTTACCTAAGTTGCATGGCAAAGATCCAGGCCCAGAGACTTTTGCTGTCATTTGAGAGTAACTTCAGTGACATAAAAGATCCTGTTAACTTTCACTGTGTTGGTGGAAAGTCTTCACCAGTCCAGGCAAATATTGAGAGTTAGTTAGCTAATAATAACTAAAACCTTAAATTACTAGAAATAATACGAATATGTCATCTCCATTTGTTAATATCAGCATCACGTTGGTGACTGAAAAAGAGAGCGATATTAACATGGAAAACTTTCAGTTCATAGCAGAAGGGAGCAAAGATGATGCAACATTATTATTATATATGCTAGGGTTTTCAGGTCTGTGATTCTTCTCCTTAAATTCAGATAGAATTCTTAGTTTTACTCCTCCTCCCCCTTTTGTAATGGAAAATTTGTACTCTGTATATGTTTATTGGATGAAAATCTCTGGCAATTCAGTATCTTAGTGGGGACTCATAAAGAAAAAATATATGCTATGATAACATACAATATACAGCTTTTTTAAAAAAGGTTATCAGATGTCATTAGAGTTAAGCTGAATCACTTAATGGGCTGTTGGAAATTGATTAGATCAAAGATGCATAAAATTAAAAATAGGAAAGTACTCTGGAATCTCTGCATGATTTTAGTTGTCTACGATTTTATTATTCAACTGGCTTTGATCAAAAGGTAGAAATCTCAACAGGCATAAACTTTTATGGAAATCTCAACGGGGACATAAAGTTTATATAGCACAAAGTTTTAAACACACATCTGTTTGGAGTATATGGAGAAATGAAAGGGAACATTCAGGAACTTTTTTAATGGTTTGAGAAAATGAGTTGTTCTTCTATTTCGGAATTAGTCAGACTGACTTTGCACAGGCTCCTTTCTGTAGCACCTGTGCATTAAAACATTTTAATAGGAGGTATAAAATGCAATCTTTAAGAAGCAAGAAAAGTACATCATGGTAGTGAGTGTTTAGAAGTATGGTCTGCAATTCTGAACCTAGTAAATACTACCCTGCAAGGGTAAATAAATACTGCAAAACTTAACGTCACCTTTTGATTTCCTTACTATAAGGCATATGATTTCAAGATGCTACATAGCAAGGGGGTAACATCAAATGAAGACACAAGGAAACTTCATTTCTTACTGAGGCTCCTGTCTAGTTCCTGAGTCAGGGTCTTGTCATTCAGTCTGTGAGGTCATCTGTTGCTGATGACACTAAATGCGCTGATTATTCATAGGTGATGCTCTTCATGACAGACCTGTTATTTTTGTTAGCACTGCAGCTAACACCACCTCCAGCTATGATGGTAATAACAGAAGTTAGTGGGTGATGGACAACTTCATCTAGTTAAGCCTTAACTATATATGTATATTGTCTGTATCTATCTATATTTTAGCAGTCAAAGTAGAAATAACAGGATAGTTAATTTAATTTAAAATATATTCTATCACTCTGGATTTTCACAGGCATGTTCATTGATAAACACCTATCTGAAACATTTCTTGTTGAACGTCATCGCTCAAGTGACGCTGAGCTTGAGCATGAAGGTCTGAAAATTTAAATTATTGTATAACCCACCCCTCACCTCCCCCAACATTTATTAACATTTCAAAGCTCTCCAAGCTTCTCAGGAACTGTTATCCCGTTTGGAGCTGACTTTTGTCAGCGATGAGTACCAGCTGGGGCAGAAGAAAGAAGAAAATCTTTGCATTTGAAGATTGCTAATATATTTTCTCAGTGTGAAGAACAACTTGAGTACTATAGCCACATGGATGCTTCTACTGTTAGGTGAGAAAAAAACCTAAAGGTCCAACTAGCTAGGTTTATGCCATAGCTGTATTTTCACCATGTGAAAACAGTCCTTATTATCCTCAATTTCAAAGTACATACAAGAGAAAGTGGAAAGCAAAGAAGGCTGCTAAGAAAACAAACAAACAAACATCCCAAACCGCAGCAGTGGTAAGTAAATAAATCTTTGTATAGTTGTGCATAAAATTAATGTACAGCATACCATGGGGTGGAGCCACTTCTGTTCCTTTTGGACAGTTTGCAGATTTTCTAATGAGTTTATGGCATTTGTTTTTAGACATGGATCAAGCATTGTCTGCTAACATTTTGGTTATGTTTGCTTCATCGAGTTTTAAGAATTACGACCTCTATACATTCCTAAATACTTTTGAAAGCTGTTACCCAGACACTGCCAACACCTTCCTCTACTCTACGTATTTTATAGATCATTTAGAAACAGGAACTACACTATGGAACTCCTGTTGAGCCTAGTAAAACATTGCATAGCTATGGCATCTAGCCAGTACTGTAATCGTAGTGCATTGTTTGAAGGGGAAAAATGTAGTGATGTAATATAAGGTCACATTCAAGGACCCAGTCCTGGAAAAGGACCTTTTAGAGAAAAGGCAGTGCAGAGTTATTTCTGAGGAGCTTGAAATTTTCTTTTTTCATATGCTGATGTCTAAAATGATAACAAGCTTTGTGAAGGAGAAAGGGAGAACAAAAGTATAATCCAGATATTTTTTTACTTTCATGATAATAGTAATGCTTATCTCTAGATCTGCTGCTCGAGTGATGTATTGTTTGGGGAGAAATCTGCACTGATACAGCCTTTTGATCGTAACATGTAATGTTGATGCCTATGCGAGCCTCCCCAAAGCTTGTTATTGAAGTTTCATAAAATTCATAAATCCAAAAAACATGATATGAGAATATTACATTTTGCCTTTGCTGTTTTCAGCAGGAAATACATTCTAGATTAAAAATTAGCAGGAAGCTCAAGTTTGAACAGAAGTCATGAATTCCTCCCTTCCCCCCAGTCATGCAGACAGTGCGTTTAACACAGACTACTTTGTAAAAATATGGTGCATATGCTGACATGTGCAATCAATATTCTAATATGGCATGCTTACCATCACTTAGTATGTATATGGCCCAGGTACGTGGGTACTCCATTATGAACACAAGAGCTTATACGTCCCCAGACAGCAATAAGCAGTCATCAGATTTCCGAAAACTGCAAATGTGCCCAAGGTAATGCTGCAAATATTGTATTGCACAATGGAGTTGGATGGAGAAATACAAAGGAAGGTTTTAATCCATTTCCAGAACATTTCATGCTTGGCATTACAAAATGTATTTCAATTGCTATGATGATGAACATAAATTAAATAAGATTTATCCGTTCTCTTTCTGAAGATGCAGGTAGTGTTTTATTCTGGGACAAAAAAATGATGTAGCTAAAATGTCATAATACTTAGAAAACATCTGTTCTACCAGATTATGACTAAAAAAACTCCACACTTTCTTTATTTGTGTTTTGGTATTGTTTTTTATGTCTTTCAATCACTGAACCTTAAAAGCTGTTAGTCAAAGGTACGTAATGTCTCAAAACTGAGTCTTACTTCAAGAAGATCTTGGATGGGTTGGACCCTTACTGGGATAAGTACAGCAGGAGCCAAAGGGAACAATGGGTACTTGGCATTTCCCCAAGCTTGTGCCACTTCAGGGAGAGTAGGGAAGGAAACAGCCTTGTCTGAAAAACTTCTAGAGGTTGGTTGGACTCCTTAACCCTATTGTAGCTCCGAGACCAAAGCACCATAAATAAAGTCCCTCTTCTGTAAAAGTACCTCTTTTGCCACCATCAAAAAGAATATGAGGCAGATTCAAGCTGTTTGACATTCTTCTAATTTATTACTAGGTGATTGTTCATCTGCATTAATTTTCATGCAATAGAATTGCTGTCTCCTTCTGAACGTGATCCTGGAGGTCTGAAATTTAGTCTCCCATGTAAAAGAAAGGCTGGGTCAAGGAGTTGGACTCTTCCTCACTCCTTTCCCTTCACTTTCTCTCTTGTTGTCATGAATGGTTTTCTTTAAATAGAAAAGGAATAGCTCTCATGAGAGTAATACAACAGAGAACCATGCAAGAACTGTTAGACTGTTGCACTTGCAGGTGATTAGTTTAAGAATAATTAATTTCCATTAAGTTATTTGAATTCAAAGCTTTAGGTAACACTGTCTGAAACCTTCCTGTTGAAGAGAGCCTCTGACATTGCATCTGTCTTTCCATGTTTCAGTTCTGCTATTCCAGTAGAATTTGGACGCTCCTGCTTCTGAGGTTTGGAAGAAAATCCTTACAAAAGAGGGGCTGCTGCCCAACAGATGCCTCAGCCAAATTTCCCTTCCTCCCAGCTCAGTCACTCTCACAGATGACCAAGGTCAGCAAGGTAGCAGCAACCAGTAGCAGCTGGAGAAATGAGACCCTGAGGTGTTGTGGTTGGCAAAGGGAAACTGAGGTCTTTTCCTGGTCTATTATTACTGCTCTTTCACCAGTAACTACTGATAAGTTGTCTTGCATCCACTAAAAGAGAGTGAAGGTTTCTTTGGGCAACTAGTACATACATCCCATGTGTGAACTCACACCTTGTGTGAACTTACAGCAAATGCTGACTGACAGAGGGGACTGTAAGTACAATGTGCCTTTTTCTCTCAACTAATTCTGCATTTTTTTTTTTTTCTCAGAGAAAGGTTCAAAAATTGTTGTGTTTAAATAGAACTACCTTATCAGCAAGGTGATAAGACACCTCAGGTTTCAGTGCAGGACAGGTTTTAGACACTTGAGTATGGCAGACAGTTTCTATCAGAAAACTCAGTGTCCAGCATTGTTGTTTCAATGAATTCATAGTCAAAGTTACTTTCCTTATGAGTACTTATTTCTTTTGATCCAGGTCAAAACAAACTCAATTACCTGCCTCTGTGACAAATTTCATTAAATCTTATTTCTTTCTGCTAGAATGAGAAGATGAAGGGAAGAACGTAACATATTTTACCTGAAGTCAGTTCCTAATTCAATTAGAGCTTCATCTTGGCCCCATTGAACTCACTGGGCTTTTTGCCACTGACTTTAATAAGGTTAGAATCAGACTCATAACACTCAGTTTCTTATTTCTTCCAGATAACCAATTAAAATATTAAATATCTCAGATTGAATGCTTCCTTCTCATCTACCTGTCCCTTGATATTGTGTTATTGCTTTTTCTTCTGTCCTTCATTAAGTTTTAATTAAGAGTTCCTTTGTATGTAAGTACGGGAGGCTGTTTTATTTTAAAACTTTTCAGGATACGCTTCGGTTTTGATGGTTTCTAAAGAGAGAAAAAATATGAACATGATTTTTTTCTAGTGGAGGCCTTATCTATCAAATGTGCTTGCCTGAGGATGAATTGGGAAATGAGATGACGAATAAGGGATATGAGAGCAAGCACGCATATCCTCTCCTCTTTTAATTAAAAAAAGAATACATTTGATTAATAAGAAACCTGGTTCTAATCAAGGCTCTCCAGAGAAGATAAACCTCCTTTCTATTTCATAGAACGTCCATTGTAAAAACAAGATTAGTATTACTGATAGTTGGTTTCATTTCTGAAGCCTCATTACATTCTTATCCATTCATTCTTCTTTTTAAACCTGTCAGATCAGTGCTTGTTATTTTACATTCGTGACACCTAAAAGTAATGCCTTTTGATCCAATTTGTGGCATTGGTTGATATAACTGACAATAGAGGTGAAAAGAATGTGATGCCAGAGACTATAGATTCAGATAAGAGCGTAAAAGAAGAGATGTGGGCAAAGTAACACCTCTAAAAACATACTTGAATGCTGGTATGTTCTTCCATGAGGAAGGAAGGTATTTACTTGAGTAGTGGAGAGAAGAAGGGAAAGAGAAAGGGAGTAATTTGGCTGGATTTTCGTACAGATTTGTTCTAGTGACCATGTACTTGTTGGTTTGCAGTGTATGTACCAGTAATACCGCCTGGCTAATACTTGAATGAATGTATATTGCCCTCCTTTCAGGCACATACCTGAAATCATAACTTTGGTCTAAGCAAAGACTTTGCACTATAGCTACTGACTTAGGCCTTATGTGCAAGGCCAAAAAGTTATTAATTATCTCTCTTCTGTGCAGGTACACACAGCATATTGGTATATGAAAGATGATAATTCAGGGCATTTGTAGGGCATGTGACATTAATGAAAAATTAAATTTTGATTTGGATTTAATAACTGTAAGGGGATAGAAAAGGAGAAAGTAAAATCCCATCAAATCCACTGACTTGCCCAGTCAGTAAGAAGTTATTTCTAATGGTGTGCAATGTAATTAAGTCTGCTGACTCTTTTTATTCTAAAAACCTAAATTACACAGTCTAAAGTGTTAGATGCATGATAGTGATTCCCACTCCTTGTACAAATTAAACTGTTGGCTGCTTACAAGGTTTTCTAACAACAAAACTACCTTGTGAATTCATTATAGCCTTGTTCATCGATTTCCCTAGATCTCTAGGGAGATTACAGACTGATCTGAAATTTATGTCTCAGATGTGTAATGAAAGACTTAGAACCGCTGAAAACAATCTATTTAATATACAAATACTTTTGTCTAATTGTTGACTTTAAAACTAGCTTAAACAATGTATTGGATGTCACCATAGCATTAACTTTTCCCTCTGATGAGGGTGTTTGAGCATTGTCCTGCGTGCTTTGCGTTCCTTGCTGTAGACGCAGTAAGTGCAAGAAATAATTTTTCTCAATACAGCATTATGCTGTGATATCCTCCCCAGAAAAGCATTTTATCTTGACTAATACTTTTTTCTTCTGTCTGAAAATCAATGGGGAATGTTTTCTATGCATTGTACATCCTGGACAACTGCCAGGGTTTGAATTTTGGCCAGTGTCACTGTGAGACTCTAAGGGCAGAAATTTAATATTTGTTTAGTTAAATGACATGGGAGCCATTGATCAAGATGTTATTTATAATCCAATGATCCAGGCTAATTTTAGTAGCCAAGCTATATATGCCTCAAGCAAGCGGTTGTTAAACCTTCCTTAAAGAGCTTTGATTTCTATTGATCTTGCTGATTATAGCCATACCTTTCATCTGGAAAGTGATAAATGGAGATCCTTGGATAAATTGAAAACCACATCAAAGCAAGTTAATGCCTTTTATTTAAACAAATAGATGTGAAACCTCATTTTGTCTATATGTTGGCTTCAGCCCACGTCATATAAACTGCATGAATTTTCTTCTTTTTTCACCTGATCCAGGTAGTAGGATGCTTTCATTTTCTCCATCAAGTTTAAGAGACTACAGTTTGAATGAAACTGTACTGACTAGATGTCAGTTTAAACAAGAATGAAGGGACGGAAAAAGATATTGAGTCAAACTGAAAACAGGTCTTGTACTTCATTTGTTCAACAGGCTTGCAACTGGGTTAGCTTTTGTGTTACTAAATACTAGATTCTATGTATCTGGCCAGAACTTGTTAGATGAAGAAGAAAAAGAAATAAAAATAAATGTCACAGGCATTTATCTCAAATCAGGTGTTCCTTGATGTCACTCATGACTATGTGACTTTTAAATGTGATTAAAGTTATGCTGTACAGCAAGGCAAATTTTCCTTTGCCAGAAATTGTCAAGCTTTGTAAAATGACATAGATTTATTTAGCAGCACAATAATCACGTGATCTTTTTTTTTATTAATTCAACAAGGAAAAGCAAGAGATCCAAACCACAGCATTTTATTATAGTATTCAAGTGTTTTGCACAGAAATACATGAGTCTGAGGTGATTCATACCACAGATTCAAACCTGTGTTTTTTCCATATTTTGGTAGAGTCCTTGGAGGAGCAAGTTTGTACTTATGCATATGCAAAATAAATCTATTACTCTAGAAAACTGGCATATTTTGATTTAGATATTTAAGATCTGTTCCTTTATATCTAGAATTAATCAGTATAAATGTTATCAGCAGGCTTTGAGTTGCTTAAAACTAAATCTGAGTGGTCTAACAGTATTACAGAAATGACCCTGGTAAAAAATCTGAAATAAAAGTGAAGGCAAAAACAGTTCTTGAGCTCAAAACTTAGCTTAAATTGATCTATTTCATTTAGTGGGAGGATGGTGACATGCCTGCAAGCATTTACTGATCAGTGAATGTGCTGATCTCTTAATGGAAAATCCTATTGAAATTATGGTAAAATTACATTGATTTTTTTTTTTAAATGTTAGAATATAACTTTAGAAAGATCTTTATTATAAAGTGCATGGCAGCCTGCATGTTATTTTTTAGTGGAACAATTAGTTATCAATTACAAAATGAAAATACTTCAACTTTGGAGCCATTCTTGTCAGTATGAATAACCAAGGGAACACAGTAATTACTTTTAATGGCAATTTAATGAAATGTGAGCAATGGATAATGCTAGAGATCTTTTGGAATGGCTGATCTCTCTAGTGGTTTATCAGAAATACAAATTCTAAGCTGTAAAAGCACAAACTATGTTTGTTTCAAATTTTTATTTTATATAAAACTGATTGTATTACAGATATATACTTATATCTCATTTAATGACACTATAGTAATTCTATCCATTTATTATCTGTCTGTCAAAGTTTGTACTAATATAACATTCACAATTCACATCAGCATGTTCTGAGAACTTAAGGGTGTTATTACGATTTATAATGTTAATATCTTTCTGCCACTTTTCATTATTTATGAATTGATTAAGATCTGTTGCGCAAACTGAGAAAGCAGTTTGAGAAACTTCGTATCTCACATTCTCTGTTAGTTTAAAAAGAAATACAACCAAACACCTTATATAGTTAACTGTGCTATAGTCTTTTAATTTGTCCTGTGTAGTCAGGCTCTACACTGATATCTCCAAAAGCATCAGCACATCTGTCCATTGATCATATCAGAGCCTACACTGTGTTTCTGAAGTGTGCACTGAACAATTTGTAGTGTGCACTGCTCAGTGCACTGAAGTGTGCACTGAACAAATGAATATATTTCTTTGGCTTCACTTGGTCTTGCTATTTTCTTGTTAGGATGCCTAAGGATTTTGATTGAACTGGTGGGATTGAATATAACTAGTTAAGGTTTTCTTGGCACTGAAACTGATCTTGGCTTCACCTTTCAAATTCCAGTGGATGGCAATCTAAAGTGAATTTGTTCAGCTGAAATTTCTGGGACCTAAGTTACTCCAGGCTACTGGAAGGACATCTTATTATTAATCCTGCATTAATGAAGAGATTGGATTTAGGGCATGATCCAGAGCCCATTGTAGTCAATGGGAGTCTTTTTCCATTGACTTCAGTGGGGTTTGGATCAGGCCTTTACTTCCTAAAATGAGTAGACTCCCAGCGAAAGTCTGCTGTAAGCGAATGGCATCCTTTCCTGAGACCTTAGAAGATGCTGAAGACAATAGTATACTCATTCTTCGCTCATGAGTGTGGCTAACTACTCACGGGGAGCACCCAGTGTATCTTAAAAGTAAAGAAAACCCTTGAAGTCTAATCATTGCTGGTCACATTCAGAACATTTGATCTAGAAAGCAGAGGTTTATGTTCATATTGTTAAATTATGGGAAACAATGCAGATAAATTTCTTAGTATTTCTTAGTTCCCAAGGGAAAGGGGAGAATTTAAATTTAAAAATCCCAGACCTCTAGTATGTGGATCCTTGACATTCAGGAATAAAAAGCAATGATATCACTAAAGACTTCTTCTTCTGTCACAATGACTGTAAAGGAAATTAACACTACCAAGGAAGTAACTGATTTTTTTCTATGAGGGGTGACCATCCTCAAAATTTCTATTTCTATACAAGGGATCTAAATATGCTACAAAATTGAAGGAAACTAAAGAATTTCTTCAAAAAGAACAAACAGTAGGGGGTTACAAAGTTCCTGTTTTGTTGTTTTTCCTGAATAGTTTTAAAGAATTTTCCTAAATTGAAGAGCAAGTAGAAAAAATTTAAATACTCCCCTACCTCTTGAACCCATTTACTTTGCCAGGAAAAAGTTCTGTTTCAAGTCACGTAAATGTCTGAAATCCTGAGTGCCTGAAAGCACAGGCTAAGCAACAGCTTCAAGGTTTTTGGCTTCATAGTCTTAATTAGTTACGGGATGTCTTGACAGACATCTGCAGGACTGTCTCTGTGTCTGAGCTAGTTGCTCAATATTTTCTTTACAGAGGATGCTTTTGTAGCAGAAATCTTATCATGCTCATGCCGTTGTTTAAAGTTGATCTGATGAACTATGCTGCAACCACTGATTATGAAAGGAAAAAACACGACAACTAAAAAATACATGTATACATTTAAGCACATGATTTGCGTCAGCCTCCCTCCTCAGTTAATACAAACTGAGAACCTTAAAACCCTGTGATCAGGACCAACAAAAAGCTTGTAATAAGGCTGGAGACTCAAGAGTGAAGTGGCTGAGAAAGCCTTTGGACTTCCAGCAATCCTTACGGTAACAGTGAGAGGACTTGGACACTGCCAATTTCAATTTCCACATCTCTAAAAGAAGTGTTTTGCATATCAGGAGCCTGAAAGATTTCTGCCAGTTGTTGAGGGACATCTCAAGTCCAGACAGTCCTGATACCCTCTTCTTCTTTTCCTCCTTCCTTGTGAGGGTGCTCATGTCTTCCATTTCCGGCCAACAGCCTGAAGCAATTACTTTCTGGTACTTTGTAGAAAATTCAGTCAAAAATTGTCATTTTTAAATAGAGACTTCTGTCCTCCTTTCCTAGGCATAGAGAGAAATAAAATACCTCTGAAATTTTTGTTCTATTTGGCACCTCTGAAAAGAGTTATCTATAGCATTTAATTAGCATAATCTTTGACAAAACTAATCATTTCTACTGAACAAATAGTATGGGGCAGACTGTTCATGCTTCTGTGGTGGTTCCATCCTCTACAATAATTCCATAAAGGTAGAGTTCGCTGGCTGACTGCAACAGGACTTAAATAGAAAGGGAGCTGCTTGAAAAATGTTTTGGAAATAGAATAATATAGTGGAACTCCTCAAGAATGCTTGCTTTTATAGCTAATCCAAATGTCTTTTCACATTACAAGTTGAATGCATTAATCTTGTCAGTTAACACAAATTTTACAGGAAACTTTATAATCAAAGTATGTATCATAGTTGGGATCATTATTTCACCTGATAATTTGTTTTCTTATAAAAAGTTACATTTCTTACTAGGTGTCTTGTGACAGTTCTTATCTCCCTTGATTGATGTGACCCTATTTGACTCCATCTGTGCAGTTTACGATGTCGTATATGTCAAAAATTCTCTTTGAACACCAGAAAGGTGCACTCTTAAGTTTTGCAAAGTTATATTCTGTGGGGCAAATTGGCATGAATGTAGTTAATAATGCAACCAAACTGTAAATCTGTATATGTAAATTGTAAATACTGTCTTGAGGTTGACTTTCGGCTGCTGGTTTTTGAAGGTTGCTTTTATATTTTATAGTTCCCTAATAAATGTTACACTCACTTGTTTTTTTTATTTTATATAGTCTCTTCACTTCGGTTTATCATTTTCTTATTGCTAGTTCTTAAACTTCATGCAGGAACACTAATTAAAACTGTTAATATATTGCCTGCTGTAATGAATCTCTTTTCCTAACTTGTAAGAGAATATTGGTAGTATGCCTCTTTATATTTTTGAAAAAATGCTATGATAACACTGACGAAAAGTTTTGGAATTGTTTTCCTTTATATCATGTAAATTATTTCTGTCATCTCTGTTATTAAATTTTAATTCAGTAAAGCTGAGCTAACAAACTATGAAGGGCACAGACTACAAACCTTTCAACAGCTTTGGCAAGAAAAGTCATGCAAGGAAAATACATGTGAAGGTATGAATGGCGAATTGGAGGATCAGCTGTGTGAATGGGTGATGTTATAAAAGGAGGACTGTATTTAGTATTATGGATGGTGATTTACATCTTCAGCTTGAAAAACAATGCGCATATGTTTTACAAACTGTGATAATTCAAATTGACCAAATTACAGGGACGTTAATAAACTTCCTTCTCTGGTGTCTATGTAAAAAAAATAACTTTTCTTTCTTTTCTTTTTCTTTGAGATAACACAGAAATATGAAATGCAAGAATTCATTCAAGTATGCCACTGTGGTGTGGTAAATTGCCTATTGCCCCAGCTCAGACAGAGCGTTCTGCAGAAACTTGATATGTTATGTCTAGAAATTTATGTTATCTACAGACCACCCATAAGTTGCTGCAGTCTTATTTTTAAGAGTCTTTTAAGTGATGTTAACTATGTAGCTATCTATGAAACTATCACTGTTTCAAATACATTAGGACTATCTTATTGCTAGTTTCTCATATCAAAATAATGTGTGTGCATTAGCTGACAATAGAAGAGAAATGGCTGAACATTAGAAAACCATTGTGATGTGCAAGTGGACAAAGAAAATTAACCAAACATTATGGGGAATTGGATGTCTCTATATGTTTGTTTTCTCATTGATTAAGGTTTATTTAGGACAATAACTCAAAAGTATACAGAAAAATAATTCATCCTCTCACATATAAAAAGAGAACAAATGGTTGTTGATATGAAAATTAATTACTTAAATAGCTATTACACACAGGGATATTGAAAGAAGCATTGTTATTTGCAACAGTATTGATTTCTTTATACTGCATGTAGTGATTGAAATAAGGCTATAAAACAATCCATTAATGTGGAGAGACATTTTTTATGAGTACTAGAGAGTTATAATGTTGATTTTGTACAGAAGTGATGCATGTTAGAAGAGAAACTATATCAAGGCCTCTTAACCCAGAGTTTACACTCAGAAAGCGGAACAACTTTTTTGATTCACAGTTGATGGTCTCAAATAGATTTATGTCTTTGGAAATTAGTTTCTGTTGTGGTTTAGGCTGGGCTGGCCGCTAAATGAACAACAGATGCTCTCTTTAACCTCTCTGCCTTCCCAAAAGAGAAGGGAGAGAGAATAAGCGAGAGAGACTTATGGGTTGAAAAGAAACTAAACTAGTTTAATTAAATATTATGAAATGAAAACTATTAACAATAAAAAGAAAATACAATAATAGTAACAACAAAATAACGAAATATATACAATATATATATAAATATATACAAAACCAGTATTGAGCTTCCAGGATGGTGGTCACGTCATCGGCAGGCACTAGGAAAGTCCCAGACTGGACTCAGCGACAGACAGGAACTGGACTCAGGAACTGGATTCAGGAATGTACGGGTTGGGGTCAAAGTCAGATGAACAGACAGAGTCCTCTTTGGACACCGGTCATTGAAGAGCAGAGAGATAACCCTTTTGATCCCTCAGCTTTTGGTCAGTTTTGGGTCACCTGTCCTGTCTGCTCCTCCCCACAGGTGTGACTTTTACACTCTTCCCCCTCCCACCCTCCGAAGTGGCAGTTATCAAAGGTAACTGACCTTGGTTGTCATAGCAATAATTAAAAGCAAGAGCTTCTCTGCGTACCATTCCTTGGTATTAACTATAAACATCAGGCCTTGTCTCTGCTAGAAGTGGACACTGTCTGAAAAATATGCTGTTAATTTCAGAGAGTTAACTGAAAAGTAAAATTACTGAAAAGAAAATTGTTTCTGTTCTATATCAAACCAGGACAGTTTCATTGTTCAGAGGTGGTATATCCCAAAGTACTAGTATGTACGGAATCCTGAGTCTTGAGAGCTTGAAAGAAAGTCTCAGTTGCCATGCTCACCTATGCAAGAAAAAATACTGTTCATTAACTGAGCTGTGGAAATGTGCTACACACAAAAACAGACACACAGACACCCTCTTCATACACAATTGATACATTTGCTATTCACTGTTTTGATGACTCAGTTTCAGTATTTATGGTGTATTTTATTTTTGAAAGAAGATCTTGCATGACAGCAAGAAGAGATAGGATTTTGGCAGGTGTAAGAATAAGGTGTAGGAACAGCTTCAATTTCTGTAATATGTAGTCCCAGAAACACAGCTGTGTCATGGTACAGGCTCTAAGATGACCTGCAAAAGACATTTATTCAGCCTGGCAACCTGCATTGCTGGCTGTGTTAAATCTTTCCCATGCAAGCTGATCAGAACTACTGTGGATCAACCACCACCTCTTTATTTTGATAAACACACAGACCTGGGTGTTTCAACAGTTTCACTGTGCATAAAAACTGCATCCTTTGCATGAGGCCTCTCCTACTACTCCTCTAACTATTGAAACTCTCAAAATGAAATATTTTAATATTACTTTCTTCCATATCCTTAATAAATAGTTATCACAAATAAATTTTGGAGCTGAAGTTCTGTATTTTTGTCAGCTGTTACAAACTGCCAAATGAAACTGAAGACTATAAATGTCACATGAATGTGATGTTGAAGAAGACAAACACTGCAGCTATTAATTTAAATTTCAAATTATCCGTTGTCAGTATTCAACCAGCACTTAACCTCCCAGGCTAGCACTGGAGGTGTGATGTTTGGGTTTTTTTTTTAATAGAAAATAACCTGCCTATATATTCTATAGGGTATATTAGCTTGGAAACAAAGACAATGAAGGGTAGTTTAGGTTTAGACTGACAAACTAGATTTCTTTTATTTCAGACTCTGCAGCATTAGAATCTTAAACCCTGAGCTTTTAAGAGCCAGAGAAGAACTAATTACATTTGAATCCACTTCTACATACCACACACTGAAAATACAGAACATAATTTTGTAAGGACACCTGAAAGGTGAGCTATCAAACTTATCTTTTGCTTGATGTCTTTCATAATCTTACTAGGTAAAAAGGAGGTAAAAGTTTCAACGAGGGTCCTTCATTTTGTCAGGTACTCAACTGTTCATGTGTGTGTTCTTCTTAAATGTCCTTTTTGTAGTTTATGGCACTCTCTCTTCCAGGCTTCTCATTTATTTCTTTTCCAGGAGTGATGCAGAGGAAAAATAGCAAGATGGATCTGATTTTGCATACTAATTGTCAGAGCTCTAATATATAAGCCTAGGTGTTTCTGTTATTGTAGCAGATAAAACGCATCCTTTTAGCCTGTGGATATATTGAAAATATTGTATTCTTTCATGATACCAGATGGTTTCTAATTACTAAGACCCTTGCCTGGAAGACTGTTTTTAGTCACTGACAAACTCACATCCTATTTGCATTTAAATGGCTCTCAGATGTACCTAACAGCTTCACAATGCTCTGTCAGTAGGGACACACTTGTACACTCCAGTTCTATACAGCAGCTACACTGAAGTAGTCACTAACCTGCTGCCTGTCTAGAAAATGAACGTTTCTGCTTGGAGTAAATATCGGAGGCTCCAGAGTGATGACTAGTTACCTGTTACTGCATTCTTCAAAACACTCAATAAACCTTGATAAACAAACCTCTGTCTTTAACACAAAACATCATTCTGACTACCTCTTACATCTCTTTCATTATAATTTTCCCAGGGCTAATCTGGTCTTCCCTAATGAAGCTAATTACTTCCAAGTACTGTGCATAAAAATCTTCCTTCTACATAGAACGAAGAAAACAGTTTCCATTTGTTTATGCAAAGCTTTCATCATAGCACTGCCAATGCAAAGTTATTATTGCATTTCATCTAAAATTGACTGAGCTTCATTTCAAAAATGAATTCTGTTCAGTACAGATTAACTTCATCGAATTGTACAAAACTGCATGTCGCTTCAAAATCAACAACTTTGCTGTGTCGCTTCTGAACCCTGTGTTGGTAAAATTTTGTTTGGAGAATTCATCTAACGTAAAAAATACGGAAATTTAAAAGTTAAAGCAACAATTGTGTTATCCCCAGACTTGTACACTGGTGATCACAGATATAGAGAAGCTTTTCACTGGGTATTGTTTCAAAGATTAGGCTTCTGAACTTGATTGTTCTATGATCAAATGGTCAGAGAGAATTGTTTTCTGATGTCTATAATTTAAAGAAGGTGATAAAATGTCTATAAAGTGATTATGTGACTCTATCTCCATTATAATAATCCAAAGGCACTTATATTTTTTTTCCATATACAGCAGTGTCATTTGTTTACAAATTTATCACAAGATTTTTTTAAAGTATTTAATTTTATGATTAGAATTCATAAAGATGAGAAAAACACTAACTCCTGATAGTTCCATTATCCCAGGTAATGGCATCTATTAATTTCTGCAAGTTCTTTCCTTTTAATTTCTGTTTCAGTTATAGCCCCATCTATCTATATTGCTACAGCAGGCTTACATATTGTTGCTGTTAAGCAACGGCAGTGTCAGCTAACTGCGGTGTCAAGGACTGTCATCATCTTGAACCTAACAGAAAGACATATTATGGCCAATTTTCGTGAACTGTCAGATGAGGTGAGCATGCACTGATGTTAAAATAATTGTAAAATGGGCAGTTAGTCGTTTGTACTTAATGTATTATTACTCTATGTACTTTTTGCAGTTTGAGGTTTTAGCCCTCAAAAAGAGGTTTTTTTCTGAGACAAAACCTCAGTGCTGATGAAGTCAATGTTAAAAGGCTCACTGAGCTCAACAGGCCAGATTTCATCTCTGGTATGTACATTTACTGTAGACCAAGGCAAAACTTAGTTATAGCTCTTCTGTATTGCTCTATTTGTTTGTTTTGGGGGCGATGGAATCAGCCAAGTATGAATGCAGACAGTCAGGACGGGATCGTTTTAATGAGTGAATGAGCATGAATCATACTACGGATCAGGAAAACCAACTGCTAGAATTTCCACCACGTACAGCTTTAAAAGAAATACATACTTTGCTGAGGCACGTTATTATTGTATAACTGGTGGCAGTAGCCCTACAGATGGCAATTCACACAGCAAAGGACGGAAGCCTGATAACAGCTGACAGCAATGGAAATTTTTTTCTCTGGCTTCAATACGACTCTGGAATGAAATGCTGACCCTATCTGTAGTTTATCTACATCTTGTTTTGCAAGCTTCCCCTTGCAGTCAGTGGAAAGGCATAACCCTCTCTAGAGAGTGATTCATTCCATGCAAAGGCAAGTGTGAAGTATGTGGAGGGTGATTCACCTGAGTTATTTCCTTCCATCCGCTTGGAGGGGAAGAAAAACATGACTAATATAGGCGAGTCAAATATCCAGATCTCTAATTAATCTTCTAAATGGGATCTTCAAAATATCATGTTGAAATTCTTGACATGAATAAATATAACAGACAAAAATTAGTTTAAAATTAATTTCAAGACCCACAGTCAAATTGTGCTCAAGCGCAGGAGAGTAGGATGAAAACACTTTTCCTTGCTAAGTTTTGTCTCCTATGTAAGATGCTTCCTACAGTTCAGGCTGTTTTCTCTTCCAGTAACATTTTTAAAGCCATCTGTATAACCAGGAACCATCAAGGGCAAAACTCCATTGGTGTCTGCCAGCCAAACTGGGCAGGCATATGCTCTATATTGCTGGAAGGAATATAAAGGCAGGCATGATCCATTCCTGCTGTCTGGAAAGCAGGCAAACCTAAGAATCTACGTAAACACATTGTTTACCCAACGTGTTGGTATGACTCACTTGGTTCTAATAAAAAACTAATTTTCAAATTAGCCTTGTGACGGCTGTCTTTAGGAAGATACATTTCTGTAGCTATGCTGAGGTAGAAAATATTTGAAATTGATCCTGACATGGATAAATAATGTCAGAATCTGTAAAGGCTACATATAGTTTCTGGTGCTACCACTATTGCAAAGTCTCCTGTCCAGGGAAAGGAGAAGATACGCTGGTAGGTACTAAATACGTTATTGTGAGAAAATAGAGAAAAGGAAGGGAATTGTAGACGCCAGGTCCAGAACCCTCATCAGGAAAGTATCTCTGTCCAGCAATGCAAGATTACTGCATGCCTTTCACCTGCAGGCACCCTTGGCAGGGCTGGGCTCTTAGGAGGCGTTCAGAGGAGTGGAGCAGCTCATCTCTTGGGAACTTACAAAAAGTAGAACGTTCACTGGGATTGTTCTGCTGAAAAAGACTCAGAATGAATGAATCCTTTCCACACATTAGACTTACTTCTTGCTGAGGCCAATGGAGATATTAACTGAAAATTTGTAGAGGAACATTTGCCTCTATATTTTTTGATGATATAACACCTATTAGTTTCTTCTACATTATTTTTAATGGCCACACCAGACCAAACAGAAATTATCTGAATTCAATAGAGTGCTACGACAACACTTCAATTAGGCATGTACACTTCAAAGATGTAAAGCATATCTGGAAAAAACAAAACAAATTTCTGAAAAATCTTTACCAAAACTAAGTCTTGAACTATTTAAGGCTGAGTTGCATAGACAAGAATTTCTGGGGGGTTAGTTTGCTTATTTGGTTTTGTTAGGGTTTTTTGTGGTTGTGTTTTTTTTTCCCCCAGACGATTAGTTCATTCCACACCACCTGAGCCATTAGTTTAATATTTATAAATTTTGGAGAATTTTGAGAGTTAACTGATCAGGAACCGCAATGCAATAAATGTTAACAGAAGTTCCACGGAATTATTAGCTTAATAATAATTAGCTTAAGCTCAGGAGTATAAAAAATAATTCTGTCTTTTGACGTTAAGAATCACAAATTAATAGAAGAGAATGGTAGGTATGTCAGCTTTAATTACAACCTTTATTAATGACAGACAAAATGAAAGCTAGGGCTCATATCTTTCTCGTTATGGTCCACAAAAGTCTACTTTTGATACATTTACATATATTTTTGTCTCATATAGAAAAATTATTACAGACTATGTATGTAGTTAGTGATGAAACAGAACCAATACATACCAAACATTTTTGAGATATCAAATGTTTTTGAAATAATGTGATAGTACCAGGCACAGATTTATAGATCTCTAAGACAGTTTTTGGTAATATTTTGCCTCTGGCCCACAGCAGAAAATGTAAGGATCTAAAAATCCTGATAAACTAACTGGGTAGAGAGCTGTTTGACTTGCATTTTAAAAATGGTAAAAAAATGTATCCTTGGCACTGCTTGTCATTGTTATTAAATAAAATCAAGGAAATGCAGTACACTCGGTACCTCTGAATATGACAATGGTAGAAGTGGCACAATCACTATGAAAATTCTCAAACTGGACTAAATTTAAGGTGTTTGAAAAAAATTTTTTCTAGGCTCACATTTTAGTCAGTGTACACAGAAGGAACCAGTAAATACCTTGAAAACAAAGAATTGAGAGTTTGGCTGCCAGCAGGGTAAGAGTAGCATACTTGAAGAATTAAAAGTAACAAATTTTGTGATACTCTGGGCAAAGTAGGATAAACAGAGAAAGCCGTTTCCCAGATAGGGAAGACCTACAAATGATGTAAATTGCAATCAAGGAGGGAAAAATATGTCCTTGGTACAAGATTGTAGCCATGAGTGAAGTAACAGATTTCTGGGGCTGTGATCCTGCCACCTGGGTCTCCACACTTAACAGTAAAGCAACTGCTTTTTGAAGAGAGAAATACCAGGAATTAGGCGTTTACTGCTGGGGTTGAAAACAGCAGCAGTAGCTCTTGGGTCTTAGCCTATACCCTTTTGAGCAGCAAGCTTTGATCTACAGGACCTTTACTACTCTTTTCTTCAGGCCC
This sequence comes from Chroicocephalus ridibundus, assembly GCF_963924245.1. Classification (NCBI taxonomy): domain Eukaryota; kingdom Metazoa; phylum Chordata; class Aves; order Charadriiformes; family Laridae; genus Chroicocephalus; species Chroicocephalus ridibundus. Next base: position 106,976,243 of record NC_086285.1, read on the forward strand.
TTTCATGCTCAGCCTCTCACATTTAGGGCAGAAAAATTCAGGTCCGGTTCTATAGTCTTCATTGCCACCTTATTTCCTAGGAAGATGCAGGGATAAATTGTGAGAGCAACTAAGGAACTTTGGAATATCTAGAACCACAAAGCATTTGCAAAAAGCTTACTAAATAGCAAGTTTTCTGCCATGTCTTCTCTCTAGTAACTACATATTTTTTTAAAAAGATATTTTCCTGGTATGCCATTCTTCTACATTTCTTTGCTAATAAAATGGCTGTAATTCTTTAATCCTTGACTCTCAAGCAGTCTGGCATATAAAAAAAAAAAGAAAAGAAAAATGTATTTACTAGAAGTATTTGCTATTTTAAATCAAGCTAGTAGAGCCATGTTATCAGCTGAATCTATTAATTTCATTTTTATTATGTCAGCCTACCTGAACCTGTTTTTTTTTTCATTATCATTTTTTCCTATTCACCAGTCAATCCTTTCTAAATTTTGGCAATTTCTGCTACCAGTGGAACAATAGCACATTTTTTCTATAATGAAGAAAGAACTGCATCTTTATATGAAGTATAAAAGGGTATGGCTGGTGTGTAAATTAACCAACAAGCAGACCACAGGTTAATCCGTTTATTCATTCAAGTACCATTTACTTCTGGACTTGTTTTGCATCAAAAGCAATTGCTACTGTCTTATATAATTAAAAGAATAAATCTTTCTGCTTTATAGCATTGTTCACTAAATTTAAAGCCTCTTTCAAAGCTGAAAGATGATTTTGCTTGCTTTAAGGAGTTACTTCCCAGCAGAATTTATTACGTATGTCTGTGCATACATATTTAAGCTAGCCTAGTTACAGAACTTTGCTGTTGCCTTTTTCATAGTTACTGCTTCAGTGAGATACATATCTAGGTACAGCACTCTGGCCTGGAAAGAAGACTGAGAAAATCTTGTGCATGTGTGGTAACTATGAATTTATGGAAAGTCCTTTCAGTGTGATTTTTAAAAGCTTGTTGAAAACAATGAACACACCAAAATTACTATTCCTAATTCACTTGCTCTCCATTAATTTTATCTGTGTAAAACTGGAATTTAAAAATCATCTACAGTTGTCAGCTAAAGAAATGGCCTTAGATCTAAAACGTCATAAACAAACTTTTTATCTAAAGCAGCAATTCCTGAAAGGAATCCACATACCTTAATTTAAACAAACACAGAATCCAGGTAATATTAATAGAATTCTGGACAGGTTGGTTTCCTGTAAGGTTAGTTATTTGATTTCCTTTTGATATGGTGTACCATGCCACAGTAATTAAAACCTGCGAGGAGTTAATAGAGCATGGTCACTGTCATTACAGATGTCAGGATTTATGATGTGACATTTGTACATCAATATACCTCCCCGTTGTTAATTGTTTGAAGCTATTGTCTCTATGACTGCCTGTCCATGGATATGAAACTGTAACATGCAATACTAAACTACGTTATTAAAATCCATTTTATTATTTGTCTTGTTATGCCTTCCACTGAGGATTTTAAGTTAGCCCTTGCCATCTGAAAAGAAACAATTCTATTAGTGGCAGAACTGCCAAGGACATTACAGGGCTCCCTGGAATTCTTTCAAGGAAATGTCAATTTGATCAATACTGAGGGAATTCAGAGCTCTATGAAAATAAGGCAAAGAAGGACAAAGCACTTATCACATGAAACAGACAAAACTGAAGTTTCAAGTACAGTTCTCTTGAAATATAGATCTTCATATGTGTAAATTTGCAGTTTAGATTCAGCAGGACAATTGCAGGGGATGTTTAAGGTAGATAAAATTAGACAATTTTATGCGCACTAAGACTCTCATAAACCTCCTAACACCCTACTTACAGATGAGTAAATTCAAGTGCAACATGTAAGTCTACTACTACCACCATTGACCTAGTTTATTAATTTACACCCACACTTTCAAACAAGTTTTAAAAAAACAACAGGCAAACTAAGGCAAATAATTTTAAAGGGAATCAAAGGGATCAGGTTAGACTTCACACATTCTGGATGACTTAAATTCTGTGAGATTATCTCACTGTTTGTTTCTGGCAAGTTTTATAGTAATTTTGATCTAAATTTACTGGAACACGTAGTTTACATGTATTATTGACCAATGTTCAGTGTAGGTACTGAGAAGTAACTGGGCCAGAAGTCAGTATAACTCTGGTCAACTAGAATATAATTCATCATGGGTAAGAAATAAAACAGGACACTGCATTAAAGCCTGTGATCATTCATAACTTGCATGTTTTCAAGGAAATCTGAAGAGTCTTTGAAAAATAACTGGCCTGATGAGAAAGAACATTTCAAAGAAAATAAAAGCAATGAAACGCCATCTAGCAGAAGGGAAACAAGACGATTATTAATGACAATAGGCTAAGCAAACTTCCTAAATCATAGTCTTGATCATCCAAAGATTTGAAAATGAATATTATACAGAGGGTGTAAAATTTTAAATTTTAAAATGAGGGAGAAGTAATACAGATCCACTCCTTTATAATTCAATATTGAGCTTGTCAAAGGGGGCTGTAATATAGATTGTCTGGGCTGTTATCCATGTACCATGTCCCAGTACATGAGCATTTACAGAGCCAAGACCTATGTTATAACCTCATTGCAGCATCATACATCAAGCAAAAAATGAAGTGCTATTTGGATTTTTCTGGACAATTCTGTGAAAAAATCTTTAATTTGTCACAAGAGTCTTTTCTAAAGATATATATTATATATATATATACATTCACAATGACATTTTCATACCACCTGTCAGGTAGTGAGAAGTGTGACAATTCTGTACAAGACATAATTATTTCCCCTAAGATTGGAGGTTTTTAATGGAATTAATCTGTCACTGGATGTGTGCTTTAGATAGGAAATTCCTCTTCCATCATCTTGTGGGCCAGTGAAGTGAGCTTGCATTTGCCTAGCACAGGGTTTGTTAAAACTCTGGTGTTGCCTTATCTTTTGAGAACAGCTGGCTGGTAAAACTTGCATATTGAATTGCTTGAGCTCATTCATATTTCAAAACATGTTTATATCTGTCAGTGAGCAGTTTTATAACATCCCTCTTATATTTTACATCAACAGTATTAACTACAACTCATGTTGTTCATTTGCTATTAAAAGTAACAGATGGTACACTAAGCTGTTTTTTCTTCAACATAAAGCACGCACTCAGTTGACATAAAAATGTGTTACTGCTCTGAAAATTGGTTTTCATAAAATATACTTTGTGGATTCCACATTTATTGTTTCTCAATGATTCCTGGATGAAATCATGTCTTCTTTATAAGTCATAAAATGGGTCTTACAACTGCTTGCAAGCTTGGGTGGTTTGTGAAAATAAAGCTGTTTTTAATGGTGCCAGAATCCACCAAGGAAAAAGACTTTTCAATGAGGATTTAGGTATTAATTTTGTTCATGTCATATAGTCAGGCATATATTCCAGCTCAGTCCCCAGAACTGTACTAGTCTTACCAAAAAAGGAGGACCAAAATAAAAATATGCAAAACAGAATATGACTAACCCTTCTCTTAGACCAGCCAGCTAAACACTTGAAGTATTTCTGTCAGTTTAATGGAGTCCTCACCAGCCCACAGCTGGAATTGCTGTCACACTGTCTGTCACCCCTCAGACAGTACCGTGGGCTGTTGGTGTTTGCTTAGGAGGTATCTAATCTAATACTTTTAGATCATGCAGATCATGTGTCTTTGGCTAATCTGGTAGCTTCCTTGCAGCCCAGATAGTACAGATTACTATTAAAAACTCTGGTCTCTCATTGCTACCTGTGTCAGGGCTATTTTCTAAGATTTTGGTTTTGATTGTGCAGCTTTGCTTAGTCTCTTCTTGTAAAGTAACAGGAGTTGCTGAGACATGGTTTTGCTTTATTTTCCTAACTTTTTCTCTCTCTGTTTTTAATTTATTTTCCTAATGTCATGGTTTCATCCAAATTGGCCAATGACAGAGATGACAGAAGCTCTCATCTCTCTCTCCAAGGAGAGGAGAAGGAGAGATAAAGAGATTTACAAGTTTAGAAGAAACTAAAATCCTTTAACGAAATATTAATAATAAAATAAAAAGAAAGTAATGAAATAGATATAATATTTACAAAACCATATCAAGCTCCCAGGATGACATCACTGGCAGGGACTGGGGAAGCCCCAGACTGGACTCAGCGATGGGTGGGAACTGGATTCTGCATGTGGAGTCAGGAACTCACAGATCGGTCTCAAAGGCAGATGAACAGACAGGGTCCTCCTTGCACGTCGGCCGTTGAAGAAAGAGAGGCTGACCCTTTGATCCCTCATCTTTTATACTGAGCATAAAGTAGATGGGATGGAATACCCCTGTTGGTCAGTTTTGGGTCATTTGTCCTGTCCCTTCCTCCCTGCAGGTATTCTACGCTTTTCATTTCCAGCCCTCCAATGGGGCAAACAACGAAATTAGCTGACCTTAGTTGTTATAGCAATAAGTATAAGCAAGAGCCTCGCTGCATACCATTCCTTGGCTTTAACTATAAACATAGGCCTTATCACTCTGAGAACGAACTGCTTTCTGCACAATATGCTGTTAATTTCAGAGCTTTAGAAGAGGCCTAGCTAAGAAGTAAAATTACCGAACAGAAAGTTTGTTCTGTTTTACCTCAAACCAGGACACCTAACTTTTTCTCTGTTATCATGGTGGTATGGAGGCATCTGGCATAAAGTTAGCTGAATGGTTTGAATTCTAGAAAAACTTGGAAACTTTTGAAGGCTATAATATAGAGAAAATAAAAAGTTGGTGCATTTTGATTAGAAAACCAGTTGATAATTAAATGACAGTATAGAAGCAGTGCAGGCATAGACATTCAAGAGACAATGGATGCATCATTGTTGTAAAACCTTATCTCCCTGGTTTGCTCCATTTGAGAAAGAGGTTTGCTGAGAGAAGACGTATAAAATTGCTGGAAAAACATTTTTCATATGCTTTTTGATTTTATTTGTACTCTGACAAACCAGTATTAAGAAACTCCTTTCTCTGTCTTGGGATGCAACACTGAAATCTTTCCTAGTTAGTTGTCCTGCGTAAACTTTAAAGACATAGGGAGAGATACATTCTATCATCAACTAATATACATGTTTCCCCTTCCAAGTAAAAGCATAGGAGAGAGGGATAAAGAGACTCCTCTAAGCACAGTTCAGGAAACACTGAAAATACATGCAGCATTTGGTGTTTTACAAAGGGTAATAGAGACATCTAATGGCAAAGAGGAGGAACTTGTTTAACGTTAATCCTGAAGAAAACATTCCTTTCAGGAAAATTCGAAGTAACATGGGATGTGCTTCAAAGGAAATGTTCCTTTTGATACTATAGTTTGGTTGTAATTTAGATGGATGCAGAAAGGGTACGAATTTATGCATCTGGACAATAGCTGGTGATAGTTGTTACCTGATCGTTTCACAGAATCACACAGAATGAATCACAGAATAGTAGGGGTTGGAAGGGACCTCTGGAGTTCATCTAGTCCAACCCCCCTGCCAGAGCAGGGTCACCTAGAGCAGGCTGGACAGGAACGCATCCAGGCAGGTTTGGAATGTCTCCAGAGATGGAGACTCCACCACCTCTCTGGGCAGCCTGTTCCAGTGCTCTGCCACCCTCAAAGGAAAGAAGTTCCTCCTCATGTTTAGGTGGAACTTCCTACGTTCAAGTTTGTGCCCATTACCTCTTGTCCTGTTGCTGGGCACCACTGAAAAGAGCCTGGCCCCATCTTGCTGGCACCCATCCTTTAAGTATTTATAAGCATTGATAAGATCCCCCCTCAGACATCTTTTTTACAGACTGAAGAGACCCAAATCCCTCAGCCTTTCTTCGTAAGACAGGTGTTCCAGTCCCCTTTGGGTCAAAGTTCCCGCCTCCAAATAATTAATTCTAATTTTAAAATTCCTTTCTTATCTTCAGTACAAATATAATTGCAAAATAATTGCTTGGTTAGTGGAGAGAGAAACATATTTCAAAAGTCCATTCAATCAAAATATAGTGCTTTATCCAAACTTCAGCTTCATTGAATAGGATTTCTGATACAAACCCAGTTAGGTAGGTATGAAGGAACTTGTTCTGAAGATTTTCTTAAAAAGAAAAACAAACAGTTGAAAAGGATCAAACACTCTCCTCCATCTTCTTCCTAAAACTGTGGTGGAAGTGGAAATCAGGTGACAACTGAAAATCAGGTTCTACCTGGTCATTAGCAGGCAAAGAACAAATTCAAACAAACACATCAGATTCACATATAAACCAGATACAGACAGTACCTGAAACTCAGTGCATTTGGAATAGCCACCTTGCTAAATGAAAGCTACTCTGCTGGTATCAACAGAGAGCTCACCCAAATCGCAGTGATACATGGAGGTGAAATGTTGAAATAATGTGATTCCTGTGTACAATAGAGAGAATGGAAATGGGCAAAGACCAGCAGTCTACAACCTTTATAAAAATCCCATGGAGTTATAGGCTTGCATAACACATGCTGAACTTTCACATAATAAGGGAAAGAAGTACATGGACAGTCTTCAATGTGTTTAAGATATTAGGTTGCACAAGGGAAGAAAACCACATGGTTGGCTGCTGCTGCTTCTCTTATTAATCAACAAAGGAACAAGGGTATATATGAGGTCTCCTCCGCCATGCTCAAGCATCAATAAGAGCAGAGAGTCAGAAATTAGCAAACAGATTACGGCAAAGTACTCATGCCAGCAGCAAGAGAAAAATGGAAGTCTTGTTCTGGTCACTTCTTTGCCCCTGGGAATATCTGGTTGTTCCTTTACTAAGGTTGGGTTGTATGGGTTGTGACTGTAGGGTTATGATACAGCCTGAAGTTAAAGTGCCAACCTCAGTTACAAAATATTCAGACATCCATAAAATTGCATAGTTATGCTATAATTCTCTTCTGATTTCTTTGCTTTTAGATTAATTGCTGTAGTACACTACTGACTTCATGCCTCCTACACTGGTTTGAAAAATGAGCAGGTTTTGTGACTTATTTGAGGAAGTGTTTAAAAGATTTTTCATTCCAAAAGGTTTTGGAATCTTTTTTTTTTTAATCACCTCTCTACAGACAATCTTCTACTTAAAAAATATTCACTGTTATCTGGCTGTTTTCCTACTTTGTCCTAGCCACCTAAAAAGAGAGAGGAGGAAGTCTGAGGAAAAATAAAGGATCCCATTTCCCTTTTCCTTTCTCTCAGCAGTGAAAACCAAAAAGGTCTCACTCCCTCAATATATCAAAAACATATGTGGAAATTAAAAACTGGTTTTCTTCCTCATTGAACTCCTGTTCAAAAATGGTATTTCTAACCTTCTCATGGGTTTTCTCATCCATACTAATTCCTGGATTATATTTTCATATAAACACTCTATAAGTGTCATATAAGTGCCTTTTTACCTCCTTTTTAATTTCAGTATTAGCAAATACAAACCTCACAAAGGAGTTTTGTCTAACATAGAGAAAAGTGAGCTCTTCACTCAACATGTATTTATAAATAGAGAGGCTTAACATGGAGAATATGTTTCCATTTTTAAATGTTGTAGTCCTTTAAAGATAATTTTCTTTATCATAAAATTTACTAGTGAAAAATATATTCACAGAGACGCAATAAATAAACTTGTGGGTTGTTTTGCTTTTTACACCTCTCTCCTTAGAAAATACATATTGATGGACAATTCTATTCCAGTCTAAAGCTCTATGCTTGGTATAACCAGGAGCTTTTCCCACCCTTACAGCGCCCTCTCCTTACAATGTGCTTCAAGTTTCCAGTTTGCCAAGATAAATTTTAAATCTAATTCATATAAACCGGCATCAAGTTCTATGGTGTCATCATGTGGAAATGCTTGTGCCAAGAGGCAACCAATATTTCAAATAAAATTTTGAACAGGAAACCTTGCCTGCACAAATCCTGAAAATTTCTTGGTTTCAGACTCAGTAATCTGAGCCCTGAGGTATCTATTGACTTAATCCTAACCTCACCTGTAGCTTTAATCACAGCCATGCAGCCCCTGCCAGACCAACACAAAGCTGGTTGGCCCTGCAGATGCTTGCATTAAATTTATACTAATGCCCACCCTACAAACAGCTACAGCTCTAAATTATCAGATCTCTGGAACAGCCTTCCTGTACCCAGTGCCAATTCCAGAAAACAAAACAAAACAAAAACAGGTTTTCCCAATAGCCTGTTTTATTTCTCTTGGAGACTGCAGCCAAATCTGTGGCTCAGCAGGCTCTGACAGTCCAAGCAACTGAGCCATCCTTGGCAAAATCAGAACAAATTGAGAAAGGCAACAACTCTCGGAGTCTATTCAGAGCTGGCCACCCTTGGTAGCCCCAAGAGCTACAACCATTGGACCAGGCTTTCCAACCCTTGTTGGTTGTAGTGCTAATTCTGCATTAGTCAGTCTCTCTGGACACAGCCCTTAATTTAGTTTACAGTTCTTTTCTAGTTTTAACAATGCTCCCCAACTTGAATCTTAGCATTAATTACACCTAGGAGTCATTATCGGTTCCTGAGCAAGATAAACAAGCAGATCTCCACTGATATATGCATTAGTACTATAATGGTGACCTTTAAAGCATGCAAACATACCCTTAGGTAATCTGAACCAAAATTTGCTCTTGTAATCTCTGCTGAACACAGACCTAATTTTAGGCTTTTCCCGGTAAGTACCAGTCTCACAATGAACAAAGACAAATAGCCCTTTCTGGCCTAGCCATAACCTAGTTTCATCTGAACCCGACGTTTATCCCTAGCCCCAGATTTAACACAGGTCTAAGATCTAGCCTTGACAATCTCCAAAACCTCTTTTCCATGTGTAACATTTGGGGAAAAATTCATCCATACTGGGCTTATTGTGTCTTGTCATGGAGCTAAAACAAGAGGTTTTGAGGGGAAGGTAAAATAGGTGCACTGACTGTGAATCTTGGAGGATCTGAGGAACCTGAAGGTGCATAAGTCCATGGGACCTGATGAAATCCATCCACAGGTCCTGAGGAAGCTGGCAGATGAAGTTGCTAAGCCACTTTCCATTATATTTCAAAAGTCGTGGCAGTCTTGTGAAGTTCCCACTGACTAGAAAAGGGGAAACACAACCCCCATTTTCAAAAACGGAAAAAGGAAGACCCAGGGAACTACAGACCGGTCAGTCTCACCTCTGTACCTTGCAAGATAATGGAGCAGATCCTCCTGGAATCTCTGCGAAGGCACATGGAAAATAAGGAGGTAATTGGTGACAGCCAACATGGCTTCACCAAAGGCAAATCATGCCTGACATTTCTGGTGGCCTTCTACGATGTTGCCACAGCATTGGTAGATAAGGGGAGAGCAACCAACATCCTCTACCCGGACTTATGCAAAGCGTTTGACACTGTCCCGCACAACATCCTGGTCTTTAAATTGGAAAGGCATGGATTTGATGGATGAGCCACTTGGTGGGTAAGGAACTGGCCAGATGGCTGCACTCAAAGAGTTGCGGTACAATGTCTTAGTGTCCAAGTGGAAACCAGTGATGAGTGGCGTTCCTCAGGGGTCAGTACTGGGACCGGTGCTATTTAATATCTTTGTCAGTGACACGGACAGTGGCATTGAGTGCACCCTCAGCAGGTTTGCCAATGACACCAAGCTGTGTGGAGCAGCCAACATGCTGGAGGGAAGGGATGCCATTCAGATGGACCTGGACAGGCTTGAGAGGTGGGCTTGCGTGAAGCTTATGAAGTTCAACCAGGCCAAGTGCAAGGTCCTGCACCTGGGTCATGGCAATCCCAGGCATAAATACAGGTTAGGCAGAGAATGGATTGAAAGCAGCCCTGAGGAGAAGGACTTGAGGGTGCTGGTGGATGAAAAGCTCAACATGAGCTGGCAATGCACGCTTGAAGCCCAGAAAGCCAACCGCATCCTGGGCTGCATCAAAAGAAGCATGGCCAGCAGGTCAAGGGAGATGATTCTGCCCCTCTACTCTGCTCTGGTGAGACCCCACCTGGAGTACTGCATGCATCTCTGGAGTCCTCAGCACAAGAAGGACATGGACCTGTTAAAACAGGTCCAGAGGAGGGCCACAAACATGATCAGAGGGCTGGAGCACCTCTCCTATGAAGACAAGCTGAGAGAGTTGGGGTTGTTCAGCCTGGAGAAGAGAAGGCTCCAAGGAGACCTTATAGCAGCCTTCCAGTACCTAAAGGGGGCCTATAGGAAAGATGAGGAGAGACTCTTTATCAGGGGGTGTAATGATAGAACGAGGGGTAATGGTTTCAAACTGAAAAAGGGCAGATTTAGATTGGATATTAGGAAGAAATGCTTTACTGTGAGGGTGGTGAGGCAGTGGATCAGGTTGCTTAGGGAGGTTGTGGATGCCCTGTCCTTGGAAGTGTTCAAGACCAGGCGGGATGAGGCTTTGAGCAACCTGGTCTAGTGGGAGGTGTCCCTGCCCATGTCAGGTGGGTTGGAACAAGATGATCTTCAAGGTCCCTTCCAACTCTAACCATTCTATAATTCTACGATTCTATTCTATGATTTTCCAGGAAATGGCTTTTTTATCTCTATTCTTTAAAAGCACATGCATAGAAAACCTCAAACATGGCAAATGATTCCCATGTCCAGACACCCACACTGGAAAGAGACTGAACAAGTGTCATGCATGGCATACATGTCCTATGTTCAAATATTTGCATTAGCAAATATTTTGTCCTAGATCTGTCAGCTAGATAAAAAGTTACTTTATTCATAGAACTGCAAAAAGGAATTACAAGTTTCATGAATTTAAAGAAGATTTCATGTTTTCTCACAGAGATATTGCTCTCATATGTGTAGATTGTTATATTTTTGGTTCTGAACTTTTGCATGCTCAAAACTCAATTCAGTAGGAAATAGCTGACGTGATGGACCAGAGTTTCATTTCTAAATAACTATGATAACTACAGCTGAGATCTTCATTCAGCATAAACAGCATATCCATCCATGAAGAAAACAGGAAATAGAATAGAATTTAATAGAATTTAATGGAATAGAATAGAATAGTGAACATGATGAGCAGTATATTAATTTTTCCTTATCAACTGAAGCAAAATAAATGTGCATAATCATTACGGGGAAAAAGAAAGACTTGGGGACAAGTGACAGACATTAGCAAACAATATTACCTACCTACATTGAAAGTCTTAGCTGACATTTCCATAATTCTCCCCTGCAATTTAATTGACTCTAAAGACCACATACTGCATAAAGAGACCTGAAAACTAATTTTCTGAGAAAATTTCAGACTACTTCTATAGTAAGCACCAGCGCAGAACATGTGAAAGCTTCCCAGACTAAAGACCGTTGCTGTAAATATAAAATGAAAATTGCAACAGTATTTTATGCTGCCAGAGATGAAGTTGTATCCTAGATATTTAAATGAAGACTGATCATATTTTTAGAATTAGTTTTAATTAGAACTAGGGTTTCTTAGAATTGTGGTGGAAGTATGACCTTCCTTAAACTGTTGCAATCAATAGCTCAATTATTACCTTGCTAAATAAATAGGCTATTTTCCAGTTCCTCCTTGTCCTGAAGATTAAACCTCTCAGCCTTAAATTCTGTACTTCTCACCACCAAGAGGCTGACATAATCTTTGTAAACAAAATTTGGAGAGCTTAGGTGGTAACAGAGAGGGTTTAGTGAAAATGAGGATTTCACACCCTACAATCAAGTAAAGAAGAGAATATTCTTTCTTCCCCGCTTTTAAAAATTATTCATGAAGCATTTATCAAATGTATTTGATACATATGGAAGTAGTGCTGTCATCTCATCAGACATCACTGAGACTCATGGTTCTGTGCAATATTGTAGCTGCCCCCTTGTTAGAACTTCCAATTTCAGCCCATTTTTTGTCTGATTGGGTGTCACCATTGGAAGAGAGCAAGCAGAAGAAAGTGAAGAATTCCCCCTGCCCCAAAAAGTGGTAAATGATGCTTAAATATAGCTTATTTTCAGATATGAGTCTCACAAAATACTCTCCAAAGGGAAGAGTTTTAATGACGAGGAAGGAAATTGTTTTTCTTTGAATCATTAAATTTCTTTTACAAATACATTGCAATGTATTGCGGCATTGGATGAACCTTGATCAACCAGAGGCCCCTAACACCTTTAAGGTTATCTCTGCCTTAAATAGGAAATCAGACTATGTGACTTTCAAAGACACTTTCTGACCTATATCACTTTCTGTGATATAGGGTTTTAAAAAACCAAGTGGAAAATACTACTTTTAGTGTTTCTGTCCTATAGTTACCAAAATAGATTCTAGAACTTAGTGGAAGATGGTTGGATTGGTATGACAGTAAACTAGCAGTAGAAACTTGATGCAGGCAGCCTATGTGACATTGCAAAAGTCACCTTGTAAATCTTTATTTCAATTTTGTTATTTGTGAGAAGGAAATAGCAGTCATCTCCCCTTCATATTGGTGATCATCCAGCGTGGTGATGGAAATACTCAAGAGAGCATAAATACCAGTCTACTTGTGAAATGAGAAAACTGGATCCAAAATATGGTGAATCTCCCTGCCACTGGATCTCCCCAATTTCTCCCTTCCTTAAGAGGAAAGGCAAAGCATGATCTAATGCATTTCCATGAAAACAGTGACAAGACTGGGTTGGTACTAGGGGAAATATGTTTTTTTTCCTGAGGAAAAGGAAATCAAGACAGTTCTTTCCATTGAACATGGCCTCTAAGCCACCTATTATATAGGGGAATTACTTCTTTTTTTTTTTTTTTTAGCAAAGTGCTCAATACATGATCACAATTATTACTAGGCAGCTGTTGGGGCAGCATTAAATAGACTGCAAGCTCCCACCTGTACTTTACAAATGTGAAATGCTGTCTGCAAATGACATGATTTTGCAAAATCAGTCATCTCTACCCCACTAGTTCATGTGCTGTCAGAGTAATGGCCATGACATTCTCAATATTGCCAGCAATAACACTCCGTTGACAAAAAGAAAAGAATGAGGGCACACACAGCCCCAGGTCTCATAATATTTGCCTTTTTGCCCTTCATAACATGACACGTGATGCGCACGGTTCTGTGTGTTGCCCTTTCTATGAACAGGTCCTTTGGGGGAGCTTACATAATCTTCTGCATGATTGGGTAGACACCAGTAAAGCCAGCTTCCTTGTTCCTACATGCCTATCAAACCCATCCGAAATTTGAATTAGATTAGCTCTGTCACTGGAATTATACTTTGCTATTGTAAAACCTAAAAAAAAACCCCGAACAAGTTAAAACCAGATCTTAATTCTACTGTAACATTTTCTGTAGAACGAGACATATGGGTAAGAAAGCAACTGCAAATTTCATAGTTCTGTTATCTTCCTGCTTGATTTCATTTTAATTGCCTGTGATGCTTTTGTAAACTTTCAGTATCTTAACCACAAAGAAAAGGTAAAAATTTAGGCTGGGGTTTTGTTTATTTCTTTGTTTGGTTTTGTTTTGTTTTTACCAAATGTCTAGGTACTGAGAAGAGGAATGGAATTTTCCTAATTGTTTTTGACTCTGGAGAGCATGGTGAGTTGAAATCTAAGCATTTTAATGCAGGTAGAGCCTGCTTTCAGATCTGAGCGTCTCTGGCATTTTTCCCAGGGCTTGTAAGTGATTTTGTCATCATGTCAGAAACTGGTACCATACTTTTGGCACTGCATATGTCATTTGGGGAGAGAGCTCTCAAGCAGTAGGAGCCACACACCACCAGAGGGTGCCAATTACTTTCATAAGCAGGTTCTCTGAAATCTTGTCAGATAAATGCTACGTTATTTACTATGTGAGCATGTTCAGAAGGTTGTGCTGGGCATTATACAGACCACCAAAATCCTATGGGTGACAATTCTTATGAACATAAAGCCATGTGAGCCACAGTGTGTAGCGCACAGCCCCGCAATCAAGGGCAGCGTGGCAAATTGCACGCCTCTGGGCCCAATTGCAGAGACAGGATCAGGTGTACGATTTGAATGACTGCCTGCAAGAGCTATTTTAAAGCATATGATATTCCACAGGCAAGAAACCTGCAGGCAAACGGGTGAGTAACAAGGTGTGAGGACACACGGATATGTTAGCTTGTCTCCTTGCAGAGCAGGCAGTGAACTCCCAGTGTAGCATTTTAGCTGTGATACACGTAGAGAGTTTGGTCATCTTTGCATGTGCTGCCCTCTGCATGGGTGAAATTTAAGAGAGTGTGATGGCACGGGAGGTTTCCTAGTTACAGAGCAAAGCATTTGATAACGATCTTCCCCGTCCTTTCCTCTGTGCTACTGCAGCTGCTCACTTCTGCAAATGCTCCCTTTATAAACAGCCTCAATGCTTCTCTGAGCCCCAAAATAAGCCATGGGTTGACATAAAGACAGGGAGATTGTTTACCAATTACTGTCACAGGTAGAACAGACTTGCCTTGGGGAAGACTAGTTTAATTTCTTGCCAATTAAGAATAGAATAGGACAATGGGAAACGCAGACAGAAAGTAAAACACCTTCCTCCCACCCCTCCCTTCTTCTCGGTCCCAGCTTCACTTCTGACTCCTCAACCTTTCCCCCACCACACCTCCTCACCCTGAGCAGCACAGGAAGATGAGGAACGGGGGTTGTGGTCAGTCCATAACAGCTCCTCTCTGCTGGTCCTTCCTCCTCATGCTGTTCCCCTGCTCCAGTGTGGGTCCTCCCCAGAGGCTGCAGCTTCCTTTGGGGCACCTTACCTGCTCTGGTGTGGGGTCCTCCCCAGTGTGGATATATCTGCTTTACCATGCGCCTCTCTAGGGGTTGCAAAGGAGTCTCTAGTGCTTGGAGCAATCTCTCTCCCTCCTCCTTCTCTCACTGTGGTGTCTGAGGGGTTGTTTCTCACACATTTTTCTCACTCCTCTCTCTCAACTGCTGCGCAGCATAATTTACCCTTTATCAGAGAGTAACACATAAATGTTCTCAGAGGCCCCCCCATGGCTGAAGGGCTCAACTATACCCTGGGGGGGGTTGGTTAGAGCTGCCTATATCAGGCATGGGGCAGACACAGCCCCAGCCTCTCCTCACAAAAGTCACCCCTGCAGCTCCACCCCACCAGTGTACCTGCACTCAATACAAGGGATTATGGAAAAACTACAGCATTTAAATACAAAGATGAAGGGAGAAAAGGAGAAAAGGCTGAAGGGGGAACTGTTGAGTTAAGAAGAGTCTGAGGTTTCCAGGTTAAAAGAGGGAGCTGCAGGCTGTACAGTGGGGCATCTGGGTCCTGCTGGTCACCAGCCATGTCGTGCTGTAGCCAGAGCTCTGCAAGAGTTTTCTAATGTGGAGGGATAGACAACAAAAGAAAACACTTTATAGACAGAATGATTAATAATAAACTTACTGTTTCATTTTCTCTGAAGGATTATTTGCCTGAAAGAAATAACAAACTGCTTAAGAGGAAAATGGGGTGAGAAGAAAGTGGTGGTGAATTAAACTCAGGACTTCTCCATGCCCTGCAGTATACCATCCTTGCAGAAATTTACTAGTTAGCCTTATAGTTTCGCTGTGAGATATTTTTTTTACCTGTATATGCATGAATTAGTTTATGTGTCCACTCACATCCTATGCCAAGCCACTGTCTGACCCAAGGTGATGTTATTGACATCTTCTCCACTTTCCAGCAATTAAGTTTCTTCCTGGATAACAATGATAAATCAATTAATTGTCTGGTGATTTAGTTTTAGAAAGATTACAAGCTGCAGGTAAACAAATGTGTCTATGATAAGTAGGAAATCTCATTCTTGTCTACTGGGACTGATGGTGAGTAGTGTTGACCATAATGAAAACACAGCAGGGAAGGATGCTCACAGTTGCCTGCTGCAGTAAAGCATCTAAAGTATCACTATTTTAACTGTGATATTTGTCCTATTTTGAATGTTGTAGGACTTCTTACGGGCTTAAAGTCAAGCCACCGTCCTCTGCTGAATCTAGGTCAAAATGATGACAGGAAGGAGCTTGCATAACTAATGTGTTTGTAGTGTTTGTACCACATTCCCCCTCTGCCTCCAGCTTCAGAAAAGGTGTCAGGTGTTTCCACACAGCTGCCTCTGCTCAGAGCTGACCAAGCAGCCAGAGGAAATACATTAGAAAAAAAATTGTCTTTATGTGGGGAAATGTTAACTCTTATGTCTCTTTAAAGCACTGTAAGTGCCCATTAGTGAGGAAGTCAAGGAGTCAGTTGTTCTCAGGAGGGATATATCAGCACTCACTGCAGTGTTTGTGTTGCAGACCCTGACCTTGTAATGTGACCCATCCCTCAATGCCTTACAAGCGCCTATCAGATCTGGAGCTCACGTGGTCAGGAACGTAATCAGGAAACATATAGGGGACCAGATCTGCAAAGGCAGTGAGACACCTGCCTGTCCTGGTTCTTCATGTTAAGTAGGTACAGGACTCCCTCCAGGAAATCTGCATATTTGGCAATTAAAATGGTGACTGTTTTTCATCAGTTTCAGGCTGCTTCTACTACACATGGAAATTACTAATTTTCTACTTTTCTTTATTGTCTTTGGTATGATGCAAATTTGTTTAGACTGCTAGGAATGTGACAGAAAGGATCAGAGAGATTTTGGCAGGAAATTGCCTGTCTGGGTTTTCATGGCATTCCCAAGGCACTGACTGCAGGTTCATTCAGGTCACACAAAGCTGTGGCTTGGAGTCTTGGAGGCCACCTGGGGGACTTGAGGGAAGCTCCACAAATGATCCTTGATGTCAGTGGGGCATATAGGAGCACATGAAGATGTTTTGGGGGATGGAAAGTGATTTTAAGTAGATCACCCATGATTTCTGACCTGACAAAAGTGTTTGAAATGTATGGAGGAGTTGCAGATTGATTTCAAGTGATTGTCAGTCTGGTTGTGGGTGGGATTACACATGGGAAAAAAAGCCATCCTCCAGTGTTAAATGAAATTCCTTTGGTGTTCATGGAAATGTGTTCAGCAGTACTTGAACCTTATTAACTGAAATTTTTAGCAAGTTGCAAAAAGATAGTCTAGTGGAATCTTATTTGTGTGTCTGAATTATCTGTTGATGTGCCTGAAAACTCAAGACGACTATGTTCTGTATACAGTTACATTTACTTCTTTCTTGTACAGAAGATGTTCCTTTATCAAAAATATATATATTAAATGGAAAGTCTGGAGAGCTGCAGTAATCCTACAGTGCAATCCAGGCATAATTTTCCAAGAACCTGAATGACAAGAAGTTTCAACTCCATTTTCAAATCCATATGATCCCAGCCACAAGTGACAAGTGGATAGCTACTATCATATTTTATTCATATCCTTCTCCAGGTATTTAAACATAAAACATATGCATCTTAATTTACAGAATTAAATCTATCTGAAGGTACTTAATCAAAAGTTTGCATGGAGAAAAAATAGGTATAAAGATTAAATGTTATTGTTTGACAAATATTATTACCATTTATTTCCAAATAATAAAATAAAACCATAAAAATTAAAGTTACATCTAGAAATTAGTTAGAAAAGCTGCAGAGTTTATTTTCATTTTATGCAAAAGTAACTTTAATTATCCAAAGGCCTTGATTTCAAGAAAGGATAATTTAAAGTGTCAAAATCCAGAGCTGCATTTTAGGCCAAATGCAAAAAATGTAGCACAAAATGTAAATATATTTATGTAATGTGCTCATAAATGATTCAGTGTTTAGACACCAATCTAATTTTGTTTAAACTGTATCACTTTATTGTAGGCTACAAGATTTTGAAGTTTGAATTAAATTAATGGGCAATAAAGATTTAGCTTGTGGGTAGGTTTTGTTTGCTTGTTTTTACTCTCTGTCTTTCATTGTGGGGAAAACACTTAGCTTTTGGGAGAGGAAAAAATAAAAAAGAATAGAGAAAGAAATTCCTGAGTAAATAGCTGTGCCTGAATTTCTTTCCATTTGACAGTCTATAGCTATGATGGTAAGTCCCCACTTAGAGCAGATGTTCTAGCTTTCTCTTTGGTCTCTCTCCTATACCTAGCATTTTCAGGGGGGGAGGGAAGAAAAGTAGTAGCCTTTAGTAAATTAAACTAAGCTTCTCAAAGTACTCTCCGAAGAGATGTAATAATAATGAAAATAAATTCTGTGAAAATACAGTGCATGAAGTAGTTTAACTGATGCGGTGGCTCTGTGTAGGTGAGTATGATCTGCTGTTTGATTGTCTGTATACCAGTCTCAGGGCCACCCAAGATTTAAAAGGGGCACATGTTGAGCAAATTTCATCTATTGTAAAGATATGGAGTGCCAGATTCTCCCAGAGAGAAAATAGCTCCAAAACAGACGAGGCCAAATGCCTGGGTGCTTGTCTTTCCTTGTGCAAAAGAAAATTTCCCCTTTTGGAAAGAGGAGACTTCTCATTCCTTAATACAAAAAATATATTTCAATGAAAAGATACGCAAAGGTTTCCCATCCCTAGAAAGAGATGGACTTCAAGAAACAGAAAGTACTTCTGGGGACAAAACCCTTAATTAGCAAGAAAAAACACAGTACAAAACCCCCAACCTATTATAAAATATGTGATGGTGTTTGTTTGTTTGTTTTGATTTGGGTTGGGTTGGTGGGGAGAAAAAGAAACTGGTACAATGTCTGAGCTGGGTTGAACAGCCAGAGGGGCAGCCAACAGATAGATCATAATACGTGGCAGAGAGGGGACTGACACAACCTCGTGCCCGTGTGAGCAACCCTGAACAACCACCTGGATTAAAAGCTCTTGTGCAGAGCTTTCTTTTGACCTGTTCTCTTCATTTTTGTAGTAAAATTCCTGAAAACTGTACAGCCCTCAAGGAGAAGCCAATTATAATTAGTTCCCCACATCTCGGCTTTCATAGGATGAACAGTAACTTTAAGGTGGGTAAAAACTTCGTAGTGGGAAGGAGCCCTGGGTGTTTACTTCTCCAGTCATGTACGACAGGAGAGTGAAGGTCGGGTTTATTGGGGGATGGTTTTATTAACTACTCATATTTGAGTTTTTCATCTTGATGTGGTATTTTCCCGTGATCCCTTTGCAGAGATTCTGTTTGATTTAACTTACTTGTCATTGGGAAGGAAGAACTGCTATTTTCTGAGCATCCAGGCTAAGAGATACAGGTGTGTTTCGATGCTGAATCACAACAACTGATTTCGTGAATGCATTTTCCAGCTATTAATGAAAGCTGAGAGGTGAGCTATAACGTCCTTCATGCCTTAAAGAGTGTACTGACATGAATATCTGGAGAGAATATACTTGTTTTGAAAAAATGCACGGTGTGGACAGGAGGAACCATGCTCAACAGTCTTGTTTTGAGCTAAGAAATAATGTTGGCATGAGAACAAATGGATATAATAGGCCTCAGGAACCACTGGAGCAATGAGGTTGTAGATCAGCCTTCAGTACAAGTTGTGCAAAATATGTCTAATTCTAGATAAATTTTAGATGAAAGAGGATACATTTATAGAAGTGAGGACATAGTGACATTAGCTCCCTTTTTTTACTCAATATGCATGTTGGAGAGGGCCTTTAAAATACATTTATTGGTCAAGTTGCTACCACCTTCTACTTGGTTTCTTCTACTCAGTATTCTCAGTGTGGTGCTGTTTCTGCTGAGCTCTCTATGTGTAATTGTGCTGAAGAGAATGCTGTGCTACAGCACTCACTAGAGTCACGTTTTCTGTGTAATAAAGTCTCAGTAATGGAATAGGAATTTACCTTGCATATGAGAAATTTTACCTAAAACCCAAGAAATACCATGCAAGAAAAAGTTCCATTTTTTAAAAATTAGCCATCCAAATAAATGTCTGTTATTTTGAATTGTTAACATTTTATAGTTGTATTGCAATACCATAAATGTTTCTGAAGGGAAAGAGAAAATCTCAGCAGGGCTTATTATCTCATCTGCAGGTTCCATCCATTTAGATAGAGATGAAACCTCCTCTTGTGAATCAGGTTGCCTGCAGTGGCTTTCCCTCCCGACTCACGTCCCAGCTTGAACTCCTTGTGTACTCAGAACTGTACAGAGCATTTCACTGGCGTTTCCACGAGCGCCTTGTGCAACGGCTGTATTTCTTCCCTATTCCTACTCTGAGTATTGTGTTTGTTTTCATTCCTTTGTCTCTCCCTCTGAGCTGACCAAAGGAAATGTTCCTTGTGATTTCAGTCATTCAAAACCAAATGACAATATCTTTGTAGGTCTCTTTTGTAGATCTGTTTTCCTGAATTCAGGCTTGAAGTCTTTGAAGACAACCTCTGACAGTATGAAACTTTTCATAAGGGGAAGTTTTTGTCCTTTTATTTTACTGTTATTTTTTGTGCTCACAGCATTTTAATTACAGTCTGGTTATTACTGCTTTTCCTGTTGTTCCCCAAAATGAAATCTGTGGGAGCCAAGAATAATTGGAAGCGTGATAAATCTCAAAAGAAACTGAAACTGAGGCTATGATCTTTTGTTTGTTTCTTTCTTTGGACTCTTAAATCTGATGGATGGCACCTTCAGACACGAGCATCTGACTAGTCTGAATACTCCTGACATTTGAAGATATCATAAAGACCATTTAACATAATAGACCTTAGATATTTGAACAATTCCTGAATAAAACTGTATATGTGTTAAAACTGAATGTCGTGGTTTCACTTGTTTGCTAAGGCTTATTCCAAAATGTAATTTCAAATTCAACTTCAGACTTAGCGACAGGGATTAAGTATTAGGAAAAAATAGTAAAGAGAATTTTTTGGAGAAGGAAAGAAGTCTGCCATTGAAGTGGAAGTGAGAAAGGAAAGAGTTGAACTTTGTCACCCTATATAAGGTCTGATACTTCAGAAATAGTTGGGATATCTGGAAAGCTTGTGCTCTGGCAGCATTTATCAGTTGTGCTAGACTGTGTTTTCTTTAATTTCTTGTACGATACGGTTAACTTTTTTTTTTTCAGTTGGTACTATGTTAATATTTGTATCATACAGGGTTAATGAGCCTTGTCATATAGCTGCCTGAAGTCCCATTACACTTGTGCCATTATTAAAAACATCTCCTCTTGTGATCAAAACAATTGTCTCTGAAAGAGCTATAAAAAAAGGATACATTGCATATTAACAAAGTCACTTTGGGAAAGATGTATTAATACCATATATACCAAAATAAATAAATATTATGCACAGAATCTTTCATAAACACAATTGCTTTTAAGTGTTGATAGTTAGGATTACCGCTGTCGGTTATAAAGTGCCATTTTTTCTGCTACAAGTATAATACAGGGTTTAGAAACTGAGCATTGGGGTGCTGACCTTAATTTTCCACAGGGCAAAATAAAGCATTATGCTGACTCAGACTCCTTCCATCTTCATGCCAGAATGATATAGACATTAATTTACAAGGTTTTTTTAATTGTCTCTACCTAACTTAGTATGTAAGTTGCTGTTATTTGAAGTTTGTGCTACTTTCAGCTACAATATCGTGGTGCAACATTTATAATCATTGGTGAATTTTAATGCTTTGAATTACAGGATAAGAAATAGGAGATGAGAAAAAAAAAGAAATAAATAATCCATATAACTCATGGTAACTAGGGGTTTTATTAAATTATGTTACAGTGAGCCCTTAGTACTTTCTGAAGGCAAAAGAAGAAAGCATAAAGAAGAGCCTTCTTCAAAACCACTCTAATGATGCTAACCCCTAATGTGCTTCTTATGTTCATGTTTCCATTGAGCACAATAGTATTCAGCCTATAAACTCTCATTGAAGACAGAGGGAGAAGTGTTACAAGCTAAAAGTTCTGCTTTCTTGCTTTCCACACCTTTAAAGATGGTATCCAAAAGGATAATGGAAGCAAACCCATGTCAGCCTTTTATAATGCACAACTTTAACACATGTTATGGCTATTCTGTGAAAACGGCACTGAAAGGTTCAGTCATGAAAGATGTGAGGCATGACCTATTTCAGAATATCTGTTCTCAAGATATCAAATCAAGTCTTGGTTATTATTCACAAAATGTGAAGGCTAACCCAACAAACTGTGATATTGTTACAGTGATGTGTTGGAGATAATCATGGATGTCAGTCCCTTAGGTTTTCTTAGTAGCTTAGTCTCGAAATGAAGGATAGCTGTGTTGTCCATTCTCTTTGTGTTGTACCTCTAAGCTCTACAATTGTGATTTATAATTCATAAGTTAAGGAATATGAACTCTCTGCCCTGGTTATTTATAGAACTCACTCTCCATTTTTTGATATGTATTTTAAATTAATAATGTAAAAATCTATTGATTTTATTTATGTGTTTAATTTAATATACAGGAATACTTGTTGAGGCATTTATGGAATAGTAAAAATAACTCAAAGGGATAGATGATGGTTTCCATTTAAAGTCTGCACTGGAGATGAGTTTGGATTGTTGCAATTTTAAATTATTATTGCAACTTTTGATACTCAAGGCAAGGCTACATACACACACTTGGAAGTGCTTTAGATTAAGCGTTACACCAATTCAACTCACTGCTTTTAAGTTGGAGAGTTAGCATTCCCCAAACAAATTAGACCTTACATTATGAGATACAATAACAGAACACAATGGATGCTGTTGTCAGTTCTTACAAATTTACAAGTACTGTGATTGTTATAATTCTCTTTAAATATTGATTATAGGAACCAAATGCTTCTTGAAGATAACCAGCACCAGATTTATTCGAAGTCAAAGAGCGCTAGATGTTGTTCCATATTCTGACAACCACTTCAGGTGATTATAAGCAGATAAACTGTTCTGGCCTCATTGGTCCTCAGGTCTATAAGAACATCTATTAGCCAAAGTGATTTATCTTGGCATGTTGTGATACATACACATCCACTGACCCACTTTCCATTGAACCTTGTGGGCTGGTATTTTGTAAGAGTTAGTACAGCATTCTAAATATTGTTAATGGAGTAAATCTTAAGCTGTGTTGCTGTTGTAATAACGTTTTTGAAAACATGCAAGTTTAGTGATGAGTTAGCATAATTTTGCAAGAAATTACTGAGAGAAAATAAATTAGCTCTAAAGTGAGTGTGTTTAAGAACTAATATGATGTGTTTCTGTTATTTCTAAATTATTTGTATTACTTTGTGACCTACCTTATACTCCTTGACAAACTGGTCAACTTGAGTCCAAACAATATAAAAATGCAATTTCTAGTACTTTTTGTGGACCAAACTCAAATTA
This sequence comes from Chroicocephalus ridibundus, assembly GCF_963924245.1. Taxonomy (NCBI): domain Eukaryota; kingdom Metazoa; phylum Chordata; class Aves; order Charadriiformes; family Laridae; genus Chroicocephalus; species Chroicocephalus ridibundus. Next base: position 106,999,472 of record NC_086285.1, read on the forward strand.
GGGGTGAAACTAATGTATTACACTCAGAACTCTGCAGAGAAGAAAAAACCAAATACAGGTCAAACAATAACTCATTTGCTTCGGTGTATACTTACTATCTACTGTGACATTAATTTGCAGGCACTAATAATGACAACTAATTGCCTATAATGGTGTCCTGTCCAAATTCTACTACAACAGCTAGCTAAAGCTAGTCACATCTTTTTATTTTCTGAACTCCCCACAAGATACTTTTCCTCCTTTCTTCAACATAAATGCAACCATTAAAGTACAGAAGATAATAAAATTGTTTTATCTTCAGATACCAGGAAAAGGAGGTACACATGGTTTCCCTGGGCTCCTTTCCCTTTTACTGCCTGACACTGGACTTTATGCTGATTTTTCTGTCCATGAGCTGAGATGTTCAAATTGCTAAATGTGAATCTGAGGAGACTTTAGTGCAAGTAGTAAAACTACACTTAAAGTAAATTTATTTTTTCATATTTTAAATACCTAAATCTCTTGCCAGTCACAATTTATCTGGGGTTTGTGTGCATGGGGGAAAGGGTTGTTTATTTTTATTTTGTGTCTTCTCAAGGAAATTTCATAATAATATGCTTATATGAGCTAGAAAAATGCACTTCAAGCATTACTACCCTGATTCTGTGTATGATGCAGCCAAAGCCTTTCTGGTAATCAATAAGGTTCCTGTAGAAGGATTCACTTAAGGTATCTTACTGATTTCTTTAGATTCATAAGGTAAAAATCTATTTCTAATTTCCTTTGCTCTTGCTAAATTATACACTATTTGAAAGGCTTTTTAATCTTGCAGTGACTAGACACGTTATACATCAATGTCTTGGAATGCCTACCAAGGGGAAGACTTTCAATGTCTTATTTTTAAGAACTGTAAAGGAGAGAATTTTGATACTTCTGATACTTATTAGAGAAGCAAAAGAAATATTTCCATTTTTAACTGCACTCATTCTAAGTATTTTTATCTGTATGGACTCTGTTAATATTACAGGCAAGACAATATTGCCCCTTCATGACTGTTGGAAGTTACAAATCTGATTTCATCTTTTCTTAATAATATGGCAGTAATGACACTGGATGTTTTGTTTCATTTATGTTACAGTGACTGAAGGCATTTACACTCCAGTGGTAGATTCTTGAGTCAGTTCTAGGGTAGAGAGACGTTTACACACCATCTCTCAGACCCAGGTATTTGTTATTTGTACTAATAATAATTTGAAAAAAACCTGAACTCACAGACCTCTTTCTTTTTTTTGCTATACTCTACGCCCATTGGTCTTGCCTCAGTCCCTGGGAAAGTTATGGAATGAATCCTCCTGGGGGCTATCACAAGACAAATAAAGCACATGATTGGGAAAAGCCAGCAGGAATTCACCAAGGGCAAATTGTGCTTGGCAAACGTGATAGCCTTCTATGACAAAGTAACCTGCTTGGTTGATGTGGAGTGAGCAGGGGACATTGCCTACCTGGATTTCTCCAAGGCTTGGGCATGGTCCCCCACAGCCTCCTCTGTGAGAGGAGAGAGAAACTGATGTGCTACGGTCTAGACAAGTGGTCTGTGTGGTCAGTGGGGAACTGGCTGACAGGCCACACCCAGAGGGTGGTGGTAAATAGCTCCTTTTCAAACTGGCAACCTGTCACAAGTGTGAGCCCCCAGGGACTGATACTGGGCCCAACGGTGTTTAATAGCTTAATAAGTGATCTAGATGATGGGATGAAGTGTACTCTGACAAAGTTAGCTAATGACACCAAACTGAGTGGGAAAGTGGACACTTTGGAACGGAGAGCCACCCTGCAGGAAGACCTGGATAGGCTGGAAGAGTAGGCTAACAAAAACTTTATGAAGTCCAGCAAGGAAAAGTGTAAGGTCTCGCACCTGGGAAAACATAATCCAGGAGTGCAGCACAGGCTGGGATCTACCCAGCTGGGGAGCAGCTCTGTGGAAAGGGACCCGGGGGTCCTGGTGGACAACAAATTCAATATGAGTGAACAGTGTGCTGCTGTGGCAAAGAAAGCCAACAGGATGCTGGGTTGCATCAACAAGAGGATCAGCAGAGATAAGTCATTATCCTACTCTACTCAGGGCTTCTCATGCCAGACCTGAAATACTGTGTTCGGTTTTGGTCCCCACTATACAAACAAGACGTGGTCAGGCTGGAGAGGGTCCAGAGAAGAACCACAAAGATGATATCAAAGGACTGGGAAGCCTGCCATATGAGGAAAGGCTGAGAGGGTTTGTTCAGCCTTCAGGTCTCCTTAGGGGGGACCTTATCACCATATTCCAGTATTTAAAGGGTCGTGACAGAGAAGATGGAGACCCCCTTTTTACAAGAAGTCGCACGGAAAAGATGAGGGTAATGGGTACAAGTTACTCTCGGAGAGATTCCGACTGGACACATTAGGGCAATTTTTCACAATGAGAACAATCAGCCATTGGAATAATCTCCCCAGGGAACTGGTGGATTCTCCAATATTGGAGACTCAAAATTCGTCTGGACAGGGTACTGGGACATCTTTTCTAGACCATGCTTTTGCCAAGAAAGGTTGGACAAGATGATCCTTGAGGTTCCACCCAACCAGGTATTCTATGATTCTACAATTTCAAACATCAAACTACCAAGACAAGCAATGATGCGTTAATTAGTTTTGTCAGATGAGCATGCTGACGTTCTTGGATTTTGCTTGCTACCTTGTTTGTGCTTTGTCTTTTTCAGAATATCTACAAATCTTATTTTGCTTGCACAGTGTCCACTAACAACGACATTTTATTTTATGAGGAATCAGGGACCTACCTTCATCTTTTTTGTTTTATCTATACTATTTTGCTCCTTTTTTGTTTGTTTATTTGTTTTGTTTAATCAGTAATGTTGTCCTTTTTTATTGCTACTAAGGTGGCCAATTCCATGTAGAAACCCATGTCATTAAGCTAAGGGCTATAAAATATGTAGTGGCATTCTTAATGACATGTTTCAGTTTATCTGTCCTTCTCCTGACCTTTCTCCAAAGTAAAAAAAAATCTAAGCCCAAAATCCTTGCTCAAACCTTACGCAAAATTTTTTTCCCTTCCCATTATAGTTGTCACACCATTCACACTTTTCAAAATGAATTTTAGCTAGCAATTAATTTAATTTTCTTCACATATATTGATCTGCCTCTGAGGAGGTACCTAAAGTCTCAAGTAGGTTTAGAAAAAATGAAGAGATTTAGTTGTCAATAGGCATGCAGAAGAGTGATGCACTGAGATAGCTTTCTATTTGCCAGTTTCCACCTTTTTCAGTCAGATGTGGAAGTGCTTCTAATGTGCCTTTCATCTGGGAAAAATACTGACAGAGTATCCTTCTCTCGTGGCTGCAATATATATTGACAGCTTGCTTAATTATATGGCAGGGTAGCAGCCAGAGTCCATTACAAAGAGAAGAAATCAAAATTCCAATCTGGGATTTCACTGTGGTTTTCTCAAAAAAAACATTGTCAGATAAAATATGCACTATTGTCAGATAGACAGAAAACTTGCTCGATCTGTTAATTTAATTGGAAGGAAAAAGGAAAACCTGAGTTGCACTTTTCAGGACCCTTCAGGCTCAGTGCATGTTCATAATAATGTCCTACCTTGCTGTTTGATTTAAAGTGCAAGCTAGTAGGGTTTGCCTGGAACATCTTCCTTTTGTTGCAGATAGAAAATGCTAAATGTGTCTCAGAAATAATGGCTTTCATAGGAAAAAAGAATCATTCCTAAGATAGCAATGCTAAGAGCAGTTGAGGCCAGAGAAAAGTTTGAGCTGAACTTTTTCACATTATGGTCATTATTGATAACACAAAGCTCTAACAAGATAGTGACTATTTTGCTCCAAATAATGTTCAGACTTTGTATTTAAAAAAAAAAAAAAGGAAAAAAGAAAAAAGGAAAAAAGCAGTTCAGGTCTAAGATAACACCATATTGCTCAAAGGAAACCATTTAGAACTAGTTCCTGGTTACATACAGTATTCGATTGCTGAAGCTGTGGCTAGGCTCAGGAAGGACAAGTATGACTGGGAAGACCCAGCACAAATTCACCAAAGGCAAATTGTGCCTGGGGAAAATGATTGCCTTTGGTGATGAGATTACTGGCACTATACAAGAGGAGAGCCCTAGATGTTGTTGACCTTGATTTCCACAAAACTATCTGGAACCCTGGGTTGAAAAAGTTGTGATCAGAGCTACAAAGTCCATGTGGAAGTTGGTTACTAGAGGCATTTCTCAGTTTGCTACTGCACCAAACCTGGATGAGTGGTCAACACTGGAGTACAGAGCTGCTATTCTTAACAGGCTGGAGAAGTGAAATTACAAGAATGTCAAGAAGTTCAAAAGAAAATGAAAAATCCTACACCTGGGAAGGAATAACCTCATACCACCATACATGCTGGGGCATGGAGCAGATCTGCAGAAAAGATCTTGAGAATTCTGGTGGTCCATAAGTTAAACAAGAGTCAGCAGTGTGTCCTTGTGGTGATGTCTTTTCCAGCTGCATTCTGGGCTGTATCAGCAAGAATGTAACCAGCAGGCTAGAAGCAATTATTCTCCTCTATCCAGCGCTTGTGAGACTGTATCTGGAGCACTGTGTCCACTTTGGGGCTCTGCAGAAGAAGAAAGGCATGGACATACTGGAGTGGATCCAGCAGAGAGACACCAAGATGGTCAAGGGGCTGCAGCACATGAAGTGCAAGAAGAGACTGATAAATGGCTTTGTTCAATCCTGAAAAGAGAAGGCTAAGGGGAGATCTAATTGCTGTCTTAAAATATAGTCTAATAAAAGTTATAGTTGAAGACGCACCCAAACTCACCCTGGAAGGGCAGAGTGGCACAATGAGAGGCAACAAACACAATCTGTATCATGTAAAATTCGAATTACATACTAGGAAAATGTTTTTACTGTGATACAGTACAATACAGGTGATTAGCTGCCTGATATAAATTGTCCCTGCTGTGAGAAGAAAGTTGGACCAGATAACCTCCAGAGGTCACTCCAACCTAAATTATTCGTGATTATATGCTAAACCATATTTTCCCTTTCTGCGTGACTACTTAACTAATATTCAAACTCATGAAGATGGCCTTTTGTTAGAAGATATTCATCTGGGTATTTTATTAGCACAGATCTGTTTATTTAGACAGAAGATACAGAGACAATATACTATTTCTTTAAACCCAGCAGGGACAAACACCAGAAGGCAGTTTCTCGGCTCATAGTTCAGATTTCCTTTTCTATCCAGCCCTGCGGTCATGATGCTATAGTTTGTCTTTCCCCATTTTCTCTAGGGGTTTCTGTTTTCAGCACCTCCAACTGACATGCCACTCTTGCTTTGCCAACCCATTGCCAAGAAACCGAGTTAGTTTGAGCTAGCCCTTGCCCAGCTTTCCTGCATACTAAGCAGTGATCTACCTTGTACCACGTACTCCCTAAAAGTGTTTTTGGTTTGTTTGGGAGTTTTTGTCTCTGGGTTTTGGGGTTTTCTTGTTTGTTTTGGGTTTTTGTTTATTTTTTTTTATTTCTTGGGCTTTTGGGTTTTGGTTTTTTCTTTCCTTTTTTAGGCAAAAAGAAAGTCAGATGACATTCTTATACACAACTGTCTGGCTAGAAAGCACAGTGTATTTTGAGATTGGGTGGAAGTGAAATTATCATAATTTAGGTGAAACTAGAGGCCTTGACATTTCATAACTGCATGATTTCCTTAAGGAAAAGTTGACATTCTCACTGGAAGACATGAAAATAATAAGAGCTCCTCAGACAGGCAGTTAGTTGACTTACCATTGAACCAAAATTATATTACAAGATGGAAACTTCACTGTGGATGTGCTTTCTTATTCTGTTAAGTTTATTTTAAATCACAAATTTGTATTCATTCTAGACATGACACCAACACATTCTTCCAAGGTCTGTAAATGCTCAGAAATTAAACAGGTGGTTGTGTGAAGTCATCAACAGACGTATATCTCTATTCTTCAATAGGAAGTTTGTTCTGTTTGTTGTTTTTTGGGGCGGATTTGAATATTTTTAGAGACACTCGTAAAATACCACAGGCTTTCAGAATTCAGTGATACAAAAAGGCCACCAAAGAAACATTAAGATGTTTCTTTCTTATTTCAAGATACAATCTCTGTGTAGGCAGAATGTTTACAAAACTACCATAAAATAAAGTTAGATTAATCTGTCAGTTTTCTTACTTTTTACTGGCGTACTTATGTATAGTTTAAAAATAAAAAACAAATAGGTGAACTGAAGCAATTTTAGCTATACAGTTCCTTGCCAAAAAGGCCGGCTCTTCTCAGTCTTCCTGGCATATAGCTCCACATTCCAATGTATAGTATATTTTAATAAAAATAATGTATTGAGAACGTATTAAAATCATGGATGCATAACTATGCATTTTCTTTTTTTTAATGTGATTCATCGTGCTCCGGTTGTACTTGAATGTCTGATTCTTATTCTGCAGTAATTGTATTGTGTAGGAATCCCCTAGTTGGACTGTAGAGATTGGTATAATTATTGCATCTCAACCACTTCTATGGCATGCACATACATGTCTTGTTGGCCACTCTTGTACTTCAGCATAACGTGGCTCCTCCACTTAGAACTGTTAGCAGTAGAAAGACAAACTTGACTTTTCATCTCTTTACTTGTATAACAATTCCTTCTCTCGCTCAAAAAGGAGTGCATTCTGACATAAAAAATGAAGTGTGGGTGAAAAGTTCTCAGGTGAATTTTTCCTTTACAGGAAAAATAATTGCATCAAACTTTATGCACTGATTGACATACAGAGTGGAACTATACTGTAAGGTTATTGCAGAACAGAAATTGTGTGTTGGAGAAAGATTTTTCTGGTTATCCATTCCACATTGTTACTGAATGTTTTGAAGCAGTATATCATTGCTAATTGTTTTTTTGGTTTTGGGGTTTTTTTTTGGTTTGGTTTTGGTTTTTTTTTTTCACGTTATCTTGGAACGTTACACATATATTATGAATAATTTTAGGGAGATGTGTTTCCATAGGCAAGTTATAGTTGGCTCTATTTTGTCATCTTTTTTTCTTTTTTTTTTTCTTTTGCAATACAAATAGTAGTCATTCAGTTGCGATGAGATTTACATTTGGTCCAGAACATGTTCTAGTATTTTAACCATCACAGGACTGTGTCACAGATAAATCCTTGGAATATATGTAAGAAATGTGCATTTCTCTTCTGATATAAACTTTTGAAAAAGAATAGTTCATCTTCAACCTTGACAATGTGAATGTAAGATTTGACTTCGGTGGAGTCAGAATATCATCCCTAGAGGTAACATATTGAAGAACTTTCTCAACATCTCAACAAACAAAATGTTTTTCAGAACAGCATTTAAGTAGAAATATTTTAGTTATGCAAATGATACTTCGTTTCAAGACATTAAAGAAAAAAGTCTGATCTTAACTCCTTGCACTTTCACGGGGTAAAAACAGTGCTTTCAAGCATGTTATCTGTGTTTGGCTTGTTTTAGTCTAACAGAGCAGAAGTTTTGCACAGGAAAATAGGGCACAGGTGGCCATAGGACAATTTTCACATGTTTCTTGAAGCATAAAGTATTTCCTGGTTTCATATCATAATTTTCCTTTGATATTACTTGCTGATATTTACGAAAAGTAAAAATGGAAATACATTCAGAAATACTGAAATAAATACAGAACGGCACTTTTTCATTATTGAACTAAAAAACATGAGCAGTGACATTTTGAAAAGCATTAAGCTCTTAGAAAGTATGAAACTCCAAAAAAGAGTATTCAATCTGCAATACTTTTTGTTTTAAAGAGTATAAAGAATTATTGTTGAACAGCTGGAAGTAATTAAACACTAATATATTTCCTATCATATCATAGAATCACAGAATCATAGAATATTCGTTGTTGGAAAGGACCTTTGAGATCATCGAGTCCAACCATACACACACATATTATTCATGAAGTCTAAAAAACGAGAAGCAAGAAAAGGTTTCAGCAATTATTTATGTGTTTTCATATGTATTTATAAAGTTCTTACATTTATACATATATTACAGCTTGCACATATATAAATAAATATGTGAATGTATAAATGTAAATGTCTGTATGGGTCTATACATACATAGAGTTCATTCATCATGTTGTAGTGCCATGTGTTTTAGTAAAATAGTTTTGAGGAACCAGGCTAAACCAGATTTCTTGATTACCATAAAACCATTTGTGCAGATCCCTGAAAAAATAATGCATTCTTGAATGCAATAGTTGTTTTATGTTTAGGAGCAGTGTACTTTTGGAGACCATTATTATCCAGACCATACTGGATTTAAAAGCTATGGTTAGGCCTATCAAGAAAGCAGGAATCGCTCTTGTCCAGACAGCCTCTGCTTCATGGAGAGTGTAGAGATAAGTGCGGTACAATATGCATGTAGGCTTGTGTACACAAGAATGAATGTCTATAAAATAGTACAGTACAGCTTCTTGTTGTCTCACAACTTCATGTCCCTCAAACTACTTTCATTCTTGGACTGACAAAACCAAATGAAATCTGACCCTTCTGGCCCTTTCATGCAAAGTTGCTGGACCTCAAACTGAATTCTAGGAAGACATTAACAAAAAGTAAAGTTCAAACAATAGAGATATTTTAATAAAAGTTTCTTCAAGTTTATTTCAAAACTTTTGTAACAAAAAGTTAAAAACAAGTGAGAAGAGCAACCATAGCCTCCTGGACTATTATGATGGATTAGATATGGCCGCTTGACCGTCAAATATATAAACAGATCTTGAATCTGCATATTTTAAAGAGCAGTTATGAGATTAACTATAGCTTTTATGTTGATGTTGATGTTAATATAGTACAGACATCCTGATAATTATTGGAATACATACAATAAAAAGGCAAATTAAACTGCAAAGAAGGATTATTATTTAAGTTTATGGGGAGAAAATATGAATTTCCAGAGTTTTGGTTTAAGGTTTATGTGTTCTGCTCTAGGATATTCACTTTGTATACAAAACCAGGCAGCTATTTATAGATGTGGCCCCTGGTACCTTTCAGGGGATAACACAATAAACACACAGATTTTAGGAGTGGGACATGATAATTTAAATGTATTAAAAAGTATGTGGTGAGCATCTGCCTTCTGATATCTGTAAAAACATTCGCTGTCATGAAAATGTAATGAGTCATGAGTGACTTCCTTTTTGTCTCTTCCCTATAATTTCATTTCCATCAGAGAAAAGCAGATGTCAGCTCCCTGTCAGAGAAAACCGTGTTTGTTGTCGTAAATAGTGGTTGTCAAATCAATACATCAGTCTGTCTCAAGATAAATGCCCTACTTGGAGTCTATGAATGAAGATGATAAGAGAACATTTTCTTGAATATCATTACCCTTATCCTTTCTGGGTCTTTCAGAGGAAGCAGAGTTCTCTTCATTCTCAGCCATAGGAAGATAATAAGAGTGTAAGCATGTGCTAGAAAGAAAAATCACATTTTTTTCCTCAAAGTGATACTGCAGTGCCAGTTTGAGTCTCTCACTTCTTCTGGCTGCATCTACATTAACATTTTAGCTTGAAGAGCTAGCTGTGCTTAGATTGTTTTGAAAGCTGTGCTTTTATAACTGCTTTGGTTCTCAGAGCAGAGCAGCTTCAGGAGTACATGTGCTAGATTTCTTTCGGATGAAGATGTTCTGGAAGATGTTCTCTAGGACCACATTGAATGCCATTCAACAGCTATTGGGAAATCAGGCCGCTGGACCAAACCAAAACAAGTCTAAAGTAAACCCCCATGAAAAACAGGTAGTGTGGACACTGGATCCTTAGCACCATCCATTTCGCTTGGTAGATTCACTGTTACTGAGCTACTTGCTGACACAGACATAACCCTTGTGTCCACTCCTCTACTGGAATGTTTTTCAGGAATGAAAAACCTTCATTCTCCCTTCATCCTTCAAATATCACTAGTTTTAATATTTTAATTAGGCTAAATAGTGGCATTCTGTAGATGAGTCAAGGACTGTTAGCTGCCTTTTAAACTTTGAAATTATCTGCCCCTTGGATCTCCATATTCAAGATCAGCCATTCACCCTAATCTTACTGGACAAATGGGGTTTCTGTCTCTTGGCCATGTAAAAGACAGCAACAAGGAATATAATACAAAGTGCAGCAGCCTTCTGAAACCCAGCCTCCTGCTCGTATAGATTTCAACCTCATGGCAAAGTTAAACCCTCGTCTGTTTGGACAGAAAAAGATGGTAGATGATTCAGAGGTGTTGTATCTGCAGTTCAAACAGTGTAAGATAGATGTCCACGCTTTGTACCTGAATTTGAAAATTTAATCCATTCTGCCATTAGCAGTACATACTTAGCACATCATCTGAATGTTCAGCTGAGTTACGTTAAACACCAAGATTCCTGCCTTTCTACTTTTGGTTTAGAGTGCAATATTAAAATGGCAAAACGCTATCTCTGTTTGTGAAGGCTGGAGGTACTTCATCACTGAGTAGCAAAGTAATAATTCAGCTTTCCTAAGTAGCAGCATTTTTTTATTAAAAAAAACTCTATCTGATGATCTTTTGTTCTCTCCCTTACAGAAATGTTGTAAAGAATCTTCCTTCAAAGAGTATGTGCACAAGGTAGTTCGGATACCTAAAGCTGGTAAGTTATCCAATATGGAGCTCTAGTACTGTTACCATTGCCTGAGTCACTTCGGTGAAAGTTGAGTGGTTTGCTTCATTTATATGTTCCTGTACATTATTTTCCTTAACAACTTCTCCTCTAACTTATCCTAATGCACTATACCATGAGTTGTTTTCTCCTGTCTCACCCATTCTGTCTCTGTTCCTGATTTCTGCACAACCATCTGTTCTTGTCTTGCCAAACTCAGGTCCTCCTCCCTGAACATTTTCTTTCTGTTTTCTGCCCAGGGATTCTTTTGGCTGCCTTGTTACCCAGCAATTCCAGGTCTGTCCCTGCCCAGAGGTATTTCCTTTAGTCTGTTTTTTTGTTGGTTTGGTTTTTTTGTTGGTTTGTTGTTCAGTTTTGGTTGTTTTTTTTTTTTTTAAAATACTAGAAATATGTCTCCAACCAGTGATAAATATAATATGTGTGTTTGGATAAGAAAGCATTTACATTTATACAGACAAGAATTAAGGGACATCAGGCATTGAGATTCTCATTCTGGCATCCTTTACCAATATGTCTGTTTTACAAGTGTTATTCTAAATCAGATCAGATGTGTGTAAAGTGTTGGAAATAAATCTATATGATGCCTACCTAAGTACATGCATCTCTTTCAACAGAAAGATGGCTTTTTCCTCCTTCTCGTCTCTTTATGTTTCCATAATCTGAGACACTGTTTACAATAATAGTAGGATACAGGGAAAAAACGCAAACACGATACCCCCCAAAGAAAAAAACAACAAAGAAGTGTGACTTAAAAATTGACAGTGGACTTTTACGAAACATCATTTGCTTCAGCAAAAAATACAAAAGTACCTTTATTATTTAATTTATGTGCCAGCTTCCCAGCTGCCTGCTTTGTTAATCTCCAAGGGGTTCATTTTAGAAGTGTCAATCCATAATACACCTGCAGGATGGGCATACTTTGAGATGAAAAAAAAAACACTAAAAAACCAAACAAACCCTGAAACCAACGCAGATTTTTCATGCAAGTAGAGCTAGAAATACAAATTTGCCAAATTACAGCTGTGCATCTGCATCTGATATCCGGCCTCTTAGCACTCATGTCCCCTAGGAGCAAAAGAAGAGGATGGCCTTTTTGCTTGGGGGGCAGTGATATGTTCTAAAAACCCATGAAGCGGGAATCCCTTCTCAAACATGTATGAACTGTTTCATATCCTGGAGTGGTGGCGTGTCTGTATAGTCTCTATAACAGCAAACATTATGTGTCTTTAAACCAGCCAACCTGTATACCACGAAAGACAGGAAAAAAAAATCAGAATATAAGAAAGAGACAATTTCTCCATGACCAGAAATATTAGTATATTTTTATATATTAACAGCATTTTTAGAAAGAGGGAGAGAGGACCCTAAAAATAATTAGGTTTCTACATATAAATTACCTTGCTGCCTTTCATAAAATTAGTTCCTTGTTATTTCTCCATCATATTAACCTAAACCTGCAGCTGTATTTAGGGTATAAGTGAACTCAGATTTGCTGGTTCTTGCCATTTACCCTTTAGCATGACATTTTTTAGTCTAATTGTCCTGCTCTGGAAATGATCAAAAGACTTAATTTGACTTAGAAAGATCACTTAGCTTTCTCCACAAATACCAAGATTTTCATGTGTTGAGATGGGTAACAGAAACCGTTTGTGGTCAGTGCATGAATGGGACTGGTATGAAATGACACAAGTGCTATCAAGATAACTGTATTTATTAATGAGCATTGAATGTTAATAAGTACTTCTGGAATCGGTTCTGCGTGTCTCTGATGTCTAGCTACCTGCTATCTCTCTTCGTAGATTAGGAAGAAAATGCATATTATGGGGTCAATCATAGTAATAACTGGTGTCCACAATCTGCTATGAGTGGCCATCACTGTATGGTTAATTAACCTAACCTATCTTCTATTCTGACAAGCTCTCAGGTTTACCCTATACAATCTGACTATCCCTCATTTATTGTATACCAATACTGGCAGGGCTGTTTTTCTTTTTTTTTTTTTTTTTTTAAGGTTAAGTGGTTTATTTTTTTGGTTTACCTTTTAAGGTATTGCTGATATGTAATATTTAATCACTATTTTTAATAACTATTTATTACTTGTTTGAAAAGTTAAATACCTTTGTAATTTAACATATGCACAAAACTTACTTGGTGAGCTGGCACCATTGCCGTGTCAATACCTACTTTCAACAGTAGTTATTTTAGTTTGGAAGTAATAAACTTCCTCTTAACTACAGGTGAGCAGAGAAATCAAGTATGTTTCTACAACACAAGCCCAATTAGGACATGTTGGAGTAATAGAATATACATCAGCCAACACCAAGATAATGGTGGCACAGCTATACCAGTCATAGTGAAAAATTAATCACAGATTATTTGTTGGTTTTCTTTTTTTATTTTTAAAAAAGTGTTGCATGGTCTTATCTCTTTATTGAAATTTCTGATCTTTCTATATTTGACTGAATCAACAGAAAAAGGATGTGAATTTTATTCATTCATAGAAAATATTCATATTATCATTTTGTTTGGTATTTTGGCAGCTTCATGATGTAATAAGTTACAAAGATGTGTTGGTTTGAACAGAACTGGCTGTGTTCTCATGTCAAGTCCTATGGAAAATTCTCTTCTCAATAAGATCTAAAATTTTGTTGTGAGATAGATTCAGCTCTGTCAGTAAAAATTTACAAAAAAAAAAAAAAGGGTTAGTCAATGATTGTTCAGATGGTTAAAAAAATCTATTAGAAAAACATAATTGTTTGTGAATTTTTCTAGTCAATTTTAATCAGAACCTCAGTATGCTGTAGCACTTCATTTTTGGAATTTTGGTAGTTAGTGCAGTTTGGGAATTTCATAATTTTTTTAAAGATACAATTTTCTATTAAATTAAAATTGTTGTGTAAGGGTTTTAAATGTAAATTTGAATGAAAATAATTTTGGCATTTCCAAATTATATTTGAATAAAGCTGTCATTTTCCTGTAAAGTATTATATTTTAATTGAAGCTTTATTTTTAACTGGGAAAACTCTATGTGAACCAATTTCAGTGATACGTAACATTCCCTTCTGAACTCAATGGTAGTTCAAGACAAGTTCTCACTCAGAACTCAGTATTCATAGGGGTTTAATCCTTTCAGTGTTTTCATGGAAAAAACATAAGCATTTTAAGCAACTGAAAACACACTACTGAGCATTTCTAACTCAACATACTAAAACTTTTAGTTCACCTAAAGAAAGCCGCCTCCTTGTTGATATCCTCATCTGTTCCTCTCATTTGGCTTAACTTGGGACCCTAAGTAAGGACAGAGCCTATTTGGAAACTTAAGGGGAATTTGCAAAAGCTGCTATTTTGGGGCAAATCCCCTTCTGTTGAAGCCTTTCTTTTCCATTGGAACACACCTGATGCTTATGCTTAAGGTTTGTTGGGTTTTTCCTAAACTCCTGATCTAGTATAACAAGATCAAGTTTCAGGGGGGAAGAATATCAGTGATACTGAAATGTCAGGTAGCTTAGAAAGTTCAAGGTACTTCAGAAAGTAACAGAAATCACAAAGGCTATCAGTACTTTTAGTTGCTCTGCAGTGGAGAAGCAGCAGCAACTAGAGAAGTCAACAACACGCTATTGATTTCACAGTTGCATGATACACAGTAGAAGTGCAGGCTTTAAGCAATGGGAGAATTGGAAAATCTTTTTTTAGCACAATGACAATTGTTTACCTGCTAAATTTTGTCTGGCACAAGCCCTTTGGGAAGCAAGCCACTCCTCTTCAATGAGACTGGCCTCCCTGATGAGATCATTCTGAAGAAATGGGCTGTTGCTGACTACAACTGTGTGTCTTGCTATCACTGCCACTTTTTCCTCCATAGTAACAAGATGATAAAATTGTTCCAGAATGTTTCCATGTTGCTGATTTTCACATACAGTGAAAATCCCTTCCTCTGCTAAGTAGCCGTGTGTGATTTTGCTTTCAGAAACAACTCAGTCATATTCAGTCCCTCCTTTCAGTCAATATAGAACATAGCGTTATGCCTATAAACAGAGCAATAGCAAGTAAGCAAAGCAGCTTAAGTGTCTTCTATGTCCTTAGTAAAAAAATAAAACGAGTGTCTGTTAAAACAATCTGGTCTGAAATAGATTGCTCAGAAGGTATAGGACACAGCAGTGGTGTTACGTTAATCTATGGCTCACAGATGCCTGCCAACTGCCAAATTACTCCTGATATACCGTAACTTAATAAATAATTTATGTGCTGTTAATAGATCCAAAATTTGAAGTTCCTGTTGTAGAACTATATTGTGCCAAGTCATCCAGACTTAGTAATGAAAAGCCAAAAAATGATGCTGAGTTAAAGTGCTTTATGATGTTTACTCAGAGTGTCCTTGGACTATCCATCCTAAGCACTTGGTTCTCAGTAAGAACTGTAAATCTAACTTCCACAGTCATTTAACATACAAACTTTTTTCTTGATTAATAACAAACTTTCTCCCAAATAATTCCCAATCATAGGTGCAAAAGTTATTTGAAATTCCATTTTTATTACAGCATGTGTGAGGGAGAAAGCAGCTGGCTTGAATCTTTGACTCCATTTCCCTTTGTAACTGTTAGTATTTACATAGCTGAACATGCATTGTTAGTACAAAGACCCAAGTTTTAATGTAGCCTCCTTGTCATTCTTCCACCCTCTGTTTTTTCCCATGGTGTGTTGGTTTGGGGCTGAAATGCTTTGTGCTCTAAATTTTTATAGTCAATTAAAGAGTCAGTCTTCCTTCAAAAGAAGGCAGCTTTGAACCAATATGTCAAAATAACAAAATTAGGAATATGCTTAACTAGATGTGTATAGTTAAAAATCAATGTAAGAGCTCTGCTGAAATATGATTCTATTAAAGAAAAGGGACTTCTATGCAGCTTCTGTTCCAGCTTCCCTCTCATTTACAGAAAGGTTCACTGTTGTCTAGAGCTGTAAAACACAAATTGGTCTCTAATTCAACACTAATATAAAGATAACACTAATGTAAAGACAAGCAAACATAACAGTACAGCTTAATTCAACACATTAAATTTTACCAGTGACTAGCAGCAGGCAAGGAATTAACATCTTTTATTACACAGTTATTAACACAATTTTGAATTTATTTTTAACATAAGCAGATAAAGATGAGCAGTAAAAATGTACAATATTAAGATTTTTTTCTCCATCACTATTATAGAAATGTATTAAAATAAGTATTTATAAAGAAGATCAAATACATTGACACTCAACACATAATTAACTTATGCTGAATTTGGTTACCCAGACTCACTAGGCTCTAGAATTAGGTTTCTAATGTATAATTACATACTGTTTGTGGGGATTAAAACCAGATTAATGTAATTTACAAACTCTATATTTTACTGCTAGAAAAAAGATACAGGAGCTACACAAAAAACCAACCAAACAAATATGGTCTAATGGACTGCACAAATGACTGCCTTTTAGCCCAGGCTCACCACATAAATCATAGATCTTTGCTTCTTTCTTCTAGCTACATTCCAATTCACTTTGTTATTCTTGCTATAACCCCAAGAGACTTTATTTTCAAAATGGCTTTTATCTGTCATGCCACGTAAAACATGCTTTAAAAGTCTAAACAAAATAATGTCAACTACATCCCTTTGTCACTTTGCTCTATTATCTGCAGAAAAGTCAAATATATTTGTTAAACTAGACCTGCTGTCCCTGAATTCTTACTGATCTGGAATTTAATGAAATTTTGTCCCTCAAAGTATCTTCCTTAATGAACAAACTACTCTTCAGTTAGTCTCAAAAGGAAGGGATGTTTTAAGTTACTGAATACTAAGTAAATTTATTCCAGAAATTACTAACTTGTACAAATCTAGAGCACAAGAAATAGTAGGCAAATTCTCATCCTTGTCTCTTAATGCCTCTTGAGATTTCTAGTATTGCACATATCTTTGCCATGCTACAATAACACTCAAATTCAAAAACAAACACAGTAATTACACTTATGAACTGTCATCATTTAATTATAAATGAAAGAAAAGCAAATCTGAGGGAAAAAAGTTAAAGTCACAAGTGAAAAATAGTGGTCATCTCAGTCAGAATGTCTATATATCCATCTTTTAGAGAGTTTGGACAATGGCAGCATCTTTGAAATTGTCATGGAGCTCTCCAACTACAAATTCCAAGACAAAGTGTATTATTTGCAGAATTAGTATGTCATCAATAGGTCAAGAGTTTTCATTATAGGGTAAGCACATTTCATTTTGTTGGATTGTATTGGGTTTGTGTTGGCAAGGTTTTGGTAGCAGGGGAGGGTTACATGGGTGGCTTCTGTGAGAAGCTGCTAGAAGCTTCCCCTATGTCCGACAGAGCCAATGCCAGCTCGCTCCAAAATGGACTCTCCACTGTCCAAGGCCGAGCCCATCGGCAACAGTGGTAGCACCTCTGGGATAACGTATTTAAGAAGAGAAAAAAGTTGCTGCGTAACAACAACTGATATCCACCTGCAGCCTGTGGAGGACCCCACGCTGGAGCAGGTGAAGACCCGAGGAGGCTGTAACCCCATAGGAAACCCATGCTGGAGCAGACTTGTGGCAGGACCTGTGGACCTGTGGAGAGAGGGGCCCATGCCGGAGCAGGTTTGCTGGTGGGACTTGAGGGTCTCCCCATGAGAGACCCACGCTGCACCAATCTGTTCCTGAAGGACTACACCCTGTGGAAGGGACCCATGCTGGAGCAGTTCATGAAGAACTGCAGCCCATGGGAAGGACTCACATTGGAGAAGTTGATGGAGGACTACCTCCTATGGTAGACACCTCACACTGGAGCAGTAGAAGAGTGTAAGGAGTCCTCCTCTTGAGGAAAAAGAAGCAGCAGAGGCAATGTGTAATGAACTGATGGCAACCCCCATTCCCTGTCCCCCTGCACTGCTGGCGGGGAGGAGGTAGAGAAAATTGGGAGTGAAGCTGATCCGAGGAAGAAGGGAGGGGTGGGGTTTTTGATTGTATTTCTCATTACCCTACTCTGATTTTGACTGGTAATAAATTAAATTAATTTTCCCCAAGTCGGGTCTGTTTTGCCTTTGGCAGTAATTAGTGAGCGATCTCTCCCTGTCCTTATCTCAGCCGACGAGCCTTTCATTATATTTTCTCTCCCCTGTCCAGCTGAGAAGGGGAGTGAAAGAGTAGTTTTGGTGGGCACCTGGCACCCAGACAGGGTCAACCAACAACAAGGATTTTACACTAACTTCTTATACATTATTTCAATAACTCAATGCATTTCAAAATCAAAGAAAAATCCTAAGAGAAGCTCCTGAAGGTGTTATCTTAATCTAGTTAAGTTAGTGAAAATTAGAAATCTCAAATTCAGATAAATACAGCCATTTATTTCTATTCACAAGGAAGCATCACCTCTCTACAATTTGAGGTTTAAAGAGTAAAAACAGTGTAAGATGAAGAGTTGCCACCTTTTCAATAACAACAGGATTTAAGCATTTTATTTAGAGAATGACAAAACCATTTTCATGGCCTTCCCTTTGTACTATTCTTCGCAAAACACTGACATAGTAGCCTTGAAGCCATATGGTGTTATGTACTAGCCTGGGGAAAAAAAAAAAATTAAAAAATTGTGTAGAAACAAAATTAACACAGAAGGCCTACAGAAACTGAAAGAAGAATATATTGCTGGCCAGACCAGAATGGGTACAGTTTCCATTGCAATCAATGTTTTTGCAATCTTTTCTCATACGGGTACCCAAGTTAACATCCCCAGTCTCTTACATAGGTCTCAGCATGCGCTAATCACCAAGAGTCACCCTAGGGGAACATCACGGAGTGTATGTTGCCAAAGCCAGACCAAAGCAGTGAGCCACAAAATAACAATGTCAACCCTCCAATGAATGTGCATTCTTCAGAGTCCCACTGAAGCTGCATGACACTGCGGTTTGGAGTTTGCCTGAACGCACTTACAATCGTTCTTTCCTTGAGTCAGTATGTGCATGGGTTGGGTTTGTAGCTGGTGACGACACACTTAATAAATATGCAATAGCCATTTCATTGCTTCTGCTCTTGAGAGCATGGAATCTCAGAACATTTTTCTAGTTTGTGTTCTAGATTGCTGGGTTTTTTCTTTTCTTTTTTTTTTTCACCACCTTCTGAGGGACTTTTAATATCACTATAACTTAATGGGATCTGAAATTTTATTTCAAGGAAGTCCAAATGTTACTATATCCCATAGAAAGAAAGTTTCTAGTTCTGAGAATCATCTTCATTACTTGCACAGTTCTTAAGGAGAATGTTTTAAATATGAATTATCATCAAAGGAGTCCATGTATGTTCCTGTCTGTCTCTGGAAAGATTTCTTCTATCTTTTTAATTATGGTAAGGGATTTACTTAAGCTGCACTAGAAACCTATATAATTTCTTCATTTTTAACAGCACTTTATATGACATTATCCATTTCTATACAGAAGAAGTAATAGACTGTCTAGTCTTCTTTCCAAATTAAACTGTTAACAGCTGTCAGTCACATTGCATGTTATTAATATTTTTAATAAGTAGCTCTTCATTAGTTCTTTCAATAAACTCTGTTCACTAGATACCAGCAAATGTCAACTCATTACTCACTGGTCCTAAGGGGCTGAGAAAGGAAAAACCCCTACGTATTTTATTAGAGTTTTAAGTAGATGCTAAATGTATTTGTGCCTAAATAAGAATTCTAGGCTTTGATTTTAATAAGTGCATTGTCCACGGGAAAAAACCAAAACACAACCAAACAACAAAGGGGACCCAAATTGAACTCTGGCATACTACTTGAGACACTTTTACCTCAAAGTCTGAGATGGGTTTGCTATTTATGAGGTCTGAAGTAAATGTAAGGTATCAAAACTCCAAATGGGAGACTGGAAGAGTGGGTGGCTTCCATGGATGGCTATATTACAGATAATAAATTTGGCAGAACATCTGATGCCATGAATGAGAAGAAAAGCCAGATTAACCACCAACCCATAGTCTTCCAAGACTCTTGCCTCAACCTCAAGAGTCAAAATATTTATTTTACTACCAAAGTGGTTTTTTAGGTAATCAGCAGTTATGGGGAAGGGAGTACTAAAACATTAATTTAGTATTTGGGAAATAAATGTAATTTTAGTTTAGACCAAAATAATTGCACATTGTTTAAATTAATACATATTCACTGGGAGAGCAGAATATCCTAGATCCGACCAGGGAATATCAAAATTTGAAACTTACACATTCTTTGTAAGGGTTATATCATTCATGGATACTTTGTCCTGTGTTTTGAGAAGTTTTAGCATATAATCTAAGAAGAACTGTGTTGTTTTGATAAGAATTCTTTATTATGTTCTTGTTGCACAACTGGTAATGTGTATTGGTGGTACTGATTTCAGATAAGAAGTTGATCAATAAGTGAATATGTGGCTAACCCACATTTCTGAGTTTGATTGTTGCACTATTTGCTCTTCAAATAAAATTGCTGTCCATGTAAATCTAGTTATTTATTCATTGACCAGTTCCTCAGCTAGTGAGAAACATCGTAGCTTAACTCACTTCAGTAGAATTATATTGATCCTTCACATGGCAAGGTTAAAATAGTTAGGGCACATCTAAGTACCTTACTTTCTTTCCATTTCCATTGTCTAACTTGATTAATTTCAGTGGCCTGATTCCTCATTTGTTTGGGACTAGTGTGTTCAAATTCAGACCTTGGCAACCTGATTTGACCCCTGGAGTTGTGACCTCTCCAAGATGGACTAATGACTTCACTGTAAGATGTTTCCAGGAAATACTGCTGGTACTTCAATGTTGGTAGAATTCTATACAGAGGAGTAATCTTTTCAGCCCTAAGACTGTCAGCTGGCACTTTCACAAGCATTTAATTAACTTATTAATTTTGGGTTAGCAACTGCTCTCTGTTTGTAGGGGAACACCTCTTGATGCCAATGCCACCTTAGACTGACAATAGAAAGTAACTTTTATAAAAGAAAACAAGTAAACAGGATTAGAGAAAACACACCTTACCTAGAATTTGAAAAATTATATTTTCCTTATCATATTTACCATTTCATTACTATTCCATTCTCCTTACAAAAGCTGAGAGAATCGTTATCACCAGATGCAGTACAGGAAATACATTTTAAAGCCAAATGAATTGATTTCCACTTGACTTGGCACTCATTCTATCTGCTGAAGAAGGCAACTGGAAGGCTTGATCCTCAAACTGGAGTGCGTTGTCGTGTTTGAATCCCTAGGAAATAAAGGACTGCTCTGAGTTACAGATTTTGCTGGTCTACAAAAAGCATTGAGATAACTTAAACCTAAATATGATATTACATGATTTATAGACATTTGTGCAGGACTACTCACCTCTATTCAAGGAGACTGGACTAACCAAAACCAAATATGGAGACAATCTGCAGTATTAAGTACTGTAAAACGCTGTGTATATCTGTAACTAAATAGTTATCAATTTAGTTTCCACACCATAAATCAGAAAATGCAATGAGTACTTACCATAATTGTTCATTTTTCTTTCTCTTTATTAACTTTAGGTTGCTGAGAACCTCAGGTATTCTAGCTACCTTTTGTCTATGACATGCATGCATACTTCACATAGGAAAAAGATGGAGAAGGATATTTTAAGATGACTGACTCCAGCCTGAATGCTACCTAAGGCAATCCAACTGGACACCAAGAAGTGAGAATGATGCCTTTCCACACTATGCACCTATGGGTTTGAAGGTAACAATAACCCTCAGAATGGATTGAAACTTTACAATCAATTGTTCGATAGATACAGTTATCCGTTTCTCTGAAATATCTATTACATCTTGGGAGAATGGGAATACTAAGGATATGTGCTCTGAAGCAAGAAACATTCTGTGTCATTTGTAACTTATTTCTTGTAAAAGAAATCCTAGAGAGAACCACAGTGGACCAGTGCAGGCTTTATATATTACAAATCAGTGTTTGCAGTCTGATAAGCTTTAATGTCTGGACACCCTTCATGACTCTTAGAGCTAAAATTAACGATTACGTATGTAAAAATGTGTGGTGATTGGGGGAAATTTCTAAGGATTAGAAAGAAAAGATGCTTCAACTCTAAACCCCCAGGAGTGCTTCATATTTTGAAATGTTAGTATTGTAGTAAGGAATGCCTTTAATAGTCTGAGCAGGGCTCAAATTTAGGCATGAATTATCAAATTAACTTTGCTATATGTTCCAGTCATTATTTCATAATGTATACAAAGCTGGCCAGCTCCAAAGGAGGAATAGGTAGTTCATTATGATCTAGGGCTAAAATGGCTTATATGGAATGAAGTCTCCTTCTGCCTCCAGTGAATTTGAACAATTTTCTAAAAGAGAAAGGTAGGTTTAATAGGCTTTGGCCTAGGGGAAGCTTATTCACGTATGTCTTCTTTGGAAACCTCATTATCCTGAGATAAAATCCTCTAAAAAAATCTGAAAGTCAGAGTTTCATTCCATGTGACAATTTCATGTGATTGTATAAAAGGTGTGTTTAATATTTGTATAAATAGTTACCTCTTTATTGTCTGTACCCTCATGAGGCAATCTCCTGTCTGACGACACAAAAAATGTGAACTAGTGAATGACTGATGATTCAGTGCATAACCAGCTTTCAGAAGCCTCTTCCTCTATTTCTAGACTTGTGCATGACCCAAACATAATTTGTTTTGGTTTTCTGTTTGTTGTTTTATTTTTGACAGAGCCTCTGCCTTTCTACATTCAGTCTATTCTGATATCTAAATAACTTGAAAATCCTGAAAGAAACAACTCCTAATGGTTTGTCCAATTGAAACATACTGAAAAAATTTGAAAGAAGTTTTGCATTGTGGAGGATCTGAAGGCAAATATTAACACCTACAAAATTTGCATTAAAAGCCTAATGCTTTGTTTTTCTGCACAGAACTTAATCTTCATTATCTGACAACTAGAACGTAAATATCGGTATGATACTATGGGATTTTATCCCAATGATGAGATAGTTAAGCCTCTGTAATATACCACTGGGGTTTGTGATGAAGTTTCCAGGAGTTGCAAATCTCTCTAGTGACTGTTTTTCTGCATGGGAGCATGGACCTCCCAAAAGAGGGTCTTATCTGTTAGCTGTGTGAACCATTAGCTATATCCAGATTCAGACAGCCACGAAGATGATTTTTATCCTTTGTCACAGGCTGCTTGTAAAAGACATACATATCAACTCCCTTCTTTACTTAGATATATAGTGTGTTACAAATGGGATGAGAAACAGTAAAAATTAAAGAGTAAAACAGATGAGTCAATGAAAAAAAAACAATCAAGAAATCTTCCAGTGGCTTTTAAAGTATTCTTTATTTCCCATTGTACTAGATAGCCTTTTTACTATTAAAAATTTATAAATGTTGAAGCCTAGTGCACTCCCAGCAATTATTCACAAACTGCAATCATGATATGCAAATGGTGCTCAAAATGTTTCTGCTGCTGCAAACACCAAGGCTAAGCCTCAGTGATATATATTTTTCCTGGTAAGTCTGATTATATTTGTAGGGTAACACAGTGAAAAGAGATTGGAGAACATGTTAATTTTACTCAAGAACAATGTGCGCTTATGTGCGCGCGCGATCATAGGAAGGTGGGTGTATCCCATGTGGAATCAGTTGCAGAGTATAACAATTTAGTCTTCACGATGTAAGGCTTGTAGGTGTCGCAGCTATAGGATGGATGGATGAATGTAAGCTATAGCCCAAGGAGCCGAAGGAGTTCCAAAGCATCTAAAAGAGTGTTTGGAGAAGGCAAGCCTGTGCAGTCCAGCTCCACTCAGTTACTTTTTAGCTTTTTTTCAGTACAGTGAGAATTTCTTGCTTAATGTTCAGCATGTGATGAACTGATTAACTGAATTTGAATTTAGGCCATATTTACATCTTTGAATGACTTCTAATACAAGTTTGTTGTTCCTTTTCATGCAGCCATACCCTTTTCCTTTTTTCATACTGGCACTGCAGTTATCCAGTCTACATCTTATGTTGACTACTGAGAAAATACGGATTAAAGGGCTTAGGTGTCATCGTGAGTCAAAAAGACTTTGTTTAGGCTTCAAGACTAATTGGAATTCAATCTTGCATTTCCCTGCTTACTTTTATAAAATGGCAACATGACAACATAGAATCACAGAATCATAGAGTTGGAAGGGACCTCTGGAGTTCAGCTAGTCCAACCCCCCTGCCAGAGAAGGGTCACGTAGAGCAGGTTGCACAGGAATGCATAACAACATAATTTACCTTGATTTTTTTTCCCCTGTGAGAAACCATGGGATACTAATAAAGACTATTTAAGGCTTCATGAGGTAGTTCACCTGATTATAGCTAGGGAAAATCTATAAAAGGAGGGTGATACAAACTGTCAAAATTAAGTGGTTGGAGAGGAGATATGACTGGCAGCAACTGTGTTTCAGGTGGAAACAGTGTAAAATGAAGAAAGATAGAAAAAACATTTCCAGATTTGAAAATCAATATTGGTTTAGGTGAATTTTCATAGAATGTCTAGCCCAGATTTGGGAAAAAAAGCAATGGGGAGGCAATAGGAAGTCATACTTCAACCTAAGTATCACTGGGAAGTAATGTTTACATGTTATTTGTAGGATTTACTGCTCGTTCTTTGAGTAAGTTGCACTATACTTACAAGCCAGTAATGAACAACCATATGCTGTAAGCAGACAGCCATCAACTGGACTGTGACTATTTGCAGTGAGTTTGTAATTTTTGACAGATCAAGAATTATTCCCTTTAAAAGACTGACAGAGATACTTTTGGTTATTCTGATTTTTCAATCTGCTTTCAGGCAGTTTTGGATGATAGGAATCAATTATTTACATATTTCTCTTGGGGGTATGTAGTTCATTGAGTTCTTGTTTTCTCAAGATTGACCTTAAAAGGTGAAATCCCTGGCTCCCAGCTGTGACTCACCAGTTTGGCAGCACTGTCCTCCAGTGCCCGGCACAGCCAGATGGCTTTGCTCTGACTAGTGTCTTTCTAGGCCTACATACACCTACATAGGGTGCAGCCAAGACCCTAAATACTAGCAACTGGACAGGGTGAATGGGAAGCAGATTTTGGTACAAGCATGGGCTTAGACCTGGTCTGAAAGTATAGTGTTGATGTAGCCTTAAATTCCATGTTCATTAAGTCCTGCATATTGTAAACTATAAAATGTCATCAAGTCCTTAGGAAAACCACTAAAAGAAAAAAAAAAAACAACAAAAAACCACCAACAAAATAAATCTATACTGCATGTACACATAGTGCATAGAGAGACACTGCCTTAGACACATTGTTATAGGTGCTCTTCCATGAACAACCCTACCCACTATCATCATATTTGGAAATTTCTTTATATAATCCTTGTTTGGCAGTAGGTGTAAGGAAGCTGAACATCGTGATTTTGGGAAAGTAAGGGCTTGGTGTAGCCAGGAGGCCACAGAACACTGGAAAAGGGATACATGTGCTCAGTGCTTTGCTCAGGGCTGGTGTCTCAGTACACATGATCTGAGCCTCTGTTTTCCTTTTGAAAGCTGATAACCTCAAGCATGATTGCATTGCTGTGTCCTCAGTCATGCCTCTCCTTAACAGAAATAACCATTTTGTTTTGCCTTATTTTGTGGAAAGTTCTACACAGATAAAAGCATGTTAGTAGCTTAAACACGTCTGCCATTGGCACGTGCAACATTTAAGCAGAGCTGTAAAAGCTATCAAAGAATTTTGCTTGGTCTTGAAAAGTGACAGTTACAGAGATGCCAGCTGCTTTGCAGTCATTGCAAAACCGATCTCCA
Organism: Chroicocephalus ridibundus; assembly: GCF_963924245.1. NCBI lineage: Eukaryota > Metazoa > Chordata > Aves > Charadriiformes > Laridae > Chroicocephalus > Chroicocephalus ridibundus. Next base: position 107,025,015 of record NC_086285.1, read on the forward strand.
GAATCGGTTTCTGCCTTTTAACAGAACAGAGCTGACATCTGAAAGATATGTTCGTGGCACAACAGTCTCTACAGAGCTGCACTGAAATCCTTTTTGTCATCACAATGACAAAGCATAATAAAGTAATAATGATACTGATTCAAGAGCATCGCAAGCACAAAGTTGTGAAAAGAAATGCTACCAAACACTTTTGGTATCTTTTTTTCCCCCTGTGCTGTGGCTCCAAGCCTACAAAGGTTTATGTACGTAAAGAGCAAAGCACAGTGGGACTGCTTATGTGCCTCAAGTAAAAAACAGGGTAAATCTTTGTAGACCTGAGACTTTCAGTTCAGGCTATCTGTACATTAATTTCCCTCATATCTATATACTGTATAATGTATATAATATAGAGAGCAATTGCTACTTAAAGGAATGATTTGCAATTCAAAATTTATTTTATTTTAAAAATATATATTGTTCTTGCAGTTGGCAAAAGTGTATCCGAGCTCTGGTTCTTTTTTCTTTTTCTTTAATTTAAAGTCACTGAATTTAGTGTCATTCAGTCCAATGCATTGAAAAAGCTTCAGATGTGAAATCCCTTGTGAAGGCCTCAATATTAGAATTGGAAATGCTAAGTCTGCTTCAAAGTCCCTAATGTAAAAGTCTGAAATTTTACAGTTGTTTTCTTGTACTGAGTGTTTTGACAATTCCCTGGCAGAAAAAGTACAAGGTGATGGGAATGACTGCTTCTGTGCCACTTCTTTTTGTCTGTGCCTTCAGAAGTGACAATTTTTCTGTGCAATAGAATACGTTGGGAACTCACTGTTTGGGACAGGCACAGATCAGTCCATGTGAGCGCCTTTACAGTGAAAGATTACCTGGGTCTACTACTCTGGGAGTTAGGCCTAAATCAAAGGGCGTGATCAGAGGTTTATGTGGTTTCCCAGAGGTGTGGTACAAACACAAATAAAGGACATTCCAAACAGATCAATGAGTTACTTTACAAAAACATCTCTCTCACCTGTAGCAATACTTCCTAGGATAACAAGGAATGACTAAAGAATAATATATGCCAATGGTTCAGTTCAGGACAGAAAATTAATTTTCAATTCTTCTTCCAATGAAGCTGTTAAAAGTAAAGCTGATAACTATTCCACACACAGTGACATATATTCCTCAGGCGCCTGGGCTTAGCTCTCCACCCCTTTAACATCAGATATGCTAGCTTCTCAGTGGCTTCCCCTCTCTATTCCTTTGAGAATCTGCAAGGAGAGATGAATACTGGTGTTCCCAGGTGCCCTTACCCAGCCCAAATGAGCTTCGTTCACAGTGGATTGTGCAAGTGTTCAACAGGTAATGGTCCATCTCCTTTCGTACTGGCTTTGATGAGGACTGAAAGAAGTGACATGTCAAAAGTGTTTTCAGGGACATCCAATTTAACAGCTGCTAAGATGAATGGGACAGGTCGTACCTCATAATGCAATTGTTTAAAAGCAGCAGAGGGCTGCCATTGCATCTATCACCATGGTTTGTGAGGCTATCTCTACAATCGTAACAGCTAAACCTTTTCTTGTTAAAAGCTTTAGATTCTGGAAGAGAACAACATAATGCTGTACTGATGCACAATGACTGAATCTGGACTGGCTGTATGTATCCTGGTGCTTTCAAAGGGGACAAAGGTTGCTATTCAGAACTATTTCTAACGAGGCAGGAACAGAAGTCTTCATAGACCTGTGAAAAGTAAAGGGATACGAAATTTTGACATAAATGGTGGAGCTGAAACCTACAGCAGCACAGAGCCGTGACTGAAGTGAGGTGACCATAATTCACGTCAAGGACCTTGGGTGGATGTAAATCTTCCTGCATCCCAGACAACATTTCGACAGCCACCGGCTACTTCAGATTTTCTCTACGCTCACCTTAGGTGAAATACCATATTCATAGGCTGGGATCAGAGTGTAAGTGTTCTCTGGATGAGAATGTTCTTTCCCTTTTCAAGTAAATGGAAGTTCTACAGCCAGAGCAGCAGCATTCTCTTAAAAATGTCTGACAAAAAATATTACTGATACATTAATTATTGGTGAAAATAGTGAACTCCGGTGAAAGAAAAGTGAAAAAACATGACACAAATAAAAGCAGAAAGAAACACACATGACTCAGTCATCAACAGCCAGAGATCTTCTTCATTACCCAATGAGGGAAACTAAGACTCAAATCTTGTGGGTCTCCCGAATGTCATGGAAGTTCTCTGCAGTCATGTGCTGAGGTAGAATGAGCATGTAAAGATGAACAAATAAATCTGTTTCAATTCTCTAAAGCTATAAATAGTGTTTTGGTTGCATTACAGATTTATTTCAGAAAAATTAATTTTAAAAGGGCTGACCCTAGCTGGTTTTGCTCCCTACCAAAGTGGTTACAGCTCTGTATAATGGATAAGATTTCCAAAGCAAGTAGTGTTTTTTATATTCCTATGTTATGAGTGTGCAACTTGAGACAATGTACAGAGTCCTGTTTACAGAGCAGTTGCTTTCTCAAAAAGAAAAAAAAAGTCTCTTTCAAGCAGAATCAAAAAATTAAGCAATAAAAAACTGAGGCAAAGAAGTGTATGAACTAAAGAGTTATAAGTTTTCCGTCTGTGTATTTCATTAAAGAGACAGTCTTCTACAGCATTGCTTTTCAAACCTGATTTTGTATTCTGAAGTGCTAAACTCAGAACTAACTAAATGAAAGCACTAATAATGTGATCTTCTATCTATGCCATATATTTTTATTTCTGTGGATTGTTTTCAGAAATGTCAGAGTCTTCTCTGCTAATACAAATTACCATGCATCAGTAAAAACATGCAATTCAGTATTACTTTGTTTTCCAATTAGAACTGGAAAGCCTGCTTTGAAATCTAGCTGAATGAACTCGAGAAGCTGGGTAATGCAATTGAAGGCTGTGGCATCTCTTTGCTGTCTTTCAAAGTCCCGTTTTAAGATTTTCTCTTCCAAAAACTAAGCAGCCCATATCTCAGCTTTAGAATTCACTTTTGTGTGACATTGTATAGAAACATCTCACCTGTAACAAGCAAGTCAATGAAAAATATAGTTTAAAAACACTAGTTCTTCCCAACTCTTACATGGAACTAACATGTAGTATTTATATGTACCTAATACATACCTATAGTATCTAACATTTACATAATATCTATCTATATATTATGAGATATAAAATGTCTATAAGATGTTATATATTTATAATATCTGTAATATCTAACATATATAAACTTCAAAGAACTTTACATATTGGCTATGATCCTGAAGGGATCTCCTGAAAGAAAACTTGCAAATGTGCTATATTTATAGCAATTTTTTGAATAGAAATTTCATTTAAAGTCTTCAGTACCTGAATTCAGTTTGGAGGCGCAGAGGGAGAATATTAGGTGGAGAGGCTCAGACGAAGGATATTAGGTGGACACATACATTTTTGCAGACGCAGGAAAATAAATGAAGTCTTTAATTCTATTAGCTAGAAGTTACATTTTAAAAATATGCTATTTAAAAGATCAAGTTGCAAGTTTGTATGAATGGGAAGTAAATACACAAAACTTAGGGACACAAGCAATGTTGGGTGTTACATACAAAAAAAATAAGTATTTGTACTAACCAAGCCCCATGCCTGGCTGGTGTTGCAGTAAACATTTATCCCAAGTGCCTTTTCTTTTTTACACGAAAAATGTTCAGTCTTTGGAAGGCACGCTGGGTTGCTGTATTTGTTAGTTTGTCTAGTTAAAAGCTATTATTCTGTGAAGAAGGAATTGAGACAATAGTAAAGCTGCTCAGTGTCATTGTAGAACGGAGTTTGTTCTGAGGACACACCAAACCTTGGAAACTGGATATAAATGTTGAACACACAGACCACATAGGTGACTGCGTGCACACTGTCTGAACATTTCTGATTAGCATACATTTAGAAAAAACAAGCTCTCTGCACCATTTTTTTTTAGTGATGTGACATCTTCATCTCTAAATTCTTCAAAGCAAACCTGAATGGCCTGAAAATGTGTTGGTCACAGAGGCTGGTGATAGAGTCAGAACATGATATTAGAAAAAAGGCACTACAAAATAACTTTCATCTTAAAAATTATTAATCCCCTCTCCTCCTGGAGCTGAAATTCCATGAAATGAGAGGGATTAAACAGAGTACAGTGGCATGTTGCTAAGTGCTAGCCATTTCACTGCAGGAACTATTTGTCAAATGTTTCTGGTACAGTACGTAAGGTAGTGGCATTACAAACTTGTCTTAGAAGAGTGCATTTAAATATCACTGTACAACCATATGTAAGAGCTCTAGTACCCCTCCAGTTATTCAGTATTTCATGTCTGTTTCATCTCTATGGGGTGTACAAGACTGTATTTAATAATATTTTGCTAAAATAATTGTCACACAAAAATTTTGTTGAAGACAATCTTTGGCAATGGTTCAGTAAGTTTGCACATCTGACGAAAAAGTAGTATTATCCAAGTAACTGTGAATACTAAGAAACAACATTCAGAGATCCATTCTGATATTAAATGGTATTAAATCAGAGCTCTATGATGAATTATATTCTTGTAATAAAAAATTGTTCTAATGTATTATTCTTTTTTGTTATATCATGCTTTCACTATTTATTTAATAAATCATTAGAAATTAAGCTTATTTTATGGAAGAAAATAAAGTTTTATGTTCCAAAAGAGACTGCTGTCTTGGTTGTTCTGATATTTTTACAAGAACAAATAAAATGTTCTTGAGGAATTACACATTTCTTTCAATGTGTAAAATCTCATAGAATTGTAGAGTGGTTTATGTTGGAAGGGACCTTAAAGATCATCTAGTTCCAACTCCTCTGCCACGGGAAGGGACACCTCCCAGATTGCTCAAAACCCCATCCACCCTGGTCTTGAACACTTCCAGGAATGGGGCATCCACAACTTCTCTGGTCGACCCGTTCCAGTGTCTCACCACGCTCGTAGTGAAAAATTTCGTACTGATATCTAATCTAAATCTACCCTCTGCCAGTTTGAAGTCATTACCTCTTGTCCTATCACTACATGCCCTTGTAAAAAGTCCCTCTCCAGCTTTCTTATAGACCCCCTTCAGATACTGGAAGGCCATTACAAGGTCTGCCTGGAGCCTTCTCTTCTCCAACCTGAACAACCCAAACTCCTATCTTCATAGGAAAGGTGCTCCAGCCCTCTTATCATCTTCATGGCCCTCCTCTGGACCCTCTCCACCAGATCCATGTCCTTCTTGTGCTAAGGACTCCAAAGAAGGATGCATATATTTCATGCGATATCTCATGCAAATATTTATGAAATTATATCAGACATGCTATTCCATAGGAAGGTGGGTCATGAAAAATTTTCCATCTCTAGTCCTGACTTTCCTATGAGGGGAGGCCCTTTGCAATTGAGAACTGACACCTCAGAAACACTCATGATGAATCTTCCTTTGCAGGAAAAAATACATCTGCTGATTTAACCTCAACTTGTGGTTAATATGGATGTCATCACTGAGTAGGTACTGCAGACTACACTTCTTCTACCAGCAGAATAAATTTAAAATCTACGGTTTTAAAGAAAAAAAGAATCAGATTTATTAAATCCCATTTGTTTATGATTTGCAGTAAAATTGTTTCTTAAAGGCCACATAATCCATGTTTAGTGATTTAAATAGTAGCCTATTTAATAAATGAGGACTCGGTCTTCTACATTTTGGCTGATTATGGAAGTGTTTTTGTGTCCCTGTCACAAACTTGTCCTAATATTAAGGATAGACAAAAGTATGTTTCACATCAAATGAACATTTCTTCTTTCTCTGTATTTGTATATGTAACATCCAGATAATACATACAAATATCTGAAATAATTTCAGGAACAGATAGGGAAGTATTTTCTTTTGGAAAGAACTGTCCCATTTTGTTAGGCATTAATGTGAATAATGTATGGGAAACACTTGGGAACTGCTGATCAAAATACCTTTCTGTTGATAACCTGATTTAGTAGATGAGACAAAAACCTTTTCCCGTTGAAGGTGTTGGCTTAAATGAGTTCAAGGTGAATGCTAGCTCAGGGAAGGCTCCAAAGAAACGAGCGGTTTCATTTCTTGTAAAACTCCCACACCATCAAGTTCAACATGTCCCTGGTAGAAATGTTTCTATTCTTAACAGTCTTGGCAAAGAGATGAAAAATGGTAGGAACTTGATTACACAGTATTCTTTTCCAACTGCAACCAACTCTTTGAGCTCAAGAAAGACGACTGCAAATACCTTATCTGCTTATTTACTTCAGAAGCTATGCTTTCTGAAGTCACTCTGTAACTGAGTGAACTGCATTTTCCTACATTAATAATTTCAAATTGTGTATTTTCAGCCTTGCCACTCACAAAAGAAAGATGAAGAAATAATTCCTCCAGCTACATAACTCCATGAAGGCTGCAGGTTTATCCCATTAAGAGCAGTATTTAATTAGAAGTAATGCATGGAACTGTTTTCTAATAAACACTGTAAGGGTCATATAATTATATATTTTCTTAGAAATAAATATTCTGATTTTTTTATTCCCCCTTTCCATTCATGCTTTGCTGATTTGTACTGATTCTTTTGCTAGTTAACTGTGTAAGAAGGGGCTTTCTGTATGTGTGGGATTCATTCTGTGTGTTAAAAGAGAGGCAAGATTTCATCTGTTTTTCTGTGGATGCGCATTGGATTTAAGGGCTTTTCAGCTCCCTTTAGTTCTTATGCTCATCTTTCATTAAAGTAGCACGCAGAAGTGATGACATGCCATCATTCCCTCACCACCGGGCCTAATATTGTAAGTCATATAAAACAAGGAACAAATCTTTTGGCTCTGCTTTCATTCCTTGTTTATACAACAGAGTCATAATCAATGAGCAGTCTGATGTAAAGAGAAATAATAGCAGCTCCCCAGTGTACCAGATTCCTGCAAGATTAAGTGTTGGTGTCTTCTGGAGGAATTTCACTGTCTTGTAGAATAGGTGCTGCCTTACAGCCACAGACCAGTTCCTGCACTGATTTCTGATCCTTTTAATGCACGGCACTTTTCAGCTTTCTACTCTCATCCCGCAATGCTTGAACTCAGGAAAAAGACCATTAAACACAAGTGTCTCAGCCTTAGTATAAAATTCTCATTTGAAACAAGGAGCTATAGGTTAAGAATTCCCTGCACACTGCTTAGCTGCAATTTCAGGGCTTGATTAATTTCTCAGTGCAAATCGTCAGGCAGACACCCGCAGGGGTTCCTTACTTGTGCTTAAAATGGAAGATTGAAACAGAGGAGTGTTCATTCATAGATGAGATCGTAATTTTACTACTGAGATACACCGGCAAATTTTCCTCCATATCAGGAGTTACCATTTAGATTTATATGCAGTTTTCTGACATGTTCCTTTCAGGTGCTGAAGGCTGAGTATCAGGATCTCTAGAAAAATGCCGTATGCAACCAGAAAACCAATTTGCAATGGAGAGAAACACATTGATATGCAACACCTCTTCACAAAACTTCATTGACAGAGCTTTGCCTTACCCTCCCTCACATTGCTGCTAACCTCTCAGCAGCAGCCACACGAGCTGAGGCACAAGAAACATTTGCAGCTGGTAATATCTGATGATAACCTTGACTGTGACATACATCATCATTACCGCTCCGTAAGGCAGGAGGGACCAGCGAGCGCAGCGCGCCCGGGCCCTGCAGGCAGCGAGCGGGGGAGGCCACTCAGTTCCTCGCCCTAATCCCTTTGGGTTTTTCCATCCCGCCTTTACCGGTGTGCGACCCTCCCTCCTTCTTTCCCTCCTTCCCTCCTTCCCCAGGCGCCGGAGGCTCCGCTATCCGGCCCGGCGCGGCCCGCCGAGGGCGCTGCGCCCCGCTCCGCCGCCAGGTGGCGCCCCACGCCCGCTCTTGGTGCGGAGCCGCGGGCGGGGCCGGGGCGGGTCGGGCAGCGGGTCCCGGTCGGGCGGCGGGTCTGCGAGCGGGTGCGGATCGCGCAGCGGGCTGGGGAGCGTGTCTCGGTCCCGGAGGGGGTCTGGGAGCGGGTGCCGGGCCGGGAGCGTCCCGGGGAGCGGGTGCAGGTTTGGGAGTGGAGCCGCCCCGGGGATGAAGCCGTTTACACACGGGGGAGCCGCCGCCGAGCGCAGGGGTGTGGGGATGCAGGCACGGGAATGGGGCGTTTCGGTATGCGGTGCTCAGCCTTACGGCCTGGAGTGCCCCAAACAACGTGTCCCTTTCAATGATTTATTATTATTATCATCATTATTAAAGTCTATGAATTCCAAAGAGCTTCCAGTTGATGATACTGCGCGGTTCGGCCGCAGCAGTGGCCCGTAAGCGCTAACGTGTCGGTGGCATGTTTGTACAGGGGCGACTCAGCCCGACGGGTTTAAGTGGAAATAAGGGGGGACGAGGTGGGGTATGGCTTTTCTCTGCCGCCAGTGACAGTCTGCGACGGGGCGCCTCGGGGAGGCCGTTCCCTTGGGAGCCCCGCGCCCCGCCGCAACTGCCCCGGGGTGCCTGGCCGGAGCGGGGGCTGGGGTGCAGGGGGTGCCGGGGCCACGTTCAGCTCCGCTGCCGGCCTCTGAATCCCTGCCGGGTGCGAGTGTGTGTGTGCGTGTGTGTGTGTCTATGTGTGTGTGCGCGAAGAGGGGAGGAGGGAGGAAGTGGGGTGGTGGTGGTAGCGGCTGCCGGGGGGGGGGGGGGGGGGGATTATTGGCAATGGGCGGGAGAGAAAGAGGCGACTCCTGTTTCCTTTTCTTTCTGCCAGCGCAATCTCGGCTCATTTTCTCTAAGCAATACAAGTTCACGGACGAGCTACCTAGCCAGCCCTCCTCTCCCGTCATGGACCTCCCAGGTAAAAAGGCCGTTTCCCTCCCCGCCGGCTGTTCCTTTTGCAAAATACGATTTTAAATGATAGCAATAATAAGATATGGGGTTAAGGCAGGGGGAGAGATGCCTCGGGGGAAGTGCAGGCGGGATCTCCCAACAGCGAGATCTCAGGTTGTTCTGGTGAGCGGGGAAAACTGACATGCAACTTCCCAGGGAGAAGGCACCGGGTGAGGTTTTGCCTCCTGCGATGTGTGTGCATGCCGGGGTGGGAGCCGGGGGATGCCTGAGCTGGCCGCTTCCTTCCCGAGAGTTTAAGGAGCCGCCGGGATCGGCGGCAGCGGAGGTAGCCTGGCCTGGGGGACAAAACATTGGGAAGTACGAGCCGGCGCCCGAGCGCAGCAGCCTCCGGGCAGGGAGGAGGAAGGCGGCGGCGGCTCCCGGGGCACGGCTGTGGCGGGGGCGCGGGCTCCGGGGTCCCTCGGCCCCCCGCGAACCCTAGGGATAGCGAGGCGGCTCCAGCGAGGGGGACAGGGAGCATTAACAACAACAACAATAATAAAATCTCTTTTCGGAGCGGCCGGGGCGTTATTAGACCGACGTAAACCCGGCTCGCAGATGTAGTAAAAAGTGGGGACCAGCCGGGTTTTGGAGCCCCCGTCGGCGGTGGGGCGGGAAAGGGACTGTCCGAGTCGCCCACAGGGTGCCCCACCGTGGGTTCATGGACGAAATCTGCCCCGCTGCCCCCTCCTCCTGCCTCAAACTACGGCTGGGGCTGCGGGACCCCCCGCTGCTGGGGGGTGGGAGAAAGCGAAGAGGCGAGGAGACGCCGGGCAGCGAGGTCTCTCCCAGACCTGTTGTGCCGTCTGTGGCGCCCGGGGCTGGGAGGGGGGACTCCGCGCCGGCGGGGTGCTGCCGGGCGGCGTGGTGCCCGGCTCCCGCCTGCCCGCGGCTCTGCTTCACCGCCGCCTTTGCCCTTGCCAGGCTACTACTGCGCGCCGCCCGCCCTCTGAGGAGCCTCCTTCGCCCCGCGCGGAGGAGGAGGAGGAGGAGGAAGAGGAGGAGGCGGAGGAGGAGGAGAAGGAGAGGAAGGCGCGGCCCCAGCCGCCGCTGCCCAGCCGCCGTCCCGCAGAGCGCTGGCCGCAGGGCGCCGCGGCGGCAGCAGGCGCGCAGCCCCCTCCGCCTCCCCGCGGCCGCCCGCCCGCGGCGGCGGCGGCGGCGGCGCGGGGAGCCCGCACGGCGGCGGCGAGCCGGAGCGGCGGCGATCCGGCGCTGGGCATGGGGCGGCGGCGGCGGGGGGCGCTGGCGGAGCCGGCGGGCGGCTGCTGCTGCTGCCTGGCGGCGGCGCTGCCGCTGCTGCTGCTGCTGCTGCCCGCCGGGTGCCCGGTGCGGGCGCAGAACGACACGGAGCCCATCGTCCTGGAGGGGAAGTGCCTGGTGGTGTGCGACTCCAGCCCCTCGGCCGACGGCGCCATCACCTCCTCCCTGGGGATCTCGGTGCGCTCGGGCAGCGCCAAGGTGGCCTTCTCGGCCACTCGCAGCACCAACCACGAGCCCTCCGAGATGAGCAACCGCACCATGACCATCTACTTCGACCAGGTCAGCTGCCGCCTGCTTTGCTTTCGCTGCTGCCCCCCACTCCCGCGCCGGCCGGCCCCTCGCCTCCCTGCGCGGCCATCCCCGCCCCAGCCCCCCGTTATTTTCGTTCTTGCTCCCCTTTCCATCATTTAATCCCGACCCACACGCTCCATAGCAATCTTACAGTTCAACTCCTCGGAAAGTGTTTGGGAAGTTCTTTGAGGTGGCTGCGGGGCTTTCCTGGGCTGGGAGTGGAATGGTAAGGGGGGGGGACGCTGACTTCTTGTCCGTCCCCATCGCTAGCAGGGAGGGGGCTTTAAAGTGTGAGTTTGTGCCTCGGGCGCTTGCGGGGGCTCCTCGCAGCCGAGGATTGCCCCGGGCAGCCAGGGACCACCCGGAGGGAAGGGTGTGCATCCCCACTTCGATGGTCCGTCGGAAATGCTCATTTTCAGGGCAAGGGGAGGACAGAGATTTACCGATGGGGAGTCGCTGGATCTGCCTGTTCCGAGCGCATTTGGCGATGTTACAGCATCTCTCGGGGGAGGGTGGACTGAGGAAGAAGAGGGTGTTTCCAGCGTTATCAAACGAAGCGAACGGTGTCCCCGGTGGGTTATAACGGAGCGGTGTTAACCTGCACGGCACACGCCGCGCGGAGCAGCGGACAGCCCGGCCTGGTCGTCCTGCCCCTTCCCCGCCTCACTGCTTGCCTCCCGGAGCCCATGCTCCGTCCTTCCGCTTGATTTTTGCGATGAAATTTACTTTTTTTCTACCGTCTCTGACTCCTGAAGTAGTATTGCAGAGTCAGCCAAAATTAGCACACGCAAACTGTTTTCTCTGTTTTGTTTTGTTTTGTTTTTCATCTGTCTGTCCGCCTGTCATTCATCTGTCTACCTGTCCTTCCTAATGAGTTTGCACAGCTATTCCCAGCGTACAAGATCTCATAAAGTCAGATCAGTAGAGGAAAAAAAAAAGGATCTTGCTTTATGTATAGTGTATTTTAAAGGCTTTACCCCGCAATGCTCAGTTCTCAGGAGTTTGAAGGCATTCCTCCCTCCGTGCTCACACAATAACGGATTAATATTTTTTTCCTTTCTTGGAAACAATAGGGTTTGGCTATTTGGGAGGATTTTTTTTAGTTTTGTTTTGTGGTTTGTTTCTTCCCGCTTTGTATTTTTCTTCATTAAAGCAGAAGTTGTAGCGGGCAGAGCTGAGCCTGGCCGGGGCGCCCCGGGGGCGGGCACGGCGGAGCAGGCGGCTCGGTCTCACACCCGCGCCGCACGGGATTGCCACGGGCCCCGGGTTTTTCTCCCCTCGTTACCCGTGCCTTTGGAGTCAAATCGGGCTGCTCGTCGCTGGAGCTTGGAAAGGGAGAGAGCGGATGTACCGGGCCCGGATCCCAGTCAAATCGGCGGTCTCCGCACCGCCAGCCTCTGCGGGAGCAGGATGCGGCCGCCGCAGCTTTGCACATCTGCCGGAGGGCTCAGCTCTGTCTCTTTTTTCTCTGTTTCAAAAGACATTGAAATATATGACAAATTAAGATTGTTGTCGGGGGGGGAGGAGCAGACCCACCCCGGCCGCCCGAGGAGGGTGCGGTCCAGGCGGCACAGCCCTCCAGAGGGACAGAGGGGCATGAGCTGGCAGATGTGGCTGTGCTGAGCATCCTCCGTCCTCCTTCGCCCCTCTGTGCACTACGATTTTAGTTCCATACCCTATTAAACTCGGGAGCAGTTCTGATTTCAGTAATGGTAGCTAAAAAAACATACATTTTCATTATGAGTTGATGAGTCTCGGGATTTTTTTCCTCGCTTCTCCCCTCTTCGTTCCTTCCACCCCGCCTCCCCCCCCCCCCCCCCCCCCCTGCTTCTGCCACCTTTGCTTTATTGGCAGCGCAGTGTGGACATTTGCGCTTCATCTAACTGGCTTTGGAGATCATTTTTGCGTAACTAAATCGTTTTATGAACTGTGATGCTTTTTAAATACCTCTGTAACTCTGGCTCCTTTCCCCTGCAGTGCACTTTTAATTGTGCTGCAAATGCCATTTCAAGCAGGCTTTAGTATTGGTCATGGAGCTCATGTCAGATTTTCACTGGTGCTTTTCTAAGGTGGGGTCTGATTTCTCTCTTTCTCTCTTTCTCTCCTTTTTTTTTTGTTTCTGTTTTGTTTTGTTTGTTTGTTTACTTTCCAGGTATTAGTTAATATTGGCAACCATTTTGATCTTGCTTCCAGTATATTTGTAGCACCAAGAAAAGGGATATATAGTTTCAGTTTCCACGTGGTCAAGGTCTATAACAGACAAACCATCCAGGTGGGTTGTGATCTAAAGAAGATGCTGTCTTTCCCTACTATTTTTTTTTAAAATGCTCATTTCGAGATACTAAGGTGCATTTACAAAAACAGCAAGTGAAGAACGAGGCTGTAGGTTATTTTAGTTAAAGGGGTCTGTATGCATGACAGAAATCATGCGTTGTCTTAGCTTAATTCAACCCTGTTTCTAACCTGCACAAAAGTTTAGTGGTGTGCACAGGGCAAAAAAAAAAAAGCCACTGAGAGTATTGAGAAAACTCAGATTCTCTCTCTTTGCACTTTTTAGGTAAGTTTAATGCAAAACGGCTACCCAGTGATTTCAGCTTTTGCAGGGGATCAGGATGTCACCAGAGAAGCAGCCAGCAATGGGGTCTTGCTCCACATGGAAAGAGAAGACAAAGTGCATCTCAAACTGGAAAGGGGTAACCTCATGGGAGGGTGGAAATATTCAACCTTTTCTGGCTTCTTAGTCTTTCCACTATAAAAGAAGTCCAAATAGGAGACAGATCCATGAGCCGGAGCAAGGATTCAATCGTTAACGACACCCTGAACTTGGCTGCACATGACAATATTTCCAGTCACCCTGTCAGACTGTCTCGGTAGAAGAATGATAACCTTCTAAACTCCAACATTTGCTTTGAATATTGACAATTCCTCGGGAACCTGCGCCTCTAATTAGTTTTAGACGACAGTGATCTTTAGGAGAAATGAAATTATCGACCTGAGCAATTTGTACCTGTGATTGTAAAGTCAATTTCGGATTTTATTGTTGGGATCATTGACTTTCTTATTCTTTTTTATTTTTTTCCTCTCTTTCATTTTTTCCTCTTTTTCTTTCTCTTGTTGTTGTCCCAATGAGACAAATAACTTGGACCACACAATCGCTTTGTCAAAGGCTCGCTCCAGAGCCAGAAGAATGAAGTATTCAGCCCAATGAGGTGTTCTTTCCATACTTTATTTCTTTGTGTTGTATAGCCTTAAGGAAAAAAGAAAAAAAAAAGAAAAAAAAGAAAAAAAAAGAAAAAAAAAAGAATGGCTTCAGTCTCAGTCCTGTATTTTTCTGGGGGAGGGGGATTCTGGACATTACTGTGTCAAGAAGTGCTTTATCCAGTGAAGCAAAATTTGCACGATTGGAACCTTATTTGTTTTGTGTTGTTCGTGTTTTTCATCAACTTTTTATTTTTCCTGATTTTTGTTTGTGTGTGCTAAAAATGTAAGCTAGATTGATCAATAAGACAAAACAAAGCACATATATACCCTGTAGCTCTAAGTAAAGCTAACCAGTGAACAATTCTGTCTGCACTTTCCAGCTGATCTTTATAGACCTATTTAGAGAGAGAGAAAGAGAGAGAAAGAGCGAGAGAGCTACATGATCCTTCAATTACAATCTGGAAACCGGTAAAGGAACTGACATTTCTGAATTGTCCTGACATTTCTAGAAGCAACAATGGAGGCTTTGAATATCTTCTCTGACCATACCCTAAAATATATCCTTTCTTTGCATTACCGAGCATATTTTGGGTGCTTTTATCTGATATTTATTTGATGTATTTGTCCACTAATGCTTGAGTACACATTGTGGGAGCACGGAGAGATGGCAGAGAAAACTCTTCCTCTTCCAAATTAAATAAAACCATCTCCACTTGACCTGTCTGTGGCAAGTATTGGAGGAGTTGCCACTAGCATCTTTGACAGCCTTTGGGAGAAGGGCCTCAGAGGATCAGCAAATGCACCAGAAGTTGCACGGGTGCCGGTGGCGTGCATTTATTAGCTGCGTGTGCTCTTGCCAATCCAAATGGCCTCAGAGTTCTGGGGGTGGACTGACATCGATACTGGAGGTTAGGAAAAGTTATTACCCAAATCAACAAGAGGTAAAATATCAGGCCAATGTCAATTGCATCCTTTTGCCTCATTCTCAATAAACAGATCTTGTTTCTTCACTTTTTTTAATCATGGTTGGTGTACTGAGGAAAATCTTGCTTGAAGAGACACAGGAGGAATGTTTACATTATTTTATATGATTTTTATCTTCATTTATTTAATTTGAAATATTTCATCTTGCTATTAATCCTACAAGGGTGGATGTGTAAAAGAATTTATTTTTGTCAAATTTACTCCTCTGCCACAAACAAATATAATGCAAAGGTATTTGCAGAAAAGCGATGGTAGCGATGTTGTATTTCAAAATTATGGTGGACATGTCATTTTCATTGTAAATTTATCATTAAAGGGACAAAGTCAATTAAAATCATATATTCTTAAAAAAACCCTTATCTGTGTTGCTTATGATACCTCAGATGACTAAAATATAAGCCAATTTAATATCTAATATTTTTGTGTATTTTCACCTTTGATGTTGTTTGTTTGCTTTGGCGCTTCACTTTGCTGGTTCCTGAATGAATGGACTTCAGGTTTGTTTTTTAATTGGTTGCATTTTCTAGTTCCCCTTGTGCATTGGCATGACTGCAATGTTTCTATTCGCAAAATATCACAGGGCTGTGTTTAAATACATGAAATAAAACCTGAGTCAGCAGCAACCTTTTTCTATTAAAATACAAAAGTAGTTATGAAAACAATTGTCTTTATGGTAGATATTGTAAAACTACTTTTAAATCTAAGTTTTTGTGTTTAAAACTTGATCATGTCTCTCAAGAAAACAGACACTGAGGTGAGTTCAAGGTCCCAAATTTTCTGTTTCTATTCTGTTTCCTCAGTCTTATTTTGAAATTCTGCCTACCATAATCACTTTCTGTTGTCCCATTTATCTAGTTCATCTGGCTTGAATAAGTCAACGACATCTTAGTTCTGTCTCTCTCCTAAGCAAAATGAGGCCAATGGCAAGGTTTTCCTTCAACATATTCTTGGAAGTTTCTTAAGGCACTGAAGCTGCAGAATCTGAATACCCCACTTCAAGTTCAGTAATTTTGACCATGCTTATTTTATAAAGCTAAATACGCGTATATGATAACTAATCTTCTTCTGAATTTAAAGAAGGTCTCTAATATACTGCCTCTCTCCCTCTTCTTCTCGGGTGTCCTTCATGCTAAACTATAGAGTTAGGACTGCTATATAAACAGTTAAATTAATGGAAAATGGGCAGTAAATTTGTATTGTACGCTAATTACAATTATGGAGCTCTTTTCTTTTCTTTTCTTTTCTTTTCTTTTCTTTTCTTTTCTTTTCTTTTCTTTTCTTTTCTTTTCTTTTCTTTTCTTTTCTTTTCTTTTCTTTTCTTTTCTTTTCTTTTCTTTTCTTTTCTTTTCTTTTCTTTTCTTTTCTTTTCTTTTCTTTTCTTTTCTTTTCTTTTCTTTTCTTTTCTTTTCTTTTCTTTTCTTTTCTTTTCTTTTCTTTTCTTTTCTTTTCTTTTCTTTTCTTTTCTTTTCTTTTCTTTTCTTTTCTCTCATTCCCTTTCCCCTTTTACTTAATTCTGTATCTGAGTTACAGAAGGTGCAATCTACTTGTCATTGTAAACAGTAGACATTTTGATATACATATAAAGTGTAGATAATCATGATATATTTTATATTAGAGGGGGAAGAAGTATGACGGCAGCACTGTAGAATGCAACAAGAAATGTTATGTGAGACCACTTAGAGGAGCCTCCCAGCACATTAAGAGCAGGCTTATCTAAAGTAATTAATATAAATAAATTGATTGGGTAATATTCAGAGTGGGTGTAAATTTAATGTTGAGGGGCACCGTGAGAGTTAATAAGTGTAAAACACGTATGGTAGTGAAGCAGACCAATGGCATGATAATAGCTCCGGTTCCTGTGGGAGTAATAACACAATATTCCTTCCAACAGCTTTCAAACTTCCTCATAAGCTGTTGTGTAACAAAACCATAAGATATTCCTGTGAAAACACTGTCTGTTTGACTGTTTCCCTTCCAGGGAACAATTGTCACCTGGATGTTTTGGGGAACCATTGTTTTACTTTTTCTTAAGTGTGTTTTTTCAGGGTAGAAACTGGGACCTGTAACCGGAGTGATAAATACTCATCATATACTTTGTTGCCTTCCTCTGGGTTTTTGAGTTTTATATCCATAGTTTGAACATGGTCTTGCAAAAACTTACGTGCTCCTACCTCCCCCTGAGGCAGTGGGCGTGATGGATGTGCAGTGTCTCTCATTACTGGTCAGCATCTTGCAAGCTGGATCTGTTTATTTTGGGTGGGAGGAGGAGAGAGACATGAAACTAGGGAGTCATTTAGAAGTTACATTGTGTTTGTTGGCTGTGACTTTTTTAACTTTTAAAAAGAACATTTTGTTTTTATTGACCAAATTTGTATCTTGGACAATCTGTCAAAGTAGAAGATAGGCTAAAAGGGCTTGTTTACTGATGGAATTATTCAGAAATAGCTGAAAGTGGTTTAATGTCCTTGTAACGTGACATTCGTTTCTGGAATATGCAGGGTCACAGGTAACATTGTTTAAAAATAGCTGTTATAATTAATAGTCTGCTTCAATCCAAAATAACTTTATAGCATTAACAAGCACTCAAAAATCAGTGTCATTAATATACTTAGTAATTTTCATAGGTAATGACTTGCCAGCCGAAGTCCATTAAACAGTTATACATAACTAAAAAAACCAATTGATTCACCTGTTTTTATTTATTGTTGAAAGGCCAAGGAATGCCTTTGAGGCATCGCACAGTTTCTAGATTTGGAACCACACACTGTCTCAAACAGTTGTTCCAGGATCATGTTTGATGAGATGAGTCATGCGCAATTTAAATCATGGTGGTAAATAATAATGATTCATTATAAAAGACCCATTTTCTTAATGGAGCAGATCCTTTTGGCTTTGTCAGTCAGAATGCTCAAAACAGGACTGGACACATGTTAACTAGATCACATTAAGAGGTTAACCAGATCACATTAAGAAGTTATAAACTCCTGAGAATTATTGGTATCCGTTATGACTGCAGTTTTACGCAGACTAGGTGGCTGGGCAGATGATAGGCAAACCTTTTGATCATCAGCTTATATAGTCAAGTATCAGCAAAGTTAAAGAGCTCCGTAGTCAAATAAATATATTGTCGTTTCAACAAAGAGGCTAATCCTGCTTGTTTTACTTACTTCAGTAAAGTTCATTCTTCTATAGAGGAACTTATGAAAATCATCAATAATATTTAGCCCAAATTGTAGAGTTTGGATTTTGATCATGATCTATTATTTTGTTCACTTTAAAAATCAGTGACAATAACCAGTGCAAACCCTTAGTTAACAACACCATAATCATCCTTCAGTTTAAATGCATTTCAACACTAATCATAATTCTGATAATGTAATCAAAATCCTACAAATATAATTGGAATGCATGTTTTAAATCCATTCTCAAAACAGTAATGTTTATGGTCTTATCCAACATATTAATGACTTTTTTCTTATTAGCCATTATCAATAAAATCCAAAGACCACTAATTGTATGTTATACTATTTTAGTGTAGTAATGAAAATGCACTTCCCATACTGAATATATCTAATATACCCATTTCTTCCTGGGTAACACACATTAAAGTATTTTGTGAATCCCCTCTGCTACTGATCAGCAAAATAAAGGTGCCTGACTTGCTAGGTCTCTGCAGATCACGTACAACATATAATATAAATAATGGCCTACCAAGACATGGAGAAGCAAATAATGAGTACTATTATGAATTCTGCATTAAAAAAGCCAAACCAAAACAAACTGCGTCAAGAGAAATTCAGGTCATATTGACAAATGCTCCAAAACTCAGGAAATACTAAACTGATATTAGTGTCTGATACTTCTTCCATAGTAATAGTGAAGTGCTATTTTTACTATGAGAATCTAAAAATTAATTTAATAATTTAAATTATTTTGTGAGATCAGCTGTATTACTCTTTTGTTCAGAGTATTGATATAATGACTCAACAGAAACATAAATTCATCAATTAGTAATTAGTAGTTATTATGTAACATTCTAATTACATCTGATATATTTCAATTAATTGAAACTATTTCTTTGAAATACTTTTATTTCTCTATATGTGAACATACACACAAGTGCATACAAGTATATATATGTACACATGCATGGAAAACATCCATTTTTAGCTAGGAATGGATGGATGGAGATGACTTTTTTTGTATATAGCTTGGCTTTTCTTTCTCCAAAGCATTACCCCAAGAAATTAATTGTTGTTTTATTTATTGTAATTTTAAACCTAAAACTGTTTATCCTTGCTTACATCCAAAAGCAAATAGCAAATGGCAGTACACATTTCAGTGCTGAGTGCTGCCACGGTTTAGGTAATACTAGGGTAAAGTGAAGCATAGAGTTATTAATAAAAGACTTCCAGTGCCCCAAGTTCTGTTGAAGGCTTTTATGACGAGTGAGCCTACAGTGCTGTGTGGGAATTGCTTCAAAACATCAAATAGGGAGATATCACAGACTAGAGGTTCAGTTTGTCCTATTGACACTGGATGGGAAACCTGTGATACGTATTTTAACTGAAAGAGAAAATATGTCCCTATACTTAGTTGTTCAGCAAAAATAATCCTTATATGCTGACTTAATTTTGTTTGTGTAACTGTTTTCTGTATAGAGATGCATCGTATTGTCACACATCAAAACTAAGAATACAGTGACTTCAGTAGATAAAGGATAAAAGGTTTTCCAACTTTGTATTTGTTCACTAGGAGAGAGAACCCAGCACAGAACTTATGTTGCTCCTACAGGATTTTGTGCCAGAGAAAATATGTAAGAAATTGTTAAAAAAAGAATCTTTCAAGTTCTTTTAAATTATGTATTGTTACCAACAGCATAATTTTCTCAGTCCTGTTCATAATAGTATGACTGGGAGTATTTTAGGACGGAGTTTAAATTGATATAGCTAGACTCTCTAGCAGCTGGCTTCTTCCCTATCCTATCTTTTCTGGAGAGTTGTGTGTTCTTATTAGACTTTATAATCTCTCTAGATATAACTGCCCCTTAATCCTGACTCTCTAGTAAAACTGGTCTTCCCTAATTACTTCACCTGGATAGGGAAAGCATCCATTTTTCTTCTTCTTTGCAATGGCTTCTATTGTTTTCTTACACTACATGGACTGTGCTAAAACTACCCAGTAGAGAAAAAGAGATTACCACTGCACTTGCTTGTTTAAGAGACTTTAATTTCTCTTCTCTTGCCCTCTCTTACCCTTTCATTCATATGTTAAAAAGTTCCTGATATTGAATTTTTTAAGAATATTTTTTTAAAATAATGCTTTTCTAATTCACCACCTTGTTCGTGCAAAATGATGACAGCTTTAGTTTGCTGCTCACAAGTTATGTCATCTCTCAATTCTGCAGCCAGAGCTCTCAGATAGGAGAATCCAGTTATTTAAGAAAAAAAAAAGAAATCTAAATAAACTAAAAATAAATATATGGAAAATTGGTCTGCATACAAATCGGTGATTTCTGGTAAATGTTTTGATCCCATTCAGTCTTTTGTCTCAGAGAGCATGATTTGCATACCTAAGTGGCTGGGCACCTATCTGTTTTCTTAAATTCATTTAAAATATTTGTATGAACAGGGATGCTAGGAATCTCCCCTTTTCCTTTTGCAGCCTGTTTAGAAAATATAGACCCTCTCATATAGGTGATAGGGCACTGGAAAAAAGTGAGAAAACAGATTTTCAAGTACCTGAGTGATCTTTTGACATGAACACCTTGTGACAAAGAGAGAACAGTCTTCAGGAATCAGAGGTGAAAGGAAGAAACCCTCCTAACAAACAAAAAGGTTGCTAACTATTCTTTGCACACATACCAACTTCAAAAGCATATGGATGCATGTACGCACGTGTGCGTGCCTTGCTTATTTGTCTCCATGTCCAGATCTTCTCTAAGGGGTTTGCCTGTCACATGCTTTTTACCCGGGCACTAATGTTTTTCAAAGCTTCATAGGTTATGTCTGAACTAAATTATTGAAAGTTGATTTGCAAGTGTATTTTAGCATGTTAAACCCACAAGCAGCAGGCTTTCTTACCACACTACTGACTGTCAAATTTACTGTAAATACGTAAATAAGCCTTAAAGTATCTACATCATGCTTAGAAAGAGACAAGCTCAGGTTATCTGTTGGATATAGGCTGTACAGCTGTATTCTATCCATGCCCAAGGCAGCCGGGTGTAGTGAAAGACAACTTCAGGCAACACTTAATTGGCATGGCAAAGTACAGACTCAGTATCTCAAGAGTACTCTGGTGCTGAAGCAAAGATTGCAAATTAGGGTACGCTTTCGTGTAAACAGTATACAAGGTGAATGAATCTGGACTGGAAAAGAAGTTCCCAGCTATACATAACTGCTCAATAATATAGATTTAATAATCTATTAAAAAAAATCTCCATAGACAACTTACCATCTTGTTGTTCCTCTACTGGACTTAGTTGCCAGTGTCGCTGCCTTTCCTGTCCTGGGAAACAAAAACTGGGCAAGATACTCCAGATGTGGTCACAAGTGCCAAATATAGAGGATCTTGATCTGCTGGATATGCTCTTGCTAATACACCCAATTATGCAATAAACTTTTATTGCTGCAAGGCTGCAATGCTGACTGATGTTCAACTTGTTACCTCAGGATCTCGTTGGGTTTTTTTCCTTCAAAACTTGTTTCTACCCAGTCAGCCCCAGACAATTCTGCTGCATGTGGATATTTCATCCCAGGTTTAGGATTTCATGAGTTTCTGCCAGCCAGTCTGTCAAAGTCCCACTCAACAGCAGCCCTGTTGTTTAACGTATCAATTTCTTCCTCTATATTTGGTTTCATCCACAGACTTGCTGAGCATGCATTTTGCCATGTCATCCAGGTAGCTAATGAAGATATTAAATGGTAACAGCCCTAGTACTCATCTGTGAGGAAAGCCTCTAGTACCCACCTGGCAAATGGATTTCAAACTACTACTCATTCAACCAGTTCTCCCTTCATCTTGTAGTCTGTGCATCTAGTCCATATCTCTTTAGCTTGGCTACAAAGATAGAATAGGAGACCATGTCAAAAGTCACGATAAAAACAAGGTAAATAGGTGTCCCCTGATATCTCTGATAACAAGCCAGTCATCGGAGAGGGCAATCAGGCTGGTTAGGTATGATTTTCCCTTTGTAAATCCATTGTGGTTTTTCCCATTCATCTTCTTGTTATTCATGTGCCTGTGAATGACTTCCACATGCAGATTTTCTCCATAATCTTCCAGGAGACTGAAGTGAAGCTGACCAGCATCTAATGTCACAGATCCTCTTTCTCACTATTCTTGAAGACTGATGTGAAGCTTTCCATTCTCTAGTCACTTGGGACCGCTCCTGGTCATGCAGTTTTTGAAAGGTGATTTGGCCAAGCTCCCTCATCAGCACCAGATGTATCTCCTGTGGTGTCATGAACTGCTGTATAACCGATTTGTTTGCTCAGTTGACCCTTAACTAACCTTTCCCTATCATAGGCAGGCCTTCTGCCGCTAGGCACAGAGTCCTAGAAAGCTGAGGGGCATACCTTATCAGTAAAGACTTTGGCAAACAAAGCTTTGAACACTGCAATCCCTTCCATATCCTCCTCACAAGATCCCCTAGTCTTCCTGTCAATATACTTTCAGGGGTCTTTACTTTTGCTGTTCACATTCCTTGACAATTTCAGTTGCAGTAGAGTTTTAGCTTTCCTAATTCCATGCCCAATCAATATTTTTAATCTTCTTCCTGATTGCAAGGCTTCTTTCACTCATCTAAAGAAGGTTCCATCTTATTTTGCCTCTTGATGAGGAGGCTTGTAGCAGAAACCCATCACAACATTTCCTCATTAGCCTCCCTGTGATGCTGACCTATAAACCCTCAACTGGCTTGTGGGCCATTTCATGGCAAAGCTTCGTGCATTCAAACAGCTCTTCTGCATAGAGGATAAGTTTTTTTCCTCCCGTTCCCAACCTGTGCTTCCTAAAGAACTTGTATCAACCCATTGCAATGCTCCAGCCATGTGAGCTATCCTCCCATGCTTCTGCTACCCTGCAACTGCTCACAGTTTCTAATTCCTCTTTTTTTCCTCATGCTGGAGGAGTTCACATCCAGGGACTTGAGATAGGTTGCCAGTTCTGCTGTTTTCTTATGGAATGTGTGAGAACCTTCTTTATTTTGTTATCACCCAGACTCCTTGCCCCATATCATTCCACTTCTCTCAGGTTTTGGTCTTCATCCCTTGAAAAATCTTGTTTAATGACTTTGTCATTAAGTTGGCAAGCTTATTTGCAAAAACAGTTTTGCCCCACTTTTTCAGATGGAGACAACCATTCCTTATTCCTGAGGGTCCTGTGGTCATAGAAGAGAAAACCCTGCACGGGATACTAGCCACACAGGCAAGTATTGACACACAGTATACTTTTGCGTCTACCCAAGTCTTTCCCTTTCACTGGAAAGACTGAGGAGACACCACCTAAACACTCAAGCTCTTCAGGGTCACCCCCTCTTGATACACTCTAATTTCCCCTCGCCATTGGTATTCACGTGGGGGAGCAGCAAGGGTTTATAGTAAAGGGGCTGGCTGAGCCTCTGCAATATTTCTACATAATCTTGAATCCAGGATGTACTCCAAATCTGCTTAGAAACAGGTGATAGGTGAAGAGATAAGGATACTGGGCCGGCATCCCCAGTACTAATTTTTTGAGGCTTGGTGAGAGGAAAGGAAAATTTACGATTATACTCTGTGACATTTGGACAGTATCTCAATGCTTCAGCACCAGCTAATGTGACAATAGAAACAACAATGTACTTTCTTCACTGATATTTTTACCATTGTGTATCTTTCTAGCACCTGAAAGTCAGGCAAATATGAAGAAACAGGAATAAGCATATGCCAGAAGAGACAAGAAATGAAATGATAAATTGAAGAACATGGAAGGAAAGAGAAGAGAATTGAATGAAAGCAGGGATCCTATTTGGAAGGTGCTGTTAATAGGACTGAAAACTGTTTAGTGTAATGATAGATAGGGCATGGGGGAAGAGAAATTAGGAGTAAAACATGAGACAGGTCTTGAAATGCTGGAATAAGAGTCAGAGACTAGAAATTATTTCCAACAGTGCAAAAGAAGGATTTACAGAATGAGAGGCTTGGGAAAAAAAGTTGTAACAAAACAGAGAGAAAGAAAAAAAACACAGAGTGAATAAGGGAGCAAATAAATGGGATTTCAGGGTCTGTAATGCATCTGATCAGATTGCAGCGAGAAGTAGGTATAGGGAAATAGAGTGAAAGAAGCTGTGAAATCATGCAATACAAAAAATACCTGACAAGAACATCATCGACATGTCAAATACAGCCTGATGTGACAGTGGAGGAACATGGCAAAAGGGACATAGCTTTTACAGATGGTTTCCAAGTTATAAGAAAAAAATCAATTCACAAAAAAAGTAAAAGATTTAAGGTTTTGTGTACTTGTCTCAAAAATTTATTGACTGGACAGAATTCTGAGAACTTCCTTATTTTTCTTTTCTTGTTTCTATTTATTTCAAGGGCTTTTGTACCCTCTTGTTTTTTTAACAACCTTTCCATTTATGCTAGTTCCTCTCATTCTCTGAAAATGACTCACCAGTCCTACCAACTGTTGAAAATACAGCCAGCATGAGTAATTGCCTCCTAACAATGCTAGTGGGAAGTGAAGGGTGCATTGCTTCCTAAGAATGGGTTTCTTTTCCTGACCCATTGAAAGATGTCATCAGACTCATTTTTGGGCCAGCCAGCCTGCCCCTTTCCTCTTGTTTCCCTCCAGTGCGCTTGGCACGTTCCTTGGGAGAGTGCTGGTCTTCCAGAGAGATGGCTGTTCTGTACTGCGGTTTGCTCAGATCTGGCCAAGTGCAACCAGTGGTCTGGCTAGCTGCAGTCCTTCTGTCTCCCAAAAACTGACTGAAAACAATAGGAAAATAAATGATGAGTGTTTTGAGTTTACACTTTTACTGATCTTTTTATAATCTGCTGTAGACTTAGTTGGAATATTTCAGTTTTTGATTTGAGGTGGGGGGATGTAAAAGAATGTATCTTTAAACACTTTTTCACAGCTTTTTTTTTGTTTTGTTTAACTCTTTTTCAATATTAGTCTGTGAATTTGATAAACACAGTGAATACAAACACTTCCAAAGGAAGAACGTGCTTACTAGGTACCATCCTAACATGCCATAGCCCTGAGGGCATCCCCCAGCCCTGCTTGTCCCTGCCCAAACCTGGGGGTCCCCCCACCCTGCCCAGGGCCCAGGACCCCATGTCAGCCTGCTGGCTCTGTCAGGCCCTGCCCTTGTGATGTCCCAGAAGGGCCCGTCTCCAGCTCCCCACAGCTCTGCCCTGCCCAGCCACAGCCTCTGGCAAACCTGGCCTACCCTCAGGCCCATGTCCTGGCCCAGCCATGGCTGGTTCCCATCCCTGGGGAGGTGCCTGATGCCTGGGGCTGGGGCTTCCCCTGCTGCCCTCGGGTGCCTGCTCCTGGCTGGGGCAGCGGGACATGTCCTGCCCTGGTACCCTCTGGGGATCCCCCAGGCTTGGAGTGCTTTGGCCCTGGGAATCACTAGCTGCCTTGGTGCCCTGACACACATGCTGTTAGGGTAAGGAAAAACACCAAATATCTCATTTGATGTTTGTATAAAATGGGTTTTCAACCTACGCTAAATAAGCAGGAAGCCACTTTCCCACCTCTGTTGCCAGCTCTTGACCTACCATACTTTATCACCAGAAATTGCAGCTTGCTTCCTCAAGAAGAAATTTTGGAAATGTCAGGTATCATTAAACCATCTGGTGCAGTAGACCTGATAGATAAATGCAATCAGGATCTTGTGGCCTAATTTGTTCACCAGCAGTGTAAAGAAGTGCTTCATGCAAGAGTTGATTCATCAAGGAAAGAAGGTGTATATAGTGAGTTATCTCGTCATTAAAATGGATTCATCCTGTGAGGAACCAGCAGATACCCCGGGGTCAAGCTAGTGCATAGGTGATCGATATTTTTTCACTCCTAAGTTATTATTTAGATATTCTTATTTAGGGAAAACTGATTTTTTTTCAGTGGAGTATTTCTCCTCTACAATTTATATTGACATTCCAGAGTCTGGAACACTGATTTTTTAATTTTGGGTGTCTTTTTAAGCAATTAATTGATTAATATCCAGTCTTATTAACTTGAAACAGTAATTGATTCTATTCTTATTTAGTTCATCTGGGATATATTTGCCTTCAATTGGAGCAAGGCAGGCCTAGGCACATCAAGTTAGTATTTGTCTGTTCGCTATTGCTGAAATGTCACCATTCCTATAATTGGATTTATATATATTTTAAGGTCATTTGATCATTTTGCTAGGCTGTATAGCATAGCTTATGGTTTTATCGGGTTAGGAACTCCATTTATCCAGTAATCCAGTTACTGAGATAATAATTTGTCGATGTATTAAAGTGCATCTCCCAGAAAAACATATTATAATGATCTCTGCAGTAGATGGCAGTGCTGGGATTAAAACTGTTGTTTGACTAATATGCAAATTCCCGCCTGTTGGGATTTAGGTGTAAAAAGACGTTTCAGGGCATTCTCATCTTTAAATTGCAGCTCTAGTTTGCTTGGAATACTGGAAGTTTGGGGAGATTTATTTCTACTGGCTCAGAAAATGTAGAAAAATAGATCAAATACCACAAATGCAGTCAGTTTGCTACAGATATGCATGAACAAGCTAAAGCTGTGGAAAATGCCACTATAAACCTTCAAAAGTAATGGTTCCTCCACTGCATATGACATAATCCACTTCAGTTGCTCCCTGTAAAATGGTGTTGCTAGCTGAGATGCTATAGGGTTTGAATACACAGATCCTATGTCGAAGTGTTTTAATTTTACATTCATTAAACTTTATCAGAATCACTGTGGTATCTTTACATTATGGAGAACTTCTCTCTATATGGCACCATAAAGAACTCCATTACTGGGCTCCTGTGACTTCATAATCCATTTCTTAAATTATGATGAAGAACATTTTTCTACCAGGATGTAATATACAGGTTATGCAGCTCTGGTTCCTGATAAGGTCTAAAATAGAAATTTGTGTCCCAACATGAAGTTTTTTACAAACAGGATCATTTCTCAAAAGGCGGTTTGACAGGAATCTCTTTAAAGACCATTCATCTTAATGGCACACATCAGGTAGTTCACATGGAAAACTGCTCAGGAGTACAGAATAAACAGCAATAATTTCCCATATCATTAGGGCTTTGAGAGAGAATGAAGGCTTCTTCTGAGTTAGAGTTGTCCTGTACCTGTACAAAGGATGTTTTATTGTGGCAATTGAAATGCATGGTGGCAGCATATAATTTTTTATCTGTTGGGAAAGCAGGCTAGAGAGAAATCTCACAACTACACAGAAAGCAATGCTGAGTAATGTATTCCAGATCACACACTTAGGGTAATAACATTAAATCTATAAGCAGCTAGGATTTCTCAGTTATCTTGAGGCTGATGACACCTGTATTGACACAGTACCTCAGAGAGGCTATGGAGACAGAACCTATGGAGACAGCACCTCCTTTTTAAACACAACGCCAGAGAAGGGGAATTCAGTGTTTTTCGTTAATAGTAATGTGTCTATGGGAGATCTAGATTCATCAATGGGGCAAAATATACATCATAACAAGAGAATTCCCCCCCACAAACATCCCCCTCCAAAAAAAAGAAAAAAAAACACCCAAAAAACCTGGTAGCATTTTTCAACATTAAGAAAGTGGAATTCACTTCTCCTAGATGAGTAAAGGTCAGATAATTTGTGAATTATTTTAACAGAAAATTGAAAATATTTTATAATTAAAAATTATAAAGTAGTCTTGACATATATAGTGTCTTGTTTTCCAGAAATTCTGTTTATTAGAAAAGTAAAAAAAAAACTGAATGAAGTTCTACTTGGATTTAAATCATTTCGAAAGGAAAGGGAAATATGTTCAAACACAATGAGTTTTAGAAAAAGAATATTTGGGAGTAAATGAAATCCATGTTCTGAAAATGTTGAACCTAAATTGGCAAAAAGGCTCCAAATTCCTGTTCTATTTCAGAGGGACTTGGAGACCTAGGACCCCCTATCATGCTCCAGACTGCTGGGTGTACTACAGAGATGCTTTTCTTACGTCCAGGATCTCAGGAGCCTGGTTCCCAGAATCAATAAGCCACTTTATCACTGTGGAGCCTGCTAATTCTGCAAGTCCATAGATTTATCAGACTTCACAGAAAGGACTCAGTAGCCATTTTTATGAAACTAAGTCAGTTGCAGAGCAGTTGCATTGGCTTACACTAGCTCAGAATATGTTTTGTTTTAGCTGAGACTTTACTGTCAGAAACTAAATTTCACAAAAGCATGAGTAGGTGTGGCTACTTACTGCTTAAAATTAGTAAATGGAGACATAGAAAATCACTTTTCCATAATAGTAGCATTAGTAAGAGAAGAAGAAAATTGTACCATTACCTTTGACTGCATTCCTTGACTACATTCACTACATGAAAGGTTCATCATTCATTTCTCTGAAAACAATACCTGAACTATGTAATCTTATACCTAAATCAGTGTAAGGAGCTTGATTGCATTGTATCGGAAGATGTACTAAAATAATGAGAACAAGAAAATTTACTACACACTTTATACTCATATCCGGCAAAGAATTGTACAAACCACAAAGCTATGGAAGAGACAACTTTTGCAAAGAATAAGTTAACTTTTTCTAAGACAAGAGATGTCACTTTGAACCTGAGAGATATTAGAATTATCTCAAAAGGAAAAAAAAAACAAAACCCAAACCAACGTTCTTAATCCTATCTGTAAAATAAAAAAAGTAGCTAAAATAGTTTCCATAGGATGGAATAAATTCTTGTTCTCTTCAATATAAGCAGTGATTTCAGATCTGCTGGTACATAGGTCAGCTGCCTACCGCTTCAGCAGAGTAATACTCAGTGAGAAGCAAAACCTGATGCTTTTTAAGCTCTTGAATTTTTACTGTGAGTGCAGTGAGGGGATAAGATTTGCCTTCTGGCAAGAGTATGTTCCTCTTAACTCATGGATGACCTGAGATCTTTTGAGACATAGATATCATTGTAGAGTTACAGTTTCTCTGAAGCACCCTTTAAGCATCTTGTCCTAATGGCAACTCCACTTCCTCTGAAGCCATTGGCCAGAGTGATCCTACCTGACTCTGTTCTCAAGGGCTTTCTGAAGTCAGAGAGAATGAGTGTGCATGTTGACGCTGATTTTGTCAACCTCAATTTAGCAGCAGAATAACACCATGGATTTTCAAGGGAGATGGTGGTTATTAATTGTTATTCAATATATGTTATTTATATATCAGGTGTTGTGGGTGCCTTATAGACAGGTATGAAGACAAAGTCCCAAGCTGAAGAACTTCTAAACTGGAAAAAAAAATGAAAAATAAAAGATGACAAGGCAAGCAAAGGATACTTTGTCAGAACACATTTGTCAAGCAGATAGTTTTGGCATTATTGTTTTGTTCTTCCTTTGAAATCTTTTCATTTTCCAACCATATTCATCCCTTGGCCACAAAATTCCATGGAAGATTTTGCAATCTGGGAATGGAGCTTTCGGGAAGGCATCAAAATTTAAGTTTAAGAGAAAGCAGTTCTTCTCTAAAATATAGGATCTTTGTTTTTCCTACCTCCATTTCTAGGGACTTCTAATCCATTCTTGAGGTAAAGGAACTTTGGCAGTGTAGTGTTGATAAAACAAATAAAGAAATGTAGAAATATGCTCTTGAACTGTACTGAGAAGGACATAAGAATAATTAAGGTGCTGAAAAAAAGCCTCTCTCTTCCTAAATGGGTACAGAATAGTGTAGGTTGTGAAGAAAATCTTCAGTTTTATTCCTTTTTTTTTTCACTATACCCTGATTAGATCATCTCTCTTATGAGGAAAGGCTGAGAGACCTGGGTCTGTTTAGCCTGGAGAAGAGAAGACTGAGGGGGGATCTTATCAATGCTTATAACTATGTAAAGGGCAGGTATCAAGAGGATGGGGCCAGACTGTTCTCAGTGGTGCCCAGTGACAGGACAAGGGGCAATGGACACAAACTGGAACACAGGAAGTTCCATCTGAACATGAGGAAAAACTTCTTTACTTCGAGGGTAACAGAGCACTGGAACAGGCTGCCCAGGGAGGTTGCGGAGTCTCCTTCTCTGGAGATATTCAAAACCCACCCTGCTTTCTTTGGGATTGACTTTTCTTTTAAACTTACCTTCTTTCCTATCTTCTTATTAATACAATGTATAAAAATAATGATGTAGTTTATTGAATTAACACACACCCCAGGTACTTGTGTCTATTTTGATCTCAGTTGCATTCCTAAATAACAATAATGAAAAGTCTAAGTTCTTTCCTTCCTGGTGTTTGGTTTCATATATTCAAAAGGGCAATGTTTTATTCTCTTAGGATGTTTTTACTTTCATCCACTCTCAAGCTAGTCAGTGTAGTTTTATAAACCAAATGCCAAAACCACTTTAACCAAAATCTATGATACATCCCTTGCCTAAAGGAACTGCATCATTTTAAGACCATAACTGTATAATAGAATGATATTGCTTGCTGAGCTGGTGGGGAGTGACTGGTGGGTAAACTGGGAGCTGAAATCTCAGCTGAAGCTATTTTACCCTGTGCCATTCTCTGAAGTAAATCCATAGAGGTGATGTGGAGCTAGCAGCTCTGCAGGCTGCTGTTGCCTATTATCTAACTAGTATGGTACAACTTAAGGATGGGGAAATAGGATGTATAATCTGTATGTTTTCATTGCTGAAACATCTTAAATGCATGGATTGCACCTGTGTGGAAGGGTCCATTTTAAAGTAGTATCTACAACAGTCATGGAGGGCTTGGGGTTTTTAAATTATTTTTATTTCTTGCTGCTAAACAACTTTTTAGAAAAAAAAATCCACCACAAAACAACATAAAACTGAATATACCTTGATGAAAATTTAATCTGTCTCATCAAGCTTAATTCTCATGCCTGATATGCTGATTGATGGTAATGATGGAAGTGGTTCCTGTAGTTAACTTTTATGTTTTGGATAATATGTGGAATATAGGTAGGAAAGATTTTTTTTTTCGGGTGATATTTTAAACTAACAGAAAGCAGTGAAAAAGAATGCAGCCTGTTTACTATGGGAAAGGGAAGAAAACACACAGATTGGTTCTCTGTTTTATGGGTGATAACATTTGACAACAGGAATAAACAGGTGAATTTTACTGACATAACTCAGTAAAATCAAAAGACCTGAAGTTTAACACATAATAGGCCTCCTTAGATTTGATTAAGTTAAATATTTGTGTTGTTTAGCATCTGGTAGCAGTAAGCCATACTGATAATTTTATGAAGCAGACTGTAGCAGGAAGGATTGTGCCTTGAGGAGCAGGAGGCTGAGGGTCAGTCACCCTTGCCCGTATGTGGCAGTCAGCTGGTGTGGATCAAATGAGTTCTACAGAGATCTTTGGAGGTAAATTTCATGAGAGAAACTGTTTCCTTTGTCGTATCTTGGAAGACGTGTTGTGGTAGGCAGATATAGAGAAAAAGGTCTGTGATCATACTCTGCTCAGGGAACTAGTTTTGCTTTGTTCTTTGCTTTGTGCTTGTTCACATCTGGAAATTCAACTCTGCCTGGGAGCATATCCCAGAAAAGAAACGTGGTTCACTCCCTCCTAAGCTACGGCAGCCAAAGTTTGGACCACGCAGTGTCACAGGGAGGTGCTAGAATGAAAATCTTGCAAGAAAAATGGATAGGGCATCTTGCAAGAAAAAATGGACGGAACTTGGAAGTTCCAAAACTGATAGCTAACATAATGGAAGAGGACATTGTCCTTTCTGATTGCTTGACTTCAGTAAAACTTATACACTCTGTACCATAAAGATGAGGTATGCTGCATGAAATAGTTCAGAAAGATAATGTTCTTCAGTACTAGCAGTAACAGTTCTCAGAAAAGCTTTGCTGTGTATTTGGGTTGTTATAGATTCTCTGGTTTTGCAGGCCTTTGCACCAAACTAAAAAACAGAATTAAGACACAGACACTGCTCCCTTTGGCTCTTAAATACCCAGTTCTGAACACTAAATCAAACATGCATTGTCTCTCCGTGGAGCCTATATGAGTTACACAATATTTAAACTGAATATCAAAACAACAGGACACCCTATTTTATACAGGAAGAGGTAACTGTTAATACAACGGTTTGGATTTCTGTGGTGAGATTGGTGCCACCTTTATTCTATGCCAGGATGCTAGTGTAAATGTTGCTAGTGTAAATGTGTGTCAGCTGTGAAATGTATAGTCCTTTCTTAACAGGAAAACCTAAGGATAGCTAGAAGATAGCACACATAGGAATAGCGCTTATCCTAGTGCAACAAATGATAAGAAAATAAGTCATTCAACACCTGCTGTCAAAAAGCAGTATAAATATAATTTTAGTATGACTGCTCTTATATACAACACATTAGTTAACATTGTAGTCTTAGGTCACAGAAATACATTCACAACAAAAATATCTGGGAATATGCACTGATTTCTGTCTTTGTTACATTTGATTACATGCTTGAGTTTGTTTGTAGTAGTATTTTCCTGCTTGTTAACTGCAGTTCAGTAGATCATCAAAATGTAGCACTGTCAAATAAAAAAGGTCGTATGGCAAAAAGGTGTTGTCAGCAGCTGCATTTTTTTCACTTGATCAATAAACTGTAGGTAGCACGGTTCTCATATCTGAAAGGCATGCATAGCTTAGTCATAGGAACATAAAATACCAGGTTTTTTTACTAAAATACCAGCATTTTTTTATTAAATATACCACCACACTAGCAAATATGATAATATGCACTTGTGACAACAGAAAGGAGCCTGCTCTGAGTTACTGGCCACTAAAGAATCAATGCTGTACTCAGCTAGCTAGACTACAGCTGTAAATAGTTAAATAATGAAGCTGGGATGAAGGTCTAATGAAAAAGTCAGACAAAAGGTTGTAAGTCTGAATAAATGACTCCCTGATAGTCAGTAGAAGAAAGAACGATATATTAAAAAGCAAACCAAACCAACTTGAGTAGAAGCTGTCTTAGAAAAGTGTTATTAGAATGATATTATTGTCTGGCTTTTCTACCACGTTGTTTTGCTTACTGCAGTTAGGAGCAGGTGAAGGTAAGAGTTATGATATTTGTAATGATGGATTCTTATGCAAGTACTTATTTTATTAATTAATCTACTGTTTGGATCATTGAAGTCTGGGGTGACTGGCTACGTCCTGCCCACTTCAGTTTTCCAAATATTCTTTAATTGTTTGCAGGTAATCAGAAATTATTTAAAAAGTATTTTAAAAAAGAATGGGCATGTCAATCTTCTTAGCTTTTATGTCTGAAATTTTTAAACAGATCAGTACTTCTGATATTTTCAAAGTGCTTGGAACAGTGTTTTATTTAGAACTGTTTTCATATGCTAGTAAGCCAGTGTTAATTCTTTAAGCTATTTTCTCTCCTTTAGGACATGGTCTTATCTTCCTGAATTACAACTTGGTCTGTTTAAAACTACATATATATTCATAAAAATCTCATTACTTATGAGGGCATATTACATAAAAGCAATTTTTACCCTACTCCAAGAAATATTTTGGCATAATGATGGAACAAAATAAAGGATATACCAGAAATATGTATGGAGCTGGGTGCACTTCTAGCTAAGAAAAAAAAAAAGGGAATTTAAGCCTCAGCCTAACTACCTCCAGTTCTGAGAGTAATCCCTGGTGTCTTCATATACAGTACTGATGGTGGTGAGAGATAGGGAGCTGTAAGAGAGATTCATAGTAGACAAAGAACGATAGTGGCACAGTAATCAAAATGGTCTACTAGCAATCTTGTCACCATTATTAACATGAGAAACATAATTCCACCATTGCATCAAAATCCAGGCATAGTTGGTAGCCTTGCTGAGAGAAGAATAAATCACAGTAAGATGAATCTTTACCTTCCAATATAATAACACGTTGTTAGAACATCCCTAACATGCTGCTGTATAACGTTCTTCGTTAAGCATTTATTGTATGTCCGAAGGAGAATTTAGAGATAAAGGTTAAGTTGAACTATATATTTATTTATTAGCTGAACTGTGGGATTGATGACTGAACTCCTCAGCTCTGGGGTTAGTAATATTAGCTGCATTTCAGCTCCACGCAGAAGTAAAAAACTAGGCATTGATCACTCTTTGCATCCCTGTGCTTTGGTGTCTCTCAGAAACAAACGTGGGCATATGAGCTAGAAGAGGCTTACTCTCCAGACAAGTATTTGATCTGGCTGATAGCAGGGATTAGGACTCAAGAGTATGCTGTGGAATGCTCTTCCTCTTATGTTTAGACACAGCCTCAATGTTTTATGAGGGAGAGCTTGGGCTGAGTAGTATTAGATGCTATACCATTCAGAGAAGGAGAATGGGAGGGAATGTGTGACTCTTCCATAAGATGGAAACCATGAGGAAGGAAGGAAGGATACACACCTGGAGGTGGCATAGGAAACATATTTGTATCTGCATGAAAGTGGGGAATGGAAATAATACAACTTCTTTTTTTCTTTTATTGCATTTATTTTCTTTATCTCAGCTTGCTTTAGAGAGTTGACATAACTTCTGACAGGTGGCAACATACTCTGTTATAACGCTTTTTGCTGCTACTATACTGAATCTAACTAAAATTCCCTTTTGACTGATGAATAAGTTGTTTAGTGTTTGGAAATGGATTATCCTGGGTTATATGCTGTTTCTTAATAATAGCAGTTGCTTCTATTGTAGTCTGTGTTTTAGAGTTCCAGGAGTACCAAGTTGGAACACGCGAATGAAGGATATTTCCTGGTTTGGGGAAAAAGAAAAGGGTACTAGACACCAGTATGTGCTCACCTGTTCTGAGAGCACTTGCAAGCCTGATCCTTTACTCAAAGGTACCTACTTTTGTTTTCAGGAATAAACATTGACTTATGCGTCCTCTTGACATCTAGCTTGCCTTTTTCTACATTCAAACTTGGTTTCAGAAAGGACTCTGAAGAGGTCTTGTCCTCTGCGTTCTTTCTTTTGTCCATTCCTAGTCACTTTGGGTAACAAGACTGGTCAGAGAGGTCCTCCCCTCCCCCCTCTCTGTTTCTATTCTTTTGGAAACTGCAAACATGAGTAGCAGGGTTTATAAAGCAGTCTGGGCTTCTTGATGGCTTACATGAAGAATTGATATCTCTATTACATGCATGAAAAAGTCAGCATAACACTGTACAACTCCAGTCAAACTATATGTCAAACTGGTGTCTCTCAGTCTGATATTTATTATGTGTCTGTTTGGCACCAAGTTCAGGAATGCCCGACATAGTTGTGACCCCCTGGTGCTTTAACAAGATAAATATTAAATAATAAGATTTTTCAAAAGTATGTTCAAATGACTTAAAAAAACACTGCTAAAATAGCTCTAGAAATACAGTGTTAGTAAAGCAAGCTATGATTTTTTCTGCTTATGAGTGTTACCAAATAGTACACATCTTAAACTGAAACTTCAAGAAAAATATAAAGCCTTGTTAGATGTAAAAGCTTTGTGTGCTTTAATGTAATACTCTGGGAATTCCACTGTTTATGTTTTTAAAAAGTTTTATAGCTTCAAGTATCATAATGTACTGGAGTTTCCTGTTCTTGTGATACTTTATATTAGTGAGGCTTTCCAAGTGCTACATGTGCTCTCATTTTAAACAAAGAAGAACTTGATACACATCAATTGTGACGCATTTAATGTCTTGACATATCACTACTGCGTGAAACATTTGGTCAGTATTAGTCTGTTTGAAACACAAAGGTGATGCAAGTGATGGAGCACATTGTTAGAACAGAAGAGGCAGCATAATGGAAAATAGTGTGAGTAGCACTTCATATCCAAGGGTATTTAATATCCTATAATGCTGGAGTAATATGAACATATATACTTTATGAGGGGAAATACATTAGTCCGAAGTAAAAAATAATTGTCCATAAATCAGTGGTTTTTGTATTTTTTTTATTTATCTTGAAATTTTGTGAATCGAAAATGCTGTTTCCATGACTACCATTTCTGCATGTATTTGATTACATTGTATTGTAATTTATGGAACAAAAATGCAAACTCCACTAGCAGTATTTGAATTAGAATGTAGCAGGTTTATAGCTTTGTTTGGCCCCAGGCACAAGTAATAAAATCCTAGCTTTAAGTACCATTGGGGTTTATGGAATGAAGACATCTGCATTATTGTATTAAAATGTTCCTTAGTGTAATAAATATAACTGACAGAAGTGCATGACTTCCTTTATGAAAAATATGTTGATAACAATATAGTCTTTAAATACTGAAGAAACTGACTATTAAAATTTTATGTTTCCAGTTAGAGACATCTGTTGAGCATTTAGCTGGTGTTACCAGTTTACTGACGGGTGCACCCAATAAGAGTTTGGTTTACAATTAAATTGAGAAATACTAATGAAAAGAAGGTATTAGTCTTCTGCTGATTAATATTTTTTAACAGTTAACATTCTAATTTTGCAATAGATATTTAGATATTTATGAACACAGGGTAATGGATTGGATCATAAACAGTTTCTTTTGCCTTCTCCAGGAAGCTCTAGGGGAATTTGCATTTACAGTTTGATCAAAAGCAATTTCACTGTCATCTTTTAAAAAATGGACAAAATGCTATAGGTGTTCTAGTTCTTACTTATTTTTATCAGTCTCTCCAATCTATCTGCATTTATATGCTATCAACTATTGGTTATACAGATGGTTTAGATGTAGTGATTAACTGAAAATGTTTCCAAAACAAGGTAAAACATATCCCAGCTGGAGTGTTGTTTCTATTTGAGACATGCTATCTTCTTTTCCATTTGATGTCCCTGTCAAAAGCTTAGCATAATTCACTTTACTTGCCTTTGATTATTTATATGTATATAGCCCTCTTTCTTTCTTGAGTAGATTATTTTTTCTTTTTTAAAGCATGGTTGGTAGAAGTGGGAGAATTGCAGATACAAAGGGTTTATTCCTTTCAACCTTGTTTGTCCTGTATTAATTGGAAGATGCTGAATCATTTTGCATGATTTAATTTTGCATCCAGTATTACATTGCTCAGATTGCAGCTGTGGAAGTAACCAAAAGTATTGAAATACTGGTCTTTGAAAACTTTCTTCTGGACATAGAAGGAAAGTATTTTGTTTTCTGTATCCAGTGGATGACCAATTTGAATTTCTGGCTATGAAATTTGTCAAGTCTTGGAAAAAAAGAAAAAGGCAATACCACTTATGCTACCTATACATTTCATTTTTTAAAACTAATCTGTTTTATTACCTCAACACTTAATTTAAAAAAGGTAAAAACCTGTTGTAAACTCAACATGATATTTAATAAAACCTTAGAGCTCTAAAGGACAAGAAATTAATTTTCAAAATGTAGTTCTAGAATTAAACAGTGACATATTTTCATTGTAATATATTACTTGAAACAAACTTCCATATACTTTATTCATAAATCTAGTCGTTCATGGTTGCAGACTATCTCAAGCCTTTATATTTTACGGTTTGTTTTAAACAGAGCATCTCCTTAGATTTTGTGATGAAGGTCCTACCTGAAACTTGCTATTTTGTAGTCACAATTTTTGGTTGCCAGTGTAACAAACGTCTCCGCTATCTGACTGACAGGTTCCCACAATGATCACAGGAATGTTTATCTGTCTTCTTAACAACTGCAATGTATTTGATCTTTCCCTCCTCAGTCTGTTATTATTCCAACCAATCCACTTATTGTTTTTTCTTTCCTTTTCCATCTTTTCTCTTTTTTTTTTTCCATGTTTTCATTTTGTTTGGGTCTTTTTTTTTTTTTTTGGTCCCCTTTCCTTCCTACTTTTTGTGTATAGCTTTGTGACAGTGCAAAGACTTCAAAGATGAAAGGCTTCATCTTTGCCCTGTCACAAAGCTGTGAGCGTCAAGCATTGTATGTTGGTAAGAAACCAGATTCTTCAGCCCAAAATAAAAGGAGGTGTCAGATTTGGACTTAAGGCTATTGCAAATAGGAGGAAAAAAAAATAGGTAGCTGCAAAAGTCCAAATTAAAACTTCAATATTTGAGAGAATGGGTTTTCCTCTTGGACAATCTCAAAGGAGTAACTTGTGCTTCTACTAAATTGTTTCTAGTTATGTCAAATCATGTCTTTGTTCTTGCTGTCTCTGACCTCCTGCATCTGGAAGGCACTTCTAATGAACTTTGCCAGTGGAAAATCACATGTGTGCAGGCCTTTATCTTAGCTGGATACTTCTAATTGAGGTATGTTTTTATTTTTAAGCTTAAATGAAATATACAAAAATGGAAAAAGTAAGCTTCTTGAAACTTTTTGGAGGAAAAAGAGGTTTGAAGATTTTGTTCTCCCCAATAAAGAAGCCTTTTTTTTTTTTTCCTCCTTCCCCCCGCTTTATATTCCTGGTCACGTTGGGGGAATCTCTCTTTGAGACAGAACAGCTACTTACAGGGTAGAATCATTGTGTGGTCATGACTGAATCTTGGTATAACCAAGCTTACCCCGTGAACACTAAAAGCTCTTTAATAAAATTACTCTTTAGTGGTGATTAAAGTGAATATCTGAATAATATTTTTTATTTTTATAATGACATTCATTAAAAGGTCTTCCTGTGTTGTGTATGAACTATACAATCTTAAAATGGTCATGAGAGGTTGGCATTAATATTGCCATTTTGCAGTGAACTGAAGCTAACTAAGTCAGTTTTCTGCTGTAGTTCAGGACATAGCTAAGAATATGATGCTAGTTAACTTAAAATTATATTTGACCCAGTGGGTGTCCTCAAATGTGTGAAGTTACTATTTAAACTTTAAGTAATATTATTATCATTATGTAAAATGTGGGAGAATAAATTTAAGCTTTCTGATCAGTTATGAAGTAAGGTACATAGTACATCTCGCTAAATGACTATGTATAGCAAGCCAGCTATCCAAAGCTTTCTCTCAGCTGTGTTCTCAAGATCTCAATAAAATCTTAGAATATTACTATTGGATAAGGACTTGTGGGGTTAAAAATACTGTATGCTAATAGACTTCAGTCAATGATGATGTCTTGCTCTCATCATTATACCCTGGAATTAAACAAACGCCCTTCAAAGTTATCAAAGAAGTTGATTCAATTTGGGGAAAGGGAGAAAAAAGGAAAGGTGGAGAAAGAAGTAGACTAAAAGAATCTGCCTGACATAATAGCTGTTAAGACACAGTGATTCTGGAATTGCTAGCAACAGGCATGCATGCACCACAAACATGCACTTTTAAGAGTCAATGCCCAAGTAGAATAAAATAAATTGCAGAACTGAATCCCTGATATTCCAAACAGTACAATATGAATATAAAATGCATATTAAGACATACAATGTTTAAAGTAACATGAGCTAGAATAATTATGAAAGTGCTTTCAAAAATAAAGAATATCAGGGTGAATCTAGCAATAGCACATGATTAGTATTGAACTACTTTCAAAAGATAAGATCATACCCTGTTTTCATCCCGCAAGATTCAAGGTGAGTTTGATATTGGTGGTCACATTTATTAAGATCCTAGCAAAGGTTGCGTTTTTTTGGGATGTGCGAGGTTTTTTTTGTGTGTGCTTTTGTTTGTTTGTTTTTTTCTAACATTCTAAACAAGCCATAATAATAAATAGTCTGGGAGTTTTGATGGTACACAACTTTAATTTCATCTAATGATTTGAAAATTATCAGTTATCCTGTTAGACATGAGAAAGAAAAGTGTCCCTGAAATCTTTTTTAGTTATTTTGGTGAGTGTTTATAATGTTTTTGGGGAGCACTTATAATATTCAGACATGCAGAAAGAGTAAATACGTCTGTGGGTTTATGTCTTGGCAAATACACATATAGCCCCATTCTCATAAGATAACCAGTGTTTGCTGAAGTTTGTTAGGAGCTCTCTCTTCCTTAACATACTGTCTAGCAGCTGTTAGATGCTGAATTTTGCAGTTATTGCCTACAATAAGTAATACACTTTGTGTTTGTCACTCGTTGCTTAATTTACAAAAAGGCTATGAACCACGTAATCAGGATTTTTTTTTCTGAGAAATCAGAAAGAAAAGTAAGTAGCTAAAGATTAGTGAGAAAAAAACAGATGCTTGCATATTTCAGGGGACAGGTTGAAAGCAGAATTAATTGTTCACACAAAGCATTTATTTAATTTAAAGAAAATTTGGGGAATATAAGCAGGATTATTATTAAAGCTTCCCACTGGAATTAAGCAAATTCTTCTGATTCCAGGCTTTTAACCAAGTTATTTTGCATCCTGTATAAGAATTTGGTTACTTTAATACAGGTCTTTCCATGCCTTTCTCTTTGGGATCCTCCTGTTTTTAGAAAATGCTTAAAGTGAGTCTTTCCTATAGATTAGGGTGCTCAGGAAAGATGAAGACTCTCTTATGTGTTACTAATAAAATCAGTAGCAGAGATTAAATTCTTCAGAAGCATGATGAACATGAAAAACAATCATCAGGTGGGAAGCTGGGATCCAAAGCTCTTTTGGATAAGTTTGCTCCAATCTTGTTTGCCATATTTGGGTGATCTTCACTACTGAGTCCTTATCTAACCTGATTTCTTACTTTTCCTCTAGCATTTTGGTAAGATTCTTCCCTCACCCCCCCTTGCTCCATAAGGTAAACATTTAACTTTACTTCATTAAATATTGAAGCACTTCATGTCAAATTGAACATTCCATATGAAAAACCCTAAATCTTTCTTGTTTCATAAGAGAATTTTTTTTGTTGTTGGAATGGATAAAGAATTCCTCAATTTGATCAGACCTAAATAAAAACATGTTTTTGACATTTTTTCCCAAAAATATTTTTGGAAATATGGAAATATATGCTAGCTCCATTTCTGTTGTTAAATAAAGTGGCACCATTCCTCATTATGCTCCTATTTTATTCTCACACACACCCCTCACCCCACAGAGAAGCCTATTTCAGAAGTATGGTGTCTTCTCAGACTACTCAGGTTTTATTTGCCAATAACTTCTGTGTTGTTCTGTAATGGTCTTGTATGATTACACAGAGTAAACCATTTATACTATCAGAAAAAGAGTTGCTTGTTGGTGGCTGGTGTATGCTTAATAAATGTCAGTGTTCCTTCCACAATTTTTCTGCTCTTGTCTTTTTCTTTTCCCTTGATTGTTTCCAAATGATGTTTCAGACAATAGAATGCTTAGCAGCAATCTTGCTATTGTTTTTGAATGAAAAAGCGTAATTACTTTTAGTAGAGTTTGTACAATCAGACCTTTTCCATATGTGGGACATTGTTGGTTGAAAATTCTGTTTACTCTAGTGAACTCATGACCATTAACTTAGCTCAACAAATGAATTTCTGAT
This sequence comes from Chroicocephalus ridibundus, assembly GCF_963924245.1. Taxonomy (NCBI): domain Eukaryota; kingdom Metazoa; phylum Chordata; class Aves; order Charadriiformes; family Laridae; genus Chroicocephalus; species Chroicocephalus ridibundus. The sequence continues at coordinate 107,066,151 of NC_086285.1, forward strand.
TTGATAGAAAGGCAGCAAACTGCATTTTTGAGTTGGGGAGGAACACAACGGTCAGAAATGCAGAGCCAGTGTTTGCAGCTATTTCAGTGATAAAGTAGGAAGATTGTTCCATCAGGTGGACATTGCACAGATACATACTTTAGATCTTATCTTTTTTCACTACCTACTTGACTGAAATCGATTAAAGTGTGTAGGTACTGCTGTTTAATTGTGTGGATGCTGCGGATCAAAGGCAAATAAAAGCCATTCAGCTCTTCTCAATATGTACATACATGCAGTGCTTGCTTCCTTGAATAAGATTGCTAATTTTGTTGTACTCCATTGCAGATATTTTGAAACTCTTTCTGTTACAAGATAAAGAAAGTGGGTAAAGCTGACATTTCCAACTATAACTTTCTATTCAGTAAAAGTCTCACTACTTAAAAAAAAAAATTCTAAAAAGTAAGCTCCCAAGTGTTACACTGCCTCTTTTTCCTCATTGGCCATGTCTTCCACTTTGCCCTATATGAGTATCAGGTAGATGATACAAAACTTGAAGGAGCGACTGATAGACCAGATGGTTGTGCTCTTATTCAGAAGGACTTCAACAGGCTGGAGAGATGGACAAATAGGAATCTCATGAAGTTAATTCAAGGGAAATACGCAAAGTCCTGCTCCAGGGGAGGAACACCCCATGCACTTGGCTGGTGGCCAAGTGACTGGAAAGCAGTTTTACAGAAAAGGACCTGGTGGACATGGTGGGCAATGGATTGACAGTGAAACAGCACCATGTGCCTTTGCAGTAAAAAAGGCCAACAGCATCCAAAGCTGTATTTGCAAAAGCATTTTCAGTAGGCTGTGGGAGGTGATCCTCTGCTCATTCTGGTGAGACAGCATCTGGAGTGCTGTGTCTGGTCCTGCACTCTAGTATCAGAGACATGGACATACTGGAAAAGGTCCAATAAAAGATGAAAAATATGATACTTGGAGCATCAGACACAGGATGAGAGGCTGAGAGCTGGGATTATTCAGCCTGGAAAAGAGAGGGGAGGATAATGTGTGCCTAAATACATGATGGGGGGGTGGGAACGGGAAGAAAGTAAGGATGATGAAACCAAACTCTTCTTGGTGACAGAGCAAAAGCAGTGGGCACCAGCTGAAATACAGGATAGATTTTTTATTTTTATTTTTTTTATTTTTTTTTTTAATTCTAAGGGTGGTCAAATGCTGGAACAAATTTTCCAGAGTGGTTACAGAGTCTCCACTGCTGGAGATGCTCAAAACCTGACTGGACATAGTCTGAGGAACCAGTTGCAGTGTACACTTCTTTGAGCTAGAAGATTTGACTAGATGACTTTGAGAAGTCTCTTCCAACCTCAACCATTTTGTGATTCTAGACTAGATAAGGTTAGTCCTACTAACAAAACGGGTATCCATCTACTGTGCAACTGTTACTCTTAAGGAATTGTAGATATTTCAGACAGCTCTCAGTATCTCGAAGAACACTATTCCGCATTTTCAGAAGGCGTGGCAGACTATGTCTGATGAGAAGCTAGATCTTTTGACACTGGTATAAAAGACCCCAGATTTCTCTTGCCAACCTTCAAAAAGAGCAGTCTCAACTCCAGGCGGTGTTTCTGTTTGTCGTCACTCCCAGATCAGGAATAGTTTGATATTAATATTTCTGGAATGATGTAGATGATTTGGATTCAGACCTTGCAAGATGTCTATTATGTTGCTCCCACATGATGTGTGTAGGGTATAGCATGCTCCTCATATCTGTGGACCATCATGTGGAAAGAATCAGGTACTGTCTTTTCACGGTTTAGGCCAAAACAAGCCATCATCTCTTTACTCTCTTTTTCCTGTGGAGGTCTCAAGGGACACCTGGTAGTTGTGGGAACTGTAAGCATAAATCACCACTGGAAACAAACTGGTGGAGTATAGATAACCCCAATTTTGTGCAGAGGCATCATGCTCTTGTGCTAATATTGTCAACCTGGGTCCTATGTGGGAGAATTCATTGCTTTCTTTCAAAAAAAAAAATTAAGAGTAAAAGTTAAAAGATGCAGTCTTTTTCTTTTCCTTTTTTAAAAAAAAAATAAAAAAGAAAAAAGGAAAAAAGACTTCTTCATTTTGTTGGGGGGAGGGAATCGGACTTAGGTGATGGGAAAAACCGAACTACCACTTAGGCTGGAAAGGCCTATGGAATTTACTACTGTGCTGCAAAATCAATTTAGAGAAATTAAGTATATTTGCATAGATAATAGACAAGCAACAAAGAAATAAATGAAAACTAAATAAGCCCATTCAGTTGTGTAAAATCTTAGTAAAAGACCAGAGTTTTGATAAGGCAGAGGCAAAATGCTTTTACATAAGAAAACTGCTAAATCAGAGCCTGAGGTTACTGCTAGTTCTTGGCTTGTTAAAGCTCACAGCAGGCTGGTGTTTTAACACTGTTGGTGCTTGAGAAACTGATGCAAAAGGTCATCTTCATAAGTTTCTGTTTGGGCCTGAAGCTTCAGAGGACAATTTTGCATTTAAAAAAAAGCAAACAAACAAAACAAAAAAACCCCAAACACACCACCCCACAACTCCCTCCCCCTCAAAAAACCCCCAACCCAACCAAACAAAAAAACTCCCAAACAAAAAACCTCTCCCAATAAACCCTACCAAAAATAACCCTTACTGAAGCTGCATGGAAGACCGGTTGCAACTTTGATGTTATTGTTAAGTTGCTGGAAGTTATTTAAAAAAAAACAAAAACCAAAACCAAAAAACAAACAAATAAACAAACAAGCAAAAAAGCTGAAGAGACAGAAGTGTAAAATGTTATTTTGAGGAAGATACAATGTGAGAAAGGCAAATTATCTTCTGTCGTCTTTGAAAAGATCTACCTAATTCAGCCTACTTTGCTGTAACGTTTGCTAGAGTGTATCTGTTTCTGGAACTCTTCTTGTATAAAAGAAGGGGGAGGAAAAGACCAATGGTAATTTAAATCCTGTGCACACATTTCGTGCAAGTAATGTTTACAGTATTTCATAGTAGTGCCCCATTTAAATTCTACATCACAGCTAGTTTACAAGAATCATGGGGTAAAGATGGCATGTAAAATTTAATCTTCCATGTCTTGATGAACTCTTCTAAATCTAGTACAACAGAGTCTATAAAATCAGGACATTTGTACATTCCAAGGATGGTTTCCTAAAGGTTAGAAAAAGGAACGTATTCAATTGCTTAATTCCTATATAGTTTATATTTATCTTCTATCTACTTCAACTATCTACAAGCAAACTAAAACTTATTCCAGGAAAATTTCTTAAAAGCTTCCCCTCCCCTTCCCCTCCCTGGCATTCTTTCAAATAGGGGCAGATCAATATGTGTTGACTCTGGGCTTCAATTTCTCCTGCGACAGAAGTAAAATTTTTGTGTCTAAAATTCAGTTAATGGCCGAGTTCTTCTTAGGCATTAAACTAAAAAATATTTTCTTTTATAGAACGTACTTATGTACTGAAACTAGAAGTCTATGAATTTATGTCAAGAACAAAATGAGATCCATCAGAAAATTAATTATTTCTATACTAATGCATGAGAGTCCAACTACCATATCTGCCAAACATTTCTAAACTAAAGCCCTTATTTGGGTTTTCTATAACCTGAAACCATTCAGTTTCAAGGACCTTGCAGTGTATAACCCCAAAGCACATTCAGGGTCTGTCATTGCTATAAGTTTCAAGAAATGTTGTATTCCTTCTTCTCCTTGCCTCAATCTAATAGAGTATTCTCTTCAATTTCCCATAATTCTGATATTGCACAATGCATGTTTCTTCGAGTCTGGTAGGTTCATGAAATATTAGAAAAAAACCCAAGCCAACTGTATTTTGGGCTTTAATACTTAAATAAGTAAGTAAGTAAATAAATAAATAAATGCCACTGAAAAAAGCCCATACTGAAAGCTGGAATCTTTCTCTAATCCAGCACAGCTGGATTTAGAATTCAGATTTATGGAAGAAGCAGCCTTTATACATATATTTAATAGAATTGGATTCTTCAGACTTTGCGCTGAATGGGACAAGGAAATGAAAACTTAATCTCTTGAGAAGTATGAAAATACAATCAACTGAAAAGGAGAAAAAATTAATATTGCTTTAAATTTCAACTTGACTAGGAACCTACTGTGGGTTTGTATGTATATTAACAAACTGATTATTTCCCTAATCCTACTGAGATTTCCTTTTCATGTGCTAAGTTTTAGCATATTTTCCTCCATTAGTTTCACATTAGGTGTTGAAAGCTGGTCTCAAATATAATCACAAGAACTTGCAAGTGAATATTTCCAAATAAATTTGAAAGTAACTACATTTAAAATCTTCTGTGTTGAAAAAAAGAAAACCAAAACCAAACACAACCCACCCCCCACCCCAAACCCCCAAACATCAAATTTACTCAGTGAATCAGTTAAGGGCAGATTTCTGTGCTTTTGTTTCATGGTGGGAAGGGGAATCAATCCTTTATTCCTCCTTACAGTGTATGATCTGGCAGCCAGTAAAATCAGCAGAAAGACTGGATTGTGACTGCACATCTGAGGTGGTGGACAGGTTTTTGGCTGGTCTTGACAGAACTGTGTCAACTTCCTGTGTTTGATTTGCTTATTCTCTCCCCTCTTTGACTCCAAGACAAAGCGAGTTAGTTAAAAGAGATGGGTGAGGTGGGTTACCTGGGAGTTATGGGTTAAAAAGCAGGCTGAGTAGCTCTGGCAGGACAGATTCTCCTGAAATAAAAAAGGAGCTGTTGCATTTCTAACTTGTAATTTTCTTCTTTCTACGTATGTACTATGTTTTGGGGGTTTTTTGTCCTCATACCAAAAATTTATCAGTTTAATTCATTTCCATTTTCATCTAGATAATTCAATGCAGCTTGCTCTGACACATGTCTGGGTCAGAGAGGTTTTGGGTGTTGCTGATGCCTGAGTGAAAGTTGGCAGTGACTGGCTGCATCTGTTTTCTTCCTTCATCTTCACAGTTCCTTATGTCACCTCTTACCAGTTTGACCACACCCTTGCCATCATCTAGGTCTACTCCTTGCTTATGTTGAACTAGACTCAAAGTAACTGATCGTGTTTAGATAAATTGATACAAAAGTACTTTTTGGAGAGTTTTATTTTTTAGATATGGACTTCACTTTGTGAACTTTACTATTCTTGCTTAATCTGGTGTATTTGTACACCTAGTAGTAACATATTTTGAGCTGACTTTTGTTTCAAAAAGCTGGCACTGTGCAGCTTTTTTAGGTGTTAATCTATCTCCCTGAGCATCCTGGGTGAACATTCCTGTCTGAAACTTCTTACCTCTCCCACCCCCAAATTTGGTGCTGTTCTGAGAAGGAACTATGAGGCCGAGGATCCTCTCCTCATATAAAATATGTTATTAAACCTTGCAATCCCAGCCTCCCAAAGAGGTGACAGTTCTGCTGGCTGAGACATTAGTGAGGTACACTGGTAATAAGTCCCCAAAAGCAAATAGCACAAGCTTGTTAACAGTCTTAGTGCTGTATCCTGTGAAAGTTTTCTCTTAGTACAGATCTGTTGCTATCAAGCTAATCCTATTGCTGTCCTTAATAACAATTTTCACTCTACTGCCCATAAAATGATCTTTAAAACTATTGTTCTGATGAGCTTAATATGATTATATATGTGTATGAGATTATTGCAAGTCTTTATTACCAATGATTAGCTAAACAAATTACCTAACAAATTAATAATACATTCTTTAAAAGACTAGCCATGTTTAATTATGTATAATTTAGAAAATGCTCAGAAGATGGTGCACTGTGTTTTCCTACAGTATTCTAACTGTATTGTTGGAATCAATCTAAATTATGAGCACTTGTGAGTTTCCAATATGTAATTCTGCCTGGAGAAATCAAGCATTTTGTCATAGATGTCATGGAAATATTTTTGTTAGACACCATACAGAGCCTGCAAGAAATGCTGAATTAATTTAGATGCTATATTCAGTTACAGGAATAAACTGGGAGAAACTGTTTATTTTAACCAAGTCAGATGTAGACTTTGGTTCACAATCAGGATACATAAGTATCTGTCAACACAATGATCTGATTTTGCAATCTTAATGAACAACCTACTCTTAAATATGTAAATCTTTTAAGAAGGGATGGGCTTTTTTACAGATTTCTGTAAAAATTGGAACAGGCTGCCCAGAGTGGTGGTGGAGTCTCCAACTCTGGAGACATTCAAAATCCGCCTGGACGTGTTCCTGTGCAACCTGCTCTAAGGTGACCCTGCTCTGGCAGGCGGGTTGGACTAGATGATCTCCAGAGGTCCCTTCCAACCCTATGATTCTATGATTCTATGAAGTTTAAAGTGTGTGTTACATGATTCTATAAATACAAAATATTGGTTGCACACTTCAGTGTGTGACTTTCTAGACTCTTTGGTTGAGAAGCTGAACTAAATTTAGACAGGGTCATGAGGACAATGAACAAATGTTAAACTGCAGAGAGCTATATTCTGTTCTCTTTGTGTAAATGCTTGTATCATGTACACTGATCTAGGTGGTATGAAGACCTCTGAAGAACTGAAAGCTGTTATATTAAACATACTGTTGGTTTCTGGATGTATCGTTCAAAGTGGTGGTGGTTACACACGCATGACAAAAAGGTTCTGGTGCCAAAATGTGTGCAGCTAATTCTATGGAGAATATTTTTTTAGTCTTTGTATTAAAATGTTATTTATTTTCTCATTTAAAGCTTGATCTTAAATTTGAGCCTACTGGGTTTCAGGTTCCAAACATTTTCTCTGTTTTCAGAGATTCCTTTACATTTTTACTGAGCTGTGTCAAAAGGGCATATAGAGGTGGAAATGAGAGCCTAACGTGACCTTAAGACCTTTTGACATGCAGCTTTTCCATGGAGTTTACAAAATCTGGAAGGGAACAGTCCCTTGCTGAAGTATCCACTCTGATATCGGAAGAATAAAATTCAGTGAGCCAGTGAGGTGTCAGAATATCTTGGACTCATGTTGGTCTCTGCAACAGAGCTGTGACGTTCTATGTGCTTTGGTGAGAACATTTCAGGAAGCTGCTCAGGCACCTGTTTATGTTACACTCACCATACACTGACTGGTGCAGGCAAAAGAACAACAGAAATACAGAAATAAGAGGACTGAAAAGAAGGAAACAAGTCCTATAGTTGTATACATATCCACACCACCTTTCTCAAGCACTTACTAGTCATACAGCCCTGACCACAGAAGACTGAGGAATTTGAAATGGAAGGATCCCCTTTCCCCTTAGCCCCTGGTGGGTTGTTAGCTATTGACAGGCTGCAAACAGATCTTTTAATTCTGAGGTTGTCTGTCTGCTGTCTGAGCACAGAGGCTGCTGAATATGACACTGCTGCACCACTCCATCCATTTTTACCTGGCCAGCTTGCCCCACAGTTTGGTTGATTTTTTTTTTCTGCATCTCCCACACAATTTCAGTCTGGCTGTTGGATCAGTGCATGATAGTTTACATAAATAGATGCTTTGTGAGCCAGCCTCCTTCTTCTTACAAATCGCACAGCTGTCCGTAATTAATTCATTTTTCTGACATTGAAAATTAATTTCCTTTGTCCCCTGATGTTGCATTATATGATGACTGACAAGAATCATTACAGTCATTTAAAAAACAAACAAAACCTGAATGCAAGTCTATAAGAGCAATCTACTCTGAACTCTCTAGAGGAAAGCATTCTTCCCTTACATCTTAGCAATTACAAGTGTGATTCTTTGCTGTCCTGGGATTGAACTGATGCCTTATCGCAGAGTTAAGTGCTGCATGAAAGGCTCCAAGAGGAAGACACAATCCCCCTTCCGGAAGATCATGCCACCAGTCCTTATCTTACTGTGACAAAAGCTGTGAAAAGGAAATACAGGGAAGCATAGGATATCTGAGAGCTGCTTAGAAGAAATCTTCTGTGAAAGTCTTCTTGCAAAGCTATTTGCATGCAACAGCCCTACTCAATCAGATTAGGGTTTTGTTGACACAACCTGGTGTGCTGTTGCCCTTTGTCCAAAGTTGTGATGATGACCAGGATACCTAGATCCTGTTCTGCCTATTGCAGAGCTTGTACTGTTGCTTGGGGTTACTCTATTCCAGATGTAGGACTTTGCATTTTCCTTTGTGGGACCTCATGACATTTTGTTTGTCCATTTCTTCCAGCAAAAAAACCCAGTTGTGCTCATTTGAGCAAGAATATGTAAATTTTGCTTCTACAGTTCTTACAATGAGTTGCAATCTGTGAAGCTCTTTTCTGATGGCTTACTTGCATATTGTAACCTGTGACGTTAATGGTCTTTATGACAAATTTTCAGGGTTACCAGGTTTCACCGTACTTAGAAATTAAAAAAATGTGTCTCATACAACACCTAATTTTCTCCTTTTTGGCAATTTTCATGTATTTTCAATCATCTGAAGCAATTTAATATACTTAAGTTTTGTGGAAACTACAGCTTCTTTCTCCTTGAACTACTTCTAGTGCTTACCGAAATTGAGCTGTGCAAGAAAAATCTGGGCCAGTTCATTTACTGAGGTTGGTTACTCTTGTGTTTAATATTCTCTAATGATCCACCAGTGTATTCCTGAATGTGTGTTGCTATCCAATAGATTATAGTACAGATACATAAGCTGCATAACAAAAGGAAAGTGGTTGTTGGAGAGGGATGACTATTAAGTAATATATTCATGAGTTGCTAGTCTCAATTTGGCTGTGTCCACAGATTATTTGGATCTTTTTAATTTAAGAATCTTGATGGACACAAAATGTAACTGAAATGAAAGTCTCCTAGAAATAATTGATGAGGTAATGTTCTCTTAGGAATAAGAATTAGCTGTGCTTGGTCTTTAGCTTCTAACAGATGTGAATGAACACAAATATTGCACAGTTTAAGAATGTTTTTGGCAGGGAGTGTTGTGGTAACACTTGATGTGTAATGCTTTCAGGATTTTCAGCTCTGGCAGTTGCAGCTTTCACTTACCTGGAAGATTTGCTTTTAACTCAACATCAAATGAACATGAATGAGTCTGGTCATTGGTAAGTGACTAATCCATTATTCTGCAAATGCACATGGCACACCATCAAGTTCTGCCTAATGTCTGAAATTGTCTACTCAGCAAGGCATTTGATATTAGAAGGACAAATGTGACTGGAAATAATACATGCAAAGAACATTTTGGTAAACACTTTTGTCAAATATACATAAGACAAACTCAAGGATTCTTTCACTGTTTGTACTTAAACGGTATAGCTCTGTTTTTATCAGCATGTTGGATCACTGTTGCTTTCCCAGCCAGGAGTAGTTGGACAATGCCAGCATAAAAGCCACTCTGCTATTTGTGGTATTTGGGTTTCTTAAAAATGAAACAAAACGGACAAAACTCCCTTGTACTATTTTTTTTTTTTCTCTCCAAATAAAGTTGCTTTCCCTCTAAGGTTGCAGATAAAAATGAACAGTATGAATTGTGACCAGACTAGGTCTTCAAATTCCATTATTTAGGAGGCTAATCCTATTTGCATACTGATGTCTCTGTACTGTTCAGATGAGCAAGGAGAAGTAACATATCTCAGTTATTTTCTCTTAGCGAATTATCTCTTAGAGATGCAGGGCAGGAAATTCCTCCGATAGGAATCTCAAGTCAAAGGATGTTCAGAAAAATCAACTGAGAGGCTTCACTGAAAGAGGACTCTATCTAATTTTGTAATGAAATACCTATCATATAGAACAGAACATATAGGTAGCACTATTAAGAAAAAAACTCTCCAAATATTAGTAAAACTGCAACAAAACAAAAATGAGAAGCTGTGTATAACTGCAATAATTGCATCTTTTTGTTAGCAACATTGAATGCAACATGCTCCATTAAAATTTTGGAGTTTTGGATCTGTGTGAGACCTGATAATTGGCATCTTTCCTCTTTTAGTGAATTTTTTTTTTTCTACTGATATCTTTGTTAACTGAATTTGCTTTATATAGTGTAAGTACAAAAGTTTCTTTTGGAGATGATTCTTCTTCAGACCTAGGTCACTTCTGCTATATGTAATTGTTGGCCCTCTATCTGAATCCATATGATAAAACAATGTAAGAATTAGATCACTTAAACAAAATAGAGTTCTTAAACAAAATAGAGTCCTGACACATCTGAAAAAATGAAATACCATTCAAAGAGTAAGGAAAATAAGAGTTGGGGGGAGAAGAAGTAATAGCCCTCGGTCTTCTGTGGAATCTAGACTCTTCAAATATTTCCTTTTATGCAAAACTTGATTTCAGGAAGTAATTCTTCTGAATTTATGAGATTACTCATATGAGTGAGATAATACTCAGTGTTATACATTAACAGTGTTTACTTATAGTAACAAATATTATATATATATTTTAACAATATTTATGATTTTAAATGCCTCTCTGTTTTTTTCCTCTGGTTTTTGTTTTTTTTTTTCCTGGGTTTTTTCAAAGTAAAGATTGTACCCTCTGCCTTGTTCCTAGCATGTTAACATTGAGATTCTGTCTTTCCTTCAGTCATTATTAACAACGAGGTCCTGTGATCCTTTCCTTATCTCAGAAATAGGAGCATAAATGGTAGCAATGAGTGAATAAACACTTTAACAAATATAATAAGAGCATATCAGTGCTTCTTTCTCCTCTTCCACCTTTCCAAATAACAAGACAATAGAAAATGAATCAATTACTAATGGGTAAAGACAAGGAGAACACAAGGCATAATCAAACTCTTCCTTGCTATCTGAATACTTTAAATAGCACATTATTCTCTCTAGCACAGATACTCAGTGAAGCTTTTCATCCTTTGCTCCAGTCCCTTATATCAACACTAGAAAAGCGTAAAGTAACCTTAGTTAAAAGTGTGGGAGTTTTCTTCTTGATTTTGTTTTTTGTTCTTATTTGGGGTGGGGTGGGGTGGTCTGTTTGTGTGTGTGTGTGTGTTGGTGTTTTTTTTGGTTGGTTTTGTTTTTTTCCTTCCCTGGCAAACAATTCCTGGAACAATTAGAACAACAGAGTCCTGGAAACTTTCCTCTTATGATTAATTTTAAGTCTTGCTTTTAGCCAGAGGTCTGTTCAATTCACCCTGAAGTGGAGCTGAAGTGTGAATTAACCTTTATACTATGGGTACATCTTCATTAGTGCTCATATGAGGACTGAAATTTTGGAGCTAATTTCCAAACAACCATGCTTTGGTTTGCTTTTGGGAATAGTCCACACTCACTTACTTAAAACTATGTTCCTTCTGTATGAAATAATCTGGCACATGCATTCCAGACGCACGCCTAATGCCCTCCAGCTGCTAAAGGGCATTCAGCCCATTGGCTCAGGCTAGAGCTAATCATGTATACTCTGAAACAAGCATACTCTAGACTTTTATTCTTCAGTGCCATCTGTTTTCCTCTGCAGACCCACTTCCCAATACAGCAGACTATTTGCAATACCAGACATTGTGTGGATGAGTGAGTGCTCAGGATTTCAGTCTAAAAAAGAGCGCTCAGTGGTAAGAGGGATACTGAGGTACTGAGCAGCTAAGGCAGAACTGTGTAGCCACAGGCACAAGAGCAGTGTGTTTGAGTAGTCATAGGAAGTCAAGGGCTGGAAGAATGGTTAAGGCGACTACAGCAGTTCTCTGGGTTGTGAGTGCTTTTCCGGACCTCCTAAACAGGATGTAAAAGCCTCATAATCCTCAGTATAGAAACACAGTGAGGATGAGAAATAGTCAAGTGAATACATGTAAAAGAAAAATGACTAGTCATTAGCATTTAATTTGTTTAAACAAATCCTATTCCTCTTCCTAGAAGAAAACATGGTACTAGTTTCTTGGTTTCACAGAGAAGTGCAGATTACAACAAAGACTAAACTGTCAGAAGATATCTGGGTGTTATTGACCGACTGTCTTATGTCAGTACTTGAAGAACCTCCTGCAAATATTCCAAAGGGTTTTTCTCATAAAATTGTGTGAGATGTAGAAATCTTCACTCATCTTGATTTTTGACTGGGGAACTAAGGTAAATTAATAAAACAGGGAGTAGTAGGAATGTTACTGGTTTTGCTGATGTCTATTTACTTGGGTTACACTCCAGAAAACATGTCTATCAAATATTTTCCCTCCAGGCTGAGTCAGATGTCATGTTACTAGGCATATTTTTGATATGGAGGGGATGGTGGGGTATATAAATAGTTGTTTATATTCAAAAGCAACTCTGTTAGGTGATCTTTTATTTATATTGTGTCAACTGTATACATAGTGCTTTTATCACATGCAATGACCATATCATCACTGTCTTAAGAGACCCTACAAGCTGCTCTTTAAGAGTGAGCAAGGTGGCTTTTTGGATTGCTTTTTTTGTTGTTGTTGTTGTTGTTGTTATGAAGCTTTTGCAAAATTATTTGTTATAAATGAATATTCATCCTGGAAGTGCTGATCACAGTGCCAAGGCACTGATTTTTTTCCTCAGCTTTTTTCTTTTCTTTTTCTGTTCTTTCATTTTATGAAGATAACTGCTTTTGTATTGTAGCTTAGCTTTCTCTAGAAATATCAGTCTGTATTAATAGCTATATGTTATCCAAATTAATATCCTTATATTATCAATATATCTAAATTAATATCCACATATTAATTAATGCAGACTGGACTGAAATGGGAACCATCAGTCATGGCTGGATTACTGAAATAGTTGTTACCCGTTTCATTTAATGATACATTTCAATATGTATCATTTTGATCCTTTTCTTTACCCTTAAATGGAGGGAACCAGATCTCTTGCAGACTTCCTTCCCCTGCCCCCTCTTGTGGGTCAACCCAGGTAAGCAGCTAAACACCACACAGATGCTTGGTCACTCCCCCGCATACCCTCAGTGGGACAGGGGAAGAAGAAAGCAAGAGTAAAAGGATTAAAACCCAGGGGCTGAGATTAAAAGAACAACAAAAAGAAGTTCAGTCACTCATCATCTCCCATGGGTAGACTGATGCCAATCAGTTCCCAAGCAAAAAATGGCTAACCTCCCTAAAAGTTCTTTTCCCTTTAATTGCTGAGCATGACAATATATGGCATAGAATATCTCTGATTAGTTTGGGTCGTCCTCCTGGTTGTTTCCCCTCGCAACCTATTGCGCCACAGCCCCCTGTTCACTGTGGGGGAGCAGACTGAGAAGGCCTTGGTGCTGTGCAAACACTGTTCAGCAATAGCTAGAACATGTGTGTTACCAGTATTGTTTTGGTCATAAATCTAAACCAGCACCATACAAGCTGCTATGAAGAAAGTTAACTCTATCCCAGCTAGGCCCAGTACACGCCCCCTACCGTCCACTCTGCCCCCAACACACACATTTCACTCAATAAATAGATTAAATGAGCAATCTAGGAATCATTTTCTTCTAAAACTGATCGAGTAGGAGACAGAAATATTGGGGGAAGATATGACTGCTAAAATATCTTAGCTAGCAGTAGAGAATCTCTTCCATGTTTTCCCTCTTCCTTTAAATAAGCGAGAAAACAGTTCATATTTTACAGACTAAATTCTTTTGTGAGTTATAGAGGATTAATTCTGTGAGAGAGCGTGCATTTGACAAGGATAATATCTGACAAGCAAATCTGACAAGGATAACATTTGCTAGATTCCAGCATCTAAATGTGTGCTTCATTGAGGAAGGTCTTGGTCATTTTCAGTCTGCTACTCAGAAAAAATACTTTTTCTGCAGCTTCTAACTGGGATATGACAGATAGATAAAATGCTGATCACAGAGAGAAATAGAAAAGAGATAAAAGAGAATACAAAATACTGGAGAAGGGGGAGAAGAGGAGGGTCATATCAGAGGTCTCTCTTTGTAGCATGAAAATACTATGCAAAGAACCACTTTTATCTTTATTAAATGTTCCCTGCATAAATCCCTGACACGTTGATGAGAGAAAAGGTGCTAAACACAGTACCAGGAAACATTCATTATGTGTAGATTTCCAAGCAAATCCATTATACAGTATTGTGGATAATCTACAAATAGAAGTACGGGATGATTGCATTATGATTTTGGTGTCTTAAAAGCTTCTTTTTTGTTAGGGTCATCACAAGCTTCATTATTTTGAGCTTTGACTCCTCAAGAGTATGGAATGTGTTTAATCTAACTGAAAAAGAACTGATCACCATTTGCCCCTTCTCCTTTCAGAGCTCCTTCCTTTGTTCACTGTTAACATATTAAAGTTCTCTCAAACTTCTGGCTTTTAGAATAACTCTTTCCAAAGAAATATTGCAATGATACTTGGAGTTCTGAAAAGGGCTGTCAGAATCAATGGGTATGGTTTTTTTTTTAGTTTGACTGTCTTTCAGACACATTTTAGCGTACAGTAAGCACTTGCTGGAATCTTACAGAATAAGCAATTAAAATCTGAATAACCCACTAGATGATGCCAGCCTTCACTTTAAATCCATCACTGAATTTCTCAAGGTTTGATGTTCTCTTTCTTCTCCCTTTGGATAGTGGGAAGATGCTACTGTCATGGTTATGTGGACAAGCCACTCTTGATGGGAGGTGGGAGCTTTAGCTGCTGGGGTCTGCGAGGGTCTGTAGTTCCAAAGCCCTCGTTTCCTGGGATGGGCTGCAATGGAGTCTCCTGCCTTGGATCCTCTTGAGCCTAGCTGGCGTGTTGGCAGTATGCAGGACAAGTTTATTCTGCTTTTAGACCTTCTTTAAACACATCTCCTCTAGTAGACACTCTGTTGTGCCAGGTAAACTCTGACCAGCATTGCTTAGTACTCAGAGCCTTGCCAGAGAAGGGGAGGTTCCAGGAATTGAATAATATCTATTGCCCAGCCTGGCCATTTGGGGCGGAAGTTATTTCCTTCTGCTTATGATATTCAGAAATGGGGTTGTTGGCACTAAGAGTACAGGAAAGAGAAATAAATCAGAAAACTACACCTGCAAAAGGTTTCCTTATTTGTCACTCTCTGTGAATGACAGATCAAATGAAATGCTTGATAAATCAAATGTCTTGCATTTACTGTAAGGCTGTTTGCAGTTGTTTCTTTGTATAGCTTATTCCTCATTGATAAATATAGCACACTCTGGTTCAGATAGTAAATACTGTACCTTTTATTCCACATGGCTACCCAAACAAGTTTTTTGTAGTATCACAACCTTTATTAATATCATTGAGGGCCAAAAATAAATTTTCCTTTCATTCCTCAATATTGTTTAAACTATTCCATAGTTCTTTCAAATGCATTTTCTGCCTCAATCTACTACAGGGTTATAAATAATATACACTTTTTCACGTCTAAAAGGCTTTTCTTCCTTTAAAGAGAACAATAAAATAAAATAATTTAAATCTTACAAACACCATAGAACTTGTTCCACTCCTTTTTTGTTGTAAGAGTCAAGCCAAATAGCATCAGCTCATTCCAAATTCCAATAAAACCATAATCTACATAATAGAAGTATTTCTCATGTGTACATCGTAAGTACATAAACACTTTCATTGCCTAGGTTTATGTACTCTATTTTCTCTTGTAATAAATCAATCACATTTTTCTTCCCTAATTCAAGTTATTTCAAATATGTTTCATTTTTCTTTGTCATTGTAATTTCAGGTTCTTAAAAGTGAATTCCCTTGGACCACTTCTTTTTTCTGTACTTTTAACTTTTTAATAAAATAAACATGCAGCAGGATGTCTAACTCAGCCAGTAAGTAATGCAGATAATTGCACTGGTCTTTGAATATGGTGTAGCTTTCTTAATTCTTAACCAGTAACATCATTTTGAAGTGTTCTCCTTCATCTAAGGATATGAAAATGCATCTACACCTTTTCTGTCATCCTTTTTAGATATTTTTATAAACTGAAAATGGTCAGTGGCTTTTCCAGGATGTTGAGATGAACAAAATTCACAAATTGGATAGTATAGAGGGAATTAAAAACATTAAAATGCCCAGCTTAGTGTATTGTGCAAGGTGTCTATGAAGGTTATGCAACAGAATCCATAATTATGATTTCTATCAAAGCTTTATAGGTAATAGTTCCCTGTTAATTATCTTGTAAGATACTGTACTCATAGTTAAAAATTGCCCCACATCTTTTGTTTTGCCTTCATGGCAGCGCACCATAAACACAAGCCAGTTAACTCCCCAGAGTGGAGATGCCTGTTTATAAAAAGAAACATGTTATAAGACAAATGTATTGTAAAGACAAGTTTCCTTTGCAGATGACTTAAGACAAACTATATAATCCATATTGTTCAAATTGGTACTATTTTGTGCTAGTCACCAACTGCTTTCTATTTTTTTACACACTGCGGTCAAATGTCTGGTTTATAGACCATTTAGAAAACAAGGTATTAGATAACTTTCTCTGGTGAATGAATCGGCATACCCATTCAGGTTACATTTAGAGATTTACGAAAACAATTTGCAACTCATTCTACCCTTAACTGTTACCTCGTTTATGTCACTTGCAATTTTCAAGCAGAGGCTTTTGCTGGGTGTATGATCTTAAAGTTCAGCCGCAACAGCTCTTTTCTCCTTCTAATTCTGCAGAACTATATTGCTGCATTATAAATACTTTACTCTAATACTGTCAGGAAATTAGAAGGGAAAATTAGATTATTTTTTTTCTTGTAGTAGTGAAATCATTTACTTCTTTTAAAACTTCATTGTAAGCAGAAGTTACTTATAGGTAGAAATTTAATTGTATGCTGTCAGCTACTGAATCAATTGATGGGTTTTATTGGCACTGTAATACAATGAGAATCACTGTATCAGAGTTCACTAGTGAATAAGTCTCATGCAAAAAGTGAAAAACAGTATAAGGATGGAACAAGCTTCTTCTTCTTTCCCACCCTACACTTCAAATTATATTGGTAAGTATAATGTTGAGTAGTTTTAACTGGTACTAATTTTTGTGGGTAAAGGAATATCATTTTGATTCTACAGCTGTGGGTATTGGTTTAATAGTTACTGGCTTAATGAATGTTTCTGGATGGGAGGGAAAGGTTGTATAGTCTTGTTGACAGACTCAGTCCCAACACAAGATGTGGAAGAAAGCAGGTTGACAGTAGTATTGTATAAAAAGTCTTTAAAGTGGCTCTAAATAATTATGCAGTCACCTATAAATTTTCTGTAGCTTTTGACTGCTTCACTTTATGTTTCATGGTCCTCTTCTCTTTCCACTCTCGTACTTTCATGTACTTTTCAAGAATGACTAAAAGCAGTTGTGCCCTGTAGTGGAACCTTACAGGCAGAGGTAAGTGAGACCTTGTTTCATTAATATATTTTTTTCCCAGTCCCAATTTCACCTGTGTGAATTGCGTTATCTGCTATGGCAGAGGATATGCTATGGTGTATTTTATACCTTTTAATATCTTTGAATTGAGTTCATTTTCAGTGATGTGTGAACATTTCTTCCTCATCCCAAATCTGCCTTTGGTTACCCTATGGCAAAATTTTATTTATTCCTTTACGGAAATATATTCAGGATCATCACAGAGTTTTGACTGAGAAAATTTAATGGAGTGTAACCATTCAATATTCTTGGCAAACTTATTTCTTGGACTGAATTTCTAATTTGGGTGGTAAGCTCTGTGATTTGCCAGAGAGGCTGTCAGTTATCTTTCCTTGGATATTTTTAAAGACCAACTAGAGAAGACTGTGAGCAACCTGATCTAGATATTAAGTTAGTCTTTATTTGAATAAATTGCTAGGTGGTTGGACTAGATGAGCTCCATTTGTCTTTTACAATCTAAATTGTTATTTGGTTACAGGTAGATGAACATTCTTTAAATCACAAAAGGGGAAATATATATACAAACAAAAACAACGTAAGTCAGCCCATGAAGTAAGCTCTTTTGGGTAATGTTTTCTACCTACGACTGGAAGTGTCTGACTAGAAGCATGTATATCTTTTAGAATGTATATAATTTATTGTTAATATAGGCAAACATTTTAACAATTCTGATTTAAGAAGAACGCTGCAGTTGCTACAAACTAGCAGATTTCTGGGACTTAAGCTGAGACATTGGGTCATCTGTAAAGTTGGATGAAGTAGATAACTAGAAGCTTTGAGGAGTATGGAAATTACATCTAGGTCAGTGAATTAGAAGTCATCCTCCTGTGTGACTGTGACTTATTCACTACGGTGAATAAGGAGTGTGGTAACCATTGAAAAGCCACACATGCTGCTTTGACATGATATTGGAAGCACAAAACAGAGTTTAGAGTCTCTTGTGATATTATTTGGTAAAAGTACAAATACTATCAGTATAAGATACTAAGGAAGGGGTCTGCCGGTTTGACTAGATAAGGAAAACAAGCACCTTGTAATTTCTGGACATCAGCACTACATAGAGAGAACTGAGAATGTCAGTTGGGATTCAATCTAAAGCCAAAACTGCCATTACAAACATCGAGACATTCTATCAGGTCATTAGGGAAGAAGTATCTTTTCTGATGACCACAGCTGTCAGCCTGGCATTGTAGATGCTGCTGCAGATCACAGCCATGGTTGCAGCTGTCTGTTGGCCTCATTTTTACAAGTCTGATATGTATGCATTTGGTGTACTTACTAGTGTACCTAACACAGTTTAGTCTAAAGGTTATCAACTGATTCCCAAGGCAAAAGCCAGCTAACATCAATGTTTGTAGGTATTAACTAGGCTGTTGAAATCTGTGAATTGTTTGGTAAGTGTCTTCCAAAGTTTCTAATAATCTCAAGGTATCTCTGCATTACTGAGGAAACTGTTAGGCAAAGATGCGCTATGGACATGGTTATCCTAACATAACGCAGCATCAGACGCACCAAGAAGCTGATGACTGATTATTGTCTCCCAGAAAGAAAGTATAGTGTGATTACAATGAGGCAGGGCTCAGAATATCACTTTTACAGTTGCTTTCAAGTTGGGTCCTATTGTCAAGTCAAAACATATTGTGTTATAACTTTATTTAGCTATTAAAAAATGTATCTTGTCCAGGGGTTTTAGAAAGGAGCCATAAATTAGTAGGACTTTGTTGTGGTTTAATCCCAACATGCAGCTAAAGACCACACAATCTCCCCATAGTGGGATGGGGGAGGGAATTGGAAGAGCAACAGTGAGAAAACTCATGGGTTGAGATAAAGAAAATTTAATAGTTAAAGCAAAAGCTACATGCACAAGTGAAGGAAAATAAGGAACTCATTCACTGCTTCCCATTGGCAGGCAGGTGTTCATCCATCTCCAGGAAATAAGGGTTCCATCATGTGTAACAGTTACTTGGGAAGACAAATGGCATTACTTCGAATGTGCCCCCCTTTCCTCCTCCTGCCTTCAGCTTTATATGCTGAGCATGACGTCACATGGCATGGAATATCCCTTTGGTCAGTCACGGTCAACTGTCCCAGCTGTGTCCCCTCCCAACTTCTTGTGCACCCCCAGCCAGCTCACTGGCAGGGTGTTATGAGGAACAGAAAAGGCCTTGACTCTGTAAGCACTGCTCAACAGTGACTAAAATATTCCTGTTTTATCAGGACAAATCCAAAACATAACCCCACAGTAGCTATGAAGAAAATAAACTCTATCCCAGCCAAAACCAGCAAGACTTTTAACAAATGCACTCATTCTACTGAGCTCAGGACTACTTTGGCTCATGCTAATGAAATCCAACAGTATAATTTAATTATCTGTTGCATGAAAGTCACAAATATAGAAAACTGACTTTTATTCAGAGCAGTCATGCAGTTCTAAGATAAGACAATCGAATGAGAATGTAAGATCTTCAGCTGGAAGAAACAAAAACCATAGAAATTGTTGGCTTAGTCATTCACCTAACAATTGCCAGTCAGACTAATAAGAATCCAGGAAAAACTCTACAAGCACTTTCAAATATTGATGTATTTGCAGTTCAGTTTGTTACTGTCTGCTATGAATATTGTAGCTACTGAGATGAGGTAAAGATTTATGGTAGCAACTAATACAGGTAAAAGAGAATGAACCATAGTACTGAGGTAAGTGAGAATATAAATTGATAGACATTCTCTCAAGAATCTGTCAGAGTCTTTCTGGGGTGGAATGTGTTTTTACACCATTAACTAACTAAACTTGACCTTGTGTTTTGGAGACATAGTGAGTGACACACATATGAGAGGGAAATACAGACCAAACAGGAGATGGGTCATGAAAAACACCTGATGTTTCAGACAGTCATTTGACTGAAAATTTTTTACCAATATCTATATAGAAGCATCACAGCTGGAGTTCTGGAAGTAGATAAATAATCAGATTAAGCAGTGTTACAGGCAAATCTGGGTTATTTTCTCATATGCCGTTTATGTAGCTTTTCCAGAAAGAATTCAGTTACCACATTTTCGTCTGGGCACTAGGGCTTTGTACCTCGGGTGGCTAAATCGATAACTAGAATCGCTGAAGCTTTAGTACATGTGGGGCAGTGGGGAAGAAAAAGGAAGGATATACAACAAGCTATTCATGAACAGGAAGTTGTATAGAATGGGGAATTGCTACTATCACAGTTACGGAGGAATAACATCAAAACTTAGAAGTAAGTTGTCTCCCTTATGCCAGCTTGCGGAAGAGTGCATCAGTAGTGTATTTTAAAAAATAACGATGCAAACCACAGTGGTACCATATTTAAATAAATGTGACAAAAGTGGTGTGTGATAAATAGATGATTTCCCAGGTGAGTCTAATTTAGCATGATTATGTCTGGGGGTTTGGTGAACTCTCCTTCTCAAATGTGTTTGTTGAGAGAGAACAGAATATTTGAAGGAATAAAGATAATAAAGATATGTATTGCCTTGACTATTTATCCCTGTTCAGTGTTCAGGCAGAAAAGGAAAACCTATCAATTTAGTTAGGAGGGTGACAGTCCTATACATAAGTCTATAAACCAGTACACCAGAGGAACGACATCCCTAGGGAAGTTTTTGTAGTTTTGCGTATTCCATCTTTCTCTGAGATGCTGTTTCGTTTCCCATGTCTTAGACGTGTCTCAGGAATGAATTGCTGGCACAGTGCAAGAAAAAGAAAAAAATATTTCCCGTAAGGCTTGCTTCTAGATCTTCTTCTTGTTGTGGGTTTAAAAAAAAAAAAAACAGCTGGTGTTCCAGAAGCAGATTGATTTACAGTGCAATGATTGTTGACCAGATTGTTTGCTAATGCATTTGTAATTTTGATCGGAAACCAAATCTTTTAGTAAAAAGATAAAAGCAAACTTTTAACAAAGCAAGATATCCTGCTCTGTGACCAAGACCTCAAAGTGAAAGAAAAGTGGCTATGAGTAGGAAAAAAATTACACGCTCAGTTTTGAATAGTGTTAAACACCATGTTTCTCTTTATAGTAACAGTAATAGTTTACTCTTAGAATTTAATTACCATGACTTTACATAACAGTTTTACAAAATCCTCTCTCTGTTATGTCCTCTTCACACAGAGAAGAACTTTTTGTAGGATCTTGTGTTTTGGTGTTTAGGGGCAAATCCATTCTGGATTCCATACAAACTACTGTATTACTGCTGCTTCCTCAGAAAAATACTTCCCCCCCCCCCGCCATCAGCCAAACTACATTGAAAATGGCAGTTGCTTGCTGCCAAATTAGCAACAGTCAGCTCATGGTATGACGGTAAGGTATGAGACTAGAATGTGTGGGACTGTGAACAAGACCCTGGGAGGGGATGTCCAAGTCTGAATCTCAACAGGAGTACAAATTGCCTTTTGAGTTAGGCAAGGAACAATACACAAATAAAAATAAAATTAAATTAAAATAATATTAAATAAACCAAACCAAAATAACATAGGAATCATAATGTAGACAACAAGCTTACTACCCTCATCCCTCAACCTAAACTATGTAGTGAAATCTGTGCGTTTTTTCTGGTGGCACATTAAAATGTAGGAACATTGAAACACTTAAAACAGGAAAAAGTATGCCCTACATGTCCAAACTACATGGGACTTGGTAGACAGGGGAGTGCTCTGGCTTCACATGTCTCAAGGGGAATGAATAAGGGGAGGTCACACAGAAGAAGGAAAACAGCTTGCTGGAGGCAACTAATGATTTCTTGAAGAACCAGCTGTAATTTCAATAGTGCGTTTTATAGAAATATGTTTCAGAGCCCTGAACATTTGGGATAGGTTTGGCTGGACACAAAGTTACTGACTTTGTGCTTGATCCACTGCTGAAAGAAAAAAACTTTGCATTAGAACTATGCTGCTTTAAAGATGTTTGTAACTACAAAGAAGAGACCAGTCTTGTATATCTAAGTTGTGTATGTTAACACGTGGACACAATGGATATTGTGTTTGATGGATGGTCAGTGTTTTACCTTTTTTCCACATTTTATTTGTGATTTGTATGTATATACACTTGAAATTGTAGTTGAAGTTGAGCTTTTGAACCTGTGGCTGATTGGCTTGACTTCCCTCCTCTTGGAGTGAGGTAGGAGTTTTTAGTAGGATCAGCATTAAGCCTGAGCTCCTATCTGCAGTGCGTGAGTCAGCTCAAAATGAATATTACCTTACCCTAAGAACAGATAGTACGCTAATGTTAATTAGAGAAATTGGGCTGTTTGATTAATTGAGGCAATGAAACCATGCAAGGTATTGTGTTTTGGATTTATTTAACATGCATTGTAAGTGTGCATTAAGAAGGAGGTTGTAGTTTAACGCTGACATATTGTGTCCTCAAAATCAATGTCATTGATCAGATTTTCTTGAGCAAAAACCAGTGCAAACATGCTTTAGACATTTAGGTTATCTATGTGCAAATTTAAACAATAATGATCCGTAATTTAAACTATATTGTTTTATGGACTTTTCGGGGAAGTCCACAAAAACCATATACAAAGCATGTCATTTTGAGAGCAGTGGAAACAAACCCCTCTAAACGCTTTAAACACTACCTATCTCAGTAAATGCTTCCTTTCCTTCATCCGTAGACTCCTTGCCTTTTGTTTATTTTCCCACAAAACTGCTCCCTACAGTAAAGACTAGATATGAAATGCTATTGTGTTTTCTGTTGTTAATGTGAACTAGACTCTTATTATTTAACTCCTTCATGAACAATTTTTCAACTGTTGGTAAAGAAACTGTATGAAACTTAAATGGAGCATTTTACCGCAATTGAGTTGCTTTGCAATATTAAGTGTTGAATTAAAAAAAAAAGCAAAAAAAAAAAACCAAAAACAACCCCCCAGAAAACCCAACAAACCCCACATCAGTGCAAATACAATATTAAATTACATCGGACCTTTTAGTTCAGCAAAATGAATACAATACTGTATTTTAAACAGTGGAAAAGATAAGAAAAAGAGCATTCATCTCTTCCACCCACCTCAGTAGAACTATTTTGTGAAAATTGGTATGCACTATACAGAAGTTTTCAGGATATCAGATGCCTGAGTGCATGCCACAGTCAAATTTTGCTAGTTTACAGAGATAGGTATAAAAATGTTTGCTCCATCTGGTTGTAATTCTGCTTTTCATTTTAAACTTTATACTTCAAGAATATTTCAAGAAATTCACTCATTTTGATGGATTTTTTTTGAGTAATTGAAGTTATGTCTGAGATGATCTGCCAAATTAAACAGTATTTTTACTGACCTTTGTGGTCTTAAGATGGTCATGAAAGAAACCTTTCCCTGAATCTAATGATTTTGGCTGCTTTTAAGTCTGACTTGTAATTTAAGAAGTCATTTAAGGAGTCTTAATATACCCTTCAATTTGCCCATATACCTTTGGAGTGATTTAGTTTAAGTTATACTATATCAAGTTATGTAAACCTTTGTAAGCCAAATGATTCAGTCCAATGCTTTCTTCACAAATGTACGTTCTTTATAACACAGTTAATATTAAACGCTTAAATTCTTGAAAAGTGCAAAGAATGGAGAAGGACAACAAAGATCCAGAAACAGGAGGCACCTTAAAAATGTACAGATTATTAATGGAGGTCAGCTGTAGCAGCTTTGCAGTTGTGTGATAGTTCGTTTGCTCAAGGGGTGTACATGTTTGGCAAGCTCTGAAATATCAATGTCAGTCTGAAAACTTGCAAGAATAGAAATTACTTAGATATAAAGGCTCCATGTGTGAGCATTTTCTGTCCTTTATTTCCTTGAAACCAAACGCTGTGTTTGGATTCCTTTGCTATTTACCCAAAACATTCAGAACCTCAGGGCTAAACAAATAAGACATTCCCAGAATGCCCAAGTTCTCAGATTAAGTACATGAGGAATACTTTGCTGGCATCAGAAA
This sequence comes from Chroicocephalus ridibundus, assembly GCF_963924245.1. NCBI lineage: Eukaryota > Metazoa > Chordata > Aves > Charadriiformes > Laridae > Chroicocephalus > Chroicocephalus ridibundus. Next base: position 107,090,410 of record NC_086285.1, read on the forward strand.
AGGAAATGTGCTTTCTACAGAATTAGTGTATGGATAAATACATAGCAAGTCAGAAAACATGATTATGGTAATCTTCCTTTCCCTCATTATTCCAAAATAATTCTATAAATCCTCTATAAGAAAGATTATATAGCTTGGAAATACTGAACTGAGCAGCGTGATTCAAAGCATGCACTGGAGATATTGCAAAAATGACATTTTAGCCCTGATTTTGTTTGTAACACAGTTGCCAAAAGTGAAGTAGTTAAACCACTTATGATACTCAAGTGCATGGACAGTCTGCGTAAAGTCTGAGCACTTGCACCTCCCATTGATGTTAAAAGCAATTTTGCCTGTGTAGAAAATAAATGGAAACAGACAGAAGAGAGAGATCTAACTCTGCAACAGCAGCCAAAATAAAGAAGTCCCCATGCAATCCAAACTTGAAAATACTTTTTTACGTCAGTAATAAGATGAATTAGAGGCATTGCTATGCTCATTTGAGCTGGGATAGGGTGGTCTTTTGAAAAAATACAGTTATTTTTGTTTGTGTTGTAGCTGATGCTTCCACATAGTGCCTTATGCAGGCCTTCCTGGTATTCAAAGATACTTCTTGATTTTTCTTTGCATCGAATTTATTGTAAAGATGGTGCATACAACCACATTGATACGACTGCATAAAATTGCCCTAGCTGCAGCTTTGCTGTTTTTAAACTTGTGCTGGCTCTCATCACAGTGAAGGTAGGCAGCTCTGCAAGGCAGTAGAACCCTGGGGAGAGCAAAACGGCCTTGGCCCTGCTGCCTGTTGTTGTTATGTCAGAGCACTAGGAAAAGGCAGCAGACTTGATGCAGACAGACAGATGCTGCTGGGGCTGGTGAAGGATCCATTCCCAGCAGCACAACTCAGTGTTTTCTTCTCTGTATCCTTCACATTCCTGGCAGATGCAGTGGGACCAACTCTCCAGGGACTTCCCCGTCTGGCCCCCTTTCTCCTTCCCTTTTAGGTCTCAGGATCTCTTTCACTTCTACTCCTTGCTTCCTTACGGCAACTGCAACCCATTTCCTCAGAGTACAGTTCAAATGTGCTTTTACTGCAAGAAGTCTTGAATGGGCTCAGTGGTGAACACTACAAGTAATATCGCCGGACGTGGCTATGTTCAAGACTCAGAGCTGACCCTGTTTGGCAGCTTCCCTCTCTATTAGTATGGTGTTTGGACCCTGCTATGAAAACCAGTTAAACAGTGGACGTAGGCTCTGGACCTGCCACTCCCCTTCTGGCCTTGGCACAGGTTTCTTTTATAGTTTTGGATGAATCTGTTAGCTTCACCATGCTTCAGTCCTATCAGTAGAATACATACAGTAGATACATAGATCATACATATAGTGTTGCACAGATAATAAGACAATAGAATATAAAGATGTAAAACAATAAAGATGGAGTTCTTCGTGCAATTCCATCAACTACATTCTTAAAGCAAGCGCCTTGGGGTGTTGAATAAACATCCATGTGCACTTTTACTAAGTACAAAATTGCCTACTGGATGAAAGATAAGTCTCTTTCTATTAAAACATTAAAATACTGATGTGTGATATGTGATGTGCAAATTCCAGGAAGTGTGAAATTCACTTGATAACTTTCTTTTCTATAGAAATGAACTTCACTGATCCTACCACAGTAACAAATGGTAGTAATGATCAGAACAACAGTAGTGATTTTAGCTTACACAGCAATTTTAGTTGCAGTATTTTAAATAATTTTACAGAAATAATTAGCTCAGCTTCTCAACCTATTGAGAAGTACATTTAGCAAGTCCTTTATTTGTATTCTAGCTACGGAAGCAATGAGGTTCTGAGAAATAAATGATTTTCCAAAAGTTCATGAAGCATTCAGTAACTCAGATGAGGACTCCTGAAAGGTCTGGATTCCTCTCTTCTGTTCTTAATTGCTTCTGTTTCTCTAGAAGACACTGCTAGACAAACTGAAAAGCTACTACATAGAAAAAAAAATGCTTAGGGAAGAAAAAAATTATCCCCTTCTCCTCCCCCACACCAATAATAAAGGGAAATCATACCTGTGGACTGGATATGAAGTGAGATTTATAGAATTATTTACTCTGCAATAGACTAAAAATTAGTTTCCATGGCAACCACTGCACCTTCTGAAATACAGAACACCTTTACAATAAACATAAATACAGCACAACAAAATCTTTAACATATCTCATATTATTTTAATAAGTGAGTTTAAGCTGCATATAAACGTAAGGTAAATGATCGTTCATATATTTTTTAATATTAAGCTCTGTAATGTTTTCATTTAGAAAGGAATTAATATTTGCTGTTGACAATGGCCCTCGTATGTTGTCCCTGAGAGGATATTGCCAGAAAAACAGTGGTTCAAGAATGCTGCTGATGTATGATACATGGAAAGCTGGAAGTCCATGATGGTTGCCTTATTAAGATTTCATGATTTATATGGTTCACATCTCTAACACTGAGGAAGGATTTAAATGAAGAGTGATATTTTTAGTATTGATCCTACATTGATAGTCCTGCTTAGAGCGGGAAATTGGACTAAATAACGTCTCTTGCAGCCCACATTTCTATGTTTGTATGATTAATTGCCTTATGAATGAATTTGTGCTGGTTTTAAAGTTTCCCTTCTCATATAGGTAGTTTTTCCTTAAAACATGTAAAGCTGTATTTAAAATATTATGAAACATACCAGGTATGTGGCAGAAGTCATAGTACAGAGGGTCTTTCGAGAAAGAGCTGATGGAAGAAGTCTGGGCAATTTAATTTCTTTAATTTGTCAAAAAAAAAAAGTAGTAAATTATTCTACTAAAATTCCTTGGGAAATAGGGTAAATCTGGTTTACTTCCACCTTATCAGCTTGGAAAAATGCTGAGTTCGTCCTGTCATAAATCAAGCAGTTTGATATCGTGCATCCAAGTATCCATAACCTTGCAATACTAAGGGAGAGCAGCAACCCTGGCGTTCTAGAGATTCTGAATTCAGCAAAACCATGGATCTATCTCAGTGCAAGGATTCCAGGGTTTTCCTCTCATGGAAAATTTTAATAAGCCTGGTTTTCACCCTTGGCTCAGAACAGAACTGAATTTTAAAGTGTCCATGGAATGGAATTAATGCCTCAGTGGAGACTGAGGGCTAACACAGTTGCGTAACGTGTAACAGAAACCTCTGTAAGAATTCACAACTGTGTAACTTCTTCACTTATTCTATCTGTAATAATGATGTATTTTCAGGTATGGCACAGAGGTGAGTTACTCTTTTTTTGAAAATTGCTCATGATACTGTGCTTGAATATGCTAAGGCTGTTTATTTGCTACATTGGAACCCAAGAAATAATTTTATTTTTGTAACATCTCTATAAAATCGTAAAAAGATTTTTGTGATCTGACACAGAACTGCATCAAAATAATTCCACAAGTTGTCAGCATGAGGGTTTGATTCAGAAATAAAACAGCATTCTCAAATGTGAATATGGCATTTTGTTCTAAGTAAGGCATGAAGAGAACAGTTAAGAAAAGGTCATAGCAGGAAGGAAAGCGGTACAAGAGGTTTTATTAGACAAAATGGGACTATTTCTTCACTGCTGTAGTGGGCTGAAAAGTTATCTCACATAGTTTTCTGTAGCTGAAGGTTTCACATGAATTATGCCTACCTTGTGCTCATTGTCTGTTGCTTGAAGCATGAAGGGTTAATATATTGCAATAGACTTCAGTAGGAATGCCTGGCAATTTAACACAGTACTTATGTACTCCTTTAGTAGCTGCCATGCAGTTCTAGTGATTTTTCTATCCAGAAGTCTCACTACGGTCTTTAAATTCAGGTGATAGTATCTTGTACTTCAGACACTAGATAGAGACATCTGAGCTTCCTCTGTTATTAATAAGTAGTGACAAGTGAAATGAAGATATTTTGTGTTCCAGAATGTTTTGACATTTCCATTCTTTGCAGCAGGATGGGGCAAACACTGGAAACTCTGAATATCCTACTGGAGAAATTTGTAATACTCGCTTTCTATCAAAATGTGAAAACATTTCAGCAGAATTCAGCTGATCCTCAAAAGTTCAGTCATCGCTAGTAACTCTTTTTATAGGCATGGGGAAGAAATGGGCGCTTCTAGAGAGCAATGTAAATCATATGTCCAAAATTTATGAGTTCAATTGTTCTCTAGAAATGTCTACTCCTATCTGTTGTCTATAGAAATCTGTGCTGTTTTGCTTTGGAGTAGAGTGCATTGTAGCCAGCTGAAGTTTTTGAGATAAATCCTACCCTTCATTTCAAAATTTTCATAAAAAAACCCTACATTTTTCATAGGTACCAATTTAATGAATTGTGGAATATTCTGGTTAATATGAACAAGGCTGCTTGAGTTCAAATTGGTTTAATGATAAACTGCACTTTGGCCTGTGTAATGTCTTCATTTAGGAGAGCTGAAGCCATAGAAACCTGATGCCCCACTGTCCACAGACTTTCATATTAAACTACAACTTATGTGGTACACTGGGTCATAGAATATTCCCGCACTGGTAGAAATAATTGTAAGGTCCTTTCAAGGAAATAGCTGATAGGAAATCAGGACCTATAAGAGTGTGGGAAAAAAAAAAAAAAAGAAAGAGTAAGTTTAATGTTGTATTGAAATGATATGAAATAAAATACACTTGTTCCATTTAAAAAGAGGAAATTCTCATATATGTGTCAAAATGACTCTAAATAACACCTCTGGTTGATTTTTCTCAATGGAAAATAGCAGGTTCCCAGCAAAAGCAGTATGTCTTCCCTGCATTCTCAAAAATGACATTTTTACTCAGACAAGCTTTATAGAAAAGCCCGAAAAAAATTTAGACTGGCTAGACTGAGGATCTGTACTGGTTACCTGGTGACACAACAGCATTAGGCGACTTCTCTCTTGTTCCTTTGCAAAATGGTGTGAGGAAGACTGAACAGGGGATAAAAATCCCTCTTGTGTATATTCTACAACAGCAGAATGGCATTTAATCATATAGCCTCATGATGAAATTTTACTGATTCCTTCCTCTTAAAACCTACATTATTAATATCTAATTATTACTAGGCTTTTTTTTTTTTTTTTTTTTGGTGGTGGTGGGGGGTTGCCATGGTTAAATTACTACATTTACCTATAACTTTTTAAAAAATAAAATACACCACAAAAAAGTACTTTGAAATGTAACAAAAATATGCTAGCTATTCAGTTATTCAACATATTCAACACTGTTAGCAGCTAAGCATAAAAAAGAAAGAAAAAAAGGAAGAAAAACAAAAGGAATACTCCCAGTCCCAAGATATTTGCATTACATTTGCCCCTCGAAGACTGTTAAAATGAGGTTATTTTCATAGAACTGGATTGGGAGGTACTGAAAAGGTATTAAGAGGAATGACAGTTATTTCCTGGGCTCTTTAAAAAATGTTTTTCTTGTGAAAATGAAATATTTGAAATATAATTGTGATTTATGAGAACAGAATGGATAAAATTCAAGAAAAGCAAAATCATAGTATTTTATGGGGAAAAATAATATTACTGAAAGGAAATAATTAAAAAACTATATATGTGTGAATTATTATTTCAAATAATTTGAAATTCTAGTAATAATAACATTGTAAGCAAGGATCTGAAGGAGACCTTCATTATGTTCACTGGTTCCTTTGGCATGTCAATTGGATTGGACAAAAAATTAAATGAGTTTTAGGTTTTTTGGGTTTTTTTCTATGCAAAAAAGGTTATCAATTGAACTTCTACACAAATCTTTATACCTCCTTTCAAGTAGTTGCAGAGTGATAACATCTCCCCTCAGACTCTTTTTCTCCAGACTAAACAACCACAGTTCCCTCAGCCGCTCCTCACAGGACTTGTTCTCCAGACCCCTCACCAGCTTTGTTGCCCTTCTCTGGACATGCCCCAGCACCTCAATGTCTTTTTGTAGTGAGAGGCATAAAACTGAACACAGTATTTGAGGTGTGGCCTCACCAGGGCTGAGTGCAGGGGCATAATCCTTTCCCTTGTCCTATCACCCTACTGTTCCTGATACAGGCCAGGATGCTGTTGACCTTCTTGGCCACCTGGCCACACTGCTGGCTCATATTCAGCCAGGTGTCAACCAATGCCCACAGGTCCTTTTCTGTTGGGCAGCTCTCCAGCCGCTCTTACTCAAGCCTGTAGCGCTGCATGGCCTTGTTGTGACCCAAGTGCAGGACCCAGCACTCGGCCTTGTTGGAACTCACAATCAAAACTTTACCATTAAATAGCTCAGATCATGTATGGCAGTTTGCACAACCTCAGGCCCTTGAGTCTCCACTTGGATGTGAAAGCCAGGTTGTATCAAAACAAATGCAGAATAAAGTTTTGTGTAAATTTTGAAGGAGTTCAGGAACTGAAGATGAAGTTATCTGGCTCTGACTAATGTTTATGTTGAACCTCTGAAAATAGTATAGTGCATCCTAAATAAGTAATGTAGAAGGTTTTGAAACTTTTGCCATTGATCATTTAATAGACCCAATTAAGTTTCTTTTATGTACATCACAGACATACATTATTAGATAATTCATTATTAGATAATAATGTTATGTCACAGTGACAGTTCTATTGAAACCTTCTATTGGAAATCAATGGACTTGCAAGAATATCAATAATGTTAATCAGTACAGATAAAACCGTCTGTAGTGTCTTTATTGCTTTCTTGAAGTAGCTCAAGTTTCTGATTAATTATTCATTTTGTCTAATATTTGAAGATAGGTTAAGATAAGTTTAATTAAAAAACATCAGCTGAACAGTGTTGAGGAAGGTTCTGTGGGGGATCTTCTGGTACCTTTCTTCTCCCCTTGATGTTTAAAGGAGTTATCCTGCTGAGGTTATTTTGTCAGGTTTCTGTCAGCCTGTCTTTCCCACATTTTGCAGCTCATTGCTGCACTCTCTGATAATCTTACTACACAGACTGGCTGCAGTTATTACCCTTTATATGAAGGATCTGTGTTGAAAGCCAGTTATGAGTTTCTGTCCCAGTGGATTGTATGATGAAGTTGAAGCAGGCTGTCATCCAAAGCTGTATAATAGCCTCAGCTGGGAAATACAAAAGTGCCATGGATTATTGATAGAGTCATATCTGCAGTTCTGCTGACAAATTTGATGCCTCTTTTGCTAGGTTTCTGTTATTAAGAAATACCTCTTTTAGTATGTCTCCCCTTCTCTCTCCCTGTGTGTTCCATTTGGCTTGGTTTATGATTTGGCACAGTACCGTATATTCCAGTGAAAAATGATTTTATACTTAATAATCCTAATGTTACAAGGAAAAATGATGAACTTAAAGAAGTGCTAATGATCTTCATTTAAAAAAAAAATACCCTACAAGTATAAACTTAACAGACCATTTTAAAATTATCTTTTATTCTACTTTTCCTGTTTCTTTCAAAGTACTTCATAAAGCATTAAAATGTATCATTTTTCCTTGTCTTGAATACCTGTACTACAAAGGAAAAGACAGTGAGGGGAACGTTATTGTAGCAGTTCTTAAAAGTTTAACTGACATGCAGGTAAAATAAGTCTTCCAATTATTCATCAAAATTATAGCCACTTTGGTGTAAAAAATCTTCCGCCCTCTTCATGTCATCACATGCCATAACTGTCATAGGCAAAACAGAAAATACAATTTTGAAGAAGTTTGAACACAGCTGCAAAAAAAGTTAACTATTTTTTTTTATATTATTATGAACGTTCTACCACTGCTTCCTTTGTGTTATAAATCAGTTTTTCTCTAGCTGAAGCGTAAAAGCTGTTTTATGGAAAAACGGGGTAAATTATAGTGGCAACGTGGATTCTGCAAAGCATGTCTTTCTTCTCTCCTCTCCATCCTTTTTTCAGTCAAGATATGGAAAAACAAGAGGCAGTATTTGGTTAAGGCTTAAGTATGTGTCCGAGCTGGAAGTCTTGTGACATGGGGCACAGTGTTAGTAGTTAAAGAGATATGAAAGATCTCCTTGGTCTTTCAAAAGATGTGACATCAAGAACCAACAAGTTAAAAAGCATTTTGGCTAATCATTTTTAGAGGAGAAGGGAGACACCACTGCTTTTGGCTGTGATTAATGTGTTAACCACCTCTACCCCAGGCAATAATAGGTTTTGAGTGCTCCCACATGCAGCATTCAGTACTTCCTTCACCACGGAGGATCTGGCTGGTGTTGACGTCTGTCAGTCTGTTAAGACATAATGTGTTTGTGTCACTGACTTCACTTCTAACAGGGGCCAGCTGAGATCTACCGGAATGTCTTAAAAGGGAGACTGAAATGTTGAATGTTGAGCTGCCCCTTTTATTTATTCTGTTTTAAAAATCCAGAATAAATGAGGAAAATTAGGAAAAAAGGAAAACCATCCCCAGGTTGAAAACAGGGATTGAACAAGGACAGTGAAATCAAACTCTAAGCAGTGCTTTAATGAAGGGAAGTTTCGATAAAGACCACATATTCCAAAAGATTCTTTTGCATATGAACACTTAACTACCAGTCAGTGGTAAGTCCATTACTTTGTGCCAAATGTCCCTTTTGCAAGGGAGCATTAAAATATTCTGTTCAGCATGTAAGTACTGTGGGTATTGCCCTTCACTTGTCAAGTTAGAAACATGTATTGATACAGAAGCTACTTAGCTAATTTTGACAAACTGCTCTCTGCGATGGATGTATATCATTGTTTTTTGCTCCTTTGGGTACCAGCAGAAAAGGGGGCCTGTTGGCTGCTGTCCTCTGGGTTAGGTGGAGCTCCAAGGAGGGAAAGGGAAGTTGTTTCTTTACTGAGAGCTCTTTCAGAAGGGAAAGTCTTCACAACATATTGTCAAACAGGGAACTGGGGACTCATGGGGGAGCTGGAAGACCACAGCACAACAGAGATTGGGCAGGGAAGAGTCATGTAACCCATCCTTCCAGGTGACAGACTGTGAAAGCTATTTTTTTAGACAACAAGAGGTTACTGTGGAGTTTGCAGCAACTAAAGAAAAAATTGCACAACTTCTGTATTGAGGAGATCTGATGGAAAGACATCAGCTTGCAAGAAGACAAATTCCATTCTGAGTTTTTTCTTAACTAAAAAAAGGAAGAAATAAAAAAGAAAAAAACCACCTTTCAGTTCACTTAGTTGTCTGGCTTTCTTTCTTATGAGAAAAAAATGAAGCCTTATTGTTTGGCAAGCTCAGGGACCCAATGCCAACAATGCAGTGATTATACAGTGAAGTGTGTGCAGATGGTATTCCTTTTTATAATAAACACAAGCATAAGATAACTATCTAAAAGTGTTAGCCTCTTGTCTGCCTTGCTTTTGTTTCCTTAAGTAGTAAAAAGACAAATCAGGGAAAAAAAAGTGGGTTTGGAGGCAAGAATGAATGAAGTTCTTAAATTGAAAATGTATTGCTTGTATGCATATACTGGGATACTGTTGTATAAACCAGTATATATCAGTAATGGCATCTGAGTCTATCTTCATAGAATCATAGAATCATTTAGGTTGGAAAAGACCCTTGGGATCATCGAGTCCAACCATCAACTCCACTCTACGAAGTTCTCCCTTACACCATATCCCTTAACACCACATCTAAATGAGTCTTAAGTACATTCAGGGATGGTGACTCCACCACCTCCCTGGGCAGCCTATTCCAGTGTCTGACCACTCTTTCTGTGAAGAATTTTTTCCTAATGTCCAGCCTAAACCTACCCTGCTGCAGCTTGAAGCCATTCCCTCTTGTTCTATCACTAATTAGCTGTGAGAAGAGACCAGCACCAACCTCTCTATTATGTCCTTTCAAGTAGTTGTAGAGAGCGATGAGGTCTCCCCTCAGCCTCCTCTTCCTCTTCCTCTTTTATCTTCTTCATAATGACGAGAATTTTTTAATCCTGTTAGTGAACATTAAAATGCAATATTTCACAGGAGGTAGTCAAACAATCTTTTACATATAATTTAGTTTTCTTTCTCCTTCTCTGCTACTGAACTGTTAAGGAACTGACCCTTACTTTCTCCAGCTCTCGGTAAGAAGTTGCCAGCAACATTAAACACTTTTTGCTATTTCATTAAAAAACAAGGGTTCAAATTTTCATTTTTTTTTTAAAAATAATGTTTCATATTTATGATTTCAGAGTATGGTGAATGTAAGAGCTCTACCAGCTGGTTATCCAAAATGCAGATTCTCCTGAACTAATGGGATTTACTAAGACCTGCACCTAGCGTCATTGTGTGGGAATTTGGTAGATAAAAGATTAAAAACACCAGTGTCCACTTATCTCTTGCTTGAACCCTGGGTGGGGGGGGAGAGCCGAGAGGCTGAAGTGAAAAGCAGCTGATGGAGGGAGTCTTGTGGTGGCAGGACAGTCACTGTCTCAGGGAAGGTTCTTTACGGGGCTCTGAAATGGGCAAACATTGAATTGTTTCCGTGAAATGCCCTTAAGCAGGGCTCTGAAAGAGGAAGCCATTTATCTTTTCAGCTTTGCTATGCTGTTTCAGTGAAAAGCCCTTAGCAGGGCTCTGAAACAGGCAAACATTGAACTGTCTTAGTGAAAGCCCTCACCAGGGCTCCAAAACACAACTGTTTCAGTTTAGGCCCTTGGCAGGGCCCTGAAACAGGAACAAAACTAAACCCTTTTAATGTGTCACTTTGGTCCCCACAGATTGTAGTCTCCTGGGACAGTTTGTGTTGAGAATGTCAAAATATGGTATGGAGGCAGATATAGTTGACAAAGGAAAGACTGCTAACTTTTCTGTTGTGATCTATTGAATGTGGCTGCATCATCTGGACCGCTGGTTGGTACCAATAAAGATTCCCCAAAAAAGGCATCCGCAAAATAACCAAATGACGTATTTCTCATGCATCTTTCTTAATACCTAAAAATTACTTTGAAATTCATGATCAAGTAAAAAGTGGTAGAAATTAACATATTTGTTAATTTTTTAAATGTCTTTTTACCCATCTGGTACTCAAGCACATTTTGTTCTTCTGCTGTGCCTGCTTGCTAAACTATGGGCTACTGAATCTTTTTGGATCCAATATGGACCTCATATGCGCATTAGAGTTTGGAATTTGATTTAGGTAGAGGGGATTTATACAAGTATTGGTGTTTCATATTCATTGACTTTAACTGATTTAGTTTCATTTAATTAATTTTATTCTAACTGAAACCTTTACAAAACCTTCTGTATTATCATTCAGTAAGGACATGGGAAAATGAGACTCAAGTCATCAAATTTGATGCCACACACAAACTTCATGCAAAGAGGACACTCTCCAAGGCACGAAAATTAAAAATAGTCTTGATTTATTTCTTGATGGTGAGGATCACTCACATATTTAACAATGAATATGATAAATGAAAAGAGGCACCTTACGTGTATGTAATTTTTGCAAGTGGAGAAAACATACTAGAGAAGGAACTGTCAATGTTGTCATGTATATAATCTGTACTCCAGTAAGATGACCTCTCAAATCATATCCTTTCTTGAAAAAATTCTCCTGGTATAAAGTTCTCCCAGTATAATATGACACATGCATTTGCTGAACGACAGCTTTTGGTTTTATTCTTTGTTTGGCTTTTTTGATGTGGCAAACTAAGATTGGAAGAATAAAGGGAAGTATCAGGTTGTCTAAATCTAACAGTTGTGTAGTGAAATCTAAATATTAGCAATCATGAAATAAATTTTTTCACTTTGAAATTTTAAATAGTTAAAACTATTTGAATGAAAATTGAGAGGAAATATTTTTCAAAAATTTTCAGTGTAATTTTTCAATTCTTTCCCTAGCTACAGGAAATACAGCTGCCATGTCTCCTAATACAGGAGAGGTTTGTATTCCTTCCCAAAATGCTATGGGACTTTTAAAGCTTTTTTTTTTTTAAATTGTTTGTTCTTTATCTTTTTTTTTGCTTGGTTTGGTTTGGTGTCCCCCCCCGCCAAAAAAAAAGCTTCTGAAAAATTTCCATAAACAACAAGGACAATGAAACATAAAGTACAGTCTTAAAATACAAAATATGAGTATGCACTCACTTAGTCAACCACTGGTAGGCGAATGTTGTATTGGAAACAGAAAGAAAAAAAAATCAAAACTTTATGAGCGCAAGTGTGCACTTATTTCATGAAACCTCAGGCTGGCCTGCAATAAAATAAACAAGCTAGGAAAAAATAGAGTGCCTTCCTTTAAGACACTGTTCAGTTATGTCAATAGGCGCAGTTAGAAGAGGAATTGTGCAATATATTTTCCATTTTAATTTAAGATAAACTGTCTACAATACATGAAAATGCACTTCATGTGCATTTTATTAAAGCTGACAAATACAGGCTTAATAATGTGTGTGCTCATGCACATATGTGAAGAAGAGGGAAATTTATATAAAAGTCAAGCTTTTTTGTAGCAAGTAAAGAGAGAGCTGTACCTTAGCAGCCCTCTTGAATCAATACAGTGAAGTTGAGTTCCTTATTGATTCTCTTGATAAAATGATACAGTTCTCTCTCTCTCTTTCTCTCTCTCGCTCCTGTAATACAGTAGAGCATTAAAGAAGCAGGATAAGTACATTTACAGCCTTCTTAGTGCTGCCCACAGGGTGCTATAAATGCACAAACTGGATATAATTGAAGCACATATTAACTTACCTTCTGTTGTAGAGGAAGAACATAAGCAGGATGTTAATGTGCACAGTGTTGAAACTCTTAACTTGGGGAATGAGAATTAGCTTGCAGTAGTAATTTGGTAAGCACCTGGGAAAATTGCAAGCTTCATTTCCTGCAACGTGGAATATGATTAAAACCAGAATATATTATTATCAGGGGTACCATTAAAAAATGTGTAGACAGCATTCTATGATGTTAAAACGGAAATTGGAAGTTGTATCCAAATGTTGAAGATGCTGCATGTTAATTATTGTCTACCACAGTGCACTGAAAGAGCAATTCAATTATTTGCTTTGTCAAGCAATATTTTGATTAACTTGAACTTTAATTTTGTACATCTGGTGTTTTTCACACTGTGATGAAAACGGTGTCGAGGTATGCTACTCTGCCAACAGTATCTTGAAACAACAGAAAGAACATATGCAAAGCAACAGTAAGCCATATTAAATACAGGAAAGACAGGTGTTTTTTTCCCCCCCTCACTTTTTTTTTCATCGTAGAGAGGAAGAAAAAGAAACCTTTCTCAAAGGGCATTCAGTAAAAACATTGAGTTTAGTGTGTGTTTATGGATATGGAGCCTGAAATTATATTTGTCTCTTAGACCTTCTCGTGTATTGTCTTTTATTGGTATGATCACATTCCTATAATTACTGTATTAAGTTATGTTAAACCCTTAAATTGTAATGCCCAATGCAAAATACTTTTGCAAATCCTGGCCAGTAGGAAATCAATAGGTTAGTCTCTGGTGATAACCAGACAAATTGACCATAAGCTTTTCTCGGTTGTCATGTCCTGTTTCTCAATTCCATATAAAATTAAGCCATTAAATTTTATTGTGTGGTTATTAAGCCTATAAAAAGCCAAGTAAGGAAAAATAAAATTCAAAATATTCTCCTATAGATATCATTTTTGTGTGTGTGCATTTGTGTTTCCAGGAAGTATTTTTGTAGTGGGCTGTGTCTGGTCCATTTGTGACTTTGTGCTGAGGGTTGGTTCTTGGCTTTTTGGTTTTTGTTTGTTCGTTTGTTTGTTTGTTTTTCATTTTGAGAGTCTCTTGCGGGACATACCATGCCGGGGGGGGGACAACGATGACGACGACTGGAGGCGATGTTCCAGAGGGTACTGATTTCCCCAAGGGAAATAGCCTGAACTGCGGAGGAACTGGCAGCTGCAGGGTAGAATATGCATTGCATTAATCTACCCAACGGCAGCCTTCTGCTGCAGAACGTGCTTCCTTAGACCTGCAGGAGGATTTATGGCTGGTTCATCCCCTATTACTTTAAGACTTGCACTGCTGCAGCTCCCCTCCCTGTAGGCCATACTCTGTCTCAAAAGATTCAGTTAACTCTCAGCATTTTTTTCCCATTAAATAATTGATTTTTGTGTGGCATTCATAGTGGAATTATTTAATTAGCGGAAAGCTAGTGTCAGGTGGCATGCAAGGAGATCTTTTGTTACCAAATGAAAAGCCTCGCGTATTTCGTTGTGTGGAAGAGAGCTGGAAACAGATGGCATTTATAGGAAGTAGGAATTACTAAAAGGTGAAAGTGTGCAAATGAATGTTTTGGTGTTTCCTGAAGTGTTTGCTCTGGGTAGTTTCACAATTGGTAATTCAAAATCTTAACAAGAAACATAAATTGCATAGAAGTTTTTTAAGTAATTTGTTTTTTTTTCCTTGGAAAAAAAAAATCTTTCTTCATTGTATATGACATGGAATACGAGTGGTTTCTTTAGTTCAAGAGTATCTGCATAATGTTAAATGGTGAATTTAAATTATTCAGCAAAATAACACATTTAAGAGACTGGGAGCCGGTATGAGAAAACCTTGATTCAATTTGCTTAATGACTTTTGTGACAACATGAACAAGTCATGTATTCCCTCCTTGGCCCATTTTTCTTCCTTGCCACAGAACAGTGATGTGAGGGCAAATAAGTTAAATGGCATTAGGGAGAAAGGATGGTAATAAGCAGAATTGAATTAAAATGTTCTGGAACAGCTTTCCAGAGCAGAACACAAGTTTGTCAATACACTTAACATTAAAAAAAAAAAAAAAAGATTTTTGAGGAAAGGAGGGAGTAGGCATTGCTCTATGATTCTTAAGGTGTTTTAATAGACAAGTGTTTCAATTCTACTGAATATCTCAATTTTGTATATACAGAATTGGATGAAAAGGAGCGAGAGTATGAATAGACTTGTGAAGAGGGCACCAGAGTGGAATTGCAGTAAACAGGATGCTTCTGGTGGCCTTCATGTTTAGTTTCCACATTAGCAATAGTTTACAGAAGGGAAGTATAATTATTTGTGTTTTATAAAATTTAAGCACTCAATAAATAGATATATGTATATGTATTTAATCTCAATGTAAATGGTGAAAATTGAGAAAGTAGATGGGGTTTTGTTTGTTTGTTTGATTAATTTCTTCTACATGTAGTAGCAAAAAATCAGGGGGGGCTATTTTCATCTGTATTAGATTTTGAAAAGTGAGAGTTAATATGGGACCCTTGAACGCACAGAAAAGTCATTGCCTCAGGGATATTGGGGCACTTCATTATTGTTCATAATAAGTTTATAAAGCTTAGAGTGTAGGAATAACAGAGGTTTTTTTCCTAAAAGAAAATTACTGGAAAACATTAAGCTGTACCTTTCTAGGGCTTTCATGTTTTTTGTGTCAAAGGTATTTTATAGTAAATTTTAGAATAAAAATGCTCTTACTCATCAAAATTATCAAAGTTTCAATTAAATAGTTTTTGCAAGTGACTGTTTGGTAAGCAAAAAGAAGCGGGGGGTGGGGGCAAATCCATCACTCAGTAATTTTGTATGTATGTTTGTCTATTTTTTATTTGTTTTTTTTTTTTTTCTCCAACCTTTCCTGTTTATGTAGATCCTGAGGCATGTTGTGGCTGTCCTGTCTCAGCTCTCACTTCAACAGTTGGCAATGATGTGCTGTGTGCAGTTACATCCATGGCAGAGTTTTCCTTATTTTCTGAGGATGTTATAAATAGTCTAGTTTGACTGAACATGAAACTGGCCAAGAATTTATTATCACAATGTTTTATAACCATGAATGCCCTTCTTCCAATCTTGTTCTGCAACAAACATTTTTTGTTTGTTTATTCTTTCACAGGTTTTTACTAATCTAAATGTTCTCCCAAATTTTTGTTGCTAGTAATAATAGTGTTACCAGCAATATAATTTACTCATTCTTTTATGAAGAGGACTTACAGAATTTCAATCGTAGTCATTATTCTTTCATCATTATTGTGGAAAATAGCTGTACAACTTTATGGGATTACCCTGAATAAGTATAAAACAATGATTGGTTTAATCCAACAAATCACATGTGGATAAGTTACAACAAGTAAACAACTTCAAGTTGGCTCTCAGGATTTTTGTCTGTTTGGGATTTTCTATAAAAAGTTTCGAGGGTTTGTGTGTTGTTTTGCCACATCTTACCTCTGTGCATTTAAATAATTCATAAATTCACCATGAGTTAAACAATCACAGGCTACTGTAGAAGCTGAAAATACTATCTGAATGTTCAAGTAAGGTGAATGATATTTTGCTTCAGATGATCTAAAACTGCTTAAAAAATCAGAATAGTAGCCTCTTGTCATATCCTTGAATGTTAGGTCTTATGATTTTTTCTGTTTCTTATTTCTTTTTATTTTTATAGGAAATAATATGACTGATAACCCTGTCTCTTGGAATAACGCAAAGCCTTGAGGTTAAGGCTGTCTAGACTCTTTTTTCAGTTTGCTTTCTGACCTTTTCTTGTATTACAGCAAGTGAACTAACATCTGACAAACCTTTAATTTTATCAGGTTAGGCTATATGTTATTTGGAAGAGAAATACAGTTTAAAGACAAATGTCTTCAAACTTTAATACTGTCATATTTCACAGTTCAACTGAACTTGACTACTGTGGTTTTTTTCTTTTGTTTCTTTAAGTAAATATATTGTCTAGCATTTGAATTATTTTGAAGATTTTAACCAGGATTTTTAAGCTGGAATACAAATACTCTTAGCTCTGAGCACAGGCAGCAAAAAGGCAATATTTTGCTGATTCCGTCTGATATCAGCCCTTTGAATAGCTTGACCTATTTTCAGTAGATATTTCTCCTGTGACAACTATTTTTTTTCTTTTAATATCAGTCTATAAATGTTATGTAAGTTTATCTGGGTTTATTTATCTCATATTTTTAAGTGTGAAAGCAAAGAAAAACTCATTACACCATTCTTAGTCAATCGCAGTGACGTAATAAATATTCCAGAAGTTTTTACTTGCTGAAAATTCATAGTCAGAGAAGCGCTGCATAAAACTTCTATCTTTGAGGGTGAACAAAAATGCACATGTATGTTGCACACAAAAACTCCCCTCAAATTGGAAACTGACCCTCTCAATCTGTCTGTGTCTTAATATGGAAGAGGCAAAATGTGGGATCAGGTGGTGGCTGGTGCCCGTATGAATACTGTCATGATGCATCTGAGACATGAGTTCTGCCTCAGGGGGAAGAGAACAAGGAAGAGATGGTTGAGTTGCCCAGGCCCTGGAATTCCCTGTACCAGACAGGTTTGTCAAGTAGTTTGCTGATTAGTTGTTTGGCTTGTGGATGTTTGCCAGTGAGTATGGATGGTTATAATGCAAAACGTTGATTTTACATTCTGTGCATGGCATGGTAATTATTGCAGGACTTGTATTGCAGATGAGGCCTTTATCTAGAGGATTTTTGAGAAGTCTGGGGAGAAAAAGGAAGTGAACTGAAGGCTTTGTGGTCAGATGTTGTGTTGGTACCTAAAGCTTTTCTGAAGACTTCCTTGCAAGATCTCCAGAACTGTGAAAACACAAAAAATGTCTTATTTTATACTAAATTTCCTGATACCCCAACTAAACACCACAGAAAAGCATTGTGTGTGTAAACACACAGTTCTATGTTGATACATAAAAAGCTATGATGATATCTACAATCCAAAGATTTTAATGTGTTTCATACTTATTTTGCTTTGATTTGTAAGAAAAAATTAAAATCAAAAGTAAAGAAGAATTATGAAATTTCATTCCACATAACTATACAGCTCCTCACCCAGTTCTATGTTAATTTCACCAGTTGGGATCTAAATAGTTCTAAGGAAAAGAATTTTTTCTCAATTTGTGAAAATTGAGAGAAGTTCTTTTCTTTCTTGAAGAGCCAAAGATTAAACGTTGTATTGAATTTCCAAGAAGGATACCTAGTTCTGAAGCAAAATGCAATGTTTTCATTTTGCTGGATTTAATGTTTCATGTGGATTGGTTTCAGCAGAATACAGCCTTGGTTAAATTTTCTTCACAAGCAACTCTAGTTGATATATTATTTATCTATTTATTTATTTATTTGATTTTGGTTTCATGCAGGCCTTGCCTTATTCTGAGTAAATGACACTTTGTGGTCTATAGAATGAAAACGTCTCATAATGGTTTGTGGTGTATTCTGTAAATATGTAGTATTTTCAGAAATGTGGAGCTCTCGTAATAATTCAACCATGTATGTGCATCTGTTTTCTAGGGGTTTGACGACTCAGTTGGGATTCCTTGATGTTCTTTCAGGTATATTTTACTGTTTGGTATCTGTTATGCATACTAACTGCTGTGGAGGGTGAAAGGCTAGCACAAGAATAGCTTTCTTTTTTCAGCTTTAACAGAATTTCCCTTTTCTGCTTTCTCCTCATAATACTTTGACTGTAAATGCTGTAGTGACTAAAAGATTGAGGAAGGAAAGAAATGTCTTGAGTAGGTATTCATGAGCTGGTGTATGCAGACCATATACGCAGGGTTCTTATCCTTTCCAAGACTATATACCTGACAGACTCCAATCTGAATATGACACCTTCTAAGGTTAAGAAACTATGTTTTATGCTTTTGAGGAATGTCTCTCTTTCTTTCTTTTGGACTGAAGAAAATGATAAAACAGATCTTACAGTAGTTGTCTGAACATTTTATAATGCCCTACATAGATTTGAACTTATTAAAGTATACAGGACTTGCGAAGTCAGAAGTGTTTAAGAAAGAAAGATGAAGAAATACAAATTTGTGAATATCACTTTATCTTCTTTGTATTTATGAGCA
Source organism: Chroicocephalus ridibundus (assembly GCF_963924245.1). Lineage (NCBI taxonomy): Eukaryota > Metazoa > Chordata > Aves > Charadriiformes > Laridae > Chroicocephalus > Chroicocephalus ridibundus. The sequence continues at coordinate 107,109,163 of NC_086285.1, forward strand.
AGGTTTGATAGGTTTCATTTTCTGCTCAACATTTTCACTGACAAGTGAAGAGCTTTGATTCCTGCTCCTGAACAAAAAATTTAATGTAAGTAGAATTCAAGAGCGTATCTTTTAACCATCTTGATGACCCTTACTGGGTAAGGGAACTTACTCAGTAATTTTTGATGGTTCATACGGTTTGAAGAAATCTGAAATCAAGTCTGCCTTTAAATTACCTCCTTCAACTACATCAGAGTTCAGGAAAAATGAAACCAAGCATTATTCGCTTGCAAAATTGTTTATTTGGGGGATTTTACTTCTGGAATAAAATGAAATCTAAGTTCTGTTTGGGAAGACCTCAGGTATGTGGTTTATAGCAACAAATGACTATGTGGAGTAGTCAACAGTCTAGAAAACTAGCAGGCCTAGAGGAAGGCATGGCTTGTAATGCAAGGTGAGGTGTACTGTTTCATCCAAGCAGCCTCTTTGGCTAGTACTATAACTTCTTGATGTTTTTTTTCTGTTTTCACATAATTCTAGTGTGAATAGTAGCAAAAAATTCAATGCCGAGCAAACTTATACTGAGAAAATCTCCAAATAGTGAGAATGTTGCCTAGGTTTTCATAGAAATGAAGTAAGTTGAATAAGTAAGGTGACCACAAACTCCTTTCGCTTGTTGTAGAAACCTCTTCACTTTCAATGGAAAAATATTGGGAAAAACACAGATTATTGGTACCACTATTATCTGAGTATTTTTTGAAGTGAAGACTTTGTTCTGGAGATAAAATTAACAAAGCCTGTCTGAAAAATCAATGGATAGACAGTGCAAGAGCAGAGTGTCATGTAGAGAAAATGAATTTGCATAGGAAAGTCTTGTCTAGGCATATGTGGCCCCTCATATAAAACCTGTCAGATGAAATTGATATTTGTGCATTGTGTTGTTGGCTTTTTTTAAGATCCAAAATCTGACTGAGATGAGTGACCGTATTAAAAAACAACTTGAAGATCTTGTCCTGTTAAAGTAAATGGGTTTTTGTAACTGACTTTAAGAATTAGACCTCGCCTATTTTTCTTAACTGAATATGTTCTAAATTTCCCTATCATCACTGAGATCTAAAAATCTTCTAATCTTCAGATTTATTTAATGATCATAACAATGTAGTGTATTGACTATTGGTGTTTTTTTTTATTTGGCAATTGAACTGCTGCAGAAAAGTAGCCTGAAGCTCAAACAATGTTAGAAAATATATGCTGGAAATGCTGATTCCTATCTGAAAAATCTTCAGCTCAGAAAATACCATATGTGCCAGTTAACTAAATAAGATATGTCATTAAGACATTATTTGGAGTAATCAAAATGAATTGCTCTGCATATTATCTTAAGTACCCTATTCTATTTTATATTTATTTAAATGGAGATTCATATTCAGTTGCATTTCCCTGTTATAGAGCAAATAAATATTAATTTAAACAGACTGTTATAGTAATCAAAAGTCTTTTGAGTAAGTAGATACATCTTGTACTCTGCTGGAAAACCTGTTGAACTCTGGCTATATGGAGAAGTTTCCGGAGTTCATGGGAATACTGAGTTGTTTTTCCTCTCATTCCACTATTGCTAATACTTTGAGATAGTAAAGTATAGCCACATAAGGCTATGTGGCTAATACCTTCTATTTGGAACCATGTGTGGGAGCTAACACTGAGTTCCTTTTGTGTGTAGCCCTTGTATAAAATATTTTGTAATAAGCCTGTACTGTAGATGATGAAAATATGGGTGACCTTATAAAAAGTAATACTCCACCAACTATTGGACATATCTGGACAGCTCTGATTTCCCTCTTCTTCCCCAGCACTAATGAAGCATGGGTCAGTGCCTTCAATGTAATGTTATTCAAGGAGCTTTAACTGTTCTTAAGTGGATATGCTTAAGTACAAGCTATGAAGGTGCTATTTATCAATGGAGAGAGATAATTTCATTGAACGGCAGTTTCTGAGTTTTTTTTCTTCACTAGGAATGATAAATGGAATTGCGTGGCAATTTCCACTCTCTTGAAAACTGCAATCTTCAGTTTGTGAAAAACATAGCTAGTTGTCTGTCTGGCCTGGGACATCTGGCAGAAGTCGTCTCTCTTTGCTACATCGGGAACGATTTTTGTATGTCAATTTAGTAAGCCAAGCAAAATGTGATTCTGAATGCTGGTTTCACACATCAGACCAGTGGTCTTGTAACCACAATACAGCACATGAATCTATTGAGCATCGTTATCATCAGTGACTGAGTTATTGTAGCTAAATTTTGAATTTTCCTATTGCAAATTCTTGCTACATTTTACTGTCTTCTTTGCTACTGAAATGTGTTCCTGAAAGCATTTCCCAAAGTTCATTGCATTAAAGTGCTCCAGGAGTCTATTCCCAGCATTTATACACATTTTAAAAGACTGTGTCTTTCCACAAGGGGAAATTCTGTGAGACCACTGGAGTATTATTAACCTTCAAGGAACTGTATTCCCACTGTAAAATGACACAGCTTAATTGGATTGTAAATGGAAGTTACAGTCTAGCCAAGACTAGGCCATTTCCTAGGTAGTGAATTTAGGCTATTAGACCTAACTCCATGTCAGAGCCATGCAGAGAGATTCTACCACAGGAAAACATACCCCTCTAGAAGCGATTAGTCATTAGATTCCTTTCAACCACCCGATGTCTAGACACCACCCAACAACGGTTGGTTTATGCTGTTAGCTTTTGGGTGCAGTGGCATGAAGAATAACACATGGGTCAACATCTGAATATGAGGGTTTAGTAATTCTTCACTGCACGCTAAAACAAGTTCTCTGTTGATAGAAATAAGGCTTAAGAAACAGCAGATAAAATGGGAAGGATACATACAGATGGAGATATGGACCAGAACCTCAAAAATATTGGTAAAGTTTTGAAGATGTTGAGTAGATATGCTCACTTTCTTCTGAAGGTGGTTGATTTTATGTTCTGATTGAGGAACTGTGTTGATCACACTCCCATTCCAGTAGTCATCTTCTGAATAAGTGCAATGGAGAAAGATATGTACATGAAAGAAGTGATATATAATGATAGCAACTCTCTAACATATCAACTATCAGTAATTCTTATTGTCCAATAGGATAGGAAGGAGAAAGCAGTAATCTAGCATGGTAAGAAGGCCAAAACAAATGAAGAATTCAGAAAAGCAGAGGTTTCTGGAAGTGTGACTATAAACTCTTAAAAAATTTCACTATTTGGAGTAGGCCAGTAGGGACAAACTGTATGTATGATTTTGTTTGGTTGTTGCACCTGTTAAGAAGAAAACATCCATTAAAAAATGAAGGTACACCCTTTATCCAAGTGTTACTATATATAGTTCCCCTGCAAGCAGTGTTCATATGATGATAAGTAAACTTAATTTGTGTTTGGCTTTCATTCATTGTACCTTGGGTGATTTGTCTTTGCAAATTTCCACTTAAAGTAATCCTTTCAAAACAATTTCAGTTATGGCTTCAGGTACTGCTAAAGTTTTATGGAATTTATTGGTGCATAGAACTGACAACATAAATATTTCAGAAAGTAAGCTGGAACAGCAATTACTTCCACTTCCAAACTTTTCATTTATTTGTTTATCATACCTTAAGTCTTTATTCTGCCTGACATGGGGGGTGTTGTTCTTTGTTTATTTGTTTCCCCTGAATTTTAAAATATCTTAGGTTGCCAAATCCCGGAAAGGTACAAAAAAACCAAACAAAGCAGCCAAAACCTGAAACCCTACAATAATTTAACTTGAGGTACTATGTTGCAATTACATATTAAAGAAAACAATCTTGAATTGAATTTATAACAATTCAGGACAGAAGTTTAATTTTTTCTACTGAATTAACCTCTAATGAATTGGGAAACTCAATATTCTAAATGATATTAAAACTAAACTCAAGTGAGAAAAATATTGCTGGTGTTCTGGAATTAGTCCAGATTCTCTTACTTCAGTGGTGTTTCTAAGTGAGAATTGTGCTAGGGTTTATAATTTATTGTACGGATTCTTTGAAACAATAATTGTATGACAAAATATATCGTGTCTTTGTTATTAGTTTGAGGTCAGCAGATTTACCTAGTTGGTAGATCCAAAAATGCAACTCAGCTTGTAGTTTCTGTGAATCACCTGCAAGTACTGCTGTTTTATTGCATAGGGTGGTAGTGTCTGTGCTATCACTTATTCTCCTCAGTTTAAGCTCAGATCAGCGAGTAATTCATTTCTTTGAAGTAGTTTCACTAATGGGATTTACAGCATTGGAAAGGAGAGATTATTGAGCTTCCAATCCCTATTTTCCATGTCAGCAGATTTGAGAATACAAATCTGGGAAAGGAGCCAACTTTTCGAAAAAATAGACATAATGTAATGAAAATGAGGACAGAATTGCACTTGAAGACTAGGTAGAGAACCATGAACTATGACCAGTAACTCCGTGCCCTGCAGCTTGTGAATGATCTCTGTATTTTCATGAACCCGGCAGCGGTCCCAGAGAGGGACCACTTTTCAAGGAAGTTAACAGAATGTTATGGAGCACATGCACACAAACTAGCTGTTAAACATGTATTTAAATATTTTATGTAGTCTAATAAAGACATTGAACTAGACTTCAAAGATCGTATCTTTTTTTGCTCTTGTGGTCAGACTAAGAACTGCTCAGATTTCCAGCATACTGAGAGAAAACTAACTCTGCTATGACACCCTTTCCAATAATTGCTTCAAATATTTTGTTAGAACAGCCATAGTCTCCTAAAGAAAACTGCAATATAAATAAATGTAAACGGATTTTGTAAGACAGGACTTGGACAAAAATGGGAAAGAAAGTTAGTAAAAAAAATCAGCATGACATACTTCTTGATATTTATTTTCTTTATATGTAAAGAATTAGTTTTTTCTTCTTAGAATTTTCATGTTCTAGTATTTTGAGGCTGATTCTCCAGTATTTTCTGGGGTGGGCTATATTTTGTCCCTCCAAGTAATTTTTAAGAGTCTATAGAAATAGAAAACAAATGAACAATAAAAGCCCCTTCAAGATAAAAATTTATCCTGTGTTTTCTCATAATAAATGTCTGCCTTCAACTAGGGAAAGAAAAATAACCTGTTTTTCAACATTTCCTGGGAAATATTTTCTATGTGTGGAGATACTGACCATTCAGTGAGGAGGTTTTGAGATAAAAACTTGAAACAGATATTTAACGTTATTTGTAAAAGGTAAAAGATGCTCCAGAAAAGTTTATCTACTACTATGATTAAGAGGAGCAAACTAGTTTATTTAGTCTGGCCTCCCATTCATTCTTGAGGTTTTTTACATTCTCATAGCAGTTATGTCTCAGGTAAAAGCTGTTTTTCTCAGGTAAAAGCTGTTTTTCTTGCATACTATGCTATTCCTTTTCAACAGAGGACCTCTCACAGACTGATTTGTCCGTTATGTAATTAAACTGTGTTCTAAACTGTGGGCAAAGAAAAGATTTTTTTTTTCTTTTAGGCACCTATTCTATAATCAGTCTCTTGCAAAATAAATTATGCGGGGGTTTTTTTACTGTTTTTGGCTTTTCAAAAAAAATTATTTGGATTTTCTTATCATTTACCACCACACATATGCTAATGAATTGACAGATTTTTTCAGACATAAAATAATTATTCAGTTGCGCAGGTTTGAATCCTGTGTAACACAGGTGAAAGAATATTAGGAATCAGCCTTTATTAATTCCAGAGAGATCTCTTCTAGAGACAATTTCAAACTAAATACTTAAAAAATGGAATATTTGTCACCTAAGTTTTTTTCTTTCTGGTGCTTAACTGCCTTTAACGCTAGTAAACAGTGGCTTACTCCATTTAGAATTTGTCTTGATAGAACTTCTGGTGCAGAAGCTCATTCTGCTCTCTGCCACAGTAAAGAGCTTTTATTACACTCCATCCATATACTTGATATACTACGACTGGCGACCTCTTGGTCTTTTTGCTGTATGAACCAGGATGAGCCTAAGCATTTGTGGTTTGATTTCATTCCAGCAACACATTAAAAGGTGTGCTCAGCTTCGGCCTGTGGAGTGCTTTGGATGCACTCACTGGGGGAACAAACAAGCCAGTTCTGTACACGACCAAGCAGTTAATGGGTGCGACCCTTGAATGCTGGTCAATGAAATTAAATGAAAACAGACAAGTGACAGCTATTTTAGCTATTTTATCAAGATAATAATGGAAGCCACGCTCATCAGAGTATGTATTCTGGTTAATAAGAGCTGTTTGAAAAATGGTTTGCAAATTTCAGTTCTGAACTTCTATTTTTGAGGATCTTATAATTCTTGAAGAGGAGGGGGAGGATGTTAAATTGAGATTATAATTTACCAGAAATGTGTTACTTCCTTTTCTTTTCCCATTCAGTTTACATTCAGTTTTTAGAATTCACATACTAAGAATATTAATGAAAAACAAGAAAACAAGATTTAGCTGTGGAAACATGATACTGTTAAACACGTGGTGTTTATTTACTTCTGGTGAACTCCATTGGGGTTTTTTTTGGCATTAGAATATAATGTGCATAGAGAGTAGCCATGTTGGCAGAACTTTTATGTAATTGCTCTAAAGCTACATAGACCATAAAAGGCTTTTAAAGAAGACGTTATGGTCTGCTGGTTCAATGACCCATGTTTGAGAAAATATTTCCTTATCCAACGGAGCTCAAGTACTATTTGTGTTGAATCAGTTAAAGTCAGCATTTATTCAGGTCATCTGATGTTTTTTGTGTGGGGTATTAATCTGTTAGTGCCTCTAAATTAAATTTTGTATCCTTTTGTTCCTCTTTTTATCCTCACATTAACATCTGTCAATCATTTAATTTTGCAGAAGACAGACTTGCTAAAACAATGATTCAGACATGTTAGAAGCTCATTGTCATCACAAAGTTAATGTTCTCCAGATGACTCACTGGTTGTGACAATACTATAGTTTGACTACAAACCAAACGTGGCTGCAGTCAAACAACCTGCGTATATTCAGCAGAAAATTAGCTGTACAGCAATTAGTAAACCTACACAACTGTTATCTTCTCACTGGTGCACTTTCAAAGATATATTTAAAAGATGTAGTGGAAAACTGTTGTTTGTATGGGGACCTAGGGAAGGGATAGAAAAGACTTGTTGTGAAGAATTTTGAAGAGATATGTATATCTTCACCTTGGCACAAGATTTTATAACAGTACAACCAAGCATGTCACTGATATTTCTTTAAAATATCCTCAGTGATCCTGATTCACTAAGCATTTATATTCTATATAGGGATTTTCTTGCTCTTTCCTCAAGCAGCTTGTTATGAGAAACACACATAATTTATCAGTGTTTGGGATCTGCCTTTATATAACCTTGTAGAGTTCCTGAACGCATGAAGTTCTTAATAGAAAAAGTGAATTATTTCTGGTCCAAATGCCACATAATAATGAATTTCTCTTAACATCTCATAGTTTTACTCTATGCTGGCACCCTGAAGTGGCAGGAAAGAAATGAAAGTGAGATTGTGGCTGTGGATTAAATGTAAATGACGTGTATTGTACATTTGGCAGCTTGTTTCTTCCTGTTCTAAATTGGTTCTACAGAAAGTTTATTACTACAATCTCTGAGTGACCTGTCAAAAGTTTCATAGTGTGAACTGTAAGATGAATCAATTAGTAGTTTATTATCTATATTGTATGTATTTCATGTTTTATTTGGGTTTATTAAAAGGTAGCAACCAAGTTATGACAGGTAGAAAAAAGCTGTTACAGCATAGTCATTTACCAATTATCCCTACGTGCGTTCTTGTAACATTATAATTATGATCACATATATGAGTGTGACGAGGTGGAAGCTAGAGTATCTTGTAATATTTAGTAGTCTTGTTTCGTATTTTTGCTAAGTAGGTATTTGCTTACTTTTAAGTGTGTCTTACAGAAGGTAAATGGAAGAGGTAAACGTGCATGGATGAGAACACTCAGAGGGAGTGGTTCTGTCTCTCCTAGAGAGTCCTCCTTTCCAATGGCAACTAAATGCTTGCTCATGAAATATTTGTCTCACTTGAGATCATCACATTTATGTGGACAGAAACCTGTGACCTCTGATTATATGAAAACTAACAAAGTTCTACACCATTGTATAATGTCAAGAAATGTAACGAATCATTAGATTAGATTGCATCATTTGGTACAATGAGTATCACATTGAGTAATTTCTCAATACTCCAATATTCAAGTGGTTAAAATCTAGAAATTTATACAAACACACAGAGGGAAAATAACCCCATAACATTTTAAATAACTCCCAGGTGATTTCCTACTCTGCAAAAGATGAACAAAATGTACAGTTCAAGCAAATTATGAGCATTCTTGTGGTTGATCTCATTTTCAAGTCATGATACCATGGATCAGCTAAAATTACGTATTGCAGCAGACACAGGGAAATATTTTATGGTGAATTAAAAGCACTGGAAGTCGTGTGTCATTTCAAGGAAAACAGAGAGTCAAGTAGAAACCCACTTGCCAACTGAAGAGCTGTTTTAGAAAATATGGTAGCTGTTTATCAAACCTAATGTATCAGTACTATTAAGCAAAATGCTCAGTAGTGATGAGAGCATAACAAGATGCTAAGTGGTCCTGAGGAAAAAATGTCACTTAGGCATTTTTTTAAGTGTTAGCTGTTGGTACTAGCCACCGAGTTTATATTAGTTGAAATTATTTCTCTCTGCCTTTATTTATCTCTGGGACAAAGGAATAAAGAATAGTAAATCAATAGTTTTCCAAGTAGAAAAAGCGTTTTTAAAGTACTCCCCCTTTGCATGCTCCTTTTACATGAATACTGTGCAAAAAGAAACGCTCAAGTTTGGTTGGAACTGATTCTCCAAAAATTGTACCACTCAGAAAAGATTAAAGCTAGATGTCATAAAGAGGTATGAGAGGTGTAAGAGTCTCTTTAAATTTTATTTTTTTTTGACAGAACCATTTTTCTTTGGTTTTAGTTTCTGCTCTTGCATTTATTTGGAATAAGATGTTGCATTTAGGTAACATCATTTGCTACTAGTTTCAGGGCAGCTTGAAATATCTGTGACCACCAGGCAGGCTCCAGTTCTGGCACTTCACAACTTATTTCAGCAGTGGTAAGGATTGATTATTTAATTCTTGTAGAGTGCTTCAAACATGACAAGCACTGTGCAAGTGCTAAAAATTAATAACCTTGTCTGTCAGTAAGAGTAATGCTTGCAGTGTTTGAAAGCATACTCGTAAAAAATGGTTTTTACAATTATCAAATATTTTTGTTTATTTTGGAGCTTAATCATTTGCAAAAGCCATTTATGCCTAACCTGCTCTTGTTCCTTACGCTATTAATTTATTATAGAAGTTCATAGGTCAGCATTTGTAAATGTGATTTCTAAGCCCAGCACTTGTAAAGCGATAGTCATACTGAAGGGAGTGGGCACTGGCCTGGCATTCAGAAGTGCTCAGATACCTGTCAATAATCAGTCAAGTGAATGAAAAAAGCAGGCTGAAAATCTGATGTGAGTTTGATCAGCTAACTAAAACAGCATTTAGCTACTTACGTCAGAAATGAACTGGCCTAGAGGAAGTGAGGAAAATTGTGCTGGTTTATCCCAGATGAGGATTAGTTTTTATACCGCCGAATACGCACTGCTTCACAAAAAGAAAATATTACATTTCTATTTGTCACTAAAATTCATCTCATGTTTATAGTACCAGTTACAGGGTGATTAAGCAGCTGTTGATTTCTTTCAAGAAAGATGAGATTAGGAACCACTTTTCAAAGTCCTTTGCCTCTTAAAAATAGAAAACTAATTGAGAAATCCTGGAAAGACTGGAAAATGAGATGCATCAGTTCTGTAGTATCCTGTGTTGATATTGATGGTTTTAATAGTGGTATTATTATTTTGCTATTAATTCAGTATGCCTAGTGTTCCAGATAGATAGATATTGTAATAAAAAATATGCACCTTCAGGCTTAATGTGTAGTGGAGAAAATGAACCAACAATGGGATACCAAGTGAATATAACCTGTTGTTCTAGCACTGAGAAGATCTGGTAGCATTTGTGCTTGACTAGGACTCCATATTAATGCAAATTTATAACCACCGAGTTTGCGATTAACCTTCACTGCTTGTGTGAAGTTCATTACTAATACTGACCGCTGAGATGAATATCTGATTGCAAATTAATGTTAATATGGGCCCGACCTGCAATCGATGGAATGACTCCTCCTGACATTGTGAAGATACAGGTGAAATTTGGGGTGCAACATTTAAGAATTTTTTGAGTGTATTCCTGAGCAGATCACTTTATTTTTAATTCTTGGATGTCTCAAAAAATTTGTGCATTTCCAAATTGGCACGCAAAGGTCTCATTTTTTCACAGAAAACAGAGTGATTATTCAAATTGGGTATTACGGCACTTCATTGTAGGCCCTGATTATCTTTCATCTTATTAAAAAGCTGTTGAAAAATAATTTATGATTTAGTTGCTAACAGATGATAAAATATTCATTTGAGATAATGGCACAATCAGATTACATTTTATTGCTCTCTGTTTATTGGTCTTGATAAAAGGACAGTGGATTAATTATACCTCTCTTTTACCATCTCAGTAACATGAAGAAATATCACTATTGGGAAAGGAATTACTTCATTCAGAGAAGAGTCTTTTCATTTTAATTACACAATTTCAGGTAATAAAAGAAATAGCCATGACTATTCTGGGTCTCATGTAACCCATTTTGAAACTGTATCCAAACTGGCTTTGGAAAAATGACTCAGTGAACAAGTATTTAAAGGTGAAAGTAAAGTCTTGCAGTGCTATTACTTCTTCATGTACTCAGAAATCAGAAAAGCAGCAGAAATTTACATTTTTTTTGTCAAGTCACTGACAGTTTGGAGTTCAATCAGTTTTCAGTTGTAAATAAGATGAAGTGCTACTACTACTGAAGTGCTTCATTTCAACCTGCAAGGCTTCTTTTTCCCTTCTTTCCACCTGGTCCTTCTTTCCTCTTAACAAAATAAAATACAAAGATCAAGTGAATGTTAGTGCTGATGGAAGATGTCAGACCGACAGCCTTAGAAAACGAGGGCCATAATTATTTTGAGAAGATGGACAGCATGGACAGCACCAATGCAAATTCCCTTTCACTAAACCATTTGCTTTATTCCCTGATCTGGATTGAGCACTTCTAGGGATTAGAAAGCAGTTTAATCTCAGCAGCTCTGAGGTCTGCAGACTCACTGCAGAAACTGCTGAGAAGGGAGCCAATTAGTGGCAGTTGTGAGGGCTTTATTTTTTCAAATGATATACGTATCTGTCCACTAGGACCTAGTCTGAGAGCATCAACCCCTGCGCTATCAGACAGCTGCCGTGGCAGTGACAGCTCTCAGTTGCACACAGCTGTGTTACTTTGTGCTGGGGACCTCCAGGTGAAAGGCACAGTACTCAACGCACCTGACACTGGAGCCACATCCCCGCTCTGATTTTCTCCTCTGTTGTTGAATTGTGTATTCTTGAATCTTAATCCAAATGAGAGCTACGGTCATGGACCTTTAGAAGTAATTCAGATTTCAGGGCATCAGAAAAAGAGGTTAGAGTATGACACCTTGAGTTAGTATGCTTGTCCTTATATTGATGTTAACTGGTGTAATTACTTTTGCAACTGTTTGGGCAGAGTTCCAGCTACAGTATCCTGAACATTTATATATATATAAAAAATATATATATGTGTAAATATATATATTAAAATATGTATGTGTAAATATAGATATTAAAAATATATATAAATTTTATATATATATATATAAAAAATAAAAAATAAATATATATATCTCGTCTGTGTACTGTGTATTGGGAAACCTAGAAAGATGTTAGACACAATAAAACAAAACCACCTTCCAAACCACTGAGCTGGCAGCTAATGTGCTGGCTTTTGAGTTAAATTACATAAACAAAAAAGTTATAAAGCACTGCTTCGCACTTTACAAGACTGCTTCCCTGAAGGACCTCCTGCCCAAATTGCTGTTTGTGGCAGAGCAAGTGATAGCTCCAGCTATTGAAGATGAAATGAGGGCACTGGCGCTGTGAAGGGGCTGGAGGCAGAGGCAGTGCTTGCATTTGTGAATGAGCTATACATATTTTTTTTTCTCATAGGATGCTGTATTTGCAGGCTGTGAGACTGCTCTCAGTTTCCAGATCTCTTATGAAATGCAGACAGCAAAAGGTGCCCTGAAGCAAGGGTCTGTAACGGAGTGGAAGTAGCCTGGATACTGAAGACTGGTATAACACATCTACTTTGCTCTTTTTTTCACTACCAAATAAAAAGATGAAATATATGTACCATGACAGTTTTTTTGTTTGATTGGTTGTTTGTTTGTTTTTTTTTAATCCTGGACTGCATCAGCGTCTGTGAGCTTCACTGAGAAACTGTTTCAGTCATCATGCCAGAATTTTTTTTCCTGCTTCTCTTTCTGTTATAGGTCATTAAAATATGTGTGCGGGTAGTAGAGTCTAGACGTCACTTTTGTGGTGGAGGACCTAAACCAGCTTTCATACTCTTTACTGGATGCTATTTGATATTTTATGCTGAGAAGTGATAGAGAAGAAGAAGAGGAAGGAGAACATAACAAGACTTTGGTACACTGTCTGTGTTACCCTCCTTAAAATATGAAATATCAAATTATACAGGCCAAAGTGTACAACACAGAGTTGGTACCTGAGAACAAATGAGGAAAACATGAACTGAATTGCATGCAAACTTGTTGATAAGCAATTGAGATTGTCTGGAAAAGCAGACTAGCTTTGTTGATATTGTGTGCATGCTGTGTTAGGGGAATAAACTCTTGACACTGTAGGAAAGGTTTACTGGATAATCTGACTGAGTAACAAAATATGAAAGCATAGTCTGGAGACGGGAAATGTAAAAATCCTTTTTTTTTAAGTTGGAAATTAATTATTACATCTAATTTTCAGTTAAATTAATTAATCCATTAAAACAGATCTATTTTGTTGCTTGTTAGAATATTTTGAAAATGCTGGGTGACCTAAAATAGGTTTTAAAAATTATGAAGTTCTGCATTCATAGCTGTTTTAACCTTCTTTGTTTCAACTGGAAAATGACAATGACTTATGGTTGGGTCATGTTATTTTATTTCTCTGTTTCATCTTAAAACTCTATTTCTGTCTTTCTCTCCCCATCTTTTATTGATGTCCCACTGAAAGAGGTTGTGGAAAGAAAATTTCTTTGTTCAGGAGTATATTGGCCTGGGAGCACAGTTTTGAGGAAACACCAGGAGAAGTCATGTGGAGAACATCATAGACTTTATTCATCTGTGTCAAACAACAATGAACAGCACCATACAGAAGCCTGCTCAAAATGCTGGTGCTAGAGAAAGTCTGACAGATCATGACAAAAGTTTCTTGCTTCTAGGTTTGGTTATATTTTTTTATTGTTCTTGCTGGTTTTGGCTTTTGTTTGGTTTAGGTTTGCGTGTTTTTTGTAACCAAGAACTCAGTTGCTTCTCCTTTGCCATTGTTAAGAGTTTACTGTAGCACTTTGGGAATTACTTGTGATCATGTTCTCTATAGCATATTTGATTTCACTATCATTGTTCTTCATTTGTAAATTTAAATGCAAGTCATTGTGGGAAATCCAAGAAGAAACACATTGACTTTAATGACAAATTTTAGAAAGGGATAATTGAGTGGGGTTTGTCAGAGGAGATATGTGAGCTGTACCTGGGCAAGAAAATGGGGTATGTCTCTCAGAAGATCATACACAGGACTTTTTCTTATTGTGGTGTCAATAAGTGTATATGTATGGGGGCTGATGGTGTCATACATTGGAAAATATTTGTTGGCGACAGTGGTTAATTTACTCAGCAGACAGAAAGAAGAACTCAATGTAATGAGAGAAATCAAGTTAGCAATAGTGTTCTTGAATCCTAAAATACATTATGTAGAGTAAATACACAGAATGTGAAGCCTATGACTACAAACAGTCTGCAAAATAATCAAGTTTTTAAAGGTTCATGCAATTTTACAGGATTAATGAGTCTTGTTCTCTGATTTGTGTAAGGAAAGACCTGTATATAATTTAGTAGTAGGTCAACAGATGAACTTGGAAATATCTTCTGCAGATTAGGTGGAATATCTAATACCTCTGAATTTGAAGAAGTCTTCATTGGAAAAAAAAAAAGCTGCATCTTTGAAAAACTTTTGAACACCTATGAATTAAATTTTTACTTGATATTTTCTAATCAGTAGTACTCTTAAAGTTCAAATTACATTTGTGTAAGATAGTCACCTGCAGTGCCTTGAATCTCTTAATTCTAGGTAGGGTCCACTGTCTGTAGTTGTTGGGGGTTTTATGTGTTTTTGTAGATGTTGATGTTTTGTGTGCAAGTCATGCTGTCCCTGCTCCTGTCAGAAAAGTCCCCATGCTTGTGAAAATGTAGACTTTTTGACCAGTGCCAATCAGTAAATGTTTTTCTCAATCGAATTTCTGTGTGTGCCGTAGTAGGCTTGTGAGTCCCACAGGACATTAAAGTAATGGTTAGGTGTCAACTAAATTGTCCTTTGCACAGTATTACACCTCAAATCAAAAGTGGGAGAAAAACAAACAGAGGGTTTGGGTGGTGGTTTATGAAAACATCCTCTGCATTAGGAAATCCTTCCACAGAAAACACTGAACTCACTAATCTTTGAGTAGTGAAACATGGTGTTTCCTCTCCAGGAACTGGAAAGTTACTGCGGCGTCTGAGGAAAAAATGGTAACTCTCAGTGGTAAACTTCCTATGCTCCTCACATAATAAGGACAAGGGGAATGCATTCATAGATATTGATGTTGGTGGTGTAAAAAAATGAGGAAAGCTTATATTTTGTTCATAAAACAGAAACATATGTGTTGGACGGAGGAAAGCAGTATAGACTTGCAAAGTTGATTTTTCTTTTCTTGTTAGCATGGTATGCAGCAGGACATAGGTTCTCAGAAGATTGCCTATATTAATATAGGCAGCTATTACTGCTACTATTGTAATAGGATAAATACTGCTTTGAGTAGTAAACTGCTGCATGATTAGAAAGACACAGTTTATAATCATGCTTAGCTGGATGAACATGTTTTCTGCTTGATGGTCTTCAAGAAGGCCACTGGTTGAGGTTAAAGAGATTTCAGAGTGTTAATGGGTAATTAAGACAATTTGCCATCTGCCAAGCAGGAAAAAGAACAATCAAAATTGAGTCATACATTCCAACAGGGCAGCATAGCAATAGCTGGCAGCAATTATACCTGTTGTCCCAGTGATTAAGATTAGGCTCAAGACTGAAATGATTCCTCTGCTTGTGTAGAGAGGAGCGTGGATTCTGACTACAGCAGTCTCACAGTACATACGGAGAGTTTCCACTTATAACACACAAGAAAACGGATGTTACATGGAAGAAAAAAATGCAATTTTATTAGTTTCTGTTGGAGAAGCTGGTCTATAACTCTACCTTTAGTAGGTCATTTTATTTATGTAACGATCCTAAGCAGTTTTTAAACTAGTCATAACTGGTAACGTATTTAAAATTAAGGTCAGCTTGATTAATATTCAACCCTGATAGATCTGTAGTTTGACCTAGAACCATGTACAACATGCAAAATGTGAAATCATCGAGCACTTAGGGAACTGAGACTTTTACATCAGATATAAGTCAGACAGTACTGTGCATCATTAGCAGAGACAGTTTTTCCTATGTCATAGTCTAAGTTTTAGATTTTTTTGAAGGTGGAAACTCAGAGACTGCATAGTACAAGTTCATATATGTTGAAACAAAGAGAAAGCCTCTGAGAAATTTACTAAATGTGGTGCTTCTGAGAGACTGGGTGGCTTTACAGATGAAACACAATCTGTAATCCCGTTGCACCAGAATATCACAGCAGCCATTGCTGAAAATAAACAACCACCAGTGAATCATCACCTCCCCAGATGAGAGATGTGGGACAAGCTGCAGGTACACCTGAATGTGGGTAGAAGGATAGTAACTGCTGCTTATTGTTCTTGCACACTCCCCCAGGTTAGAAGGTACCTCACTCTCGGGTGGAGTAGGAGGGAAGGAAGCAGACATGGATTCTGTGCATTTGTTTTGGTGCTGTGTTTAAATTGCCTTATGGTACGCTATGAAAGTTATTAGTTATCTTAACACACCATATTATAATAGATTACATGGAAGGCAATGGAATACAACATGATATATCATTAATATGTTATACCAGGTTAAAAAAAATTAAAATAGAAATAAACTTCTACCTTCACTGAATGAATGATCTCTGGAAAAGAATTCAGCAGGTTATCCACAATTTTACCATCTGGATGTCTCTAGTGCAAAAATTAATGACTGTGGCTATTGACCATCTGTTTTACAAGTATTCTGGCAGGTGCAAATAAATACCTGCTACCCAACACTAAAGATGGATTGTGGAAAATAACCCTTTTTCAGGCCAATTATTTTCCTATACAACTTAAGAAAAAAGTTGTTTGTGAAAGCTTAGAACACTGTTTTTTTAATAAGTGTACAGGTAAAGGAACAGTACTGTCTAAATAATTATCAAGGCATCTACCATATAAATATTAAATACTTATTAAAATTCTGAAGGAATCATTAAAGTTAAATCTACGTTTCATACTTGTTGTCATGGCTTTCAGATTCCATTCCAAATCTTGTTTGACAGAACCTGCCTTTATTAGTCTTCAATAAGAGTAATTTAAGGTTGTCATACAAAAGG
This sequence comes from Chroicocephalus ridibundus, assembly GCF_963924245.1. Taxonomy (NCBI): domain Eukaryota; kingdom Metazoa; phylum Chordata; class Aves; order Charadriiformes; family Laridae; genus Chroicocephalus; species Chroicocephalus ridibundus. The sequence goes on from NC_086285.1 coordinate 107,125,951, forward strand.
TCACGGACCATCTTCTATTCTGCAGAAAATCAAAAATTTGTCTTCTTTCAAATAGTAGATAATCTCTGCTAGTTTGGAAGTGGAGGCACATTTAGGCTCCCCCTTTCTCAGGTGTAGAATGTGTATGCGTGCATATATTTGCAGGGTGGAGGAGAGAGGTTGTCCATTTACTTTTTAATGTCTGGAAAACGCCTATTGAAAATTATGTGTTGCAACTTGTTTCAGTGCATTATTGAAGACTATCAAATATTCTTTTTCCAAAGGTTTTCTTAAGAATAATACGCTTCTAGTCTCTAAAAGAGGATAGAAAGTTAAAGGGAAGAGAAGGGAATAAAAACAATTGTGAACCAAGACAGGGCAACCTGTTTTGACCTGCTGTTTGAACACATGGACCTGCCTTCTCTACAGATCAATTTTACTAGAAAATTCTTTTCTTTCTTATGTGATATTTGAACCAGGCACCATTCAGAGCATGTATCCAATAAAGACTTATAAGCAATGACCAGTCATTTTTGTGGGCCCTATAAGGTGATCTCACAGCTCCAAAATAACTGTATTACTATATTAAACCCAGGAAATGCACACACACATATATTAGGATGAAGTTATTTCAAATTTAGAAGTGTAAAAATATTTGTCCATAAACTTAGTTTACTTATTTTTCCCTTTCACACTTCTTACATTGTATTTCAATATACTTATTCTTTTCTGTTCCCTCTGCTGACACATTTATTTGCACAGAATGGATTTAGTATTGTCAGTCATTCGGGTGATTTGATCATTTATAATCAAACAGCTTTGCCTGTTAATAAAACTTTTCAAAAAGAAAAAGTAAAGATTCTACATTAGATTAGATATAGTATCTTTTTTTAAAAGTTTTATAGTCAGTTTTGTGGCACTGATCGTGCTAGTCTGTTTTTTCCTGCTTAATTTAAGCTAAGACTTTGTTCTTTTTCTTTTTTATGTTTATTTCTGTTACATCATACCGATTAATGACTATTGCTAACTAGTGCAGATTTAGTTTCTTTTTTATTGGTTTATATCTCCTTTGTTTCAATGCTTATGAATAATTGTTGCGGCCTGCTTTAATAGTTCTGCAATGCAAAAATGTGGTCCTGCTCTACCATAAAAAGGTTCAGATATTTTTCCCTCAGTCATCAAAGAGGCAGGGGGAAATCTGTGGAAATCGTTGTAACTGAAGACAATCTCTTTCTCACTATTATTAGTACTAGGTAAATAGTCTATTCCTTATATTAACTGCCAAGAGAATGAGAAGGCGCTGAAAATCTGTGATGTTCATCTTGCAGAGCATCTGCTGAGATGGGCTCAGTTTAGTTGGCTAAAAGATGGGAAGTGTATGCCTGCACCCAGGTGTGGGGCACCGCTGCAGCTCCCCTTCATGAAGCAACCTCATACAATGGTCTTCCAGTCACTCCAGCTTTGCTGTCATCTGATGCTAGCAGTTATATCCAGATATCTGGCAATAGACAAAGGAAATGCTTCATAGTAGTTATGATTGCCTCTGATTTGTCTCAGTTTTTTAAACCTCACATCTATACTGTCAATACCAGCTTTTGGCAATTGTGATTCTCGGGCACTTGACACTCATTTTTATCCCGTTCATTTAGCTTGAGCCCTTTCGATGGGGTATCTTTTCTACTTAAGAAGACAGAACATCATTAGGAAAACAGTTTGCCAAACAAGATCATAAGAAATATCTGTCTCTGTAGTAAATCATTATCAATATTTTTCAGTAATTCACAATAACCTGTTGATTTTTTTCTTTCACAATACCCAGATCTTTCATACGTGTTTTTTGTATTACATTTGCATATTCAAAATCATGTGTCAAAATCCTTTGCCAAATTATTTCTCCAAGTGATTTCTATCCTTTCACTTGTTTATAATCAAATAACATTTGGCTATTGGCAGGGCATAAATGACATTGTGCACTTCTGCTCTCCAGGAATTGGGCATCATTCTTAGAACCAGCAAAATAATACTTGTTCATCTAAGTTTAATCCTTATTTCCAGAAACGTGGGTTTGTTTGCAGGAAATTAGTGTAAGAAAAGTCAGTGTGAGCTCCTATGGAAGAGAAAGGTGATTTTATTATACAAAATCTCTAGGAAAGTTGATTTTATCCACACATACTCCCACACCCACAAACACTAAGTCATGTAAATCCAGCTGCTGTAGATGGGATCACTTCTGCGCAACACATGACAAGAGATGTCATCTGTCAAACCCTCACTGTGCCTCCTGGTTTTCTTCTGATTCGTGAGGAAAAACTAATTTTTGTGCAGATATTGCATACCCTCTAAGACAAAGCTTTTACTACAGTGTGGTCTTTTTGTCCCAGAATTTTGCTTCTCTCGTCTTCCACAGATTTTTTTATCTATGCTGCCTAATGTAGGTAGGGTAGCTAAGGACAATGTGCACACAGGAAACCTGCTCTCAGAGCTTATCTCAAGGTTCTGAGTGAAGTAAAGGTACAAACTTTGTTAAAGCATTTGTTAAAGATGCAACTCACTGTCATGGTTCTTCATTTCACTTTTTCTGATTCCTGCTCCTGTCTCAGTTCTTTAATTCTCTTCCAGTCTGGTTTGATAACTGGACTAGATTTACTCTGTACAGATTTGCTAGCTATGGGTCTGGATTCAGGTAGTGCTCTTGTCTGGAGTAGGTCTGCAAACTCTGTACCATCTAGACCCTGGTTTTAATTCTGGGTGGATTATTATCCTTTCTCATCATTCCCTTGCTTTCTCTGGTTTCTAGATTCAGCTCACATTAACTTAATTTTAGGCTTCAGGCTGAATCCTACTAAGTCCTGAGGATTGCTTCCACTTCAGTTGTAAGATAGGTTATTGTGTTCTGGTCCTTCTTGCTTGCACTGTTTGATTCCAAGGAAATTCCAAGGACAAAGGAAATTAACTGACTTCCCTCAGATGAGTGAAATGGAGGGAGTAAATACCCATCAGAAAAAGTGAAAACATAACTAGAATTTGAAGTTCCACTAAAGGGCATTGTTCATTATATAGAGTTATGATCTTAGTTGGTTTCTTTTCATGTTTCTTCTTATTATTACTAGTGGTTTTGATTTTTTCTTGCAGGAGGTGGAATTCCTACTAGAAAATTGCTTATTATGTTTATTTGTCATCACATTACGCAAAAAGCTCACACTTTCTTGAATATAGCCTTTCAAAACCTGTATGAAGTAGCATGAATGTTATTATCTTCACTTAACAGATAAGAAATTGAGACACATAAATCAACGTAGGAATTTGTGAAGATATTAAGAACTGAACCGATACCACATCAGACACAACAAGAACCTGTCACCAGAAGTTTATTCCTCTTAGGAAATTAGATTATTGGAATAATTGGGGCCTGCAGTGTTTCCTGTTTCTAAATATTGATGATGTAGTAAAGCTTGCTTTTAGTATAGCCTTATTCTTCAGTCTTCCCAATTTTTCTTACCAATTTTGCCTAAAACATAGTCAGTGTAGGTCAGAAGAACTCGTACTAGGGAAGAGTGACTCCCATAATATAGCCTCTTTATAGTTCTGTTTCTATGACTAATTCTTTGTTTCTTGTGGCAACAATAAAAGGCTGATCAGTAGAGACAAGTGAGAAACATAATTGTGATAAGCTAATTGCATGTCTAGGGGCATGGCTATACCAGAAAAAGGAGAAAGAAACAGAAAGAAAGTAAAGGGTAATACATAAATAAAGAAACAAAACACTAGCAACTAAGAGCTACTGAAGAAGTAGACAAAGCTCAAATTTTCTGCCTTTAGGAAGAAATGTGATAACTCCATGGGATGAGTATGCATGTAAATTGTAGGCTCCTCAAGTATTACAGGGATATAAAATTGTAAACCAAAGCAAATACTTTGTATGTAGCCTCAGTTTTTATGCATCTCAGAAAACCTCCTGAATCTAATTTGACTTTTTTTTCTCTTCTCATTTTGAAAGCATCCTTTTTCTAATGTAGACTGTTCTTTGACACATGGAAAAACTCTAGTCTAAGTGTCTAGGCATAATTCAGTTTTGCCTTGGCTTATGCTTATCTTAACAATATCACAGTTGACAGTTTTCCTTTCTGTGATTTATACCTGTGTTTTAGGCTTTTTATTACACCATGGTGTGGGGTTGGTGACAGAGACAGGCTAAATGAGTTTCACACAGCGTCCATATCTAGAAGCCTATTCTATTTTCTGCTCTTTTTCTGTTGCCAAGGCCCAGACTTTATTTCTTTTTGTAGATAACAGAATGAACATCTCCAGCATCAGCACTATATTTCCTTCTCTCCCACCCTATCAGCCTCCCACCTTTTATCAGACTCTTAACATTAGAAGTAAAGAAAGCTGGATGTTTGTTTTACCATATTTAATTAACTTATTCTATTTTCCATTTTGTACGTGAATGTGTAATTCCCTCACAGGAAGAATACTTAAATAAAATTGTCTTTTAAAACAATAATAATTTTAAAAACATGTAGACTAGAAAACCTCTACATGCTGTGTTTGAATAGAATACCATGGTAAAAGAGAACATATATGGTGGTAAGTGGGTGCTGGAACATTTGAGTACTAACCTTGCACAAACACTTGCTACAGATGTGTGAGGAAGCCTGGTCTGCTTTCTGTGTCAGCAATCACAGGAACAGAGCGATCGCAAGTGCGATTTGGCTTGTAGAAGGGTTTGTAACCAGGTTCTCTGGTTTTCTCATGAAGTTGCTATGATATTCTGGGTTCTTCACTAATGCAGGTCATGACATTTCATTTTTCTATAAGCTTAAAGTCAGCTTTAATTTTCACAAAGTTCTTATTTACTCTTCTTTCCTGTGTGCTGCCTTCTTCCATCTGAGTGTTATTTTGTAACATACCCTTTACTGAGGGTGGCAGACAGAGCTCTTGTTGGATGTATATCTGTTTTTGAAAAATTTTCTAGTGTGGAATTAGCACAGGGATTAAATTAAGTGTTTACTCAGCATGCATTTATGAGGCAAAAGCAAAACTGTTGGTGTCTTAGCCCGCTCTTGTACCTTGGTTTGAAACCTGAAGATCATTTCAGCTAGGATTGAAATTGTGTAGTACTTATGGTGCTTCCAGGAGTACCCCACAATCTCACCCTTGCCTTACATCTGTACCATACCTGGATTCCAGGACAAGGAGAAGGAAAGGTAGCATCCAGCATGGTAAGGGCTAACCCTGTCCAGAGCAGATTGACCTTAACCATGCTACACAGTGATTGATCCTTGCTCTTTTCTGAGACCCACACATTGAGGGACAAAGGGACATTGAGGGACAAATGTGTCCCTCAATGTGAGGGACACATTGAGAAGCAAATGGGGAATTTTAGTTGTTTGGCAGACTAGGCGTATCTTGTGTTTAGACTAGCCTGTACAAAATCATATTTAAGTGGTATGACACAGCCATTATTTAAACAAACGAGATTGTGCCATTTTATACCAGGCTGAAATATAGTAGAGTGTGCCAGATCATCTCACTGAGACTGAGCTGTGACTGCATTGTACTGTGCTCAGTATGTTCACCTTTTTTGTATTTTACATTGCAAGTGTCTTTCACTTTGTGGGTATAGTTGGTGTAAATCTATTCATTCTAGTACTTAATCTGGTCAGAGGCAATATATTTTGTAGACAGTCTGTGTTAAAGCTTAATTCTTGTAATTATTCAGAGTAGTATAACTCATTGCAAGCAGTGTGTGCAAGTCATGTAGTTAATCTGGTTACAGCTCTCAATGAAGTCTATACAAATCACACATCACAACATTTTAATTACATTGTCAGTCTGCACTGCATAGAATTTGTGAAAGTCTCAAGGTTATTTAACTCCTACTTGTTAATGGTAAAAACCTATGCCTTTTATGCCTGGACACAAGAAACCCAGTCTCAAGTAATGGGTTAGGAAATACACTGATTTTTTTTTTTTTTTCTAATGTGGGCAAATTAAGTAGGACATTATCATTAGAAAGCAATGTGAATTATAAAGAAACTGTGAATACAAATTTCATAGCTGCAAGGACCAAGTTTCCATATATTTAAAAATAATTTTGGAAATGTATGCTGGTAAAGTGATTGTTGCTGACAGAAGCTTTTTTGATGCTCTACAGTGGAGACCAAAATCTACAGGCTGAATTTGAATGTCATGATCTAATCCATACGGTAGTGCTGTAAAGTACACACAGGTCTCAGTATCTGCAAGGTTTATAGAGGATTTTGGAATTTTGTTTTGTGTTCAGGAATGACAAATGTGCATGGACAACAGACAGCAATATGTAAAAGGCTTTATAGTCTCACGGTTGCTTGCAAAATCAGAGTGCAATTCTGATTGCTCACAGGTCAATGCACCACTAGTGGCAGTCAGTTATTTTTTACACAAAACCAAAGTGAAATGAAAGTGTTTCTAGCATATTGTTCTTTTTAAGTTTTTGGTTCAGGGAAGTAAATTTGCATATAATGGTACCAGAGAAGGTGTCTACAAAATAAGGAAATAGGGTTTGAGTAACCTTGATAGAAAAAGTCCCTAAACTTCTATGGTACCCAGTGCCTATTTGGAACAGTGCTGTGTATATCAAATAGGTAATATTATTCAGCTTAGTGCAACAAAGACAGATTTTCCTTTCTCTTGAAACTTTATTGTTCTGAATGCTGATTTTGTCTTTTAATAGCTGGCTGACTGACAAGTGAGACGTGCAGGGGGATCTGCAGAGAGATCTGTATATCTTTGTAAAAAGAGAAATAAACCAGCAGCTTTTCATACCTTACTTTTGTCTGTAGAAAACTATGGTTTGATATGGGGGTATTCCGTAAATTAACATTTATATCGAAGTGTGATTTTGCTTGTCTGAAGCATGCAGTAATGAAGTTCACCCCTCAGAAGCCAGGTCTGGATCCACAAGGTTCCACAAGGCATGTTGATTGTAGCTGAGGCCTGTATGAAAAGCAATTAAATCAACAAAGCCCTGACCATCAGCAGGAATTAAATTAGGTGCCAGTACTTTCTGATTCTATGAGAAGCTCGATTGCAATGGCTCTTTCACACACCACTGTGCTGGAGACATTTGCTCTACAGCCCTGAGCTTCAGCTTGGAAATGGAAGGTTCCTAAGCGCTGCTTAGCTTCTCTGCATACATGTGGAACTCCTTTATTGGTCTCTTTGTTAAATGCATGTTTTGGCAACTTATGGGAGCGAATTTTATTTGTTGTAGAATAGGCACACTTGCATTTCTGCCTTTTCCCTCCCTCCAACAAAATAATTACTACAGTTTTGATCACTTCTTTCTTCATTTCTAGATGAGAGGTAACTCTTCTTAGGGAAAGTAAGTCTTCCTCATTGAATCTCCATGTTTAAAGACTACCACAACAACAAGAAGAGCTTCTGTGTTGGTTTTCTATGACAGAAGCTCACTCCTAAGGCTAGTTTATAATAATATACCACGGAGTCCTTGACCTGGACTTCAGTGTGTGCTTTGAGGTATCATCCTGTGCAGTATGCGTAGAACCATCCCTGCCATGACTGTCCCAAATAATCCAGCAGGTATCAGAGGAAGCTGAGTAAACAGCCCTCACCCAGCATCTCAGTGTTTTCAAATCATTAGGCTTTGTATATTTCTTTCTTAGAAGAAAAAACATGGAGAATACTATGAAAATGCAGGCTTTAAAAAAAAAAATTGTAAAAGGTATTGTAAATGTGAACTCATGTTTTCAATTAAAATTGCCATGGAAAATCTGTGAACAGCTCTTGTTTTTCCTTTTTTTTTTGCCCCTGAAACTGTCTCTGAATCTTCACCATAAGCCAAACAAAAACATGCGGAGGTCCGTTCTAGAGCTTTAAGTAGTACTTGCAAGACAAAGCAAAGAGCTATTTGAATGGGCTAAGGGAATTATAGCTCTCCTCCTATGTCTGGCTCTAATTTCATGGAAAAAAGACTACTGTGCAGTTGGATCTATCACTAACAGCTTCAAGTGGGACATGCCATGTGTCTGGAGAAGTAAAAAGGGATTGTAGCTACTGAGGCTGCTGAGGCAAGTGGAGACTCAAGGGATGGAAGAGAACGAAGTATGCTGGCGTTATGAGCTTGTAGGTCTCTGTTTTATGATTGCACATACAGCATCATGTAGGGACTCTTCTTCAAACTGAATGGTGGCTATATGAGTGCGGTGGCTGTCATTCTGCTTGGCAGGGTTTTATCACATGGTTTGCTGGTTGGACTTTCAGGTACCAAGGTAACAACATTCCCTCATAAAAACAAAATGTGGTTTCTCAAAAAAACCAAACCACCTGCTATTTTGGGGCCTGGCTGGCACTTCACCTTTTTCTACACCGTTGGTTTTCTATTTTAAATACTCCTGGATTAAAATAAAATACTGAAGAGTGATTAATGAAGAAAAGCTAAATTTAGGGTATGAAAAACATCACAGAAAAGATGAGCCTTTAATGTTCCTCTGCTGTATCAGAGAGATGCATAATATTTTTAGATTTTTTTAAAAAATAATAAAACATCTGTTACTATTCCCTATAATGTTGATTGAAAGACCTGAGAGATTTATGCTATTTCTACCTGTGATTCATATTTCTATGAGTAAGGACACCAGTTCTGTGATAATTATTTAGCGCTCTATTCATTTTCGGATCCTTTGTCTGTATGACTTTGAGAATGGTCATATTCTTTTCTGAAGGATGCTTTGTGGAAGCACACTATTGCCCTATATAGTGGAGCACTCCCTGAACAAACACTCATTCACTGAATGGTGGTTTTTATGAAATATTGCAATTTATATTACAGTATGGCTCAAAACATAGACCAAAATAATACTGTTTTGACACTGTAAGAACACAGCAAAAACTTTTTTTTCTCCCATAAAGTTCAAAAATACAACATAAAAGGCAGCAGACAGGGTATCAACAAGGAGAGTGAAAGGAGATAGTAAGAACTTATGGATCAGCATGAGAGATCTCAGCACGTCAAAAGCTATGTTAGCTTTTTCTCAGGTGTCACAGCAAAGCAATCTACTAAGAGGAGATACAAAAAATGATGGTGAGCCACTCTGGATGTTTATAGGGAGTTTCTTTTAAACCACAGGAAAAACCATGTGACAGAGAAGACAGGGATTTGGAATAAGTGATCAGTAAGGCTAATGTCATGGGCTGATTAAAATAAAAAGAAAAAGGACTCAGCATGCAGAATGAGGTGTGGACAGGAAGTGAGGACACCCCATGTTTGAGAGAGTCTTTATCCCCAGATTGGTATTATTGGTGAAGATAGCCATCAGGTAGAGCTGCAGCACCCACACCCACCGCAGAAGGGTCGGCAGGTGAGGGGGTGCACATCTGTAACCCGCATGGCAGAGCAGGTGGGAGGAGTGCACATAACCCTGTGAGCAGATGTGCGTGCACACGTCTGTGTGCATGGCTAAACCTTCTGGGTATTAATCATGAAAGGGTGTTAATAAGCATCTAGAAAGTTTAAACATTGTAAGACACTTTGTAAATGTCTTCTTATTGTCGTGTATCTGTTATATCATTGATATTGATCCTGTATGTATAACTCACTGATTGCTGGTTGATGACATATCAATAAAAAATCAATAAATAACTTCAATCCAGATTTGTTTTAAACCATGTGCATCGAGCAGTTTTTCCCTGTGCCAGATGTTAGATAGAAATAGTTCCCTGTACAAAAAGCAAAGATTGAAAACTGAACAGAAGAGGGTCTTGGCTAGCTCAGGAGGAAAATTTTGGGTGGTGCCATGCCTGGCAAAACTTAAAAGAAAAGGAAAGTTAGGAGTACCAAGAAGAGTTAAAGATTTGAGGAGAGGATGGTAAAAGAGAAAAAGACACACTTGCACGTTGAGGACAGAAAGGGACATCAGGATGAAAAGCAAAGGAGAATAATACTGAAGCAGATGAGAGATTGTACAAAGGAACTCAGGGGATACAATGAGACTTCAGGAGCAGGTGGATGATTTATAAAATAAGAGTAGATCAATAGATTGTGTCTGTGAAATAATAGAGGGGGAAAATGTGGGATGAGAGGGGAGGGAGAGGCAAGTCGCAAAGAAATCAAGGATTTGGTTTTTTTTTATGTCTGCCACTGACCAGCGGGATCCCATTCAGAGAAAGATACAGTAGCAGGATATTTGAAAAAAAAATAAAAAAAAACAACCCAAAAAAAAGCCATTTCAGAGGGGAGTTGATGCAAAGAAAACTTTGTAACTCAAATCCAAGATTTAGTTATATTGGAGAAATGTATTTATTTGGAAGATAGGCCAAAAAAGAGGAGAAAATGTATTTTGAAATCCAGAACAACAGGATAATTTTTGAAGACATAACATTACTTCATTAGAAAAAAAAAAAAAAAAAAAGTTTCTTTATATCAAAATATGACTTAGGCTGTTGTCCAAAGTATTTGACATTTTTTCCTCAATATGTAATCATATATTTTTGATTCTTTTGTGGTTCAAAAAAGAAATCCAGTCTGTTTTATGAGCATGTTTCTCAGCTCATTGTGTCATGTTTTTGTTTGTTGTGTTGTATGTTTGATCTCTAATAAATGGTATCCTGTTTTCCTTATCCGATAAGTTTTAGTTGAAGTACGTATTTATGCCTTCTCTATATAAGGAATGATATCGAGTTAGAAATATACATTCTATAACATGCTTACTGTCAGCTGGGATTTACAGTAAAAAGGAAAGCAGGAAGTCTGTGAAGCCACTGTTTTTTTTCTCAATTCCACCTCTGACAATTCAGTTCTTCAATGAGAACAGAGATTTAAGAGATTACAAATATTACAGTAGTGGTTAATATAGTTCATATCGTTTTTGAACAGTGGTGCTGTGGAAAGCTAAACTAATGACTTTAGAGTGGCCTGAAGACCCATGTGTCAAGGACACATTATATTCTGGGTGCCCTGAGAACTGCCTTCTACCCTGTTTGCCATATCAGGTCTTGCTTGTCGAGTCTTCCTTACCAAAATCCTTAGAAATTTTGAAATATGTGACTTCTAACTGAAAACCATGGTCATATTACAGCATTTTACTATATAAACCTTTACTATAGAAATAAGGGTTAATAAAAAGGGAAATAGTTAAGTGGGTGGGAGAAGGGAAGGAGAAAGTAAACAGCAGTTGAATCCCAGTAAGAAGTAAAAAAGATTTGTTCATCAATTTGCAGAGTTTTGGTGTGAAAAAAGGAGAAATTTTTTTCATTCAAATGGTTGTTGCTTTAAGTCCTGAGGTTCAAATGACAGCATAAAGCTATAGACTGAGGCAAATTCATGTCAACTGAAACTGCAGAAAGCATCTGTGGGAGACACTGTGAAATGCAAGTATTTTGCACAGCGTTATTAGCGATGAAGAAACACTAAAAGAGCAAGTGGTTTATTTAGCTACTTTAAGAACAACCAGTATGAAAACCGACAACTGATGAGTACTTTGAGTAGAAATGAGGAGCACTGTAGTGGTAGCAGTGACTAAGTATTCTTGAAAGACTGACAAGAACTGGTGCTTGTTTGAAGGGAAGACATAAATATTTTGGTGTAAGGAAAATGCTTTGATAGGTATTTCATGTTTTATAACTTCAAAAATATTTTCACTCTTGTGGATATAATACAAGAATCTTCCGAATATTAAGCCTTTTATTGCCTAGTGTCAGGAAAATACATCTCTCTGTTATCATGTTACCTCTCTGAATAGAATTCTAGAAAAACACTGTCATGTATGGACTTCATACAGTCATACGAAATGTCCTTTTGTACACAAAATCTGTATCTACTGATAGAAATATGTGAAACCAGAAAAAATGACTTAAAGGTTGCTCCAAATACACCTCCTGCTTTGCATTACAGTTATGAGCATAAGTTAAGAAAAGTAAATGCTTTACAGGGTGGATATCAAAGTATATAGAGTGTTTTAACTTTTAATGTTTTAGTGTTAAAATACCTAGGAGATAATTCTGAAATAAAACTATAAACATGGTAACATAAAACTAGAGACTACAGTGAGGTCCCAAGCTGTTGAACTAGTTCTACAATTGCATGGCCAGTTACTTTTAAAACAAAACAAAACCAAAGTTGGCTTTATTGCCCCATATTTTCCTTTCAACTTTTCCAAGACAGAAATCTATAGTTTACGATTTTCTGTAGAACTCTGTCTTGTCTGGTCTTGGAAACTCTCCTCCTGAGGCATTAAATGTAACATTACTGTGATGTCAGGGTTCAGTATTAAAAAGGATGAATTAAGTGTTTGACAATAAGGATTTAGTGATTTTAGTAGCACCAGAAAGAAAGTAAGATTGAAAGTGCACTTTTATCAGTCGGTACATCTGGTGTGTTAAAATCTGATGGACCGACTGGCTTGAGGGTGTATTACGCTGAAAGAAAAAAAGTCCCTTTCATTCTTAGCACTTGGTCAACTAGTAAGCTATAAGAACCAATTAGATTTGCTGATTATTAAAGTTAAGAATCTTACCAGGAGTAGGATTTTTTGAGGCTGTATATTGGAGACAAATAAAACTCATCTCTTCAAAGTGTTTGGTCATGTTTTTGTCATGATAATAAAGGGATACACCTGAGCTTACATTTGCCTCCTAAATTCTTTGAAAACCTATTGCATCCTTCTGTCCTGACATCCTTCCCCAAATTATACACCTTCTTGAAGTAACTCAACACAACAGCTGTGGCTTTAAAATAAAAAGTCCAACATACCGTGAAGTTGGCAGTTGACATCATCTGCTTGAGACTACCGTACAACTTATAAATCTTCTCAGATTCACACATTTTAAATGTTGAGCTGTGGGACTGGTAAATTTTATGACTGCACATTTCCAGCTCATGAATTCATAACTAGACATTTACAACTTGCAAATCTTAAGAACTGTGACCTTAATGTGTAAAGACTTCATGCACTATAGTGACAGCAGAAAAACTTAGCTGATTACCGTGGAATCTAGCCTATTACATTTGGCTCTAAAAATCTTAGAGCAGAGGAGGGCGTTTTATTGCTGAAGTTTCAGTGCAGTTAAATTATTTGTCTGGGGTTTGTATGTAATAAAAATTCAGATGATAGTAGTTTTAAGGCAGTGATGTCTATTGAATGTAGGCTTAGGTATAAGCATCAGTAGGCTTAGGTATAAGTAAACATCATAAACATTAGTAATTGTGTTAATATTTATCATGATTACCTGGTAACTATTGCCAATCCATAAAATACAAATTCCATTTCATATTCCAATTGAGGTGAGAATAGTTATGCCACAATACTAGAAACAGGCTACTTTGGAAGGATTTATGAGATACTATCAAAAGTAGAGAACTGAGATAAGCATCAGTAGTAAAAAGACTATTAGCCATCTTAAGCAAACAAGCAAAAAAAATCTGAATAAAACGGCTCCCTCCAAGAAGTTCACAAATGTAGATCAATTTCATACACAGACCTTTGCATCAAGTCATGATTTCAAGATTTTGTCCATGTCTCTGCCAAAGGATTTACTTTGTCCTTGCAAAAATTTCCCTTTGCTGCCTGATGTTGCATCGAGTCCAGGCTCTTTCTGAGTTTAGCCAAGGGTGGACTGGAAGCAGTTCATCCCCTTGACCTGGACCAACACTGAATGCCTACCCATTTGGTTTCCACAATATGATTTTTCCTGTCCTTTGACATAAGAAAATGAGTCTGCGCTGACAACATATGGAAAGCAGCTTTAGGAGACAGTAATGCTTATTCAACCCATAGTATTCTTAATAAATAAATAAATAAAGGCAAGGGGAGGATGAAGGCATCTTCATGCCTTTGTGTTTTCCACAGTACTATTATATATTTGAAGGCAAATGTTAATCACTGTCAAAGCCCTGTTTGGTAATTTGTCAGAGAGACTCTTAACTGTGCGTTTTCAGATAAAGTAAAAGATAAGCAAAGAAAGCTTGATAATCCAAACCTGAATTAAACTCAAGACCTTTCTGGGGTTTAAATAGCCTAGATCATAATGGAATTAATTATAACTTGAAACTTCGCTAGTGTCTTGCATGAAGACATCTCTTTCTGATGTTAAGTCTTAAATCAATGCCAAAATTGCCTTTCAGGAAACAAGTTCTAAAATAAACATGTATTGTCACTCTATCAGCAGAGGTAATTGATTCTTATTCTTGCTTCTGATACTTTAGATTCACTCTATTTCAGACACATAAAATTAATAAGCAAAATATCGTAAGTGACAAAATGTACATTTGTTAGGCAACAAGATAAAATTTTGATATGGTTATGATTTATGAGAGAAAAAATTGCAAATGCTGAAGAAGTGTGTTAAAATGTTTTTACTTTTGTTTGTACAACACACTCAATTATGGTTTGAAGATAACTGCTACTATTGTTGGGCAACACTTGAAATTCATGGATATCTCTTTATTTTCCTGGACAAAAGGGATAAAAATATCAGCTGCATGCCAAGGTGAATTTCAATGTATTCTTAAATGAGTTGTTTACTGTTATAGATTTTCTCTGACCAATATAATGCTTGGCATAAATTAAAGCAATTGTTCTGTATTGTACTCATCATCAGAGTTCCCTCAATCTCTCAGTAGAAATTGGTTTTAGACATGAAAATAATCTTTGAATTAAGTGAATTCTGCTGAGACAATTAAAAAAAGAAAGAGTTTGGGTCAAGAGTTCTGATTGTCTTTTTGTATTAATACAGTATTGCTTACTTTTGAATGAGTTCTTTTTTTAAAAAAAAATCATTCCATATTTATAGATATGGTTTCTAAAACTTTGTTGCCATCTAGCTCACTTAAAAGGATGTCTAAGAAGTAAGCATCTTAAAAGAAAACATTTTCTCTAGGTTACCCTAAAACATACTGAATAATTCATGGAAGCCATTGAAATAAACACGATAAAGAATGAAGCAGTTAAACAAATATACTTCTCTGAGCTCTGAGTTTATATATTTAACTATTTGTTCTACGTGCAAGATTCGGTCAACAGTGAGACAAGGAAGTAATGCTAGGGAAAAAAATTTACTTAGAGGATTTTTTTTTTAATATGTTAGTTTAAAATATAGTAAACTATTGAGGACTGAACTTTTGAAAGGTCAGAGAAAATTTTAGAAGACTATCTTGTCGACTGGAAGAATTTTAAGCAAATCATAACATGGTTTTGATGGTCTTCCTCGTAGTGCTAGTTCTCAAGCACCTTTGTTGTATGCGGTTTGCTGTTCCCAAGTTCTGCAGGACTGGTTAGCCGGGACAGAGCCATGGCTGGGAATGAAAAGAACAAATGATATTCAACGTCTTTGCCTATCACTCCGTCTTAATGGTCTGTGGACAAAAAGGTGGAATCATGGCCTTTACCCAGCTGCCTTGTAGAACCCTAATTGAATCAGAGTACTATGAAAGTCTGCTTGAAAAGAAGGTGAAATATTCTTTTAACACTTATGTGAAGCACATACACACATAATTCAGAATGAATGTCCATCCAATGGTGTGTCAATTATCACAAAAGTTCTGACCATAAGGTTTGTTAAGCAATTTCCAAGACGAAATAACTCGCAGGCAACTTTGAAACAAATTTGAATAAAAGCTAAATTTCTTTTGAGGGGTAAATAAATTTTGGATTAGATTCTCAGGCAGTAATTGTTGTGCATAACATTAGTTATGTACAATATGTTTCTTGCCTTGTTTGAGAAAAGATATGATTCCCAACAGCTGTTAAAGTCTTTAAGATTCCCAGTAACAGCTCTAGATTTTCTGCAATAGGTTAAAAAAAAATAAAAATCAAACCAAACACAAACACCTTCCCTCCTATCCCCAGCCAGGATCTAGCTCTACGAATTTTACTGGACGTAGAAAAAAATGTAAAACATTCCCAAATTCTTTTTTTGTTCTCCTATTTTTCTCAGTTTCATATTTATAAATATGAAATATTACATCAATAATAAAAAAAAAAGCTCTGCTAGGCAGCTTTCCAGCCATTCTTCCCCAAGCCTGTAGCGTTGCTTGGGGTTGTTGTGACCGAAATGCAGGACCTGGCACTTGGCCTTATTAAACCTCATACAGTTGGCCTTGGCCCATCAATCCAGCCTGTCCAGGTCCCTCTGTAGACCCTTCCTACCCTCAAGCAGATCAACACTCCCACCTAGTTTGGTGTCATCTGCAAACTTACTGAGGGTGCACTCAATCCTCTCATCCAGATCATTGATAAAAATATTAAACAAAACTGGCCCCAAAACTGAGCCCTGAGGGACACCACTGGTGACTGGCCGCCAAGAGGATTTCACCCCATTAATTACAACTCTCTGGGCATGGCCATCCAGCCAGTTTTTAACCCAGCGAAGTCTGTCTATGCCATGATTCGCCAGTTTCTCCAGGAGAATGCTGTGGGGGACGGTGTCAAAGGCCTTACCAAAGTCCAGACAGACAATGTCCACAGCCTCTCCCACGTCCAGAAGGCGGGTCACAGGGTCATAGAAAGAGATCAGGTTGGTTAAGCAGGACCTCCCCTTCCTAAACCCATGCTGGCTGGCCCTGATCCCTTGCCCTGCACTTGCCATGAGAGCTCACTCAAGATGATCCTCTCTGTGATCTTTCCTAGTACTGAGGTCAGGCTGACAGGCCTGTAGTTCCCTGGATCCTCCTTCTGACCCTTCTTGTAGATGGGCGTCACATTAGCCACCCTCCAGTCATCTGGTACCTACCCTGTTGACCAGGATAAATGATGGAGAGAGGCTTGGTGAGCTCTCCCACTAGCTCCCTGAGTACTCTTGGGTGAGTCCCATCTGGCCCCATAGACTTATGTGCATCTAGGTGCAGAAGCAGATCATTGACTACTTCCTCCTGGATTATGGGTGGGTTGTTCCGCTCTCCATCCTTATCCTAATCCTTATTATGGAGGCAAAGAAGGCATTAAGTATCTCAGCCTTCTCCTCGTCCTTGGTTACAACTTTCTCCCCCACATCCAGTAAGGGATGGAGATTCTCCCTGGCTTTCTTTTTGTTGATGTATTTATAAAAGCTTTTTTTTGTTGTCCTTAATGTTAGTGGCCAAGTTGAGTTCCAGCTGGGCTTTTGCATTCCTAATTTTCTCTCTGTATAACCTAATGAGATCTCTGTACTCCTCCTGAGTTGCCTGTCCCTTCTTCCAAAGGTGGTAAACCCTCCTTTTATTCCTAAATCCCATCAGAAGTTCCTTATTCATTCAGACTGGCCATTTCCCCCGCCCTTTAGACTTGCGACACTTGGGGACAGCCTGCTCCTGGACCTTTAAGATTTCCTTCTTGAAGAGCATCCATAGTTTATAGTCTTAGTTTTATCACTTGTTGTCTGCATCATATTGTCTACTGGGAATATTGTTGGCAAATCACAGAATTCAGGAGCGGTGAACGGCTTCCAGAGCACATTTAGCATAGCTTTGAGTGTTACTTCTTGAGCTTCGTGATTACAATGTACACAAGATTTTGCAACTAGGTCCAGTTTTGCTGCTTTCCTTCTTCCTGGAATTTCTCTGTTGCCTCCAGGAAACATGAAAATGTTGGACTGGAAGAGACCATTTTATAGTATTTGATTTCTATGCTTTATACCTACAAATCCACCTCAGAGAAGGCTTTATGTAACTTCTCCCAGAGGTCCCCACCTTTGTACTTTGATCTTTTCTAAATAGAGCTATTAAGCAGTACAATTATTTTTTTCTCTCTATTGACTTAACGTGTGATTGTTATTTCCTCTAAATAAAAGCACCAGAAACAGACAATACCATAGGTACCACAGTAAGCTTTATTGTCATTTAAACTTCTAGGCTTTATCGTTTCTTTCTGATTAAACTCCTTCTGTTATATTATTAGTACAAATGAAGTGTTTAGCAGAGTTTTTATCTAGAGATAAGTAACTCATTGAAAAATGTTATTTCAGAAAGGCATTAAAGAGTACAAAGAATATATATCTAAAATCTTAATTGTCTTTTAGATCCCAATACAGCCCTTGAAATAACAATAGGTGTCATTCATTTATTTTGTTTAGCATGTAATTGATAATTTTTTTGCTTACAGTTGCCATACCTGGCTTGGAGGCTTGGATCTTTGCTGCGGAATGAAGATCTTTCATGGCAACCTGTGTTATAAAAAAATCATAATTTAAAAGTATTCTTTACAGCATAATTCTAAATTCTTTAATAAATGAAACATGATATAGCCTCTGCCCTTTTCCTCCTCCAAGAATTATACTATGGCAAATACTTCTGTAACTTTTGAAAATTATAGCTCCTTTATTTTAAGGCAGGCATAAAAGTATATTTTTTCAAATCATAGATTTAATTTTCTGAACACGACACAGAAAGAAACTCTAGAAAAATCATTCATTGGGTAAGATTATGTCTGTAATGACACCTGACAGCCAGTTTTATTTAGCAAGGTTATTCTGGCTACTCTTGCAATGAAAGTCAGGATTAAGAGGAGAACTTCCAGACATATGGATTTAATCTCATTTATACCAACTACTGTTCTTGTGGTTTAAACAATTACCTGAGTAAGTGTAGTTAAATACCTTGCTGGCATCCGCTTTTTTTTTGTGGCCTGAAATTTTCTATAGGAGGTGCCACATCAAAAATCCACTATGAATTTTCTTCTGAGTGCAACTAAGAGCTTTTGTGGTGGGAAAACACTTCTTTGTTAATTTTTTAGCATGCAAAGTTCCCTTTTTAAACTAGGTCCTGAAGATCAGATGACTGGAATTGTCATATACTGCACGTGTCTGAAAGAAACTACTTGAGAGTAAGAACATATATGGTCTGTAACCCACTACTGCCCTCACTTTATCCTGCTTTCTGGTCATCCAGTTTAGCTCTCGTACCTGGTTTCAAGTAGGTAAACAGTGTAGGGTGGGGTTTTGTTTATTTGTTTGCTTGTATACAAACAGTTGCTCCATCTATTTTTACAAAGCAACATCTCAAAATGTTCAGATGGTCAGATGAACTCTTGATCTTTTAAAGACCTTTTCTGTTGTATATATATACTGGTACTGAAAACATGCTATACAGTAACTATAATGAGAAAGAAATGGATCCTTAACTCTTCCTTTGTAACACAGATTATACATTTAACTTAATTAGATTTGTCAAGACTTCACTGGATTTATTGCTGCGTTTTCAGTGTGGTGAATTTTGAAATAGCTGAGCTGAGTACAGCAGTACTTTGAAACTCTAAAACAATGTATTTGGGTTATAATGAGATTAATTCAAATGTTTCTACTTTAGAAATGTCATTGTACAAATCTCTAGATTGTGATAATTCAATTATGAATTTATTTTTTTTAAAGTTACCATAACCATTTATAGGTTTTTGGTATCTTCACTGCTATATATTAACTGTTTGAATCTAAATGCCTTATACTAGTGGGAAAGCAGAGGGTATAGTTTTATTGTTGTGCAGTTCTCATCAGAGCCTCCTACCTGCCCCAGCTTACGTTTCCCTCTGGTGCCCCAGTCTTAAGCAGTCTCTGCAGGCTGGGAATCCTTAAGTATTGAAGTTCTGCCATTCAGGTGGAGAAACACTATGTAGAGAGGGTCATTATACATTTCGGAGGGGGTGAAGAGGGTGCCTAGCTCCTTTTGTTATATTATGGCAATACGGATAAAACCATTTCTCCTATATGGATAGCATTTCTGAAAAAATATTCCATTGCTCCAAATCACTGACCCCAGTTCGAGTCAAAGATGGATAAATTCTGTAAATATAACTGACTTCCTAGGAAAATTCTGTGAAGTTTCTCACAATAAATAGAGAATTATGAGATTTTCATACAACACTAGAACAAATCTGCATAATTGTATATATCAGGAATATAATGCCCAAATTTTATAAGACTGGGGTAGGAACTGACACAAGATTGCTTCTGGGGAGGAAAAACATGACTCAGGGCATTTGCACGGTGATAACAGAGGGCTCTCATCAGGCAGAAGAAGAGAAAACACATACCTGAGAGAAGAAAAGAAAAGGTTTTCAGACAAATACAGGTCTACAGAAGGGAAAAAAAATCAACAGAAAACCAGCAAGAAACTACTATACCCCAGAAAAAGGGAAAATTTCAAGATTAAGAGATTTTTGTCTTTTGTTTAACTTGAAAAAGGTGAAAGAACTAGATGTCTAGGTTTTGAGTACTTTGTCAATTATTTGGTTTATTTGGTTGTTATTTAAAACAAAGGAGATTGAGAAGCTTGAAGGAGTAGCTGTATCTCTGACAGTGCAGTTAGACACAAGAACATCACAGAAGATTTTGGTTTGGAAACACTATGATGCTTGACCAGAAACTGACATTTTCATGTTTTCTGAGTCAAATTTGGCTTTAGTGACTCTTCATTGTTTTCTCTGGGTATTTTTCTTATAATGCTTGGTCCTGTTCTTGGCATTTTGCTTTGTTGTAGCTTTTTTTTTTTAACCTGACTCAATTGGTTTTAAATGCTCTTTCTTGAAGTAGAAATACTGCAGGAAATGCAAAGAACTCACACTTTGGTTTTCCAATTTTATTAATATTTTCCCCACTTTTAGACTTTGAAGGAGGATTGTTGGTGCATACTTTTTGAATGTGATTAACTTGTAAAACAGTATTAGGATCAAAGTTTTGTGAATCAAATAGCTTTTTAAAAAAAAATACAATTCTGCTCACATATTCATTTGATGAAAGTTCAAAATCAGCAATGTTTTAACATTTCAGTTTTCACGTGGAAGATTTCATCCGATGATCTTTATAAATATTAATTTCTCAAACAGCTCAAAATTCATATGAAATATGCATTATGCTACCTAGATGCGGCTGGTTTTATGCACTTATGTCATAAAAATCTAGTAAAGAGCATCCTCATGGAAACAGACGTGAGACAGATTAGCAGGGCATCCTGCAGTTTTTAGGAATGAAAGAGTTAATCTAGGAAAGGAAAAGATTTTGGTTCCAGTACATGTTGTAGTCTATACCTAAAAGCTTTATTTCCTGTGTGGGAATTAAAAATGGGAAATGATTTCTAGCACATTTGTAGCAAAGGAACAGTCACTTCCTAACTGTAAACCTAGTACTGGATACAACAGCCATCAGAATAGGGTGTAGAAAGTAAAGTCCGTATTAAAAGATCATTAATGTCAACACATGGATGAATTAAAACACAGTAGGGTATAACACTCTTCCCAGAGTCTTGCAGCAAATCAGTGATGCGAACAGGGCATTAGACAGAACAGGTATTATACGAAGGCATGCTTTTGTTATCCAGAATCTAAGAAAATGCAAAAATAGCCACAAGTTTCCTCATTTTTCTGTCTCTGTCCCTGAATCTTCTAATAAGGAGTATGCCTACCAGGCTTTCAAAGCCAAACTAATGCAAATCAGTATTTTGGAGAAAATCTAATAGCCAGAGGTAGCAATTATTTTATTAAAACTGTAAAATGTGAGTTGCAGTTAGTATATGTTGTTAAAAGAGTGCAAAGCCTGGGAGGTATTTTTGTTTCCTTTCTGTTGTTTTATAGACCTAGAAGTTGTGCAGCTGTCCAATTGTTCTATTAATAACAACTTGAAAACAGCAACAGGAAATGCTGCTAGTACAGTTGCACTGGTATAATAACGTGGGTCATATAATTTACATAATTAAGTCCTTCAGGTGCATTAGTAAAAGGCATACTGGTGACTCTTACGTTCATCTCCTGGAGGATCTCCACTCTAGTGCTTGATCTAACTATATATGTGCCCAAATAATTGATGAGGAAATACTAAATCCCATGTTTTAGTACTGTCAGACCGGGGACACTCAAAAGTTAGAGAATTCACATCTGGAGCTACTACTATATGTTAAATCAAACCAAAAAGAGGTGTGGGCCCTTCTCTGTAGCTGCAAAGTAGACCTGAAAGGAAACTGTTAGCTTTATATTGTCAAAACAAATCATTAACAGGATATTTCTCATAAATAATCTTACTAGTTATAGAAACCTAAGGAAATATACAGATTCTAGAAAATGAGTTCTAAAGATGCAACGAAATATTGGACTTGTAACTTTGAGCAGTACTGTAAGATAAATGAATTATTTGCACTGATAAATGTACTAATCTGTCCCAAAAAGTCAATCCGATTCCATCTAAGATAAGGGTAGGAGCTGGTTGTCAGGATCCCACTGTAGGAAAAGAGTTCAACCTCAGGAAAACCAAGAAAACTGGATTTGTTTTGTTTTTTCCCCTTTCCCCAGCCAGCACCCTTCCAGGACACAGTGTTTTCTTTGGAATTAAATCTATATGCTATATGGCAGTATTAGGAGGGATGAATTTTTATGAAGCAGGTGTGAAAATTAACTTGGTTCCTCTGATTTCAAATGACCATCTGTTTCTCCACTAAGTGCAGAAAAATTTGTGCAAGAGTCATCTGTTAGGCAGTGGTGGAAGGAGACCAGCAAATATTTTTGCATGCAAATTCTTCACACGTTTTGTAATTAAAAGAAAGAAAACAAATAATAATTTAAATGAAATGCCAATAAACTGAAACTATTCTATTCCTATATTGAGTTACCTATTTTCAGTCTTCTGTTTTACACAAGCATACAGACCGGTTCATTCTGTTGTTCCCATCAATAAAATTCTGCTTCCTCAAAGAGATGCGAGCTGTGTTTATCTGTTCCTTCTTAATTATTCTTTATTATCAAAATACTTCACTTTTAATAACTTACTTTCTTTTGTAATTAGATTATCTCTTGGATTACAATGGAGCTTTCCTTTGAGGATTTATTTTTATTTAATTTCCTTTTATAATTAAAGATGTCTATGTTGTATTACACAACTCCAGTCTTTACTGGAGGTAGCTGGTACCTACAGGGTAGGAATGGTAAGAGATGAGAAAGTTTTGGTCACATTTTTGTGATTTTAATTTGCAACTCCAGCACATTCATCTTATTAAATGTTTATTATCACACCAGAAATATATCCCTGTGTATTTATTTTATACAGTAATATTATTATTATGGATGTTCTCTGTCTAACAAACATAAAGGCAGTAAATAGGAAGTAATTTTTTGAGGAGCAAAGAAATAAAGGCAGTAAATGGTCCTTGTCAATACAACAGAGAACTATATTTTCCACAAAATAAGTGACACACACAGCTCATACCTAAAAAGTGAAAAAAATATATAATTAAATGTGCTGGATAAAAACAATATCAATTTATCGGGCTTATTTGTGTAACTTTAAGATAAATTAATTCTGTATTAATTAACCAATTAATTAACCAATTAATTAATTAACCAATTCAAAGAAATTTTCAGGCCAATTTCAACTAAATGAAAGGAATGGTATGTATTGTCTGATTTTCTTAGAGGTCATTAACATCGTTCATCTAAAAAAGTTGATTTTAAATCTAAAATTTGATAAAGGTTGTAGTATTGTTATTTTCATTATAATATTTTAAGATCCTTCATTTTAAATAGACAAGGCATTACTTGAGTCCAGTGTTTGCTTAACTGAATACTTTTGAATGAACAAATGGGGAAACAGGGAAGTACTTTTGAAAGGAAATAATTAGTTGAAATACTCAGTACCAAAATGAGACGGCCTTAAATGGCTGGGGCTTTTGGTGTGTATCTGCATATTTATTTATTTATTTTAAAATGGCATCTGTTATCAGAAAGAGTACACTGATATGGTTATATGACACACTAGTTTTAGAGATCCGCGCAAAGTGAGATGGTGGGAATTTCTTTATACCCCAGTCGGGGAGGTATACATACCAGTTACTGATTTTTTATGTATTCTCAATCCTGACTAAAGACTTACATGTCACTAGAGTTGTTTCCTTAGTATTAAAGTACGCTGCTCTGATAGAACCAAAAAAGCTCAACTCAAACCAAACCAAAAGAAAAACTATAAAGAAAAATGGGTGGGTGAATTCAGTGTTTGTCATAAATACAAAATAAAACAAACAAGGAAAATGGCCCCACCCCCAAAGACAGTCCCATCCAAAGACCCCCATCACAGTCACGCAACACCTGTCCAGACAAAAATGAACATAGTTTCTGTTTGCATTCACATGGTCAAATGACTTCTGGGAGTATGAAATAAAGTAAGATCAGACATTTTCTTACTGGACTAATAGAATATATTTAGGAAATCTACAAAACTTTCAATTTTGCATTCAATTTCTGATGAATCCAGAGATGTGTATGTACCATCATCACTAATCTTGAAAAACATAGGTTATTTTATCCTTTTTTTCTCACAGATATGCAACATTAATGCTGATAGAGATGAAATGAAATAGCTGCCAAGAAAGACCTAGCTCTAGAAAGTCCCACTGAGCTGATTTATCTGTGCTGAGTAACAGTTTAAACATGACTGTTCACAGGGAAAAAAAAAAAAAAAAGAAAAGTGAAATTTTAGTATTGTAGTTTCATCTATGAATATAAGAGTGCACTGTAGGGTTTGTTGTTGTTGTGTTTGGCTTTTTAATAGGATGGAAGACCACAGCTTTTCCTTATTCAAACATTACGTGTTGCAACATTTATGGCTCCTATTCCACAATTCCACAAAGTATATGCAAAAAATAAATATGAAGGAAATGGATAAAAGTGAAGGCCTGTTTTATTTATCGCTTTTTGTCCATTTAGACACTAATACTCCTCATGTCTCCAGACTGTCTTGGTAATGGCATATTTTATTTTTAGAGCAGAGTCTTAATTTCTCTCCTTATCTTTTATCTGTAACTCCTTCTATATAGCTTGAGACAGCTGTGACTAGTCATATTGATCACTGCTATCCCAGTGTTGGGATTTTTTAAGATTGTAAAGAAAAGATTCAACTATGTTAAAATATCTAGGACGTACTGCTGCTTAATTACTTTTTTTTGTGTGTGGCATAGAAAGAACAATTATGAAATAGAAAAAAGCATAACTATTTTAACTTCTGTGGTGTTACTGCCTCTACTTTAGACATATTAGACACCAATCTAATTTTATTCCCATATCCAGATTTGCATCAACAATAGCATCAGTATTTTTTTTCCTGTAATGATGTGTGCAATACTTCAAACTCTTCACAGTTTATTTTGCTAAATACAAATTAGGCTCATGTCCTTGACTTGCAGCAGAGATGAGGGCTTGGGGTGGTGAGGACAATCCTAGCAACTCAGGCTCAGGAAACACGACACTTGCAAGTTGCGCACTGGGGGAAAAATGCCACCATTTGCCACCTGGGCTTTTGCTCTTCCTTTGCTGTCTGCCATAGGCCTCTTCCAGAAATGGGATACTAGGTGAGATGCATCATTGTCTGAACCAGTACCATCATCCATACTTACATACACAACAGAAATAACAGCATTCTCTTAGGACAATTTTTGTATAATGGTACAAAGTGTTTACACCAATGCAGGGAGTGTAAAAAGTTAGTATCTGATCTTTCCGCTTCAATCAATGGATTTATCTGGGTGTCTTTTCTGGTGAAGCTGTGCCTCTGGAACATTTACAGAGACAGATCCTCAGGATTTTGGTGGAGACAAGCAGTGGGAAAAACTCCCACCTTAGCAACAACCTTGACCTACCTTGTTATTCTGTTAGAAGTGAAGTTACAGTATGGGTGTCTTTGTAAAATACAGGTTGAGGGTCTCAGTGGTGCAGCAGAAACATTTGGTAATCTTTTAAAGTTGCATCTTGTTAAAATTGATTTGTTTATCCATTACTGTTTGATTCAAATACAGCATCCGTCCCCATATCTGTGCCACTGCTCTTCTTTTATCTGTGTTTCACACTGGCTGCAGGCCTATGGGTTCTTAAAGGAAGTCTGTGCCCCATGTATGAAAGCCATCTGGTTCTCAGTGTTTTTCTCGGCAAAACATAGCTATTTCTATTGATTAGATCTTGTAGAATCTTTCTACTCCACGTTTTTACAAAAAGCTTTTATGGACCCCCCTCCTGAGCAGCGGGGTTGGACCAAAAGACCTCTGGAGGTTTCTTCCAACCTCAGCCGTTCTGTGAGTCTGTAAAAGAATGAGAAAGAACAAGTGGCATGTAAGGATTTTTCTATTGTGTCAATGAATATGCAATCACACATATGACCTCAACCTGCACTAAATGAGTAGTCTGTGTAAATCAAGGGCAAGTTCAAGTCTTTTGATCTGCAATGATACTGTTTGTTCCAGCCTAAAGCATTGTGGCTTAGGTGCAGCTTCTTAGAAAAAGTGGTTTTGTGCAACCCAGGATGAGTTACAGCACCGCTCTATTTTTATTAATAACCTAAACGTATTAAACCCGGTGGGGCTGATGAAAGAATGCTAATTAAAGTTTGCACCTTTTGCTACATAGCACACATTTCCTGTACACAGTGATGACAGGGACATGAAGATCTGAAACAATGGACAAAGATTAATAATATTCATTTCTGAAGGAAGTAAGCACATATTTCTGAGGATTAATGCGCAGAAACACTGTTTCTTAACAGAGAAAAGGTATTAGTGATCATAGAAATTGATATAGGAAGTAGACATATAATACCTATGTTTTCTGATTAAAAACCCAAATGTGATAGTCTACGTACAATTCTGGATGCCACTTTACGCAATATTGAATACAGATGAAAATCTCAGTAAGAGGAGAAAGAACTACAATATTTCTTAATTGTACTTCTCAACTTGGACATGTCTTTTCTTCTGCTTTAGTTCTAGATTTTTCTAAGCTCATATCCCTACCCATCTTTCAGATATATCCCTAAAGCTATCTCACTACTTCCAGAAAATGAGCAAAAGTGTTTTCTCACCTCTCATATTAGTTGCTTTCCTTTTTCTCTGTGTTCATGGTAGACAGCCTTCCCCTCAATCATACCTTTCTTTTTCTGAATTGATGCTTCCCCACTTTTTCTCATTATTGCTTCTGTATTTCTGAAATATCTTCTTACAAAATATATGACCATTCTGTTTCTCAAGAGCTACTGTAACTTTTTCCTTTTCTTTTCAATCTGACTTCCAGTAGCTAAAAGCATTTTCCTTACTCCTATATATAGTCCAAACAAGGTATGGGAAAATGCCTTGTACATAAAATAATGTTAATGCACCTGTAATATATGCAGCAGTGACAGTAAATGCACATCGCTCCGGTGTGTTGAGTAGAATGAGGCGCAAGGGTTAGGGCTGTTTATCTACCTGTCAAGTTTGTAATACAGCCTGGGGCTCTCATGGTTCTCAAGGTAACTTCAGAGAGTCATATGTTTTAAGTGAAGCACTTTAGTAATCTACCTATCTCAATTTCCAGTTTAAAATAAACTGTCCAGTTGCATTGTGGCTACTCCTGAGAACGTATGTCTGACTAATTGTATCTTGGATAAAGAAGCTAGAAGCTTGGATAAAGAAAAGCTCAGGAAATCTAACTTCCACTGCTTTTTCTTGGTAACTTGTTCAAGTAGATTTTATGGCATGTATTTTACTTAAATCTGCTTATCAAAAGGAAAAATGAGACTTATATCTTAGCAAAACAGCTGATTCACAAAAAAAAGTAATAGTAGACTGCTTTTCTCTTCAGCAGATACACTGTATTTTCTATCCTGTAATTTCCTGTTCAAACTGTTGCCTGTTTGTGCTGCTCTGCACCAGGGTACATCCACAGAACTCAGCGATGTGTGAATACACACGACTGCCACGCAGCTGTGTCAGTGAGGGAATCTGCCCAAGCGAGTCTTATCTTCTACACAGATCTAACTAATCTGGGGAAGCGCCCAGTAATGCATCATACTGCTTCCCCACTATATTGCATTCTGCTATGTAATTCATCCTTATCTGCTAAAAAATATTTTAATTTCTGCCTGCAAAGGCATTCATACACTTGACAGCAAATTCTTTGTAAATTCTTTGTTGTTGTTAAAAGAAAAGAAAAAGAAAGAGTGAGAGGCTTGAAAGATTTGAATTTTCTTACTGTAAGAAGTGTTTCCACCTCTCAGATAATTTTTGTGACTATACTCCACACAGTCCCTCATTGTCATTGTTATTTGAGGTATGTGGAGAGCCCAGTGGAATATAGCTTTTCCAGATCACTTCACTTCTTACGCAAAATCATACAATGAGATCTGTAACACACACAAATCTGCTTGGTTTACCTAGTTAATCCAGCTGCTGCCAACTGCGCTACGTAGCATGGACACAACATGTCCCATGCTCTGTTACGGTGCCGGCTCCCTCTGCAGTCCTATGGCCTGGTCTGACAAGGAAAGGGGTAATGCTGCCTACTGGGGTTTGTTCCATCCAGAGACAACTTCACATTATTACTCACTTATAATCTTTTCCCTGCCATACCACATGATCTGTTGACTTACATCGTGCTAATTGACATTTTCTCATCTTTTGCAGTAACTATACCTTAAAACTACCAGAGCAATGCCTTAATGCTCAGGAGTATTTGAAACATTAATTCAGCATTAAAGGCTGCTCATTTTTTTCATATTAATATTTGAGCGAAGTGGAAAATCTAACTAATTGAAAGAAGAAAAACTCTGGGCTAATATGACCTGTCTGAGGTCACACAGAGAGTTAGCAGTAGTTTCTATCCTATACTCACTGGCAAGTATTGTTTTTCAGAAAAAAAAGAGAACTGGTTTGTTTTTCAGCCAACCAGTTTGTAAGTCTTTAAGTCAATGAAATTGATTAAGTTTCCTGCCACAGCAGTAATTCATTTTGGGATATTTCTCTTTACTTATAAAAGTACTTCTGTAATTTTGTCCTGCAGTTGTACACCTAGCTTTTGGTTGTCTGTCCCCTTGAATCTTTTCCAAAACTCTCACAGAGGAAGTGCACAAAACCAGTGTACTCGACTGAGGGAAAAAATGTATCTATAGGGAGTCTGACCATAGACATACCTAGACAAAGGAACTGTCTAGGAAACCTATCTCTTCAGACCTCAGATGCCCTCCTTAGGCAATCTAATGCTATTATCCCCGACATGGGGTCCACACACAGAATCTTCTGTTGTGAAATATGTTTCAAGACAGAAAGAGAGAATTAGTTCTTTTGCTGAATAGCTTTCCTGCCACTCTATTCCTCTCTCCAGAAAGTGCTATCAGACAACTCCTGTTGAAAATAATTATTTTTTAATAGAGAAAAGAAATCAAGATCAGGGCCATAATGAATGAATGTTATCAGATGCCTCCAGAGATAAGAGGCAAAAGTGCAACAGTTTGAAGATCTAATTTTTAGCTCAGGTCCCTATATTTCATCTAAATCATGTATGTTATTTTTTAATCTGTAAATCAGGGATAATGGTACTGCTAACCTTGCAGAGGAACTACGTGATAAAATCATTAAGTATTGTGAAATGCTCAAATGTAATGAAAAGACATAAATGTATCAGGGTATTTGGTTTAAAGGCTGGAGTTTCGAGTTTTCATTTCATTACTAGGAGAATTTCCTATTTCCTCTGGAATTTTAGGCCTGCCAGTTAAATTATTCAGGGCTTCAGTATTTCTATTTCAAAAAGGAAATAATGGTCATCTATTCAGAGTTAACTATCTCGTTAACTATCTCTTCAAAGTCGGCATGTATATACCGGGTGTTCCAAGGGAATCAAACCACTGGATGAATGTGCATTGAACACCCAGTGCTACAGATGACAGGATGGACCAAAGCACCTGTCATGGAAATACGGTTCCCTGCAGCTAGAGACACGTAAACCTGAAGCTACAGGTTTAGGGTATTGTTAAGGCAATGTTTTGATCCAAATAAGGATTTGATTTAAATCCTCTCATTTCACTTCCAAGTTTGCAACCCTAGAAATTTCCCTGCCCTCGCTGCCATTTTTTCTATAGGTTTATCTTTTTGAAAGAAAAAATTGCAGAACACCAGGAAAAAACAACAGGAAAAATATAAGTCCTCATATTCCACAACATTTACAAAAATGAAGAAAAATCTTGCCATAAAGAAGTCCGCAAAACACCGTGGGTGAAAATTAAATATAAAAAGAGTAATCCCCCAGCATTTTAAATATTTTATAAAGAAATATAATTTGTATTCTGGCACATAAAGCTGTATCATCAGAGCAAAGCTACACACCACATGAATGTTTATAAAAAAAAATCGTATCAGAAAACAGTGTAATTATTCATAACAGGATGCAATATAACTGCTTATCTCATAATCTAGGAAAAGGTTCCACATTTTCATCAACAGAAAAATCTTCTTCCTTAGAATAAGACAGTAAAAAGCTCTCACATTATCATCACCATAATAATAAAGGCCTTAACCTTAATTTTGCAGGAAACAAAAAAGAGAAGTTTGAAATCGTGATAAGCATAGCTTGGGATGACCTGATCTTCTTTCTGCAGAATATTCCACTTTTCACAGGGCCTGGATTATAATAATAAACCGATGGGGACAAGTAGTTTCCTGGCACTTCTGTGGCAGTGCAGTGTGCAGTGGACAGGGTGTTAAATGGCACCCCTGCTTCAAAGAGACTGAGGGACTTGTCTGCTTGCTTGTTTTTGCCATTGCTGCTTGGGATGAAGCTGTGGAACTGGATGGAGTTGGCTTCTAGCTCACAGGAGAAGGGGCAACAAGTGAACTTCTAACCTTATACAGAGTCTCTTAGACTAGGAGTGACACTGGGAGCTTTAGTTAGTGCAGACTGATACTATATGCCCCTGATACACTGTGCCTCACTTTATCAAGGCTGTTTTGACATCAGTGGCAAGATGATCTGGGTCTAGGCATTTAGATCCCTATGCTTGTCGTTGTCTCAGGGTGTATCACTCAACCGTTTGTCAATAAATTTATATTTGAATTTGAAATAGTCTATCACTGTAATTACCTCTGTGTTTGTGTAACACTGAGCACGGCTAGAGCCAAATTCTCAGTAAGATGTGTGAGTTAACAAAATATGAATAATAAAGGCATATCAGAAAGATGAGAGTGTTAAGTTCAAACCAAAAAAAAGGGCTCCTTTTTCCTATGAATAGTTTTCCATTTCCTGTTTGTTCAGAGAAGATACTAAGCTTATATTTCAGTCTGGCTGAAGGATTCAAACTGATTTAGAAGAGATTTGCTTTAAAGCAAGCAGACAGTGTCTATATTATGAGTCCTGTATTTTTTTTCCAGCTCCTTTCCTGCACAGCACATACTCATCAATCATATTGGGAAGCTGACTTATATTCTCCACACTTTACCACTAACTGGATTACAGAGCTGAAAATCTTACTCAAAGTTTAAAATGTGATAAAAGTAATCAAATTGTTCTAGTCAAATTCTAACTGTGGTGAATAGATGGCACTAATTACCTTTTCTTATTATGCTACAAATGTAGTTTACTCCATCTTTATTCATGAAGTTGTATCATATAGCCCACCAAGGGGACTGCAGCAGTATGTGATATTGGCATATTTGTTTTCTCGTTCTTATTTTTTCTCTTCATCAGTATTCTGGAGGTGTGGTTTTACACTGAAATGTATTGCTATGCGGGACTTTCTCATGTCTTGGTGTAATTACTGCACCCTGCAGATTTCTGAAGTTGAACTTACAGAAAAGGACTCAAAGAACTTCAATAATAAAATTGAGTGGTAGATTTACTGGGGGCAATTAGCTGTCTTTTTTTCCTTTATGTACCATTTTTAGAAAAGTGCAAGTGTATACAAGTAACATTCATAATGTGGAGGTAATTGATCTGAATTTGGGCTTAGAATGTTGCAGACATTGTGAAATGATCTAATCTTAGCAAGGTTAAGCTTTCTTTACATAGGAGAAATCAAGCTGGTAACAATGAAATCTACTAGTTCACACCGAACAGTATATCTCTGACTCAGATGCCATTCTGTGAAGAAACTCTGTCAGCAGTTTATTCTTTGCATGGTCTATGGCTCAGATGTTTGTTTTGGTGGTGGTGGTGGGGGGTGACTACAAAAGAAACAAGGAAAAAGCATTCTATTTTTTTCCTTCCTTCTGTTTGGAGAACCTTGCTTTCTTAGGAACAAGCTTCCAGATGAAAATGTCTTGAAAAATCATGGTCTTTCTGCAGCTGAAGTATTTTTAAAAGACAGCTGACAAAGGATGAGGCTTCTGTGCAATTTCAGTACCAGCTTTGTTTCCAGACATGCATTTTATCTGATCTTTATGCAGTATTCAGAGACATCAAGTGCTTATATTTTGAAAGTGCTACTGCAACAGTTTGTCTAGATTTAGGGAGAAAATAGGAGAGGATGACAGGAAGGATTGTGCCACCTCTCCTTCTCTGCAGAAAAGCAGACAGAATTCCTGCTTATGGCCCTGGAGCGTGTTGCCCATACTGTTAGGATAATCCCTCAGCTAAAGAGGATAGGAAACACAACTGTGCGTAAAGGAGGTTTCTTCTAAGCATGTTACCCCTATAACTTCACTGGCACTGGGGCACAAAGGATAAGTGATTCAGAGAATTTGCACTATGACCTTTCTCCCACGCTCATATGGAAAGCAGACAGCTTTAGTGGGAAAAGTCGTAAAATTTGCAATATCAGACTATTGGATTCATTCAGACCTTGATTTATTTTATTTTTTTTTTTTTATAATAGATGACTATTGGCAAGAGGATAATAAAAACTACTAAACTCCAGTATTTCACACATAAATACAGAAATTGCCATACTTGAGGCTTCCAGGTAGCTACCGTTAGCCATTTCAAGGTGAGTGCTCATCTCCCATTTTACATGACTGTTGTTTACCCTTGCACTGCCTATTGAACAAGGGAAAAAAGGAACAAATTCAGCTTTCAGATGAAATCTCACCTTTACATCTAAGTAATTGAACCAGCAAACAAATTAACATTTTAAAATAATTAACCTCAAATAAACAATTAACATTCAAAAAGAAAAGCAAAATTGACCAATACTATATGATTTGTGCCAACTTTTGAGTGATATTATCCAAGATGGTTTTTTTTGTGTTTGTAAAGTTGTAAGGAAATGGCAGTTTATTGAAGAAAACATATGTAAGAGTCAATTCCTATCTGAATAATAACTACCTACTTGTTACATATGGGCTTTGGATCCAGTAAGTACTATAGCACAGACAAGACAGATCTTACCAATTTCTCTGGAAATTTATTGTAAGACTTGGTTTCTTCTGTATGGAAAAGTCCAATCATTAGCATACCTCGGTGTGATACAGGTGTATTTTCAAGGTCGCAGAGCCTGCTGACAATACCAAAAAGAGAAAAAAAGTTTCCTTGTAGCTTGCAGAAAATGTGGATGATCGTTTTAGGGCAAAACTGCGATGGAAACCACTTTCATTAAAACTGAGGTCTGACTTCCCTCCACTACTACCTTCTTCTACCTGAAGACAGGGACCTGGTCAGGCTGACACAGCTGGACTGGAAAGTACTTTCTCATTCCCCTAAAGGATTCTGACTGTAGGATATTGAGCTACCTTTGCTGATAATTTCTTCATGAGAACAAAGAATATTTTAAAGAAAACCATCTGAAATTTCTTTACAAACTCTATCTAGAAACTGCTTCAGATATCGCTGAAATGCAAAATACTACATTTTAAATATATTTCCATAATAGTTGAAAATTAACTTGAATAATCCTATGCAGTCGTTGTTTTGCTTTCTTATGAGAATTCTCATCCATGTGTTTTTCAGGGGTTATATTCTAGCTACATGAGGCACAATATTTTGGTTTTATTGGTTTAATACAAAGCAACACAGAACAAGCAGAGTGATCACCGTCTAAGGGTAAATCTACCAAACATTCATACTAATATGACGTTAGAAATGGTTGGAAAGTAAATCATGACTCTGATAGTGATAGAAACATTTCATCAGGGAAGGCAGTGCACTAGAAGAAAAGACTTTACCGTTGATAAGATGAATGGAGATGCAATTTTGCCTGGAATGGTGAAGATAGCATTAATTGAAATTAAATTTACTGTTGCTTAAAAAATGTTTGCAATTTTAGGTTTGCAAATAACAAGGTATTATTTGAAATAATTCTAGTATAGCTTCTCAGCATGAAGACCTTCGTGAAACTGCTGTTGTTGCTAATGTCTGGGAAAATACCAAAAATAACAGAGAAAGAGCCATTGAAACAACAAATGTCTTGCAGAGTGTTAGCCATAGTACTTCAAAAATATTATCTAACTGCTAGATCAAGGCAGTGTTGTTTTCTAAGACTGAGTAATAATTACATATGTGGACCCTCAGTTGGAAAAAACCCACAACTTTTTACATTAGCCCAAATATTTTTGTTTCTCTTGAGGAAAAAAATTAAGATTCCATTAAGATGGCATATTCTTTTCTGTGGCTTGCTGCCTCTAAGGGAATGTCAACATTTCTAATAGTTGTTGACTGCTGTGCAACTGGAGAAGTCATCTGAATGCTTGATTACCTTTAAGACAAGAACCAATCTGCATTTGGATTATATGTGTATACATATACACTATTAAAAATATGCTACAATGACTTCTTTCTTACTGTGACAATATATCACCCTTTGTACCTGATAGTATAAATCTTCACTTTTGGGAAATAACACTGAACCTACCAACTAACAGGGAAGAAAGGAATGCACACCAGATTCTAGCTAATTGCTCAGCTCATATGGTACACAATACTCCACAGTAAAAAAAAATCAGTGTTGCCACTTGATCTTGAATTTTTGTGAATAAAAGGTTACTATCTTTTTTTTCTCATCTCCAGAAGAATTTCAGTGTCACCAGATTTATTTAATTTTTGAATGTATACAGCATTACTGAGGATAATGTCGGGATGATTATCTTCATATTACATAGTTCAAAGGATATGGAAGTATTTTCCATGCTTTAAAAGCTTTTTTTCTATGGGGTGAGGTGGTACATTAGGAGAGTATTACATAGTTTGGGGTACATTATGAGTGTATATATATAGTTACTTAAGTTCTTTAGGGATTGTTAAGGTAGGTTGATGTCTTCAGTAGTATTTCCGTGAATTAACAGTATTTGTGTTTCTCACAGCATCCTAAATGTTGTGGGTTCTTTTGATATTGTCTTAGAAGTTAGATATATCTGTCTTGTATTTGATGAATTTTACGACGTGATACATTTGTTGAAAGAGAAATTACAACGAAAACTGGATGTCGTTAGTTGATCATAAATGACAACTCATCTAAAAGCGCATCAAGACAGAAAAAATGGGCAGAGTTGTCAGCTCAGTGGTAAACAGCAGTTTCCACATGTGATTTCTTATTTTGATTTGTACAAACAAAATTAATAATGCCAGACTAGACCCCTTACTCTTAAAAAAAATTGACTTTATAGAAGATCATAAGGATTGCTGGAGGTTTGAAGATCTGATAAAAGGCTAGATTAAGAATGCTTGTGTGAAAAATATTTTGTACTAAGACATTCAAAGGATAATGTCTACAAGTCTCATAGCTTCATATTGGATTTTGGGCTAATGTCCATTTTAAGTCATATTTCTATCAATTTCTTAAAACTTTTAATATTCCTTATGTTCATGATTAGAAAAATAAATTAAGAATAATTAGGAAAATTAATATTTTTTTCCTAAGGTAAATGGAATTGCAGAAATGTTAGATATATTGTTACTGTCATGACAGAGTTTAGGAATAAAAATAATTTAATGGTAAGGGACTTTATAATGACCAAATTACATATAATGTACTATATTAATTCTACTATGTGTTATTCTTATGTAAAATATTTTATTTTAATATTTATAAAATAAGCACCACTTGAATGATACAAATACACCTTATTATAGTATGTTTAGCTGTATGTCACAGAAATTTTTATTTTCCAAAAGGAGCCTAACAAATGAAACTGTTTAGATGATTGTTACTTCATTGGATTCAGGGATGTGGTCTCTCTTCCAGTATCATAAACTTCAAATGGAAAAATTTGAACCTCCTGTAACATTTTGAATTTTGAATAACAAGAAGCCAGAGTTGAAACTTATAACAAAAATCTGGGTAATGTAAGGAGAAGAAAGGGATCTGAATTTCTCTCTCACGCTCACCAGCTGAAAGCTCTCCTCTTTCACAGTGCTCTGCAGGTTGCTATGTTTGAACCCCAGACTTCTAAAGGGTCAGGAAGAGGTAAGATCAGCTGTGCTGTCTACTAAAGTAAGTACTAAACCTGTGAGTACCTGTAGACTGAAATGTTAGCAAAATGTGACAACACAGCTTGTGGTAGATGACATAATTTATTTACAATAATGCAGCAAAAATTCATCAAATCTCATAATAAATTTCCCCTCAGCTTTAAATTTCTTCTCTGTAAAAATTAGCTGATAAAAAATTACAATGAATATGATTGTTGTCTGAAGAGGTGATATGTTGAAACTTAAAACTACATTCACCAGAGTGGCTCTACTTTTCATATTGTTTTCAGATATGTTCTTTTTTTTCGTATACTTCCGTATCTGCAAGGACAATTTTTTAATACTCTTCCTTGATGTTGCCTGTCGGTTTTGTGCTTCTTTCCATGGAAGAAGATTTCACCTTTTTTCTTTCATTAGTGACAGTGAGACATATATCATGCATGTCAAAATTGGGATTTCACTGCTGACTCAAGCTTTTAGGAAGTCTGTGTTTACAACTTTAATGTAGTTTGCCTCTCCCATTATAGAAAACACTGTATTTGTCTCTCAGCTGTGGCTGTCTTCCATTTTCTTGTATCTCTGCACTCTTGTGCGAAGTATTTGTGGTCCTGCTTGAACTACAGGCCTAAAGGGCTGAGCCCTCTTTGGCTTTACCCTGTATAACACGTTTGTATGCAGACTTTTTCAGACTAGAAACAAAATAAAATGATCTAGAGGGACTTTTCTCCCTTAAAGAATATCTTTAAACAGTAAATAAATCTTTTATATGAACCCTCCAGGCAGAACAAGCTGTGGTAGGGAGGTTCAGTTTATGCAACCATTTGGGACACTGAGCCCTTAAAAAGAAATGTGACTTCAACATTGGCAGCATTTCCCAGGTCTTTTTGGATTTCTTTCCTAAGATAAACCAGAGAATGCAGTGAAGCAAATCCTCCAGTGCTGGGGAAAGCCTGCAGGAAAATTTCACATACGTTTCTTTAAGTGACAATACTTGACAGACCTTGTTACCTACAAGGAACCTCTTCTTTTTTGTCTTTTGTTCTGCTGTACAGCTCAGCTGATACGAAGGAAAAATGTCTAAGGAAAAATGAGAACTCTGCTTTTTTGGATGCTTTCAGGCACACTTTGTTTTGCCCTTCTGCTCAACCTATACAGCCTTCTCAACAATTTCCTTACCTCTACTGGCGAGACTAAAGCATTTGCTACCCACTGCTGCTTCTATTGCCCTCAATGAAGTTAGAGATCACCATTTGATCTTTAGGTGCAGTATGCAGCGTAATTTTTGTCATCTTTTTATAACATTCACTAGTCATTAAGTAGAAGGCCTACAGGCTGAAATATGTAAATTAGCTAATTATCTGAGCACTGACATAAAATCTAGTATTAACTCTTGTCTTCTCTGTGGAAGCTGTCTGGCATTGTTAGCTCCAGACCTTCAGTTCAGTTATATTTCTGTGAACAAGTACCGTATGGGACCCGTATGTTTTCTGTCTATCCTTCCTCTCATTCTTTGCAGCTTTTCTCATCTAGGTTTTTTCAAGTACTGCTGTTGGTGTTAACCATAAGTTATTTATGGTGTTTTTAATGCCCTCTAGTGGTGCTTCTAACCTTTATTATGGTGGTACTCAACTATGCTATGCTAAGACCTTAACATCAAGATGGATGCACGCAGGGGCTTTCAGAGGAGGCAAACACTATGGAGCAGCCTCTGCCATCACCGCCAGTTGTTACACTGACTGTGACAGAGCTGCCACGTCTGCCTACTAAAGTTTGTGCCTAAGTGTGTGCCTGCAAACTTCCCAATCAGAAACCCACCCCCCTGCCAGTTCCTTACACTTAATCTTTCCAGGCTGGTATGCCCCATCTTCCAGCGTGTTCTGTCCGCTCACCTATTTGGTGTGCATGGTGTGCCACATCTTCACCTCACTCCTCTCGCCCTCGTGAACAGAAGAGCAAGTTTGCTACAAATTTCAAAATAGTGGCCATGCTCGCTTCAGACGAAGTTCCCAAATCTACCTGTGTGCAGGCTCTTAGAGAATCCACGCATCATGCAAGAGATGGGACCACTTTTCCCTTCCTCCAACATTTTCCTGTTTGAACCAGTGTATATCATTAGTTGTATGAATGCTGCTGTCTAATACACTGAATGTCTCTGGGTACATCTTAGGAGCTTAGTGTTTGAGTTTGTTGTGATGGCTGCTGCTTTTACTGCAGATGTAGTGTCTGGAGAGAAATGCAAAAATGTGAATGCACAGCCAAGTTCCCCTATACGAACAGATGTGTTCTAAGAAATACTAAACCAACTATGTATAGAGGAATAAAAAAAGTAGACTGGAAGAAAGAAAAGGTTATGAACTCAGAATGAATTAAGAATGACTTATTTCTGACCCTTCTGGTGTGCTTGTGCCAAAGTATAAGCATCAGGTTTTTATTATACTCCGTGTTTCCGGGCTTCGGTGATTTGTGGATTATGAAGGTTCAGTCATGGGGACAGGGTTTATGTATACACATTTCTTTTATATTTTGACTTCATTTAAAAAAACAAAAAAAATCAACTTAATGGTTTTATTTTTTCAGTTTTTTTGATAAAATTATGATCTACCCAGGAAGAAAAAGAGTAAAATTTAAAATTTTTAATATTTTTTTTTCTCAAATGTAGAGGTAAAGCTTCAATTTTTAAAATTTCCTCTGATTTATCAAAGTTCTAATAGTGAGTGAAACAAAAAACTCCTGTTTAAATTAAAAATTCTTGTGTAATGGTAAGGCCTATGAGATGGTAACCTACAAGATAAGAAATAAAGAGACAGAAGGAGGACGGACAAGAAAAAATATTAGCATTAAAGTGGACAGATACTCACCTAAAATGAACAGTTAGATGGTTTTGTATGAAACATAGAGGCATTAGTGCCGCATAAAAAAGTGATCAAAGGAAAATTCTGCTGCTAAAATTAAGTAGGCAAATGATGAAATTTCTTTTTTATTGAAATGTGAATTGAAGCTGAAGCAAGGCCAAGAGGGGAAATCCTGGAGCTAAAGGAGGTAATTTGCAATTTAAATAATCTATCAATGAATTAAAGCATGAAAGGGATACCACGGTGTGGAGTTCAACAGCTGAAGTTGAGAAAAGGATTAAGTTACTGTTGTGATACATTTTAGGAAGTAATGAAACATATTGGTGAACTTTGTCTAATGAATAGTTGTTAGAGCAAATCATATATTAAACATGTGAGTAACTTAAAATGTCGCTTTATGGAGGAATAAAATCTGCTCTGATGATATAAATATTTTTTTCTTTTATTCTAAAAGATTTTTCAGACCAAATTTAAGTATTAAAGAACTATAGCTTTGTCAAGCAGTAAAATAATTTTTGAAGTAATTTCTTTTAAAGGTATCTTTTTCACTAAAACTACTGAAGTGTTAATCACATTATTTTATAACAATATTAATAGTTGTAGGTTTTAGACCTTTATTGTAACATTACTTTCCAATTTGCAAATACCTGTCTAGTGTTTATTGCTTTCTTTAATGTCTGTAGTGTTTGCTATGCAACATTCTTACAGTTTCTGTTGTGGCTTCTTTATACAGAAATCTAATCATAGACTGACAGCATAATTGCCAAGTATATGGATGATCTACATTTTACAACTTTATTAGCTTTTTAATCTCACTAGTAAATTTTGACTGTGTTTTTTGAGTAAATTTCACCTAGACAACATCATCTTTCCAGAACTTAATTACAAAATGCTAGATGAAACAGTATATACAGTAGTAAACAGCTAAACACCGTTATACATGTAAGTGAGTAAGCGTAGCTAAGCAAAAATAACACAAGACCTTCTCATAGCAAAACCAGACTAAAAAATGGATACAGGAAATAAAGACTGCTGTTTAAGGATCAAGACTTGTAACTTGACAGGTTAATACTTTAGCTTCACATTTTCTGTAAGTTTGAAGTTTTCACAGAGAGAACAAACCTGAAGTATGAACTAAGTGTAATTGGTAATGTTTTGTTTTCTTACATCTGTAGATTAATGCAGCCTTGCATTTCAATAAACTATCCTATGAATTGTTATAGATGTTCAATCTGCTCATGTAAAAGTCATGTCATAATAACTCAGCAGATATTTGTGTGTTTGAAAAAAAAAATAAGATTTTCATAACATGAGAAATTCTAGATTCTAATTTCTAGAACAAATGAATTCTAAACCAAGCTTCAGCATCCACTAGCACTAGAAACCGAAAAAAAAAGTAAGGAGGAATTGTCAAACTACTCCTCAGAAAGTTAGACTCCAAAGTAAATATACAGCTCAATGATGCATTGGACTCATCCTTTAGTTTCAGGTTGTAACAACAGTAAAAAAGATTATAGACATGTAGTCACTAATAGCAATAAATCAGCAGAATCAAAAGATTTTCAAGCAGGAGTTCCAGAAATTAAAAAAAAAAAAAATGACATTGATGAACAATTAACTGTGATTTGTAGGTAAGCATTTTAATTAGCTATTGTACCTGGCCAATGTGTAGTTACAGTCTTTAAAAAGAGATCCAGAGGAACTCACAGAACTACAGACAACTAATTCTCATGTTGAATAAATATTTTGAAATGCTAGAAAACACTCCCTTTAATAAATATATGGCTAATACAATGGGGAATAGTTTACGTGGCTTTTGTAAAGGGGAGTCATATTTCAGATAAATATGTTGTATGACGTAAACAGTTGAACACATATTCAAATTTGATATGGTTGGTACTGTATGCATGCATTCGCAAAAATCTGTTGAAAAAGTCCCTCATCAAGGTTAGAGAGACTAAGCTGCCATGA
The DNA here is from genome assembly GCF_963924245.1 of Chroicocephalus ridibundus. Taxonomy (NCBI): domain Eukaryota; kingdom Metazoa; phylum Chordata; class Aves; order Charadriiformes; family Laridae; genus Chroicocephalus; species Chroicocephalus ridibundus. The sequence goes on from NC_086285.1 coordinate 107,166,824, forward strand.
GTTTACGGGGAAGAAACCTTTATGAAATCGCTACTGTCCAAAAAGGGAAATACAACAGAACTGATGTTAACAAAAAATGCAATCAGGGTGTTGTGAAGTCCCTTGTGTTGTACATATTGTTTACTGTGTGTTGTTACACTATAAAATTACAAAAAAATAAAACTCACTGTTCTACTGATCATCAGAATTAAAAATGGTACTGTCAAGGGTAACTTTGATAACGAACCATAGAAAATGGCTTCCATACAAGGAGAGTTTTTATAAGCAAGGTTATTCAAATTTGGAGAAGAGATAACTAAGGACGGTATAATTGAAATATATGAAGCCATGAATGGCACGGAAAAAGTGATTTAGGAGCTGTTATTCACCACACATAACACGAAAGCCAGCAAGCACCCAAGTAAATTATCAGGCAGAAGTGTAAATTGCCTTTCATATAATACATAATTAAATTATGTAACTCATTGCTGCAGGATGTTTCAGATGCCAAAATATAAATCAGTTCAAAAAGCAATTAGCTGAACGAATGGAAGAAGCTCCATTAAGGGCTATTAAATACAACAATGTGGGTACAACTCTAAAACCTCATATTTCCAAAAGGAGTCTTCATTGAGAGAAGTGCTTAAATATGCTTTTTCTTTACCTACACACCCCTACAAAAATCCAGTCCTGACCAGTATGGAAGGTGAGATTCTGGGCACTATAGACCTTTGTTCTGATTTAGCATGGATAGTCTTGTCATAATCCCTCCTGCTTATCCCTGAAGAGGATTCAGGGCCGTGAATGCAAAAAAAGGTACATGCAAAACAGTCCCATGAGAGGACAAGGGAATCACCTGCAATTGTTGCATGGGAAAATGAATAAGAGAGGCAGTACAAGGTAAGTATATTTTATCCAGATCTATCTTTGCCCGTATCCTGTGCATAGTATAGACATAATTAACTTGAACCTTAGATTGGATTTCAAATTCTGTAACATTCAATTAAAATTTGCAATAAACTTTAAGCACAATGAAATAAATTAGTTGTCATAACTCTTTTTATGGTATCACACCTCTATGTGCTTCATTCCAATTGGGAAATCAAGCACATTACAGAAATACTCCAAGGAGGGTTATTGTTCAATTTTTATATGATGTTTTATTACTCAGATGTGACACCTCCTGGCCAACCCCAGCGACTCTAATCAGAATCACAGAATCATAGCATCATTTAGGTTGGAAAAGACCTTCAAGATGATCAAGTCCAACTGTTAACCCAGGACTGCCAAGTCCACCACCAAACCATGTCCCTAAGTGCCACATCTACACATCTTTTAAGTACCTCCAGGGATGGTGACTCAACCACTTTTCTGGGCAACCTGTTCCAATGCTTGATAACCCTTTCAGTGAAGAAATTTTTCCTAATATCCATCCTAAACCTTCCCTAGTGCAACTTGAGACCATTTCCTCTTGCCCTATCGCCTGTTACTTGGGAGAAGAGACCAACCCCCACCTCTTTACAACCTCCTTTCAGGTAGCCGTAGAGAGTAAGAAGGTCTCCCCTGAGCCTCCTTTTCTCCAGACTAAACAACTCCAGTTTCCTCTTGTCCTATCTTTTCTCCTTAGGAGAAAAGACTGACACCCACTTTGCTACAGGCAGTTGTAGAGGGTGATAAGGTCTCCGCTCAGCCTCCTTTTCTCCAGACTAAACAACCCCAGTTCCTCAGCTGCTCCTCATATGACTTGTGCTGTACATCCCTCACCAGCTTCATTGCCTTCCTTTGGACACGCTCCAGCACCTCAGTATCTTTCTTGTGGCCCAGAACTGAACACAGCATTAAAAATGTGGCCTCACCAGTGCCAAGCACACGGGGGCAATCACTTCCCGAGTCCTGCTGGCTTCATTCTTTCTGATGCAAGTCAGGATGCTATTGGGCTTCTTGACCACCTGGACACACTGCTGGCTCATATTCACCTGGCTGTTGACCAACACCCTCAGGTCATTTTTTGACAGGCAGCTTTCCAGTCACTCTTCCCCAAGTCTGTAGGGTTGCATGGGGATGTTGTGATCCAAATGCAGGACCCAGCACTTGACCTTGTTGAATCTCATACCATTGGCCTCGGCCCATCAATCCAACCTGGCCAGATCCCTCTGTAGAGTCATCTTACCTCAAGCAGATCAGCACTCCTGCCCAACTTGGTGTTGTCTTCAAACTTTATGAGGGTGCATTCGATCTCGTCCAGATCATTGATAAAGATATTAAACAGAACTGGCCTCAGTACCGAGTTCTGGGGAACACCACTCGTGACTGGCCACCAACTAGATTTAACTCCATTCACCACCGCTTTTTAGGCCTGGCCATCCAGCCAATTTTTTACACACGAAAGACTACGGCCATCCAAGCCATGAGCAGCAATCTCTTCAGGAGTATCCTGTGGGAAACAGTGTCAAAGGCTTTACCAAAATCCAGGTAAACAACATCCACAGTCTTTCCCTCATCCACTAAGCAGGTCACCGTGTCATAGAAGGAGATCAGGTTAGTCAAGCAGGACCCATAAACCCATTTCATAAATCCATGCTGTCTGGGCCTGATCACCTGGGTGTCCTGTACATGCCGCACTTTTCCTGGCACTGACAGGGCTGTAGTTCCCTACATCCTCCCTCTGGCCCTTCTTGTGTCACATTTGCTAACTTCCAGTCAACTGGGACCTCCCCAGTTAGACAGGACTGCTGGTCAATGATGGAAAATGGCTTGGTGAACGCTGCCACCAGCTCCTTCAGTACCCTTGGGTGGATGCCATCTGGCCCCATAGGCTTGTGTTTGTCTAAGTGATGTAGCAGGTCGTTAACCATTTCCCCTTGGATTATGGGAGCTTCATTCTGCTCCCCATCCCTGTTTTACAGCTCAGGGGGCTGGGTACCCCAAGAGCTACTGGTCTTACTATTAAAGACTGAGGCACAGAAGGCACTAAGCACGTCAACTTTTTCCTCTTCCTTTGTCTCTATGTTGCTCTCCACATCCAATAAAAGGTGGAGATTTCCTTAGTCCTCCTTTTGTTGCTAATGTACTTATAGAAACATTTTTTATTATCTTTTACATCAGTAGCCAGATTAAGTTCTAATTGGCCTTTGGCCCTTCCAATTTTCTCTCTGCATAACTTCACATCATCCTTGTAGTCTTCCTGAGTTTCCTGGCTCTTCATAAATAGGTCGTATACTGTCTTTCCCCCCCCCGAGTTCCAGTCAAAGTTTTCTGTTCAGCCAGGCCATTCTTCTTCCCTGCCAGGTCATCTTTCAGCACATGGGGATGGCCTGCTCCTGTGCCTTTAAAATTTCCTTCTGAAGAATGTCCAGACTTGGTGTCCTTTGCCCTTCAGGACTGCGTCCTAAGGGACTCTGTCAACCAGGCTCCTAAACAGGCTCAAAGTCTGCCCTTCGGAAATCCAAGGTAGCCGTTCTGCTGTCCCGCCTCATTAGTTCTCCAAGAATCAAAAACTCTATCATTTTGTGATCACTCCAACCATGACATCACACACTCTGTTTGCAAAAAACAGGTCTAGCAGGGTGCCTTCCCTACTTGGCTCACTCACCAGCTGTGTTAGGAAGTTAACTTCCACACACTCCAGAAACCTCCTAGACAGTTTCTTCTCTGCTGTATTGTATTTCCAGCAGACATCCGGTAAATTGAAGTAGGGGTAAACATATCCTTTTTTTTTTGGAGGGGGGATGTGTGTGGGAAGCCCTTTCTTTTTCCATGTTATTTTATTTCCATTTCAAAGAAACGTTTTTGAATAGATTCCTTGTAATCAGGTATTTTTAAGGGCTACAGCTAGCACTGAGAAAGTGAAGCTTTGGAGTAGTTTTCTCGTTATGCTTTCTCTCCTTTTCAACACTGTGTAGAAAGAAACCCTTCTCTTTCAGTCATTTCTTTAATGACCTTTGTCACCAGTCTTCAAACTGAGCTGAAGATTTTCTGTGAGGGTATCTGCCATTCTTGCACAGAAGCCTCTGATGTAAACACTAAGGAGAAGCTTTAATTGATATGCTTAAAATAATTAGAAAGCAACAGAGCTCAGCAGGGCTGTTTAGGACTAAAGGCTAACAAGGAACCAAATCCCCAGACAACGATGTGATCATTAGGAAAACTCAGAGATAAAACATGACATTTTGGAGAGCTAGTATGTGTGATTCAAAGTATTCCAAAGAAAATAAAGAAAAAAACAGAAAATTGAAGAAATAATGCTGTGGAAATGAAGGAGAATTTTTGCTACTGTGAGCATATGTCCTCTATTTAAAGTATAATATTTTAATATTGCTTATGGCTGTGACAGTCTTTACAGATAGTTATTTGAGACATTCTTGTGAAGCTCTTATATGTAGTACTTAAAGAGCAATACTCTTTTTCTTCTACCTGGGTTTTCTTAATTTTATTTTTTTTAATGCAGATATGTCTTTCAGTTTATTCACCATGACAGAATAATAGTAATTTATTCAGCTGATAACATCAGAGTGATAGGGGCAAGTTTGCTAACTCTTTGGAATAGCTGAAAACTCATTTAGGGTAAAGACTATGTATAAGTTGCCAATGAGTCCTCTCCTTAGAACATGAATATTATTACAGTATGTCCAGTTTATGTCACTCACATTATGAAAGAGGATCGGGACTTCTCTCCCTCAGCCTTCCAAATTATACCTAAAATGTGTTGTCTGCTCCAGAGTTTAGAATAAGCAGCATTCAATTTGCAAATGAATTAATGTAAGTTTTAGGAATGACATACGATTAACTACTGAACTGACTATCTGCAACTATAGCTGGTTTGTCCTGCTTGATTCTAATGGCTTCCATTATTTCCTGATCCTAGGTAGAAGCAAAATACTTCTGCAGACAGTTTGTCTTTCTTGCCATTTTACTACATGTTCTCTGTAATAAGTCACAAATAGCTTTATATTCAGTATCCTACTGTTAATCATTAACGAGCAGTGTATTTCCAGTGTAGTAAATTGCTAGTAAGTCTCACTAAAGTCTTAAGATAACAATGATTACATGTCTATGACTAGAAGATATGCTGCTGCTTTTTTTTTTTTTCTGTACCAGTACACTGTACATACCCATGCTAATGACATCAGCTGGACTGTGCCTCATTACTCTACCAGTGCATGCATGTAGAGAACAATGCTGTCCCTGTGGCACAATTGTGGTGGGCAAGATGTATCCAGCACCCGAATTACGGAACATCAGCAGTGGAGCCAGGCCAAAGGCAAAGCAGAACTTGTGGGTAAGGGTGAGAGGAGAGGTAAGACTGGGACATAGGAAAAGGAGTGGGTTGTTTTATTTCCATTTAACAATGCTTCCTTAACTGATGCTGGAACTCATATTCCTATAATGAATAATGGTGTTTCTTCCTTAGTAACATTCTGCTTTGTTTAGTGAAAGATAGTACAGGCATTTTCTTCTCTCATCTGCTTTTTGCAGCAGCAGCAGTGGTAGCCTGGACTAACCCATACTTTTGAGGATGTGCTTTCTGACTTCCTACAAATCTCTGAAAAGATATAATTCAATAACCTGGTATTGTAAAAATGGGTGGCAAGACTTAATGTGATTTTCACCAGTATTAAATGATATTGTGTTCCTCTATAGAACAAGGAACAAGAGAAAATGTATTTTATAATTGGGTATCGCCCAAATACCTCTATGGTAAGAAAACACCAAACATTTGTTATTTCTTTTTTGTTAAATAGGTTTTTATTATTACTACAATTATTTTTGTGTGGATCAGCTATTTCTAAGAAGAAAGCAATGACAAAAGTACATGAAGTTTTGGAGGTTAAAAGAGCAAATTCAAGTCTTTGAAATACATAAAAAAACAGACATTGAGTGAAGTGTGTGAATGAGGATGTGGGAAACTGTAGAAATATGGACATTTTAAATGTGGTTCATATGAAGTTGAAATAGAAAATAAAACATGAAAAAACCTTGGGAAGAAGAAAACTGCTCTGAGAATTTATTTGGAAAAAGTGAATACAAGTGTTCTGGTAAAATGTGCGAGTTATCATTTGGTTGGAAATACTTTTCTACAGTTTAAGAGGGTTATTGAGAGAATAATTGCAGAAGATAATCTTATCAACAAATAAGGCATGAAACACCTAAAAGACAACAAGAAGATGAGTAGTATTCTGATATTAGTAGTATCTGACATGTCAACAAATGACATCAAACAATTGAAAGCTCTTTCTGCAAAAAGGTAACAGACTTGGTAGATAAGGGAAGCATTAGAAGTCATACCATCTTGATATTAAGTTTAACAATATTACCTTCCATGATATCGTTCTAAATAGGTAAGAAAAAAAGTACTTTGTATGTGTTTGAGGAGCACAATTCTGATATTCAGGTTTATCAGTACTTCACAGCTAGAAAGGAAGGAGGTCCTGGACAGGATATCAGAGGGATCTCTCCTACCTTCAGTTCTACTCAGTGTTTCATCAGCCAGGATGTTGGAATGGAAAACTTATTGAATTAGTAGGATGGATTGTAAGGATGCTGGGAGGACAGAACAGGTATTCAAAATGGTCTTAAATCAGAAAAATTCATTAATCATAGAACCACAGAATCATAGAATTGCCTAGGTTGGAAGGGACTTCTCAGATCATCCCGTCCAACCATCACCCTAATTCTGACAAGAACCCTCACTAAACCATATCTCGCACCCAGCACGCAGGCAGCTGGTGGGTGTCACCGCGGCGAGAGCGGGTGTACAGGACGCAGCTCCTTGAACAGTAAGTTACTGGAAGTCTCTCAACCTGACTAGGACGTCATGGTAAGAACTCGGCAGAAGGCCATGCTATCCCTGAGCTCTGCACCGAGCAGCTCCGATGTGGCCACTCAGACGGAGCTTGCGTGGGAACATGCTGCCACCCAGGTGTCAGGTTGCAGGGTGTGCCCTGCTCTTGCGCCAGTGTTGAATGGCAGTGATGAGCAGACCTGTGGGAGATGTGCCCAGGTAGAGGAACTCCTTCACCTAGTGATGGTGCTCCGTGAGGAGGTAAGTCGTTTGAGAAGTATAAGGGATTGTGAACAGGAGATAGATAACTGGAGTTGCATCCTGCCTTCTCTGGAAGAAGCACCTCAGGCAGACAGAGCTCCACATACAGAGCACTCCCCACCCTCTAGCAGCACAGCTGAATGTGGAGATTCAGAGGACAGGGGCCAGTGGCAACAAGTCCCCGTCCGGCGTGGCAGGCGTGCCACCCAGGTAACCCCCACACCATCCCAGGTGCCCTTGCAGAATGGATATGATGTTCTGCAAAGGGAACTGGAGGATGAGAAGGACAACAGCTTGCTGAACTTGGAGTTGTCACCAAGGCCAAGACGGATTATGCCTCGTATAACAACATCCTCGGTTAGGAAAGAAAGACGGGTCCTTGTAGTAGGGGACTCGATTCAGAAGGGAGTGGAAGGTCCCATAGGTAGACCAGACCCAATCTGTAGGGAAGTCTGCTGTCTCCCTGGGGCCAAAGTTAAGGATGTCCAGAAGAAACTCCCTACCTTAGTTAGGCCTGCTGACTACTACCCTTTATTGATTTTTCAGTTAGGCAATGATGAAATTTCAGGAAGAAGCCTGAGGGCAACGAAGAAAGACTTCAGGGCCCTGGGACGGATGGTTAGGGGATCAGGAGCACAAGTAGTGTTTGCTTCTATCCCAACAGTTGCGAGGATTGATGAGAAGATTAATAGGAAATGCCAGCTGTTCAATGCCTGGCTCAGAGACTGGTGTCATCAGCAGGACTTCGGGTTCTTTGATTATGGGCTGCTTTTCAGGACGCCAGGCCTGCTGGCAAGAGACGGCAAAAGCCTGTCTCAGAGGGGGAAAAGGGTTTTAGGGCAGGAGTTGGCGGGGCTCATTGACAGGGCTTTAAACTACATTCGAAGGGGGACCGGGATAGACCCAAGCTTGCTAGCAAAAAGCCTGAAGGTGGCATGCTGGCACTAGACTTGGAAAAGATAGGGGGCGTAACCAGGCTCCTTAGGAATAAGTCTGGGGGTGGCAGAATTTCGGCTTCCACCAGTAAAAAGGAGAAAGGACCTGTAGCCCAGCTGAAGTGCTTATACACTAATGCGCGTAGCATGGGCAACAAACAGGAGGAGCTGGAAGCCATTGTGCAGCAGGATAATTATGATGTCATCACCATCACAGAAACGTGGTGGGATGACTCACATAGCTATAGTGCTGCCATGGATGCCTATAGGCTCTTCAGGAAGGATAGGCAAGCAAGGAGAGGCGGGGGTGTGGCCCTGTATGTTAAGGAGTGTTATGAATGCTTTGAACTAAATGATGGTGATAATGAGACTGAATGTTTATGGGTGAGAATCAGGGGCAGGGCTAACAAGGCGGATATCGTGGTAGGAGTCTGTTATAGACCACCCAATCAGGATGAGGAGGCAGATGAAATATTCTATAAACGGCTGGGAGAAGTCTCAAGATCGCGAGCTCTTGTCCTCGTGGGGGACTTCAATTTGCCGGACATCTGCTGGGAATACAATACAGCAGGGAGGGAACAGTCTAGAAGGTTCCTGGAACGTACTGGGGATAACTTCCTGACGCAGCTAGTGAGAGAGCCAACTAGGGAAGGTGCCCTGCTGGATCTGTTGTTTGTGAACAGGGAAGGTCTTGTGGGGGATGTGAAGGTTGGAGGCTGTCTTGGGAACAGTGACCATGAAATGATAGAGTTTTCGATTCTGCGAGAAGCAAGGAGAGGGGTCAGCAGAACTGCTACCTTGGACTTCCGGAGGGCGGACTTTGGGCTTTTCAGGAGCCTGGTTGACGAAGTCCCCTGGGAGGCAGTCCTCCAGGGCAAAGGAGCCCAGGAAGCCTGGATGATTTTCAAGAAGGAAGTCTTAAAGGCACAGGAGCAGGCTGTCCCCATGTGCTGGAAGACAAGCCGTCGGGGAAAAAGATCGGCCTGGCTAAACAGGGAGCTAGTGTTGCAACTTCGGGAAAAAAAGAGGATCTATGGCCTCTGGAAGGAAGGGCAGGCCACTCAAGAGGACTACAAAGAGGTAGTGAAGCTATGTAGGGAAAAAATCAGGAGGGCCAAAGCCCAGCTGGAACTAAACCTGGCTTCTGTTGTCAAGGACAACAAAAAAAGTTTCTATAAATATATTAGCAATAAAAAGAGGACTAAGGATTATCTCTGTCCTCTAGTAGATGGGGCCGGTAACATAGTGACCAAGGATGAGGAAAAGGCTGAGGTACTTAATGCAGTCTTTGCCTCAGTCTTCAGCAGTAGGACCAGTTGTTCCCTGAGTACCCAGACCCCTGAGCTAGAAGACAGGGATGGGGAGCAGTATGAAGCCCCTGTAATCTAAAGGGAAACGGTGAGGGACCTGCTTCAGCACCTGGAAGTGCACAAATCTATGGGGCCGGAAGGGATCCACCCAAGGGTATTGAAAGAGCTGGTGGAAGTGCTCGCCAGGCCACTTTGCATCATTTATGAGCAGTCCTGGACAACCGGGGAGGTCCCAGCTGACTGGAGGTTAGCAAATGTGACACCCATCCACAAGAAGGGCCGGAAGGAGGATCCGGGGAACTACAGGCCAGTCAGTCTGACCTCGGTGCCTGGGAAGGTCATGGAACAGATCCTCCTCAGTGCCATTACACGGCACATGCAGGAGAACAGGGTGATCAGGCCCAGTCAGCATGGGTTTGTGAAGGGCAGGTCATGCCTATCAAACCTAATATCCTTCTATGATAAGGTGACCCACTTAGTGGATGAGGGAAAAGCTGCGGATGTTATCTACTTGGATTTTTGCAAAGCTTTTGACACTGTTTCCCACAGCATTCTCCTGGAGAAACTGGCTGCTCATGGCCTGGACAGGTGTACTCTTTGCTGGGTAAAAGACTGGCTGGATGGCCGTGCCCAGAGAGTGGTGGTAAATGGAGTTAAATCCAGTTGGTGTCCGGTCACAAGTGGTGTCCCCCAGGGCTCGGTGCTGGGGCTGGTTCTCTTTAATATCTTTATCAATGATCTGGATGAAGGGATTGAATGCACCCTCAGTAAGTTCGCAGATGACACTAAACTGGGCGGGCATGTTGATCTGCTTGAGGGTAGGTTGGCTCTGCAGAGGGATCTGGACAGGCTGGACCGATGGGCTGAGACCAATGGTATGAGGTTCAACAAGGCCAAATGCTGGGTCCTGCACTTGGGTCACAACAACCCCATGCAGCGCTACAGGATTGGGGCAGAGTGGCTCGAAAGCAGCTTGACAGAAAAGGACCTGGGGGTGTTGGTTGACAGCCGGCTGAATATGAGCCAGCAGTGTGCCCAGGTGGCCAAGAAGGCCAACAGCATCCTAGCCTGTATCAGGAATAGTGTGGTGAGCCGGACTAGGGAAGTGATCATCCCCCTGTACTCGGCACTGGTGAGGCCCCACCTCGAGTACTGCATTCAGTTTTGGGCCCCTCGCTACAAGAGGGACATTGAGGTGTTGGAGCGTGTCCAGAGAAGGGCTACAAAGCTGGTGAGGGGTCTGGAGGACAAACCTTATGAAGAACAACTGAGGGAGCTGGGGTTGTTTAGCTTGGAGAAGAGGAGGCTGAGGGGAGACCTTATCACCCTCTACAACTACCTGAAAGGAGGTTGTAGAGAGATGGGGGCTGACCTCTTCTCCGTGGTGACAAGTGATAGGACGAGAGGAAACGGGTTCAAGTTATGTCAGGGGAGGTTTAGATTGGATATTAGGAAACATTTTTTCACTGAAAGGGTTATTAAATATTGGAATAGGCTGCCCAGGGAGGTGGTGGATTCACCATCCCTGGAGGTGTTTAAAAAAAGGGTAGATGGGGCACTTAGGGACATGGTTTAGAAGTGGCTTTTGTCAGGGTAGGTTAAAGGTTGGACTCGATGATCTTAAAGGTCCCTTTCAAACTCAGCAATTCTATGATTCTATGATTCTGTGATTCTCTAAGCACTACGTCTACCTGTCTTCTAAATACCTCCAGGGATGGAGCTTCAACCACTTCCCTGGGCAGCCTGTTCCAATGTTTAATAACCCTTTCAGCATAAAAATGTTTTCTAATATCCAGTCTAAACCTCCCCTGGTGCAACTTGAGGATGTTTCCTCTTGTCCTGTAGCCTGTCACTTGGGAGAAGAGACCGACTCCCACCTCTCTACACCTTTCTTTCAGGTAGTTGTAGAGAGCGATAAGGCCTCCCCTCAGGCTTCTTTTCTCTAGACTAAACAACCCCAGCTCCCTCATCCATTCCTCATAAGACTTGCTCTCCAGACCCCTCAGCGTCTTCATTGCCCTTCTCTGGACCTGTTCCAGCACCTCAATGTCTTTTTTGTGGTGAGGGGCCCAAAACTGGATACAATACTCAAGGTGGGGCCTCACCAGTGCTGAGTACAGGGGGACAATCACTTCCCTGGTCCTACTCACCACACTTAATCTTAAATAGTTATATGAAATCCAGTAAGGTCAACACTTACTCAGAAATAATGAAGCGCACAAATACGGACTTGTGAGCAACTGGTCTGTTTTGTATAAAGAATTCAGGGATCATGGTGAATGTAATCAATCATAGAGTTGCAAAACACAGAGGCAACTCTGCAAGGCAGGTGTGGTAATCCTTCTCACTTACATTTCCGTAAGATTTCAGAGCAGTATCCAGTTTTTGTCACTACACTTTGAAAGAGGTGCAGTTTAATTTGAATTAGTCCAGAGTAGACACTAAAAAAAATAAGTAGATGAAAAATCAAGTCCTGTTAAGAAGCACTGAGCATCTTAGGTCAAAAAAGTGGAATCTCTAGGGGAAAGGATGAGGGGCAACTAAGTCTCCAGGAACCTAAAGATTCATGAAGGTACCTAAAGGTTTGCTGCAAACAGAAGAGAACTTGTCCATTTTCTATGTCCGTAATGCCACAAGAATAGTGAAATTCTGGAACAGAGTGGTGGGAAGGTTACTGTACCTTCACTAAAGGATGTAGCCATGGCAAGGCAGACAAAACTTTGTAGGGAATAACGGAGATATTATTGATCCTGCTTTTGAACATGTGGATGTGGACCTTTCAAGATCTTCAAACCTGCATTGCAGTAATCCTAAGACTTAGACCGCTGAATTTTACTAATTGACTGCACCTATTCTTTAGTCACCTTTTGGGGTAAGGTATCTGTATGTTTTGAGGGAGTGCATGGAAGAAGGAGGTTATTTATATGAAGATAAGATTAGAGGGTGGAGCTTTTACCAGCTGTAGGAGGGGCATCAGCAACAAATGTTTCACGCACATTGAAGGTTATGGCCTCACCATAGTGTTTTGTAAAGTCTTTGAACTGTGTTGAATAAACGAAAAATAAAACGAAAATAAACAAAATCAATATGTTAGCACCTATAGTCTATATCCACAATAACAGCAGTTATATCTTGCTATCCGTCAGTGTCTTCTGAATCTTAGTGCATTGCTTTATTTGTCTCAGCTGTCTGGTAAGGAAGCAGATTGTAATAAATGGGAGGTGATATGAATGGCTTTTGTATAAATGAATTAGGAAAGAAAGGGTGTTTTGTATGTTTCTGATATAGGTTTATCTGCCTATTTTCACAATCTTAAATTTAACTCTTTATTCAGTACCTCATAAAAAATTTTTAAGAGTTCTTTCTTTTTATCAGGAGTTAATAACATCCTTCTATGAATAAACCATTCTCATAAATATTTATGCTATCTTCTTAGCACCCTAATTTAGTTGGATATGACAGTAGAAATCTGTTGGCATTGTTAATGACTCATTTTCTTTTAAGAGAGGAGATGTTTGAAGTTGACTTAAATATAATAATTTCAGCATTAAATGATATGAGCAGTACTGAGCATAATATTTTGGAGTGTCTGAAGAGGCTCCCGCTGTAATATTAATCACTTTTTTTTCAATTAGCTTGTTCTTTAAAAATACTTCTAATTTTCTTTCTTTTTTCATTCTTTCCAGTATATTGGGTTACAAAGCGATTTCTTGAAAATATTCCTGTATTTCTTTATGATAGAAAAAATGTATTTTACCATAACTTTTACTTGATGAAGAAGTGTTGTATATAAATGCCAAATATATATTAACTTATTTTACAATAGTTTCAAATAATAGCCTGGAATTAGAGCAAGATTACATTTTGGGAGGAATATGGCATAAAGATTTAGCCTTCAAATGTTGCGGTGTTTCCTTCTTTTTGTCTACTTTGTCTTTTTGTCTAAAGTGACCGAGCTCTGAATTTAAGCATTTCCTTCAAGTGTTTAAATTAAACAGAATGAATCTAAGTCAGAATAAGACTATCATAATCTCTGAAATGCTCACACTATAAACAGATAAAAGAAGAGTATCTTGCAGTAAAATAGTCTGGAAAAAGAATTATAAAAGAAAGGTGTTCTCCATGTAATTCAGGTAGAAATTAGAACCCAGACCTACTCTAAGAAAAGGGACATATAGCACATTCCCCTTTCCCTTCCCCTTCTCTTTCCTTCAGAAGTTCAAATGAAGTCAGGTTACTCTGATTTTTAAGCATATGTGGGTAACAGGCATGTATAACCATCCAAGTTTTATGACGAGCCAGATAGCTTCCCTAATTCTATATATGATGACTTGATAGTCAAAAGGCAAAACTGAACTAATAAAGAGAAGTAATTGGTTTAAGTCAGGAAGAAACAGCTGCTGCGTGTCTGTCTTTGAATTCAATGATAGCTGATAATCTCAGTTCACATGGCCGCATAAAGTTTTATAGGTTCAATGTACAAAATTTGTGTTATATGGAGTTGATATACCCTGCCTGTGAGAGGTGTTTTTATTTATCACATGTTGGAAGCTGATGCTAGTAGTACAACAACAGCTAATGTTAGTGGTACAGCAGCTGGGCACTGTCCGGCTATATACTACTTCCGGTAGGAAGTAGTAGCACTGCTATTGATACCTTTCTTTCCCGACTAGTTTGCTTCGTAGTCATATTCTTGCCCTGTTTCCATGTTTAAGCCTAGTAACTCGTGAGATATAACATATTTTCTATCTTGTTTTCAATGAGAAAATATTTTTTAAAATGTTTGAGAAACTGAGAGCTGGAAATGCCTATAATATTTACACACTAATTGGCACAGATATCACATTTTATGAGTGCTTTAAGGATCAACGTAAACACTGTCATTGGTGAACTAGAACAGAATTAACATCATTCTGGTGAAATTTGCCTTCCTATCCCCAGTGAAGAAATGTTATGACCACTAGTTAGGATACTGGCAGAAAATAACAAAAGAAGATTCATCTTGGAGAAACATGGGCCAGCGTATCTGTGTACTGGTAATAAAAAAATTCAGCTACTCAGCGGAAATGACATGAGGTCAATATCACTCAGAGAAACATAGTGGTATACTGAGCAGCAAACAAAATGTTTGCATTCGCATTTACTTCCAGCCACACTATCTTTTAGACTTTGCATTCATCAGGAAAAAAAATGGGAGGGTATTTCCTTCTCCTCATCTGGAAAGAATGAAAAAGAATATTGCATTGAATTCTGGATATTAAATACCTCAATTTATGACCCAATTTACTACCCCTATTTACTAAACTCCTACAAACGACCAAAATCAAATTAGGAGAGTATTCCAGATAACAGAAATGAGCCTATGTTTTCCTGTTTTAGTCCTAAACTAAACATAAACTTTGAGGACGTGAGCAGAGGAAATTCTGAACTAAGATATGCATTACTTTATGGCTATGATTTCTTCTGCCAGGTTGCTGATCTAGAGCGAACTGTAGGCCACAAACCCTTCCAAATCCTTGAAAAGGGTGGGAAGAAAGTTCTCAACAAACTTCTTTCTTCCTTGCTTTACTAATTAACGTAAATCATTAAAATAAAATGAAAACAAACAAGTAAACAAAGCATCTAGCACTTACGAAGGAACAGCTGCATATGTTTCAACAACAGAGAGGAATTTCCCCAGACTAGTTGTACTTTAGGATATACAAAGTTCCTTTCCCTTGCCCAAATCTATGTGCCTGCACAGCTGAAAGAGGAGAAAGAGGAATTTCTCCAGAGGGTGAATCAGCTGAAAGCTGTACCTGCAACCATAGAATCATTGTGGTTGGAAGAGACCTTTAAGATCATCAAGTCCAACCGTTTGTCATGGGCAAAACAGACTTGATTCTGGGAAATAAATTTATTGCCAATAAGGGTAGGATAATGAGAAATGAGAAGTAAACTAAAAACACCTTCACCCCACCCCTCTCTTCTTCCCAGGCTGAACTTTACTCCCAGCTCTTCTACCTCCCCCCCCAGCAGTGCAGGGGGATGGGGAATGGGGGTTGCAGTCAGTTCATTACACATCTCTGCTCTTCCTCCTCACACTCTTCCCCTGCTCCAACGTGGGGTCCCACCCATTTGTGAACTTCTCCAACACAGATCCTTCCCACAGGCTGCAGTTCTTCATGAACTGCTCCAGCATGGGTCCCTTCCACGGGGTGCAGTCCTTCAGGAATGGACTGCCCCAGTGTGGGTCCCCCACAAGGTCACAGGTCCTGTTGGAAAACCTGCTCCAGCGTGGGCTCCTCTCCATATACCACAGGTCCTGCCAGGATCCAGCTCCAGCTTGGGCTTCCCATGGAGTCACAACCTGCTTTAGGGCGCATCCACCTGCACTGGCATAGGGTCCTCCTCAGGTTGCAGGTGGATATCTGCTCCACCATTAACCTCCATGGGTTGCAGGGGGACAATGTACATCACCATGGTCTTTTCCACAGGCTGCAGGGGAAACTCTGCTCCAGCTCCTGGAGCACCTCCTCCCCCTACTTCTTCACTGACGTTGGTGTCTGTAGAGTTGTTTCACATTCCTAGGTACTGTTGTGCAGTATTTTTTACCCCTTCTTAAATATCTTGAAACCCACCATTGCTGGTGAGCTCATCTTTGGCCAGCAGCAGGACTGTCTTGGAGCTGGCTGGAACTGGCTCTGTCAGACATGGGGGCAAATTCTAGTGGCTTCTCACAGACGCCACTGTTGCAGCACCTCCACTACCAAAACCTTGCCATGTAAACCCAATAAAGTGAATAAAGCAAGAAGGACCTTTATTTAGGCTATAAAATGTAATAACCCTATCATGATGAGATTAGCATAGAGTGTGTTTTCAGACCATATAAGAAATGTACGTTCCAAGTTTTGTCTCAAGTGCTTTACTGCTATAATACTAGGAGATTTCCAATCTGTTTTGTTTACATCTGTTACAGCTGTGCTAATAAAGATTATTTCAGCACACTGGAGAGCTTCAAACTAAGCCAAAACTTAAAAAATATGTGGGAAGATAATTTAGTACACAAACTGAGAGAATTATGCAGAGGAAAATCTGTGAATCTACTAAATGAAATGAATAAAGAAGGTGAAAGTTCATGTGAACAATTCAATACTTGAAGACTGCAAAAGGCAGCAAATCACTTTTATAAAGAAGAGCAAGTTACCTTGACTGCTTATAAAACATCGAAAGATTGAAGGATACTGGTCAGAAAAAAAGAAAAATATCTCACCAGGTGATGTGACTAAGTTTTAATAACAGCACCTAAACTCCAGTTATATTAATAAGCTGCTATATTAGGGAAGAAAAAAATGTTGAAGTAAACTCCCACACAATTTTCTAGACATAATCCTCCCAATTCATTCTACAGATTGGATAATACAGTATGAAATGTACTGATTAATAGAAATTACGTAATAATAGAAGAGCACTTGTAGATTACCAGCCTAAGTAATGTGGTTACCAGCTTCATCTAAATATAGCTATAATTAGAGCATTAAGGTGAATGTGATTTAAAAATGATACATGGGAAAAGTAGAAAGATATTTTAATTTTTTTTAAACTGAATTTATAGACTTTACAATCCTAGAATGCCTAGTGACTCTTGAATGCGTGTGTGTGTTTTCAATGTTTTACTAGGAAGCAATTAAAAATTATGTTTGCGGTCTTTTTTAAAAAATACTTCATTACTGTACTAACTATCCTATGCAAAAATGTATCTCTGTGTAGAGAGATGCTTTTCTTTCTATTTTTAAACAACTCTGTGGAAAGAACTACGGTATTTTAAACCATTTGTGTTGCTAATTGCTGATATATAATGGCACTTAGTACATGATTTAGAGGAAACATGGCGTTGATTAAAAGCATATACATCCCTATGAGAAGAAAAACAGAATATTTTGGAAAAAAAACAGTACTTAGAAAATTACAGCTGGCAAATTATGAGCCCATTCCAACTCTCATTAAACTAAATGGCCATGGATTGGGCCCAGAATGAAGCTAATCAAAATGAAAGGAAAGTTGATTACAAAGGACTATAATGATATTTTGGTATTAATTTGGGGGGACATTGTAGACAATTAGACTATAATACTATGGGCAAAATTAAAAGTGTTACAGATTTTGAATATGTGATTTTGAGACTCAGAGCTATAGAAACCTAATTTATATTCCTTGCAGACTAGACTGCACTGAAATACATTCTCCTTTATTGTCTGTACAACCCCTTGAATATTTGCTGCAGCAGAAAATGCCTTTCTCATAAAAATCAAATATGAGGGTTTTCTGTTATTATTGTGGGTTTTGTTTTCTTTTGGCTAAACCACCTAAGAGGCTCAAGTTACCAATACTTGACATTTCCAACCAGGATTTAATTACATTTAATAGAGCAGTTCTTTCTCTTGCTCAAATCCTGGGTTTTGTTGGAGGGGCACGATGTACATACCTAGCATGAAGCTGAGGTATCCGTTTCTCTGTCCCTGTGGTTGCTCTGCCACAGGCCTGTCCTCCTCTTAAGGCAGCTGGAGGCTCCCATATGGCTGATACTCTACACGGCAGCCAGAAAAATACTTGAAGATCAGCCTTACAACTAGATTTTCTAGTTATGCCTCTTTTTGACTGTGCTGTGAGAGGCTTTAAAACCAGTTGCATGCTCTCAGTTCCTTCTTCCAATGGTCTGACTGGTGAACTAACAGCTGCACTGATTTACACTCAGGTGCTGTGTGGCAAAGCAGCCACTTATCAGAGGTAAAACTAGTCTATGATTAGTTGTAAACTTTATCAAGGTATAAAAACGCACATCTTATTGCCTGCAGCTGTATTAAATAGGGGATTAAATGTATAGCTATGATGTAGCTGATGCACAAAATAGCTAAGGAATTTGGGAGAATGTGAATTGTGTGTGATAAGGCAATAGAAACAAGGTTTGGGATGTGTTTTTACTTCTTTATATAAAAAAACACGTTATCCTTCTTTTATTTAGCCCATCTAGGCAAGAATTAAATTGGTCCTTACTCCAGTATAAAAATAAAAGTCATCTGATAAAATTAAACCAAAACTTAAAAAGATAAAATATAAATCTGAGAAGTTTTATCACTCGTGAAAGTAAGAAGCGGCAATCTGAACTTCTATCTCAGTAAAAGTTCCGTGTCTTCAAAGACATCTGCATCTTACAGGTTGTCCATTTTAGCCCTTTAGTTTTCTTACACGTCAGAAGAGACTTAATGGTTTTGGAAGGCATATGGACAGGCTGTGCCATAAACATTCAGTCTTCTGGACAAGATACAAAAAGTTCAGGCTGCATGATGAAAAGAAGTTGAAACTATTGTTATTTCTATCAGCCACAGATGGTTTTGAGTAAGGCTAATTAAAAGAGAATCATTTGAAACTGCGAATGTACAGGAATATACTTTATGACTAACAGCTAAACATGAAATAAAAGGGTGACAGGGTAAATGTTTTCTCAGAATACCTTGAGTTCTTGACAGTTGCTATTAAACTAATTGGGAGCAGGTAACACACTTTCTGGGTAACAGTTTCCACCTTGATTCAGCAAAACAAGTTAAGCACATATTTAAGAGAAGGCAGAGATGTAATTGCAACCCTATTCAATAAAACAGGCAAACTCTCACTCCTTTATGTGCTTTTTATATGTTGAAAGTATATCCTAAGTCATAGCTGGGCACTGATCCAGGCAACAAAATTCTATCTAACAGAGAAAAGGTCCTTTAATATAGAATATATATATTTTTTTTAAAATTTGCGATACTTCTTCTTTGATACATCTACCAAGCACAACATAGAATATCTGTCCTCATACAGGGTTTTAGGTGAGGATTTTTTCTTTTTTTTAAACAAATGAGAATCCCTTAAACAAATGAAAATCCCATTTAAAAGAACCATATAAAGTCTGTGGAACAACTACAGTTCAACGAGTTTCCAGTAGTTTCCTGAGTTCAGGAAGAAAACTGAAATTATTTTCATGAGTCTTTCAAAAAGGAATTTCTTTAATTTTGATGAGAACATTTGATCCCATAAAGCTTTTCTTAATTAGTCCAATAAAACATATAACCTACTTTTTGCATTATTTACTGGACTATCATGCTTATTACCATTTTTATTACAAGTGTTTATTGATTTTTTCATAAAAGCAGCTCACTGCGAATTCCTTGCATGTTAATTTATTGTATCAAATTCACCTAGAAATTACAGTTGTCCATTTTACACTTTCAATTTCATGTAGCCACTTGTGCTTCCTATATTAATGAACATGCGAGCATAAGCATTCATCGTTTAAGTGGTTCCTACAAGTAAATCACCTGAGGTCACAGGAACTGAGACCATGATCAGAGAGAAAGCAAGTAAATTGTGAATAATGTATAGCAAGACTTAATGTGCTC
Organism: Chroicocephalus ridibundus; assembly: GCF_963924245.1. Taxonomy (NCBI): domain Eukaryota; kingdom Metazoa; phylum Chordata; class Aves; order Charadriiformes; family Laridae; genus Chroicocephalus; species Chroicocephalus ridibundus. The sequence continues at coordinate 107,186,508 of NC_086285.1, forward strand.
TACCTACTACAGCTTTCTAACGTTGTGTACTTTCCCATAGATCGTATTCATGCAGCATTATTTTGAAGCAGTAGGCTATTACCTGTTTCATATAGCATCCTACATGTGTAAAAACATATTGCATAGACTACGGTGATAAATATATCACTATATGTGAATACCTCCCTATAGATCTGAAATATATAAATCAAAACAGGGGATCTTGGTAAGTGACTTGGTCTACTGAACAAACACTGATTGTCATTGAACTATCTCAAGGTCACCCTTCAAAATATTCTGGAAAAGTGAGTTAATGCATACAGCAGAATAACAATCACCTCCCTGTCCCTTGTGAAGGAGTTTTAACTTCAGTCCTGACTATAGACAGATTGCTTTGACAAGCAGTATGGAAACGGCAGAGCAGCTTCCTCATTTGAAAATGGTAATAAAGAGGAAAATGTCTGGAAAGGAGGAAGCACTATGACTAGATGTGGAAATAATGTTAAAAGTAACATTTGACCACTGCAAGTCCTTAGTGTTATCATTTGAACTCTCTTTCTGAGTTGCAGTACTCTGTTTTCTCAAAATGATGATTAAAAAAAAATGTTTCCCAGAGCCACTAATGCAACTAAGTCAGCTTTCCCTGTTTGACTATTTATAACTGTAATATCCTGTGGGATAAAAATACAAATTTAAATAAACTGTCCAAATTTGTGTGCAAATCATAATCCTCTTGTAAACCTAGGTTTTAAAAGGCTGCAAAAGGTCTCTGATTTGCAGGGAACATCAGATCAATAGCTCAAAATGAAAAAAAAGATCATATAAAATTCTGAGACTTACAAAGGCCGGGGGATGTAAGAAATATAATTATTTTTAAACCATTTTTAAGATTTTGACTGTGGTTTCTTTTTTTTTTTTAATTTAGGGTAGAAATTAGAATTTTTTGAATTTTCCAATAAATAAAATAAGTTTTCCTTGCCCAGGTCTTCTGTTTACTTTTCACAAGTAAAGTCTACCCAATAAGTTGTTCTTTTGGTGGGCACCTGTGAGTGCAGGCAACAGGACTTCTGCAGTGTGCCCTGAAAGTGCTGGGGCTCATGGAAGACCAAGGAAGCACATACATGTGGGTTAATTTGTGTTTTTAAATTCTAAGGATTTAGAAGAGTATTTTTAACCTCCCCTCCCAAAGCTCATAAACGGCAGTGTCCAGAAGTTCAAGACTGCAGACAGTTCAAACAGTGTTCAGTTTTCAGAAGGTTACAATTCTCTTCTCTGGTAAAGAATTGATTAACAAGTCATTTTATAAATTAGGACTTCCTTTGTTCCTTTAGGCTCAATTGACACAAAGACAATTATGTGCTTATTGATAGATGATCTTGAATCAAGGGCTGATGTTTTCCCAAAAGCTAATTTCTCTGCTGACACTACTGATGTGTGAGGAAAGCCCATCTAAATACAAAGACCCAGGCAGATCTCTTAGTTAAATGTATCTTTAGTGTGCTCCAACTATCATTCCTTAGAGTTAGACAGGCATTAGGCATTTCACCGAAGTCCACATCTTTTAGGCCAAGGTAACTGGAGTAATCCCCTTCTTTCTTTTTCCATTTTCTATCTTCTGGTGGTTCAGCACTGAAGCAGATGGGCTGTTTTTTCATCCCCTAGAGAGATAAATGTAGTTTCTATGCATGATTTCAGTTTGTCTATTTGGAATGTGCTCTGTATTTCTTTTTCACCTAACCATTGTTACTACACAAACATTTGGTTTCCCTACAGAAATACTTTTTTTTTCGCTTTAACTGCTGCTCCCATTGGCCTAAGCAAAGCAAGTTGTCTTTTCATTCTGGGTAATTTTTGTTAACAGTTTCTTAAAAGGTGCCCAATATGTAATGGTCATAGACAGGCTTTTTACTGGACTAATTTAGATTTAGACCAAGGATCTTCTATTTTGTAGGATCATAGAAGAGTTTGTATTGGAAGGGACCTTTAAAGGTCATCTAGTCCAATCCCCCTGCAGCGAGCAGGGACATCTTCAACTAGATCAGGTTGCACAGAGCCCTGTCCAACCTGACCTTGAATATTTCCAGGGATGGGGCATCTACCACCTCTCTGTGCAACTTGTTCCAGTGTTTCACTACCCACACAGTAAAGAATTTCTTCCTTCTAACCTAGTCTAAATCTACCCTCTTTTAGTTTAAAGCCATAAACCCTTGTCCTATCACAACAGGCCCTGCTAAAGATCTCATGCCCATCTTTCTTATAAGCACCCTTTAGGTACTGAAAGACCACTACAAGGTCTCCCTGAAGCTTTCCCTTCTCCAGGTTGAACAACCCCAACTCTCTCAGCCTGTCCTCATAGGAGAGGTGCTCCAGCCCTCTGATCATTTTTTTGTCACTCTGGACTCGCTCCAGCAGGTCCATGCCTTTCCTGTCCTGCGGGCTCCAGAGCTCGGCGCAGTACCCCAGGTGGGATCCACCACAGCAGAGTAGAGGGGCAGAATCAGCTCCCTCGACCTGCTGGACATGCTTCTTTTGCATCTCAGGATGCAGTTCGCCTTCTGGGCTGCAAGCACTCATTGTCTGCTTATGTCCAGCTTTTTATCCACCAGTATCCCAGAGTCCTTCTCCTCAGGGCTGTTCCCAATCCCTTCATCCCCCAGCCTGTATTGATACTGGGGTTGCCCCAACCCAGGCGCAGAACCCAGCATTTGGTTTTGTTGAACCTCATGAGGTATACATGGGCCCACTTCTTGAGCTTGTCTGGGTCCCTCTCGATGGCATCCTGTCCCTCAGGAATGTCAGCTGAACCACACAGCTTGGTGTTGTCTGCAAACTTGTTGATGGTGCACTCAATCCCACTGTCTATGTCATTGATGAAGATAAACAGTACTGGTCCCAGTACAGACCCTTGAGGGACACCACTTGTCACCAGTCTCCATCTGGATATTGAGCCGTGGACCATTACCCTCTGGGTGTGACCATCCAACCAATTTCTCATCCACTGTACTGTTCACCCATCAAATCCATATATCTCCAATTTAGAGAGAAGGATGTTTTGAAGGACCATGTTAAATGCCTTACAGAAGTCCAGATAAACAACATCCATAGTTCTTCCCTTGTCTATTGATGTAGTCACTCCATCACAAAAGGCCATGAGATTGGTCAGGTAGGACTTGCCCTTGGTGAAGGCACGCTGGCTGTCTCAAATCACCTCCCTGTCCTCCATGTGCCTTAGCATAGCTTCAAGGAGGATCTATTCCATGACCTTCCCAGGTACAGAGGTGAGGCTGACAAGTCGGTAGGTCCCAGGGTCCTCCTTTCTGCTTTTTAAAACTGGGTGCAATGTTTCCCTTTTTCCAGTCACCAGGGACTTCACCTGACTGCCTTCCCTTTTCAAATATATGGAGAGCGGCTTGGCAACTATATCAGCCAATTCCCTCAGAACTCTGGGATGCATCTAATCAAGTCCCATAGAATTCTGCATGTTCAGGTTCCTCAGATGGTGACAAACCCTCCTAATGTGGGAGAGACTTTTATCCCCCAGTCCCTGTCTTGTGGTCCATCCACTTGAGTGGTGTGGGAAGAGAGATTGCCAGTGAAGACTGAGGCAAAAAATTTGTTGAGTACCTCAGCCTTCTCCTCGTCTGTTGTTACCAGTTTTCCAGTTTTTCTCATCGGAGGGAGTTACACTTTCTTTTACCTTTCTTTTCCAGCAGACAGGTCTAAAGCTTTCCTGCATTGTGACCTTTAGTAAGCCAGACAAGGTTAGTTTTTAAAAGTGCTGCCTAAATGTAAACTTAGTTCTTTCATAATCCGTTGCTTAACCTCTAACATTTTGTATGAAAGTCTAACACTCTCTGTATGAAAAACGCGGAAGATGATACCTTTAGAAGAAGTAATTTGAGGATTAAATACTGCATATAAAATGCTTTGATGATTAGGTATCATGTAAGTACAAAATACTATTCTGTTATTTTGTAGCATTAATTTCAACTGTTATTTATTTGCATGTGTATACACCATTTTCTGCTCTCACTGTAGGAAATTACACTTGCTGATATAAATGGAGACTTGAACTCCAGCTGGGTTGTTCCTGGATTTTAGCTGTTCAGACAGAGTTTCCCTCCACAATAATTCTCTGTGAGCCTGTGGCAGCGAGGTGAGGGATTGTAGAGCAAGCAGAATTTTAATGGCTATTTGGAATTAAAGCTTAGTAACATCAAGCAGGCAGGAGCTGCCAGGTCAGCCACATTTCTAAAACAGAACTTGAAAAAGATAAATTCAAAGCAGTGGAATTTAAGCATAGATGTATGTGCTGCAATTTGGAAATAACTCAGGAACTGCCATACAGCCCAGGAACTAAGATGTCCAATTAACGACGACTGCAAAAATGATTTAGGATTCAGAGTAAGCATTCTATAATGGGGTTTTTTTTGGATGCTTATCTGAAACATCTCTGAAGTGTCTAGCTCTTTGTACTTTGCTCAGTTGTAATGTGAGCTTTTTATATATGCTTTCTCAGAAACCTTGATTTTTTTTTCCTTGTTTATTTATAGGCATGTTTATGTGAAGGTATGACTAGACTTAGGGTTCAGCAGCAGTTTATTTGTCATGTTCATGTCCAGGTCAGAACTGTATCATATATTCACACTCCACTGTAGGGAAGGTGTGTATGTTTTGCTACCTAACATTCACTTCTTGCACTTCTGTAACCTTCCGTTTGAGCTATGTGTTTTTTTCAGGAACTTCTATTTATCGTATTTATTTTTAACTTACTGGGAACTATCTCATAGTCCTTACACAGAGCAAACCTAAACATGCACTCTGACTTAACACTTGCAAGCATTTCAGGAAATTGTAAGGTAGAACATGTTAGAGAATGCCCTTACAAGATGACAGAAGCACCAAAGACATCATTCTTCAGAGTGTATATGGTAAAAGATGCTACAATCACAAAGGCTCTGAAAATACCAGGGAGCAGTGCTGCCCTCTGGTTTGTGGTTTGTTCACTGTTCTCTAGGGCAGTGTTGCTGGCTATTTTGTTCTCCTTTAGTGGCAGCCCCTCTAGTCATCTCCTTCTAATCAAAATCTAATCGAAATTTAATTCATCCAGGTAGGAGTCATTAAAGTAGATTAGATTAATCTCTTTGAATGCCAGGAAATTAAAATAAATGACTACATTGTTTGTTTTTATTAATAAAAGTTATTTGATCCAGAGTAAATTTGTGTGGCGCAACTGCAGTCAAAACCAGCTATAATATACATACATATATGTGTGTGTGTATGTGCACGCATCGACACACGCACACACATGCGCACACACACACTCAGAACTGGAAGCAATAAAGAACAAATTTTCCTGCAAATGGAAGCATCTGTCTAAGATATAGGTAGGTAAAGGTGACAACCGAGAAACATTATTTGTTTGCTTGCTTCTGTACATTTTCTTTCTGAGTTACATTCATTGGTCTTAAGAATGCAGGAATACTGGATGACAGAAAAGTTCCATTCAGCTCAGTATCCCATATCTGACATTGACAGAAAGCAGATTCTTGGGAAAGATCTTACACCGGAGGAGTCGGCCAATCATAGTCTGATCTAGTCCAATCTAGTCTCACCCAGCAATTATTTCTGACTGAAGGACTTCCTAGGCCAGAATTTCCTTAGTTGATCCTTATGCAAAAGCTGTTGTAAACCTTTGATTATCCTTGTCTACTTTCGCTGAACTTTTCCTGCTTCTGTGATTTCCTTCCTTTTTGAGACTTAGCTCTGAAAAAAAGATGCACCTTGAAATATTAATGTCTGATTACCTTTTCCTTTCAGTGTTCATTTGAGATCTTTGTGTTAGTTAGATGAATTAACAGTATTGTGTGGTTTTAATGTTTAATTTAAACATTTTTTGAAAACTGATTAGAATTACTCTTTACCAACATAATAGATGGTCATGACTGTAATTATAAAACAGAGGGAAGCAGTCAGAGCTATTCCAGTCCTTTACACTCCTCAAACAGTGTCACAACTTCTGCAGGGTTTTGTTACATCCTGCCATAAGTTACAGCAGCTCTTGAGTAGCCAAAGCCAGAGCCAAAGATGCATAAGGCTCAAAAGTGGGTTTAAAGCTAAACAGAAAGGCAAAGTTTGTCCCACTAGATCTGATTTTGTAGTAACTTAGTTGTATTGTGAAACAGTGCTGTTTCATTGCGAACTCTAGCTAACCACTTTGGTGGTCATTTATTCTTGCTCTTTTCTCAAATTTGGTACCTAAATCTAGGTAGTCTCATAAACAATCACCATATTTCCCATATCTCCTACTTAAAGGCGTCCATAACAGTATGTGCTCAGCTCTCCCTCGTTCATTTTTAGGGAACTGAATTCAAAATCACGTGTATGTCAGCATCCACGTATGGAAGATGAAAGCTAAGGACCTAATTTTCATTTATGTTTTTACACCTAGACCAGTTAAATGTGGAAATGTTGGTGACACTGCCTTTTTCATATGGGAGGCATTTTGAATGAGCAGTTCTGAAATAAGTGCACTGAATGAGTTTGCTAATGAACAGAAAGCTCATGTACTCACAAGTTACCAATTCAAACAAAACCAGCTTTATAAATAACCTGAAGAAGGTAAAATGGAGGCTAAAGAGTCCAAGAAGCCTAGCACTATTTATAAGGAAACAAGATATAGCATTCTTTACTTGGACTTCTGGATTTGCTGCCTTTTCATACTACGCTGCTATTGTTTCATGTGAAAATTTAGTATTATCATAGGAACACGTTTTTTACACAAGTTTTAATTATTCAGTTCTTGTTCTGCAACAGTTGGAATTTTTTTCTAATCTCCTCTCTTCTCTGGACTAGTCATATTTGATGAGGTTCTGCATTTGTTACTGTTTTTCCATAACTTAAGTATTTTAAAACAGTACTTTGAAAGATGGGAGAATTACATTGGTAAACAAGTTTCTTTTCTATACATTTAAACCTATAATTAAAAAGCAACCAAAATGCACAAAGCAAAAATCTGGGATGAGCTTAATATTACGTAAATTTAAAATTAAGAGCTGAGGAAAAAAAAAAAGTTTAGGAAAATTGTTTTTTTTTAAAGGTGCAATACCTGGGAAAACTTATAGAGGAAATCAGAGGAAATACTCAGTAACACTCTCAGTAATATATACAGTATCTCCAACATGATAGACACAAACATCATCTGTTAAAGCTGGAACTTTTGAAATACAATTTTGTGGTATTTCTTGAGTCCACGAATAGGTAAATCATGTTTCAGCTTTTCCCACTACAGTATGACATTTTGTTTTGGCTGCAGACAAAAAAGTTATGTTACTATTATCAGTAATTTCTAATTATTTTATACTGAAAACTGGCATAAGACTGCTGAATCTGAAAGATCTGGATTGCAATAGCAAACTTTGCAAAACTTTTTACTAGGTGTAAAATTAGTCCTTATGTTCTGTTAAAGGCTAGAAAGCTCTGCTCTGAAATTCTATAGAAATATATCCATTTGCTAAATTTAAGGAAGGAAATCCTATTCTACTGGAGTTAATCCAAATGAACTTCATTGATTTTGACAGGGTTAATCTATTTTGAGTGTTGAAATAAAGTTGGGAATTTTATTCTGTATTTTATGAGAAAATTGTTAACTGAAAGTTAGAAAATATTTATAGTTATAAATACAGTTTAAGAAGTATTTCTATTTGGAGAAGTATTTAAGTATGCTTTTTTGTTTTATATCACAATGCAGTGGACATTTCTACACTTTTTCAGATTTTATTATTAGGTATAGGAATCTCAAATTCAAATCAATCATAAAGTGTCACTGGGGCAAGAGCAGAGGCATGAAAGCTTTGTATTTTTGATAGTATGTGCACATGAACTTAAATTTCACACTAATGTCAGTGTAAAAGGAACACCTTATTTTAAATCTTGTAAAGTGTAGGTAATTGTAAATTCTTTAAAGTGCAGAAAGATTACATTAACAGACTTTGCAGTAGGAACAGGTTTGGATTTTTTACAGCACAATTAAATGTAGTACTTCAGATATAGGAGTTCAGATTTTATGGAGAATCCTTCAGCCTCATTGTTGCCTGATAAACATTTTTCTTGCATTCCAAATCAAAATGCTTGGTTTTGATTGTCTGAGTTGTAGCCTTAAAAAAAAAAAAAAGAAAAAAAAAAGAGTCATAACTGCTGCTTTGGCTGTATGAGAGACCAGCTTTGCCCACCTAAAAACAGAAAAATCTTTTGGTTGTACAAACTCTTGTACACCACCTTTATGATTGCATATACAATGAACAGTGCTGAAAGTGAGCTGAGGAAGGGATCCCTGAGTGCACTGTTGTAGAGTTTGTTGATGATATAGACACAGTTACTACTTGATTTTTTCGAAAACCATTTTTCCTCTAGTTTGAAGCCTGTGTTGATGTGTAAGCATAGCAAAGGGATGTGAAAGATGGTTACTAGTGGGTTGTCTACTGCCATCTTAGATACCCCTATTAGAAATCAAATGTCCTCTTGTTAGGTTACATGTTTATTAAATAGGAATTATTTTTTTTATTAAATAAGAATTCAGGTAAAATTCAGTACTAAAGTCACTTCAAGAATCAGAGTCAAAATGGACAAGAATATTAATCAGTGCCTGTGCAGAGGGGCCAAAATCCAGGACCTGTAACGTCAAACTGAAGTAAAGATATTACATAGCATTGATAAAAACTTTGATCCTTTCTTAATGAATTCAAAATAAAAAGTTGTCCTTAAGAAATATTTAAATATTGAAAAACACTGAATTATTAGGAAGAATATAAGAACATGCAAAAGGTCAAATTCAGCAAGTTTTTTAAAGTCAGTATTTAGGATGTCATGGTTGTTTCCTCAGAGCTCATATTAGATGCCTGATTTGGAATGGTTTTGACAGGAATTGTATTAGACAAGTCATTTTTCATCTGTTAGTAATTAGGTTAAAGTGATTGGAAGAACTTAGTTTAGGTTCTAGATGAAATGGATAAGATCTTAAATGTTTCCTAATGGAATCTGTCTGATTATATGCTGTAGGTCAATCTGATTAAAACATAGCAGTGAGTGAAGGGGATAAGCACAAATTTTTAGGGAGCTATACTGCTTTCCAATTTTATATGTGTAAATGCACTTTATTTATATCCGTGTATGCTCATATTAAATATGGAATAGCCAAATTCATGTAATCCCTAGTTTGTCATTCATTACAAAGAGAGATGTTTTAGTTCAAATTAAATTACATTTGCTCCAAATTACACTGTGGGTTGTGAAGCAGGCAGGCACAAATTATTTTTCCGTACTACTTCCTTTCGTCAAAAAGCTGGTATATTTGTTTCTTTTGCTGTTTATAACCCTTTATCTCCTTGTACAGTACAGTTTCTGGGTCTCATTCTCCAATGTCTTTGCTCAAGTGTAAGTAAATTCACAAAGGAGGAAGAAAGAAGGTACAAAGTGAAGAAATAACACATAGGACTAATTTTACATGTAAATACTTAGAAAGTTCTTAAACAGAATCTCTAATTCTGTACTTGCCACAAGGCCAATGTGTCCAGTAAAACTAGGGCATTTGCCAAAGTTTTATATTAGCCTTGGAAACAATATGAACCATAAACTTTCTATTTAAAATCTATTCTCTGTTCTGAAATTTTCTTTCTGCTTCTATGCAGCTGTGTGCTCTAATATATCATACCATTTTGGTCATGTTGCACAAAGTATTTCTTTACACAAAAGAAATTTTTTAGGCTGTTCTATTCAAACCTATTTCATGTTATTCACATTCTTTAGCAGCAGTTAGTTATGCATCCATTAAATGCAAGAAAGCCTGTTATCACCTCTTTTTTTTTGGGGGGGGGGGTGGGGGGGAAGGGCATCAAGGTGGTATAATCTTAATTAATTTCAACTTCCTTTCATGAACTTCTCATTTGTCCTTAAATTGAGTCAATAATCCACTGCATCTCATCCACGGTCAAAAACAGAAGCACTTCTTGCCTCAGGGGCCCTTATGGCCAGAGGACCATGGGGTATTGGCTACTGCTTCCCATTGTGGTTAAATGAGAATACAGTTCACCAAGTCTCTGTAGTCATGCGGGCTAGTGTGGAACGGGTTTAATTTCAGTTTGAAACTTCACCGGATGCAAATATCAGACAAACATGAAAAAAAAAAGAAAAAAGAAATGAAACAAGGTAGAGGGCAGAGGATAGAGATTTTCCTTTGAAAGAGAGAGAACAAGCTGCTGCTGCTGCTAAAGGAAACTGCCTTTTCAAAAACTGTAATTTTGTTTGTTCTGCCTCATTTATCTCTTTCATTTAACATCATTATTATATTAGATTGTGTTTGCATGAATGCCATGTATGGAGCGTGACTGACTGTTACCACTCCGTTTTAGTATCTCCACAGTGGTTTACCTTCTATTCATCTCCTTGCATTCTAACTGCTTGAGTTGTACTACATTATCTCTTAGAAGGGTAAGAAGTACCTCAAGTGGACTGATTTAAAAGGATAAATGGATATTTCCCAGGGTTCTTCCTCTTACCCCACCCCTGAAGACCACAAATAGTTTTTCAGTGGGATGTATAGACATTTGTTGTTGTCACTATGGTGACTTGAGTTTTGACACTTAAAGGTCTTAAAGTAAGATTTTAAAAAATATTGCTTCTGTCTCAATTAGCTTTACTGCTCTTTTTTTGGAAGTCATAAATCTGTTTCCGTAATATCTTAGTTGGTTTCACTGAAAGATACTATTATGTACAAATTTCTGTATTATGAACATAGCTGGCTCCTAAGTGTGGTAATTCCGTTCAATCACCTTATCATTCTCTTTGCAAATAAAATATTATTCTCTGCTATCTATTTTTTAGTATTTTTTCCAGAACATGTTTAACGGTTTGTTTTAGGTGTCCTGTATGTACCATATTATGGTTTTTTGCTGAATAATAGAATTTATTTTACTTCTGGTATAGTAATTTTTTATCATATTGCAACAAGAGAATATAGGGTGAAGCTATTGCAATGATGAGTTTTCTTCCACTGCTTTAGGAGACTGCTCTATAGCTTAATATGTTTCAAGGCTAGGAAATTACATGTTGTCTTGTAATCCTCCTTTTATTGTATTTATGCCTCCTTGGATCAGTTTAAGTCATTTTTCTTGCCTCTTTATACCCACACATTCAAGGATTTCCTTCATTGACATATATTAGCCAGGATATATAAAATTTATGTCTTTCTTTGCTTCCTTCCTCAAAGGTCATATTGTTCAGCATCTTAGTTTGGATTTTTCTTTTCTGAACTCCCCACATTTTGCAAACTGTGAGATGCTCAGAGCTCGGCATTATGGGTCTAAGCCAAAAGTCTGCCATTTAGGTAGGTCTTAATACGTGTCTAATCTATGATGGATGCACCTCTGTGGGCACCTAATATCATATCAAAGTTGTTATTTTTGTTTTCCTTCTTGCTGGTATAATGTTTGAAATATAGCTGACTTGCTGTTTACTGTTACCTCAAGTCATTTTCAGCACTGCTGCTTTTCATGTATTTCTGCGTGTTCAAAACCAATAATTTTCTCACAGACACAGATTTGCACTTTTCCTGCTGGTCTCTTCCCTTTCTCCCCCTTTTTCTCCCCCTTTTTCTTCACCCCATCTAGTCTCTCACTGCTGAATAACTCTCCAAAAGAGGAAAACCAGCAGTTTTTCAGCACAGTAACAGCAGTTACTGTGGAGTAGAGATAGGCTACAAAGTTTTAACATAGCCTACTCCAAAACACCTTGTTTGTCTATATTTGTATGTAATCTCCTAAGGCAAGCAAGCAAAAAAATATTGCATTATGTTTTCCAGACCCAGATCCATAAAATAAAACCCCTAAAGCCTTAGGACTTGTTGACAGACTTATGTGCCTATTGCTTTTCTCTGAGAGGCAAGGTAGTTCACCTGAGTTTATCACCACATTTATATGAGTACGCAGCACCAGGAGCAAAAGAGGCTCACGGTGCAGGGCTGGACTTCAGGAGACTGCAACCACTTGTACTTTGACCCTTGTCACCAGGAGAAGACCTTGGGGTTGGGTTCAATAAGTATTCACAAGTGCCAGCATGAAGTCTGTCTCAGGCATCCATATAGAAGTGGATGTAACTTCCTTGTGCACAGGCTCTGGTGACGAGAGAGGAAACAGGGTAGGAGCTTCCTTCCTTCACCACAAAGATATTGCATCATCTTTTTCTTTACTTTCTTTCTGGGTTTTGATTTTCTGTTTCAGGAGCTGAATGCCAAAAAGCTACCCACTGTGGTGCCAATTTGTAGATTCATAAATCTAACCTTAAGTGTGAAGTTACTTTTTAATTAGGCAGTCATTTTTCAAAAAACTTTACCTGTGTCGTTCGAGCACATCCTAGGGATTGTCAGATGAAGTTTGAGATGAGATCAGGCTTATTGCTGCCTCTTGTGATGGCTTGCTGAATTCTTTGTCATTTGTTTTTTCTTCTTGTTTACGTTCATGCTCAATGAGGACACGTCTGTTCTTGCCCCTACATTCTCTAGGAAGTTTTATGGCATTATGTCAAATACGTCTCTGGACACCCATTAGGGTACAACCTCAACTTTCATTAATTAATTGAAAAGAATCCTCCTTATGAATCCTTATGAAAAGAATCTTCCTCTTATTTACATATTTCTTTCATCATTATATTGCTTCAGAATTTCTGGGTTTTTATAAGATAAAGCCTAAAATGTGCAGGATGCTCCTTGTCCTCTTTTGTGACATTCTCCCACATATGCTCGTAGGAACAAGTTGCAGAAATGCCATCTAGATTTTTACAGGTGATTTCCTATGTACATATAAGTGTGTGTGTATGTATTTAGATAAATCATTTAATAGTAAAGCGTACTTTATAACTGTCAATAGTGTGATTTAGCACTTGCATTTAAAAAGGTCAAAAGTGACAATCAGTTTGTATGCATTGTGGTAACACTAAAATATGATATCCTCTTATTAGTCAAGTTTTACTTGAGTTTAAAAAACAATTGTTAAGTATTTGGTAAAATATTTGGTAAAAAGATTCTGTCTTTTTAATGAGAAGTTCTGCTGTTAATTGCATATGCTTTCAAGAATATTTTCTGTTTTCTTAAAAGTTTATTATACATGGATAATTTTGAGTACCTAATTTCTGCCTGGGACTGTATTTTTTATTTTTTTTTCACCTACTGATAACCTTAATTGGCATTGACAATTTTACCCCGTTTCCTGTTCTATTCCTCATTTCCTACACAGGTTTTATTTTGTTGTCTGTTGTCTGAGCAATCCCTTTAGAAGTCTCTGCAAGATCAAGTACAATAAGCAGATGGGCTGTGATATTCTCTGCTTTGAAACCTATGTGTTTTTTTGGATTGGGGGAAAAAAAAGGTAAAATGCAGACTTGCCAAGGTTTCATATCCAATCCAGTTAATGCAAGGTTTTGGCATGAACTTCTTGAAAGGACAGGAGACTTATTTTCTTAGTGGTCAAAGGTTTCAGATTTTCCTAGCTTTCCATATCACATGACTGATAGGGTATCTCCTGGACTATCACCATCTTTTTGATGGAAAAATTGATAGTAGGTGGGGAGAGGGATAGGCTTTTATCTGAAAATTGACTTTGGTTAGCCAGGATGACTGGTAGCTTCATACCAGAGTTCAAAATGTGTTTCATCACAGCTATCCACATTTGGAGTGCTGGGTCAAGTTCTGGACTCCCCAGTACAGAGAGACATGGACATACTGGAGAGACTCCAATGAAGGACCGACCACAAAGATGATTAAGGGCATCTCTCCCATGAGAAAAGGCTGAGAGAGCTGGGACTGTGCATCCTGGAGAAGAGAAGGCACAGGGGGATCTTACCAATGTGCACAAATACCTGAAGCGAGGGTGCTAAGGGATGGAGACAGACTCTTTTCAGTGGTGTTCAGTGGTGGGGCAGGAGGCAATGGGCACAAACTGAAACACAGAATCTTCTGTCTGAACATCAGGAAACAGTTTTTAACTGTGAAGGCGACTAAGCACTGGCAAAGGTTGTGGATTCTCCCTTTTTTTGGAAATATTCAGAAGCTGTCTGGATGTGGTCCTGGACAACCTGATCTAGGTGGTACTGCTTGAGCAGGGGAGTTGGACCAAACACCCGCCAAAGGTCTCTTCCTACCTCAACCTGTACTTCTGTGATTCTGCGATTATTTTTTTGCCTTGCATAAGGTCATAGTCAAAGAGTCTGACAAATTATTGGGGAAAAGAATGGACAATCTCTTTTCTGCTTCTTAATTTCATCCTATTCTTATTCTGAGGTTCTTTGTGTTCAGGGAATACTTGTAGTTGTCATCTCTGAACTCCTAACTCTCGTGACAAGAAACAAGTTATGGTCATCAACATTTCTGAATAGAGATAGGGGCTCTTCAGTGTTCAAGAAATCATTTACTAGGTTCATGATTTTAGCAACTGTCTTTGTTCATTTGCAAGAGGAATCAGAAAGGAGGAACCACAAGAAAGCTCAGAAGACACCAATTTAAACTTAATCTGCATTATAGTGCAGAGGCAACACACTGTGATAATTCCCTTTTTCTGTGTTTTACATGCTTACCACTTTCAGAAGACTTTTGCTGTCCCAGTTGTATAATCTTGCAAAATCTTACAAAAAAATCTTACAAAGATAATGTAATATCAATGCTTTTTCATTCTTACAGGTAATTCTACCAAGCTTTAATCAATTTCTCATACTTTCACATAAGAGAAGAAACTAAGGAGAGCAGTGTGCACATCAGAATACGGAGATATAGTTGTCATTGCATTTGAACTGTTCGCTGCCTCCATTTTCTCACTACTTAGCAAAAATTAGTTAATGAAAATAACATGCTGACGGAAGCTAAATCTACAGAAATTAAAATGCTGACTGGATTGAGGGAAAATCCACATATCACGATGAAAACAATATTATTTCTAAGTATGGGAGAAAATATTCTAATGTCTTTTCTGTCATAAGAGAAGTTTAGCCATGGTTGTGAGTCTGAAGGGTGTAAGTATAAACATGAGTATCGTGAAGAATCCAGAGTGCGGTCTAAAGTAATCAGTCCTTAAAATTCACAATGTTAGAGGCCAGCTTCGTGAGTGTTCCCTGGTAATTCCATTTCCATACATTGTCAGTGATATTATGGAGATTTACAAAGACTGTAGCTTAAACCTTTTATTGAGCACAATGTTTTTGTAGTTCATGACTTCCAGTAGAGGAAAAAAACCGCATATTTTACTTTAGTATTGCACAGAAATTTAGTGTGAAATAGGCTGGACTATTTGTTTGTTTGTTTGGTTATGCTTTTTTAGTGTTGTTTCTGTTCTTCATATGTAATTTCTGGGACTCAAATCTAATGAATGACTTTCAACCTTCATGAAATTCTTAGTGAATTTAGTTTTCTCTAAGTGACCTTTTTAAATAGATGAAAACACAAGCTGTAGAAAGAGTGGCTGTGTATGCGAAGTGGTAGTAGTATATGAGTAGACACGAAATTTAAGAAAATGTAGGTTTTTAGTCTTTGGTATTTTAACTTATTTTCATGTTCTGAAGGCATATTCTGGTTAGTGTTGCACCTGTGCTTGACAAATGCTCTCTTAGTAAATATAATAAATGAAGGCTTTGTTTTAAATCCTTTCTCATGTCATGTGAACAGCTGAGACTTTAATTTACGCAGTTCTAGCTATGATTATTTTCTACTTCAATGATTTTTAATACCATCTAAAATAACCATGGTAAAGCACTTTGTTAAAATATGTATGTTTAAATGATAAATGTAAAACAATGACTTAAAGGTTTTGTAAATATTACAGACTGTTAATCTGCGATTGTTATCATCTAGTTCTAAACTAGGCGCCTACAGTAAAGCAGCTACTTAGTCTCTGTCAGTCAAGAAGGATGGAGAGAAATGAACATTATCAGAGGATAACTCAAATATGTTTCTGTAGAATACTTTTGCAGGCCTGTGCTCATCATCCCTTCTTGGAGCTCAGACCATGCAGAACACAGGTTGAGATGCAAAAAATTCCTGCTGAATTCAGGAAGCTAATGGAGGTTGAAAAAAAATGCGAGAAGAGAAGCACGTATGGCAAGAGGATTTGGAAAGCAAGAAAAGGCTAGAAGGGAGTCTTGCAATGCCCGCCCAGATCCGGGCATTGATCTTCTCTGGCCATCTGCAGCTCCAAAATCACAGCAAGCTACATGGATGACTCTACAGCAGTGTCTGCCTCCCTTCAAGGGTGGGCTGCTTCTGGCTTTCCTGAAAAACTCTTCTGAGTCCTTTTCCAAATTATCCATCAGGCCCATAAAAGGGGTGTTGAACTAGGTAATCTTTAAAGGTCCCTTCCAATGCACACTGTTCTGATTATGATTCTATGAACTAGCCACATCTTTTCCTCCATCACTTTACCAGCATATTCACAAGCACTTTGAGTTTTCCGGAGCTCTGACAATTGTGGTGGAAAAAAATTCCATCTTACTCTGTCACTATGCAGCAAACATATGAGGCAAAAGTATGGACAGATCAATAAATTTTCCTCTGATTTTATTTTAAACTTTGATTTCACTGTTCTTTCTTTTTTTCAGATTAAATCTACCAGATTGTTAGATAACATAAAAAGGTCATTTTCTTCCTCTTAGTGGTTTCTCCCTAACTATATTTTTGAGCTTACTAAAGCTTTGTTTTGTTTGTCATTTTTGCTGTCCACTATTTTAAGGAAATGAGAAATCATAGCTATACCAAAAATATTTTACAATTGTAAGAAAACAGCAAGAAATTGACACAGTACAATAAAGCGGTATGATGAGCAAGCAGGGATAGTTGCATTTAAATAGGTACTTGCTTGAGCAAATAAATCACCTTTCATGTAACACAATCCATAAAACTAACCAGGCAATAAAATGCACCTTGCCATAACTAGCAGTCCTATAACTAACTAAATAAAATGAAAACAAACTTCAGGTAGGTCAGCTACTTTGAGTGTACAGAACAATCAATATTTTAAAACAGACATGACGTATCACATGTGAAAACATATATAACATTTTTTAGTGATCTTGCATTCTTGGATGCAGGGATCTCTCCAGCAATGGGTACACATCCCAGCTGTACTTCTGCGGCCCAGTTTCAGTAGTAGTCAAAGACACTGCAAACTTTCCAGTTAGAGAGACGAGTGGTCAGTCATATATAATTCCTAAATGGAAAACTGGCTGACTGTTCAGCCATTTGACCATTTCTTTTTCTTGGTTTGCTGTTTGCTGAGGTTGTGTCATTTTACTGCTGCTTCTCAAACTGCCACCAGCCTGCTGACTTCCTTGTCTTGTTTTTGACATACACTAAGCCCAGTAAAAACAAGTAATGGCATCTCTTGTGTATGCATGCTTGCTCCCTCTTTTAAGGAGTACTCATGGTCCAGTAACAGTCTCAGCACATCCTAGAAAGCTTATATTCTAGATGCCAGTTATTATATCAGGCACATTTCTGAAGACAGCAACAGGTAGTTAGAAGTTCTCTATTACAGGAAGGCAATTCTTTTGTTCAAGGGCTGGTGTATAAGAGGGACAGGGCAATAGTTCATCGTACCTTACATGATTCAGCCATGTTTATCCAGAACAACCACAGAAATACCTAAAAGGGTATTTGAGCATCTGTTTGAATGACTGCTCCTGTGCATAAACACTTGAATCAGGCAGAGGACCTAGCTCCAGCAGATCTTTGCTCTGATCAAATAAGCAGATCCCTAGTAAAAAGGCTACCTGAGAAAGTCGGGAGGGAAGAGAAGTCTTAACATGACACAACAATATGCGTAAGTGAAATGATTTAGATAACCTGACCCAGACAGCTGAAAGATAACACATGATGAATACAGGAATGGTAGGGGCATATGAAGTGATTATGGACATATAGCAGTGCTGCACCTTCATGATCTGTAATCCCTTGTAAAAACTTCTGTTAAGTCTGTGTCTAGAAAACAATGCAAGTCAGCTTTTCTTTTTTTTTTTTTTTTCAAAACAAAACAACATTCATTTGCCTCAGTTAGACAGTAAGCAGAGAGAAAGGTTAAAACAATTAACTTTTTTCACCTTAGTTTTCCCTCAGCTTTGTCTTTTCCTGGAACAATGTGTTAAATTTGGCTCTTCTAAGCAAACTGAGTTGGGGTCTCAGGGATATAAAATACTTTTCTTCAGTTTCTGTTACCAGATATATCTATACCACATACTGCAGTGCAGAGTAGAAGCTACCTATAATTTCTGTAGACACTAGGTGGTTTTGGTACTAGGAACTGTTTAGCTTGATTTGCAGTCATTTACAGATGGAAACAAGGTAAACAAACCCACAGGTGGTTCTGTTTTGTTTGATCTTGATTCTTCATAGTATCTCAGACAGCTTTTAATGTGATGCACAGCTATAGCAACTACCTGTCTGGGCATTTTGGCTGCTTTGCATCCATGTCCCTTGGACAAACTGGTTGTTCGTCTGTGGCGTTCATGTGTCAGGCAGTAGCTATAAACAGTCACACCTCTTGATCCCAGTTTCCCCTTCCTCTCTCCCCTCACTGTCAAAAATAACCAACCTTTTTGTGATCTTGGTGATTGTCAAACAAGCAAATGCACTGTTCTTCTATGGGCACAGGATATTTTCCTAGATGGTATGTTATTGTTAATCACAATTTAATTGTGCTAGAGGTCTTTTTGATTTAACTTCAGAAAGTCAAACAAAATAACAGCCAGCAGGTAATATGAACATTAATTAAAAAACTCATATCAGTTACTCTCATTCTCCACATGAACAATATAATTTAAAAACGTCATAAATAACTATAGACCCTCTGAGCATAGTAAGTGATCATGCGTGGTTCTCTCATTTATTCCCCTGATCAGGAGTTAGAGCCATATGGCAATAATTTATTATATTATTACTATTACTACCACTGTTATTATTTATTTAAAAGTCTTGGGGGGGAAATACATTTTATTTTGAAATTATTAAAATCCCCTATGATAATGAGATTTGAAGAAATCAAGCTTGTGGGGGTTTCTTTGGTTTTGGTTTGTTGGTTTGATGGCTCCCCCCCCACCACCCCACCCCGTTTCTATTCTTTGGGGCTGGTAGTATAAATTATTCCTGAAAAAAAAATGTGTAGCAGAGAAAGCAATAGCCTACAGGTGCCTGGGACCAAAATATCCTGGTCTTTGATGATAAAGCCCCAGTCCTTGACTATAATCCAGTATTAATATAGAGGGATGATATTGTCCAGAAAACAAAGATCATTTTCCCGGATGTTTTCCTCTTCTATAATTTATGGGCATTTTCACTTTGAAACAAATTGTTGGGTTTTTTCATGAGTCTCAACCTTATTTACAAGTCTAATACAGCCTTCAAGTCATAAATGTTTGTTTTGTTTTTTTTTTTTCTGGACAATTCAGCATCCAGCAAAACTTCCAGTCTGCTATTGATGGAAGATTTTTTTCACCTGCTACTGATCTGAGAAGCCAATGCATAAGGATAAAGATAAAAGTCCTTGGGGTTTAAAAAAAAAAGTGTGTTTTTTGGAAAATATGCCCTGTCACTTTAGGTATGTATACTTTGCTTCCATTTTCATTTAATGTCATTGAGTTTTACATAGGTTTTACTTCACTATCTGCTTTTCATCCAGGTATAACAGAAACAATTCTTAAACCACAAAGAGAACTGGCAGATAAATTGTTACCGACAGCTACTCTTGCTGAAGTTAGGTGCTGTCTAACAGGATCTAAAATTTACCTCCTGTTGTTTCATTATTCTTCCTTTACTCTTTCACCTATAAACCTATTATTATAACCAGCTAAGAAATGTAGCAAAATTGTTCTAGTCTTCTGACTTGCGAAAACCTCCTTCCTAGTACTAATATTTAGCTCTTAGCTAGGAGGGTTGCAAATTCATAGCCTAACTGGACACGGTTGAGCATTTTTAACCTTAAAAGCTCTATTTGGTAGTTTTTACTTCAGTTTCTTTCAATCTTTTACATTTCCTCACTCACAGAAGTTAGAAATGATCTTTAGTTTAAAAAAAAAAAAAAGATAAAGGTGCAGATTTGTAAAGCTTTTTATTAACAGTATTTGTGTGAATCCCTCCCATGTGGTGCTTTGAAAATGTAGGCGATGAAGATGGTCAATTTCATTTTAAATATCCCCACTGTTGAATTTCATGTCCATTTACTGTAGAATAATGTTCTCTCCAACAGAGTTGAACAGAAGAGTGCTAATCTTTATTCATAAGGCCAATAAATTTGTTCAAAGCACACATCTGCTAAAGGCTGAAATGACTACGAATGAGATGAATTGTGACTTTGTTTAGATATCCAGTGACAGTTATTTATGAAAAGAGCTGCAAACTTTTTGTTGCTTTATCCTTTCTTTTGATCTTTGATGAAGTTTGTGATGTAGAAGGGAAAATACAAAGCAAATGAAAACATACATGAGTAATTTTATAATAATATATACCAACAAAAGAAATATATCAATAAAAACGTCCATTAGGCATCTTGATATTTTAATTTAATTTCTACTTAGGCCATGTTTCAAAGCTTATGTTAATTCCTCTGCACAATGCAATGAATAAAATAAAGAATTTAGACTTGATAATGATTGTCCTGGAAGAGTAATTACTTTAATACACTCATTTCTGATACCTTTAAAATAGTTTTATTTTACTTGGAACTGGTTTTAGTATATGAATTTGGAGTTACATCTTTTGATGGCTCTCCCATGGTGTTTGAGCAGTGCTGGACTCTTTATGCCTCTGGGTGTTTACAGTGGATGCCAATGTGCTTAGCATAAAGACAAAGCAGTAAAGTACCCTGCAATTGTTTTAATTGCTAGCTGCTTAAAAAAAATCCACGAACAGCAGAGGTTTGTATTTTCTTGATGATCCCCCCTATAAGGGGAACAAGCATACTTAGTACGGTCAAGGAACCCAAGATGTGGGTTATCAACTCAAGCATGAGAGTAGTCCTATTAAAAACATGACTCAGTTTTTCTTAGCGACAACAGTGCTTACAAAGCATACAGCAGAATAAGCAAGTGTGTGATATCTGTGTACACCCTTTGTGTTTTGTTCTTAGTTTGCAGCTAAACAGCAAGCAGAAAAGACTTGTATAAAGGAGTGATATAAATAATCATAATTACTATTATGATTCTGAGTAATAGTTGCTCCTGTGACAATGAATTATCATCTCAGACACCCTCCTTATATAATCACTCTCATCTGTGTTTGAAATCATCCGTTGTGATGCAGATTGAAAGTCCATAACAGAATAAGGACAGCATCAACCGTTTTGAAGAAAAATCCCTCACATTTCATTGACAGGGCTAAATCCGAAATGTATTTCTACTTTGTTTTAGTTAATAAGGACTAATGGCCTCTCCCAAGAATGGATGTGGTCTGTCAATGTGCTTTTGAGAAACATTTATTGTATTTCCAGGATTACAGAAACACTGGTCAGCCACAAAGGTTTCCACAGGCCCAACAAGATCTGGGTCAAGGACATGATTCTCATGAAGGCACAAGCTGGCACAGGGAAATAGCTACGCCTTACTCTGTATTATCCTTCTATATTATCTTTCCTAGCTTATCCTTTTACCAGCTGCTACAGTAACTTTCTTCTAGGAAAGGATGTCTTTATATGTACTTGATCATAGCCACTTTTTCTGCAGGACCAGAGATATTGTGAAGAAGCTAGTATGAATAAGAAGACTGTAGAAAAAGAAAAGACAGCCATTTATAGCTCAGCCTTCAAGCTGAAACCACGGAAAACTAGATTTTTGTAGTTCTTCCTGGCTCCTATGTGTTGTTGAGAAAAACTATCATAATGCCTATGCACAAGAGGGCTAATTAAGCCTGTCATTCCCTAACTTTTGAATGTTTGATTTTGCAACCTTAATGTTCTTTTAATGTCTTTTGTATGCAATATACATCTATACAGTTTCCATTTATTATTAAAAATTGATAAAGCACTAGCTTTTAATGATATGCATGCTTAACTATGCATCCTTAATGTTCTCAATATAATTTTTAAATGGGATTCTGCATTCGCTAGTGTCATTCTTTAATCACCTAATATAAACAAGGGTCCTCCCTTGTTTAATAAATTGCAAGAGTGGGTCATTAGACTCTAAAACATCTCTGACTGTAATTGCATTTTTTTGTCCTAGGTATCAGGAACCACAATCCTGACTGAATATTCAGTGTTATATATCAATTGCAGTTTATTGGCCTGGCAAAGTTGTGGCTGCCTTGGCCAATGAAGTAGTCACATATCTTGCTGTTCATTGCAGGAATAGATCTGTTGCTGTGATAACACCTATGCACTGCCCTTGTGAAAGGAGATTTTAATTTTCCATGAATACAGTCCGTAAGGTGCAGATGGTACCGAATAAAACATAATGAATTAGACTGATACCTTGATACTTGCAGGGTTAAAATATGGACAGACAAGCAATGAATAAGAATGAACACAACATAAGATTTTATGTGCTGTTCAAGGAGTATAAAATCTCCAGAGGTGCTCTGTTGCACAGCCATATGTTGTTTTCGCACTTAAGGCTTCAGAAAGTTTAAAAGATTAATAAGATTACTAATATTAAAGTCAAAGCCCAGAAAGTTCCCTAGAATCTTAAGAGAAAGAAAAAACAGACAAGTATTTTATGGGTAAAAAATATAAGCTGAGGGGAGGGGGGACACACAAAAAGCTTTGTGCTGGCTTTGGAAATAATATTATTATTTGTCAACAGAATGGACTTTTACCTCCACTAGGTTTCTTAACTTTATATGCTTCTACTACTTTGAGGTACGTCTTACTGAGACTTACTAAATAGTGAAATGAGTTAAAGAAAAGGAACAGCCTGGGTATTTTTTCTTTTTTCTGTAAAATTTGAAACAGTTAAAGGTTCCATGAAGAGTTTTGACAAGAAGCATATTTTTTTTAAGATGAACCAGTATCTCAGTTAAACACTTCTTGTCTTTGAGTCCTGTGTCATAGATCTAGGCTGTGTATAAAATTCCTGGCCTCTTGGTTTATAAGCACATTTTAGCAAAACCTGCAAAACATGTACACTTTTCTCCCTTGAAAAAATATTGTAAAATACCTGAAAGACTGAAGAATATATCAACACAAATGCTCCTATAAGTATTAATTGCATTCAGTATTACAATGCTAAGCTTTTCAAAGATTAACATAATCATTGGGTGGTGATAGCACTCCATTCCCAGAGAAACTGAGGTACTGGGCTACTTTTTCCTTGTTAAGCCTTTTTTTTTGGTGTGTTTTGTTTTCAGTAGAGGTATCTGTTTTTTTGGCAATTTCCCCAGGCTAGCACAGCAGCAACTTGCCACCGTGTCTGTCAGGTGGTAAATCTGGTTTATCCTCCTTGGACTTCACCTTAAATGTAAAAACCTGAGTGTTCTCTTGCTTTGGGACAGTGTGATTGCTTCTCCTTACCCCCCTACTTTTCCATATGACTAATGAGAAACATGGGGAGATTATTTTGATTTTTCATCAGCCTCTAAGGGTGTTGTGTAAACATGGTCTAAAATTAGTTGATTTACAGTGCCAGTTCCCCTCCCAACATAGTCTGAAAAATAGACTCCATGCTTAAAAGTTAGATCTCTTCATGTCGACTATATATTCTCTTCTTCAGCAAGACTTCTGACAGGAAACCTGTTTAATCCAGTGGTAAGAGGAAACATTTTATGCTGCCAATAATTGTACACTATATATCTGCATACAGACTATATCTATAGTATACTGTTACTAGTATTACTAATAATTATATCTCGGATAACTGAGATAACTGTATCATTCTAGGTAAGCAACTGAAAAACATTTTAGTAGCAAAAATTGGCAGGAAGGAACACGGTTCTGAAATCTGCTCCATGTGGGCAGGATTCTGAGCTAATGAAGTGGACTTTCACAGTGCCCTTCACAAAGGAGAAGCCTGTTACTCATGCAAAAGAAAATTACAAGATCGGAGACCAAGACTGGGTTCTAAGTGGTAGCTGTGGCCTCAACAATTAAGTGGTAAACACATCTCATCAGATCAAGTACCTTGCAACAAATTAACTACCTGGAAGGTCAGCTTCTTTATATAAACCCTTTAATCACTGTAAGTAGATATGGTTTTTTTTAAATATTTATATGTTTTTAAAAATATTATATATACTTATGAATGTTTGAGGTTATCTTATCAGTACAGACAAACTGATCTCTGTTGGTTCTCAATTTTTGCTAGTTAAGCTTTATTGAGTCACTGGCTGTGAAAGAACTTCTAGAATAAAGATTAAAACTTTCCTGTCTCAGTCACTTTCTTTCAATGAATATTTGTTAAATATATAAAATATGTGCAATAAAATATATACAATATATGCAATATGTGCAGTAAAAATCAATTTCATAGAAACACAAATCAAGCATGAGTAGAGAAGAAAATCTACTGCATATTTGGTGAGATTTAATATGAAAAATAAGTTCAAGTAGATTTAATCAACATCAAATGAGTGACAGTCTGATTTTTTTACTTTTACATACATTGTACTTTTATTTTTGTAGTGATAGAAAGTGTGTATGTGTGGGGGGGAGGATTTATATAAGTGTTTTCATTTAAATTGATGTGGAGATTTAGTTAGGTAATTCCTGTTTCCATATAGATTCCTGTGACTAAGTATGCTGAAATAAATAAAATTGGTCAAGGTGTCTGAATATTGTATCCGACAAAATCTTCTTTATCACTTTCAGCAGAAATACTTTGAAAAATATCTTAGTTTCTTCTGAAGCTAAAATATGTGTGCATTTCTTCACACACCTAATATCTTCTTTTTTTTTAATAGAAGAGAATGGATTGCTCACAGAGAAAAAAAATACATCTATATAGTACATATTATTAAAGCAAGACAACATTATTAATCAATGTTGACAAGTGAGTAACACATTTAGGTATCCAAATTTATTTCTTTTTTTACGAAAGAAATCACAGAAATAAATATCAGAAATAATACTAATCTTGTTGTCCGTTCCTACGAATAGCAACATCTTCTTCAGGTTTTATATAGCAAAATGAAGACTGAATTAATAACATTATTTTTATACAGAGTATAAATTAATATTATTTATACAAAATAGTGTATTAAAAAAATTACAGAATAACTTCTCATCTGCTCTAGATCAGTGGTTTTTTTAATAGGATCAGATTCCTGAAAAATCTATATTTTTACTTAGTAGTCTATAAAAGTTTTCTTTTCTGTGGTAATTCTCATTGAATAAGTAGTGTAAAGTTAAAATATTAAAACCAGTGCATTATTAATTGCATTTAGTGCTGATGATGCTAAATTCATGGAGACAAGTTGTTTCCACATTGAATGGTATAGCTTTTATCCCTTGAGGTACCTGAAAATTTAGTTGACATAAACTTCATGAAGGTCAACAAGAAGTGCAAAGTTTTGTACTTGAGGTGGAACAAGCAGCCTTCTGCATTTGCGTGGTCTGAGGAGCACCCTGCTGAAGAGGCCTGAGGGTGATGGGGAATTCCAAGTTGTCCACTGTCGGAGGTTTCCTCGATTTACAAGGCAAAACCATGACTGACTTAATCCATTACTGCTGATACTGCTTTAAACTAGAGCGGTGACTAAATGACCTTCAGAGGTCCCTTCCAAACATTACTGTAATCCTATGATCATTAAATTTTTGGGGGAGTGTGAGAAAGGGAGTGGAAGTAGTCTCAAAACACACAGTTGATGTTCTTTTAGCAGAAGAGAGCTGAGGAGTTTATCATTCATCCCGAATGTAAGAGCCAGTTTGAAAGTCTGTTAGAGTGCAATATTAGGAAACCCGTACAATTTCCATTGGTTATTTTGAATTTGTTCAGGTTACATAAAACTCTGAAATTGCTTTAATTTAACATCGTATCAATATATTGTTAAAAGAGCATAGTAGCTATGGCACTGTTGAACAGATGCAAGTTAATAAAATACTTTGATAAATGTCTTTTTAGACTATTGTAGTCTGTAGACTTTGCATTACAGCAGTTTATTAGCCTGCCATAAAAATCTAAGAAATAAAATTTGCTAACTTTGCTACAAAAAGGCCACATATGCTACAACAATGTCTCAGTTAAGAGGTTTCTTAGTATCTGTGAAATATGCAAGAAGAAAGAAGTAAAAGTCAGGATGCTTAAATGACATGGTTGTGTTTTATTTAGCACCTAATATATTTGTTTCACTGTTTAGTAGCATATGAAATTAAATACGGTGCTACAGTCCAAAGATTGTACAGGAACGAATACTTTGGGTTATATTAGTTTATTCTGTGGTATTAAAGACTATAATTTGAATTCATAGAATCATAGAATTGTTTAGGTTGGAGAAGACCTTTAAGATCATGAAGTCTAATTGTTAACCTAGGACCGTCAAGTTACCTCTAAACCATGTCCCTAAGTGCCACACCTACATACCTCCAGGGATGGCGACTCAACCACTTCCCTGGGCAGACTGTTCCAATGCCTGACAACTCTCTCAGTAAAAAACCTTTTCCTAATATCCAATCTAAACCTCCCCTGGTGCAACTTGAAGCTGTTTCCTCTTGTCCTGTTGCTTGTTACTTGGGAGAAGAGACTGACCCCCACCTTGCTAGAGGCAGTTGTAGAGGGTGATAAGGTCTCCGCTCAGCCTCCTTTTCTCCAGACTAAACAACCCCAGTACCTCAGCCGCTCCTCATATGACTTGTGCTGTAGACCCCTCACCAGCTTCATTGCCTTTCTTTGGACACGCTCCAGCACCTCAATATCTTTCTTGTGGTAAGGGGCCCAAAACTGAACACAGTATACGAGGTGCAGCCTTATCAATGCTGAGTGCACAGGAGGACAATCACTTCCCGAGTCCTGCTGTCCACACTTCTGATACAAGTCAGGATGCTATTGGCCTTCTTGACCACCTGAACACACTGCTGGCTCATATTCACCTGGCAGTTGACCAACACCCTCAGGTCATTTTTTGACAGGCAGCTTTCCAGTCACTCTTCCCCAAGTCTGTAGGGTTGCATGGGGCTGTTGTGATCCAAGTGCAGGACCCAGCACTTGACCTTGTTGAATCTCATACCATTGGCCTCGGCCCATCAATCCAACCTGGCCAGATCCCTCTGTAGAGTCATCTTACCTCAAGCAGATCAACACTCCTGCCCAACTTGGTGTTGTCTTCAAACTTTATGAGGGTGCATTCGATCTCCTCGTCCAGATCATTGATAAAGATATTAAACAGAACTGGCCTCAGTACCGAGTTCTGGGGAACACCACTCGTGACTGGCCACCAACTAGATTTAACTCCATTCACCACCGCTTTTTAGGCCTGGCCATCCAGCCAATTTTTTACACACGAAAGACTACGCCCATCCAAGCCACGAGCAGCAATCTCTTCAGGAGAATCCTGTGGGAAACAGTGTCAAAGGCTTTACCAAGATCCAGATAAACAACATCTGCAGTCTTTCCCTCATCCACTAAGCAGGTCACCGTGTCATAGAAGGAGATCAGGTTAGTCAAGCAGGACCCATAAACCCATTTCATAAATCCATGCTGTCTGGGCCTGATCACCTGGGTGTCCTGTACATGCCACACTTTTCCTGGCACTGAGGTTAGACTGACAGGGCTGTAGTTCCCCACATCCTCCCTCTAGCCCTTCTTGTAGATGGGTGTCACATTTGCTAACTTCCAGTCAACTGGGACCTCCCCAGTTAGACAGGACTGCTGATAAATGGTGGAAAATGGCTTGGTGAACACTTCCACCAGCTCCTTCAGTACCCTTGGGTGGATGCCATCTGGCCCCATAGGCTTGTGTTTGTCTAAGTGATGTAGCAGGTCGCTAACCATTTCCCCTTAGATCACGGAAGCTTCATTCTGCTCCCCATCCCTGTCTTCCAGCTCCTGTTTTGCTGTTTCAAGATGTCTGTTGAAAACAGTTGTATCACTGTATAATTTTTTGCTTGGTTTTTAAAAGTGCTGCAATGCAGAGAGAGAGACATATGTGCAATAAACTGAATTTTAAATTTCCATCAGTTTTGTGGCAAGGCAGACTAATTTTACACTATTATCTTTCAATCATTATATCTTTCAATTGAATCACAGATACACCAGCTGTGTTAAAATGTCTGTGGGGATATTAACTTTAGACAGTATATGAACCTTACTGCTAATTCTGTCTTAATACCAAGTAACTAAAGATGTATGGCTTCTGACATTGTGCATGCATCTAATGTCCTGTTCTAAAAAAGATCCAAAAATTGCTTTGATAAAGGGAAATACTGAATGCCAAATCCAATGGACATTGCAGACTTGAATTAACTTTTTGTTTAATGCATGTTATTCTTGAAAATATATCTATCTTTGCTTCCTTAAATAACTGGGATAATGTGGGGAACTTCTCTTCATAGCTGAAGACTATTAGAAATTTTTCTTTACTGTAAAAAGTGTCCTATCCACTAGAAATAAGTCAAATAGGACAGAGGATGTACAAACAAGGATTATTTCTCTGTCTAACTTCTGAATTAAACTCTTACTGTTACCATTACCTCCTTTACATAACAGAGAAGAAGACTTAGACAGGTATCTCATGATGCCAAGTTGCCCAACAGTGAAAAGACTCTTTCTCAGTGTTGCAGAACCGATGGGGAACATAAGGAGGATTTATTCTTTTTTATCGAACCAACTTTACTTGCAAGTCTCAATTCTGCATTAAGTTGGTTAGCTCATATTGTTATTGACAGCTCTATTCCTACAGTTTTTCATCAGTCCCCTTTAATGATTGTCCTTTGACTATAAATTGACTTCTTTTGGTCTAATTTGGCTTTTTAGAAAGTATAAAGATGTATTTCTCATGTTATGGATGCACTTGAAATGAAACTTATCCTGGAAACACACACACTGTTGTGTGAAAACATTGTTTTCTGAACTCCAGATTCATTGTCATGCAGTTATTTCTCAGCCTTTAGACTGTAACTATGATGTTACAAAGCTATGCACACATAGTACCAGTTGTTAACATCATTGTTGTAATTGACATCCTTCATTATGCAGGTGAGAAACTACAGGAAAAAAAGTTTTTCTTTCTCCTAGTATCTAGGCCAGTGGATATTCAAGGGATGTTGGACTCTTATTTCAAACTAGGGCAATGATCTCTACCCCTAGAAATCAATTAACTGTGAATTACCACTGAATAAACAAGGCCACTTTATACCTTGGATATCGGTAGAGCAGCACAGATACAACAGAGGCCATAATTTGGGACATAATGACTGAAACTGTGAAACACAATGTTTAGCTCTCCAGTATATGATATAGTCATATTTATTAAGGAAACAGTGTCAAAATCTAAATACTATTCAAACAGCCAAGGCCTAGATTACTATCCTTTCTTTATGGTGTCTGCTAATGCAATTACTTACTGAAGGGTGATTGGACACTGCGTGTGTGTAATTTGTCTGTCTTTTCTGTGATGCACACACTTTTGCTGCAATTTTTTAACGAAAAACTGCTAATGGGGGAGTGGAATGTGGCTGAGCCGGATGGATTCTGATTGTCCCTCTTTGCTGGCTGCTATACAAGTCTTATTTGCAGCTGTCCTTTCTTCTGCCGCCTTGTCCTTGAATGCTGATGGCTGGAGGTAACCAACAGGCCACTTGAATCACTTCATCTGTCCTTTTTCCTAGTGAGAGATTGAACTAGGTAGTTCACAGGTCCTTCAGAAGTAGGCTGGCATGAAGAGGAGTTTGTGGTACTTTTTCTTCTTTCTGGCTTCTTCCTTTCAAACTGAGATTCTTTCCAGTGAATTATTTAAACTGACACAAATTTATTTTTTTAAAGGGAGTAAAAATACTTCTGCTTATATATCTGCCCCATGTTGCTCTATTCTTCAAGACATTTGCTCTTGGCCACTTTCAGAGATGATGTACTGGGCTAAATGGACCTCTAGTCTGACCCACAGCAGTTTTTCTAGTGTTCTTACTAAAATACCAGCAGCAGAGCCAGCCCTTAAAAATAGTCAAAAAAAAAAAAAAAGAAAGATTTAATATTAAACCAAAGTTTTACTGTTACTGCACAGACACACTTCTCAGAAAAACATTTCCTGGGTAGAAAACTTAATTTATATTTTGTTTGGGGAAACGGATGTGAACTGAGTTGCATGGAAAAGCCATTTGAAATTTAGTGACTGTGGTTGTGGAGATTCTTACTAAGGTTTGACCTCTGAATGACAAACTTACAGTACTACTTTTTGTGCAATCTTAGGTTATGCTGTATAGCTTGAAATTGATTGAAAATATAAACTTTTCTACATTGGAAGATTCTTTTGTACTCTGAGAAGGCTGTAAAACCTGACCTTTTCCACAATTCAAGTGATTAAAAATTAGTAATGTCCATCCAATTAACAAAAATTGAAACAGAGATTTAACAAAAAGCACACATAAAATCAGTAGATTTTTGATCACTGTGAGTTATGTGTTTCTTCATTAGACTCATTAGACTATGATCTCTTGACATTTATTGTAAGGTGCTTTCTTGTTATTCATTTAATTCTTACTTAGAGAAAAAACACCAACTTAAACAGTACTTTGCCTTCCTGAAAGTACAGTAAAACTAAATACAAACTTTATTTTCTGTGATTCATATTGTTTTATCTGGAGTCTTTATACCTCTGAAAATATCTTAATAATAACAACTTCAAAAAACAATAGAAAGCAACATTTAGTGGGGCTTCCTATTAAGGTTTTTTACTAAGTGTTTGTGAAAAAGATGTTTAAGTGCGTAACAGTAATATGGATCCCATGATAGGAGCTTCCTCCTCTTTTAGGGAGTTGGTGTAAGTAAGGAAAAAAAATGTCTGTTTTAATGTTTACTATTTTAATAGCGTGAAAGTTCCTAGCTCACATTTTGAATGTAGGAGTTTGTATAATGGCTGAACATTAAAAAAGCAATTTTTGGAAATGTTAATGCAGCTAATGGGTATTCATTATTTACAGTGCATTTATTCAGAAAATAAATTCTTCTGTACAGGCCAAGATCATAATGAACCTAATAAACTCTCCTGATATAGTAGTTGCACACCTGACCTATGTCAATAAGCAGTAGAAACATTATTACTACATACTTCCTATTTCATATAGTGAAGAAATAATGCATAGAGTCCTTAGGAAAAGTCACAGAGCAAGTTTACTAGAGAATGCTGCTTGGGCGTTGGGTCTTGGCAGCTGAGCTCAAACTGCAGGTAATCCAACCAGAACCTAAAGATCTTTCCAGTGACAACAGAAGTATAGGCTGGGGGCATGGAAAGAAAATCAGTCTGGGTCAGCTGGGAGATATTCCACAGAACTCTCTTGACACGTCTTTTTACAGACATAACTGGCAAACCTCTAAAACATTTAAGCTGTGGACAAATCCTTCATAAAGATTATTTGTTTTCCAAGTGGGGGTGGGGGAGGAGAAAGAAAAGAAAAGCTGAAAACCTCAGTAAGCACCAGAAAGTTTGTAAATTTAAAACCAATTTATTTTCCTTCAGAATTTTTCCAAGGAAAATGGAGGGCAACAAAGGTGGTGAAAGGGGTGGAAGACATGTCCTATGAGGAGTGTCTAAGGAGTCTGGGTTTGTCTAGTTTGGAGTAAAGGAGGCTGACCAAAGAGGTGACTTCTTTGTTCTCTACAGCTTCCTGAGAAGGGGAAGTGGAGACAGAGGTCCTGATCTCTTCTCCCTGGTATCCAGTGACAGGACTCAATGGCTCAAAGCTGTGTTAGGGGAGGTTCAGACTTGACATCTGGAAATGTTTCTTTGCTGAGAGGGTGTTCAAATACTGGAAGAGGCTTCCTAGAGATGTGATCGATGTTCCATATCTGTCAGTGTTCAAGAGGCATTTGGACAATGCCCTTAATTTTAATATTATTTTTGCCTAAAATTTTATCTGAAAAATGAACCAAGAACATTTTCCCCCCAATAGTCTAGATTTCCATTGGAAAAAAAAATATAAATAAGTTTCTGCTAGCAAAAATAATCATTTGTCTGTTGAGAGGATCCAGAATGCATTGTAATCATTACATTCAATATTAGAGTTATCCGTTCTCCCAAACAGTAATTTTCACCTGCACGTTTAAATGTGTATGTATGCATTTATATGCAATATAAATCTGTGTATATAAATTAAGTTCAAAACAGTAAGTCAGCTAGTGCCTCCAAAAGAAAATATTCTTATTCAAACCATTCCGTTTGTGCTTAATTAAATCTTAAACTGGCTTTAAGGCTCAAGGTTCCTAAGATTTTAGTTCACTTCTACTGTGGAAGAGAACATTACATATTTACAGAGGCAGTGCTACGTTATGATTCGTTTAAGACTTAATTATCCATTACCCTATCTTTAGGAATGCCTTTGAAAGAGTCCTAATGCTGGAGATCAGTAGGAAGACTGGTCATCTTGAAACTACAAATCAAACTGATATAATCTTTCACACAAATCAGTCTGGAAAACCTACAGGAGTCATATAAAGATTCATATAAAATATTTACATATAAAACAAGAAGCATATTTTGGTTTTGTCAAAGCACATTTGTATTTTTTGATCAGCACATATTCAGATATCTAGATCCTCTTTCTTGAATTCAGCATTCAGCACAACCTCCTGTTCCTGTCTTGGTGACAGGGAGGGAGCTCAAACAAAACTAGTCTTTGTATACTTTCACGTTTCGTCTACTGTGCCATTTCTGGTCAACTCTAAGTCAATAAAAGCAGCTACAGCTCACTGGTATAAAACTATCTGATTTGTGATTCATTTGAATCCTTTCTTCAGTCTCAGTTATTCCATTGTCTTTGTATGGACTTGGTAAATACATTGAACCACTGAATGTTTTATTCAAAGTAAACCTCAGGTGGCATTCCTCTAAAGGTATAAAAACAAGGGCATCATCAAGATTATAGGAAGTGTTGTAACAAATATGCACAGAGAATAAAAAAGACATACCCAAAATTCAGAAGCTATGAGAAGTCCTCCAGATGGTATAGCATTTTTCCTATCCTTGCCCTTCACAGTAGAAAATATAGGGTTTTTGGTCCATTATAGAATTATATACTATATTTTATAGGTGAATTTATAATTTCAAACTTTTGTAGGTCTCTGATGTGCAAATATTTGAGGTTGTGGCTGATTATTTGGAAATGTGTAAAAGTAAACTCTGTGTAACTGCTGTCTGAATTGAGCACTATATCAAGAACACTATGTTTCTAATAAACATATTAGTATTTAGGCAATATCTGGTTTTCATATGTCAGAAACATTTTTCTAATAGATGTTCTATTTTAACAAATCTCTGTAGGAATGCTATTCAGTTTATTCCACTGCTTCTCTTTCAGATGGCAGTTGCAGGACCTTAAAGTCAAAAAGTGGAAGATATTCTTCCAGCTGTGGCATCTGACAAAGCCAGAGGCAAGTTTCTGCATAAGCTCACTGGCCAGTGATGCTGACAAGTCCAGAGATGCCTTTGAGTCTCCCACATAGTTGTACTCCTGACTGGTTTCTCTTTTTGTCTTGTTATTTGATCCTTTTTTGATTCTCATTTTACTTTGGAAACATTTCACACTCTTCTTCATTTTAGGAATAGATTCTAGGGTGTTTTAGGATGACTTATGAAGGGAATCCTTTTATGCTCACATCTTGCCTACATAAAGCTTTTCTTACTTTTTCCAAGCTATAGCTTAATGTCTGTTCTTCTGCTATCCTAGCAAGTCCTTGACAATCACAAGTAGTAGCTAAAGAGATATTTTTCTGTAAAACATATTAGAGTGTCATGACAAAAAAAAAAAAAAAAAAAAAAAAGAAAAACCGCAAACAAGAGTAGTATAAACCAGTGTCCATGGGAAGAGAAGGCAGGCAATATTTTCCACCTATTTTTCCACATATATGAGTAAAATATTTATAAATATAAACAAATAAATAAACTAATTAATTTATATTTAAATATACATGCAAATACATGTATAAATATACATATGTAGCAAAAATGTTCATCTGAGCCACTCATAAGCAATTAATGTATCAGTCTCATTGCTTCGTGTCCTTTATGGTGTACCTAGTCAAAGTGTAACTTCTAGTGTATGCTTCACTGATTGACTGTAAACAAATTAATCAAGTATGTTTCTGTTATCTTTTTAAGACATTCTCTTAGCTACAGAAATTAAATGAAAACATGCAAGAATGAGATGCTTTGTAATTAACAACCATACTTGTGTTTGGTTTCAATATCTTATTCATCTCAAACACAAAAATACTTATGCAATATTTAACAGTTTTTGAATTAGTTGACTTTGCAAGGCAAGGAAACATTGCCAAGTACTGCAGCAATACTTACCCAATGAAAGTATTGCATGACCTTCAGTATCATGTTATTTCACAGAAAAACATAAGATAAAGCAATCCGGAATTATCTCTATGAGCTGCCAATTAAGACTAGGTAATCTATATGTTTAAAAAGCAAAGTAATTTAGAAGAGTGCTTATTACTGAGATTGTGGATGATTAGTTGTACTTATTAATTTACCTGTTCCATTTAATAGTGCTCTGTTCATGATTTTTGCAATGCTTATTCACTAAAGTCGGTGTCAAAAGCCCAGGTAATTCTAATTAGCTGGAATTTCATTGGAGTTCTCTTTTTTTGCCTTTTCCTAAAATTACCTAGTGTCTACAAAAAATGCCTGCATGACTATTTGCTCTTTAGCCTACTAAACATTCTCAGCCACTGCGTTTGTCCTATTTATAATGCTTAATCTTAAATAAAGATACAATTAGTATTAAAACCTTTATATTTTTCTTAAGCTAGTAACTCTCTAGTAATTGGTGACTTTTGTTTTCTTCTTCTTTTGCTCATACTTGTGTATAACCTGAACACAAAGTTCAAACTTTGCTGCAGTGTGAGCACATGTGTATTTTACAATGTATAATTAACCACTGCAATAAACATTGATTACATGAAAGCATTAGATAAGAAATTCTGATATATTTATTTATTCATCAGGCAGAACAAAATCTTTCAAAAAGAAGTGCCAAGATTAATCTTTTTTTTCTTTTTTTTCAAAAAAACACTTACTAAATTAAGCACTTAATTTTTTTTAATTTCAACATATTACAGGAAAATACCTAATTTAATTGTTATTAAAATAAGAGGAGTTCCTTTTCTTTTTCTCTATTTTTTCTTATGCATTTTTTTTGCTAGTTTCCTTTCATTTAGTTTTATTTCTTCTTCATACTGTTTGTGACTCATTTCTATCATTCATATTTTCTGCATCTGCTGAATTTTATTAATTCAGAGCATAAAGTCTCATGGAAAAATGTACAGGATCCAATTGTGTTTATTTTTTGTTTATTAACATTAAAAAATATTTCAGGACAATCATCATCATTCCTCCTTTTATCAAGGAAAACAATTACCAGGCACGTACCTAGGGTATAACATAGGAATGTCCATGTCTTCTCTCTGCCCTTCTCTGGTTAAAAAAGTTGTGTGAACAGTCTTTTGAGGGCTTCTGCTGTTCAGAAGTCTTAGCCCAGCCCCATCAGGCTGCCCTCCATGGTCAATGTATTTGTGAGCTTTGGCTTTGAAACTTCATTGTTCATATGAACCACCTGTGGTGATGACACAAAATGGGGAGGAGTGGCTGATATACCATCCGGAGGGGCTTCAACAGGCTAGAGAAATGGGCTGACAGGAACCTTATGAAGCTCAACAAGGGGAGGTGCAAAGTCCTTCACCTGGGGAAGAACTCCATGCACCAATATATGCTGGAGGCCACCCAGCTGGAAAGCAACTTTGCAGAAAAGGACCTGGGGGTCTTGGTGGAACACCAAGTTGAACATAAGCTCTCAATGTGTACTTGTGACAAAGAATTGTAATGGTATCCTGTGCTGCATTAGGAGGTATGTTTCCAGCAGGCTAAGGCAGATGATCCTTCCCTTCTACTCAGCATTGGTGAGGCCACATCTGAAGTGCTGTGTCCAGTTCTGGGCTCCTCAGTACAAGAGATACATGGATATACTGTATAGAGTCCAGCTAAAGGTCACAACGATGATGAACGAACTGGAGCAACTCTCCTGTGTGCTGGGATTGTTTAGGTTGGAGAAGAGAGGGCTCAAGGGGGATCTCCTCAATGTATATAGATATCTGAAGGGAGGGTGTAAATAAGACAGAACCAGGCCCTTTTCAGTTGTGCCCAGTGACAGGACCAGAGGCAATGGGAACACATTGAAACAGAGGGGCTCCAACTGAACATCAGGAAACACTTTTTTACTGTGAGGGTTGTAGAGTCCTCCACCTTGGAGATACTCAAAAACCACTGGACATAGTCCTGGGCAACTGGCTCTAGGTGGCCCTGTTTGAGCACAGTGGTTGGTTTTGACTCAAGAAACTTGTTTATTACTATGTGTTTTGTTTCAGGGTTGAATTCCTATTCTAATCTACCCTGACCTTTTGTGCCATAGTGACCTTAAATTTACATTTTCAGGCAGGCAAATGACTGTTCCACATCACATACGTGAACAGGCCTCTGTTGTTGGCAATAGTCCCTCCGGCACCTCCTTCTACATCCAGTCTGCATGTCCGTCCTTAGAACAAGCTTTCAAATAGCTTTATTAAGCTCCAAATTTTTTCTAAAAAACAATTTATTTATTATCTGCTTACTGGTTAACAATGTTTCAAATAAAACTTTTCTTGTGACTATTAACAAGTTCTTAGCTGTCGTTTCTAACAACTATTTATCTGAAGAGTTTGCATGAGAAAAATATATTTAAATTCAAGAACTGGAAAGAAGAATGAACATTTGTAAAAGATTCACTTTTTTCAGGGCATAAAATGCGTCTCAACCTTTTTTCTCTTGAAGTACATTAGAATACGACTGTTAGCTTACTAAAATTCTTATTTCTAAACTCTTCTTAAACATCCTTGTTGAAATGCTCATTAATATTCAAGTAACTTTTTCAACACTGACAGGAGGTATACTTAAGATTTAGTTTCTTTGCAGTGTAGTGTAAAATACTAAAATACCTGTCATCAATGTATCCTAAATCATTAATTTCTCTGTAAAACACCAACAAGAGAGAGTTTCAGTCTGCCTTTAGATCCTCTTCGGCACAGACAGAGTTATACCATGCTGATATTGAGGCAAATTACACAAAAATGTGCCATTTCACAAAAGAAGAATGCTTGCTAGTTGTGTTATTGTCAGCCATCCACCTGTCCGAGTGTAACTGTTGTCTTTCTCTTTCTTGTCATCCTCGTTTTCATCCAGCTTCTTAGGGTGACAAGTGAATACAAGTATTCAAGTAACTTGTGTTTAACAGAATATAAGAAGAAAAAAAAAAAAGAAGTGTTGATTTCAAGCAGCATCCATCCTCCACAATCTTTGTTTACATTTACATATATATATATAGACACACACACACATATTACTTATGAAGGAAGTTATATTCAATAACAGTTACTGAACAGCAGCAGTGGTTCCCATCCATACCCCAATGCCGTATCTTCAGAAGAAAGAAGAAAAGTAAAAAAGTATGTTTCCTCTCTGCTT
Source organism: Chroicocephalus ridibundus (assembly GCF_963924245.1). NCBI lineage: Eukaryota > Metazoa > Chordata > Aves > Charadriiformes > Laridae > Chroicocephalus > Chroicocephalus ridibundus. The sequence goes on from NC_086285.1 coordinate 107,224,141, forward strand.
CTCACTCTTCTTCTGTTACAAGTTTTGAATTGTTGTGTATTTGTCAGGAGGATCAAAGAACTAGAATGCCAGAAAAGTAAATTAGTCAATATTTCTCCAAGGGCTCTGAGTGCACAAGGGGAATAAGAGAATGAATATCATTGTGATCAGAGAAGAAAGATCAGAAAACGGTCAGGTTTTTCCTATGACAGAAAAAGAGTAAGTTAGGAGGACAGTATCTTGTGGGTGAAAGACGGAAAGAGAGGAAGAACAGAGGTATTACAAATTTGTTTCTTCTTTCTGGCCCTCTCTGCGCTTTGACGTTTTTTTCATTATTCCATGCTAGAATGGCATAGAATGTTCTGGTTCTCTCTGGTTGGTTTGCTTTAAGTGTGCTGTGAATAGTCAAAGACAAGTGAAACTTTTTGTCACCTAAAATACAAAATTGAAGTGAAATTTGGGATGGCAAATGAAGTCCAAAAAGATGCAAAACATGTTTTCCAGAGACCACAAGACAAAATCACCACTTTCTGAAGAATGTTCTGATTCATATGTACATACGTTATGAACAGAGATACACATATGAACATGCCCTCACATACACATACACACACACAGACAAACTTCCTAATTTTACAGTGCTGTCTAACAGAAGATGCCAAAGCTCTTTTCAGGAGTTTTGAACTCCTGAAACACAAAAACATACAGTGTTTCATATGACCTCATCAGAAAAGGGCAGTCTCAGCTCTCAAAATGAAAACTAAAAATCCTGCTTTCACTGTAGAGAGCAGAAGGGTGGTGAGAAAGAAGAGGTTGGAAGAAAACAGTGAATGTGATCAAACACTGTGCCAGTGCAAACCCAGCATTTTGGGAAGAGAGGTAGTGTCACAATCATTTTGCTCTTGCACAAAAATTAAGAAAAATATTCTTGTTACTGAAAGTTGCTGACTGAATAACATAGTTACAACAAGAAACCCCTGTCTTCTCAATGTGCTCGTAGATACAGTCGTGAGCTCACTAATACTTCTGAGTGTTTGGTGGACATCTTACATTGGTGTTTTAAAAATGACTGGGGAAATTATTTACCTGTTCACTTGTGTTTCCCTATTACTGTTTCTCATACAGCACAACACTGATTTTAGATCTTGAGCATCTGGATGAGTCAAAACCCTTCAGCAGGAGAATTCTGTGTAGAAACTCTCCACCAGTTTATTGACTTCCGGTCTTTGCTTTGACCACTGGGCCACTTATACTGTATAGCACAGACCACAGCCAAGATTTTATCTGAACAGCAAAGAAAGAGGCCTTTCAATTTGCAGGGACAAAGAATGACAAATAAGGAGGATTCCGTCTTCTAGTCTTGCTAAGCCAAAGACTCTCTGTGACAAGCTGGTAAATTGACATTGCTTAACCAAGCAAAAAAACTGAGCAATAAACAGCAAGAGATGGATTAAAAGTTTGGATCTAAATTTCCTAAGAAAATAAAGGAGAGTAAAAGCAGCCATAAACTAGTTCTATATGCGATCTTATTGTACCATCATAGAGCAATTAATACCATGTTATCCTTACTAAAATGTCGTGAAGAGAACAGGTCTAAATTTTCCGGATGTTTTTGAATTTCAGCAGTGACAAATGCTACAGTAATACCAGCTTAAGTTAGAGATAGTTTAGTTGTTTGAGTAGAATTATCCCAGCAAAGAACCATGTAATATAAAATCACAAGTAGCCCAGCCTTTCATTATTATTGCTTTGCATTGTGCTTGTAATTTCTTTACTTTGATAGCCTTTTCTTACCACTTTTGTTCCAGGACACCATTATCAAACTTCGCCATTCTCTGTAACTAATTCAAATGACACCAAAATTTTAAAGTTGTCTTCATAAGCCCAGGAGAAGTCCAGTGACAATAAAAGCAATTATTTGATGGCCTGCTGAGACTGATGAGTTGTCAGAGCAGACATTGTGGCAGATGGAGCTCCCTCCACCAGTGAGTGGAGAGAGAAGACTCTTCTGCAAAGGGATCATAGATTCACAGGTTCTGCTCAGCGATCTGCTGCTTTCCTGTCTCCAGAATGCAGTCCAAGGCACATTGCTAGAAGAGATCCCATATAGAATCTGCAAATGACTTCAGCTCTAGGCATATGCAGGAAAAGAATTATGAACCTGAGAAGGAAAAGTTTTTTACACCTAGAACATATTTATTAACAAATGGTCAAGACTCTCTCAAAAACACGTGGAGACATTTATTTCCACTGTATCATGGATTCTATTTGTTTTTCTGAAAATATTTTCAGCATTTGTTTGGGTAGTACTGATTGTGCATCTGAATACTTAAAGTACATTCTTGGATCTTAGGCAGAATCCAGCTCAGTTGTCAAAATCTCCAGCCTTCCCTGACAATGTCATAATGCATGCATGAGTTTTCAATAGAAAAAGCAGCAGTATTTTGTAATTTAATAGTTTTGGGTCAGAGTGCAAGCATAAAAGCAATGGAATTTTCTACTGCTGCTACTAGTAGCAACAATAATAATGCAAGGACTGCTGAAGAAAATATTTTGTTATTCGTAACATTGGATTATTTAATTTCTCTTGCTCACTCTTTTTTCTGTTTAGTTGCCTACATATATTACAACATTGTCTCTTGAGCAGTAGAAGTTAGCCTTCTTTCTTGCCTCAGAATGTTGTTTACAGAAGAAAGTGCACATTATTTTTTAGCTTCATCTACATTTTCAAGACAAGTTAAAATGGTGGTTTTGGATGAAAAATTGAGAGCTGCTAAGTTGTCTGATATACCCGTCAGGGGCAAAGCCTGTGAAAGATGTGGTTATATGCACACCTTCAGCTATATTACCAATGTACTTGAGATAGAGACAGTTTAGATGTTGGCCTGATAGGCACAGATAAAGGTGCATGTTTTAGGTAGTACTGGAATAATGAGGAGGCCTGATTGAAAAAAGAAAAAAAAATTAAGCCAAGGTGGCATTAAAGAATGCTGGAAGCCAGCATTTACCTGTAGATTAAATGACAGTACTTCACCCTTCTTGCCCTTGCTCTTCATTCCTTGCTTTAATATCTTTATCAATGATCTGGATGAAGGGATCGAATGCACCCTCAGTAAGTTCGCAGATGACACTAAACTGGGCGGGCGTGTTGATCTGCTTGAGGGTAGGTTGGCTCTGCAGATGGATCTGGACAGGCTGGACCGATGGGCTGAGACCAATGGTATGAGGTTCAACAAGGCCAAATGCTGGGTCCTGCACTTGGGTCACAACAACCCCATGCAGCGCTACAGGATTGGGGCAGAGTGGCTCGAAAGCAGCCCGGCAGAAAAGGACCTGGGGGTGTTGGTTGACAGCCGGCTGAATATGAGCCAGCAGTGTGCCCAGGTGGCCAAGAAGGCCAACAGCATCCTAGCCTGTATCAGGAATAGTGTGGTGAGCCGGACTAGGGAAGTGATCATCCCCCTGTACTCGGCACTGGTGAGGCCCCACCTCAAGTACTGCGTTCAGTTTTGGGCCCCTCGCTGCAAGAGGGACATTGAGGTGTTGGAGCATGTCCAGAGAAGGGCTACAAAGCTGGTGAGGGGTCTGGAGGACAAACCTTATGAAGAACAACTGAGGGAGCTGGGGTTGTTTAGCCTGGAGAAGAGGAGGCTGAGGGGAGACCTTATCACCCTCTACAACTACCTGAAAGGAAGTTGTAGAGAGATGGGGTCTGACCTCTTCTCCCTGGTGACAAGTGATAGGACGAGAGGAAACGGGTTCAAGTTATGTCAGGGGAGGTTTAGATTGGATATTAGGAAACATTTTTTCACTGAAAGGGTTATTAAACATTGGAATAGGCTGCCCAGGGAGGTGGTGGATTCACCATCCCTGGAGGTGTTTAAAAAAAGGGTAGATGGGGCACTGAGGGACATGGTTTAGAAGTGGTTTTTGTCAGGGTAGGTTAAAAGTTGGACTTGATGATCTTAAAGGTCCCTTCCAACCTCAGCAATTCTATGATTCTATGATTCTGTGATTTGAAAGCTTTTTCCATTAAATGACAACTGAATCTTCTTCAGTATGATGCGACTGATTATGCAGGACAGGAGTCAAGATTTAATCACTAGCATAGAAGGGACCTGTTTGTGTGGAAAGCAGGGACAAAACATGGGGCCTCCCAGCTCCTAGGGGTGCATCTCCACTGCCTGCTGAGGGCAGCCCCATGGCCAGACTCAACTCCTGCGTAAACTTTGAGCCTCTGAGCACGGCCTCATGTGAGGCCAATGTGGGTCCTCTGAAGCCCCAAAGGCCCTGAGTATTTGAGCATGACATTGGGAATACCTTTCTAGGCTAATTCTTACATCTGTCTTTTCTCTGTAAGATTCTTGCTTTGTTTATTGCTTAATAACCTAACCTGTTCATTGTTGGCTTTATTTTTTTCTAAAAGTTATTATTTCACCATTAGTTTATACTTTTATGTAATGCATATAATTTATGTAATATGTAATTTATTATAATTTATGTAATACATATAATTAATACAGGTAGTTATGTATTAATTAACATAAACAATTATATAGAATCTAAATTAAATATATTAATTGTTCATATTAGCAACTCTTATTAGCTAATTAACAACAACTTCTGTGTTCCTTAGTGTTTCTTCAGTGCATTGATCCATACAAGAGACGTGATGTTTGGATTATTGTGGTGTGACTCCGTTTTCACCAGCAGGATCCATTTGTTGTTGCTCAGTTTTTTGGCTTCCGTCTGTCTTCACTGTTAAAGGAGTGCTCTGCTCCATTAGCTGATTTTAGTGGTCCTTCTCTTTTGGGTCTACCTAGGCAGATTTTTGTGACAGCTTCTGACCTTTGATATGTTATACTTGTCCTTCGTTAGTGGAAAGACTTCCCATTAGTACTTCCTACTGCCAGCCTTGTTCTCAGCCTGCCAAGTGGGACACTCCTGCCTTGTAAGTTAGAAAAACTGGCAGGAGCTGCTGCAACCGTGTCTTCCTGAAGGTTCACACAAACACGCCTAAATTGGAAAATTCTCTCATATGGATCCTGTTTCTGTATCACACATTTTTTAAAGTCCAGTGTAATATTAACTAGAGCTCAGATAAGTGAACTGCGTTGCTCCCTGCTTGCCAATTTTAGTGTTGTTACTTCATAGTAATAAATGATGAGATAGCACCAGGGCTGTGTGTAATAGCAGCAAGTCTGTGGCTGAATGAGTGATGTACAGAAATCAAGCATGTCTGAAATATACACTGCCTTCTGCATACATTTGTTGGTTCTACCTCCCTCCATGCCCCTCTCTCTCTCTCTTTCTCTTTCTCTCTATCTTGCCTGTCATTTTTTTCTTTCTTTGTCCCTTATCAGTGGCTGCTGATGGTTATATGCCCCCAGTCTGATTTCTAATTGCTATGAAACGAGTAAGTGGGAGGGAGATGAAGTGACAGGGGAAGAAGGGAGACTGATTTTGTGTAAGACTGACTCAGCGTTTGGTGGGGAAGAGACCGCGCTGTTAAACTACTGAGTCATCAGTACACTCGTGTGCTCTCTCGAGGGCTTCAGACTCCATCAGTGATTGATGGATCAGGAGTTTGACTGACACCTTCTTGTACTTCTCAGGTGTTAAGTCATCATAACGTCCCCATCTCCCTCCAGTTCTTCCCACTGGCAGTGTTATGAGTCACCAGGCAGTGCAAATCACCTCAAGTGGCAGCTCACAGGACACACAGTAAATCTAAACTGTAATTAGGTCACAAGTGGAAAACTCAGTTTGGACCCTAATGGACATTTGCCTGTGTCCATAAAACATTTGCAGGATTTGGAACCGCTGGGCTAATTCTGATGAAGAGACTGGAGCTGGGGTTACAAGGCCACAGACAGAGATAGTGCACTTGCAGTTATGCAGATAAGCCTGCACTTCATCTTCCCAAATGATGCCCAGAGGCTGCCAGAACAGTCATTCTTTCACTTTTATGAGCAGTGAATCTACATTAAAAGGCATTTAAATAAAGGCTGTAGAGTACGCTTAAAAGTTGTTGTTCCAATTTGGGACTTTATTATGGTGCTGTGGCATGGAGAAGTGACCCCACGCATGATCGAGCTGAGGTGCCAACCTGCCCTAGAGCTCCGTTAATAAGGATTGGTGAGGCTGGAGGCAGCTGTGTTGGCAGGAATGCTGATGAGCCTCGTTAGCAGTGTGCAGCTTATTTCCTTCGGAGAAGGGTACACAAGGCTGTGGGGGAGAGCTGGTAGCGAAGCCAGTCAAAGAGCCCTGCATCAAATAATTTATTTGGCTAGCTCAGTCCACCACTGTAAACAAGTCTCGCTTTCTGTGAATATACTCATTAGTCACCTATTTATGGACACTTACATTACATGGACAAATTGGAGCCATAGTTTTGCCCACACTCTTCTCTGTACCTTTTTGCACAGGAATCTGTTCCTTAACAGACACTATTTGCACTGCTAAAAGGGATATAAGTCATACTTACATTTTTGAAGATTCCTGCCGTGGATGAGCTACAATATCCAAAATTCTTGTTACAGCAGTAATATCAGTCTTGCAGAAATAGTCCTGCTGCTCCTTCCCAGTCCTGTGAGCACACGTTTGCCTGCGTGTACTGATGTCAGTACTTGCAGCAGTGAAATGTGTGTAAAGTGCATTTGGGAAGAATATATTCACATAATTAAATCTCTGTCTTTGTCTGAGAGTCCACATGGGCAGAAGTTAGCTGTCACATTTAGGAAAACACAGGCAGCCTGCTCTCTTTCCCAAGGGCTCCTCAGATGCAGGTTGGAAGTGGCAGTGAGCTAAATCAGCTGCTTTTGATAGGGGTAGTCCAATGCTGGTGAAAATTTTTTTCCCAGAAGCCCTGATTTCATCTTCAGTCACTCTATTGGAGCAATTCCATCCTGAGGCAGGGAGGGCTGCCTCCTGGTTCAGTAAATTGTCGTCGTTGATTTTAAGTCTAGGTGCTCCAAATCTAGACTTCACAAGTAGGGTAAACATCTGAACAAATTCACAGGAGAGGAGGAGTTTGAACATTCTCACATGAAAAAGTCCATTTCTATGGATTGATATTTTTAGGAGTCTTAAGCAAAGTTTGAAGTGACCTGAATAGTTCTGTGTAAATAGTTGGTTTCTTAATATGGTAGATGAAATGAAAGACATGGAACAAAAATATTTGGCTGTAGAATTAAATATTTCATTTCTGAGTTGTGTTCCACACTTTCTTCAGTGCGGTCAGAAAGTATTTTCTTTTAAAACATTCCAAATAGAAAGTCCTTAAAATGTTTCATTAAAACCAAGAAATAGGTTGGGACATATATGCGTTTTTTTCTGAAACAATTCTCTACGTACAGATTAATGCAGTATGCTAACCTGAGTCTACATAACTCTTAAAAAAAGATCTTTCGATTGAATACTCACATTTTCACCTGAATTTTTTCCACCTTAATTCTGACCTTTCAATAGCTTCATGTTCCCTTTTACTTTTCTCCCATAATAGCTGGTACCCATTATGCTAAGCAGAGAGAGCTTGTGAGTGGTCTCCCTTTCATGGGCTGTGGGCTTTATATCTATTCTAGTTACACAGGCACAAGGGAGATGTATCTGACCAAAGAGAGCCAGGACACTAAATGTATTCCATTAGTGACGGAGACAACTATAAAAGGGATAAGAAGCTAATGTTTCAATGCAAAACCAGTCTGAAATTGCATCCTTATCAGGATTTTTGGACCATGTCTACTTACAGCATGCTAGACTAGCCTTTATAGAAACAATAGCAAACTCTCTAAACCAGCATACAGCCTGACAGTTCTCCTACTGGACGTGTTTGTAAAACTGGACCTGGCTGCTCATCTATTAGTCTGTATTTCTCAAAAAAAAAAGCTCATTTTATCATTGCCCATCTAGCCGTGATTTCTCTCTCATGCTGGTAGTCTTGATCCACATGCTGATCCTGTGGTACTGGTGGCATTTTTAGGGATTAAATGTCAAAAGCAGCAACAGTGCAATTTCAGGCAGAGGTCTTTCTCTCCAACAAAAAAGTTATTACTATTTGGCCTATAAGTTTTTATATTTGTATGTGGAACCTCACTAATTTGGACACCTTTTCTTTTTTTTTTCTTTTTAATCCTCTAAGGAATTTCACCTTCTATAATAATTTTTAAGGGTAGTTTGATACCTTTTTTTCTGTTTGTTATTCATAGTTTGTTAGTAGCCACTGATAATAATAATGCTGTTCTTATTGTCCACCCTTTCCAGATCTTTAGTAGATGTGGTTTTGCAAGTCCAGCCCCTAGTGCAAATATTAGTGATGATCTGTGCCCACTTATTTTATCACCTTTCCCTTCTGATGATTATGTTGGAGATAAAGGCTGCAGGGAAACGTATTTGCATAGCTCTATTCTCACCTGCACTTCATTAATAGCTAAGCCATTTGCAAAAGTAATTTCCTAGTTAGTGCTCAACCACAATAAAATATTCCATGTCTTAAATATTTCCAATGAATTAAGTCTACAGAGAAGACCATAGGAAGAGATCAATAGTAGAGAAAATCACTAACTTTATTATTGTATTTTCTACAGGATCTTATTCCTATATTGTTTGCGTTTATTGTCCTACACTGATTTTCCCGTATCAGCAATCTATTTTATTACACGTTTCACCATGCCACTGTACTAACTTCAACATACTTGGGATGAGTGGTTTCGCTGTCAAGTAATTATCCTCAAGTGTTCCTAAGCCTCTCAGCTACATAGACTGTGTCCAGGTTGCCAAAATCTCATGCTGTTCAAGGTGTGGTGCACATCTGGATGCATAGGGCATTATCCTCTTGAACACTGGTCTTTGCATCCCTCTTACCTTTTGCAGGCAAGAAAAAAAAATCTCACCACCAGAAGGACAAGCAGTTCTTCTCTTCTACAAAATTGTAATCTGTGTCCCTGGTTCAGGAAAATTACAAAATATATCTTGTTCTAAGAAGAGTTTCATGTTTCCCTAGTTTTATTCTCTAGGTAGAAAAACAAGTCATGGGAGCCATCTTTTCTACTGTTTTGGACAAGCAGGGTAATAAGACAGAATGAAAATGCATAGTTTAGTTCTACTATGTTGCACACAATGAACTCTCTAGTAAATAGACTGTGAAGAAACCCCCAAAATAACAGGAAGGAGTAAAATATTTAGAATTATTCACTATCTTTTTAACCAAAAATTACCCAAACTTCCAGATAACTAAAAATGCCTTTAAATCAAAACATGGATTATGAAGTCTTTCTTAAAAAAAGTTGTCACCTAAATTCTTTTAAAAACATAACCTATTAGTTAATAGAAGCAGAAAGAAAAAGTAAAGCTAAACACCAGTAGACTAAACCAAATATGTATCTTACTTCACAGCATAATTAAAGAAAACAAAGAAGAAACTGGGAACTTTTACATCTTCATTCTGTGTAGCAAGCTAAATGCTACAGGCACTATTCTTTCAAACCTCCAGTGTGGATCTTTGCTTCTAAGTGTGCTCTGACGCTGAAATCTTAGCAATGGACTCGCTTTTTCTAGCAAGAACGGAGCATAAGGGAGAAGACCTGCTATGTGCATTCATCTTACGTAAGAATCATACCTTGGGTAAAGCCCTTCTGTTTTCTCACCATGTCCTACCACTGGCATGCCAGAAAAACCTTCACATTGCCAGTGAACCATACTCTAGCACACCTTGCTCTGACTGAACCTTATCCACATGAAACCAGTAGGGCAGTTCATGTATGTAAATATTTAATCCAGAAAGTTCTCTCTGCAATAAATGATTTACTTGTTCCAGGATCAAGATAAATTTTCATGATTTAAGAAAATCAAATATCTTTACACGATAGTGATGTTATATTTTGAAAATGTCTCTTCTTGATCCCATTTTCTGACACAGTTGCAGATATTGAACATTATTTACTCTTGAAGTCATGGTATTCCCAAACAGCTCACTGAGACAAGGAGTGGATTTAGGTACTCTGTCCCATGAATGTGAAGGTCAGATTCAGGCTGCTAGGTAGGAGAATGCAAAAGAAACCCTTTAGCAGTATTAAAAAACCCTTCATTTATAGATACCCTGCAGGTGAGATGAATTAATAAAAAAAAAAAAAACTGGAAAAAAAACATCTATTGCTTTTTGCTTGGAAGTCTTGAATTAGAAGGTTTTTTTAATGACCCAAAGGTAGATGGGTTGGTATCCCTTATTTTAAATAATTCAGTCTGTGATTCTTAAAATAGTGGAGGCCTATCAGACACAGTTTAGGAAACTGTAGTTTAGAACTATAGCTAGACATTAACAAGATTGTTTGTTTTTATTGCTTTTTGTATTTTAGTAGAAACCTTAAAATTTCACTATCGTTCAGTTGAACCTTCTTACTCAAGAGAGGTGATATTTTTTAGGTTGCTCAGATACCGACATTGTGTAAGAGCAAAATATTTTTTTTCTTTTTTTTTTAAGTGAAAGCCATTAGCCAAATATTAGAACAGCAGGTAGGTAGACTTTTAATCTAAGTTATTAAAATGTGAAAGGTAAGCAGTCAAGGAGCAAAACATGCACAGGTTTCCTAACACATAATAAAGGCAAACCCTCATTTTTTCTATTGTTTTACAACAGAAATTCTAGTAAGTTAGTCAAGTGCAGAGTCACAATATTACATTCATTGTAATAAAAGGCTTTTAAGGAACCTCTTTGCCTACAGAGAACTTTAGTACTACTATATTTGCTGTTTCAGCAGAAGAATTTTGATAAGTTCATTCAGTTTCTTAATGGTGGGTATAACCTGAAACTCAGTGAAGGGGAGCTAAAAGGCTGTGGTCTTTTTGCTCCTCTGTTTGACTTTTTAATCAAACAGCTTTCTGATGTTGTAACTGTTAATACAGTATCTCTAACTGTAGAAAGAATTCTTGTTCAGAACAAACACAATTGGACTTTTCATGCTAATGTTCATAAATATTCTCTACTGTTTGTAAATTGCTCTTGGAAACAGTGTAGAAATCTATTTCATTTCCAAGCACACAACTCATTACTGATGCCTTTTGCATAAACTTGGGTAGAGCTGAATAGTCTATTTTATTTGTTTACCAGATCCTGTATTTTGCATAAATGTCTGTAAAATCTTCCGTACAACATCAGCATATCTGCTGAACAATGCTGTCAGGCAAGGATCTTCTAATCAAATTTATGGTATCTGTCAATGTGTATTGTTATGGATAGAGAATTGCCCTGGTTAGCTGAACCCAGGTATTCTACAGAAGTTTAGTATTTTCTGAACTTGACTGAAACTAAACTTGAGAAATTGAAGGCACTCAGCAGTTTTCAGAACCAGGCCCTCTATTTGTGAGAAGATAATGAGAACATACTGGAATATTTCAAGTAGAAACAACCTGACATCAAGACATCAGTAGACAGAAGACAGGGCAGTGCTAACATCTGCTTCCTCTGACATATTGTAAACAGCATCAGGAAAGTCCTCAAAGCTCCTGCCTGACATGGTAACATTTGTCAAATCCCCCAGAATGTGGAGTTAGCCATACAGTATATCCAATACCCAGGTGGCCGTCATCAACCACTGTCGCACTGGTCCTGCAAGCCTTCTTTCCCAGAGTGGATGACAGCAGAAGAAGCTGCCAGAAAGGCTGCACAATGCTCCTGCACTCATGCTGGAGCTGGAGTCCTAGTCTAAACAGTTAACAGGAGATGAGAGTATGGCCAAAAGCCCAAGTGATTAGATTGCTTTAGACCAATGTGAACAGAACTTGTTTGTTCTAATTTAAATTTCTATTATAGCTGTTTATTCAACACTAATTGAGGTCTTGAGCAGAGTTTTGTAATATGGGCTTATGCCCATAGGCCTCGTATTTTACATATAGGCTTAGTTCCAACAGGCATTATCCTTGGCATGTCAAATTACATAAAAAGTGCCAAGCCTGCAGGTGTAATATAAAGTTTCCATATGTTATGTGGACAGATGGCTAAAAGTGACATGGTTTTGCAGAGCGTTAGGCCAAAAGGCCTGCCAAAATCAGTAGGTATAGCTCTATTATACTTTTTGCCTAACACCGTCTAAAGCACATTATTTTGTTTCAGTCACTCCAGCCAGCCTTTGGCAATAGGCATTTCAGTGCTGCTTCACAGCTGCATATAGCATACATCCTTCTAGTAGCACGGTGTAAAGAACAGAAATAAATTAATTTAAAAGGTAACATGATAATAATGCTACTACCAATGCAGATAGATTTGAAGACCATGCTAGAATAATCCTCGATGATAAAAGCATATTTGTTTCACTTAACATTGTGTTACCCCATTACAAGCAACATTATTATATTGTAGATTTGCTGACTTGATAAAGATTTTCTATATTCTTAAAGCATTAGTAATTACTCCTCAGGAATATATCATGATTTCTTCTCACCAATATGTTGACGGAGATGCTTAAGTGTTTTTGGTGAAGCCCTATTCCTAGGTTATGTGTACAGGAGATAAAGAACACTTCCAACTGAACATTGTAGAATAAAAAAGTAAAGAGTAGATGTTAAAAGAAAATCCTTAAAAACTAAATCATTTTGAAGATCGCTGACAGGAAAGAAAAAGCCACAGCAAAACCCAAAGAGGATAATCAGAACAATTTCTTTATGTCTCTTATCTTCATTTCTTCTTGTCCTCAGAGGACTCAGACTTGACTTCACTGTTTATCACAGAAGAGAAGCCATATAGAAATTTCCAGGCACATCGTAAAATAATTATGATTCCAGTAATGTATGGATATTTTTTACTTCTTCCCTACTCTTCCCTCTATTATAGGAATTGAATTTTGTTAGTAATACATAGATTTAAAAAAAGCATATAGCATGAAAACAATAACTTTCTTGGCTATGGCAAGCATAGCCTGAGAATTACTGTGTATTTTATCGTTTCACCTTAAGATTTTTTTCACACTTAAGGTTAAATCTAATGAAAGACTGTTATCTTCATGTAAGGTGCCATAGCTCTTAATTTTAAGAAGTACCTGGTCTCCAGTTGGAACTTAAAACTCAGCATTAGATGCCTTTAAGTCTTCTCCATAAGATGCAGGGAGGATTATGCACCTCACAAAGGTCAGCAAAATTCTGCACTTTTAGGCAATGGGAAATATTAAGTGTGATTTCCTACTCTGCTTCAGAACTTGTTCATCCAAGTCTGGTCTACGGGCTGGAGCCTTCAACCACATGAACACAGATGCTGAGGTTCTTTCCTGAGTTTAGCAGTTCATGGCAATTAATCAGGGATCCCTTTTTTATTTCCAAATACAGGCAGAGGAGAAGTCATCCAACTGTACTGTCAGTTCCTATTTTTACGTATACATTGATTATGACACTTATCTAGAAAGTTGAAGACCTTACTGATTGCAGCATTAACCATCCTTTATATTTGGTCTTTTGTATTTTGCAGAAAGTGAAACAAAATTAACAAAGGGCAGAAAAAAAGTAGAAATGAAGAATGTGAATCTCTGGATAGTTTTATATTTCTGTATTTATGAGAGATGTTTGTTTTCTGTTAGAGGTTTGGATTTTTTTTTAAGTTCAATTACAAATATAAAATGCATGAACAGTTAAAAAAGCAAAAACCAGAACCCATACCTTTAATACTTCAAGATAAATTTTCTGAGTTGAAGAATGATAATATTATTTCTATTTTATTTTGACCTCACAAATCCTTCATGCCTCTTAAGCAGCTTGAATAAGTAAAGGGTCTTGAGGGAAACTTTGCTGATAAATATCTAGTGTAGTGGGCTTGATGCTTTTGGGAAAAGGGAAACTTGTCTAATATCTCTTGGATGATGGAAAAAAGTGTGACCAGATCATAGAGCCACAGAACGGTTTGGGTTGTAAGGGACCTTTAAAGTTCATCTAGTCCAACCCCTCTGCCATGGGCAGGGACATCTTTTCCTAGTTCAGATTGCTCAAAGCACCATCCAACCTGACTTTGAGCATTTACAATGATGGGGCATCCACAGCTTCTCTAAGAAACTTTTTCCAGCTTCTCACTACCCTCAGAGTAAAATATTTCTTCATTACATCTAATCTATATCAACTCTCATTTTAAAATCATTACCCCTTGTCCTGTTACTACAGACCTCAGTAAAAAGTCTCTCTCTCCACCCTTCATATAAGCCTCCTTTATATAGTGAAAGGCTGCATAAGGTCTCCTGTCTCAGCCTTTATTCACAGGAAAGGTGTTCCAGCCCTCCAACCACTTTTGCGGCCCTCCTCTGGATCCACTTTAATAGGTCCATGTCTTTCTTGTACTGGAAACCACAGAGCTAGATGCAGTACTCCAGGTGGGCTCTCACAAGAGTCAAGTAGAGGGGAAGAATCACCTCCTTTGACCTACTAGGCATGCTTCTCTTGATGCAGCCCAGGATACGATTGGCTTTCTGGGCTGCAAGTGCAAATTGTCTGCTCACGTCCAATTTATTGTTCATCAGTATCCCCAAGTCCTTTTCCTCAGGGCTGTTCTCAAGCCATTCATCCCCCAGTCTGTATTGATACTGGGGATTGCACCAACCCAGGTGCAGGTCCCTGCACTTGGCCTTGTTTAATTTCATGAGGTTCACATGGGCTCACTCCTCAAGCCTATCAAGGTCCCTCTGGATGATATCCTTACCATCTAACATTATCAACTGCCCCACTCAGCTTGGTGTCATCCAGAAACTTACTGACAGTGCGCTCGATCTCACTGTCTATATCACTGATGAAAATATTAAATAGCGATGGCGCCAGCAGAGACACTCAAGGGACACCACTTGCCCCTGGTTCCCATTTGGACATTTAGCTGTTGACTGTAACTCTTTTGACACAGCCATTCAGCCAATTCCTTATCCACCAAATTGTCTGTCCATCAAATCCATATCTCTGCAATTTAGTGGAAGAATGTTGTGGGGGACCCTAACAAAGGCCTTACGTAATTCCAGATAAGATGACATGTGTAGCTCTTTCTTTGTTCATTGATGCAGTCACTCCATTGTAGAAGGCCACTAAGGTTAATCAGGCATGATTTGCCCTTGGTAAAGCCATGTTGTCTATCTCTAATCACATTGCCATCTTCATATGCTTCAGCAAAACTTCTAAGAGGATCTTCTCCATGATCTTACTGGGCACTGCGGTAAGGCTGACTAGTTGGTAGTTCTCAGGGTCGCCTTTATTACCTTGCTTTCTGGGAGGAGGTTGTATAATTATCAGACTATGATAATGAAATATGGATAAGGAGTTGACTCCAGGAGAGAGTGCAAGAAGTGATATGAAAAGAGAAAGTATTGTGCTACAGGGTAGTCAGAGATCAGTATTGGAACGGTTCTTGTTTAATGCTGTCATCTTTCTTGGCAGCAGTAGAGGGATACTTTTCATAAAAGTGTTCCCTGATATATCAAAGATAACATGTTCTAAGGAAAACGTTGATCGAATATCTGAAAGAAAAGTGTTAAAATAAAGAGCATGAAATTCACAACACAAACTGCCAGGATGTTGGGGATTAATTAAGCACTTTTGCTATACACTGAAATGTTATCAGCTAGACATCCCAGTCAGCTTTTAGTCACCTAGAAGCCTCAGTCAGCTTTTAGGAGCTGTTAAACTAACTGCATGTTTACATGTGGAGGGTGTCCAGTGACAGTACATGGTACTTACTCATCTCTCTAGGACTGCAAAGTAGGAAAGACCTAATAAACAGACACTTAAATGCTTACATTCAAAAAAAGACAGACAGAGATGTACGGTTCTCTGTGAGGAACAGATCATCTGTAGTACAGATGGAAAAGGAATTAATATGCCCTACTTCAAATGCTAGCTCTGAGTTTAGGATAAACACTATTATGCTCCTTCCACTCTCCATTCAGTGCTAAAAATTAAGCTATATGCATGCCAACAACATCTCCTCCTATAACAAACTATCGGTCTGATTATCAACTATTTTTTGTTATAAAGATCGTCTATCACTAGTTTGTGACCTGGGAGACAGCAATCAGAACGCCTTGTTAAAATTTGATATGATAACTTTTGAGTTTTGACAGACATTAACTCCAAATCTGGAGTAACATTTTGCAGATTGGCTTTTATTGTGGGAAAAGCTGGATCTGTCAGTTTGGAGTCAGCTGCACTCATGTGTTTTACAGTTGTTCTAGAATTTTGATTAAATTCCCAACAAGTAAAACAAATAAAACATTAAGTTGGCACGGGTAATACCTAACAAAGTAATATGTGGAAATTCCTTTAAATGTTCTTTAAGGTTGTCACCTTTCAAGATTTTAATAAGAGCTGGATCAGAGCTTGACTGCGTATGAAATAGCTGTTGCCATGCAAGTCTGAATTAGAAACATTTTCTCTAGGTTTTAGTTACATTTTCAATTGTTTTCTTATTCTCCAATAGATTTGATCTTCATGAAATGACAGAATAAAAACAATAAAAATAAATTTCATCAAGGCCTAGAAGAAGGTCTAAGCATGAATATTGTAAGGCTGATGAGTTCTATTTACTTAAAAGTAGCATAATCTTTTCCATTTTCAGATAATAAGAAAAATTCTACTTAAGAAGTGGAAGAAATTAGAATTCAAAACACATCTATTTCTGCAATTTAAGCGCAGTCATTTTGTCTAATCATGTCTTATATGTTCATTCTCTTTGACGTTATGAATTTTGTGCTGAACAGGAAGAAAATGACAAAGGTGCAAAATGTTTCAGAACGGGGATTCTCAAAGCTGTCATTCATGGTATGCCTTTTCAAATCTTCTCCATTCAAAAACTCCAGCTTTATTGGAAGCCTGTGGTGTTGAAATTTTCATCATTAAATTTTAATGATAATCTCCAGCAGTTTTGGTATACCTTTATTTTGACAGGAATGACAAAATATATGTCCATTTAAATGCACTTTGTAGGGCTTTTGACGTTTGCTTTTTTTAGAAAGTACTATACTAATTTTAATGCACATTTTCTCAGCCCTGATTTTTACTTTACTTGCAGGAGACTTATAATTAGGGATGATTTAAATTTATTTCATTCTAAACTATATTTTGGATGAAGTTTGACTTTCATCAGTTAATATAAAATGTGATTAATGCACAGATTATTAGCAGTGCACAAATCAAGGTCTGGTGCAGACACTTGAGTGGCAATGGAAAGCAGCAATTATGACTGCTTTCATTCCTTATTTATTAATTAATTAATTTGTTTGTTTGTTTGTTTGCATAACAGGTGTTGGTGGTATAAAAAACTTGTGATTTACTTTCCAAGATCAGACTAAAGGTAAGAATAAATAACCATAGTTAAGAGTAACCATATATACATTAAGCAATTGCTTCTCAAAAGATTGTTTTCTGAGCCTAGCTAGTACCATGCCTAGCACCTAAGCAGTTAACGCTCTCTCTGCTATATACAGTGAAATCATTTTGCAATCTTTGCTGAGACTTCAGACAGGAAGAGTCACCTGCATTTCTGTCTGCAATCAGCCAACTAGTTTAATTGGGCAACAGCAGAGCCTTGCAGGATATCCTAATGAGCCTAATTGGTATCAGAAATCTGACTCCTGGGAGAATAGAGATAGAAACCAGACAGACAAAGAGACAGGTAAAGGCTATGGAGTAAGAGAAATAATATGGAAGGGCTCTGTTAGGGCTTTTACTGCTATATACACTTCTTTGTATTCTTCCTTTTCTTAGCCCTTCTCACCACTTTGTTTACCAGCTATGTGCCCATGATGCTATTGTCTATGTCTTTCCTGCTATTTGAGTAGTCCTGTGGATCTTCTTATGTTTATTGTGGCTTTTGTTCCCGAGTGATCTGAATATGCAGTGAGTCCTAGCTTGAAAGGCTGTCCAGTCTAATCACAAATCCACTTTCACAACATCCGGTGCAATAGGAGGAAGGGGAAAAAAAAAAAATCTGATCAAACTGTGTTTCTGAGAGCAAGAATCTTCAGTGTGGTTTGGACCACCTCACTAAGAGTGTCCCTATCTATAGCTGTCACAGTTCTGTCACTGAAACTCCTGGCAACAATTGAATTTTAATGAAGGTCTGCTGTGCTTTAGAATTTAAATGAGATGTTTGATAAAAGAGAGAAAATCTTCCACATATCTACCTTATGTTCTTAATGTATTCCTCCTGGTAAAAATAAATAAATAAAGGATTGTTTCACTGCTTGTTTTCTACAGAGATTTCCCTGTAAAGCTGAAAAAATAGCCTAAGTCGTACAGAGCCGTTTTCATGCTGATTTCCCCCTGCTTCTGATAGAACGTAGTTGCTGTATATGCAGCTCCTGTTGCTTCTCTGGCTTCCTTAGCTTCCCAGACTGACAGGGACATTTGTTTCTGATAATCTGAATCAGTGTCAAAGTGTTTGAGGCCAGCAGCAAGTAGTTCAGTCTCCTCATCTGAGCAGAGTTGTGCCACAGCATATTACCAGGATTTTTGCAGGTGAGCTAATTATTGGTCTTTAATATGTGATCGTTCGTTCATTTGAATGCAAGATACTGAAGACTTCAATAATGCAGATTATCCTTTGCTTACTTTCACTTGCCTGAAACTATTTTTTTTCCAGGTGTAGAGCCTATCACTATATTTTGTTCAGAGATGCTTGTGTGCATATCAAAAGAGTACTGATGACAAAATGCTCAGTTTGCTGACATTTTTGGTCTCCAAAGTAAGTTTTCAACCTCAAACTGAGCCATGCATCGATTGTGGGGGGAAAAAGTAAAGGTTATGTATTTTTAGTACTTGTGTTGTGCTTTTCTCCTGTGCAGTATGTGACACTACCTAGGTGTAAACGCTGCCTCACGCAGATGTGCTAATGGAATTCCTGCTTTTATGTAACAGCCTTTTGGAGAGAGAAAGGAGCTTGAAATGCTTTGTTTTAATTACAGATATTTCTTCGTGTTGCTAACTGTGGGGGTATATGAGTGGGGGCATATATGTGTGAGGTGAAGATATAGCTTGAAAACAAAAGATTTTGATCAATGGCAACATAAACTGAAAGTATAATGAACTGACAGCCTTATTGCAGTAACCCAAGATACTTACATGGATTTACTAGACAGTGTCGATAAACTATTCATAGTCGTCTTCACCACCAGGCTTTTTTTGGAGTATCTTCTCATGCTTGCCACTCTAACATATCTCCTTTAAAACTTAAAAAAAAAAAAAAAAAAATTATCAGTACTGTGAAATGAAAGTTACGAATAGTCTAGAGGAAAACCAGGGACACCTAGCTGACAACAGTACAAAGTGTCAGTGAGATGTAGAGCAGGGTGCATACTGGGGAAGAAATTGGCCACAGTAATCAGTGACTGACTTTAGTACAGTGTATAGCACAGACTAGGAATGAGATTGTCTTCATTCTCTTCTCAGCACTGACATTGTTGATGAGCTGCTACTTCTACCAGGCCTTTACCTTATGCCAGTGAAATTGAACCAAGAATAATTGGAAGTGGGATGAAGAAGTGCACCACCATTTATTGTGCTTGATCGCATTTACTTATCACCCTGGATCTGGAATTGAAATCACTGCAGAAATAGGCATCACATAGTTAATAATGGTATGGGAGGAAAGGTTGCTGCTTTTGTACTGCTGAACAAATTGTAATATACGTTTTAATATACCACTATAATTCTTCCAGTGTTTATCTGTATGCCAAATATTGACTGTTCTGTGCATCTCCTAAGCTCAGGCAGGCTGTGTGTTTCCCTCTTCATCTTTTGCTAACACCAAACCAATGCAATAAACAAAGACGCTTGCCCAATCTAAACTTCATCTCCTGTGCTAGAGAGGCAGTTCCACAGGATGGTACATCTGACACCTCTAGACAGTGGAGAAACAGGTGCAAATGATGCCTCCAGATCTGAGTCCCTTCCTTAGACACTCACCTCACTTCTCTGATGAACCTTGACTCTTTCTTTCCATAAGCTGAGAACCTGAAGGTTTTGAAAAAAAACAGATGCTTGCTTGTATGGTGGAGCTCAGAACAGATCAGGCATTTCTGACGAGCAACACTGGCATACTGGTTTGCATCCCACACCTCTGTGTATGAAGATAATAACTTGCATCAAACTCTGTTCAGTCCTGCATTGGTAGCTGTAAGCGTCAATCTGATACCCATTTTCTTGAACTGTTGGTGGAATATCTCTTAGGTCTTTGAGGTGCTTACAGAGGGAAACCAGAGCTGTCATCTACTATGACCCAAAGTTAGGCAGTTTCTGTCTTTGTGTCCCTCTAACTTGAAAAGAATGATGTGCAGGCTGCCCAAATGGTAGGCTTTCACCAGTGACAGGCTCACGTGCACAGGACAGTAGTTAAGGGAATGTGAGAACTAACATTTGCTGCAGTGCTGGGGGAGGCTTTTAATTGAAATCAGACATGGTGTGAATCCATGTTGTGTGTAGGGTATAGATTTCTGAGCCTAATTTAATTTTTCAGAAGGAGCAAGTTGGCTTATTCTTTTTGGATCCCAGAAGCCAACTGGTATGGTTGTTGAGGGGTAACTGTAGAGGAGCAGGCATGCAAGACATAAGGGAGTGAAACAACTTAATATAATTACCAAAACAGCAAGCATAAGAAAAAAAGCCCAGCTTTAGATGGGAACATACTTTCACTGTTAGCTAACTGGACCAAGAGGACCATTTTCGGACCATTTTCACAACAGCTGAAAGTCACTGGTAGATTTCCACAGGGCCTTGTGCTGGGTCATACTGTTCACAATTGATGTGGAAAGGGAAGCGGGAAGTGAGGTGACAAGGTTTGCTGCTAATGTTAAATTTATTCAGAATATTAAGTAAGGAATCGGATGAA
The DNA here is from genome assembly GCF_963924245.1 of Chroicocephalus ridibundus. Taxonomy (NCBI): domain Eukaryota; kingdom Metazoa; phylum Chordata; class Aves; order Charadriiformes; family Laridae; genus Chroicocephalus; species Chroicocephalus ridibundus. Next base: position 107,244,950 of record NC_086285.1, read on the forward strand.
GAACACAGGGTGTATTTTGTGAAACTGACTGACTGGTGATAAAAGGGCAAGTGCGATTCACTTTTGACAAATGCAAAGTAATGCTGGTTGGAAAAACAATCCATCTTCACATATACAGTGAAGATCTTTAAATTAGTTATTACTATTCAGGAAAGACATGTTGGAGTCATTATATAATCATGCCCTGAAAACATCAGCTCAATGTTTAGTGTGGTCAGAAAGGTAAATAGAGTTTTGAGAATTGAGAAAAGAATTGGGAGGAAAGCAGAAAATATCATTATGCCACTGTATAAATCCATGTTGTCCTCACATCTTGAATACTATTTGCAGTTCTGTTTATAATAATAAAATATTAGAAATGGAAAAGGGACAGAAAAGGGCAATGAGTATGATAAATAGTGTGAAATGGTTTCCGTATAAGAAAAAGTGGAACAGATTTGAATGCTCTGGACTGAATAAAGAAATGGATAATGAGCACCACGGCAGTGAGTGAATAGGAGAATGGTTATTCATTCTTTCTCATGATACAGAAACAAGGCAGAGCCAAATGAAATTTTGAGCAGATTTAAGTCAAAGACTAAGAAATAAGTATATATTTGTTTCCACAGAAGGTGTTATTAAAATGTGAAAGTTATTGCCATGGAATAATACATATGATGAAAGTTTAGATGAGTTAAAAATTAATTACTGAAATCTTTGAAAGAAATATTCATTAAGTGCTGATATACACAAAGTTAAAACCTGTGACTCAAAGTCTTCAAGTTGCACATTGTTGTTATCTCAGGGGAAATGTAGGGGGTAAAATGTCACAGGATGTCTGAACTTTTCTTTTTTTTCTTTTTTTTTTTCCCTTTTTTTTTTTTCCCCTGAGATCTGTGCTCTCAGAGGTAGGATACCTTGGTATGTGGACCTTTGTCTAACCCAGTAAAGCCGTACTCATGTTAAAGCTTAATCACCCAAATCTGTGTCTCGCAACACAGGACAGTGTAACCACTGATTAAACCTGTTTTCAGGGCAGAATTCAGCCTGAAGTAACTCAGTCTTTTAACAGAAACTAACCACTGAACTCAAAAAGGGTAAAATACTTTTATGGTGTCCTAAGACTACAATGGATTGTGAATCTGCAGTAAAAATCATAGCTTTGCTTTCATGTGTAAAAACTTTTCCTGTTAACACTGCTCCAGCCTCTCCCTTTCTCTCCCTTTCTCTCCCTTTCTCTCCCTTTCTCTCCCTTTCTCTCCCTTTCTCTCCCTTTCTCTCCCTTTCTCTCCCTTTCTCTCCCTTTCTCTCCCTTTCTCTCCCTTTCTCTCCCTTTCTCTCCCTTTCTCTCCCTTTCTCTCCCTTTCCTCTACTTCTAACCAAGACAAAGAAATGTCATAGAAACATGTAGGATTGCTTGGTGGTAGTTGTGTAAATACTAAATGTAAAGAAGAAATTCTTGTTACAAGGAGAAAGTGATATATTTTATTGCAGCAGTTCAGTGAAACTGTATGTAGACTAGTACTATGAAAAATATATGCAAGTGGCAAAGGTCTCACCAGAGATATTCAGACATTCCTCTCTAAGCTTAGGAACCCACAGTTAGAGGTGATTTTGCTGTGTTTATTTATTCTTAGTAGCTGTCGTATCATGTGCTAGAACTGGGAAAAGTAATGAATTTCTTTTCAGTTTAGGTCTAGACAACAGTTTCAAAGAAGAAAGAAGACAGAAAGTTCCCACTGTGAGTCCAAAGATGAAGAAACTGGCCTCCAGGAATAAAGCAAAGAGCTGGATCAACTGAGAGAAGCAAGGAGTACATGGTTTTCAGAAAGACTTAAGAGTCACTGAATCTGTACAATCTTTGCTGAAGGGCATTTCACATCTCAGTATCAGTTTTATCTTAAACAAAAGCTTTTATTTAGATATGTCCTTAAAAATGGAAGGGTCCTAAATTTCTTTCCAAACTCTTCCATGACAACAGAGAAGCTATTTGCGTGTGTAATCGTAGAGTCACTTTAGGCGTCTTCTTGCACTCCAGGTAGCATCCAGCTATCCCTCCTGGACTCAGGTATATGACAAAGCACCCTGTGTCATACCTGCTGCCTATAGTCCCCTGAAGTTGTGCTAGATGTATGTGTTTTGGGTACCTTAATCCCACCCTTTGTGTTATTTCTGTGTGATACAGAAAGCGCTTTTGGTAATATGAAGGAGCTCTGTCTATGTGCACTTATCTCGCAGCTCTTAACTATGTTCTCAGTTTTCATACAGGCTAAACTTCAACCTGGAGTGTCACGCAGTAAGCCTGCCCACATCAGTAGTGGAACAGTTTCATACAGGATTCTTTGGGGATTGAAACAGCACGGCTAGGAAATCTTCACGCTCGGGAGCTGATGCACCAACAGAGTTCCCAATGGCCTTGGAAGGTCTTGGCTGAAGTGACTGTGGGGTGGTAAAGTGTATCAAGGTATTTTTCTGGAGTTAAAGTGAGTTAAGCATTCCATGTAAACATGGTCAGAGGCATAGAAAGATGCAGGAGGTTGTCGAAAGGTAGAATTTGTCCCGCCCTGACACGCCTACCCCCAACCACCAATAAATGCAGTCTTCACCCCTTCTCTTTTCCTTCAAGCACTCTTGGTCAATGCGCACAGACGCCCTGTTGGTGCATGTTTCTATAAAAGATTTTGAAAGAAAATTAGACACTTCATAGTGTCATTAACTTTTTTATTTTTAGTGGTACATATGCAAACCAACAAAGTATCACAGAATACTCCAAAACTCTATTATTAAATATGTCCTTCCCTACTAGGGATTACAAGTGTGAATTTAGCAAATACAATTAAAATTAAAATGTACAATTTCAGAATTATTCCTGAACTTTCTTATAAGTCTTACAGAGCCTATTTTAAAATGACAGCAAATCAACCATACCCCAGCAGAATGTATTAACTTAAAAATGTTGAAATTAAGATTTGCTTCAGGGAATCAGCAGAGAATAAGGCTATGGTATTTGAGACTTTCTATTAAGGAGTATCAGCTATTGAATTTTGTTGAATTTTGTTCTCCAGGTGCATTTTGTCAATTTCCAATATTTTAACACTTAAAAGTTCAGCCATATCCAAGCTTAAATCTTTTAAATGAAATGAAAGTTAATGAATATTTATTGTGAACTCTGCCAAGAAATATTTGTTATACTGCTAAATAGATACATTTCAAATACAACACACTAGGCAGATGGGACTCCATCTCTTCAAAATAACGTATAAATGAAAGTCTTTTTCATCAGCTGAGCTTATATCCCGGTCTGTCTCCCAACTCTTAAACAATATGTTATTAAGAGTAACAGAAATAAAAACATTCTTCAGTAGGATTAAACCTATTGTTGCAATGTGATCTAAAAGAACTATTTCCCTTCTTGGAGCCAAAGCAAACTTGTTAGAAATGGTCTAAGTGAGAAATTTAGGTCTTTCACCATTGTATTTTTATACTTCATTCTATTTTGCATATATGCTTTTATATAACTATCAGGAGTAAAATGTATATCATAAAGCAACCTTATAATTTCTACCCGTGTTTATTAATATTTTAATAACATTATGCATGCTTTAGAACAAGAAGGAACAGAAATGAGTTGAGTAACAATTCTTACAACTTTGAATTACTAATTTATACATCCAGACAAAGGGCTTTTTCATAGAATCACTTTTTATTCTGAAGATCTCAGATAGCAGTGTTAGATTGATAGTCTGGGGTTTGTTTTGTGGGGTTGTTTGGGTTTTTTGGGTAGGGGTTTTTTTGGTTTGGTTTTTTTTTTTTTTTGGGGGGGGGGGAGAGAGGCGTGTGTGTGGAGGTGTTGTGTTTTTGGTTTTTATTTTTTTTTTTGTATCGTCATGCAACATTAACCCAGAAAAAAACCTCTCATCCAGAACAGGTATCTATGTAACAAAACCACACACTGTGAGTGAGAGAAATGTGGAAATAAGTGGAGAGGTAATGCTTGTTGAGGCATCAGCTGAATGGTAGGATCATGCATCCTATATTGATCTTGTCTCTTCTGCTTCAAGATATACTTGTGCCAGAGGGGAATCAAAGTCAAATCACTGTCATGCTTGACAGTGTACTGCTGCTTCATCTCTTATGAGAAAGTAGATTCTGTAATAAATAACCTATACAAATATAAACCAAAGATTTTCCTATTATGTGCACTAACTTAATAACTGAATAAAGTTACATGTCTTCAACTTAATATATTCATTCTTCATTATGTCCTTTCTTGTGAGAGGGGTTTCGTTATTATTGATATTTCAGCGTGAAACACTTTTTCCTCTACTCGTACCTTGAGTGGGTCATTCGTAATTCTACTAGAGAAAGAAATTTATTTTCTCATGTCTGGATTTTTTTCAGCCAATTTCTAGTTGTCCTTATTTATCTGTCATAGAATCATGAAATAATTAAGGGTGGAACAGATTTCTGGAGATCGTGTCCAATTTGCTTCTCATTGCAAGGCTAATTTCAAAGTTAGATCAGGTTGCTTGCAGCTATTCTTTTTAATTCAGCTATACATCTTTGAGAAGATTCTTTCTCTTTCTCTGTTCTGCCTATTCCACTGAAGCTACAGGACTTTGGATTTGGTTTTGGTGAACTTCGTGAGGTTCCTGTCAGCGTATTTGTCCAGACTACTGAGATCCTTCTGATTTGTTTCCCAACTCTCCATCACAGTTTTAGTGGTCATAAGAGGCCAGTTAGTTTCTATTGAGCTGTCAGTATGGTCACAAGGTAAGTCCTCTTAAAAACTGTTTTTGGCCACTGAAGAAGGTGAATGGGAACAGCCAAAAAGGATTTATCAAGGGCAAGTTACACTGGACCAACCTGACTGCCTTGTATGATGAAACGAATAGATTGGCGGATGAGGGGATAGCAGCGGTTGACACCTACCTTAACTTTAGCAAGGTATTCAACATGGTCTCCTGCAGCATTCCTTATCTCTGTGTTGGGATGTTGCAATGCTACGCTCTAGATAGGTGGAATACCACAGAGGTGAAAAACTGGCTACACCATTGGGTTCAAAATATAGTAGTTAATGGTCATATTGTACCTGAAGGACATTTAGAAGTGGAGTTCCTCAGAGGGTCTATCCTGGGACCTATCCTGTTTAATATTTTTATCAGTGGTGTTGAAGAGGACACATAATGCACCTCTGTCAAGTTTTTCAGTGACAGAAAAGTGGGGAAATTAAACTGATAATGCACAAGGGCAGAGCTGCTGTTCAGAGGGCTTTAGACTGGCTAGTGTAATGGATCAACAGGAACTTCACGAAAATCAACAAGGACTAACGTGAAGTCTTGCATTTGGGAAGGAACTCCCTACATTAGTATGGAGGGGGACTGGCTGGCTGCCTGGGAGCAGCTCTGCTTGGGACCCTGGAGAACAAAGAGCTGAACATGATCCAGTCATGCACCCTGGCAGCAAAGATGACCAAGAGCAATCTGGGCTATGGGAACAGGAGTTTTGGGAATGTTCAGCCTGGAGATGAGGTGGCTTTGGGGACACCTAATGGTAGTCTCGTAGTATGCAAGAGGTGATTACTGGGAAAACAGAGCTTGACTCTCTATTGAGGTGCACAAACAGGAGAGAGAACTGGTTAAAAATTAAACAGAAGATCATAGAATCATAGAACATCTGATTGGAAGGTGACCTGAAGGGTCATCTGATTCAACCTTTCTTGGCAAAAGCACAGTCTAGACAAGGTGGCCCAGCACTCTGTCCAGCCGAATTTTAAAAGTGTCCGATGTTGGAGAATCCACCAATTCCCTAGGGAGATTATTCCAATGGCTGACTGTTCTCATTTTGAAAATTTTTCCTCTTGTGTCCAATTGGAAACTCCCCAGGAGTAACTTGTACCTATTACCCCTCCTCTTTTCCATGTGACTTCTTGTAAAAAGGGAGTCTCTATCTTCTTTGTCACCACTCTTTAACTACTAGAACATGGTGATAAGGTCTCCCCTAAGCTTTCTTTTCTCAAGGCTGAACAAACCCAGTTCTCTCAGCCTTTCTTCATATGGCAGGCTTCCCATTCCTTTCATCATCTTTGTGGCCCTTCTCTGGACCCTCTCCAGCCTGTCCGTATCTTTTTTGTATAGCAGGTACCAAAACTGAGCATAGTATTTCAGGTGTGGCCTGACAAACACTGAGTAGAGTAGGGTAATGACTTTGTTATCTGCTGGTGGTGCCCTTGTTGATGCAACCCAGCATCCTGTTGGCTTTCTTTGCCACAGCAGCACACTGTTCACTCTTATTGATCTTGCTGTCCACTAGGGTGCCCAGGTCCCTTTCCACAGAGCTGCTCCCCAGCCAGGTAGATCCCAGTCTGTGCTGCACTCCTGGATTATGTTTTCCCAGGTGCAAGACCTTACACTTGTCCTTGTTGGACTTCATAAGGTTCTTGTTAGCCTACTCTTCCAGCCTATCCAGGTCTTTCTGCAGGGTGGATCTCCCTTCCAAAGCGTTAACTTCACCACTCATTTTGGTGTCATCAGCAAGCTTTATCAGGGTACACTTAATCCCATCATCCAGATCACTTATGAAGCTATTAAACAGTGTTGGTCCCAGTATCAGCCCCTGGGGGACCCCACTTGTGACAGGTTGCCAGTTTGAAAAGGAGCTATTTACCACCACCCTCTGGGTGCAGCCTGTCAGCCAGTTCCCCACCCACCGCACAGACCACTTGTCTAGACCATAACACATCAGTTTCTCTAGGAGGAGGCTGTGGGGGACCATGCCCAAGCCTTGGAGAAATCCAGGTAGGCAATGCCCACTGCTCACTCCACATCAACCAAGCAGGTTACTTTGTCATAGGCGGCTATCACGTATGCCAAGCACAATTTGCCCTTGGTGAATCCCTGCTGGCTTTTCCCAATCATGTGCTTCATTTGACTTGTGATAGCCCCCAGGAGGATTCATTCCATAACTTTCCCAGCGACTGAAGTAAGAAAGTAAGAGTGATAGGCCTATATTCCCGGATCCTCCTTTAAGACCTTCTTGTAGATGAGGGTGACAGTATCCTTCTTCCAGTCTTCTGGGATGTCCCCCAATCTTCATAACTTCTCAAAGATTATGGAGAGCAGCCTCGCAACGACATCAGCCAGCTCGTCTTGCACCCTCAGCTGGATATTGTCGGGGCCCATCGATTTGTAGATGTTCTAACTGGATATTGGGAGGTGGGAAGCAAATCACTGTTAGGACTGTCAAGCATTGGAACATGTTGTCCAGAGAGGCTGTGCAATCTCTGTCTTTGGAGATATTTGATACCTAAACAAATAAGCCCTGAGCAACCTGGTCTGAATTCAGAGCTGACGCTGCTTTTAGCAGGGCATTGGACTAGAGATCTCTTGGCACCCTTCCAATTTGGGTGATTCTGTGAATCGATGCTGGGTCCTGGATACTAAAATCTTGTATTTCAAGCTCACCTGTCTTGAAAAAAAAAACAACAAAAAAACCCCAAAAGCCCCCAAAACCCAACCAAACAAAAAACATCTTAAAAATGAGCAGAGTAACAGCGGTGCTTAGGCTGCTCTTTTGCTTCATGCTGCCTGTATTGTGTCACTGTTTCCTTGTATTCCTGCCGGTCTGCATTTTAGGTATGAACTCTCCAAATTTATAGCATACTGAGCAAACATAGATCCTCTTCTCAGCATTAGGGCTCTTAGACAGTTAAGTTAATTAAAAAGAAAAAAAAAAAGGCAGCTAAAATGAAACCTCTTCAGTATAGCTGGAATAAAGTCTTAATGTGGGATAACAGTTTATGTGTTTGAATTAGATTAACAGGATCACAAGGGATGCTGATAAAGTGCAATGCAGAAAAAAATGTTTTATCATGATACAAATAGTTACACGTGTATTAATTTGAAGTCCACTAAAGTTGAACCATTGTAAGGCTCAGCTTGTGGTATGAGATTGTTTTAGGGAATTGATAAAGAGCAGGAAAAGCTTCCCAACAATTTACAGGAAGCAGTGAAAAACATGTAATATAATTCAAAGTTTTGTCTTTCATATACTAAATTTTGCTGGTACACCACCATTTCTTTGCAGACTCTGAGAAGGATTCTGAGGGTGGATATGGAGGAACGAGCACAGGGCTTGTGAAGCTTACTTAAATTTCTTATATAAGGATTGTAATCTCTGGGCTCAGATCTGATCTCCCAGATGTAGGAATCTATAATTGAAAGGCATGATTCCAGCTTTGGATATATCCGTGCATGCTGCAGGTGGACTAGTGAATGCTGTGTCATCATAGTTGTGGAGTGGTCTTAAGGAAAAAAAGAACAGTGGTATAAATATAGTATAAGAGTGGAGGTAATCACTGCTGCTGCACAAAATAAAAGAGGCCACCTAAACCAGATGTTGCAACACATCTGTATGTATAAATATTTTTGTGGCACTTGCTTGTCACCACAAATTTGTTTGTGGGTAGCTCCTACAAATATAAATTTTTTCACTGTTGGATCTTTGCCATCTACTAGCAAATTTAACAGCTCTAGAGGTCAGCATCTTACTTGGGTCAGAGATTATGGATGTGGACTGGATAATTTTTATTGATTTCATTTCCTTATTTACATATCTGTGACCTATTTTTCTGAACAGATGTGGTAACAGACTCCATATGGCCAAGTGATTTTTGAATGGAAAACTCAGGTGATGTATTTTTGGCTTGCCACAAGACAGAAGCACTTGCTAGACTGACTAAACTAAGGTATATTCTGCTATTTCACTCTGCTTTTTGCCGCATTGTCTCCTCTAGTTCACTGTAGTTTCCCCACTGGTCAAGTCACTCTAGGCAGAGTGGTTTAGGGAAAAGGATGAACGTCCTCCTGACTGGCGATGTAACAGCTCTAAGTAAATATAACATGGAGGGTGCAGACTGAAAAAGAAAGTTCTGTCTTGTTGAGTAGCAAATAATGTCATCTTAAAAAAAAAGGATATTTTTTTCTTTAAATGACATGTAGAGGGCCAGATGTTTTGTTTCGTTTTTTTTATGCGAGTTCAGGAATGTAACTTTCACATGTAAAGTACAGTTGCTGCTGTGCCTGCAATAAAGAGAATATATGTGTGCCCAAACTGTGTTTAAAATACCTGGGTTGTGTATTTTTATCCCTGCAGTGCAGATACTACCCCAAAAGCTAAGTTCCTTATGCTGAGATAAATCAGAACTACTTCTGGATTGCTTCTGCAATATTGTAATCATTGGTGTGACAGCATGGAAACGTGACGATCCTCTGTCATGCTGGGTAATATTGCCCCATTGTGTAGCTGAGTTTCCTCCTCTATCAGTCTAGTGATTAACTCTTGTCTTGTGGCTGGAGGTTGTTAAGGTGTTGTGTTTGTATAGCACTTAGTAGAAAAGGATCACTGACAGAGGTATAAGGGAAGATAAATGAGCCTTTGAAGATATGAAATGCTAGAAGCTGGTACTATTGATGATGATGGGGAATAAAGGCTCTTTGCAAGTTAACTGGGAAGGACAGTTCAGCAAAGACTTCCTGTTTTCTCCTTCAGTTTAACTTAAATATAGTGGAACCTATCAATCTATAAAAATAATGTATATGGTCTTGTTTATATACCAGTTGGTGCACTTTCTATGTGTCTGCCCTGCCTTAAACATTTATAAAATCTAAACATTAAATTTAAACAGTAATGCAATTGTATGAAATTGTCTGTGGTGACACTCCTTTTTGAACCCATTTGTGAACTCTTTTGACTTTGGTTATTTTCTGTCTGGAAGAAAAGCAATTTATTAATTTTTTTTTTCCCCACTGAAAGCCTATTATTTCAAGAGAAAATTTTAGGATTTCTACATAATAAAAGCAAAATAAATGGCTTTATTGGATTTCATATATATATATATTATTTTTTACACTGTCTGTGTTGGAGTTCTGTTGTACCACCAGACTAGATGTGTTTTCCAAATTCTCCATGACATTTCACTCTGTGGCTTAGCCTTAAGGATAAAGGTCCTTAAAATCCCTTTTTTTCTCTAGAACAAGGTCTTCTCCTGCGTCCTGCTTACCTCCACCTGCAACTGTCTTTGCTGCCCTCTCTTAAGAGGAATTTCAGGACTTAAAGAGAGAAGCTGCGGGCCCTTGCCCGGCATGAACTTCTGCTCTCTTACCTGCAGAGCAATCTAGTGGTCAATTCTTTTTTCTTCCTACCAAGGAAAGGTCCTTAGGCTCCTCAGAAGCTCTCACACAGCTCAGAGGTTAGGTTGTACAAAGGTCTTTTTCTGATGACTCTTTCCAAAAATTGTTGTTTTTCTTTCAGGGGAAAAAAAAAAAAAAAGAGATTTTGTAGGAAGAATTTTGTCATAAACTTTTAGTTATTAAATAAGGAAATTCACTTTGGAAATGTTGTCAGTAAGGCTATGATATGACATCCCTTAATTATCAAGCTTATGGCATTTCACTGTTTTATGCAAGGGTGTTTGTGTTGTCTGCGTTTCATTTTCCCATTGTAACTGCAGAAAATCTGAAAGTAAGCAAAAGTTAAAATGTAAATGCCATGGTCTTAGCTGTAATATTAAATGTTCCCCATGGTTTTACGATTACCCTTTACAGAATCTGTTGATGCATTTTGGCAAGCACAATATTAAAAATTTGCTTGGCAAAAATCCCCTTAGCAGAACCTGACAGACAGTAAGGTCAATAAAGTTTTAATCAACGAAGGAGAAAATACTCTTCTTCCAGATGGGTACCATAGAACAATACTTGCATGAAATATTTATGATTCACTTTAGAATCTCAAAGTCTGAAACATAAGTAAAGGTTGGTGATTATTTCTAAAGTAAAATGTGTTCATCCTTAGAATTTCTGAGGATTAAATTGGTGTGAAATGAATGTTAGTTCCTGTTACTGGAAGTATGCAATTTTAGTATTCGACTAAACACCAAGTTTGTTATTGAACTTTCTTGGGTTCATAACCTGCTGTTACTTTTAAAGACATCGTAAATGCATGATTTTTATGTGATGATTCTTCAGGTATCCCTGTCTCTTTAAATTGTAGATTTTGTTTGGGTAATATGCAACTAATAATTTACTATTGATAAAGGTATCATGCCATCACTAAGGTTGTTTTTTTTTTCTAACTGAAGTTTGTTGCATTAGAATTGTTCAGTGCACACAGTGGCATTCTAATAATAAAGGGTTTGTTTCACTATGTGGCCTAGACTCCTTGCTTAGGCAATTCAAAAAATCTGAAATGAAATCTTAAAGTAGGGACATTTCCTCCCTGAGTCCTGATCCTGCTACTTCACCCATTCCGACTCAGACCTAAGGATGAAGAAACCCAGTAAAACTTTGACATCATGGATGGATGACTGGCTTCCCTTACATATTACCAAATCAGTGCAATAACTTTGCTTCCTTTGTGAAATCTTAAGTGATCTGGTTACAAGAACTGGAGTATTGAAATGATTGCCTGACACTTCTCTATTCCCCCTAGAAGAGTAAGGGAAAACCTGCCCAGACCAAGCCAAATAATTCCAGTAGCCATGATTGTAGTTGGAGTCTGCACAAAAGACTAACTGAAAAATCAAGTTGTCTAGATATGCCAGTCACTCTTATAAAGTGGATACCCAACGTCTGAATGTATTCAGTATTCAGTTCTGCTACCATTTTAACACTTGCTAATTAACAATTAATGCAGCCATTAATTAACACCTACAGCAAGCTTCTTAGACATCATACTGAGAGTTTGAAAGCACTGAAACATGATTTGTGGTTTTGAGTTCATTACGAACTCTGAATAATTCATCTTGTTTTCAAGAAACTGCTACGTTTTGCACAGAGAAACTTAAATTGCAGGTGTACAATGAGTTGAATTATCAGCTACATTAGCATATTTTTAATCCAAAATATATTGCTTTAACTCTGTGACGTTAAAGGTGACTGAAATATTTAATTAGGTATTTCTAGTTTCTTTGCTGTTATATTAATTCAGTGAGTTTAGGAATGAGACTTGATTTTTTAAGCAAGCAGTGTGGTTGAGTATGCATAATGTAAAAAATAATATAGAATGACTTATTTTGGATCAAATTAATATAAAAGTAATAAAGAATGTACATAAGTTGTTAACCTTTCTGTTAACTTTAATTGGATTATTACACTCACAGTCATAGAAGATAAATTGGCTAAATTCTCTATTAAAATAACCTGAAATTACTACTAGTTCCGACAAAATTGTCTTTCCTGAGTAGGAGCGGATAAAATTTCTTCATCGTTTGTATTAAATTCATAATTTATTTTTAAAATTCTTGTCAGGTATTGAGTATTTTGCATAAAATTCACATAATCAATTGTGTTACCTAAAAAAAGCTTTCCCTCTAATTGTTTCTTTCATTACCCTGCTTTTATTTTTAAAATTCAGAAAGGAGTGGGTTTGGTGGTGGTATTTTGTTTTGTTTTTCAAAACATTGAGACCTAGATTGAATGTATTATTAATGGGTATGTTATTATTCTGTTGTCCATTCCATAATTTTATCTGAAGTGATTGGCACTATCACATTATCCTATTGTTCATTCAGAGCACACATGCAAATACACCAGAGTATGCTTAATTGCATTTTTTCCTGTCAAGTCTTTAATTTTCTCACAGGCAATTTCAGGTGATAGGTTTAGGGAAAGCCAGAATATCTTAATCTTCTACCTTGCATACATATTTATTGCTGTCTACTACTGGATGGAGTTCACACAGTATATCAGTGTTTTGCTAGGAGATAATAAAGTGCTACTTGGAGCTCTGCAGGCATGAGTTTTAGAGGCAGGCAGATCTTAATTCCATTCATACCTATTGTGGCCAGGATGTTTCTAGTGTATGTAATAAAACTGTACTGTGGCCTCTGGAGTCTGATATAATTGCATATTCTGTGGCCTCAATTCTAGTATGATCCTATAAAGCAAATTTGCAGTTCAATGCTTGTTACAACTCTGCACTTCCCATGTCCGCTTCTTCTATTCTTCCTAAAATGTGTTAGAGTCAGTTTCTTCATATGTGAGTTGCTCAACCCTGGGGGTGCTGGTTGGTGCCATTATGTCTACTAGATGTCAAAGGAAGAAGCCAGCTGTGTCTGTCTCTTAACAGAGCTAGACACCTGCTCCCTCTTTTCTAGTTGAGCTTATTTCATGTTATTAAACTGTCTTATACGGCCATGGAGTCCTTCATGAATCAGTCCTCCCTATTGCAAAAGATGTGGTTGCAGATCAAAGGTTATCATGGCAATCAACTCATTCATAGCATGTACATTTGAAGATTTTGGTTGAGTAATGGAAATTTTCAGCATGCTTAGACACCTGTAGTTTATCCACAGTGATATCTATGGAAATGCATAGCTCCAGTTCCCTATTTTCTACAATGAACACACACTGAGCAGAGCAGACGGGTTTCACATTGCTCCATGAGATTTTGCCCTTGCTATCTGAGTAGCTGCATCCCTTTCTGCAATTTTTACTCAGTGATAACTTAATTTATTAAAACAATGAAAATATCAACCAACATGGGAGACTTGTCTCTGCTTGAAACTGAACCTTCACCAAAGTCAAAATCACACAGTAATAACACATTCCACAGATGCTAGATTAACACAAAACCTAATTTATTGCCCAAGTTTTTCTTCAAGATTTCGTTCCCAGACACAAAACTGTTACAGGTTCAGCAGACAGTTCCACATAAATTTAATATTGCCTAGCACTTTTCCATATAAACATTAATCTGATTATTTAGGTTTTACTTAAAAAAAAAAAAAAAAACAACTCTGGAGGCAGATTTTCCTTGCTTATTTGCTGTCTTCCCTTAGGTTGTTTCTTTTTTTAAATTGCTTTGAAAAAAAAAAAAAAGCTTAAATTGGGAAGAAATAATTCTTCTAATGTTCTTGAAATGCATCTAAAGGTAGCATTGTCATAAGCTGTTGAAAAGCTACATGCACATGAAAATAGAGCTGGTTTTGAAGCCTGGTTAGGCATTTTTCACCTAAACATTTTTCAAAGCTAATACTTTCTCTCACAAAAAGAAAAAAAAAGTTTAATTTTGTTTTTATGTGAAAAATGTTGTCAACTAGGTTCATGCTGGAACTGCTGATCAAAGTCTGAGGGCATCCCACTCCTAAATAACTGATACCTGTACTGACATACAGAAGGTCTGAGTTACCTGTCAAAGGTATTTACTCTTCTTTCCCTCACATGGTAGAACCATGTCGCTGTTCTTCTTAAATCTTCTTTACCTATTACAGAAATATTTACTGGAAACCAGAACGATGTAATCAGTTATTGTCAGATATTTGTCCTTTTGTGGCACTGCAAGTTTTTAAGAAGTCTCATGATCCTACCTAGAGAAAATATGAATTTTTATTAACTATGCATAACAGTAGCTAAGGAATACAGGTTCATAAGTAAGAAGTCTGCACTCTACCTGTGGAAAAAAGAAAAAAACCCACAACACTAAACAAATAAACAATGCCCCAAATCATTCCTCTGCTAACATGGATAGTGTTAGATGTCTATTTGGAATATTAAGTATCAATTACTTTTTATTTCTTATTTAACATTGAATTTAGTGCTTTGAACAGGGATTTCCCCCCCCCCGCCTCTGATTTGAGCTTTTTGATGCTTACTTACTTATATCCTTTATTTTTTACGCACTGAGGTAACTCATACAATGAGTTGTCTGGTCTCTACAGCTTTTCAATAAACCATACTAAAAAACTTGACTTCTCCGGTATTCAGTGAAGGAAAAGGATTTGACAGGGTTAGATATGAAATGAATAGTGACTTTCCTCTGAAAATGTGTCAAATTAAAGCAGGTGGGGTGAGGAAAACAGCTACAATATGTCAACTTTTACAGGCTTTGATTTATTTTTAATGATGCTGTGCACTTTAGGAAGCCTGAAGATGCGCTCATTCACAGCCCAGGTCTCATGGTGTGCTGTATTGTTCAGGTACTTCTTCTAAGTTGAGTGCAAGATGGGATCATGACCTAGAACTCCTGTAAATAGCAATTACCTCTTTGGAAAGAGAATGATTAAAGTTTAGTTGAATGTCAGCAAACGATTCACTCCTCTCTTTTCCTCCCTTCTGTAACTTATTTATACTTTGTGACCACACATCCTCCCAAAGTTTTCTATTGCCAGCTCCTGTTATTATTTATTTATTTATCTATCTATTTAGTTATTTATTTACGATGGGTCACATAGGATAATGTCAAAGCATAAGATCTAAGGTTTTAGTGAATTATCATATAACAAATTGATAATTACAGGTTCAAATGGAGAAAAAAATGAAGTTTTCTGAAGAAAAATGTTTAAATAATAGATCAGAATAGTTTCAGAAAAAAACAGGATCCAAAATATGATGGATACATAAAACAGGGTTCAAAATGAGAACACAGATAATTCAACTAGGGAAATCATGGAGCTGTTTTTAGAAAATGATTGCAGCAAACCTCCTCTATCACAGTTTCATGAAAGAATTTGGTACTAGAAATGTAAATTAGACAAGAACCTGGCTAAAGGGCAGATAACTGTTGGCTACACCAAACGGAGAGAATAAATTAAGATAATAATTCTTGAGTATCACCACAAATAAAATGTCTTGATATTGATATTTTGAAATATTTTCCTTAATGACCTCAACATAAAAGTTAGGGGGCTATGGTGATATTTGTTGAAGACACAAAGCTAGAAGACCTCAGTATTTAGAACAAACTGTGCCACCTTGAAAATTTCAGTTATGAATGAAATAAAATTCAGCATTTACAAGCTTAAGAATATGTGCCTGAAGTATGAAATACTTCCATTATAAAGTGACAAAGGAGGAGACCCAGTATATTCATGTCACATGATTGATCAGTGATCAGAATATCTCCCTGAAAATACCTCCCTGGAGCCAAGGTAAAGAGCTCCACAGACAGTAAGACAGAATCTCACTTATAGTATAATTAAGTCTAATGTTTTTTCATTATTATTTTTTTTTTATTTATTGCAGTTGTCTCTTTTTCTAAACAGGTTTATTACTCCCTGGGAGTTTGAAAATCAAATCAGGCAACTTCCAAAATTTCCTGTATCCTCATACCTGGTGGGCATGAAGGAGGACCCTGGTCTGAGGAGCCAATTGCCAAGCTCCAAGGGGAGTAATTTTCTAGCAAGTTACAAAATAACCATGTGCATGACTGTCAGGAGCATATGACAGAAGGGTATGTTGGGGTGCCAAGTGAGACTTCAGACTGTTATGGGAATGGCAAATGAAAAGGGACATACATCAATCCACGCTATTTTAGGAAATACTTAAAATAGCAGATGTGTACATGGAGGAGATGGAAAGAAAGCAAATAAACCCATATAGACAAAGAAAGGCAAAAAGTATGCACCTCTTCATTCAAGATTTTTTGAGGGAAACTTTAGGAATGCTGACTAAATGAATTATCCAGTGAAACGATTACTGGACGACAGCAATCCTTGTGGAATCAGGCACTGCTGACTATGGTCTGGAAAAGTAGCTTAAGCTCTGTAGACTAATTAAATTGCTCAGAATCTTAAAAGAAGAACACATGTCAAGACAAATAGTATTAGTGAGATATAATAGATACAGCCCAGCCATTCTCTAGACAGCATTGTAAGGATTGCCATATTTTATTCAGAGTATTACAAGTCAATGTATATAAGGACCTTAAATAAACATGGTATTGAAAGTGAGAGTAAAAACAGCTGTTCTCTTAGTGTTACATGAACAACTCTGAGATTGTCATCCCCTATTGAATCAGTTTCTGCTCTTACTTTAGTACTGTATTCTTACGTATTCCTGTCTAAAAAGACCTCATGTTTAAAGGTATATGTGAGAACAGTTTTGAGGCCTTGAATGGAGGATCAGTCAGCTGTTGAGGGAAGCTGCTCTGGAGCAGACCCGACCCGACCCGCAGCTGAGCAGCAGATCAGGGCATACAGGGGCTTTTCCTGAGGCAAGGAAATGCAAGGGCAGTGGAGAGACCCGCCAGAAGCTGGCCGCTCTGGTGGAAGATGCTGACAAGGCCTGAGTGTTGCCAAAGCAACCACAACCACTCCCACACCTATAAGAAGCAGCCCAGGCAGCGGCAGCAACCAAAAGCATGGTGATCAGAGCAGGCAAACAGAGCGTGGGGCATCAGCCAGAGCCTGGTGTGGCAGTTCGCACGGCAGTTCACGCAGAAGGGCATCAGGAAGGACGTAGTCACCCTACCAGCTCAAGAGGTGAGTGCAATTGGTGGTCGTCACCCGCTCAGAAGGAGCATAGCTACAGTATCCACCTGGTGGAAAGCCACGTCCGCTGCACCTAGTAGAATGGATGTGGCAACCCAGACAGAGCTCCCACATAAACGTGCAGACATCCAGGTCTCAGGTTGCAGGGAGTGCCAGAGCCTTTCGCTGCTAATGGATGGCAGTAGTGAGAACAGCAGTGTGAGGTGTCACCAGGTGGACAGTCTGCTCAGCCTGGTGACAGAGCTATGAGAGGAAGTAGAAAGGTTAAGGAGGATCAGGGAGTCGGAGAAACACATAGACATGCTCTATCCTTACTGAGACAGAAACAGAAACAGCCACCAGAAAAAAAAAGCAATATCAAGGGGATCCTGTATCCTCCCCCTGACAGGCTGAAGGTAGTAGCTTAAAGGAAAGGAGTGAACGGAAGCAAGCCCATGCTTGGGGTGGCAGGCAAACCCCCTCCTTGCCCACCTTGCCTTGCCAGGTGCCTCTGTACAACAGGTATGAGGCTCTGGAAGTGGAAAACCAGTCAATGGATGATGTGGATGATGGTCCATCTTCACCAGAGGTGATGCCAAGGTCAGAAAGGCCTAACCTCTCTGCCCCCGCCATACCATAACCACCTCTACAAAGAAGAAAAGGTAGGTTAATAGCTGTAGGTGACTCACTTTTGAGGGGAATGGATGATCCAATATGCCAGAAAGACCCTCCTCTTAGGGAAGTCTACTGCTTCCCTGAGGCCCGGATTAAGGACATCACTAGGAAACTTCCTAGCCTGGTACATCTCTTGGGCTGTTACCCATTACTGCCTCTCCATGTGGTGGTGATGAAGCTGCAACACATAGTCCAAGGGCAATCAAAAGAGACTTCAGGGCCTTGGGGCGGCTGGTAAGGGAACCTGTAGCACAGCTTATTTTTAACTCTCTCCTTCCAGTTGAGGGTAGCAACATTGAGAAAGGCAGATGAGCTCATTCTATTAATACAGGGTTCCATGGCTGGTGTCACAGAACCAATTTTGGGTTTTTCGATAATGGGATGGCCTACACAGCACCAGGCTTGCTGATGTCAGATGGAATTCACCTTTCTCAAAGCGGGAAGAAGGTCTTTGCTCCCAAGCTAGCAGGGCTCATCTACAGAGCTTTAAACAAGGCTTGAAGGGGAAGGGGGACAATATCAGGCTTGCCTGTAACAAGCATGACACACCAAGATTAGAGGGATGGGATGCTAACGAGGGCTTGTTGCACTGAAATATTCTGGGTACACTTCAGCACACCTGAAGTCTTACGGAGATGAGCCAGGGGGTCCTGAGGAAATAGAAGCCAACACGGAAACACCAGTGAAATACCTCAAAGGAATTAAGGGGTGTTCCTCTAAGAAGGTATCACGCCCAACAGCCCAGCTGAAGTGCCTCTATACCAATGCAAGCAGCATGGGCAATGAACAGGAGAAGCTGGAAGCCATTGTCCAGCAGGAAAACTATGATATAGTTGCCATAACGGAAACATGGTGGGATGAGTCACACAATTGGAGTGCTGCAATAGATGGCCATAAACTCTTCAGAAGGCACAGGCAAGGAAGGAGATTTGGTGGGCTAGCCCTGTATGTTAGGGAGCGTTTGATTGTCTAGAGCTTAATGATGGTGATGATAGGGTTGATTGGTTATGGGTAAAACTCAGGGGGAAGACCAACAAGGCAGATATCATGGAGGGATTCTGTTACAGACCACCCAACCAGAATGGAGAGGCAGACGAAACATTCTACAAGCAGCTGGGAGAAGTCTCACAATCACTAGCCCTGTTCTTTTGGGGGGCTTCAACTTATCAGAAGTCTGCTGGAAATACAATACAGCAGAGAGAAAACAGTCTAGGAGGTTCCTGGAGTGTGTGGAAGATAACTTCCTAACATAGCTGGTGAGTAAGCCAACTAGGGAAGGCACCCCACTGGACCTTGTTATTTGTGAAAAGAGAAGGACTTGTGGGTGGCGTGATGACTGGAAGCTGTCTTGGGCATAGCGATCACAAAGATCATGGAGGAGGGTCAGCAGAACGGCTACCTTGGGCTTTGGGATGGCAGACTTTGGCCTGTTTAGGAACCTGGTTGACAGAGTCCCTTGGGGGGCAGTCCTGAAGGGCAAAGGAGTATAGGAAGGCAGGAACATTCTTCAAGAAGGGAATCTTAAAGGCACAGGAGCAGGCCAACCCCATGTGCCAAAAATGAGCTGGCAGGGAAGACGTCTGGCCTGGCTGAACGGAGAGCTTTGGCTAGAACTCAGGGGAAAAAAACAGAGTTTATGACCATTGGAAAAAGGGGCAGGTTAACAGTTGGGCTTGATGATCTTAAACATATTTTCCAACCTAAGTGATTCTATAATTTATGATCTACTAGGCAGAAGAAATTTGGTGAAATGCTGTATACCTTCAGGAACAATGAACTTGTTCAAACAGGAAAGCATCAAATTCCATGTGTCCAAATAAAGGTCTTTTGTCCCGGTCTCAGCTACGATTTGCAATAAGGAAGAAAACACATCATTTGGGCAAGCGAGCTGTTTAACTGTGCTTCAATGTAAGCTACTATTTCAATAATCGCAGCTCGGAGTGGAGTTAATAGTACAGCACATATTACCTGAATGTTTGCTATGGTCTGAAAATAAAAGCTGACTCAGTGAAAAACTATTGATAAAAAACCAATCCCTACTACCTCTAATAAAGCTGGGCAATTTAAAATAATAAAGAAGCTCTATTTTTAGATTCCAGGAAGAAGGAGATGCTACTTACCAAAATAGTGAGCCAAGTAATTGATAACTGAATCAGGAAAAATGTTGGTTTTTGAAGCGTGGAGTCCTCCTCCAGAGCAACCTAGATATTGTAGAGTATATAGAAGCAACTTGATAATGTAAGTAAATTACCTAAAACTGCTATGCCAGGCTAAACACTCACCCCTACTGCCAAAGTAATTCCGGTACTTGCCACTCAAGTAACAGTAGGAATTGCGGGGCTGTTTTTCATTCCTGCTGGCAAGTTATATACTTTTCCTGTTAAGAATGAATAGACGATACTGAAATCTCTAAATTACATTTGTTCTGTGGGACAGTGTTTGGGAGTTTGTTTTCCTCTTCCTTTCATTTTAAGTTTATTCACTATTCTTTTAAAGGTAGGAGTGACTGGATGAGATGGATCTTTTTTGGTGAAGGGAGAAGACTTGTCCTTCTCTAGTGAGCAGCTGAGCAGGTTGAAGAAACTTTGTGATGTGGCAAGGAGGAAATTCACAGTATGGAGCTGTGAACTCACAGCTCAAGCAAAGGAACTGATGGACGGTAGTGTGAAGGAAGGAGCAGTCAGGGCTGATGGGAAGAGCTGTCTGAGGGACAACAGGGGATGAGGGAACAGCAGTTCAGTTCAGCTCAGAAAGTAATACAGGTATGGAAAACCAAGCCTGGAAGTAAGGATCTGCCTGCAAGGACTCAATGGGCAGGGGGAGAAGGTATAAACCTCATCTATTTCTATTCTGGCAGACTTGGTAACTTCAACTTTTCTCATTAGTTTGTTTGTTTGTTGTTTTTATGCTTGCTTTTTTCCATTTTTGTTTTGAATTTTTATTTTAACTTTTTATTTTATTTTGCCTTTTTTTTTTCTTTCTTTTAAATTCAGAAGCATTCCGGTGTTCTTTAAGGAATGCAGAATTAGGAAAAGGTCTAGACAGATTTACCTCAAAGTTGTAGCTGACTCAGGACCCCGTTCACTAGGGTTAATGACCTTTGATTAACACAATTTGCCTGGAAGCCAATTCTGCTCAGCATGAATATCAGTCTTCACTGAAAAGTTACTGAGCAATTAATATCGTCGCTGTACAGATACAGAAGTGCACAGAAGCATGATGCACCAAGGGCCTTCACAGCAGGAGACCGATACCGTAGTGTGAGTGATTAAAAAAATATTTTGATGAACTATAAGAATGAATTAGTGCTAAACTAGGCCAATGGCATAAAAGAAGACACAAGAAGCATGTAAGTGACTTTCTGGCTTCCACAACTTGCATTGTGGGGGTTTGTATGTGCTGGAGCCAAGGAGTTTGGTTCTGAAATAGCAGATTTATTTATCAGATGTGGTGTCTGCAAGTTCCTGTGAATAAGGGTCACTTCATATACAGAGTATATGATTATATAAAAAGAGCTGTGATGCTACACTGGGCCCCAGCTTAATTTCCTGCTTTGCCACAAACTTCCTTCGTGGCTTTGAGTGAGTAATATTAAGCCCATATATTGAAAGATATCTGGATACGTGCCTGCACTTGAATTCATTAGGATCTAGTCACCCCATTTTGCATTTCAACTTTTTTTTTTTTAAGTGCCTAGGGTTCATGTCTAGTTTTATAGAAAATTTATAGTTCTTTTTCTAGATCACTTGTGAATGTTCTGTTGTCAAATGTATATTCAAAAGCATGCATTCAAACAGAATAACATAGAGCATCACTGAAATTTGTAGTTCCTTTTCACTTTGTACAGTCATTTGGCCAATGATTAACTGTAGAGACTGAATATAGAATTAGAAGCAATTATCACCTAAAGTTGCCTTTAATTGTTCACAGAGAGAAAAAAATATTCATAATTATTCAGGCTTCTAAAACCAAATATGTAGAACTGAAATTTACCTGCAGATAATTTGAAAGCAGAATACTAACAAAATATTCCAAGCAAGTCACCCCACTGCCTTAGGAAAGAAGAAAGTTTTATTTGATGTGCTTTTATTTCCAAAATTTTCAGGAGCTGAGTTTTTGGCTCTTGCCATTTTTAAATTTCCATTTTAAAAATTAGTTTCACAATAATAAATTAAAATTTACTTTTTTTTTAAGAAATTAAAATAAATTACTTTTTTTTTCTTTCCAAAATTGTCTTCACTTGGTAAGGTTTGTTGTGTAATTGTATATCTATTTGTGACTAGTTTGATGCTGAAATTTTTTTTCTTTGGATTTACTTTTTTGTAATAATTCAAAATTGCTTAGGACTTTTTCTAGCAAACCAATTTTCAACAATGAAAAGAAAATAAAACGAGAACTTAGGATAGTATTTATTTATTTATTTATTTATTTATTTGAACAGTGACACTTTTTGACCAACTGCTTGGCTTATGTTATTAAGCTCTTTCCTTGATACCACTGACATGACATTAGGTGTCCCTTTCCAGCATCAAAAAATGTGTTATCTTAGAATTGTGCCTTTAGAAGTGAGAAACCTTTGCAATTCCAGAGGTGACCAGAAGCCTATTGTATTTAACTATTGAGTCTCAACTATCTTGGAAAGAAAAAGGGTGTGGCAAAGGCAAAAAAACCCTATATTGTCTTAATCAACAAGCATAATCAACACCCAATACCCAACCCCCCCCCCCCATGAGACCAGCATGATACTCAGCTGATAGATGATTTAGTACCTGCACAATTAGGGCTAAAAGCCAAATCCAACTATCATATCTGCACTGAAATCCAGAATGTAATAAAAAATAATCTGACTGAAGTCTTCTACGTTCTCTGGATAGCAATATATAACAAATTTCATGAAAGATAAACTATAAGCTCAAAGGTGTACATGTGTATGTGTGTATATATATATGTAAAAAACTTTTCTGTTTAAGAACAGAAGTTGAAAAAATTATAATGGAGCTGGTTTTAATGTCTTAAGTAGGCTGTCATTTTTATATGATAAACTTCCCTTGTCAGGTTAGATTACTTCTTTGATTTGACCTGGAACTAAGACATTTTAAACAATTCCTACCTATTTTTCTCTTCTCTTTATCTGTAAAACTTGAACCACAGACTCTATTCAGGAATAATCTTTTTTTTCTGTCTTCTTGATCTTGTACCCTTCTTTCAAATCTCTTCAGTCTTTCCCCCACTTTCTTCTGTGCCTGTCTGCTATTTTTAATTTCACTTCATCTTTAAAATTTCCTTGCCATTATTGCTTGACACTTTTTATGAAACAACTCGTATTAAGTTGATTTCTTGTAGAATATGTCTAATCCAATACCATGGATGACAATCATAGAATCATAGAATCATAGGGTTGGAGGGGACCTCTGGAGATCATCTAGTCCAACCCCCCTGCCACAGCAGGGTCACCTAGAGCAGGCTGCACAGGAACACGTCCAGGTGGGTTTTGAATGTCTCCAGAGTTGGAGACTCCACCACCTCTCTGGGCAGCCTGTTCCAGTGCTCTGCCACCCTTAAAGGAAAGAAGTTCCTCCTCATGTTTAGGTGGAACTTCCTATGCTCAAGTTTGTGCCCATTACCTCGTCCTGTTGCTGGGCACCACTGAAAAGATCCTGGCCCCATCTTGCTGGCACCCATCCTTTAAGTATTTATAAGCATTGATAAGATCCCCCCTCAGACATCTTTTTTCCAGACTGAAGAGACCCAAATCCCTCAGTCTTTCTTCATAAGAGAGGTATTCGAGTCCCCTAATCATCTTGGTAGCCCTTTGCTGCACCCTCTCCAGCAGTTCCCTGTCCTTCTTGAACCGGGGAGCCCAGAACTGGACACAGTACTCCAGGTGCGGCCTCACCAAGGCAGCGTAGAGGGGGAGGATGACCTCCCTCGACGTGCTGGCCACACTTTTCTTGATGCACCCCAGGATGCCATTGGCCTTTTTGGCCACAAGGGCACATTGCTGGCTCATGGTCATCCTGTTGTCCACCAGGGCTCCCAGGTCTCTTTCCACTGAGCTGCTCTCCAGCAGGTCAGCCCCCAACCTGTACTGGTGCATGGGGTTGTTCCTCCCCAGATGCAGCACCCTACACTTGCCCTTATTGAATTTCATAAGGTTCCTCTTTGCCCAGCTCTCCAGCCTGTCCAGGTCTCTCTGTATGGCGGCACAGCCTTCCGGTGTGTCAGCAACCCCTCCCAGCTTTGTGTCATCAGCAAACTTGCTGAGGGTGCACTCTATCCCCTCATCCAGGTCATTGATGAATATATTGAAGAGGACTAGACCCAGTACTGACCCCTGGGGAACACCACTCGCCACTGACCTCCAACTAGACTCTGTGCCCCTAATTACTACCCTCTGAGTTCTGTCTTTCAACCTGTTATCTGTCCACCTTGCTGTCCATTCATCAAGCCCACTCTTCCTAAGCTTCCCTATGAGGATGCTGTGAGAGACCATGTTGAAAACCTTGCTTAAGTCAAGGTAGACCACATCTACCGCCCCCGCCTCATCTATCCATCCAGTCATGCCATCATAGAAAGCTATCAGATTAGTCAGACATGATTTCCCCTTGGTGAATCCATGTTGAGTACTTCTGATAGCTTTCTTTTCCTCCACATGCCTTGAGATGATGCCCAGAACAAGCTGTTCCATCAACTTTCCAGGGATGGAGGTGAGGCTGACCGGCCTCTAGTTCCCCGGCTCCTCCTTCTTGCCCTTTTTGAAGACTGGAGTGACGTTGGCTTTCCTCCAGTCCTCAGGCACCTCGCCTGTTCTCCAGGACCTTTCAAAGATGATGGAGAGCGGCCCAGCAATGACTTCTGCCAGCTCCCTCAGCACTCTCAGGTGCATCCCATCGGGGTCTATGGACTTGTAAATAACTAATTGCTCCCTCGCTTGATCCTCCTCAACCCAAGCGAAGTCTTCTTCTTGCCCCGTTACTTCCCTCAGTGCCTGGGACTCCTGAGGGCTGGGCCGAGCAGTAAAGACCAAAGCAAAGAAGGCATTTAGTAACTCCGCCTTCTCTGCATCCTCTGTCACCATGGCTCCTGTTTCATTCAACAGTGGGCCCACAACTTCTCTGGTCTTTCTTTTGCTTCCAATATACTTGTAGAAGCCCTTCCTGTTGAGCTTGACATCCCTGGTCAGGTTTAATTCCAGGGCGGCCTTGGCTTTCCTTGTTTCATCCCTTCATGCTCTGCCAGCATTCTTGTAATCCTCCCAAGGGGTCAGTCCCTTCTTCCACTTATTGTAGACTTCATTCTTCCACATGAGCTTTTTCAGAAGCTCCTTGCTCAACCATGCAGGTCTCCTGCGTCCCTGTCACATTTACTGTCACACTATGCCAGTAAATTTAATTCCTTATTTTCCTTAAGTTAAAGAACAATGAATAGCCTTAAAAACTGTAGCTAGAATTTTCTCACCTTCTTGGAAGCCAATGAGGCAGCGCCACCTTAAAAGTGATAGTACTATTTCATGTGCAGCATTAAGAAAGTTTAAGATTTCTTGAGTAGATATTCTCATAATTATCATGACCAAGCTGAGTAGTATTGCTAATTCTGTAGACACACCATTTAGCTTTTAATTTGTAAAAGAAATAAATAAATAGGCAAACTTTTTTTTTCCTCAGAATTAACTGGTGTGCATTCTTCAGATCACTGTTACCTGTTGAATATTCCTGAGGTAATTACTGTGGGTTTTTTGTAAACACTTGGTTTCATTTTTTGCTCTTGCTTCCCGATTCTGCAAAGCCAACATTGTTTTGTTCTGTGTTTGTCTGTGATGTATTGTTTGATACAATACTTCGTTTTGCAGACCAGCAATCCATGTACCTGTAGCACAGGTTATTTACAGACACTGACCAACAGGTCTCAGAAATATTGGTGCTTTATTCAGTCAACAATGTGTAACACTAAACCCATATCGTAAGCAATAACTGAAGTGTTGACATCAGTCCTTCAATTTGTCATCATTTGTCCATTGTCACTTTGAGCTTTTGGATGACTGAGGTAACAAATGAGTTGTCTCTTCTCACACTGATTTTGTTCCTTAGGGAAGAACATGCCCTTTAGCCCCATTTAAAACATCTTAATCTGGTGCCAAGCTAAGGTTTAAGTACCCAGTTTTGCTCTTGGCAGATTCTTTTTGCTCTTTTGTTCAAAGGCTAGTCCAGATCTGTGTAACTAAATTTTGACTGAAGCGTCTGTGCTGTATTTTTTTGCTGAATCCCAAATATTTGTCCCATTAAAGTTCCCTTGGATGTTTTATTCTGAATGAAAGAACTTATTCCCACAGCAGAATAAAAACTAAAATGGTGGTTGGATGGTCAGTAGAACTGTTCACCTGTAGGAAAGAATGACCCCTCTCTTGTTGCTTTTGGAAAGGCATGTCTCTTGGCAGAAATGACTGCCATCAAGTGTGGCTGACACCCTTTGGATCTAAAAAAAAAAAAACAGTTGTCTAGTTCTGCTGCATCCAACTTGGACATGAGAGAACTGGCTCCTATCCTTCCAAGACCATCATGTTTGGAAGGTTGTGGAGACCAGGGGAGGTCTGCAATGCCTGAAGACAGGCAAATGATTTACTT
Source organism: Chroicocephalus ridibundus (assembly GCF_963924245.1). Classification (NCBI taxonomy): domain Eukaryota; kingdom Metazoa; phylum Chordata; class Aves; order Charadriiformes; family Laridae; genus Chroicocephalus; species Chroicocephalus ridibundus. Next base: position 107,271,470 of record NC_086285.1, read on the forward strand.
GTCTTCAAAAAGAGACAAAAAAAACAAGGCAGGGAAATGCAGTCTGGACAGATTCAGTTTGGGCCCTGGGAAAATCATAGAGTGAGTCCTTTTGAAACACATTTCTGGGCATGTGGAGGAGAAGATGGTGACCAAGAACAGCCAGCATACGTTTACCAAGGGTGAATCATATTTGAAAAACCTGTCTGTCTTCTAAATTTTAATGTAATCAAGTGAAGACATTATGGTCTGGAGGGGTGGACAACTGGAAAAAAGCTATTTAGATGTTCAGCCCGAAAAGGCGGTGGTTAATGGGTCATGTTTTACCTAGAAGTCCACAGAAGGGGAGGTCTGCAGGGGTCTGTACTGAGACCTGTCCTTAATAATGCTCTTATCATTTAACACCTGAGCCGGGGGATCTAACGGAGCATGCACTCATGAAGCTGCAGATGAAGCCAAATTGGTGAAGTAATTTGATATGCTCCAGGATAGGATCCCTTCCAGAGGGGGATGGATAGGCTACAGGAATGGGCCAAGAGGGATCTTGTGAAACTGAGCAAGGACAAATGCCAAGTGCTGCCCCTGGGACAGAGGAGCCCCTATAACGGCACAGGCTGGGGACAGACTGGGAGCAGCCCTGCAGGAAAGGTCCTGGAGTTTGGTGAACCTCAGTTGAACTCAGACGAACCTCAGTCAGCAAAGGTCGCCAACAGCTTTGGCTTGAAAAGGAGCATGGCCACCTGATACAAGTAGTGACATTCTCCCTCTGCTCAGTACTTACTAGACTTTATCTGCAGTATTGTCTCCCCCAAGGGGAGAGGCTGAGGGACAGGAGTTGTTTCAGCCTGGAGGAGGGGGCACTTAGCAGCAGCCTACCAGTACCTCTGGAGAGGTTATCAAGGGGATGGAGCCAGGCTCTCCACAGCTGTATGTGATGAGAGGATGGGGCAACTTGAAAAAATTGAAATAAGAGAGGTTTAGACTGCATATGAGGAACAACTTCTTCCCCACGAGAACAGCCCAACAGTGAGACAGGCTGACTAGAGAGACAGTGCAGTCTCTGTCCTTGGAGATTTTCAAGGTCTGAGCAACCAGGTTTTCAAAGTCCTGAGCAACCAGGCCTGATCTCAAAAATGGCTCTGCTATGAGCAGGAGGTTGAACTTGATGACTTCCTGAGGTCTCTTCCAACCTAAATTATTTTTGATTCTGGGAATCACTTTTTAAATATTTTTAGTCTTATTCTCTCTACATTCTTTAAACATTTTTTCTATTTCCCCAATCCTTTTACTTCCATTAGCTTTCATTTTCTTCATGCTAACATGTAATATCCCCATTCCTGCTCTTTTATCTCTATTCTGCTTATTCTGCTCTCCAAATTTTTATCTTTTTATTCAACTTACATTATCCAAATATATTATTAAATAAATTATCCAAAATTAAATTAAAAAATTATCCAAATTTTCATCTTTTTATTCAACATATATTATTCCTGTAATGTTATATTTTTGTGAACAGTACAAAAATTACTCTAAGAACCATCAAATCAGGAACAGAAAATATCAATGCTTTGTTCACTAGCTCTACAAAATATTTTAATTCCTGTAATTTTAAGACTGTGCCATAAAATCATAGTTACACTTAGCCAAAGCTGGTACCTGAACTAAAAAAAAAAAAAAAAAAAAGAAAAATTAAAAATGGTGTGCAGCTTTTCAGTGAGGCAAGGTTGTGTTTATAACATGATTTTTCTTCATGTAAAACTAGAATAGATAATTGTGATTAGATTTTTGTGACTTGCCTCTTGCGAAAGGTACTGTGCGAATATTATAATGGATTTGTTAAGTAGGTTTCGGGTAATCATGAAGATCAGTACTAGCCATATAGATGCAAATAGTTGTTCTGCTAAAGTAATTAGCTGCATTCTTAGGTTGTACGGACTCTCACAACAGAGTATTTAAAATTGAGATAAATATATATAACAATAATTTATTGAGATCTTGGAATGATGTGACAGTTTCATGGGGAAACAGGACAGTTCGTTGCTGCTCAGATGTGACAGGAGTCTTCATTATAAGAGTCCTTGTAGCAGCAGCATCTTTAGCTGAATCAAGTGAAACTCCCCATACTGCTCTTCTGTTCAGTTCTTTTATTCCAGCTGCCCATGGTCATATGTGATCACCCCAGCAATACGTGTAATCCATTACTATTGATTATCTTAACCACGTACAAGAACTGACCCCCATTACCATTTCTAAAGAAACAGTTTCCCTTTGCTACTTAGAAATATCTTATTTATGCATAATGTGGCCATTTCTGCAGCAGGAACCACCCAGGGGACACTTTGGACGCTTCATCCAGGATGTCGGTCAACATATTTAAGCATACAAATCAGATGAGACAGAGCAGGAGTGTCCTTGGGGAATTTCAAGACCTTTAGAAAATTCCCATCTGGAGGGATCTTGTAACAATCAGTCAAATACTTGATACTGAAGGTTCAATCAATCACCTTGTTTCTAGTTGATCTCAAGCCCGTCCCTTATTTCAGCTCTGCAGTTCCCAGATCACCCGAGGATTTAATGACTGAAGTGCACTCACTGGGTGTGCTAACTAGTCCAGCCCTGATACCCAGCTACGAAGTTGTAAATAAAGAACAAATGTGGTTTGCATAATTGCATAATTTAAGCCTGATGGCTGTTGCCACACTTACTATATTAAGATAAAAGAAGGGTGGGATACTGAGGATACGGTTCTACAGGGAAGAAGATTGTTTTGCCCTGTCTGCTGCTGAAGACTTTTTCCCAGTATGGATGCTGCAGATTTCGAAGTGATGTATCTGATATCAAATGATACAAACAAGAAATGGTGCCCCAGCTTCTCCATCACATATGCATGCTTTGCTGAACAAGTTCTTAGCAATTTGTATGTTATGGTATAATAAATGTAAGAGTGAAAACTTTTTATTGCCGGTCATTCAAACACTTAGAATCTTCCTTGGAAGAACCAATATTCCTTCAACTCTTTCCAAAGAGGTATCACATCATCGCTTAAAGCTCCCACTTTTTCTTCTGACAATGGATAGTGATTATCACCTTACAAAGAGCTAACTAGACAGAAAATCTACAGCATAAATAATGGCGGTTTGAGTTTGAGATCACAAATTCTCCCCATGTTTCTGATGATATATCTCTTTAGCTGTAACATACCAAATGACTGTCTCATCTAGCTTTTGATTATTGTAGTTCCATAGAAACACCTATCTCGATGCATTTCTTCGTCTGTTTTTTTTTTTAATCTTACATATTCTGTGGTAGTAGATACATACTAATCTTCCCAAAAGTCGACCTGCTTTAATACTCTAAAATTTGTATAGAGATTAATTTAAAGCTTCACAGGTAAATACTTTAATTAGATTTTATTTTAGTTAAATAATTTTATAATTAATCTAATTCCCTTATATATTTAACACCAAACTTAACTCAAAAAACCCTCTCCCAACTGTAACTGGGTCTGCATCTTTAAAAATGCAGCTATGTCCCTAGAACTATTTTCCATTTTCCTTTCATGCAATATGTGCATTCCTCTTTTGATAACTTTTAGATGTTCAGCACTAAGCATGTGTTTGAAGAAAAGTTGTACAAGACTATAAGGAAAAGAAGTCCATACTACAGTTTTGTAAATCCTTGCTGGTTCTTTTTCCTTTTGATCTACACCATCACACCAATAGCACAGATTGCACCTTCATGTTCTTCATATAGCGCAATGGTAAATAAAGCTAATTTCTGCTGCTTCATTTGCATTTTTCAAATTTTGCTTTCCTGCTTTTTAAAAGTGAAATGTAGGTCAAGAACTCACAGAATAATTTTATGTTGAGAAGAGTGAATCTGTTCCCAAACACATTTTGGTATTTTTTTTTTTTTACTGTTTAATCACTAAGTCCACTGCTCAATTCAGTTATACAAGAAATTTTTTTATATATACATGTATATATATATGCATATATATATATATATATACACGCGTTGCTTTTATTGGTTTTCTGCTATAAACGCTACGTTGTCATTGTGAAAGGTTGTGTTGATTCACTCACATTGCAGGTAATACCTGGAAAATCTTAGGATGTCTAGAACCAAGATAGCCAGTGACTTAAAAATTTGAATAAGACTTACAGAACAAAGAAGTTTGTGACTGCTTCCTCTCTGGGTGCACAAAATATTTAAACACAACTGATTTCAATTATACTGGGATTTTTTCCCCTTCTTTGCAATTTTCAGAGCAATCACAATGGTTCTACTATTCTACATTTTTCTAAAAGCTATATCACACAATTTTAATATTTTGTACGTATACTTTGCGAAGCTTGTTTAATTATTCTGGACCAAACTTGGTTGCTTGTGTGGAGATCATTTACTACTGCAGGTAGTTTTGCTGACTCAGGAAAAGGTGTGTCAACAAATAAGGAAAATACAGGACTACAATCTGCCAGTCCTTGTTGCATAAATGAGCATTTTTATTTTTATTTTTTTAATTTTCTTTCCTCACAGATCATCCAGGATGTTTGATTAAATTGTTTCACTCTGGTCTTGGCCTCCAGAGGTAAGTTATCAAATACTAAACCAACTGTTTTAGAATGGATTTAGAGGATGATGGTTGTTCTTGCTTTCCCATTCCCATGGTGACAGTATATGGTGCACAACAGAGAGCTGGTTCTGGCACATTGTGGATTTCAGAGACTGTTTCTGTCAGAGTATCTCTTGTCAGCCAGTTCCCCAGGACTAATATTAGTTCAAAGAAACTAGCTTTATCTCCTGGACTTAGTGGGATGATAGGAAAATGTTTGAAAAGAAGAAAGCAGCAATATAACAAAGGCAAAGTGGCAGTGAGAGGGAGTCTATGAAAACAATGAGCACTCCAAACTTAAATATAATAAACTAAATGCTTTTTTTGTTACAATACATACTTTCAGTCACACATCTTTCATGACTTAGGTTTTGGTTGGTTTTTTTTTTTTTTTTTTACAGATGAGAGTATGTAGTCTATCCATAATTCATGAAGAATATCCATGTTCATTTTTATGTCTGACTCAAGGGGTTTTGTGGCCCTTAGGACACGAAGGTACCAGATGTCATGAACTATGCATGCTGATAATCAAAAGAAGGCTGAGAAATTAACAGGTTGAGTGAGATGTAAGGCACAGTCCTATGATGTATATACTTCCCTCCTGTTTCTCTAAGCATACCCAAACTCTTGGGATGTCAGGGAAGATGGTATAATCAAAGGTGAATGCACTTTAAAACCATGCTATTTATAGACTTTTTTTCACCACAACATTTTTATTTTTTATTTATTTTAACAGTGTCAGAAAGAAATTATTTATTAGCAAACAAGACTCCCTGAGATGACCACTCACTTAAAAAATATTTGAAACTAAGTTAAAAATTATTTTGGTAAATAAAGTAACTTACTGTTATGTCTGGATCCTTCCAGGATAGAACTGAGAGCTCATTTTCTGCAATGCGCAGATCCTTCTAGCTTCCTTTCTATGAAAGGAAATAACCTGAATTTCAGACATCTTAGAAGCAAATCTTAATACTTGTCCCCAGATGCCTTTCAGGCACACAAATTTGTCCCTGATCGATTAGGCCAGGGCAAAAGAAACTGAAAAAGGAGGGCCTGTGAGGGCTAGGAAAGTCTGATGTGGCCTTTTTTAGCTTGCAGTTGTGAAATGGAGCAAATCTGTGCATTAGGTTTTCCCTCAGTAGAGCAGGAGGCGTGGGATGCTTTGAGGACCTCAGTGTAGATGAAAAGTGATGAATTCAGGTAGTCGAAGCCAAGTTAACAGCAGACAGATAGATGAACTAGTGCTGGAGAGTAATTGACAATCCAAGAGCATCTCTGTCGCATACGTTTTTTCCCTGCTTTAACATCATCTTTCAGAATTGCCATGCTGATTACTGTTCCCTGTCACTGTCTCTGGAGATATGTTTACTTCTGGCATATCTTTATAAGAAAATTATTTCCTCAGGTCTAATAGATGGATCTCAACTTTGATATTCCATTAGCATGAGATTCCCTGTAGTGGGAGGAGGATTTTGTTTTTTTCTCTTCTCCTACTAGAATTCCTTTCTGCCCTAAAAGAATATGTCCAGTACATGAAAAAAAAAAATAAGAATGAATGTCATATAATATGTACTATGGAGTTGAAATACCTTTTAATTGTTATACTAACTTTCAGTTCCTAAAATAATATTTTCATCAATGTATGTTTCTATCATTTTAATAAAAACATTTTGATACTTTCAGTTTGTTCAAGGTCTTTGTAAATTTATTTACAATTTATATTTATTCAAAACCATATACCACCTAGACCTTAACCAAGTGCAGGTAGATAGAAAATATTCTTGAATGTCTATCTCTTGTTTTATTTACAGTTTGAGTGTAGAATTGTAAATACTGTAAAGAAGCTGCTCCCATTTTACTCATTCCATGCTTTAACGAATTTCATTTAAAAGTAAAAATGTAAAACCCCTGCCTGTCAACCTGTAACTAAATTATGAATGTGCCATGATCAAGAATAACATAAAATTATTGATTTTGGCATTTGACTAACATTTGAATGTGCAGGTAAATCCTGGTGCTTTGTGCAGTGGATGAGACAATTCCATTTTACAGTTGGAAAAGTCAGGAAAGGTTTGGAACTAGATGATCTTTAAGGTCCCTTCCAACGCTTACAATTCTATGATTCTATGATTCTATGACTTGCCAAAATAATTGTGTCAGAGGATAAATGCCAGTCTCAAGCTTGGCTGGTAAGGTATAATGAATTATTTAATTAAACTATGCTGTAAGAGTACTTGTACTCTAAAAAACAATGATGTAATTTTGAATTCTTTATGCATTTTCAGATGTGCAATGTAAAAATTATGCTTCTCCAATGGAAGAATACAATATTTTAATTCACAACGTACAAAGCCTTATAATGAGTTAATAGGAAGCCAGGATTTTAAGTCCTGTATTTTGTCAAATAATTGCTTTATTATTGATACACTATATTTTCCTTGGACTTCGTGGAGCTGAAAAACTTAATAACTGTAACAAACCTTAGCTTGACAGCTATATACTGAATGTTATTGCTACTACTGTTTATACTTCAAGGAATAAGCTTTCTGTCTTCAAAACTACTGTAATGTACTTCAGGGACTGAGTTTTGTGTGGTCAAATCTACCATAATACTATACCTTTCTGGATACATGCACTTAAAATCTCTAGAGCGTCCCTTTAATTTCCGTTAACAGAGTATGTTCAAATACTTCATGCCATGCAACATTATAACAATGTATTTTCATAGCAATGACATTTTTGCAGGTATTACTTCTCAGCTGACTTTTCTGTCTCTGCTGACTGAGGTTTGGCTACCACTGTTAATTTTCAGCAGTTTGTGATCACTAGAGAAAGAAACAAGTATGTCTTTAGATATCCTATTGATTTATGCATGTGTGAAATTCTAGGAACTAGACAGAAATACAGTAAGTCTTTGAACTCTATTGCTGAAGGAATTGTATAATCAGAAATTTAGCATTCAAGAAACTACTTGTGAGCAGTAAAACTGAAATATTATAGTAAGTACATGAGGTTACTAGGAAATATTTTAACACAATGTACCAAATATTGATAGAATCCTAAACTTAAGGTGAGGTGAGGTGGAAAATAAAAAATCCTTCATTAAGCAAAAAGTTAATTTGTATGAGAAATGCTCTTTACCCTTGAAAACTTCAAAAAGCTAAGAATCAAGCAAGATATTTCATTGCGTAGTGCGGTCATAGCAAAGCTACTCAGATGAACCATTTGCTACATGGGTTTGTATGCACGAGGTATCTTTCTTTGTGTATGTCTCAAAAACCTGGCTGGATTTTGACAGTGGACAATGGACAAAAAATATGTCTGTATGTATGTATATATGTATGATGCTATCAGCCACTTGATATAGTACCAGTGAACAACTGCATAGTTTTCAAAGCAAGCAGAAAGACACTCCTTTAATCAGTTTAATCTCATTAGAATATCTTTCTCATTATTGTAACAACAGTAGACTTTTAGTTGCATACTTCAGTGGTTTTGAGAGTAGAAAACAATTCATGGCCACGCTGGAGGTGAGCAACACAAAACCCATAAGGCGTTTATGCAATGCTATTTGAAAAATTGTGTATCTAGCTATTTCTACTTTGCCAGTTATCTTACTATCTAGATGATACTAATCAGTGTAGTAATCAGTATTAATTATCCCAAGTAGTGCCAAGTTAGGAAACTCTTGGTGTTATCACAAAGAAAGATGAAACATGAAAACAAATTTTAAAGGAAAAAAGTCCTCAGAACATAGCACTTTTTTTTTCTTCCTCCAGCTCCTTTTCTACTTCTCACATGTACGAGTCACTAATTAGTGTATCTCATTAATGTGAGGCTTGTGCTCAGTAAATCTTTCTACCTTGTGTAGGGACTTGAGAAACATCCATATCAGAGAAAAGATTGACTGTTATTCCAGAAGATGTTAATATACTCTATCTGCATGTTATAAAGTCCTGCTCATAGGTAACAAAAGTGACTTCAACTTTTAAGACTGAAACAGTATGTATCTTTAAGAAATGTGAAGAAAAAACGTAGGCATGACAAATCTGTAGGCAAAGCTATCTTCAAAATCTTCTAAAATAGGAAGATAAATGGCCTGTGATGAAAAGGCTCTGCTGCTCCATCTGGAGACAGAATTTGATGAAAAACTCTGGGTGCTCTTGAATTCTTCAACAAGGTGTTGTCCCTCCATAGTACTTTCCCCTGTGTTTAGTCATTGTTTAGAGAATAACTGGTCATTTTACAAGTAGTTTGTTAAAGACATAAAAAATAGAAAAGGACAACCCTGAAAACTAGCTGCAACTTCCTATTGACACCTGGTTTAAAGTCAGCTAGGCAATTTCTTGGTTAAAAGCTTTTGGTGTGTAGCATCTACAAATATGAGGTGAGATGAAATTTTGCAAGTGGTGTGAATTGAATGATATGTCACAATTAACATCAATTGAAAAATATATAAAACAACTGCAATTTCATTTTCTTCAGTTTGTTCTTCATTCTCACCACTTTCTGATGGATTTCTGATGCTGTGACACGCAAGCTCAACCTACATTGTCCTTTGCAAGCTGCAAACAATCTTTAATTAAGTTCCTTTCTTTCTATATCTTCTCTGTAGTATTGTGGTTATGACCAGAAATATGGTTCAAATGATCACCTCCATTTCTTGGGTTGAAAGAGTGAGATTGAGGATGTTAGTGTTCCAAGGATATGAAAACTACCATTGTGCAGATTTTTGATACATTTGCACTTTATTGTCGAATTTTAGGCCACCATTCCTCGCAGCCTTGTGACACTGATGCTGACACTGATGCTAGCACTGATGCATGCTGGTGCCACTCTGGTCTTGACATCAGTTTTTCAGCAGGTCCTGAACTGCTGTTATGGAGTTTTTCCCCACTCTGAAGCTAAGAAGTCAGCTGATGGTTGCAGCCACTTGGGAACAAGTTTTTCAAAACAAACCAGCACAGAAAGGATGTGGGATGAAATGAAAAAGACAAATTTGTCAAAATGCCTCCTTTGGCAGCATTTGTCTCTCAGTGTCTCTGGTTTCTAGTCCAGGCCTCTTCACTTACTCCTACGATGGAAGACGAGGCCTGGCATCAGGGAGCAGATGCACTGCATTGACCTCCCGAGCACTTCACGCAGCACTCATGCCTGGGAGATGTGCCAGCATGTTACAGTTGCTTCCCAATGCTGGAAAGCCAAGGTCATCATCTACAGAGGATAGGAGGATGGTGAAAGCAACAGTTATCTCTATAAAGGGGATATTCTGCAGGTCTGTAAGAGGCAGCATGTGCCCAGGTCTTAGTCAAGATCCAGGCAAAATTGGACAGCAAAAAGCCCTCAATTGTTAACGATCTCCACTAAGGTTGTACTTCTTATTTAATACCAAAAACCAAAACCAAACTAAAAGAAAACAGCACCCCCCTAAACCTTCTTATTTAAATCATAAGGTAAATAAAGAGCAGCAGACAGTGTACAACACAGGAGAGAATTCTTTTGTCATAGATGGAGCTGCTCTTCCATTTGATTGCTAGACTAAATCCCTGTCATCCGGGACGTGGGTGTCTAGAGTGACAGAAATAAGAGTCTGGGTACCATATTTGGTCCTAAGAGTTTGAAAATCAAAACAGGGTAGTGCATCAATTCTTTTTAGCATCCTCCTTTATTCTTTACAGTGCTAATACAATTGGCATTCTGGGGAATTTTGATGATTCTCCTTTTTTACTCAGTGCTGAGATATGTTTTATTTTGCTTATTTTCTAGCTATATTTGTGTATTAAAAAAGTTGTTCCTCAGCCTATATTCCTCAAATAGGTGTCTGAAATAGAGTATGAAAGAGAAACAGACACAGAAGTGACCTAATGTTCTACAGTCACATATATGGATGGATGATTTTAAATCTGGGAAAGGCAGCCTGTTATTGTCATTCCTAGTCCAGTATTTTGTCACCTTACTTCTCTGAGTGTTTCTTCCTGTAGCATAATTATTGTTCTGAAGGGTTTTTTTTCTGTTCTCCATTTTGTTCTGAAACAGTAATTATCACTTCACAAGGTTGGTGGGGGTGGGGGAGGGTGGTGAGAAATGCACAATTCATTCTCAAGAGTAATTCTCACCTACAGTGAACTACACTGAGCAGTTTCTGTCAACTACTACAAAATTAAAAGTGACAGGTTTCTAGCTCAATGGTTTGGTTTTGGTTTTGCTTTTGTTTTTTAATTTTTTTCCCTTTGTACTCTACTAATGCTCTTCTTGCTTCATTTTACAAGATTACCTTCATTTTATAACATTTGACTTTGCAAAACTCCAACTAGTAGGGCAAAACAGTTTCTTAGGGGTTGTATTTGCTTGTGTGTTAATTTGGTTTCATGTAGTCTGAGAATTTTAAACCATACTAGTTTTTAGAATTCATTTAAAAAGCCAAAAGTGACGTGATCTGTGGTCTGTAATCTGTGTTTGTAGAGCTTTTTAGGAAAACTTCTGGATTAATGCATGAAGGACTAGTTCTCTGCTGCTGTGCAAATGAACTCTAAGGCCCCCTGTACTGCAATAAACTATTGAACTAACTGAAAGCTTAAGTCCATAATTAATCCTTTTTATTTTGTTAAATTTCTTTTTAAATTCTCTTTCCCAGTTATACTGTAATCGACCCTGTCATAAGTTTATGTTATGCTGAGTACATAGACAGATCCTATGCTAGGACAATGGTTCTGTCTTAAGTTTTTGAATAAGAAGCTACTTACCCCACATCAGCATCAATTTTATACTCATATTAATCTGTATGTAAAGAGAACCCAGATAAACTTAAGCAGCAAGCCCAAAAAATTCAGTAAAACACGAATATTTTTGCCAGTGCATGTCATATTTCCCATGTGTTATGCTGGTGATATTGAGGAAACTGTCATTTCACTGGTCAACACAGAGATGGATGTTTGTAAGCATGTATTACAATTTGGGGGAAAAGGGTAATAATTTATTTTGGAACTGCAGCTGTTCACTCTGTCTTTAAGGCAAATTGTGAATTTATATTTTCACCTGCTGACGCTTCTTACAAAATTCTCTGTCAGGGTTGTAGAACCATAAGGATTATATTTGTTTCCTGAAAATTAACTCAAAGTGACAGGCAGATGTCCCAGGTATTTTCCCATTTGGTCTATAGCCATCAAGGAACAATACAGGCGTGTAACCACACACAAAGACGAGTTGGCTTTTCCTTGGAAGGTGCTTCAAGGCAGCATACTAGCTATGAAAAACCTACACATGAATTTCTTTTTTCCTATCAGAATCTTTTAGTCATCACTGTGAATCCTTCCAATGGAACTTTGTATTGTGAGGTTAAGTACCAGCACATCAAAGGATTCATTACAAAGCTGTACCGCTGCTGGAGTTCCAAAGTAAAAGGATTTGATTTTGTTTTTGTTTAAAGTCTGTGTTATTCAATACGCACTCTTTGTTCAATACTTTTTAGTGCCTTAACTCCTCTAGGCTTCTGTGTTTCTCCCTGCACTTAATTACCAATGCTTGAGTTTGTTAGAGAAGAAACCTGTCTCCATGTAAATAATGCACCAAAACATTTATGAGCCAAATTTTCTATGCCACATCTTAAATAATCACTGAAATGGGGTAGTGCTTTATATAGCTGGCTGGATAGTTTGCTTTTTTAGCTATCATTTTATTGATTTCTTTCTTAAAAAGTAATGTAGAAAGCCATAACTTAATGTGTTGGAGCAATTTAGGCTAAAAAAAGGAAGCAGAAGTAGTTAGAAATAAAGTGGTAATTCAATGGAGAAGTTTTATGCATATTTAAATCATTTTAATATGATTAGAATTTTCAGCTTTATTATAAAAAATAATATAACTGCTTACCCCACAAGCATTTTCTTTTTAATTATTCATACATCCTCTCTCTTTGCTCTTTTCTATTTGTGTGGGAAGTTGGGTGCTTGTTGGATTTTCTTATACTCAGAATAGCTTTCTGGATTCCTGTAGCATATATTATGCATTAGCTGAAAATGCAGCTTCTGTGGCTAGCCATGGTCTCTTAAGAATAAATTCAACCACTCTTAAGACTCAAGATATGCAGTCTGGATATGAGTGGTCTCAAATGTTTGGGATGCTTTGATTTTGGTTAAAGCCATCTGTATTATCAAATTCTGAGTAATTAAGTTGTTTGGCGCTGAGATAGTAAAGTTTGGCTTGTGTCAGTTTTATCATTGCTTTATGCCAAATTGCCATCTCTCAGATGGGGAGAAGCTCCTCTTAATATTCTATCCAGTTCATCTGAAGGGATAGTCTGAATACTTCAGATGTTCCTTGCTTTCTTTACTGTGATAAATCACCTGTTGTGATCTAAAACCTCTTACAAGTCAAATCACTTTCACCTCTTGTATGTGCCATGTCAGATCAAAGTATTTAAAGGGAAGAGGATCCACATTTATAGACTTTTTAAGGATTTAAACTAATATTAAATTTTGTTCCTCATGAAGACCTGTTAGTATAGCTTTTTTTCCTTTTTTTTTTCTTCTTTTTTTCCCCTCCTGAATAAAACTACATCTGGGTATGTGCAGCTGTGAAACTAAACTCTTTGCCAACTTGTGGGAATGGAAAGTAGCACTGACTTCCTGAGGCTGGTTCCACAGTTAGAAGGTGTTTAGTACACAAAGGTGTATGCATTAGGTGTTTAGTAAACACAGATCCATAAAGCACATTTCTCTATTTAGTCCAGACATCAAAAGCCACAAAACACCCCCAGTATTTCATTATGGGATTAAGACATAGCTCAAAAGAAGAAAAATCATCAACTATAATAAGTCATAGGAAAAGAGAGGTGAACATCATTTCATTGTTAAACCAAGAAGTTCACTTGGTATAATACTAGGAGGAAACCATGTTCTTTGCTATAGATTAAGGCAGAAAAAGAAATCTAATGCAATGAAGATTTTTTAAAATTATTATTATGAGTTCCAAAACAGCTCTCATGTTCACTTGAATACTGAACGAACAAGCAAGATTCACTGGCTAAGGACTAGAGAGGGAAAGCGGTACCAATGGGAGTTTCCTGTGCAATATCTTGTATGTAACTAAGTTTCTATTCCTTCCTCCTCCTCCACCGGAAAAGTCAAATTATGCTTGAAGGAAAAGTGGTTCTTTGGGGTATGAAAATTCCATTCTGGTCCATGTAAACAACAAGCAGAAGCTCTGAAGCCTATGGTTAGTACAGTACAAATATGGCGCAATAAACTAAAATTAACAAAAAGAGAAAAAGTTTCCATTTTACAACAGTGCGGGGATAATAAAGAATTGGAGGTGCTAAGATGCAGATTTTGATTTTAAGATAAGGACTAAGAAATCCATAACTCTCATTCCAGGATTAATCTTTCACTTTGCCATTGTACTTATATTTATTAAAGAGCAAAAAATCAATGCTTCTAGCAGTGTAGAGATGGTTGTACATCTGCACCTTCCTGGCTGCACAGGAAGGTATTTTTGATTATGGAAGAAGAGAAAGGAAGGCATAGGGAAATTGCTCTGACTGAGATCTTCCAATGCTTTGGAACTAAATATAGATCAGGCTAAAATTTTATTATATTTTCTGCAATTCATCCAGCACAGTTAAATTACAATGTTTGAATATATATGTATGTGTGCATATGTGGGTCTAAATAATTTTTTCATGCAGCATAGTAAATAAGGGATAAATATCAGAAAAAAATAGTAGTTACAGCTTGATCTTTTATGTATAAAAATGTGATTATATAATAATTTTATATTCAAAGAACTTTTAAGAAAGGAATTTCACTTCTGCCCTGGGCATTTCATTATTTTATAATTGTTTTTGCATATCTAGTAATTATGATATTAGAACAAAACCTAGTTTGAGAGCAGATTATTATTTTTCTTCTTAAAAGCAGGTTACTTTACTAACTCCTTAAATATTTCAGCTAATTATATGGAATTGTAAATATACACCCTATATGTCACTTTCCATTTTAAGAAGATCCATTTGCGTACGTACAGGCAGTTTATGCTCAATGTTAAGCTGCTCACAAAAACTTTTGCACAGACAAATGATTTCAGAAAAAAGGATGTTGAACTCAATTGACTATTCACTGAGTCCCATATGGTTGCTGCTGAATGTTACCCCATAATGACTAAGCAAAACAATAGGGTGTCATTACCAAATCCATACCAGTCTATTTACTAAATTTTTCAACCAACTTTTATGTGCTGACTGCTGTTGATTCATCACAGTAATGTATTAATTAGTGCTCTTAAATCAAAAGGAAAAAAAATGTGCTGGTGACAACAGCTGTCATGTATCAAGTGGCAAGCAACGTGATAAAAAGGTCATCGAGTGCTTTTATATGATCAGTGCATTCATGACACAAGCTAACTTGGTAACATTGATTGAATAATTTAGTCTTGTCATTTTATGAAGTAGTTTCCAAAATAATAAATTGCTGCAGTTTAGTAAGTTATTGAGCATTCTTTCCTCAGGAGATCTGTGGGTTTAAAACAGTCTCCTACTTCCCCATCCCTCAGCAGTGACAGACACGAGTGTGTTCATCAAAGCCTGCCACTCTGTGTAGCATGTGCTACTGTTTACTGATTGTACAGTAGAGGCTTTTGCTATAATCCTACCTTTCAAAATCTGTAAGCATATAGCAAAAAAAAAATATTCTGTTATAGAGCTTATTAACACCAGGTTACCTAGTTGCTGTTACAGCTCTCTGTGACAATTCTTGATACTGGTAGCCTCACCTCAGCTATGAGCAAAAAGACCTGATGTTGTGTAATAATGACACTTGTGGAAACTGTCAGAGGAAAATTACAATGACAGCTCACCTGTGTGAAGAAACAAGGCTGCATTCTTAACAGGCAAGGATTTTCCAAGACATGCTTGAAGCTTTTTTGCTCTGCTTAGTTACAGCTTCTGACAGGTCGGTGTGTGGAGGGATACGTGCCCAAACACCCCTGCTCTTGGTTAAAAGAGTATCTAGGAATACTCAGCATCAGACCATGGGCTAACTTCTTTCTCACGCCTTCTAAAAGTCTACTTCTTCAGGTTTGAAAGACGAGTCAAAGATGATAAATGTTGGATTCATTATTTTGATAATCAGAAATCCTGATGTATTCACTGTGAATATTGTTTGAGGAAAGACTGCCACATTTGACTCAGCATGCAGAATTGAGAGCAGACTGGAACAGAGGTTTTCACTATTTCTTCATCCCCTCACATCCTCCCACCCTCATCTGTGGGCTATGGCAATAACTCATGTAAGCCTGGACCTTGTGGGCAAAAACATCCTACGTGCATCATCGTGACGACTGGGACAGTGCAACCTCTTTTGCAAGGAGCTTAAAAGGGCTACCACATTACGTTGACTCCAATGTGACACAGCCCATTTTACCTGGGGAAACTGAAGTCCTCCTTCTTCCCTCCCTGCCACTGACCTGTCAAACTGCCAAATGTCAAAGGGTTTTGGGGTATTCTAGTAAGAGGTTATAGTAGTCATTTGTTTTGCTTGAAGATGCGCTTGAAGATATGCTCAGCATGCTTGATGTTCTGTTTTTAGAGAAGTGGTAAGAGAATATGTTGATCAGAACAATGGAAATGTCTCATATAATAGCAGTTTTCCAAGTAAGGAAAAACAGCTATTTGATTTATTTTGAATTTTTTTCCTGGAAAAGTTCCCAGAAAAGTTGCTGCTTAACTGTCAATAAGGAAATGACTAATAGGAAAAAGTTACTAAAACTGACAGTTTTTATTTTCTCATTTGAACAGCTGTTTCTATATTCTTTAAGGACTATCAGAGATTGCTGTAGGGAGATCTTCTGGTTATTCTAACTTAAAACTGTGCTAGTAACAGACAACTATAAAGAACCAAGAAGGCTATCTAAAGAAATCTTTGCAGTGAATTTTGACTGCAAGAAAGCATTAACTGCCAAGACTTGGATTTGACTAGACTGGAATAGGGTCACTGTTAGCAGGAACTGTAATGAGCAAGTGTGCTCTAGCAGAAGCCAGAAAAATATGGATTTATATTTATGCTTGTCCAGCATCAGCCATTAAGAGAAAGAAATGAACCTTACATTCTGAAAACATGGTGAGCCTTCACCACAAATTGAAATGGATACTAAATTCAGTCTGCAGAGCTTGTTATTTGTTTACTGCTAGAGGTGTTCATGGCACATTACAGATATGTAAGAAGATGAGGTCCTTGTCCTAAGAAGCTTGCGATCTAAGTTAGATAGCATCAGATAATAAATATAGACCCTGATAGTGAATGAGTGAAAAGGAAGGACAGGATGCCGGATAAGAAAAGGGGATAGAGTCCTCAGGAGAGCATTGTTTCTATAGTGGAATTTTTTTGGTGGGGGGGTTGTGCGTGTGTGGGTCTCACATATTTCTTATCAGTTTATTATCTGATTTTGTTTACCTTTTTATTTTAGGCTTTTTTAAAGGTACAGATCTGAGTATCAAAAAAATAATATGCCAGTATGAAGTAGAGTTATTTTATTGAAATATACATATTCAGGGACAGAACCACAAAACAAAATTAGAAGCTTTTTAGGAGGAAAAAAACCCTTTTAATCTTATACCTAAATTCCTTTTTTCCCCCTGAAAATACAGAAACATCAGATTCTTATTCTGTACCAGCTATTTTATAAATTCTTTGAGCTACAAAGGATCTTGTATCTTACTTGCAATGAGATTCCTCTCCCTAATCCCTTTTCAGTTATCCAACATTTTATGTTCACAGCTTTTTAAAAGAAGAAAAGGAAAGGAAATTTAAGTTTATATTACTTTGTGGAACAACAGGCTAAATCAGCATTAATAAAATTTGTTATTAAAATTTGAAATCAGCCGTGAAGGGAAAACATATGAAAATAATGGCTAACACAGCTGGTCAAATGTAAGGAAGGGTGGAAAACATACTCTGATATAGAACCTGAAAGACCAGTTCAAAAGCAGCAGAAGTTTGGTCCTGTGTCCCTCCTGCTTGGAACTTGTCCTGTGCCCAGCAGAAGATTCAGAAGTAAAAGTTGCTTCCACCAAGCCTGTGTTTTTCTGTCACATTGGCAGAGGCAGGCCCAGCCCTGGGTTGAAAAGAGGGGCTGGCAGCTGCACAAGTGCCTGCTGTCTCGGCCTGGGGGAGGGTCTTACCCCTCTTTAGTAACTCCATCTCATCACAGAGCACATAAGCATCAACCTGCTTGCTACCCCTTGCTGAGGCAACCTAGACCTCTGCAGGGAAAGAATCACCAGAATGTTTTACAGGTCTCAAAGTTACTTTTGCAAAAATCTGTAGTGCATTTCCACTATTAGTTGCAGTTTTCTTATTGTACGCTGTGATAAGTCATTAACCAATATTTTTCCATGTATTTTTTATGACGGCTATCTGCAGGTTCTGGACTTAACAATGCCTTCACAAATGTCACAAAAGCTGTGACAGGTAGGCAGTAGAATCACAGGCTTTAGGCCAAAGACATATGGTCTGACTTTCGGAATAATCATAGAATCATAGAATCATAGAATTGTTAGGGTTGGAAGGGACCTTAAAGATCATCTAGTTCCAACCCCCCTGCCATGGGCAGAGACACCTCCCACTAGACCAGGCTGCTCAAAGCCTGGGCTCTAGAATTTATGAATGCAGGCTCTAGAATTTATCATTATCTGAAATAGAATATAGCACTTCACAAAAAAATCTCCTCCCCAAATTAATCACCTGACACTCTTAATTTTAAAATTGTTAGTGGTATTTCCTGCAGTTTTGGTTAATTGACTTTTTACTTTAAATTCCAACTCACCTCTGATCTGAGTTTATCTATTTTCAGCTTTAAATGCAAGCTGAATGAATCATATAATCTTTACCAATACATTTGTCAGATGTATTTAGTAAGTGCATATCAACACATATACAGGAATTTGTACTATTGAATGGATTCATAGTCATGAAAATTAGGTAAGTGGGCAAAGTTGCTAAATTCTGTGATATTGACTAATACCAGGAGAGTACTAAAACTGACTGCGAAACCTTGCGGACAAGGTTCAGACTCCTGAATCATCTGCTGATCTATCAACCAAAGGAAATGCAAAGCAAGGCACATGAGCAGGGGGAAATAATACCAACTCTTCACACACAAATACGGACCCCAAAAATGCTCTTTTTCTCTGAAAACATTTACTCAGTTTGACAAGTCAAAAAGACAAAACTAATGCTAGATTTTCAGGAGAAGATAGTGGGAACAAAATTTAATTATTATGCCAGTATATCTATGGTGTTCCACATGTTGAAATTGTACCATTTCTGTCACCCTTCTCAAAAGGATATAGCAGATAGAGGAAAGTAGGGAAAAGAGCAATTCATATCACAGAACAGCAACTTGGCTTTCTTAAAAGCAGAGGTTACAAAGCTCAGGACTCTTTATTCTGCAAAAAGGTTGTGAAGTTCTTTAAAAGTATGACTATCACAGCAAACTTGGGACAAGTAACAGACACTGCTTCTCAGAGCAAGCGAACTATTGGCAGCCAATAGTTTGCTCTGAAGCATTAAGTTTAAAACATGCAAAACACAGAGTCAAAGTTTTTTGTGAAATTCTGTGAAACTCTTTGCCATGGGATCCTATTGAGAAGTCACAACCTGGCAGATATAAGAAAACTAAGGTGGGCAATTGCTGTAGCAGGGGGGCAGGCAGATAGGGAAAGGGAATTTTTCTCTTGGTGGCTGGGGGAGTGGGGCGTTTGCTGGCACTACAAGATGGTTTGGGCTGACTGCAATGCGCAGGGACCTGGCAGGATGAAGGGGAAGGCAGAGGTTACTGCTGTGATTGGAGACAACTCAAAATCCAATTTTGCTTCACATGAAGTCACACCACCTGCTGCTGAATGTTCCACCTACATTGGACTGTGAGTGTGATAACAATATATTTATTGTGAAAAAGCACTACATGCTGTTCTGAGTGGTTTCATATACACACACACACACACATATATAGTTAGATTTAATTTTTTTTTTTTTCTGTGAGAGGCCCATTCATCTAGTTGTTTCCCTGTGAGTGGAAGGTGGGCCTGGATTTTCTCCAAGGTAGAGAATATAGTAATCCAACTTTGAAAACAAAACCTCTTCAGTCTGGTGTCACTAAACTATGCAAAAGAGATTTAATGATGTCTTCAGGCTAGCCACATGGACAAAGTGACACACTAGGTAAAGTTGATCAGTTTTATATTTGGAAGGTAGACTTTCAGAAATAAAGGTCAAGGTCAAAAGTTTCTCTTTTTCTTTGGGAAGAGAGCAGAATGAGTGGATTTGGAAAATGTTGCAGAGGGATTGCCTGCAGGATTTAATTCAGTGTCAAAATGAAGGGATAAGAAGAGAAGAAAAAAATGACTCATGCTTACCCTCTTATCTGACATATCCTGAAATCTCAGTGTGCTCTAAGGGGTGTGCGCTTCCTCCTGATAACTTTTCTTTCAAAGGACAAATCCTGCCATCTGATTATAGGTTAGGTCTAAAGTAATTGACTTAATTGAAGCAATCCAGAGGCAGAAATACAGAGCTGATGTTAATGGGATTCTTTCACACTTCTGATATGATTTGGGATGAGAATTGTCCCCTGTAGCAGGGACCACATATGGCAATACACAAAGACTGTCTAAGGTAACACAATCTAAACAAATCCAAATGATCCAAGAAGCATGCTGTACTATAAGGAAAACTGTTTTCTCTAGTCTACATTTCCCTGTGTCTGCCCAGTGCAATTTTTCTGGTTTGGCTTGATGTGGTAAACACACTGACTTTGGAGTGGGGATTGTTAACAGTGTGTAAACAAAGCACAAACAGCTGCACATCATACCTCCTGCACATCTAAGTCAGTAGCTGCAAAACATGTGAAAACACAAGATATTATTCTTCTGCTATTGCAGTTGAAGAGAGATCATAGAATAGTTTGGGTTAGAAGGGACCTTTAAAGGTCATTTAGTCCAACCCATCTGCAATGAGCAGGGACATCTTCTTTCCTGGGATGGTGGGATGGGGCACCTACCACATCTCTGGGCAACCCATGCCAGTATTTCACCACTCTTATTGTAAAAAATTTATTTGTTCTATCTAGTCTAAATATTCCCTCTTTTATTTTAAAACTGTTAGGCCTTATCCTATTACAACAGGCCCTGCTAAAAAGTTTCTCCCCATCTTTCCTGTAGACCCCCTTTAAGTACTGAAAGGCTGCTATAAGGTCTCCCCAGAGCCTTTTCTTCTCCAGGCTGAATAACCCTAACTCTCTCAGCCTGTCTTCATAGGAGAGGTGCTCCGGCCCTCTGATCATTTTTGTGTCCCTCCTCTAGACCCTCCCCAACAGGTCCATGTTTTTCCTGTGCTGAGGGCTCCAGAGCTGAATGCAGTACTCCAGGAGAGGTCTCACCAGAGCGGATGTGTGGGTGTACTATTTCTGGTTCCTAATGCTTCTGTCTGTCCAACACAGCATGAGCAGTGATACGCTGCTTATAGTGCAGATTGTTTCCTGACAGAGTCAACCTCTCTTTTTCTTCTTCCTCCCCCCTAGCTTTGTACTCTCCAGCTTTGTAAAATGTTTAAGGTAGTTTGTACCATACCATGTGAGTTATGATTAAAACCAGGAGGGGAATGATGTGACTAACAAGCTTTTAATTGTGGAATCATCAAGTAGTCCTACAAGAGCTTTAGTTTATGTGGTATAATGACGATGAGTTTGATATGTAAATTACACTGTTTCACTAAATCTTATCCTTAATAAAGCTATGGTCTCTCCCCAAAGATTGCAGTCTGTAATTTAACGAATGGTTGGCATGCTTCTTGGGGCAATACACCAGACTGGAAAATGCATTGTATTTTAATACAATACAAGGAAATATGGATGTTGTAATCTGGCATTACATGTTGTTGACAATTATCAACCTCATTTAATTTACATAATAAAAGCATGCCAAATGGCTTTGAAATAGCAGTGTTTTCTGTGCAAAAGAGTAGGTAGTAGGGTTTTTATAAAAATAGTGACTTATAGAAATGTTTATTTACTGATAAACTTGCATTACACAAGCTTATACATCATTCTTTTCTTACATTTTTCATTTTGCTGTTAATCTATGAAAAGTATTGTTTAATTTTGAGAGAAAAGTCATGAAATTATTGTATTAAACTACCAGTTATGCACTTTATTATTACTCTTTGTTATTCTTGCTGTGTTTATATAATCTGAAAAATGAAGAGAGATTGGATCCTGAGGCCTGCCCTGCTGGCAAAATTTATTGCCCTAAGTGATCTGGTATTCCTCAATCTGTGACACAGGCCAGAGAGAGAAGATTTTTACAGTGCAAAAATTAGGTATTCAATACTACAGAGCATCTTTTTGCTTTTTGGTGTTTTGTTTTTGATTTTTTTGGGGGGGTGTTGTTAGTTTGTTTGGTTTAGTGTATACTTTGAAACATTTATACTGCTGTATAGTGCGCTACTCACCTATTTGCTGCACTGCAGGGTGGAAGAAGGTAGCTCTAACTAGTCTGTTCTCTGATGAATTACAAGACCAGGCCAAGGACCTCATGTGGCTTTTCTTCAGCTTGTGGATACTTCAGCTTGTTGGGTTTTCTTTATTTGTTTAAGTAATTGACATGATGTTTACTAGCTTGAGCAATAACAATTTGAAGCAAACTTGGCTGAGGATGAACGTCTTTCCTTTAAGCTTGTCATAATGGTTACTTTTATTAATCTTGTCACTTGGCTTCTCATCATAGAAACAATAGTGATCTAGGGGGCATTATTGGAACATATACCAAAGACTTTCCACCCCGTTCTTTTTTTTCTTTTCCAAATATTCCTCTTTTCATTGTTGTTCGCAGTTTAATTTTTAAAAGTAATTTTATTCTGCAAAAGTGCACTTGTCTACTAAAGTACAGCTGTTTTTCTGAGAAGAGAAAAAAGGAATCACTGAAATTTTTCCTGTAAATGGACCTCATTACACCTGCTCTGTGAATACTTTGGAGGCATTGTTTGGTACCGTGTAATTTTTTCTGTACAGTTAAAATTGTTAATGCTGAAATTATTATCCCTAGAAAATCACTAAGGGCTAGCAGGTCCAGATTTTATTATACTATTGTGTATGGAAATCTAGGCTTATTTTTATAGCAGGCATTATGCCCAGTGTCCACAAAACCCATTAACTATTAAAAATAAGGCTTGTAATAGACATCTTAGGTTATTTCAATAAAAGAAGATTTGCAGGAAACTATATCTTACAATATCTTTCTGCTGCTTAAGGTATGTTGTTGCTCAGCAACAGCATCTATTTGGACTATAGAATTAGATGGTAAATTAAAGGATTCAAAGGAATTAAACTGGGGTTTTTTTTCATGCGAATAAGTGAATCATACTAGACTAGTCTTTAAAAGTACCTCAAAGGATGCTGTATGTGAGTGCTCCTTCAAAAGTTGAAAACTTAAGCACAGGAACAATGTTTGCAATATAAAACAGAAAAAAAATTATTCTGGTGATTAGATCTATAAATCTTGCCTGAGTGATACAAGACACAAGGGTGGTGCTCCATACTATCTCATAAAACTCTTTGGATATATTACTATAAATAAGGGTTGCTAAGTCTGATCTTTATGTTTTTAGAAATTAATACAGTATTAATAACATAATAATAGTTATTATCAAGGTCATGAAAAATTTCTTTTCGATTTTAAAAAATATCAATTGAACTTGAAATGTAATTTTAGGAACCCTTACCAATATCTGCCATCTTAAAAAAACCTGACAGAGTAAATTAGTGATTATTGATAAATTAATTTACTTGAATGTTCAGAATATTGTGTGTTACAAATAATCGTGCCTCCTACGCACAACAGCACTGAACATACACAAGATTGAAAATATGATTCATGCCCCAAAAGACTTGCAATCTAAGCACATTTCAGGGCTGGAGAAGTTGGATGAAAAATAAAAATAGCTTTGGCATCTATTTTTCAGTGATCTATCACTGAGTTCTGAAATAGCACTGAAATAACACAATGTATGCACACTTCCCTGTCTTTCTTCACACAAGTTAACTGAGATATTTGGATGTCTGCTTGTTCAAAAAAATTTTCCATACTGTGAAATATCTCATTAAGATTGGTCTCCAAGAATTCCAGAAATAAAAACTATACCTCTAAATTTTCAGAGTCTAATAAGTTCAGCAAATAAATGGGGTTTTTTTGCATTTATGTGAAGAACACAATGCGTTTTGATTAAAATCTAGGGAAGGATTATTTGTTTAAAGTCTTAATTGTTTTTTGGGGTCACAGGACAAGTACATTGTATCTCCTTTTACTGGAATTACTTACGGAGTTACTGATGGAGAGGCAGTAGATGCATGAGATTTGAGTCAGATCATCACCATTAGAAAATTAGTAACTTTCAATAATCAGTATAGCTGAGCTTTCCTGTGAATATTGTTGTGGATGGAGTGATGCATTTCACTCATAGAAAGAAGCAGTGATACATTTTGTTGATATAAACCAGGGATCTAGCAACGTTTGATAGCAAATGCCACAGTGTTTCTACAAGATTTGAGATGGCAAAGCACAGTTGGTTATTTACGGCATAGAGGACAGGGTCATACAGAACTGTCAGGGAGGCCCTCCTGTTGAGTCATGAGGTTCAGAAAGGATCCCCTTGCGTTCTAAACTCCTTCTCAGAGAGGAGTCTAGGTGCGGCTGGATCCAGTCCTAGTCCCAGACTTGGTCAACGGTTTATGTCTAAAGGATTATATATGCACAATCAATCCTTTATATCACTTAACTAAGATTTCAATGTTTAGCAAGCTAGTTGTCACTTATGAAGGATCTGTTGCAGCAAGGAATCTCTGAATCTCAAGAAGTAACCTTGAGAGGCATCCTTGCTCAAGGGGAGATCCTGGTGTGTGGCCTGCTGCCCTGCAGGAGAGCTCAAAGGCCTCTTGGGCTATTCACTATTTATGGGGTAAGATGAATTGCATACTGACCAAGTTAGCCCTTGGCTATTGTGTTGTTATTTGTCTCCCTGAAAGCACATTGAGCAGGATGCAGCCATCATGACTACATACACTCATTATGACCTCCAAGGGTGGTTATTGCTTGGGCAGGGTTATGGGAGATAAAGATCAGGTTGGCATCTGGGGAGGGGGAGCACACAGTCACACATATCTGAAGTAAACTTTCAATTTTCTATTAATATTTTTAGCATGCATTTGAGTTTTTATTAGCTTTAGCTAATGGGATGAAAGGAGCATTAAAAAATAGTATTGCCCATTATTATATAATATAATAATAACCTAATAATCATGTCAAAAGGCAGAAGTTTCTGAAAAAGAATTTTCTTTTGATTTGGATAAAAAGAGGGGTACATAGTCATATGACGAGGAAACACTTCCAACTTTAAAATTGCTTCTGAAGGGTGTTTAGTAGTCAATACTTAAGACAGATGTGCTCTATTATGCAGACTCAAATAATATTCAGGAAGGTGATAACCAGTATTTCCTAAAGATAATCTCCATAATCTAGGTACTTCAATTCTTTCATAGCAATACAAAAGAAAATAATATTGGATGCTAAATTAGATATTAAGGAGGTTGGTGTTATGAATACAAACTATCAAGGGTTTATGAAAAATATAGTCTGTCAAACTACCTTGATACTATTTTTTCAGGTCGTTATTTTGCTTGACAAAAGTAATATTGACGTATTAGTCTTAGATTTATATGAGCAATTGACCTTGTGCTACAATGTGTTTTGTTTAAGGAAATGATTGATTCCAAATCAACCTGGCACACAATCAGTGGATTAAAGGTTGGCTGACTGACAGGTCATAAAACAAAATTGTTAATGGGATATTAAGACAGTGCAGTGTTATTGAGATTGTGCAGGTAGAGCTTTCTGACATTATTCTATAAAATGTTCTTATTAGCTATGCTGAGCTGACAAAAAAGTAGAAGGTAAGTAAAGGAAAAGAAGTAGTAGTAATCAATCTGATCTGTTTATTTGAAAGAGGACTACAAGCAAGCAATTAGCTCTTATAATTGCCTAGCAAAACTATGTCTCAGTGAACAAAAATGGAGGCCATTAACAGTACAAAAGGCTATTCTGAGACACAGCGGCTCTGTGGGGTGCTTGGTACAGACTTGCCTGACAAGCAACATTCTAGTCTGTGGCTAATATAACAAAACACAGATTTATGGTATCCATGACACAGGAATTCTTGAAGAGGGATGCAGAAGGTTGTATCCCTTATATGTTTGGAGACAACATCACAGATTTTAATGTAAAGTGTGGAAAAACTTGAAGGGTTTGTTGTAAATACACCTGTTGAGAAGCACAATAATCATGATTTCTGAACCATATAGCCCACAGACAGTGCTGTGGAATACATCAGCATAGTCCTCTTACAGCAGCAGCATCAAATTGGAGCTCTTCATGACCTTGAAATCATTGAAGTGAACATTGTTTATTAAGTTGTTTACTTACATTTAAAATTTGTTATGGTGTCACTGAATGCAACTGTAATTTTTGGTTGGAATTAGTAGATATTTACGTGTACACTTTTAAGAAGTATTCACAAGATGCAGCTGAAACCTGTTTTTTGTGGAAAGAAACTTACATGGAGCAATGCTGGCTGAAATTCAGCCACTGTGTGAAGTAGGTGCCTCTTTAACAACTTTGGTCTTAGTATCCAGTGAAAAACATGTTCACAACAGTCTCCTCAGAGATATTTTTTCCTCATTTCTTTCTTAAGTTTCGCTTATTCATGGTATTTTGATTTAGGCCAATAAATCTGCTATGTTTTGGCTTAATAACAATACTTACATCCTTACTAACAGAGCCATGGATTTTGTCACTTAATTTTGGAATAGGCATTAAAACCCCTCTAATTTCTTATATGCTAATGCTTGTAATCAACACATTAAACTTGACATGATGACTATGACTACTGAATGTTAGGGAAAGGATTAAATGCGGAGTGATGGCATAACAGTATTTTTTATGCATCAGGAAATGAGACATTTGCTGAAGAGTGGCTTCACATGTAGTTTCCTTAAAGCATAAGCACACTTGCTCTTCTTGCTTTATTTGCATAAGCACATGCTAAAACTCCCTTGCTACTCACCAAACCTCCCTTTTTTAGACTCTACTAAAGTCTAAAAAATATTTAATATTTTTTCTAGATTATCAGTGTTAATTTGCATAGAGCACGTCGATAACACTTTGTGAGACTTCTGAGAGCAACGTGGTTTTATATTCAACATTAATTTTATTTTGACCAGACCAAGGAAAAGCTAATATATAGCTTAGAAATAAACAGCCTTTTTTTCCCTTGAAATACTCATAAAACAGTCTTAAAGTTCTCTTGAGACATCCTCTAGACCTCAGTGTAAGACAAAATGTTTGTTTTCCTAAAGTTTTTTATTTAAAAAACAAAGTAATAACATTTCTGTGCAGATACAGACTGTATCTGTTCCAGTTGAATAGATAGGAGAGAGACAATTATGCCTTGATTTGGCAAATATTTAATTTTTTAACCTTTTGATTGTGCCTAGTGTTCATGACAATCATGGAATCCACATACTAGCATCTTTTGCACTAGAGAAAAACATAAAGGTATGTTTAATACACTCTTTTTATGTATTTTTTTTTCAGCTTAGTTGGATTTTAGTAGATGGCTGTACAGTCATGAGATATAATATTCAATAAAGGGTGGAAATATCTTACTTGCTTAATATTAACATTGTGGGTAACACTAATATCGTGGAAGAAGAGTTTTTAATCTCTTTTCAAAGTGGCATGTACCATTTCTCAAGACAGCCCATGGACTTAGCAGGTAAATTCTGAATCCATCTGATGCAAAAGGAAAGAATCCATAATTTATTTTGATCTTTGACCATGTGTTTTAAGCATCCTCTGTTTCAGGCATCCTCTGTTTTAACCTTTTGTGTAACTCTGTGTTGCTGTAAGCAGATGAAAGACCTACCAAGGTACCCTCACATTATTGATCTTTAAGTTCTTTGTTGTTTTGGGAGATATGGCAGTGGTTATATACACAGGTCTAGATATATGAAAGTGAAGTTGCTGCTTTTCTCAAAATTTTGCTATTAAGAAAGTAAATTATTCCTGTGCAACAAATTCTTTTTCAAGTGTCGTTGCTTAAAATAACGACTAGTGAACCCATCACTCTTTATTTAGGCAAGACATACCACTAGGGAGTGAATATGGCATGAAAGTGACACTTCAGGTTTAAAAGGTTGATGTATTCATTCTAGTGCTGTCCTACATAGACAACAGAGTAAATTAATCTCAAGTGTAATACAGATAGGATGACACTGGAGATAAAATTTGTCCTATTGTATCCAACAGTCTGACCTATTGTCTTCAGTAGTCTAGAGTCTTTTATAAGATGTCTTTATGTACAGACTGAATTTGGAAAGGCGAATTTTCTTTAGCAAGGTGTTAGAACTCTTAAATTGCATTGTTCTGCAACACTGAAAAATTTGATTAATTTAGCCGCCATTTCCATGCACATGAATCTTTTGTGAAATGGTTTCTGTAAGATTCATAGTTAAGCATCCACTGAATAATTTGTATGCTCGGGTGTCTGTTTGCAAAGTGTTCATCTTTTTGCTGTATTTTTTATATTTGTGGTATGCGATTGACAGACATGGCTGAATACTTAAGATTCTGTCCTCTGAGTAGTTACAGCATTCATTTTTTTTAATGGAAAAATGAGTGGAAAGTGAACACTGACTGTCACTGTGCATGAATGCCACATTTCCCTTGCAAAGCAGGTATTTTCATGGCTACCCGCCATCCCAGATGCTTTTTCAGAAAAGCTGTTGCTGCTGATTTAACTCCCTTCACTAAATATCTGTTGATGCGTCATTCTACAAGAGAGGGAGACAATGTGGATTTTCCAGCACCACTATTTTTACCAGTGATTACAGGAATACATTGACTTTTAGAACCAATATTGTATCAAATTCTCTTCTAGCTAAGAGTGTGTGTATGCCCATATGTACGGTATGAGGACAGATCACAGTTGTTGTAAATATTGGATGGAAATAGAAGAATTTCTCTTTAATTTCGTAGGTGTTGGAGCAAAATGTGCAGACTAGGGGGTGTTCCACTATTGAGCTACCTGCTTTTTATTTATTTCTTTTATGCAACACCAAAAACAGTTGTTAGGTTGCCAACCAGTAAATGTAGCAAAGTGTAACATAAGCATAAACTGCTAAGTGTTTTGCTCAATTGGTCCTATTACCTGTGGTTCTCTAAAAGTAACCTTTTTCATCTTTAGATATTAACCTTTTAAATTTTGATCATACCATGTAGTTTTGTGGTAAATATATATCTATCTTGTCTCAGGATTTAGTTTTTCATACTGTATCCCATAATTTCTAGTATTAAAAGCAAGCAATGAAGAGCTGGTGTGGAGTAATACCTCTTCTTTCTACTGAATCTGTACTTACAGAGATATGGTGCCTTTATTACCTGGACTTCCAGTAGCCCCAGCTGGCAGTTTCTGAAGGGCATATCAAGTGATATCCAGCTAAAGCATCCAGACAGCAACAGTGGAAGTATTCCTACATATAAATATGTAGGTATAAGCCTGAAAATCCTGCAATATGTAAGTATATAAGTTAGTTTTAAACTAGTCGCTGCCCACCAAGAGCTTGTGGCAGCACAGACTGGCAGGGTGGCAGCTGCAGGTCTCAGGCTCTCCCATCAGCTGCTGCAGAGGGGAGCTCTGGGGTGTTGCAGTTACACCCCCTCCGGGTGGTCTACCTTACTCCAAGTACTCTGTAAAAGCCGATAGCTTAATCGGAATGAAGCACTCTTTTAACTTGCTTATTTTTGATCCATGAAGTTAATGTCTCAAGTTTTTATACTAAACTAATGGAGGCTATACATTGAATGAAACTAGCCACTGGAAGACACCTTTTGGTACCTTGCTTAAATCTTTTGGGAGCAGCATCTCTATGCAGCCCTTTAACTTTCCTTTGAAGTAAAGGTCAAGTATACAGTTTGCTTTAAGCTAGCCAGAAGGCTCTGCGCACACACATGAAGCTGTGCTCATTTGTTGGAATCACTTGTACAGTAGTTTGAAATTAAAGTACTACGTAAGTGATTTGTTGAAAGTACTTACTGGTTTTAGTGCTCTCTCTTCAAAGGTGGTGGGTCCTTTGATGTCATGCATGACTTCTAATGTGATTGTTTGTACCATAAATGATCACAAGTAAAGAATCTGAAGATTAAATTTCCTTTTCAGTGAAGTAGTTTAATTTCCTAGATGTGCCAGTAGTTACTTGAAAGCCAATTTTGTAGCAGAAGGTGAAAGAGCCTGTAGTAAAAATCAATTAGGATCATGGCCTAGAGGTCTTTCTTCTCCCCCCAGGTTACAGACACTTTTTATATTTGCTCATGAGCCATCACTAAATGACTGATCACTAAATGGAGAGATACCATTTTTTGCTTTGTTAATAAATCAGCAGAAAAATTGAGTGTGTCTTTTCTGGAAACAAGAACAAGACAAATAATATAGTAATTCTAAAATGGACTTTTACCCTTAGGATTTGACTTCATGTGACACTTTGAACTCCATTACACTCAGTCTGTGCCTGTTTAGAGAATGCAAAATGCATTGCAAAGTCTTCCTTAGCACAGTACATATTAGCTGGCTACTACATTAAATCAGTTTTCCTGTTAAGAAAAGACAAAAGCCATTTCTCTGTTTCTACACATGAGATAGAAGTGAACAGATTTCAATTATAGACTTTAAGTCTGGATCTGAACTTTTTCTCAGTGGAATAAAGATTACCAATATTTAAAATGGATGTTTCGAGCCTTAGGCTAATTAGAGTGGTGTAGAGATGGGCCCCAAGTAGAACACTCTCTCATGATTTAGCTATACGAAGAGAAACATGTGGAGTTTGCAAAGTGGTAATCAAGTGATGAAAGAGGCTCAAGTGATACATAGAACTGTACTTTGGATTCTGCTTCAATTACTACTTTGACTTACTGTATGATCATATAACATTCCTTTTTCTCCCTGACAGGAGGCCTTCGTCATTCATTGCACAAAATTTGCTTGATACCCACTTGGTAGGAAGCTGTAAGAATTTTATCATCATTGTTCAAAATGAGGACAAGTGCTTTATTTCCTGTAAATCCTGTTCCGATATCAGGATGAGTTAAGTTTCTTATGGTCTTTGCTATCGGATTGGTCACAGTTGTATCCGAGTGATCCGCAAAAGTAAATAATTACCCTTGCAGAAGTAGACTGTGCTGGAAAAAAAGACAGATAGGAGATTAACAGTTACTCACTAAGGTGGACAAACCCTGATTTTTGTACATGCAAACTATAAGTTGATTGACATGGTTTCAACTCTGACTAGAGTGGAATAAAACTGACTTTCTGTTCCTGTCCTGGTTTGAGGTAAAACAGAACCAATTTTCTGTTTTGTAATTTTACCTTTTAGCTGGGCCTCTTCTAACTGACTGAAATCTGAAATTAACAGCATATTGTTCAGAAACTGTTCACTCTCAGAGTGATAAGACCTGATTATACCAAGGAATGGTATGCACAGAGGCTCTTGCTTATACTTATTGCTATAACAACCAAGGTCAGCTAATTTTGTTACTTGCCCTGTTAGAGGGTCAGAAGCGGAAAAGCATAGAGGGGTCCCACCTGCAGGGAGGAGTGGACAGGACAGGTGACCCAAAGCTGACTCTCCCATCTGCATCACGCTAAGCATAAAAGCTAAGGGATTGAAGGGTCAACTCTCTTTCTTCAATGGCCGACGTCTGAGGAGGACTCTGTCTGTTCATCTGCTTTTGATCCCGATTCAAGCATTCCTGACTCCAGATCCGGAATCCAGCACCTGTCCATCGCTGACTTCAGTCTGGGACTTTCTCTTTGCCTGCTGGTGACGTGATCGTTGTCCTGGGAGCTGATTACAGTTTTGTATATATTGTATATATATTGTTAATATCATTTCATTATTTATTAATAATTTAATTGAAGTGGTTTAGTTCTTTTTCTAAACTTGTAAATCTCCTTATCTCTTCCTCCCTCCTCTCTTTGGGGTGGGGGGGGGCGCATCTGTCATTCTGATTGGCCAATGCAGCCAAAACCATGACAGTTCCAAAGAAAACATCGATATTTGAAAAGTAATTGTCATTCTAAGTCTGTCATTCCATAGTAATGGAATATAGATTTATTTATTAAAAAAGAAATAAAAATCTTCCATCATTGGTAAAATGTTACGGAAAATTGTCCAATTGGATTTTCCCAAAGCCAAAGGGATCAGCCAACTGTCCCAATTCAGGGAAGCTCCTTGAGTTGCCTTGCCTCCAGTCACTGCAGTCAGAGAACCTGTGAGCTGTCAGAGCTCGTGATGCAGCTGGAGGTTCCTGGTTTCACCAGCCTGGTTTGAGGGGTAGAGCCCTGGCCTCATATGGGGCTCCCTTTGTCCCAGTGCTGCCCTCAGATTGACACCACAGTACTCTCAGGAGCCAGGATCTCCCTAGTCAGCCTGGCTAGGAGCTTGCTGAAATACTCCTCAGCTCTTGCCTTGCTCTTTCTCTTGGGGTTCCTTTCTTTGGAAACCAAGACATTCAGGAGATGGGGAAAGGATGTCCAGACCTGGGACTGATCTGGAGTCCCTAGCTCCTGATCCCTATGTTTTGACAGAGCTTGAGGGTTTCTTGCTATATTTCACTGGCTCTGGAGGTGCGCACAATGGTGAACCTAACCCTGAGCATCCCTGGGTACAGGGAAGTTTTCTGGAAATTACAGTTCTAAGATAATCCATTAAATTATATGAGAGTGAAACAAGGAAAAAAAATATGTCAGAAATATTATTGCACAACACTGACTTCCTTTACAGAATTAATTCTGTGACAATTTATACAGATATTTTAGCATTTTACATGTCAGTATTTCCACAGGCTTCATTAAGATGTCTCTTATTGTCTAAGTAAGAGATAAGAGGTAATGATACTGTAATGTTACTTCAAAGAATGGTCCTTCAAGCTGTGATTTAAATGTCTGCTATGAAAAGGAGCAGAGAAGTGACTGCACACTGAAGTGAGGATTTCCAGTTCTGCAGGAGGTGAGTGCATTGGGACCACTAGTGGTATAAGCTGATGGGTATTTCTGTTAACTGAAAACTGCTTTTCAGGTAGTGGTACAATTACTGAGAAGAAATCAAGGGTAAATTTGGTGTCTGTGGAGGGGAACATTCACCACTCAAGAGCTCTTATAAAATATTTAAACACCCTTAGTTTTTATCTTCAGCTTTAATTCCCCATAAAATACATTCTATCAGTACTTACCTACCAAATATTCAGATGCCTTAGTGCTGTGTTTTATATTAAGTTTTTATTTCTGTCAATTTGTATTTTAGATTGCAAATCAAGAAGCTTTCAAGACAGTTTTGATTAATTTTGGGCACAACGTGGCTTCATTTCTTTTTTATGTTTTGATGGTAATTTACCATGGCATAAAATTGCTTTGCATTAAACTACACTCATGAATCAAGAGTCTTTTCCATTAACAAGATCCTTTTAAAGAGTAAGCCCACCTACAAATCAACTATTTTGTGTCAGTTTCAGTAATTATTGTTTAGCAAGAACTGGTACAATGGCACCATGAATTATTTCAGTGCATAGCTGATTTAGATAAATAAAATAGAAATATTAATACAACTGGTAGTGTGCTAAATTACCTGGCAGAGGCCATGGTTTAAGGTCCGTTATTTTCCAAAGCGGAAAAAAAGAGTTTTAGTTTATGCTGCTTTAGATTGCAACAGTATTTCTTAAAAAGAGCTCTATTCATTAGGAAATAATCCAGGGCCACCTTAGCTCTCTGGTTGGGGAGTAAACTAATATCTGAAGACTGAAGCCCCAAGATGTTTTAATTCCTATTTATATGTTTTGTAAAAATATATATTTATAACATATTTATTAAATATATATGTGTGTGTATATAAATATATATACACATAAAATGATCAAAGAAGCATTCTTTTGCTCATAAAGTTGTTTAGAAAGGCTGGCATATGAAAAGGAAATCAGGTAGCATCCATTGAGTTGCTAACAGCTGTAATTAATGTATCTTTAACACGACATTTGCTCTGAACAGCCTTGTTGAATTTATTTCAGTTGATTTCAATGTCAAAGATATTTTTGTACTATATTCATTGGTTGTGCATTATTTACAGTAGTTTGCTATGTCACATAATTATAAATAACCAAATTACCACATTAGTCCTCTTGTAATTTCCAAACTTTGTGTCTGTCTTCGTCTCCATGATTTCAGCAGATATAGCCAATATAGCAAATTAAATCATCTGAAAGTATGGATGAAAATCAGACAATAAATTTTTGGCTTTCATCAAATACCTGAAATTTGGTGGCAAGCCACTGGAAGTACTATTCTTATTCCTCTCCTTCTTGCAAACTTTGCAGTTTTTTACTATCCGTCTCTTATGTTGCTCTAAGGTACGCTTATGCATCATTTTAAATTTGATCATTCAGAGCATATATGGCAAAATTCTGACCACAGAATTTTTCTTCTACCATAAATAATGGTAAAGGCACAGCTGCTTATTTTTAAAGCAAAAGGCTGTTCTTAAACAGGAATGTTTTAGAAGCTATGATTAAATGTGTCTTATGTCTTGCTGTCGTTGATATGGTTTCAGTAGTTCATGGTCAAATTAAGCCTGTCTGTTTTCATAATGCTAGTATTTTTTAATCAAGTCAACAATTCCCACCAGTGAAAATTTAACTAGAGCTGCCTTAGGTCCTCACAATTGTCTGAGGCAAATTGTATCTTGTCTTTACAATTAGTTTTATTTTTCAGGAGTAAGGGAGAAGGCAGTCTTTTGCTCAATGCAAGTGAAGCGATCCTTCCTCGGACCTGCAGACTGACATCAAACCTCTGAGGAATTAGAACAAGCCCATTTATGTCAGTAGGTGTTAACTTACGTGCCCCAAAATGATTGCTTTACACCAAGTTTCTCAACATGCCCTAACATTTCAGCGTAGTCAAAGTACACAAGGCCATGACTGCTCCTTAGTTACTTGTAGGATAATGGGGGACTAGCTTAGGCCTCAGGGAGTGTGGGATTAGGCTGTTTCATCTTTGAATCTAACCTGAGCTTTTATTACCACCTTAGGAGGTTGGTAAAAAATGTCATTCTATTAGTTACTGGTTCATTTTCAAGCTCTTATCTGGAAGAACAATGAGAGGTATCTTTTCCCTTAGCTTTCACTTCACTTTTTGTATAGTTTCTGGTGTATTCTTTCTCAGAGTGGAGGTCGAAGCTCTAAAATCTATAGTCTTCTGGCCTGCCTAGACTTGCATCCAAATCACCCAAACAGAGATCCCAAGACTCAGGAACACTAAGGCCATGTATCATCACTGTCTGCTCAACATGCTTTTTTTTTTATTCCCTGTCATTAGACTTTGGAACAGCCTGCTATAAGACCTGTCAGTCATCACATATAATAGCATCAGAAGCCAGTCCTCAAAGGCCAGCACTGGCAGCTCGTTCCTGCTATGTTTCCTGCTGTCTGTGGTGCATCCAAACCAGAAATTGTGTCACCTACAGACAAATAAAAAGAATAATTGAGGTTTTAATTGAATTAAATTTGAAATAAAAGATGCTGCTTCTTTTACTGTATGTGAGCATGTGACTATAGACAAAATTCCTTTCAAAGGCGTGCTTTCAAAAAAAAAAATCCAAGATATGAAAAGTTGTGAGCTCAACCTTACCTTGAAATCTTTGTGAAATTGCATATTTTTGTCTTGTGGATATATACATTTTGCTTATTGGCGTTCCATTTTTCCTCAGTATTGGTGAGGCTCACAGATTGACATCTCCACAAAGCCTGCTTAATGCTGAAGGATGACATTGCCATCCTGTTTTTTTAAGTTTTTTAAGTTTTTTAAGCCTCTTTGATGGCTACAAGAATTTCTTGGTAGGAGCAGCACATTGCTTTAGTGTATGTCTCAACTGGGTTACCCTTCCTGTTCTCGAAGGATTAATTGGAGATTTCCTACCACTTGAAGTGATTAATAAAACATGTATCTGACAAGCAAATCAAGTCAACTGATCCCCCTGCCTAGGTAAGAGCTGTTAAGCACAAATTCTGAAAATTTGAGGAAACCCTCAAAAAACAAGCAATCTCTCTGCCACCTCACTGTAAAATTAGATTCCTGAAGTGTATGACAATTAGCTGTACCGAATGTTCTGCCAAAGCCTAATACAGAGCTGTGGGGTTTTTTTCCCTGACAATGTTTAACTGCACTTAAATATGCCAAGTTGACATTTGCCTGCAATTACCATGGAGCCATATTGAGATCTTCACTCTCTAAAGAGAATTTGAATGACTACAGCATCTTCTAGGATAACAAGTCTTCCTTTCATTAATCTTTGTAGTGGCTTTTACTGTCGACAACCCATGACTGGAACCCAGCTCTCATAGCATCTTCTGTCTTGCTTTGGGAGCTTGCACAACTTTTTCTGGGAAATAAAAAAAGTGTGAAGTCCTGAATGAAATTTCAAATATGAAACATTATTAAATAATAATATGATTTAAAGCCTTCACATAGTAGGTCCTAGTTTCATTCAAAGTTATTCTATGTCCTTTGCTGCAGTGTGACCTAATAAACTGTATGGGTATCTAAATATTAACTAACGTAAACCACATGACGACCTTAAATATGTGTATATTCTGATTATAACTGAACTCAAGACTGATGTCATACTCTCAGGTTATGAGACGGATGTGGGGAGAGAACAACACTGTTAGCAATTTTCTATTTTCTCTTCTGCCTAGGCATGCTCAGAATTTTGAATTACAGAAATGACTTTTTAATTTACTGAAAAGTCAGACTACCTTGGTGGCAAAACTTACTCAGCCCTTCTAATGCCTGACAACAGGTGTTTAGTCTGAAAGTACAATTAATAATGCTAGTGGAATATCACTCTCCAAGGAAATCTTTAATACTGGATTTGTATTTAAAAGAAAAAATATCTTGGACTTTCCTAATAGGTGATTGTCGACAGTGCTTTTCTGTAACTTTACAATTCTCTTTGAAGAGTGAAATACAGGACAATTATCACTAATCAAGGATATTCAGCAGAACTCTAGAAAACCTGTTAAAAAATTGCAGACATAGAAATGAGCTATTTAATTGGAAGATGATGCACGCTTGAGTAGGCAGGGGGTCACATTTTTAGAAAGGAAGGAAAACACTGTTACTTGTTGCCAATGTGTAGTTATATCAATTATATTAGTATATATGCCAGGAATAACTTTAGGAAACATGCCTCCACTCTCCTGCCACATTAGTTAATTTGGATGCCACTAATAACTTCCTTCCCTTTCCCCTTGTCTTGATTAGTTAACATAAAATGGTAAAGCTAAATTCCTCACAATATTTGTTGACCTCTACTTAAGAGAAAAAACAGGGTTTACAGAAGCAACCTGATATGTGGTAGAATCGGCTGATTTATGTACTGCAGACTGTGCATGATTTGGATTTCTCACTTTCCTAGTTGTAGAAATAGGAAGTAGATCATAGTGATTCTCTACCTTGCTTCAGGTAGTTGTAGATTCTATGTTAAAGATAATGAACTGCTCAGGTAGTGATATACAAGCCATGCAAGTAACATGGAGAGATAACGTTCCTCATTTCTGAGCAGTGCTTTTAGCACAGCCATCACACACTGAGACATTGACTTTTTACTAACAAGTTGTGACAAGATCCCAATTTGCCCAGATCCCTGAAGTGGAACCGTCTGCAACTTTTCCTTAAAGGAAAAGGAAAGGAGTGCCGAACACCACTAATGGCTTTTCAGTTACTAAACCTCTGTCTTATTACAGCACAATGAATAAGGAAACTCTTAAAACAGAGCGAAGTCAGATTTGCTGGGTGACACATTAAAAGGTCTGACAAAAATATCTTTCCTGGTGAAATCATCCACTTGGGGATTGATTTTGCCATTGAATGGCAAAATGGCTGGGGATCTTGTAGATTCACACCTGCTGGCAGAGCCTATTACAGACCTTTGCATTAGTCTACCCAATGAGTATGTTGGTTGTTAGTTCTTGGGGCAAGAGCTGCCTGGGCATTGATTGCTTAGCAGTCATAATGGGCTCCTGACCACTGTGTGCAGGCTGCAGAAGAAGATATAACTGAAATGGTGGAATACAGAAACAAAAGTGGTCTTTTGTTTATGTGCTTTCATTGGTATGGGAATAGTGGTTTTATTTTGTTTTCAGGGTGGGGGACTGTTTGTTTGTCTGTTCTCAGGGTGGGGACGATTCAGTGGACATGACCAAAAGCCTCTCAGAAGCATAGGCAAAATTAATTTTCTTTCCCTGCTGAGAATGAGGGTTAGGGCTGGTTCATTCCTGTCACAGAAAGGAGTGAGAAAGGTAGGGAAAAGGGAGAACAAGGATCAGAGACTTGCAGAGCAGGCTTTGTCTGTTGCTTGTGGAGCGGAGAAGGGAGAGGTTTCTGCCTTACATTTCCCTGCTTTTCCTTACCCACACTGTGTGAGGACAGCGATGGAAGTTTTTTTTTTCCTTCTTTTTCTTTTCTGACACCATGATATAGGCAAAGCAGAAAGAGGAATTATAGTTTTCCTAGCAACTGCCTGATTTTGCTGTATTTAAAACTAATCCTAAACCACTTAAATCTGAATGCAGAACAGCGTAAGGTTTAAAATGATGGTGTTCCATAAACATAGTATGTTTTATGTGTTATATAAACAAAGGTGTACACACATGCTGATTTTTAATTATACTTCCCCCTGGATTTTTGAAGTTTTAATTTAGTTTGCAACAAAATGTTCTGATGGCTTCATTCTCTACTGACTGATATAAATATAAATATATATATATATCCCTAGGGATAAATATAGGAGCAACAGGACCCTGACCCATGATCAGAGTTGGCCTTTCAAAATTTATACAACTGTTTAATTCTCCCACTGTCTCCTTGCTGTAAAGGCAACATACAATATGAAAAGAGGACTTGACCTATTTATTAGGCACATGATTTACTTCAGTTACACCAGGAAAGGGAGAATGTTTGACAGCCTGGACTCACTCACAGCTCCACCTTCCCTGCTGACCTGCAGGCTCTGCATTTACTCTCTATTGGAGGAGTACAACATGGGGAAACTACTGTGTAGTGTTGTTCTGTGTGTATTTAAAATTGTGTTTAAAAAACCCAAACATATCAAGTTACAGTTTTACAATTCAAATACCTCCTCAGCCTTTCAAGTTTAAATGCAGAATAAATAAAATAAAATAACTATGGCTAATTAGTTGCCTGAATTTCTTATTGGACATGGGCTAATATAACATGATCTCAGATACTGGAAAAGTTACATGATTTGAGCTGTCTTTAGTCCACTGATTCTGAACATAGAGACCAAATATCTGAAAAGTAATTTTTTGAGTGTGCAATGTGGTGCAATGCGTGCAATGTGTTGCGAGTTCTGGAATGTGAAATGGGAATTCATTCAAAAATCCACAAAAATTTAAAACATAAATATGGGAAAATTTCAAACTTTTCAAATAAACTGCAATCACAAATAAACAATAATTTCACGCCAGTTTTATATGCTATTTCATGGAACCTGTAATATTTCCTTTCGTAGTAATGAATTCTTGATTAGAGAATAAGCATGATGGATTTTTAATAAAATCTTTGGTGAAAGATGTGTGTAGTTCTGGGGCCTGGGCGGGGGAGGGGAAGAGTAGTTATCAGGCTGTCCAGAACTGCTGGCTCCCCAGCTGGCAATCTCAGCAGGGACACCAAGTACAGAATAAACCTCTCACCCCTAGATGTCTCCCCAGGTCAGACTTAAGAAATGATGGCAGAATAATGTATAAAAGTTTATATCTGACATTAACCATTCTTATGTGTCCTACTGAGAAATGTTATCATCAGCCACTTTCAGATGTTTGATGTAAACAATCTTTTCCCAAAGATACGTAGCTTAAGCTTAACTAAATTCTCTATATTATAACTGTGAGGGTCATCTGTGGCCACAGTTTTTGCAGAAAACATAGCATTTTAAACTTCTTGGGATCCTTGCCTTTCCTATGTAGCATAATTAATTGTACTTTATCTGTTGAGGTTTTGTTTTCAGTGAATCACTAGAATCACTTATTTTAAGTCTAAATGTGAAGCATGTTTCAACTTCCTTTCCCATAAGAGGGACATATAGCCTGATAGCTCATTAAAATAAAAGAAAAAAATGCCACTGAGAACCTTAAAATTCATATTTTCTTTCTTCTCAGTGTGTGTGGAGAATGTTAAGAATCCACATTGGATCAGAAATTAAATGAGGAGAAAAATGTTTTATTCTGGAAGGGACTCAGATGCTGTCATTGGTGTAAGAACATGAAGAGAATAGAAAATCTGTCAATTTTTCCAACCAGTAAGTGGGAGGCTTGGGGGGGGGGGGGGGGCAGGTGGGGTATAACTTATATCTGTTACCAGAAAGATCAATATTTATTTTTTGATAGCATGTCACAGAAGAACAAAGTTTAAGAATAGTGTTACAGTGTTAAAAACAAAGTAATATTCCTGATGTCTGTTTCAGTATATGAAGTAATCCAGAAATTCTATTTGATTTACTTTTGCCTGTTTAATTAAGTCCAAAAACACAGCTTTCAAAAACATATCCATTAAGTTAACTCTGTAGTCAAACCTGAAAGAAATTTTCGTTTCTCTTCTGCATGGTTCTCCACTTGAAGCAGGGTTAAATATAGTTCTCTTAATTAGGTGAGACCCCTCACCTAGCTTATTTATTAAATGGATTTCTCTTTGTGTGTATCATTAATGGTCAGAATTTTAGATGTAGGAAAAGCTCCATACCTTAAATCTCTCAAGGTTTAAAAAAAGGGGGGGAGAGGAGGGACTCCCAGTGCTTCTGAACCTTGATATTTTAGCCCAACTTTCCAATCAATAGCTTAATAGCAACTACTGTAGCCTCAAGATCCCAAAGCGAGAGTTGGCATTTAACTAATCTAATCAGTTGAGAACATTCAGATCCGTGGAGTCAGAGCTATTACACTTACTGAAAAACAGGATATAGAGTTGGAACAAGGGACATATACATCACCAAGAGATATGTCTGAAGCAGGGCTTCGGATCTTACAAATATATTATTGCTTTACATGGTAAACTTTACTGCTAAATAAAGACAAGTTTATTCTACCATGAATTTTACTTACCAAGTGCTTCTTTGTAAGGTGAAGGAAACATTTTTTGGGGAGAGCCTTTTACTTCATTTCAGAGTTTTCCTGACAAACATGAAAGTGCATCATTATTGTTGTTTTAAACATAACTGGGGTTTAGAGACTCATAGGTAAAGTGTTACTTTCCACATCTTAAGTAGTTTTCACAGATTAATTTTGATTTATAGTGTGTACAGAAAAAGGATTTTTTTTATTTTATTTTTTTTTATTTCATTTTTTTTTATTTCTCTTTGCTCCGTTTCCCCTCAGGGTGGAGGGGGGATGGCCAGGGTGCGAAAAGAAGTAAACCAGTTGTGTTTTAGTCAATATTGCTTCCCCGTTACCAGAAGACTTTAGAGGTAAAGTAAAAAAAAACTTCCTTTAATGGTACATAAAATGAAGCTCCAAATCTTTTATATTTTAATCTAGCTCTAGGAAGACCAACATAAGGATCTCAGCATTAGTCTTCTGTTAGTATTGGATGGAAACAAACTATTTTGTATGTTCTACAGTGTACCTTTCTAATTTTTATGGCTTTTCTCATTTGGGACCTGCAAAATTTTGTCTAGGTCATCTCTCTTTGTGTGTGTATGTGTGTGTGTGTGTATATGTGCATATGTGGTTGTGTAGGCTTTTTGTTTGTTTGGACTTTTTGTGGGTATTTTTAGGATAGTCACAAGGAAATCCTGTCTGGCACCAGGTAGTCTTGCCTGTCATTAATGCAGATTTATTCATTTTTCATTTCTGTGTTCACTATTATTTGCCATGTTAAAGATGTAAAAGGTTTTTATAACCTTGTTATCTAGACTTCGCTATGATGTTTTACTATACCTCCCTCTTTTTGCTGAACTCATGGGGAAGAGTATTAACCAAAAAAGAGTAGAAGTACTAAAATACATGAGTATTTTTTCAGTAAAATTATATTCATTATGCAGTTGCATGTAAGATT
The DNA here is from genome assembly GCF_963924245.1 of Chroicocephalus ridibundus. Lineage (NCBI taxonomy): Eukaryota > Metazoa > Chordata > Aves > Charadriiformes > Laridae > Chroicocephalus > Chroicocephalus ridibundus. The sequence continues at coordinate 107,313,326 of NC_086285.1, forward strand.
TTTGAAATATTCTAATTTACTTAGGTGAAACAGGCTTCATTTCTGAGCAAGAAGAGTTGATAATTTTTTAAGCTACACCTATGAAACAGAAGGGATATAAGTTTTAAATAAGTTAATAAAGATGTATAACAACAAAAAGTCCTTTAACAATTTCTGAAAGCTTTATTTTTAGGTATATGTATTTCATGTCAAATTACAGTTAGCATTTTTCCATGCACAAAATACATACGTGCGAAGTCGCATACTAGCTTTCAATATAGACCTCGGTTCTTCTAATTCAAAATCAAACAGTATTTGACATGCTGGCATTGTGTTTTGCTGCTCTGAGGCAATAATTACTCTACTGTCCTTTGTGGCTCGGGAAAATATTATAACCCAAGAATTAACAGACTACACGTTGATTATAATTTCCTGGTTAGTAATGCCCATGCTGGTAAGAAGAATGGAAATGTAATGAAATTCTCCTTGTCCTGTTGCAGCATGCCAATTGGAGGTCTTATTTTCCAATTCTCAATGATAGACTTATACTGTTTTTGCCTTTTGTGTCCTACTGAGAACAGGACACAGTCCTTGTCTCATTTATAAGCTTTTTCCTTCAGTGCTACTTTTTTTGCAGGGATTTTAGGTCAATATGTGTTTACCTGCGATCCACAAAGTTACAGTAGTCAGCAGATAGGGTCAAATGAGGGAACCTGTCAGTTTAGTCAGTTCTAAGGTGCAGGTAAGAGGTTTTAATTACTAGCAGCAAAGCCTTATCTTTGACCAGCTATTCTCCCTCAGCATTTTATGTCTGTGCGTGAACATGTGCGTGTATTAAATAATCTTTTCCACCAGTCTCTTTAAGATTTTTTGTGTCATGTAAATGATCCAGGCTTTCTTCCTTCAACATATCCTGGAAGACTTATCAGAAAATATCCCGTCTTGTCTAGTTTTGCGAACATTGTTCTGTTTACCACTGCTCTGTGGGGATGTATGTCACCCAGAAGGCTTAACAGGGCTTTTCAAAAAGTTTTTTGATGTTGTTATTATATTTGTCTAAAGTATAGGCATTTTTTGTGTGAATATGAAGACATCATATTCATCTTGCTTAGCTTAAGATAGTAATTAAAAATTAATAAACAAAAGTTCATTTGCATATGTAATCAGGATTACTGAAGGCTTCTACTACTTATTCATATGCCTTTTAACTCAGCAGACTCTTTCCTCGTTTTCTTGGGCAAGTGAGGGTTTTTTTGTTGTGTTCTTTTTTATTATAATTATTATTATTTAGTTTCTTTTTTCTTTTCTCATATTTTATTCTGTCCTAGAAGTTCATTTTATTCTTGTAAGGAAACCTCAATGCCATCTTTAGGTATCAGGAACTAATTTTGATTAATTGATTACTCCAAATGGTTAATTTTCCATTTGAAACAGTCTGTGTTATTCTTAGGTGTTCTCAAAATTAATCCCCAAAACAAATTTATCCTGTAACTTCTGGTATATGTTAAGATCCATGCAGCGTTTACACACAGGTTTTATGTTTTTCTACAGCAATTAGTCAAAAATGCTGCAACCTGTTGACTTTCTCTCTTCAGTCCCACGCCACATAACCATTTTTCTATCTTCTTCCTGTGTGACTGTATGATTCTTGGGTCTGATTCCTGAAATGTAAAGTTTCTGTTACTTCCTGCTGTTATATCTACTGGGAACACGCCTAATGAAAATAATTATATTAACTATTAAATAATAAAATTTGTTAGTGATACAGTGTGCTAATTAGTAGCACAAATCAACCAGCAAGGAAAGCTTAAAATGTGCAAACTACTTCCAGATTTAAGCTTGGAGTCTGTCTGTCAGTTGCCCTAGGGCTGACTTCTCTGCAAAGGGCATCCGTATGGATTTCTTAACGCTGGTGCTGAAGACTGGCACTTGCCTAACATGAAATGATGATCAAGGAACTGGAGCACCTCTCTTATGAAGAAAGGTCGAAAGACCTGGGTCTGTTCAGCCTGGAGAAGAGAAGATGGAGCGGGGATCTCATCAATGCTTATCAACTTCTAAAGGGCTGCTTTCAAGACGATAGGGCCAGACTCTTTTCAGCGGTGCCCAGCGACAGGACAAGAGGCAACAGACACAAACTGGAACAAAGGAAATTCCATCTCAACATGAGGAAAAACTTCTTTACTTTGAGAGTCACAGAGCACTGGAACAGGCTGCCCAGAGAGGTGTTTCTGTCTCTGGAGACATTCAAAACCCTCCTGGATGGTTTCCTGTGCAACCTGCTCTAGGTGAACCTGCTCTGGCAGGGGGGAGTTGGACTAGATGATCTCCAGAGGTCCCTTCCAACCCCTACCGTTCTGTGATTCTGTGACTGTGAAATTGTCCCCTTGAGCTGATATAAAAAGCACCTGGAACAAGATCCATTGGTCTGGAGACTTTGCACATAAAAGTACGAGGTGAAATGAAGCAAGGTTAAAGACTATGCCAGTGCAGTGGAATGAAATTAGGAAAGAAGAAAGGAATGATTTGCCTCAGCTCTATAAAAGCATTTTAATATGAGGACAAGGAGGGAACACACAATCTGTGCTTGTCTCCCGGTTGCTACTGAGGGGCCGCTAGTGTGCATTGGGGCTGCTACAGGTGTTTGCGCAGGGTATTTGGGGAATGGGGACTGCAGTATGCAGCACAGCTCCCTGTCCTGCAGGGTGGCTGCACCCTGAGAACACTGAAAAACACTGTACCTAACACAGACCTCTTCTGCTGTGTTTTGGTGTGGTTATGTTAAAAGAGACCTAATAGACCTTATGAGAATGCTCAGGGTATATTTTTTCTCCTCAGTAGAGGGATAGTAAAAAGGCATGAAAGTCGATATTAAAAGTTTTTGTATAAATATTTTCAAATTTTATATGGAAAAAATTAAAAAAAAAAACAAGAACAAAAAAATAGTATAATGAGATGGAACTTTGTGGTGCTGCTTTTCTGTGGTGGGTCAACCACACTGGCAATGATTTGAAAATATATATGTATTTTGAAACCCCTAGAGGATAGGACATAAAAACATTAATGATGAGTTGAGTTATACCAGAACAGGTTGATACATTCATGAATTTCTTTGATGTGTAACTGGAGTTTCACAAAGTCAAAATGGCAATGTTTTCTTCCGTTTGTATTAGGATTTACAAACTGGAAGGGCGAGGGGGAGGGACAGGCAATAAAAAAAAAAAAAAGGATAAAAAATAAATGTGGTATTGTCAGAAAGGACAACTCATTTGTAGTTCTTACCAGCTGTGATTTTGGCACAAAGTCTATTGAAAAGAATGGCCTGAGTTATGTTGTACCCGAAAGTGAAAGCTGCTGTATTTCATAGCCCTTTCAGTGATAAGAACGTCAGTCTGTGAGCAGATGCCCATCATGCTTTGCCTTTTGCTATAAATATTTATTGCTTAAATGTTGCCTGTATAATTTAAAAGGCCAGTATAAAAGACAGCAAATGAATGCCAACAGCTTCAGAATCAAGAAGGTTAGTAAATAATATCATCCTCAATTTACAGATGTGGAAACCGAGGTATTACAAACTTGCTTAAGCCACAGTCAGATTCAAGGAATCCACCGGGGCTAAGGCAGTTAATTTATATATGTTTATCCAGGAAACTCAATGCACACATAAAAATACCATCAAATTTGACAAAGGAGGGTTTTCTTCTTTCTCCTGTTTCAGCCGTTGGGTTGCATTACAGTCAGGGATGCATTTTATGCATGGTGTCAAGGAGCTGCATCTGTCACAAAGTGAATTGGGTGATGCGTATGCTATTTGGGAATTGTTCCCAACATGACAGATCTTTTTCTAAAGTTTAGCATCTAAAGGGGAGAACTGCTTCCAAACAGCTGTGATGGTCAGCAGGTTTAGGGGTTATATTTGTTTGTTTGGGGGTTTCCCGTTGGTTGTTTATTGTTTGTTTCTTGTTTTTTTGTTTTTTTGCCTTTTTTTTTTTATTATTTGTATTTTTTAAGCTCATTAGCCCTAGGAGGTAGGGTAGTACATTAAATGTAAAATCAGACAGCTTCTTAGTTTCCTGGAGAATTTTAGTCCCATCTTACAGATTAGTTTAACATGCTGCTTCCTATTTAATTTATTTATCATGAAGAAACGATGAAAGACAGTTAGCAGTCACCCTTCCTTCTTTCAGCTTTTTTTATTTTGCCTCACTACTTTAAGTATCATTTCAAAATGTTGTATAATAAAAAGGCTACTATGGTTGATAGATTAATTTTTTAGCGAGTGAAAAATAATGAAATTCTTTTTCACCTTAAAACTTGCAGGAAAAAGTTTAAATAATTCAATTTATTTAATTGAGATCTAAATAATTAATATGTCCTTGTTGTTCAACTTTACATGCATTTCTATTCCTGCAGCAATTTATAGCATGGAAATTCTACTCTCATCTTTTAATTTTTCTTCCTCTCTCCTTATTTGGCTGGCTTCTTTTTTATTGAAAGACAATCCCTTCAACAATAAATTATGAAAACTTTAATAAAGAGAAAAGCTGGTTAGATATTTAAATGTATAAATCTCACTCATCTGACATCCATTGTGTCATTTTATTTGTGACATCAGGTTCGCCTGTTTGGAATTTCATATTTCCAAACAGAAGAGAGTGTAAGAGTTCTAATTCAAAGCATCAATCACCGAAAATGAACATAGCCTAATGTCACTGCTGAATCAGGCCATCAATTTATTGCTTTGTAAAAGCAATCAGCAAGCTATCAAGCAATAAAGTGTATGAGATAAGTGCTTCTTTTGAGATAGCGCAGCCATTGACAATGATATACTGATGGAGAATAGCAACTATTTTCCAGCGTAGTATTCCTATTACTTGTTAAAAGCTCTGAACTGTTCAACAGATGTAAAATATGTTTCTTCTTATTATGGACCAATCTAGTTTGTTTAATAGCCTTGTATGCCACTTAGATTTGCAGTCTTATTCAATGAGGTTATATTTGCACTCTCTGGTTCTTTTGTTTTAGTTGAGGAAAGAATGACTTCAGTTTTTCACTCGATTTTCCAAGGAACAATGAATACCTGGACAATGTTTGTTTCATTTGCTTATTACGGAAAGTGCCACAGAGCAAATCGCAGAGCTGTTCAAATCCTGTCACAGTACCATAGGAACAAATATTTTACACTGTGCTAACACAATGCAGTCGAGTTTTTCATAGACATCTAAAATGCACGGCTTTAGTAATGATTTTTTTTTCTTCTTTACTCCCATCTCCTGTTTGCTTGTGATAAAAGAGGGAGCTAGAAAAAGTGTAGGGTAGCATATAGTCAGCTCATTTGATCTGTGCTGATGAGGTGCGTATGTTCTATTGGTATAGGGAACCCTGCAACTGTTATCTGCTCTAGGCAGGAGGTCTAGAACTAACAATCTCATCTGTGTCATCAACCCTGGGAAAAGCTGATGTGGCCTCAGGGACAATGAACTGTTAGAAATAAAGCATTAAAAAAGTCTTCACTACTCTTGATACGTCCTAAAGGATTACTGTGGTAGTTGGTACCATACAGTCAAATTTACTAGCCTGCTATTGGAAGGTCTGAGGAGATTTCCAGCAGAATTCTAATCACTTAACCTTTCCCATTGCATTAAGTCAGCTGTCAGGGGCCTCCTTTCTTAATGATTAATAAAAACCTCCATTGTTTCCACATTTTCTTTACCTTTTAAAGTCCAGTATATTCCTAGAACAGCTTTCTACCCCAGGGAATCCGTAGTCCCATGTTAAGACCTTAACTTATTTGCCTAAATGCACAGTTTTAAAAATCTGAATGACTGTGGATTAACCCACTATACTGTGCTATCTTTTGATAGGATTTAATGTTGAGGTTTCTAGATAAAGAAAGATTAAATTTCTCAAATATAAATAAATGAAGGATTTTCCTGTATAGTCAATCAATATATGGGTTGTTGACTTTGAAAACAGATGTTTTAAACCTGACCTCTCCTATGAGGACAGGCTGAGAGAGTTGGGGTTGTTCAGCCTGGAGAAGAGAAGACTCCAGGGAGACCTTTTAGCGGCCTTCCAGTACTTCAAGGGGGTCTACAGGAAAGATGAGGAGGGATTCTTTATCAGGGAGTGTACTGATAGGATGAGGGGTAATGGTTTTAAACTGAAAGAGAGTACATTAAGATTAGATATTAGGAAGAAATTCCTTACTGTGAGGGTGGTGAGACACTGGAACTGGTTGCGCAGGGAAGTTGTGGATGCCCCATCCCTGGAAATGTTCAAGGCCAGGCTGGATGGGGCTTTGAGCAACCTGGTCTAGTAGAAGGTGTCCCTGCCCAGGGCAGGGGGGTTGGAACTAGATGATCTTCATGGTCCCTTACAACTCTAACCATTCTATTATTCCATGTTTTTTATTATTTCCAGCTCTGTTCTAAAAAGTGTATATTTAACTCCCATTTACAAATACAAAATAAATAATCATCACAGTATAGTTATTAAATTAATAAAAAAATGAAAACTGAAGGATAGAAATGGTAACATTCTCTTATGGTAACATAGTGAAGGGTGGCAGAGTCGGAATAAGAATCACCAATCCCCACTCTAAGTCCTTTTCCTCACTTGCAAAGAATTCTTAAGATACACTTTTTACTGTATCATTCGAACACTGTCTTATGGTGCATAAGGTGTCATGGCCAACAACTTTCTCGTACTATTCTTTCTCTCTCTATCAGAAAGCTCCTGAAATTTTGCATTGAAATGTACTATGTTCATACTCTTAATTTTCTCTTATTTAAAGAGATGTGCATAATACTATATATCTATTCTAAGGAAAGTAAGGTCAAATATATGCATTTTGAACTTACTGTTGGAAGTGATGGTTCTCTTTGATTTCCATGCATGTCACTCATCAGTTTTTTGGATATCTCTTGAGGAAATTTTGTGTCTTGTACAAATGGCTTTATGGTTATTGTTCACTTCTCATATTCCTCAGTGTTGAATGTCCTATTTTGAATTTTTTTACCATCTTCTAGAGAAACTGCTAATGAACACAGGAGGAGAAAATACTTACATTGTTATAACTCTGAGCATGAAAATTCAATAAATAAATGTAATTAAAATGAAATTACCTACTGCCTGCTTAAAATGTCTGTTACGCATATCTGCTTTATAAACCTCTGACCGAGACTGAAAAAGGAGAAAACCAAACACTAGGCATGATTAAAAGCAAGTTGTTTTTCTTTTCTTACCCATTCTAATTGCAAGTACCTTTCTTTCTCCTACCATTGTGCTTTTCCTCTATAATTACTTGTTTTAGGAAGAACTTACTCCTGAAACATAAAAGAGGACCATTTCATATGTGACTACTACAAACTGCCAAATCCAAAATTTAGAAAACACTTCGCATTGAATAGGCTCTCTGTTTTCACAGTGCTTCCAGTTCAGATTTAAATTACTAAGTGTTAGGTAACAATGTTAGGTGAATGACAGTTAACTAAGACAGGCTTCAAAAAGTTTTAAATACACAGGACAATTTGAGGTCTTGAACAGATGAATCTGATTTTGCCAACAACTCAGGCATTTTTTTGAAGTTATTGCTCTATTCACCCATGGCTTTCTGGATATAAATGTTTTTTTCAAGAGGCTGGCTGGCTGAAGCAAATTAAATAATGTGGCTTGATGTCAGTAACCCTCCTGGAACGGAGGACAAGCTTTCCAGGAAAGTCTTTAAAAAATATATTTTAAAATGTTCTTACTAAACATCTTGATACAAATTTCAAATGTGATTCTATGATGGCAAGAACATTTTGCATTCAATTAATTTTCAAGCTGTTTGTCAAAAAAAATGTAAAATAAATCTACCTTTAAGTGTCCTGTATGGGATATTGTTACTTTTATTCCTGCTCTTGTGTTTAACTGCAGCATTTATTTTTCTGCTTGATAGCATAGCGTCAGCTAAATTCACATACATCTTTTTAGCTGGTTAAAAATCTTATTAAAACTTATTAGCTTATTAAAAACTCAAGTATGCTTTTAAAATAGTAGTGTTTGAAACTTCAGTAATGAACATACTGGTAACCCTAGGAATAGGAAGTAGATTTGGGGAAAAAAAAGGGGGAAAATTATTGCACATACTGTTTGACTCCGGTGTTGTATTTTTGAAATAGTAATTTTCCAGTTTTGTCTGTTTTCAAAAGGTTTACATGACATACAAAAGTCACTCTCTTTCAAGAATAACAATACCTACACAAAGCTGTTACATATCAGTTTAGCTTCACTGATAATTTAATACTGGTGTACTTGTAAACATTTCTTCTGTAGACATGTCCTGACATTGCTTACCTTTTCAGCTTTACATTAAACCCAAAAATCTAATGAGATATGTAAGCTGAAAGTACTTGTCTGGATTCTGGAATTTTTGCCTTTTCCACAGAGAAGGCAAAGCTTTGGAATCTACTTGCCCACTCCATGGAAAATAAAAAGAGTTTGATGACCTGAAGGTTGATATGCCAGGGGAATTAATTTATTTATTTATATCTACTTCTGCAGATGTGCTTGAGGAAATTAGGTTTACAATGAAAATAAATGTATCTTGCAAAACAAGTGTTACTGAGCACCAAAGAAGAGTGGCTTCTTGCTATTTTTTCACTTGTCTTACAGATTTAATGATCTCTTCTGGCCCTAAATGTACATGCTGATGTCTACAAAAATGCTTTAAAAACCCTTGATTTCTTTAGTTTAAATATCTTCAAAATGATTTTAAAGTCCTACTGCAGAAAAACAAAGAATGACAGAACAAGAACACAGACATGTTTGTCCTGTGGCTAGAACTGCTCTTTTTAAACCAGCAGAATATCTTGCCTCATAAGAATACTTAAACTAGTAAACTCTTAAAGCTATTAAGTAAGTTTTTCATTTGTTCCTCAAAGGATTCCCACTTTCTAGAGAAACTAAACAAATCCACTGTCAGACATGCTATGAAGAACTACATGAGGGAAGAATGATTTAAGGTTATGCAATGAACAATTAAAAGGTATAAATGCTTGCAAACAAGAGATACAGAAGAGCTAGTGAAATGAAGTTTCATTTGGACTATAATTTTAAGAGGCACATAGGAAAAAAGGAAACTTGAAAGGATGTGGGAAATGCACAGGTTGAGAAGAATTATTAACAAGAAAACATAAGAAACTTCTAATTTACGAATATTCTGCCTGGCCCTCCATGAAATCTGAAAATACAGCTGGTTGCCACAAATACATGCCCTTGTGCTATTCATGATATAAATGTGTGGTTTATATGTCTGATCTATGAGGTTCTGCAAAGAATATGCCCTCAGCACACAGCTTCGCCTCTTTTTATTGTTCAGGTTACAGCCATCTATGCTGTAAACTTTGGAGGTTTGTGATTCAGTTCACTGTGCTCCAGTCTCCAGAATAACCCTTTCAAAACCACCTGGATATATGCTTCTAATTTTTACTACAGCAGCAGCTTCAGCCTGTTTTCTTGTGAAATTTTTGATGCCTCTCTGTTTAACTTCCCAGCTTTACAATAAAATAGCAGAATTAGATTAAAGAGTTCTGACAATTTTGCAATAGGCATTTGTTGCTGACAAATGGTGAGACCTTCATTTTGTGAAATGGCTTTCTTAGAAACCAGCTTTTGCAGAAAAAGACACCTACTTTATTCGTCTGTAAACCTGGTCCTTTGCATGAGTGTCAGAAAGCCCATACTGATGAAATCAGAGGCCTCATTGTAATATTGTCTGTAACAAATATAGGTTAAAAATGATGGATGATTCCACCTCTGGGCAAAGCAACCGAATGAGCACTTATGACTCCTTTCAGGTCGTGGGGCATTTTTCTTCTTTTTTTTTTTTTTTAGTAATGATTCCAAGACAATGGAGTTATTTGCTCCATATCAGTCTTATGAAATCTCTCTGCTGTATCCTTAATGGTCAGTGTAAGTGCACCATACATGTAATATTTCTCAATAGTCACAGAAGCCCTGCACAAAGACGATAATTTGAAAATACTTTTTCTGTAGTAGAAAACCTATTTTGGAATTCTGCAGTCTGTTAGCTCACCCCTGCTAAGAGTACTGAATCTATACCTTTATGTTAGTAAACTAGTTAAAATCCAAATAAAGGTAGGAGCAACCACATGGCCTGTTAAACAGAATTTTTCTTTTAAGCACCTGGTTTTTTACCATAAGAGCCACTAAAAGCAAAGAAGCAAGCATGGAGGAGGTTGTTCTCCGTCCTGATGAAGTAATCTAGAGCACTCGTAACTCAGGAATTTGTTTAAAAAGTACTCTTACTAGACACCTACACTTTTCCAAGGAGATGTCAGCAAAGTTTGAATATTTTTCTCAAGATTCTTCTGCTTATTATACTTTTGTCCTAAGATTTCAAGATTGCAATTTCATATCTTATATCTCCATTTTATAGCCGTTGTAGAAACCTTAATCACCTCCTTATTAAAATTAGATAAACAGTTTTGTAACTTGGGACATTCATACAATTTGGAAATCTTTTTTTAAAGAGGGATTCATTTCCTACAGTCATGGATACTCCTCAGCAAATGCTTGATACCCTACTTACTTTGTCCTCTTTCTGATAAAAGTCCTTCTTGAAACATAGCAAAGCAGGGGTTTTTGCTACGAAGTGCCCTATTATACCTGATACCCCTGCAACTAGTACAGAAAAAAAGAAAGCTTTAAATAGCTATTTTCTGCTCTGAAGAAAACTGTTATTCTATGAATAAACTTTAAAAAAAAATCAGAACCCTGCTCTACGTGCACCTTTAACACAACAAGAAGGAGACTGTAGGTAACATTTAAGTTGTTGAAGAATTACTTGTTGCTATAAGTGCTCAGCAGTGTAAAATTTGTACAGTATTTGTTTATTTTTTCTCAACTTTTAACAAAGATTAACAGGGTTTATTTTGCAGAAAGAAAGCATGCTAAACAGTACTTTACAACTGTATGAGCGAGTGATTTTTGTCATGTTTTGTAGAACTTGTGAGTGGATCTAAGTAAAACCTCCTTTATGCCCTTGTTTTGGGGTTTTTTACAGGTTTTTTTTTCCTGACTGAAATTTATGAGATGTGTCAGTGGCCATTAGATTCTCATGCCTTACATACATTGTACTTGCATGCAGAATTGTTCAGATTTGTAGACAGATACCTCATTTTGAACATAATTTATACTTGCAGTACAGGTAAAGTACCCTGTTTTATAACAGCAGACTTAAGTGGTTTAGAAAAATGTAATATGATGCCACAGCTGTCACATCTCTAAACAGCTTCTATGCCACATAATAAATGACTTACTGTATTTAAAGTCAAAATAATTATGTGCCTGAGAAAATAGCCTGTGGTAAACAAACTTCTATGGCATAAGGAGAAAAGCAGACGTCTAGTTAGAAAATTAAAATTTCATAATACGTAGTGTGCTAGATAGTCACAATTCTGTCGCCACCAGAAAATTATAATGTACTTATCTTAAGATCTTTTTTCATAGATTTATGAGCCAATGCATTTTTCCTGGGAAGGTTCAAATAAATTCAGGGAAAGGGGAAAATGATTTTTCACCTTCTCCTTAATCATTTGTACTTATCATTCACTTGTGATCAAAATGTCTGCATCTCCTATTTGATATGTATCTATGTTTTACTGAATCATGTGGAGAACCTAAACAGCAAGACATTAAAAGGTACTGTGGTTGTCGCCTATAGATTCGTGTTTAAGGTTCATCTTTCTTGAGAGTACTTCTGTAATAAAGCATTAGAAATTGTATTTTTGTCCTTTTTTTCCCCTGATATTCATCTCCTGAGTAAGAAACCTTGCTCGGAATAACTCCTTTTTAATAGCTAACAACTAAGAGCCTAAGTAACCCATTATCAGAGATTAGGACTGACAGAGACAGGTAAACCAAGACTAGGAGATCTATTTGTGAGTTTCCTTTATTTGCTAGAGGTCTAATTATAATTGAAGATAGACACAGCTTTAGTAGTTACAGGGTTTTTGTAACATTTCTAAAGTAATTACTTCTTTGAAACAAATGTGCACCAGTGGAATTTGTGCTACTGCAAGGTCTTTCTTCATTAATGTATCTACTTTATTCTACAAGGATTTCTTATCTGTTCACAAGATTGATCTGAAGACCAACATCTGCTTAAAGACTTTGCTCAAGAGTGAAGACAAGCATTCACTTAAAGCTGTTTGGAGAACTAGCTGAAGTTTTGCAAATTTAATATACAGGAGTTGTTAGAGAAAAAGGTTTATTTTCTTTTTTTTATGACAAAATGAAGCAACTAAGAATCTTTATATAAGAAAGTCACATTGGGACATGCTTTGATATTTACAGCAGGAATATTATCTCCTTAATAGGGGATCTATATTGACCTGGCCCTTATAGAACTATGAGATGCAAATTTTATTATTTGGTGGAAGGCAGATCTCTTTTGTAGTTGTTTTTCACTTCCTCTTATATGTGTTGTGTGCAGAATTTCTGATTCTTACAAGACCCCACAGGGCTGCAGAGCTGGATCTGTTCTTCCACTGAGGTGTCATGGGTTGAGGGTATAGGAATCAACAATTGTCTGTTATGCACAGAGGCTCTGGCTGATTTTAAAAAACCCGAAGAGGTGTGTTAAAGCTTTTATGAGGCACACACAATTTTAAATATGTCAGAAAACTTTTCCAAGGGTCTGGGACTTACTCAAACCCAGGTAACTGGAATAGCACTCTGAGAGCAAATTTGATTATTTCTGAAATAACTGCATGTGACGCAATGAAACTTCACCTCTAACAGAACTTAAAAACAGGTGAGTTTTACTTCTGCCATAGCTTGCCCTTTTCTTTCTTGCAGATAAATTTCTATTTATTTTTTTTATTTACTGAAGGCCTCAAAGATCCAGCACTGAAACACTGAATGATCGTTACAAAAATTAACTGTCAAGAACATACCCAGATACGGGTTTCTTTTGGAGATGACATCATATAGGTGTTGTTATGAACACATACTATTTCCAGCTGTTATGGTTTAACCCCAATAGGCAGCTAAGCACCACAGAGCCACTCCCTGAGCAGTGGCAGCCGTGACCAGCCACCACCACCTGTGCCCCCCTGTTTTATTGCTGAGCATGACACCATATCAAATGGCATATCCTTTTGGTGAATTGGGGTCAGCTGTCCTGGCTGTGTCTCCTCCCAACTTCTTGTCCACCCCCAGCCTACTCACTGGCAGGGCGGTGTGAGGAGGAGAAAAGGCCTTGACTCTGTGTAAGCAGTGCTCAGCAGTGACTAAAACATCCCTGATATCAACACTGTTTTCATCATAAATTCAAAACATAGCCCATACAAACTACTGTGAAGAAAATTAATTCTATCTCAGCCAAAACCAGTACACTGGAGTTTCCTTTAGATGCACTTCCTTATGTTTTGGAGTTTGGATTTTGTTTTTGCTTTTTTTTTCAGAAAGTAGCTATCAACAAAGAACAGAGGCTTTACAAAGGGGTTTTCTAAGTACAAATATTTTATTTTTAGAATGCCCAAGAAGTAGTGGATATGCAGAAATATTACAGCCCTGCGAGCAGTGTCCCCTTTCAGTCCTCACCATTTCCCAGAATTTGCACGAGCAGCTCAGCTGTATTTCAGATACAAACCTGAAAAAAATGTCTTATTTGGATTTTTTTCTGCTTAGTCTTGTGATTTTCCAAGTCAGTTGGACTTCCAGACACTCTGTCAGGTAATTCATGCTGCAGTTGCAAAGCTCAGTTACTCAGGCAAAGTACTAACTTCCTCTTAGATTGATTAAAAATATTTGAGTTTAAAAACCTGAGTAGTTCAAAATGGTCCTTTGATATACTTCTTTTCCTGAAACCTTAATACTACCTTTCCCATCTTTTCACTTCCTACAAACCCCCAGAATGTCAGTACACGATGAGTGACAGAATTGAGTTTTATTACAAAATGGAGAGTAAATGAGGCCTGTGAAGGCACACTATAACATCTCTCTCCCTTGCCAAAAATGTCAAACTTATCACAGGCTCATGCAGTAGCAGAGTTTAAAGGTACTTCTAATTCTCTAAATCAGGTCTGGATGATTAGGATCTCACATGTGTGGCACAGCATTACTCTGATGGTGGTTAGTCACAATAATCCTGATCTCTAATGTGAGGGAGAGCAACTGGACCCTCTGACCAGGGAAAGGCACTGACATTTAGCCATTGGGATGGTCAGCGGGAGCAGGGTTCCCATTTGTCTAGGTGGCACCATTCCTATTCTGTGCCCAGTCCCATTAGAAATCACTCTTAATTTCACAACGCTCATCAATTTTTTTAGAATTAAAACAGTTCACGATAGTATGGCTTTTGTTCTTAGTGCTTAAATTCAAATCCACAGTGACACTAATGAAGCTTGGCTTTCTAACAAATTACATGTCATCCATCTTCCCCCATTTCCCAGCTCCCATCAGGAAAAGCACCTCTTTTCCTTCTGTCCCTTATTATTCTGCCAGGTAATATCCTCAAATCCTCTGTCAAAATAAATTCCACTATATGTGACCAATTTTGGCCTTGTTCTCTTGGTATCAACTACTCTAAACAGTTAGCAGAACTTCAGCATATATACACGTGGATAAAATTTTCCTGAAAAAACTTGAAACAAATGGGACCAAAAGACTGAGATGACTGTACTGAATAGTCTCATAAACTTGTTATTTTCTTGTTCAATATTGCTTTAGCATTTCTGAATTTGTTTTCATCTCTTGCATTTTACAAAATGAGCATTTTTAATTATGATTTTTCCTTTTTATTGGTGTTGTTGGAAACATTATCCAGAAGCATACTAAGTAGTAGAATTGATCATGAAAAAAGGAACTGCGAAGAGCTTCGAGTTCATTTCAAAACTTAATAACAAAGTAAGGGAGTCTTCTGACTTGTAAAAATGTAGGAAGGGTTTGTGGGGAAAGTAACCTGCCTTGGCAAGCCACTTTAGGTGCTTAAAAAATGTGGGAAAATTCAAACTGGGAATTCAAATTAAGTTCTATTATTCAAACAGGCTTCAATTGCAGACACAAGAACCTGTGAGTGTGTGGTCAAGAAACACTATTCAGCTGAACACAGAAATCCCCAAAGTAGCAAAATCTGCTTTTGCAGTCCCATGTTTGCTTTTTGAAAAATTTGATTGAAAAAAATGAAAGAAATATGTCAGCAGGATAGATTAAATGTGATGCTGTCTTAATAACTTTTAAACCTGATTCTCATTACTCAAATTAAAATTTTATAAATATTTTAGAGCAAACTTTGATATGTAGCAGAAATTTTCTTAAAGCAGACATTTAATACATATATTTATAAATATTAAGATTGTCTGAGTAATAAGTTTATAGTAAATATTTATTAATTTTTTTAATCACCCACTCCCTCATCACACACAGAACCTCTCAATCTTTCTTTTCATCATGTTTGCCTCCACCACAGACAAATACAGGCTCTGTTAGTTTTTGTCATGAAATGAAAATGGTCGTATTTGCTGAAGCAGAGTTTAGCCAGTGCTATTTATCTTATGCTACTGAAACTCATTCAAAACTCCCTGTACCATTAGTTCTGCAGCTTTGTGTATAGACAGAAATTCTTATACAGAGTAAAAGAGCTACATTTTGAAGCCTTTCAACAGTAGATGTTAAGAGCAGACAATATTCATGTTTTTACCCTCTACCCTGCAAATAATGCCTAAGAATAATCTTAAAGTCTGATCCTGCCTACAGCATTTTAAATAAATAAATAAATAGCCCACAGGAAAAAAAGGATAAGGAGAGTGTTTGGAGGTTATTATTACCTCGTGTCTTTGGGTAAAGGAAGATATTTACTTTCTTTGCAGATTGTCGTAGGAGAGATCTATCATGACCCTGTAGAAACCACAGACTTGCTGGGAATGAAGGGCTAATAGTTTTCTTTTTAAAGGCCCTTATCTATTTTGCGACCTTCTGTGGTAGCACAGATAAGATGTGTCATATTATAATGAAACATATAGTAGTGATATTAGATTAGAGAATGATCATTAAAGTCTTTGCAACACTATTACTCTTGTTTGTGTCTGTATCTTCATGATTTTCATGGTTGTTTGTTTTGTTTTGTTCTGTTTTTTAAATATCCTTTAATTATCCTAAATATCCGTTTATATCCTTACAGCATTAGGAATGTTCATTGCACAATCATAGCATAGACATTTATCAATCAGCCCTTATGAAATGTTCTGTCATTATGTTCTGAGTTACATAATGACAAGTTAAAGAAATTACAAACTCTGTCTAATTAATAGTCTTGTTTCAATACTAGCTGGTACTGGAAGAGAGGCTATTACATCAATTTTGTCAATGTTTGAAGTTTACAGGAAAACAAACCCATGTTTTCCTGTTGCTCAGGCTTTTAAGACCTTCATCCTGACTTCCACCTGATGTGAAGCATTGCACAAATTGTACTAGGAAGGCTGTTGAAATGTTATATTCTGCTCTCTTTTCTTTCTGTACTATAAGACTGTACATTTCTGTTGCAGGTTGACCCTAACTGGGTGCCAGGTGCCCACCACAGCCACTGTATCACCCCCCCTCTTCAGCTGGACAGGGGAGAGAAAATATAATGAAAGGCTTGTGGATTGAGATAAGGACAGGGAGAGATCACTCACCCGTTACCATCACAGGCAAAACTGACTCAACTTGGGGCAATTAATTTATTACCAATTAAATCAAAGTAGAATAATGAGAAATAAAACCAAATCTTAAAACACCTTCCCCTCACTGCTTCCTTCTTCCCAGGCTCAGCTTCACTCCTGATTTTCTCTGCCTCCTCCCCTCAAGCAGTGCAGGGGGATGAGGAGTGGGGGTTGTGGTCAGTTCATCACACATTGTCTCTGCCACTCCTTTCTCGGCAGGAGGACTCCTCACACTCTTCCCCTGCTCCACTGTGGGGTCCCTTCCACAGAAGACGGTTTTCCATGAACTTCTCCAGCATGGGTCCTTCTCACGGGCAGTTCTTCATGAACTGCTCCAGCGTGAGTCCCTTCCATGGGGTGCAGTCCTTCAGGAACAGATTGCTCCAGCGTGGGTCCCTCACAAGGTCACAACTCCCACCAGCAAACCTTCTCCAGCATGGGCTTCTCTCTCCAGGGCTCCACATGTACTGCTATGAGCCTGCTCCAGTGTGAGTTTCCCATGGGATCACTGCCTCCTTCAGGCATCCACCTGCTCTGGCGTGAGGTCCTCCACGGACTGCAGGTGGATAACTGTTCCATCACTAATCTCCATGGGCTGCAGGGGGACAGCCTGCCTTATCATGGTCTTCACCAGGTGCTGCTGGGAAATCTCTACTTCGGCGACTGGAGCACCTCCTCCCCCTCCTTCTTTTCTGACCTTGGTGTCTGCAGAGCTGTTTCTCTCACATATCCTCACTCCTCTATCTGTCTGCAGTTGCTCTTGCACAGAAACTTTTCCTGCTTCTTAAACAGGTCATCCTAGAGGCACTGCCACCATTGCTGATGGGCTTGGCCTTGGCCAGTGTCAGATCCGTCTTGGAGCTGGCTGGCAATGGCTCTATTAGACATGGGAGAAGGTTCTGGCAGCTTCTCAATGAAGCCACCCCTGTAGCCCCCCCAATACCAAAACCTTGCCGTGCAAACCCAATAGATTTTCCTACCATGAAGTTATTGTAAGTTTCCATACAATGCATGTTCTGTGCTTGGACGTTATCAGCTGTTCACGTAGGCCCTAACAAATGCGTCACTGAACCTGTGCTTGCTATTAAACTATAAATAACTGAACAGTTTAAAGAAGCCCGTAATGTACCTTTATAAAATTAAATAAAAAACAATAGCATAGATTCCTCATGCTTCTTTTTTTACCTGGAAGATTTTGTTTTACAGTGACTCTCCAACAAATTGAGAGCTTTGAAAAGGAGGACATCTTGCATTTGAATTTTAGAGGCCAGTGTAGTTTACTTTGATAACTGTTTCTCTTCTCCTTCCCTTTGCTCTTTAGTTGGAATTGCTCACTGTGAAAAGCATCTTATTCACTGTCTGCAAGAGAGCTATACTATTTCCTGGCCTTTTAGTCAATCATCTCCCATTCAGGGGAATCAGTGCTATTAAGTACTGCTCTGGTGCTTTGACATTCAACTCTAAAATTATGCACTTTTTTGTTGGTTTTGTGTTGTTTTTTTTTTTTTAACTCTCACTGATTTTGTAGTTCTCGACCTAACGGTAGACTGGGCCTTGAAAACCAGAGTTATAAGGTGTGTTAGACATGGTCGGCTAAGTAGTGCTTATTGGATGAATATTGGAGGAAGTAAAACTGATCCTGTGGGGTATGACCTGAAACAAAAAATGAACATAACAGTAAATATATTCAAGGGAATATATTCCTTCCTTCCTTAGGCTGAGGTAATCTGATATTTGTGACCGCCTTTCTTCAGGGACCCATTATAGTTTGAATTCCAGTGGTGCACGCCCTGGGATGCAGAACAACTAGTAAGTATATTTAATTTGTAACAGTATTGAATATAAACAATGCATTTCTCCTACTCGGTCTCTGTCTTTGAGCATATTACAAATACTCCAGAGGAAGTGTTTTTTTTTTAAATTCGCTGCCGGTGCTGCAATAGTCTCAAAACTTAGAAGTAAAATGCAATATTTTTCTGCACTGAAAGTCTACTTTCCCTGAACTTTGCTTTTTTAAGAAAATCTAACAGATTTGAAAAGGAAAAAAATCTTATATAGGTCCTTGTGTGCTATTTATATTACTGCAGCTGCCTGTATGTTGTGCCTGTTTTTTTTCAGTTAGGTCTCTTCTGATCTGTTCAGAGGGCAGAGTAGTAGAAAATTAAGTGAAGTTTTGATAAAGTTCGGGTGGATGTGAAACTTTTTTCTGTCTTATCACCAATATTTGTTTTTACTTTGCATATCAAACCTGTTCCAAACACATCTCTAATTGATGAGTTTTCATAGCAATGAATGGAAAGTAATGGAAATAGAAAAACGCTTAGAGAATTTATCTCTTACTCAATGCAAACACTGGCTCCCAACATCAATAGAGTTAAAACTCTTCCTTCATGCTAGAATGCTCACAGTAGTTATCATGACTCTTTGTACTGACTTAATCAATTTAATCTGATTATAAAGATGATGATGACTTTAGTGGACATCTATTCCTGAAGTATTTCTCCAAACTCAGGTCAAAACCTGCAGACCATAAGGCTCAGTAATAATCTACTATGTCCTTAGGATTGTGCAAGTAGGAACCTACTGAACACCATCGCTAGGAAAAATAAAATATATCTTCTTTTATATGGTAATTTTTCTTCCACTTAAAATCATTTTAATGAAATGTATATTACATTTCACTTTTAGATGCTCTTTGTAACATTTTAATGCTTGAGGAAGCCACAAAACTTTCTGCTTTGTCTCTGTCTCTCATGAATGAATGAATGAACTTATCTTGTTTTTTCTTCTAATTTTTTTTTAAATATTTATAGCTTAAGGCTTGCCTTGTGTCCAAGTCACTAGAGTAAGACTCCAATGCGTATGCATGTAATGACACAAAATGTTCTGCCAAAATATACTATTCATGACATGAGTTTCAATGGAAATCTTTCTTATTAAAAAAAAAAAGAAGAAACAAAGCAACAACCCCCCTATTCTTTACATCTTTAAGAAACACTGCTGATCTCTGTTTAGATTCCAACCCACTACGTACATTCCCTGGCAACTTCTTTGTCTTACTAAAACAGTTGCAAAAAAACATAGCTACAGACACTGGAGAAAAAGGACAAGAGCAGACTTTGCAGGTTTAACACCTTTGGTTTTTTCCCTCCTCCCTGCTAATGTACCCTCAGATTATGTCGAGCCCTTGTTGAGGAAGTTGAATATGAAATAAATTTATTCCAAAGCCATTTGATGCTGTTGATCCTTTTTGTTTGCCAGTAGTGAGTCAAATGGACAAATACAAGGTATTTTCTGAATTGAATCCAGAGACCTGGCATATGGTTTGTAGAACCTCTCATTTTCACTCTTAATATAAATAAATTGCTGCATAGTGAGTAATAGGCACCTTTAAGTTTCACATGAGCAGATAAACACTTTTAGTTCTCATTTTTAAATTTTACAAGTGTTTTCTGTGGTCCTATGAACTTTATTATAATTTTCAGCCTGCTACTTTGATTCATCATGATTCATTTACCTAGGCAATTGTGTTTGTAATGAGCCCGTGTTTATGTATTTCCTGTAAACATAGAAATCAGTTTCTCATAATATTTATGCAAAATATTCCCAGCATCCACACATCAAGACAGATCAGTGAACTGCCTCTTTCTCCTGTTAGAGGGCTTTCAGCTATATTTGTTGGAAATGCTGTGCAGTTTATCACATGTTATGCAGGATCACCATGTAGTAGATATAAGAAACCACTTCTTTTCCTACTGTGGATCCTTTTTTTTGGATTGGTGTATTGAATTTCACACTATAGAAGAACACTGATTTTTTTTATTCATTTTTTCTTTTTTTTTTAACTCAAGTTCTGAAATAAGTGGAAAAATTGGATGTTCTGGATTAAACTGTCCAAGGAACTATAAATAAAGGTGGATACTTACAGCAGGAAATCAGAGGATATTTTTTAATGAATTCTGCCTGGATCACTGTTATAAGTCAACAAAACAAACCTATATGGGGCAAAGCTTTTTGACCTTTTTCACCAAATTGTTCTGCTGTTATCTTGAATGAGATAGGTCAAAAGGATTTGAACTATGGCTTGTATGTGTGGGTGGTTTTTTGTTTTTGGTTGGTTGATTGGTTGATTAGTTTTATTTTAACTGATCATGCTCATCATCAGTTGAAATCTTATTGTCTAACAGATCTAGGAAGTCACTAAGCCCTGTTTTCCTGAACCTGGCAGCAAAAGAAAAGCAGTTGAGGTCCTAAACAGTTCCAGATACACCTGCCAGAGGAAGACAGTGGTCAGGCTCCTACTTACTGTAAATAACATTTTAATAGAAAATAGATGCTGGATCAGACCAGCCAGCACTGCAAGGTAAACCTCTTTCCTTTCCCTTTACAAGACAGTAAGAATATACTGGAGCTGGCGTTTTGAAAAAAATTTCTCCTTTCTTTGCTCAGGAATATGTGAGGTCATGTTTACATTTTGGAGAAGGGAAAGTTTGTTTCAGCCACAGGTTCTATGAGATAGGAAAACTAAATTTGAATATTCTTTCTTAATGTTCGGGGAGAATATATTTTGGAATATTCGGGCTTTAAACTCTGGCTTTATCTTTTATGAGACTAGGATAAGAAAATTTATTACAGTCTGTTTAATTTTCTACATAAAGTAGTATTTTGATTGTTTCTTTTTCATCTTCCTGATGGCAGAGGAAAACCTGTTCACAGAGGAAAAAAATGTTTTTACTTTTAAGAACTTAATTTATTGTTACTTCATGTCAGGAAAGTCATATAACTTGCACTATCCAACAGCCTACAAAATGCAAAATGGGCAGAGAGGAAAAGAAAACATTCTGCTGAAGCCAAATCACTTGCAGGACCATGAGCAAGTCTTCACATGCAGATTACTTGTCTCAAGCTGCTTCTTCTACCCATCCTGTTCTCTTAAGGAAAAATACGTTGAAGCTATGATTTTTTGGTGTCCTCATTCTCTCCTCTCCTCTTGTATTTTCATGAACTGGATCCTTATTAAGCCATTAAGGACTATTGAAACAGGGCTTTTTAAGGGCTTTTGGACCTCAGCCTGCATTATGTTGTTTTCAGTCCTTATTGAATTTTTATGATTTCACTTAAGGCCAGGTTGCCTGCCTTATTTTTACTAGTGTGTTTTGCCCTGCTTGCCTGGCTAAACACATTTAAGTAAACAGCTCTTGGGCTGTTCTTCACTTAGACCTGTTGCAGGTTTAGGCTGACCTAAACAAAATGAGAGCGCAGCTGAGGTATGACACTAGGATCGATATTCTGACTAATGCTCAAAAAGTTTCCCTTCTCCTTCAAGAGAGAATCCTGTTTTCTACCTTCCCTTGGGTTATTTTATTCTGGTTTGTGCACTTGGTTACATCCTTTTATTTATGATGGGAAGTGTCTACTTCAGTACTGTTCTGTTTCTTTTGTCACTTAGGCTTTGATCATGTAAGAAAGAAGTACGGTTCTGTAGCTGTACCTGCAATGTGCCAGATGGACTCCTTGTGCTGAACTGTTTGTTAGTCCTGCATTCTGGGTTGTTGGAAAAAAGTGTCCATATTTATCAAGTTAATTTTAGAATCTCACAGAAAGGTATTATCCATTTTTTTTGTGTATTTTTTAACCTGTAACTTGTTCTAATTTAAGCCTGAACATCTCGAAATGCAACACTCTAAGAATTCAGGGTCCAACTTTCCTAATAGATTTTTTTTTTTTTTGGTGAGGAGAATTTGGAGACACTGAAATGTTTTTCTAAAAAAAATAATTATTTATTAATTTCAGAAAAAAATTCTGAAAACAACATTTTGAATTTTTATAATTCCTATGTATTGAGTTTTCTAGTGAAAATAGCATTTTTCTTCAGTAAAAACAGTCTTAAACATCTTCAGGTCTTAAAATTAATGTGTGTGTTACTAATTACAACATTCTACAGTCGATTCCTTGCAGTTTGTTTGAGTTTTTTTTCTTCTTTTTTTCCTTTTTTCCTAGTAGGTTTTTTCTTTGCACCCCGTGTGTGTGTATGTGTATGTATATTTGATTTGACCGGAATTTCTAGTGAGCCAATAAATTCCTCATTTGCCCAGTTTTGCCTAGGACTGGAAGAGATATTGAGGACTGTAAATTCTCCTCCCAATGTAAGATGCTACGTCATATAATAATGGAAACATCTTGTGCTAAGGATCATCCCTTAAGACAAATTTCCTTATTTTTGTGGCTTTTCAAAAACTATTGCTGCTGGAGACCTCATATTCCAGGTGATGTTGAGGTTAAAGTTGGTCAAAGTGTGCAATTCACATAAAGATTGTAAAATATTGTTCAAATTCTGTTAGTTTTTTTTAACTACCTCATCACATTTTCAAAACTCAGGAGACCAGAAATATTTTCTTTATCCGCTTGTTGGTTCAGAGTAATTTTAATGCATTCATTACATCATTGTCTTTTTAATGGAATTTTTCCATTATATTTAATTCCTTAGTTGTTATTTTATTTCTCTCCTGTGATGCACGCGCTTTCATTTTGTTCTCTTGCAGTTATTACACATCTATGGGGGTTTTGTCCCCCTTTTTCTTTGGGGGAGGTCTGTGGGTTTTTTATGTTTCTCTTTTGACCTTCATTCATAATAGTTCTCACGCCCTGTGTTCTGCTGATACATTCAGCCCTGAGCTTTATATCCTTACTGTTCAGACTAGAATAGATTTGAAGAGTGTAACCTGAAAGTTAACCTGAAAACTTTAGACTGAGGAAGGAACAGCTATTCTGTTTATTGTGGTCTCTGCAGTGCAAAGTATCTGCTCTGAAACGCTTACGGGCGATGTCACTTCTGGAAGCTGTGACTGATGGAAAATACTGTCATGTTTTTGACACTGCATCCTCTTCAAAGGATATCTCAGCACAATTAAGACAAAATCAGTATTAGTGGAATAAAAATGTGTAGTGTAATGTAAAATGGTTGCGCTAGTTGTCTGCATAATGATGGGATGTTTGTGTTTTATATCTGACGCTTCCAAATCTTTTTCAAGACTGAGAAAATGCATGAAAATTGCATCTAAGTGTAAATAAGGTAAGGACTTATCTGTACATTTCAGAAATTAATAACTCATCATTTAGAAAATGGCTCAAATTCCAAAAATGTCAGTATTATATTTTCACACTTTGTCAATACTTTTAGCACGAGGAAGACAATCATAACTGTGTTCCAATTAAAGATATTTTCAATTGCTTTGTTGATACTCTCTGAAAGACAGAAAAGTTTACAAGCAGTATTTCCTGAATGGAAAGCAACTCATCAAAGATTTCAAATGAGTTGTCAGAAAGTGTAAGCAAATGTATATTCAAAAAGTTTATTATACTGTTAATTTTATTCAATTCACTTTTGATAGGTTTAATTGTATAATGCTTTTTATCTGCAGCATTTATTTAACCTTACTATAGCTGTAAGGATTTCCTCTTCTCTAATAAAATAAATGAAGAATGAAGATAGAAATGCTCATCTAAAGTAAGCTGAGCTAGTTGTCTGAGTGCCAAAATAGCAACACTTAATGCAATTTTCTTCCTGTGCTGAGTACAGGATCTTTTTAATTAAGTTGGAAGCTTTCTGTAACAATTAAAAGATGACCATCTACCATTCTGATGTCGTATTGTCTTTACTATCAAGAAAGTAATTTCTAGATGAGTATTCAAATATTGCAGATAAGACAGTTTAATTTGTAAATTAGACTGCGTGGAACATGCCCTGTGTTTAGGAAGCCGTGACACTGGTGTTAGGTGATCTTCTTCCTCACAGAAAATATGAGTAATTCATAAGTAATCATTAAAAGAACCACATTTCTGATAGTCTGCGATTAGATCTGTGTTTCACTGTCTCAGGTTATTTTTTTAAATACTAATTGCCATTTGTTCTGGGGCTATGACAATGTGAGAGAAAAGGATATGCTCAATTAAGTGTTCTGAAACCATTTGGATTAGGTTTAATTCTGTACAGTTAAACTCTGAAGAATGGACTGCTCTGATCTTATTGATCTTACTGATGATCTTTACATTCATCTTTGTTGTTGTAATGAAGATATTTACGAGCGCGTCTCTTTCTAGTTCATCAAATACCTCTCTCCGGATTGCTCTTTCCCCCTACGTTGTATTGCTCATTGTTGAAACGCTATGTGTGTTCTGGCAAAACAGCAGGCGCAGTTGCAGCTCACTAGTCTTGTTATGCTGCAAGTTGTTTTAATGAAAGAAAAAAATGCTAGTGTAAGGCAAAATACTGCCTATATAGCCATACTATGTTGCACCGTTGAACGTTTCTCATCCTTGCTTTCTCCAAGGCAGAGCATCTGTAATGCAGTTTCTTAGCCTGCCGGTGTTAAGGAAGGTGGTGCGTGGTTGATCATGGGACAGAAAGCAATCGCTGCAGACCCTTTAGTCTTCGTGTCAGCTTCTTAAATTGATGTCAGGTTGCCTCTCTGACACACTGTGTGCTCCTTACTGTAACTGTTTGAATGAAATAGAGTCTGCAGTTTTGCCACCCTGTTGTTGGTACACTTCACAGTTATATAAGCGAGATGTAGCTTTCCAGAGAAAAATTAATTAGGACTAAATAAACATCTTTGGGTGAGACAGTGTTGAAATTAAAAAGCTCAGTCTTTCTCCCTGCAATTACCTGTCTGTGCTTCCTAAGAAGATCCTAAGAAATGAACTGAGATTTAGCTGTGAAATTTTGGAAGATTTTTGGGGTGAGGGAAAATTTATAGTGCTTGTCAGTGAGGAAGGATTAATGAATTAACAAACACATGAGCTTTATTTACATACAAAATATTGAAAAAGTACTAGAAGCTCAATTCTGACTTGCTATCATGTAATGTCTTGGCTAATTAATGTGATTTAATGTGATTGTAGGTTGTTTGGTTGGACTCGATGATCTTAAGTGTCCTTTCCAACCATGAAGATTCTGTGCATCTGTGATTCTGTGACACCACACATTAATTAATCACCTTGTAAATTAAGCCAGGCAGTTGTCAAAGGACGCAATCTCCATTTAAAGATATATAAATGCAAAAGGATGGCTGCCACCTATAACAAACGGATTTGAATATCTTGTTTTTCTTCCTGTTTCTGGCTAATGAACACTGGTTGTTCACAAATGAGCATTTTTTCCTGCTACTTTCAAAAAAAACCAGATAGCAAATAATTGGTCTTGGGACCAGGGCACATCTCTAGAGCTGGTGAAGTTTCAAAGGAATTGATTCACAGTGATTATTAAGGCGAATAAAAGAAAAATGAAAGTCTTTTGCATGATCACTCTGTTTATGTGCTATAAGAATAGAACACAGATTCAGTGTTGATAAACTCAAATGTGAATGGTAGCAGGGACAGGCAATCTCAATAAACTGAAAGGAATTACAGGAACACAATGTCTCTCAGGATATTTTCCATATGTGAAAATTAATGAACCATTATCCGTCAAAAGATTATCAGTTTCAATGGTAGAAAAAAGGATACATTTTACTCTATTTATGTCATTTAGAGAGCTCATGAGACAGCATTACCTAGGAAGATGATGGGACACAACTCTCAGTGTCTGTAAGACTATATGTAGCAAATAGTGCTAGAGCCATCTTTATCACGTACCTAGTACAGCTATGCAGGCAGTGTTACCCAACTGAAGTGTGCTTTTCCACACAAGCAGTACATCTGCCTTCACTGGGAAAAGGAAGTTTTTCAAACAATAAGGATACAAATTCTCTGTTTTCACATTACAGCAGCTGCATGTTGTTGCTGTTGCATAAGAGCAATTGAAGTCTGACACAGCTGCTGTTTTCTAAGATGTTTATACATTTGCCTTATTATTCCTTGTATTTAATATTACACTTAACTTTGTAGTTTCATAGTTCCTGTTTTGACAAAGTTGAAACAGGTAACTGATTTTCCGGACATTTAAACTATCAAAGTACAGTTTTCACATAACCACAATTCTACCTAATAAGTAAGAAGCAAGATCTGTTGCAAGTTGCATTGTAAGCTTCATCTACCTAACCTTGTTCCTTTACTCTTCTCGCATTCCATGGATACCCTTGTGCATCAGATATATTAATAGAATTGTAAGATGTAGTTAGGACAGTAAGTAGCATTCAGTTAAACGTATCTGTAGGGTATTCCGGGAGTAATTTTGCCTCATTTTTTCTCTTTTCTATAGTCTCTTTTGCTAAATGAGCAAAATGGTCATTTCATTACACCCTACTGATGAACTGTAGATTTAGCCCATCACAGATGGGCGTCCATTGCTACTAACTCGATGGACCTGATTTTGTCAACCTAACTGGATAAGTTAAATTGCAAGTACTTTTCTGAAGTAGGCTGATAAAAATGACTTCAGTCAAGTTATTCTGGCCTCCTGATGATGTTGGTGGTGGCTGTATGGCAAGGAAGTCTTAGACAGCAGGCATGTAGAGGATGTTGTGGGTTAACCCTTATTGCAACTGAGCACCACACAGACAGGTATTCACTCTGCCCCCACCGTCGGCGGGATGGGAGGAGAGAATACAAAGACGAAAACCAAGAAAATTGGTATGTCAAGGATAGTTTAATAAGCAAAAGAAAATGGAAGAAGAAGAAAGGAAAGAAAACAAAACAAGTGACGCAAAGTCAATCCCTTACCACCTCCCACAACCAAACAGATGCCCAGCCCGGCTACCTACCCAAATCACCTCCATCTCTCAGGTTTATTGTTGACCATGATGTTATATGGCACGGAATACCCCTTTCGTCAGTTTGGGTCAGCTGTCCTCATTGTGTTCCCACTCACCTTACACATCCTCAATTTGCTGGCTTCAGGGGGAGAGTAGGGAAAAAAAGAAAACCTTGATGCTGTGTAAACACTGTTTAGTGATAGTCAAAACACTGGTACATTATCAACACAATTTTGGTTACAAACCCAAAACGTAGCACAATATGGGATGCTATGAAGAAAATTAACTCTGCCCCAGCTAGACCCAGTACAGAGGAGAAGACCAAATTTTATTTGCAATTGCAGCGCATACAGTAGGCTATCCCATTGTACTTAGTGAAATGTTAATTATGTTAGACTTGCAGAGAAACCAAAAAAGAAGATGCAAACTTTATACAGCAACTAAATATATAGGTGATTATTACTTGCTCTATGAGTTATTTTTCACTCTTGCTCATTTTGAATATACAGTTTTTCTTGGGTCTGCTTTTCCTCCTCCCCATCCCGTCTCCTGCATTTCTTTCTCTGAGTTGCTTCTTATTACTTATTCCTAACTGCTCCAATCAAGTCAAGCTATTACAACGACCCTAATGAGCTACTTTTTCTATTGCAGGTCTTCTAAGTTTCAATTAGCTTAGTCTGTGGATGTATTTGTATATTTCTTTCAGTCAGTGTTTCAGGCTACTAACTTCAGCAACTGCATTAGCAATTCTCTTACACGTTTGAAGAAACTATGAGAAAAGAAGTATGTCTTTTAAAATATCACATATATTTTAATATTACCATTAGTAATTATTCCTGGTCCTGATATCTTCATTATGAATCTATTTTATAGGGTAATCTATAAATGGCTGATTACATTTATTTTCTTGCTGCTCCAGAGCTATGTCTCAGAGCTTTTTATGTTTAAATAAAAATACTAACTTAACTGCAAATATTTTACAAAGGCTAATTTTTAAGAATTTATGGAGCAAATTGATTTGTACCAATTTGAGTATGCATAGTATTTGTAAAACTACTTTCAGATAAATGTGCAAGATTTTATGAGGTACCAGAGCTAGAAATTAATGATGCAATTCATTAGAAAACTGAAATGTCAGCTGATCAATAGGATAAAGAAGGCATTATTTATTCTGATACATATATTGGACCTTCAATGAGGAACTGATCAACAACAAACTATAACCAAATCTGGTATGTAGACTGTCGTAATTTCAGTTCATTTTAATCTGTTTAAGGTGAAAAGAAAAATTACACTGACCTAGAATAGTTTTCCAAATGAGGTGGTTTCTCAATGTGAGCAAATTTTAACTTCTAGATAATAGATTGCAGTGTGAGGGAGGTCAACTTTCAAACAAATGCAGTTATCTCTTCATCATGCGTATATTCAAAAAGGCATTGAGTAAAGGCGTTGATGTTTTTCTCGTGTTGTAGTGAACATCCACAGGGCAGAAGCGACTTTAAGAGCTAACATGGTGAAACAGTAGTATGATTAAGTTCTAAGCTAAAAGGTTTTACAGTGTCTACGAACTTCAATTTCAGTTCCCTCTAACTCTCTTTCATTGGGCATTAATGGTTTCAAATCTGATCTTCCTTGGATGACTGACTTACACAGTCCATTATGTCACAAGGGTTCTCTTTGTTCTTGTCAAGTAATCCATATTTTTTTGCAGATGACCGTCAAAGGTTACTGGGGACAAGCAGGAATGGCTTTGGGACAAAAGTTAGGACGGATGGTTGAGTTCTGCTGCTGCGCCCAATCAATTCAGAGTAAAAGTGGGATTTTGGATTGGAGTCTGCTTAAATAGGGAGAGGCTGTAACAGATAAGGTAACTGAGGAAACATTGATTTTGGTTTTGGTATTTTCTTCCACTTTCAAGAGTAAAGGCTGCTTTCTGATTGAAAGCTTTGAGCCAAAAAATGAGAGAAATAATTTGTTTCTGCATGGAGTCCAGTACCAGACCACTCTTTCTGTCAGCAAGAGGAATCTCTTTCACTTCTCATCTGTGTGTGAAGTGCTATAGAAGATACAGTTTATGTATCTAATTCAGAAAATACAACTAAAAAATATGGAAATTAAGCTTTTAAATGCAAATTGTTTGATCCTTTTCAGATGCTGACAATAGTCATCTGAGGGCCATAGGCACAGCTTGTTATTTTTTATCTTAATGTTCCTTCTCATTAAACAGTGATAAACTATATTTAATATGGAAATAATATTTTAATTAGGGATGAGAATCCAGGATTTTTCATCCCTAATGCGTTCCTTCTCATGATTTCTCTCCAGTCCAGCAAACCTGGAATTTCTTTTTCGTTTAATAAAAGCAGAGTTCTCTCAAGGAAGTCACATCAGTGGTCAGAGCAGTGCAGCAGTGCATCCTCTCCAAAAAGAGTGCTCTAGCACTCTAGCTGTTTGGTACCTGCAGTATCTTGACCACAGTGCAGATCTCCGAATAAAAGGGCCCATTCTTAGGAGGAAAAAAAAAAAAAGTGTGATTCCTAACAGTTAGAATTATCTCTTTGAGGAGGATACCTAAGTGGAAGGATTTTAGTTTTCTTTCTCCCTGTGAGTTTTCTTTTTCCTATATACTGTATATGTCTCATTAGCTACATATACAAATATGGAGCAGGTGTGGACTGAGGATAGATGTTTACGTCAGCTGAAGCTCTTTAGTCTGTGGAATGAGACAGGTCCCCATAAAGCACAGTTCATCTTTTCCTAAGATGGATAACTAAATCTAACAAACTGTGTTCTGGAAATGCCTGATTTGCTGCACTGACTATAGAGGAATCTAGGTGAGCAGCTTAGAAATAGATATTTGTACTGTGAATGCCTACTGTTAGGTGAGATGCTTCTAGCCTGCAGAAAGGTTGGCACCGGGCAGTTCCCTGCCCAGGATGCTGGCTGCCACAAGCCAGAAAAAACAGCAAAAAAAGAAAGAGTAAAATAAAATAAAAAAAAATAATAAAAAAAAGGGGAACCATTTATTTATTGTAGAGTGAAAGTTCTCCAGACATATCGCACTTCCTCAGAAATTTCAGACATCAGTGAAAAATAAGTTACGATGCTTTTCTGCTCAAGGAAAATAATTTGGAGCATAATTCACAGCCGTGTAAGACAATTACTGAGATCGATTGCATACTATAGATGCCTTGCTATAGTTTGCCCTAGTCTTTCCTACTGTGCTGATTCCAAGTAAATATGCTTAGCTGAAGGATACATGCAATGCAGAAAGATTCATTTCATTATTAACAGCTTCATTCCTGATTTAATTTAACCATGATAATGATATATAACTTGAACCTGCACACTAAAATTGTCTGGCATGAAAGAGAGTGGGCTGAAAGAGAAGTCATAGTTATGTGAGTGAGAAGATAAAGGAGGTAATGGCAGTGTTGGTGGATTTTATTTAATCAGTGTGAGGAGAGGGAATAGGGAGCTAGACAAGCCCTGGTTAGTGTTGACAAGAAAAGGGAAGGAGGGAGAATGGATCATCCAGGCAGCATTCATAAAGAAAATTAGTGTGGGGCTGTATTTTTCAGAAATTAAAGTACAGTCTGGAGTTAGTAGGGGTCGTTCCCCTGGACTGAATTTGGGCTGCAGGCAGGGAAAGAGAGATTGCTACATCAGGAGGCTGTACTTTTTTCTTTGTTACCTGTACTGTGACACCTCTATGCCCTTTTCTCCCGTGCATTTAGATGTCTGGACAAGGCGGGAACAAAAGAGGTCACTAAAATGGAGTTGCGTCATAAACGAGTCCTTGACAGGAAAATCTGGGGAACCAGAGATGACCTGTCTCTGCAGAGAAACAGACAGGGAACGGGTATCTGGAAAAGAAACTGGGTGGGATCAATGATGGGTGGGTCAAATACTTTGAATCAAATACTTTCAACTTAGGTTTTAATAAGCATTTTAATATCTTGAGTCGTACAATAATGTTGATAATGGCTAGTTCCTGTCTATTTTTTTCAGTAACAAGTTAGGTTGTTACTGAACAAGTAACATCCTTTCCTTCTAGTACAGAAAACAAATTGGAGCAGTGCTGAGTGCTGGGCCACATCCTCAGTTTGCTGAATTTGGAAGGAATTCAGAAAAATAAAATAGCAAAAAGATCAACAGGCTAGGAAGGCAGAGTAACTTCACAAACATATGCCAGAGTTGTTCAGAATCTGGAATTTCCCACGAAATGACAATTCCTGCAAAGTGAAATAAATTTTTGAGCTAGAGTAAAACCGAAAATATTGAGACCAAGCAGTGGATTCTAATGTATTCTATTAACAAACTATGTGGACTGTTTGTCCTGTTCAGAGTCCTCTGACTTTTGAATTTCAGCTGTCATATAATTGCAACAGGTTGCCATGGCTAGGCTGTGGATCAGAAGTAATCACGGGCCTCTGAACAGAATTAGATAGTGTCTGCATTCAAGAAAACAATGGCATTTCAAGGAAAACTATCAAAACAATGGAGAAAGAGAGATTAATTTGATCACATATATGTAGTACTCTTTACCCATCTTTAATAGGTAGAACATTCAGTTTATTTCTCTAGCTGGTTTATGATTTTGTAATATTATTTATTTCTGTTTCAAGATAATGACTTCCAACATCTTCAAACAACATGTAATTAAAAATTAATTTTAATATTATAAATGAGTCTTCAAAGTAGTGATCAGCATATATTTTGTCAACAAACATTTTGATTTCCCTTAAAAGCATTTGGGTTACTATATTTTTAAAAGGGACAATAATGTTGTATATACGGAAAGAGAATGGTCCTCCCCTACTCTTGCACACATCTGCCTGCATGTAATACTTTGTATGTCTAATGTCGTGTTACTGGCATTTGATATTAAGCAAATTATTGTGCAGTAAAATAAGAACAAATTATGTCACTGTTTAAATGCAGATATGTTCTTAATTATGCAATTGCATCTGCATCATAGGACACCTGCTTGCTAATTTCATATGCAAAGTATTTAATGTTTTTCTATGTAAACTTACCATAAGTTATTATTCTCTCAATGGATTATAATTGCGTGTTTACTACAATATATATGTGGAAAATGTTGTTATGCTCA
Source organism: Chroicocephalus ridibundus (assembly GCF_963924245.1). NCBI lineage: Eukaryota > Metazoa > Chordata > Aves > Charadriiformes > Laridae > Chroicocephalus > Chroicocephalus ridibundus. The sequence continues at coordinate 107,345,824 of NC_086285.1, forward strand.
GACAAATTAGATTTGAATGGTTGAATTATATGTTAGGAATTGTGTCCTTTAAAAAAACAGTACACACTATTTCTTATAGAGATTACTCTTCACACTGCAATATCTTTGCTGATCTAAAGCTTCTTTTTAATGATATATTTACACCCTTATGAGAACTGTGCCTAGAAAAATCTGTTTTAATTTACTGTGATTTACCAAAAAAAACCCACAAAATGATGAATTAGTCTGGAAATAAAAAAAATGTGAGTTTTAAATTAAATTAATCAGTGCACAACTTCAATTAGTTATAAATGTAGATTACCTCAAGATGGCATGTTGATGGAAAGCTTTGCGGTTTGATGTTCGGTAGCGTATTTTTAAGACAGTTTCTTATCTTAATACAACATTGAACACTCACTTTGCATACTATTATTGTACATTAAGACCTTGATTAATCCATTGAGTTAATTCTTGATCACAGACCCTTTTCTGTCATTATTAAAAAAAATTGGTTGTTGTTTTTACTATGTATAATTTACTTTTCTCTGAACTGAACTTGGCCTGATAGACTGAGGAAGAAATTAATGGTGTTATTGAAATAAAGTGCTAGTATTTGGCTGATTTCTTCTGATGAATTTATAGAGTGATAGTCTTTTTACTCAACTAGATGCAGCCATGCTGAGGACGGAAAACGTGATTACCATTTAAATGTATAATTAAAGCATTAAACAAATCAGACATGAATTTTGACAGCAGTGGGCAGTAGAAGAATAATGCATCTTGGAACTTTGGAACTGTGTAGGGAAAACAATGACTAATTGCTGATTACATAGTAAAGACCTGGACTTAACTGTACCAGGATCTCAGTTATATGATACAGGGAGGCAAATGATGAGTCACTCTTCCCAAAAATGTTGATGCTCAGATTTAATAGCTATAATCTTTTATTTTCCCTCCTTTAATACTTCTGTGCTCCGAGGCTATTCTGAGCTCAAATTGCCTTTCACCCTAATCTAATCTCTAGGTGATAGCACTGTTCTTTCATCAGTGGGGCCAAACAGGACCAATGGGGAGAAAAACATGTCTCCAGATGTTATGTTTTTATATAACTTTGACTGTCAAGGTAATGTGTTTCTTGACAACACATTGCAGTGAGTATTTACCTTAACAAGAGCTGTCTTATTTCTCCCTGAGAATCCTGCTAACAAATGTAAGAAGAGGGAGTATTATGTTGCCCCTGAATAGTTTGGATAGTTACTTCTACAAATGCACTTTTCATCCTTAGCTACGTAAAAATTCATAAGCTCTTAATTAAATTATCTTGTTCAAGTTTTCTAAAATAAAAACAAAACAACAAACCAAACAAAAAACAAAAACAGCAAAACATCTGCTACTATAAATAAAAATCAATCTGCACCTTTCTTAAATTGGACTTAACAGCTGACATGTTCCAGTAAGAACAATAGCATCAGGAGGAGTTAGTGTTACATATCCACTCATTTCACCATAGAGACTCCGGCTGTTGTCTGACATCATTGCCTCTATGTTTAAAAGTTTTGTATGTTCACCAATTTATGTTACAATGTGTGCTACATCGGAGGTTAAGGTGGCATTTGCCAGAACATGAATTACTACATGATTGAAAACTCCTTAGCAATAGCATCTATTTTACTTATATTATGGTAAGACTGAGATATTTGTGACTCTTCTGAACTTGCAACTGTTTAATTAGGAACACGTTATGCAGCCATATGTTATTCTTCTAGTTTGATTATTAGATGGAAAAATATTGGGTCCTCAGTAGTGAATATTGCTGTATATGCTAATATTAATATAAAAAAAATTCATTTTGCAGAACATAAATTGCCCTGTAGTTACATTAGAATGCATACTAAACAGATATTAAAAGCCTTCATAGTGTTCAGGTAACATGTCCAGGTATAAGATGCATGTTGAGGAGTGTGTTTTGGCAGATCGGATTTACCAGTTCAATTATCATTTATTTTGTGAGGTTCTTTGTCTTCAGCTAAAATACAGAACTAAGGCTCAAAGACCATTTTAGGATATTTCTTGATTTGTATAGCTAGGGGCTATGAAAACATATATTGTCTTTGCAACTACTGAGCACAATATCTCCTTATGTGGAAGTGCTTTTTAACATATGTTGCAGTTTCAAGTACAGGATATTGTTTTACGACAGCAACACCCACTAATCATTTGAAAATTTTCATGCTAACTTTCGCATCAAAAATGGCTGAAGCAAATATATGCTGTCACGGGTAAAATCTGATTTGTAGTAGAAACAAAAGTCCCACATCTCTTTAGGGGTAAACATACAGAATTGGTAAGAAATATAGATGTAGATGAGCATTTCCCAGTTTCCATTTTTTTAAAAAAAGAAACATTATTATTGCCTTAGTTCAGACTCAGCATTAATACTTACACTGCATCTCTTAATCCCTTGCGCACACAGCTTCATTAAAAAAAATTAAAAAATTCAAGTAATGAAATAAAACATGACAAAGCATGATCACTTATTCTGATAGTAATAAACAAGTTTTAAAGAAAAAAAATTATTCAACAGAACTGTTTCATGAAGTCTTACTTCAATTGTAAACGTAATAGTTTAAGTATATTTCAGTTTCAGTTCTAGCATGCCAGTTATTTAGCACTGTAGAAAGCTATCAGGTATCCAGAAGAAAAAATAAAAGCAAATTTGTGTCCTCTCAGTCTTTTTATTTTTTGTCAACAACGGAAGCAAAATGAAATCTTATATTAAAATAATTTAAAAAGAAACCAGATCATTCTAAAAGACAGACTTCTCGTGTTTTCTCACTGAAGTATTTGAGCATTTTAAATTGGGAAAGAGTGCAAATATTTTTTTACATGACTGCACACAATTTTTATTTTTTAAAAGGATTTTCTCTTTCTTACAGCTGTATCGACTTACGTTTACTTAGCCTTTATTATAATTTAACCCTTTCTTTTCACCTTTAAATGCATTTTTTTTTAGGATTTTTAGAATCCTTTCGTCATATTCTGGTTAATCAATTTCCATGTGGATTCATAGTTACGTCAAGCTTTCACCACACAATTTGTTTGCCCAAAAATACCTAAGAAGCTCTAATTCCCAAGCCTTCTTTTCCCTTTTGAGAGGAAACTGGAAAAGCGGTAGGTTTATTTTCCTTTTCCTCTCCTTCTACTACAAATAATTAGTATGTCTGAATCACTGCAGTGATTAAGTACTCTCAAGTTTTTTGGGGACTGGTTTTATACACTTCTCCACGGCAGTGTGCTCTAAATTAAGCAAATACTTTCATTTCCCTGGGGGATTTTTTTGGACACCCCACCAATTTTCGTAACTCTTTGGGTCACCCTGTGCAATCTGTCTCTTCTTCATGATGAAATATCTTCTAATATTCATAGTTCTAAGAGAATCCAAGAGACACACTTGGTTCTTGGCAGGAGTGGGCCATCTTGGAAGGAAGGCGTAGTTATCTTCTTCCCAAAGAGTTCTGAAGGTTGTGAATCTCAAGTACAGGAAGGTGTTTAAAGACCTGAGAGGAGTAAGTTTTATAGCAGGTTTCTTTCTTGACTTTTTCTATTGAATAGCATGCTGTTTTTCTTTTCTTTGAGATACTAAATGACCTGATTTTTTGTTAACTTCAACGACACCTTAGCCTGTAGAAGACACCCAGTACATATTAAGTAATAGAGGGAGATAGAAATAGAGTAATATTAATGGAACTGAAATGAAGACTGTATATTGTAAAAGCACTTTTAGGCATGCATGCACCAGGAATTTAGAGTTGCACTTCTAACAAAGCGCAAAACAGCATATATAAAGCTAACACAGGGCAAGTGTCAGTCAGACATCTTTGCAATAGGCAAGAAGGTGAATGTGTTTGCCTGCATGAAATAAGATGGCAGAAATTAAATGTAGAGCTCAAAACCACAAAACCCCTTAACATATCCCTGTGTGCGAACTCTCAATATTAAAGTACTTCAAGTAAAAAGATGCTAAGTTTCAGGGCAAGGTGAAGAGAACTCACTGCTGTATTAATCCTTCAGAATGAAAACAGTAAAGTTATTACTTTATTTTGCAGTGAAACTTTTAATTGCAGCACCGCAGAATAGGTTTTATATCATTAGCATTCCTTATCTCCAGTGTTTAATTCAGACAGATTTATGTAATTGTGTGGTGCGTTGGATTGTCTGGATTCTGTCAGATCCAGCCACAGATGAGTATTATGACAGTCCAACATAGCTGGTCTCTTTCCTGTCATTTTAGGTAATAAAGTGAAAAGATCTGCTGACTTTCTAGTGAATTCACTTCTCTGCTAATTGCCCCCTGAGGAGTAGAGTGTCAGCAACAAATTCTATCGAATCTTGCATAATGATTAAAAACGGAGAAACCAAGGCAGCTGAAGTAAAGGTCACTGTATAATCTCCATTTATTGAAACAAATAGAGTTAATCGCAGTACTCCATCTCTTGTAGATATCTTGGTGTGAGTTTTCTAGGGTTTTGTTTGGTTTTTTGTTGTTTTTTTTTTCTGTTCTCAAGAACAGAAACTTTTCAATGTTTTTAACATTGGGCTTATTGTTCTGTTTATGAGCTTTCTGCATCAATAATAAGGAGATGTTCATGCCCTTTTCCTTACATGAAAATTAACTTTTAAGCAAGGTTTGATTATACTTTTATTTATCAATAACTAACGGAACAGTCATTTAGAGAAACGAGAAAAACATGGCGAGCAAAGTTATTGCAGAGGTATATGGTGATTACATGATGCAGTCTCCTGTACCATCATAAATTTAATTGGATGAAGAAAGTAAGGTTATTCATGTTATAACAAGTATGGAACAAATATAATCATGTATATATATGGAAAATATTGTCTGAAGAGGTCTTAGTTACACAGTGTCATTTAGATATCCAGAAACTGTTGCAGGACAATGCTGTTTCCCAATTTCTACATTTCTGTAATTGTGTGCTGTTTTTTCAGTTTCAGCTGACTAAAAGTGGAAATTCTGATTTTTCAGGATTTTTTTTTTTTAATAGAAAATTAATTTTGGTTTGAATTGAACCAAATCCAGCAGTTTTCAGAGCTTCACTGAGCTGAAATTTTCAGGAAACTCTTGTTTCTGGGGCAAAATTATTATTGATTTGAAAAAGGGAAATAAGATCTCTTCTTTGAGCGATGAGGGGTTTTTTTGCTGAAAAACATTTATTTTAATTTCCTTGCTGACCCTTTGCAGCCTGGCAAGACTCACTCCCTGCTACTGGATTCCTCTAAGAAGTCTGTCCCGGAAGGCAAGACTTGCTGAGCTGCTTGGAAGCCTTGTTTTACTTTAACCTGAGATCTTGACTGTCCCAGTAGACCTTTTGTTTGGTAGTTTCATGCCAATTCGGTTATCACGAACAGGCTAAAAATTGAATAAAGCAAACATCAAACTTCTGAAAGGTACCAAATGTAGGTACTAGCTGGATGACTCGGAACAGAAAGCTTGCCAGAGAAACTAAAATGTAAATTGTGTCAGCACTACTCTTAAACTGATTTCTTGTCTGCCCTAGTGTGCCTCAGTCTAAATGTAGTTTCTGAGGACCTAGATAACCTTGCAGAGATGATGACTCAGTTTTTGTGTTACCCGATCACTGAACTCAGTATCATCACTGATACTCAGGACTGGCTGGTGTCTGCCTGTTTTAGCCCATAATTTCGAAAGACTACACTGCCTGCTTCCTTTAAATGTAAATGTTTCCTCTCTGTGACTCACATCTCCCACTGCAGGGTTTGTCCTCTCCTTTCATCTGCTTTAAATGGTTTGTCTTAAAAGTTTTGTAGGGGAAAAATATTACTCCCATCTGGAATCACGATAGGTGCTGTCTGTAAGTGTGCCTAATCTGATGTCCAGTGTGTTTCTACAGAACAAATTCAGAACAGTTTTCAGAACAATAGAACAAACAGAACAAACAAATTTCAGAACAGCAAATTCCTTTTATGAGAAGTTTCTGGGAGTACTTTTCTCATAGGCACAGACCCACTCGGGACCAGCCTGTTGCTCCCCGCCTCAGTCAATGTCATCTTGGGGCTGACTGCTGTTTTTCTGAACAAAACAGCTCCCATACAAAGTATCTGTTGATGACATTGGATTCTCTGTCTCTTTCACAACAGTCACTAGATACCATCAGTGAAACCTATATGGATTATGAATTTTACCAGTTCCAGGAGAGCATAGACAGCTCTGCTGTGAAAAGTGCTTCTGTACTGCAGAACTGCCTTTGAGGCTGCACCTGTATTTTTGAATAAAGCAGGAGCAAGGTCTGTTCTTTGGTCCTGGTGCCACATGGTGTGATCTGTACCTTTCAAGATACATGGCACTTGGTGTGGGTCTTTATTAGTCTGTTTGGAACTATTAGTCCTATAATAACACATACAAGCTCCCTTGCTGTCATGCATATGTACGCACACACACATCATCACGCAGTTTCGTCCCCCTGTGCTTTGGGAGCAGTCTGTGGTATGTTCTGTTCCAGTGGTTATGTGTAGCTTTGGTGCAAAGCCATGCCGGGGAGCATGCCAGCAATGGAGTGGGACAGACAGATGGCAACGCTACCACTGAGCTTGTCTGGCTTAGTAAGTAGCGTAGACACAGGCTCACTGGTAATGCTTCAAAGTCAGAAGTTATTGCAGTCCAAACTCCAGACAGAGTTTGTGGTGCTAGGAATTTGGTTTTCCCTTCTTTCGAGCTTTGTGCCCCAACTTCTGGGGCTGTGGCTTTGAGGAGAAGAGCTGGGACAGTCTGGCTGAGCTCTGGCTCCAAACTGGACTTCAGGCAAAGGGCTTCTGGACACTTAGGGGTAAATAGGTGACTGGTTGCTCTGAAGGTGACTAATCGAGGTGTTTCCCTGAGAGGCCGGAACTCAGTGCTGTCAAGATCTACTCTGTCTGCACCAAGTCCTGGCCAGGACTCAGCAGTTCATTGATCTCAAAGTATATTAAATTAAACATTTCAGGCTCTCTGAATCAGCAATTTCCGCTTTAATTGTATTTTGTTTAATTAAATCCTATTAAATAAATTAATCTTTTCTGCAATATATTACCAGTTGTGGTACATCTTAGGTACTCATAGTTAAAATACTGGAGAGAAATGTAGTATCGCACAAAGCTATGCTGGTTTAATAGAGATCTTTATTTTTAGGGTGCTTTTTTTTTTGTTCTTTTGGAGGTACAGGTGTTTTGTGTGCTTGTGGGTTTTTTGTCTGGTTTGGTTTGGATTTTTGTTTGAGGCTTTTTTGTGTGTTTTGTTTTCCTTGAGCTCCTGTTCTGCACATTTCCATGTTATCCAGAGGTTGGACAAGTGTACCACAAGACTGGCAGTGGCAGCTTTTTCAAACCTGTTAATGTGTAATTTCATGTAATTTTACACTTATTAATAGTTCAGTTGAAATGAATCATTTCACTGGGACCATGTATGTATATGACTGTCTGTAGGATAATAACTATTAGAGTCCTTTGCCACATTTCGAAGGTGGAAGAATATTTTTCTCTCTCACAAAATTTTGGGAAATTTTGAGGGCTTTTTATTTTTTATGTTCCAAAGAATTCTAAGATCTTTAGATGAAAGGCAGTAGAGACAGTCAAAGCATCCATGACCACCACCTCCAAAGCAGCCTTCTGTGAACCTCCAAAGCAGTCTTCTGTGACAGCCTTTCTTGGCCTGCTAATGGCTGTCAGGGATCCAGTAGCTGTGTAATGAGCTGTGAGAAGGGCAGGTAGCCCCTGGAATTACAGAAGAGAATTGTCACAGAATAAAGGGAAAGATGAAACTCTTGTGATCTATGCTTATGAAGAAAAAAAACTGCAGCACTATTGTAGTCTGGAATGAATAGATTGCATCTTGACCTTAATTTTAGTTTTCTTCAGTTGAGAAAAAAAAAAAGTGTTTTGGCTACATTTAAATAAGAGAACAATGCTATTTTGAGGCATTTAATAAATGGGAATGCTCTTGGCCAGCAGAAAAAAGATTATACTAGGGCTGGCTCTGCAGTAACCCCTTTGTTGTTTGAAGTCACAATTATTCTCTTTCGAAAGGATGTAAAACTTTTATATTCAGAGTTTCAACATAGCAAAATGACTGATGAAGTAGATAATACTAAGTAAAGCTGCACAGAGAGACAAATATATGGTGCAAGAAGGATCAAAGATGAATGGTCTAAGGAGGTCTGCAGGTATTATAGAAAAAAAAAATCATAAATCCCCCTCCCTTTTCCTTTTCTCGAACACATTTTTTTACACAGTTGTAATCATCTGCAATAATAAGTGATCTTCTAATGTTATTTATAGGGAGGGGAAAGTAATAAAAAACCCTAATTTAGCTTTAATGATAAAAGTCAGTGTGTTCCCACTGGACTTAGCGGTGCTGCATCAGTTTGTATCAGCTGACAAAATATAAAATGGAAAATAGATACTTAAACCCTATCACATTTTACTTTTAAAGAGATATTTATTTATACTGTCTTTTTAGGATATATTCTGATGAATGTTCTAGACCAGATTCTGTTCAAACATGTTTGCAAATGGAAAGCAAATTCCTTTAATGCAGTGGCACTCTGTCAGATTAGAAACATGATAAGTAAACATTTGCTAGACTGTAATCACTCTGGTGCTAGCTGTTGTATCTGCCATGTAGATCCATTTTTTCTTTATATACCAGAAAGTTCTTAATTACAGTTCTCACTGTGATTCAGTCCGTTTTTTCTGCCAGACCAAGTCTTGACTGGTGAGGTAGAAGATCTTTTGTGTAGGGGTGGTAGTAATGTGGCAGGGAATACTGGGTCTGCAACTATTTCTCTAACAAAGTATTGCAAGGAAAGAAAAAATGGAATGTCAAGAGAATGGAAGAATGCTTACTGCCTTTATTGTGTCAGCCTCGATGTGGGATACACCTGGCTTTTGTCAATGCAGGCCATAACATTTACAAGATTTTTGCTTGTGATCACAACTTCTGTGCATTTATTGTGCTAAGGAAAAACTGCCTGTCCCCCTGTTTTGTACATTTTCATCTTGTAAATCCAGGACTGCAGTGAAAATAGTAAGTTATGTACATACCTTTATACATTAGAGTGTTAGGAAAGAAGGAATTGCTGGGCCAAATATTTCAACATGGAACTTCTGACCTTAGAGAGACAACATGACAGTAATCATCGATTCCATAATTATCATTAACTGTCGAGCTTGTAGTCTACATTTTCTCTTGCCTTTTGGTCTTCAGGCCTTCCTTCCTGTGTATTAGCACTTCTTAGAAATGCAGTTTTAAAGTATATGTTTAAAATAGTGAGAAGCACAGAGGCACACATTGGGTAAGGTCAGAATTTCTACAGTTGATAAGTATAGAAGGGAAAAAATATCCTAAACCAGTATTTACCTACTCTACATAGTTCTACACTATCAGTTAAATAATTAGTCTAAATTCTATTATACACTGCCATGCATTAAATATGCTGACTTTGAATTACTTTTTAAGTTCATGTTAAGGACATTTTGTGATTATGGAAGAAAAGAATTGTTAGATTCTTCACCAAGTTCTTACATTTACCTAAAGCTTGTTTCAACTTGGAAAAGAATTTGGCCACTGTCTGCATTATTATATGATTTTTTAAATTCCAATGTCATTCTCGGCCAGCAAGATCCCTCTCAGCTGTCTCTGTTTATGGTGATGGAGATGTCATTGCTACTCCATTTCAACTCTTGAGTTATACAAGTAATACAAAATAATACAAAACAAAGTCTTTGTAAAGGAAGTATTTGTGCAAGACTTCCAGAAAGCTCCAGATCTACATTACCTCAAAATGAATTGTGTGAAAGACATAGCAGGCTTCATTAAAAGTTTTTGCCTGGCATGCAAGACTAGATCCACGGAATAATATGGGGGTTGTGATATATAAAATAACTACTTTGCCATAGACTTTAGATATTTACTTCCTGGATTCAGTTCTCATCTGAAGTTGTTTCAAATCTATCCATCACTGATTTTTTTTTTTTTTTTTGTGCTGCCTGAAGGATTCTTATTGAAGACAAGAAATTCTTGAATACTGTAAGTCCTGTGCAGCTAGGAATTGATCTCTTCAGACACCTTTGGATAAGTATCGCTTGCATTGCTTGATCGTGGTGACAGAGCTTAGTTACTAGATCAGCCCCAGCAAAAGCCTTGTGGGGAAACAGTAAAAGGGGTTGGAAATGTAGTTGGCTTAGTCAAATATTTCAGTCTGGTCTAATCAAATAGGATAGCATAGGATAGAACATGTACCTCCTGTGTTCCAGATGAATGGTCCAAATGCCAACTAGGTAAATCTTCCTCAATCCCCCTCTAGAAGCTGTTCCATTCTGCTTGAAATGTAGTAGGAAAAGAGTATTTGTGAATCTGCATTTTTAACAGATGGATGAAATAGATTCCAGGCCTTGTACTACATACATTGCTATTACATAGGAAGCATTTATTGACATGGGCTTTGAATCCTAGGAGTATTGACTTCCAGCTGTAGGCTGTACTATCAGGACCTGGTCTCTTTTAGGATCGATTAGTATTTAAATAATCAATGCTTTAAACAGTAAATGGTTTAAAAGAATAAGGCTCTCTCCAAGTCTGTGAGAACACAACAGGAGTTTTGGGACTACCTTTTCTCTGTAAATTAGTCTTTTGCCTGTTGATTCAGGCATGGTATGTCCTCTGATGGAAGAAAAGGTGAGAGTTGAATCCAGTTTTCTGCTACTTTTACAAATGTTTTGAGCAAGCCTTATGTTTCCTTCTCTTTTTGTTCTATTTTAAAAAGAAGCCTTTGCTGAAATTCAGAGGAGAAAAAGAAGAGGCGTTTCATTCACCCGAGAACTTCTGTATCATTCCTGTATGAATTCACTCCCCCTACTACCCACCTCCAGTACAATATTCATTTCCAAGAGTACTCTGCATACCTGGCTCTGGGCTGTGCAGGGGCGCTGGATTCTTCTTTCCTTCCAGTTGGAGCTGAGTGATTTAATACAAAAAAGATTCGTTGAATTGCACTGAAAAAGAGCAGCCATCTGTGCTCAGAGGAAAAGAGGCAAGTTTTTATTCTAGGAAGAGGCTTTGTACTCTGTTTTGCACACTTGTGCAAGTATTTTGCCTTAGGCTTCAGCAAGTACTCTAGGTGCAGACAAGGCATAAAAATCCCATCTGCTATAATTTATCCAATCAGGAAACTAAATTTTAATGGTGGGCTTTCTTCATCCATCTTGTGAGGGAATTCGGGCATCTAATCTTGTTTCGGTTTCGTAAATTCTAATTTGAAGTTGTGTCTGTATATCACCACACGTAGAACCCTTCATAGATTATTCCAAAGTCTGTGGACATGGTGGACTAGCTATGGCAACACGTGTAAGTCTCTCAGTCCTGGTTTATGAAAGTCTGTGTCACAAATGGTTTGATATTCAACTAACATCCTCATAATGTCTGTGAAATATGCTGAACCCTGTAAAGGCCAACCAGATAATCAAGGTGAGAAGTCAGCGTGGATTTGAAAGCAGTATTTGTGGGTCCAGTGACAAAAAGCCCTGCTCAGTACTTGTAGTGCATCTGGGTCTCAGCTCATGGGTCTGCATGGAGTGTGCCATATGAGCTCACTTAGCGACTCGCGTCACCTCTCCATCCACACATCATGCAGAGCACAATTGAACATTTTAGGTGCATTTGTAGAATTTTTCAGCTGCTCTGATCATTGGATGATTTATTTAAAACTAGCAAAGACCACTCATTGTAAGCTCAGTCACAGAATGTCAACCAAGATTCCCAAACATTTGGTGTGCATCAATTTTCTGTTTGTATACAAACCCAGAACCTTTTTTATTATTATTTTATTTTTTTTTTAAATCCCTTTCAAAGGAGAGCAGATACTTTGTGTCAAGGAATCTGTGCTACACATTGACCTCTTTAATCGCAAGTTGTGTATAACAGTGTCTCCTAGGGGTGGGCCCCCAGTAGTTCCAAAACATGCGGTGCTTCCCTTTACCTGCATGGAAACCTGCCCTCCAGAAGCCTCAGCTTTAGAATTTGCTGCTTTCTTGTCAGCCAAGTGTCTTCTTACTGGAACCATCATGACTGGCAGCATGACCAATTTTCCTCATTGGGATGGCAGCCTACATAGGTACACATTAAAGTTCAAATGGACAAAATGGCTGCAAGGATCGTACAGATTTGTGCACCTGGAGGAAACAGCTGATAGTCCTTCTAGAAAACTTGTCTCCGGTTTATTTTACATTAATCCTGTAAATTCCCAGTTAACTTCCTTGGTATTTCTTTCATCTAAGTATGCATATGTTTGCATTTTGAAAGGAACTGAAGCATTTCAAGATTTGAGGGAATAATAATAGAAAAAAAGCTGCTGTTACATTTGTCCAGATTAAAATAATAAACATAATGCTTTCCATTAACAAATTCAGCAAATCACTTCTAAAAACTCATTTAGCTAATGTTCTATTGAAAACACAGAGTATTTCAGTCATATAATTGATTATAATAGTAATTAGTTTATTGCCAAATACTGCATGTCCAGCTTGTAACTTGTTTTTCATTCATGCTTATATTTCAACTAAGATGCTAAATATTTATAAATACAAGCTGTCTCTGTTAGAGAAATACTGATAAACAATTTTCAAGTCATCCCTTTGTTCATTCTGTCACTTAATCATACTCAAGAAGCAAAATATTTTTAGATACAAGCTGTCTCTGTCAGACGAATGACTTTCATCTGATGCTCTCACTGTTGCATTCATTGGGGAACCAGAGAAGTGGAGAATGCTCAGAAGAGGCTTAACTAATAAAAAGCTGGGTTTTGCAGCAGGGAGGCCTATTTTTTCTACCCCAAGACTTTGCTCTGAGTTTATCTGATCAGGACATCCCTTTTGAATTGCTTATTATACATTTCCACAATGGAGATTTGGACCTATTATGCCACATTAACACCCAAAGTCTTCACTTCTTCTGTCTTTAAGCTATTTATTATTCCTGGAGAGGGATCCCAGCAAAGAGAGGTTAGTGCGCAGTGCTACACTCTGCTCTGCTCCTAGTGTCTGCGACCCTTGTTATTTATCCAAGGTACAGGTCAGATGGATTAATAGTAATACACTCACGACTCGGATTTGGGAGCGTATTCCAACCGCAACGGGACTTGTAATAAGATCTTGTTCTTCCTTTCTCTCTGTGTAGCTCTGACACTGGCCTACAGTCTAACTGAATAAAAACTTCATTATGGTGATGCGTTTCATCTGTTAATGATGAAAATGAAGAGTAATCATGAAGCATGACACATTACAATTTCTAATATGATTACCAATGTAATTCCGACTGGAATCTCTCTGCAGAACAAAGTTTGATACATAAATGAACCAGACTAAAAAGATTCTCAAAGAAAATGTCTATTATTATATATGGTACTTACTCTGAACCTTGTGCATGTGTTTCCTATCAAGCTTAACTTCTATCAGTAGCAGTGTAGGGTAGAAGAAAGGAGGGTTCTGACACTATAACTTAGGCTTATAAACATGTGAAAGAGTATTGAAATACAATGTATTTGTAAGAGTGATAAGAGCAGATAAAAGCACAAAACAGCATCAGAGGTGAAATCAACAGACTGAGACAAGTAAATTCAGCTACCACCAATTTATTAAAAACTTGGGTGTGTTTATTTCCTGCTGCTACCTATGCTGTTACTACATACAGCAATGCAAAATGAAAAATAAATACTGCTACACTTCATATGCCCTCAGCTTTTCTTAAAGGGCATTGAGCAAGTCAGAATCAGAATATAAGACTTTTGGCAAGGCTAAAAATCATAGAATTACAGGAAGGCTGAGGCTGGAGGGGACCTCTCCAGGTCATCTTGTCCAACCTCCCTGCTCAAACAGGGCCACCCAGAGATAGCTGCCCAGGACCATGTCCAGACAACTTTTGAATGTCTCCAAGGATGGAGACTTCACAGCCTCTCCTAGATAGATAGACCCGGATCTCATTCTAGAAGCAAGATCCTCGAGAGTATAAACATATGTCTAAGGCTGGCTCTCAGTATAGGTCTCAAGGAACACTAACAATCCGGTTTAGCAGATTTAAGGATCCCTTTTGGCATAATGCCTTCCACCAACAGGGTAACACACAGAGAACATTTTGCCTGGATATTCATGCTCTTGAAAATTTTTTGTGAAACAAACTGAATTTCAAGGTCTTTCCTTCCCCAAATCTTTCCTACACAGTCTTCTTATCTTTTCTTCTACTAAAATCTCTGTGAGTAGAAAAAAAAATGGAGGAGGAGAAGGAAGAGGAATTGACATTAAAAAACAAACAAACAAACAAACAAAACCCCACCTGTATGAAAATAAGTAATCCACTGGTTGTAATTGCTAATTATCTGGTTGGGCCAAGCCATGTCCCAGTGTATTCCAGTGTATTCCCTACTATGCATATATATTTCAGAAGGTTTGTTAAAGAAACTCACCTGGCTTTATCTACATGGTGTACCACAGACATTTGTGAGCAATTCTAACTACATGCAGAGCTGAAAAAAAAGCCATGACTGCAGTAGTATCCAGAGAGTCTTGGGCATACAGTCTATGAAGATAAAACATGCTGAGAAGCAGGGTATTTTAGCTCAGATTTCACCTGCATTAACATGGTCACATAGCTCTTGGATCATGGCTGGCATGCATCCTATCAGAGGCTCAGAGAATGGACATAATGCCTGTCACAGTGTACTATGTAGGCATTTTCTTTCCCAGCACAAAAATAATAATCGCACTGTAATTATGGAATTCAAAATGAGGCATAAGAATCTGTATATCTCATTGCCTCATTCTGTCTGTATTAGATGCTCAGGCTTTAAGATCTCTAGAAATCTGCATTATGTTCAAATATGCCTCACAATGAATAGGAAAATTAAGCACAATATTAACTGTCAAGGCTGTTGTCGAACGCTACATTCTCTATTTCTCTGGGTTACCTGGAAAGGATGTATTATTATTATCAGATGACAGACAATGATTTGCCTTTAGTTTCTTAACAGATTAAGAGAGTCTTAAAGCATCACTTATTTTTAGAGCAGAGTGATTGATCAAGTAATAGTAGTGTTCATCACTGTGAGGCAGAATTTTAGATATTGAACTATCTAAATGACTGCCAAAAAAATTATATAGAAAATTAACAAAGAGAAAAGAAAGTGGCAACAACAGTGCTATGTCCTGAAAATAAATTGAGCTGCAGCAGTTGTAATGAACTGGATCTGGAAATAACTTTCTGTGTATATATAGATCTACGTAATTTAGCCTAGAGTTGATTCTATAATACATATACTGCAAAAACTATAGTTACTTTTTATTATTACTGTCATAAAAATCACCAAAACCCACAGTCAGTTTCAGATTATGTTGTACTTTATGC
The DNA here is from genome assembly GCF_963924245.1 of Chroicocephalus ridibundus. Taxonomy (NCBI): domain Eukaryota; kingdom Metazoa; phylum Chordata; class Aves; order Charadriiformes; family Laridae; genus Chroicocephalus; species Chroicocephalus ridibundus. Next base: position 107,361,266 of record NC_086285.1, read on the forward strand.
TTTATAAAGGGTCAGGAGGAGTTCCCATGTTTATAAAATACACAAAGTACAAATATCATAAAAATAAATAAGTGAACTGTGTGAAATACTTAAATTATACTGCTTAATTTTTAATATACTTCTTTCTCTTTTCAGGTTCCAGGTGCTCAGGAGATTTTATTACACTTCTTTCCAACCTGCCCAGTGGAAACATATATAAATATAATATACATATATGTATCTATATGTGTGATTCTTATGTTGTTTGAAAGTTGCTCATGTCTAGGAGGCAACTCTGCGGAGTAGCAAGAATGTAGATACCTCACAATTGTCAGACAGAGAGCTACCAAAGTTCAGCAAAACAAAACGGTGGAGAGAGGGTGCTTTTTAAGCTGATTTACCAAAACTCTGACTTACCAAACAAAAACTCTGACTTACCAAAACTGTTGTTTCGTGCAATCTTTTGGATCTCTTTGCATGCATCTGAGTCTTCATTTCAGGTCTTTTTCTCTTAGTATGTTCAAAACCACATAATCTGCCTTTTAAGAGTTATTTAAACTACTATGCTGACTATTGACATGGTGTTTGTAAGGAGTTATCACTCTACAAATGCAGTTCTGTAGGTCTTCTCCCCATGCTGCTTATACAATTTTGCCTGCTAACATTATATATTTATGAATGAAAGTGGTTGTTGGTCAGTTTACATGTAGAATGTTCCCACCATATCTAATGCTTCTGGGACAGAAGGGCCTGGGGAATGACTTAGGCTGTAGATTTTGCTAAACGTCAAGATCCACGTTCTTCATTTAAAAATGTGTACATTTTGGACCTTGCAGCTAGGTTCTGAGATGTGGGTAATTTAAGTGCTCACAGGTTTCTAATTCCTTCAGGGTAAGAAAACAGTTAAAAGGAAACTCAGAAAGTCAGATCTTGGATTTAGAAAGCTATGAGGTTACTCTGTCCCTTTTAATCTGATATCTTAAGTATTATTGTTTCTGAGTTGAATGACATCTATTCAATTGCATCATTCAAAAGATAGCTTCATAAGGATTATTATTTTGAGTAATATCTGTTAAGCAATATTTGTATTAGTGTTAGAGTGGTATTGATAGTGAGACAGAGACTTAAACAAGGCACAGTAGAGTTAATTAATGTCTTCCCTTCACTTTCAGTAGGTATGGGATCAAGCCTCAAAAGATACATGTCCTGTATTCTGCTGTTGTTTCTGGGAGTAAATTATTATCGATTAAGATAACCCTATTGATTAAGCCTCCATGGGGCTTAAAGATACCTTCTTATTTTTACTTGACCTATAGAAGCTGGAGATTCTCTAAGACAATATATTTGCATGTCTTTGGAGGGTTAGTTTACATGTGAGGCCTGTAACTTGACAGAAAGCATCATTACTACATGTGAATTGTGCACATGGCTTAGATGAAGTAGGAATTTTAGTGCCCCAGACCTCAGAAACTTCTGGTGTTTGCTTGGATTAAGGCAAAGAGCTTAACAAAACCTAGTATTTGAACTACAGTTGCTAATATGTATGATGCAGAACCACATTTTATTTGCTGCTGTAGCTAGTGTAATGGCTGTCTTTGGACTCTAATGGCATTTAGGTGCTTTTCACAAGATTTGGTAATACCTAAACCGTCATTTCCATCATAACCCAAGAACAGAAAAGAAGTAGTCCCGAAATGGAATCAGATGCCCGAAATACCCTCATCTGCTCATACAATCAAAAGCAGATGCCTAAGCAAGACTATAATAACAGGGAAAATAGGAATAGTACCTCCTTTGAGTACCCTGCCAGGCTTCAAGCATTAGTGGCTAAATAACTTCCTGTACTTCCCTTCCACTTCTCAGGTACCTCATAGGTTTTGAGAGAGAGAGACTGTGCATCACATCGCCTGATACATCTGTTTCACCATCAGATCTCTAAGACCTGGGATGAAAATTATCTGCTCCTGGCCTCTCATTACTGTCTATTTTGTCTGTAACTTCTCCTAGGGGAGCTTCATGTTGAAACACATTTTCTGAAATCCTTCTCTGATTAAAAAAAAAAAAAAAAAAAGAAGAAAGAAAGAAAAGGAAAAAGAAAAAGGTGGGTGGGGTGTTGTGGTGGGAAAATCTTTACACGTTCTTCCTCAGTGAACACAGCCACAAAGTGTCTATTCAGCTTTCTGCTGTGACTTTAATTTTCATGAAGGCTCCTTTTATACCCTGATAATCTGTGGGATTTGAAGTGTCTCAGGCTTCTTGCTCCTGATGTGTTTGAAGAAAGATGTATTAATTTTTATGTATTTTTCTAGTTGTACTTCAAAATCTTCTTTTGCCCAGCTTTATGGAGTTTTTAACTTTCCAGATATTACTTTTCTTCTATTTTCTTCATTTGGATGTGATCCCGGTTTTCTGAAGACTGCTTTCAAATAACTCCCCTTGCCCCTGCCTTTTAACCATACTTGCTTCTTTTCTCAAGACTTTTATGAGTAGTATAGATTTGTTCTATGCTTCTAATACTGCTTCCCTAAGAAGTCTCCATGATGTATGTAAGGTTTTAATTCCCTTAACTGCCCTTTTAAACCTTTTTTTATAACAACCTTTCAGATTCTTAAGCTCACATGGCATTAACTTGTGCAGACACAGAAGTGAAGTTTCTTTTTTATTCAATGAATTCATGTGTTTTAAGCGAAAATTTATTTTCTTTTGCTTATCTCTTTTGACACGATCTTGTTAGGGGTTAATGCTACACTGCTATCATTAAATTATAGTTACTCGAGGGAAGGAGGATGCTCTCAGATTCTGGGGCTTTCACTAGTGCACACTTTCTTCCCCAGGCAGTGCATTAGGACCAGTTACAGCACATTTATTAGTCAGCCATAACTGACAGTATGTCTGCAGCTGTTCTAGGTGTACAGAAGATGATGACTGTTGGTGTCCCAAAGGGCTGCCTATCTGTTTAACTTTTAAAAATAACATATGCTTTATAATGCTTTGCTTCAAAATCGGATTGTATGTGGGAGATGGTATTTTTCAAAAGATTTAAAGACCTCTAGGGAAATGTTAAGAAGGAATCCTAAATACTAAGAAGGTTTCCAAATGACACAAGTTTTGTTTCCAAAGTTCAGTTTCCACAAAGCAGCGGTGAAACTCATTAAATCACTTATTTTTACATTTTGGGTCACATGGTTGTTTCCAAATCTTTCTTTATGAACCACCACAGTGTGGTGAAATAGTAGGAGCGTTTTTTTTCTGTCTTTCTCTAATAATAAAATCCATGGTGTTTTGTTTGGTAACAACTGCTGAAGGAAGTGGGATTTTCTTCTTACATGGTATCTTAAGAAAAATACTCTAGGCAGTATAGTGATTTGGATGCTATAATTCCAAAATGAAGATGATCAAAGGGCTGGAGCACCTCCCCTGTGAAGACAGGCTGAGAGAGCTGGGGTTGTTCAGCCTGGAGAAGAGAAGGCTCCAGGAAGACCTTATAGCAGCCTAACAGTACCTGAAGGGAGCCTATAAGAAAGCTGGGAAGGGGTTGTTTGAGAGGGCATGTAGCCATAGGACGACAGGTAATGGTTTTAAACTAGAGCCGGGTAGGTTTAGATTAGACATTAGGATGAAGTTCTTTACCATGAGGGTGGTGAGACACTGGCACAGGTTGCCCAGGGAGGTGGTGGAGGCCCCATCCCTGGAGATATTCAAGGCCAGGCTTGATAAGTCCCTGAGCAATCTGATCTAGTTAAGATGTCCCTGCTTACTGCAGGGGGGTTGGACTAGATGACCTTTAAAGGTCCCTTCCAACCCAACGCATTCTATGATTCTAAAACTGCACTTCCTTTCCTGGCACAACGCATTAAGGTTCAGTTGTTATGTTTTCATTATTTCAGTTACATGTAAAAGAATATATTAAACCATGCAACCAAAGTTTGCCATGTTCTTCCTTCAAAATAGATGCCATGTTTCCTACTAGAATCAGTCTCAATATTTATCTGAAATTTTAGTCATAGCAGACTTCCTTGTAGTTCTTCTGCTTGAGTCTTAGATATTTTTATAAATAGTATTTCAATATATTATTTTGAAAGACACCTGTTCTATTCTGTTTAAGTTCTCCTGAATCCTCTTTATACTACAATACTGTATTACTGCCTTGTCATGGTAATTTCATAAGAAATATCTATTATTTCCTAAACTTTTTACTCCAAAACACTAATAAAGTTTGGAATCAATAATATTGAATATTAATTATCAAATTAATTTAAATTTCAATTTTATTTTAAATTTCAATAAATAGTGGTAGTCTATAATAAAAGTACCAAATGTTGGGGGTTTTTTAACATAGAAGTTCTAAACAAAAAAAAACGAAACACAAGTCCTATCTATATATATGTATTTTTTTTAAAAGGTCCAAATTTCTATGCAAACCACCAATATAATTGTTTTCATCTCTTGTGGATCTTTTGTGTTCTCTGATAGTAAGCTTTCTGAAGAATTCCTAACATATTGCAGATGAACAACTGTCAGATTTATTGCTTTGTACTATTCTGGATCAAAAGGAAGAAAACTGAGTCTAGTTGAATGTAAAGCATTATTTTACCAATTAAATCAAACTGTTTTATAAATAGAAATCATCACATGTGAAACGCTTTACAGCTGTATGGAATGTACTTTACAACAATAAGCTTGTTCTTCTCAGAACTGCTGACAGAACAAAATGGATTCAGAACTTACCAAAACAGTTGCAATACCTTATACTAGAATAATTTAATTCTTTTTAAGAAATGATTAAACTTTAAGGTGGAAAATTGGTTGCCAGCATAGCATACCGTATTATACTTAAAGGGCATACACTGAAACTGCTGCAAAAATCTTACGTGAACATCTGCGGCATTTTAGATAACTTACATTTCTTCTAACATTATGAGGATTCCTGTAACTTTTTCATCAGATCCTTACTCAGTGAGCACTTACCTCTTGTTCTCTGTGATCTCTCAGGTGCTCTATTTTAACATCTTTATCCTTTCAAAAAATGACCATAACTCATAAAATAATTTTTACATAATGAAAATGTTAACATTTTAAAGTAATTGAAATTATGAGCACTAAATTATTTTGCTTAGGTCATTGAATCCTTTTTCTTAGTACTTTCCTATAAAAACATCAAAAGTTCTCATCTACTTTGTGGTTCACCAAGAATACTAAAGAATGCTTACTTTATTTAAGGTATAAACTGTAGCTTGTTTAACTGACTAAATATCCTGATGCAGGTGAGTTTGCATACATATCTTAAAAAAAAATATGAAAAACACTGTTACATATTACTCTGCATTGTCCTAAAAACCTATTAGAATTTTAGGCATTGAGTCAAATAAACTATCACTACAAGCTTCATTTTAGTAGTCTGTATAAACTCAAAGGACCATTTGTCTTTTTAAAAGATTAGATTCTCTTGCAAGAAATTTAAATGTATGGTGTGAATTATTTATGTATCAGGCAGCATAACTAGATGATTCTATTTTTCTCTAAAGGATTTTCTCACTTTAGTGGAATTTTATAGGTAAATGAAGCATCCTTCCATCCATAGATTTCCAGACATCCTTTTGATCACATGTGTACTTTGTATTATGCTCAAAGTGCAGCATTGCCAATTTGACTGTTCACTAGAATCTATGTTTAAAAAACCAAAACATGTGTGTAAGTGCATACAAGAGTGATCCAATGTTCCTTTCCATATTTCCACTTCTGGGAATTCATGGAAATACTGTTCTAAAAAATACTTTGGTACTTACCTCTCCTGCTGCTGGGATGGTTCCTTTTGTACAGGTTCTACCTGTAGCAACAGCAGGTTCTACCAGCAGCAAAGTTTATATGAAAGAAGAGGTATGGGGAAAGCTTCATACTTACATTTCTTGTAGACTTGTGATATGCTTTTATTACAGCTTCTAGGGATGTGTGGATACTAAGGACCAACCATTGGCTTTCTGAAAAATCTGTGAATGGGGAAACCAGCAAATGGCTTCTAAAGCATTTGCTCTGTCTTCTTCTAATACTTCTTACTATAAAAGAGAAATACTGGAGAAGAACAGGCTGGTACACAGTTATTCTATGGAATTTAGAGAACTTGTTTTAGCTGGCACACTCTATATTAATCTAAACGGTTGTTCTTTAATTATGCATACACCTAGGCTTTCCCCTTCCTCCTTGCAGTACTAGCAATGATTAACATTCTTAGTATCAAATTATGCCTTTGGCATGTTATAGCAGTTACTAGTTATAATACAGTCAATGATGTTGCTTGTAAATTAACTCGTTTCTAAAATACATGGTTGTAGATATTACAGCCTGACTTATTAATATTAAAAGGTAGAACTAATAATGTTGTTTCTGCAAGAGGCTTGACACTTTAAGGACTAATCGATTTTTACCATCCATCAAAATACAGGTCTATTTATTATCTCTTTTTTTTCCCTTCTCTTTCTCCTTTTTTTAAAATCTTACTAAACTCATAATTGCTCTTTTTGTTTGAATTTTGATCACTTATTTGCATATCATTTGTCTCAATTGGTAATCCAATTTTCTAGTATGGTATGTTATCATGAATTTTTCATCTCTGTGCCTGATTACACATAAAAGCAAATGACAGTGAACATTAAATAAGTTTCAAAGTATTAATGATCAATTTAATACAGGTTCCTTAAGAAGACTTGTTGATTAACAAAATTCAGTACTTTAAAACTGGGGAAAGGGAAGTGTAAATTTGAATCTGCATTAAAATCATTACAATATCTATTTTATTATAACAATACTGTTCCAACTGGGTTCTGTATCAAACTGTATAAAACAATATCTTGGTGAAAAATACAGCAGTTCTTTTGTCATCTTTTGCTTGAACATCTGTTTCTGCATTTGTGGGGGTTGTATAACTCAGTGTATGCTCAAATAATACAGTATTAATTCACGATCTTTTGCATATTTAATACAAGGGTCTATATTTTGATTTGAGAAAATCATACAAGTCAGTAAACATTTATTCTTTCTTTTAATGTTGTATATATTAATAGAGAAATATTTAATAAACCAGAACTTGAAATATATCTCAGCCACTCTATCCCTTTGCTAAAGGGTGAGGCGCTATATATAGATCTTGGCTACCCCTAGCTTTTGAAGCCTAGAGAGATTAGATCTCCTCTGACATGTTGTTTCAATGTTTCCCATTTTCATTGTTAGAAAGCTTTTCTCACTTTTGAATTTTTTTGCTTTAATGAAGACTACTGATTACTATTTTTCTTGACCTTGGTGGACTCAGGAAAGTAATGTAACACTGGTACTTTTGTAACAACCATTTTATAACAACCCTTTTAACATATTATGCTGTTACCCTTCTATCCCACTCCCTTTTGTTCTAGATAAAACCCCTTGTTCAAACAATATTCCATTCGGGATGGTTTAAAACTACTGTTTTACTTCTGAAACCCAAGTTTATTAAATCTTTCTTGAACTATAATCACAGTTAGCAGAACTATTATATCCCGTGCTTTCTATCTGTCAGTCTTTCCAGCACAGCCCAGAGAATATTTGTCTTATTTGCAGAACACCAAGCTTCTGAGTCCTATCAAGCCTGCAGTCTGCTCTAGACTATGTCATCCATTGCCTTTGGTGTCTGCTAGATATTCCTAATTTTGTATTTGTTCAATTCTAAAGTGTAGTACTTTGCACTTGTTTTTATTGGATATTATCTTGTTGATCTCAGACCTTTCTCCACTCTATCAAAACGATTTTCATCCTGTCTTGAAGTGTGTTTGCAACTCTACCTGTCTTTAGCATCTGTGAATGGTCTAAGTGCTGCCTTTAGTTCATCATTCATGTTGCTAACAAAAACGTGTCAAAGGATTGAGCTGAAGGCCCTCTTGGAATATAAATTGTAGCAGCTGCTTCTGTAGAAATGTTTTAACCTATTATACATCTATTTTTTAGTGGCTGAATGTGAATAGTGGTTTGCTTTTAACGTTTCTGTTAGGGCACTTATAGGGCATTTTCACTTTTGCTGCCTGTTGTCTTATAACACTACTGTAGCTACTCAATGAAAGGAGTAAATTGGATTTTGTTAGATTTTGGGGGTTTTGTTTGTTTATTTTTCCATTTTGTTTCATTTTTAAATCTTCCTTACCATTCTCCCTATACTTCCAAATGAATGTTTGATGTTTGGTTCCCATTCTCTGTCTCGATACAGACTAAGAGTAACTGCTTCATAATTCCTTGTTATTCTCCTCCCCTCCCATCTTTTGAAAGATAACCACTCTGTATCTGCCCCTTTCCTGGTTCTTAGTGACTGATACTATAACCAGTGTTATGATAAAGAGATTATTTTTCTCTACCATTTTGTTATCACCACAGATACAATTGCTTTGCTTAACAGATGCTGTCAGAGATCATATTTGTTCATTGGATATTGTTATCATACTCAAATATCCTAATTGTAGTATTTGGCCTAAAGCACTTATAGAGGAGTTGAAAGCATTTTCTTGCACTGTACCATGAAAAGTGAAATATTCACTCTTCTTTGCAGTGTACAAATACATAAAAGTTTACCCATTATTAACACCCCTTCTATCTAAATAAATCTCTTCTAAGAATTACCCTATAGTTAATTCAGCTAGTGCCTGCCTGAACGTGTTAATGATCTCCTCTTAGAATGTGCTAAAATTAACACCATCTAGGTAGCTTATTGGTTTTATTCACATGGGAAAAGCATTCTGTGACACTCTTGTGATGCAAGCAATGTTATTTCCCTTCTTCAAATGTGAAAATTAAGGCATAGACTCTGTAGGGGCTTGTCACAGATCACCTCAACAGACCAGACACAGAGCAAGGATTTGCTCTGTGCGAGGATTCATAGTCTGAAACCTGTTCCTCTGTTAAACCCAGAAACTTACACAAACCAACACAGCCAAAGTGGTGCTGTATTTGGGGAACCAGTGCTGCAGGTACTGTGGGAGTCTCAATTTGCAAAACACAGTAAATCTATGGAAATAAGAACAATTAGGCAAAAGCATGGTAGGAGGCTGGTTTCCTTCAGAAAGTACAGCAACAACATCTGGGGTATCTTAAAGTTTTAAAAACTTATTATCTTTTTTCATGTTTGTCTCTGTGAATGTTTTTCATGAGAAATATGAGAAGTACCATTTAAAAGGAGCATCTGAACCCAAGGCTAAGAGGAGAAGAAGGTGGGATTCAAAAGTAATAGCTTAAGCCACACTTATTAGTATCACAGAAACCTCTACATACCTTTTGAAGCCCTGCTGACTTTAGTGGCAATTTCTGTAGTCATATACTGTATGTAATAAGAAGCAGTGAAATAATCCTTTAAGATAAGAAGAGACTTTTACTTTCATTGTAATGACGATATCTTTTCTAACACACATCTACTAAAAAAGATGTCTATTTCTTTGTGATTGAAGATAAGGAAGTCTTTTGTTTTCAAGTAAACTAGTGATATGTTTCACAATTAATGCTCAACAATTTTTGGTGGTTCAACTATTTCTCAAATTTTAGATACAGTGACCAAAACCCACAAAACTGAAGAGTCAGATTTCAAGTTTGTTAGAATAGAGAGATCTACTCAGCACATTAGAGGACTCTTCTGTTTTACTGACTCTTTGTGTGTGTTCTGATAAATATGGGAAAATAACAGTTTTTAACATCTGTATAATCTAGGAATAAAATAGCTGAGAGTGGTGTACCTGACTTGATTAGGCTTTGGTCCACAGTCCATTGAAGATATGGGACATTTTCCTCTTAACTTGACACCATGTGGTTTTTTCACAGTCAGTGATAACATTCAGATTGTGGCTTTGACTGTTAGCCTCTTTTTATTGTATAAAAACATGTACAAATAATAATTGTAATGTGGAACATCTGTAAGTTTCTTGTGGCATCAATTTCCTGTATCAGAACATATTATTCTCGAATTACCTTGTAAGGTTTTATACTGTACAGTAACCATATTGCTTTTGCATTGCAACTTCTGCTGTAAGTGAAATACACTTGTGCCTGTTAATCTTGCCTTTGTGTCAATATACAAATAAAATGTAGATTATCCAAATGTTGGCAAAACTTGAATCATAGATTATATAGACAGAACAAACTTAAGTCTGTCTTTAGTTTTGGCCAACTGCTCAAGATTACACGCTCTTCACTCATTCCGTTGGCTTCAAAATTAAGTTAAAATTGACTTAGTTCTCAAATTTACATAAGAAATTGAAATAGTTACTTCGGAAAGGACCCTTGTTCATAATAAGTAAATAATTTCTATCTCTTTTTTCCATTTCAAGGTTTTATGCTGTGTTGATGGTAGATGGAAGCTATAGTTGAATAAATCATGACTACAACAGTGAGAAATTTTAATGACTTATTGTATCATTTAATTTTTTTTTAATTAGTACTTGACAGCCTAACTTCCTAACACCATAAACTAATTTTGCAGATGTATTTATGAAACACTCCATCAATCCCCAGTTGGCTTAATGTGTGAACACCTGTGGTAGAGACAAACAAGGTAGTGTTTATGAAAACATTAAAGAAAAAGCATGCTGATATCTTTATATTCACTGTCCTAGAATGGAATAATATATCTATATTACATTGACAAAGTTTGTTCATCCTGAACCTGTTCCAGTATTTTTAGACTCAATGGGCTGCATCCCTTTAGATTTTGATAAGTACTGTCTTAGCAAGACTAAAAATAAATAAATAAATTAAAGCTATAGAGCTACTACCTTGGATTTTGAGAGATCAGACCCTAGGCTGCTCAAGGAACTAGTTAGTAACGGTCCCTGGGAATCTAATTTTTGAGTGCAATGGTGTCCACAAATGCTGATCACTTTTAAGAGTGCAGGAGTAGGTGATTCCAATGTGTCAGAAGTCAAGCAAGAGGGACAGAAGGATGGCTTGGATGAACAGGGATCTTCTCTGGAAGTTAGATGGAAAAAGAAAGTGTATGGACTGTGGAAGCAAGGTCAGGCTACACAGGAGAAATACAGAGTTTCTGTTCACCACTCTAGGGTGAGAATTTTTACAGCCAAAGCTCAGTTGGAGTAGAAGCTGGACAGTGTGGTGGTGGGTAACAAAAAAAGGGAGGGCTTCAGTATGTTGACAGCAAAAGGAGGGCTAAAGAAACATTGGTCTGTTACTCACAAATATGAATGAAGATAAAGCAGAGACATTCAGTGCCTTCTTTGCTTCTGTCTTTAATACCAGTGATGGGTTTTGGGACTGCTGGAACCCTGGGTTGGAAGACCATGACTGGGAGAGTTATAAGCTCCCAGTTGACTTTGAATTGGTACAGTATTTGCTGCTGCAACTGAATGTATGTAACTCTACCCGGACCAATGGGATCCATCCCAGGGTAGTGAAAGAGTTCACTGATGTTATTGCAAGGCCTACCTTAGGTATTTGTCAACAGTCTTGGAAATCTAGAGGGGTCCCAGTCATCTGGAAGCTGGCAAATGTTATTCTAACTTTCAAGAAGGGCAGGAAAGAAGACCCTGCTAATTATAGGCCTGACAAACTCACTTTGGTGCTTGGTAAAATTGTGGAGAAGATTATTCCGGGAGTTATTGAAAAACACTTGAAATACAGTGCAGTGACTGGTCAAAGCCAACATAGGTTCATGAAGGGAAAGTCATGCCCTACTAACTTAATATCTTTTCCCGAAAAGGTTACCTGCCTAGTGAATGAAGGGAAGTCAGTGGACATGGTATTTTGGATTTTATCAAAACTTTTGATACTATCTCTCACAGTATCCCTCTGGAAAAAATGTCCACCACCATTTAGCTAAAAATGCACACAATATGATAGCTGAACAATTGGGTGAAGGTTTGGGCTCAAAGAGTTGTAGTAATTGGAGGTAACATCTCTTCTCTCTGGTGTCCAGTAATAGGATGTGAGGGGATGGCCTAAAGCTGCATCAGAGGAAGTTCAGATTGGATATTAGGAAAGAGTTCTTCACTGAGAGGGTGGTCAATCACTGGAACAAGCTCCCCAGGGTCATGTCCCCAAGCCTGTCAGTGTTCAAGAATTGTTTGGACAACACTCTTAGATATATGATTTAACTTTTAGGTTGTCCTATGTCGAGTCAGGAGCTGGACTCCATGACCCTTGTGGGTCCATTCCAGCTCATGCTATTCTATGATACAGTGCTCTACATACCTATTCCTTTTTACCATTTTTTTTCCATCCAGTTTGTATTTAGAGATTTTTGAGTGCTTCAGCATTAAAACACCTCTTAGATAAGAACTTTTGATGTATAGTTACATGCTGTCTGGAAAATCAAACTGCTAAGCAGCACAGAACAGCTGAAGTTTGAAGGTACATCCAGAGATCATCTTATTCAACCCCCTCTGTTCAAGTCGGGTCAGCTACAGCAGGGTGAAAAGGATCATATTCAGTCAGGTTTTTAATATCTCCAAGGCCAGAGACTCCACAACCTCTCCAGGTAAACTGCTTCAGTGTTGAACCAATGTAAAAAAGTGTTTCTGAGTTTTGATTTGTGATGGATATCACTGAGAAGAGTCTGTCTCCCTTGTCTTACCCATGCACCCCCTGAGAATTCCCTTCTCCAGGCTGAACAGTCTCCCAGCTGGAGAGATGCTCCAGCACCCTCATCATCTTTATGGCCTTTCACTGGACTTGCTCCAGTATGTCCATGTCTCTTTTGTACTGGAGTCTAGAACTGGACACAACACTGCATGGCCTCACCAAAGTCTGATTAAGAAGTAAAGCTGAAGGACAATGAACAAATAACGCAAACGCTTGTCCTACATGAGCTCAGCTTGGTTCACACCTTCTGACATTTATCCATGAAATTGCCTCTGAGAGAACACAAGCTGCCTTCCTCTGACAGACATTTTGAAATAGTTGCAAAGGAAGTACATGAACTAGCAGCTGTCTTTTGGAGGAATTAATATGTAAAGTTAATGCCATACTGCTCTGCTTTGAGCTCTGTTTTGAGCTGCATTAGTGTTTTGTGGTGTATCCGTGTGCTAAGAGAAGAAACGCAGCTAAGGGAAAAGCAGGGTCGTTGCTTCCCCAACTCATTATATTAATCAGTTTGGCTTATAGGAAGACAGTACTCTAAGCTATCAGACAGAGAAGATCTTTAAAAAAGTCATAGAGGCAAAAGATTAATTTAATTTTCAAGACATTATCCAACAGTGGTTTCTGTTCTCTGTCTTTTTTGTTTTCTTCCCATCCCTTTTGCTTTCAGCACAGGACTGCAGGCTGTCTTGCAATTGAATATTCGTTGATATACATTTTTACCCATCAGCAATACAGATTTTAAAATCAGTGTTAACTGTCAATTCTGTTGATGATGCACAAGGCAGAATAGAGCACAGCTTGTGGTTTTACAGCTTTTTGTCAGCAGTATTGACAGCAGTAAAACCCTGAAGCAGAACCTACACAGGAAGCAGATATGTGCACTAACAAGATGTTATTTTTAGAGTTTCTTTTCTAGCTCATAGGTTTTTACTGGCCATATTTTAACTGGTCTATTGCCAACATAAAAAATATAATGTTTTATAGTTGTAATCAAACAACATTTGGGAACTATCTGACCCAGTAATATAATTCCTCCTCTCTCTCAATATAAGTACACTTAATTAAATATACTCCAGTCTTCTCCCAGTAACAGACATGTTTAAGCTTTGACCAGTCAATAGGCCTTACATTAAGCACAAGTTTTTGATTATACAGCAAAAAAGAGTAATGAGAGAATGAGAAGGGGGAAAGTTTACAATTAATGAATTTGAAACTTTTTATTTTTTGTTGAATTATATTTAAAAAAGAAGCCTTGGTATAGAAGAAAAAAACCTACACCTCTTGAACAGATATTTTTTCTTCTATAAAATAGTGACTTCACCTTTCTAAGCTTTTAACAACAATACTGACTGTGATAATATAGTACGTTTTCATTACTAGCAATAACAAATTTTAAGAATGAATGATGATGGTATTAGTTTTCACATACTTAATAAATAAATAGCAAAGCCCTAATGAGAAGTTCTTCTGTGAAACACTAACAAATCAAATCTCCTAGAAACTTCAATTTATTGCTTGTATTTGTTAAGCATTTGATCATACTTTGCTTAGCCAACATGAGAATACATATCTTATGAACATGTCTATAACCCTGTTTTTCTCCAAGAGAAAGAATACAACAGCAAGAATAGTGTTGCACATTTTAAAATTATAGTTCTAGAATTGTTTATGTGGATGTGATGTGTTCTAGGATTCTTTATTCAACATCACTGAGGCCACACTGGGAGTGCTTGTGTCCAGTTCTGGCCTCCTCTGTACAAGAGAGACATGGACATAGTGGAGGGAGTCCAACAAAGGACCACAAAGATGAGTAAGGACATCTATCCCATGAGTAGAGGCTGAGAGAGCTGGGTCTGTTTAGCCTGGAGAAGGCTCAGGGGGGGAATGTCATGAATGTTTGTAAATACCTGAAAGGAAGGGTGTGAAGAGGATAGCTAGGCTCTTTTCAGTGGTGCACAGTAACAGGACAAGACAGAATAGGCACAAACTGAAACACAGGAGGGTCCCTCTGAGCATTAGGAAACACTGCTTTACTGTGAGGGTGTCTGAGCACTGGCACAGGTTGCCCAGGAAAGTCATGGAGTCTCCATCCTCGGCCATATTCAAGAGCCATCCGGATATGGTCCAGGGCAACTGGCTCTAGGTGACTCTGAGCAGGGGGAGTGGACAAGATGAACTCCAGAGGTCCCTTCCTCCAGAGTTCCTTCTTCAATGGTTCTGTGATTCTGAAGTTATCTTCAAAGTTTCATAATATCTCCCATTATAATCTCTTTTTTTCTTCAAACTTCAAACATCAAGTACAGGGTATCTCCTTCTGAGTAATGAAATCATGATTAAAATAAAAAATAAATGATAATAATAAAAAAGAACAGAGCTCAGAATCTTAGTGAATAAGGTTAAAGGAATACATATTGTTTTGCATGGAGGGAGAGAAAGAGAAAGGGAAGGAGGGCAAAAAGGAGAAAGGGATAGAGAGAGAGAAGGAGGAAGGGAGTAAGGAAGGACACATTAATGAAATTAAATCAGAAAGAAGAAAAAACCTTTTGCTCACATTTGTTCAACCACAGCCCCATAGACCAAAGAGGTCAGTAACCTGACTGAAGCCCCAAGGGTTACATGGAAGTCACAGAGCAGAAAGTCGCCCTGCTTGACTTGTTAGGCATGCAGATGGTGGCTGTTGAGAGCACACCCTGGAACAACTTGTACAGTACAGTAGCAAGGCAAGCCACTAATCGTATATTGCTCAGTTAATCAATCATTCACCTAAAAAAGAACAGATGGCACAATTCAGAAAGAGTCAGTTACAAGTGTTCAAAAGGGCTCATCGGTATTTCTGGCCTATCCCTGCAATGTATAACATAGACTTGTTCGTTTTATGGATTGGTTATCTATTCACCATCAAATTGAATTCACTGTCATGCTTATCTCTTTAGAAAGATAATTTAAAATGAATGTATCACTAATAAATTCATTATCCATAAGCTCAGATAAGAATTAGAGTCAGTAATAAACAAAGCCAAGCTAAACTAAAGGAACTTTGGGAGTTCCTGTAAGAAATTAATAGTGATCAGTTCCAACAGTTCTTACAGTGATAACACAAAGATGGGTGATGACCTTAACTTGATGTTATTGCCAGAGAGACTGCAAGGTGTAGCACACTGTATGAAGTAGTCCATCAAACCTCTAACATAAAATAAGGAGACTCTGGAATTTGATTTGGAACCTCAGTCCTAAATCACTCCCATCAAAGTTATTCAGGCTCCTAAAACTCTGATTCCAGAATCAATTCAGTTTCACAGAGTATCTTATTTCCTATCTTTCCTTCATTATCATCAGGCTTTACACATTGACTGCAGGTCTTAGTAAAGTAGCTGTTCCTTAAAGTGAACTCTCAGATGTAGTAGTGTACAAATTGTGATGCCAAGAACTATTTGCCTTTAGTGCGACAAAGTGATTACCACGTCACCATAAATGACATTTTAAATCAAATGAACATTGATTGAAACTTCTGAAATGGACAGGGATCCTATTCAACCACAAAGAGCAGAAAGCTCTAAATTGATTATGAAATCCTGTTTATTCTTGTTCCTCCTTTTTATCTGTGAGGAGTAAACCAGGAATAAGTTATCCTCCAAGGATTAATGAGATTTTACCATGCAAAGTGAAAGAACAATCTTAGATTTCTTTGGTAGAGGCACTGAATCTGGACATCCCACTTCTATTGACCTAGGAAAGAATATCAGTGGCTTCAGTTACAAGGTAGATCAGGCTTTTGTGTTTAGAAAGAAATGTCCTAAGAACTTCAGGAAAGTGTATGTAGCTCTGGATCCTGCCTGCATGTCATACTATCACTAAAAAGAGAATGTAAAATCTGTCACAGATGGTCAGATGAAATTTAAACAAATCCACTGCCTCATCTTAAATAGGGGCACAATAGAAAAAGTTCAGGTTTTTTGTTGGTTTGGTTTGATTTTGTGTTTGTTTTTTTTTTAAAGGCAGAGGCAAGTAAGATGTCATGCTTCCCTTAGACTCAGTGACACATGAGGTACTTTCAGTCCTGCACTCCTATTAAGTCAATACAAGATTTTCTCTGGACTTCAGTGTATAACAGCCTGAAATCTCTACAAGCAAGGTAGAAGAGGAGATTGAAACTTGAGTGTTATATAGGGTAATCCTTCTTCAGCCCATGTTATAACAATTGCTCACAACCATACTGCACTCTTTTTGGAAAAATTACTTGCAAGGGAATACATCTAAAATCTGTGTCAAGAAGAACATAGGTATCATATGGTTTCTAAGTGGTTCATTTTTCAATCTATCTGCTCTGATAAGAAGTGTTGATTCAGTATTGCTGGAACCTGAATGTACTAGTATTTGCGAGCCTAGCTATTCCAAATGCTGTACGGAGACTAATAAGCTGTGCCCTCCAGCTGTATATATTATAGGCCAAAAGAGAGACAGAATATGCTAACACAATTTTTAAATCCATAAATTGAAATATATTTTCTTTATCATTAGTATTTTTCTCCAAACACTGACCTCTAATTTGGACATGGAAATAAAAAAGCTAGAGTAAAAAGGTGTTACCATTAACCCCGTAATGAAAGTACTTCGTTGGTCAATTTTTGCAGTATACTCAGGTATCATTTGATAAGGCATAACCGTATGTTAGAAAATATTTTTTTCCGGAAGTTAACATTGCTTGCAATAAGATCTTTATGCAGTTTTTCACCTGCAATCTTCTTGACACACAGAAGAAAATAAATGTTAAAAAACCTCCTGATACTGTTTGCATATGACTGATGGACCACTCAGTGGATAAGGAATTGGCTGGAGTCAAAGAGTTGCAGTCAATGGCTTGATGTCCAAGTGGTGAGCAGTGATGAGTAGTGTTCCTCAGGGGCTGGTAGTGGCACCAGTACTATCTGACATCTTTTAAAAGGAGCTTATCATAAAAATAAACCCATATAAGTTTTACACTACAATAAGTTACTGAAGAAATCCTGATTGCCTAACAGTGATATGTAATTCAGATTTTGCCTTACTGAAATTTAGTCACGTGGCTACTTGCATTCTCTTTCTTCATAGAGACAGGCAAAAGCCACAGAAGGCTTGTAGGGGGTTTATTCAACCTGGCTTAAGGTGAGTGTCTCTCTTTTCCATTAAGGATGCAAGAAATGTTAGCGCCTCTCTTTCCAGCTGTGCTACAATTTAAAACACATTTCAGAAGAATGCTCTGGCCATGTTGTTACTTTTCAACCCTCCTTCCCTAGGATGAGCAGCTGTATAGGCAGGAATGCAAGACTACTTTTTCTAAACTATTTCAGGAATGCACTGTAGCAATCATGCTATAGCTGCTAAGTTCCTTTTCATTTCACCTCTCTCTCTCTCTCTCTCTTTTTCTGTATCCTTACCCCTTCATCTGCCCAACACGATTCTAAGATCAACTCAATTCATGGCAAGCGCTTTGATAGTCATGAAATGTATTTCTGTCTTGTATCACTTCTTGCACCAAATCTGAGTACATAGCCTGGAAAACCTGGAAAATGAACAGAATGGATTAACCATCTGGGATGTGGAGAGTGTTAGGCACATAAGTACAGACAAGGTTTGGGCAAACTGGATCTTTCTCAGAAAGCTCATGAAGGCATATATATTTGCAACAGGAACTTATATGGGAAAGATGCAGTGAATCATTCTGTTTCTTTATGGTAACTATTAATCACTGTCACTTCTATATGAGATAAGAGACAACGTATTTACTTCACACTTACACAACCCTTCTCTGGCTCCAACGTATTACATTATTGCACTCTGGCAATCATAGTGAAACTCCTAAGTGGCTTTTCAAGTCACACCTTTCTATCTTTCTTTTCATCTACCTTACACAATATGAAGATCAATTCAACTTATGGCAGACAGCTTTTATAAGGCTGCAGAAAGTATCACATCTCTATCATGTAACACATTTTGTATTACACTTGGATATGGCATACATTCAAAAATATATATGATTGTTCATACATGTCCTTTTTTATGTAATCTTTTACTTTACAAATAAAATATTTTGATATCTTAATCAAACTTTTTATAGATACATTTTTTTAAACAAAGTAGCCAGTAATTCTGTATTGTATAGTCTCTCTGGTCTCTCTTTTATCTTACAACTGGATGAATGAGAGGAGTTTCTGTTGTACTAATCCAGACTTTGTGCGTCAGTTACCAAGCTGCCCTGAAGAAGACTCAAGTTTCCTAGACTGTTTCCTGTTGTCTAGTGCCTTGGGCTCTACAGGACCCTTTATGCAGGTATTTTCCACATAATCTTGGTATTAAAGATAAGCAGATAACTTTTATACGTTTAACAAAATTTAAAAGTGGCATTATCTCTATTTGATTCAGCCCTTCCTTTGTATATATAGCTATATTTGCTTAGAATACCCTTTTCACTGTTCTGCTCTTTTCTGAATGAATTTTTTTCAGTATTTCCTCAGACTCTACAGGTAGAGCGTCAACATCTACCATCCAATAGATGTAGCACGAGCACTTGACAGAACTGTTAACGATCAGAGATACTCTGTGTGAAGATTTTTCTCTCTAGGCTGCATTAAGAACAGCTTATCTATTTTGATGTTGTTAAATCTATTATCTATTCATATTAATGCATATCCAGAAGGACATGAACATTATTCCTGGAGCAGATTATAATAGCAGACACCTTTGCATGTTTAGTACTGGTAGACAAAATACGGTTCTTGCTTAGAGGCTGTTTAGGTGAGGGAAAAAGTATCATTAACACTAAGATAATTTGTGTTTTCTTTTCACTAGCTATTAAGTAGTGATTTCTTTCAGCATTTCTGTAGCATAGTCACCATATTCAATACTGTATTCTTGTAAATCATGTGAGCTTGTAATTTAAAGTTTTTGGGAGGGATGGTATAAATGTCTGTTTTTCAAGTCATGTTTCAGTAAGCATATTTATAAGGAGTTAGACCTTTGATTTCTTTTATGTCATGCATAAAGCAAAGTTTTAAATGAGCATGATTTTACCCAGAAATACACTTTAATAAAGGATACTACTGAAATTCTAACCCCTTTGAGATTTAAGCAAATAACACACATTATATAGTTATACATCATGTAGAAGCCACAATCCTGTCATTAACTTTAATTGTTTTCTTCAGGCTTTAAGAATTGGTTTAAAAATAATTCCCCGAACTGCAGGGGTTGGGATGTCTGCTTCTACATGAACTTTTTTCCTAAACAGATACATTAGTTGAAAAATTATTTATGTTTTTTTAAATGAGATAGTTGCTTATTAGCATCACTTAAGAAACCATAGGTTTTGAAAACTTGTTACATGATAGCCAATCCATGCTTAAAAACATAGCTATCCCTGTTCTCAGTTCAAGCAAAATATATACCGAAGGTTGCCTTTCTAACCACTGAATTAATCTGTAACCATAGAAACAGCTGAACTGACCGCTAACTGGGATATTCATCCTGATACAGAGCTCACCAGTTCTACAGAGGCCCAGC
Source organism: Chroicocephalus ridibundus (assembly GCF_963924245.1). Lineage (NCBI taxonomy): Eukaryota > Metazoa > Chordata > Aves > Charadriiformes > Laridae > Chroicocephalus > Chroicocephalus ridibundus. Next base: position 107,381,375 of record NC_086285.1, read on the forward strand.
TGTTTGAGGTTCAGCATTTCATGTCCACAGGAAATGTGACGAACTCTCAATGTTTTTTAAGTACAAGGGGAAAGTGGATATATGTATCACCATATGTTCTGACTACGATATACTTCTCCAGTAACGGAGTTAGATACGGTTTCCCGCCTTTTCACCTTTCCTCGTTTGTTCATAAATCATGATGAAGTTTTGATTTTGAGAATTTATAACACGGGTTATATTCAGGACTACTTAAGGTTCAGGTCAAAATTGAAAATGAGTACTTTTTAAAGAGTTTCTATGAAAATAATCCTTTTTCTCTTCACATTTTACCCAATTTCTACTGCAGACTTTTTAAGGTGATATGTTTGAAGTCTAACATTAAAAAACAACCTGTGTTCTCCCATTTCAATGAGAATTGGTGCTTGATGGTTTGGAAATGCCAAATTTTATGGGATCAAAGCTCTACTCAGCTGGGGGCTGATATTCTTCCTTTTTGAAAAAAATAATATCAAGTGGTTTTTTGTTGTTGTTTTTTTTTGTTGGGTTTGTTGTTGTTGTTGTTGTGGTTTGTGTTTTTTTTTTTTTTAAAGATTCAACTGTCCATCTATTTAGGAGACACACTTCAATTCATTTTTAAATGTTACCCCACCTAGTGAGAGTTAGGCAGTCTGGATTGCTACCCAAGTTTATAAAGTTATCTTTGAATGTCTATTTGACTCAGAAACTCAAAGAGTGCAAAAACTGAAAAAAAACCCCAACAAGTTAATAAGCAGCTGTGTTTCTGGCTTTATACTGGATTATCAAGAAAGGGCTACAGCTTGCCATGTGGTTTTACCCAGGGTCTTTTATTTTCACAATAAGGTGAAAGTCATGCACCTGATTAAGAAGGAAGAAATGAAGAGTTCATTTGAGCGTGAAGCAAAGCTCAGGAAAAAATATAAAAGTCTTTTCGTATCGTTGCCAAAAACGATCATAAGGAACTGGTCCGCTGAAGCATGGACTTGTGTATGTGTGTACGTGTGTGTCTGTGCTTGTAGATGTATATAAAATTACAATTTCTTACAGTTAGAATTTTTTAAAAAACTCATTTACTAAACAGCAGGTTCAATGGTGTTGAATTCAAGTATACTAAGCTGGCTGTAGTATGGGGGAAACTAATATCTAGTTGTTCCTTGTGTGTGTGCTTTTGAGGGTAGGTACTTTTAAAATTCTGTTGTTTTGGTGAGGGAGGAAAAGAGAGCTACTGAAAAACTGTGGTATTTCAAAAAGAAGTAACCATAAATAATTGAACACAAAACAAATACCACAGATATTTGCCAACAAACTTGTTTCTATCCTAAACTGTTGAGATCCCAGAATTATCATAGTTACCACTATGAGATACAACAGTTATGAAAAACTTCACTTTTGACATGAAGTAATTAAAAAAAAAAAATCACTAGAAGGCATTTATTTTATCCACATGGGGGTATAAACTCTCACTGAATTATGGACCTTAATTTGAGTTTATCAATATTAAAGGATAAGCTATAATATTAAAATGTATTCTTGAAACATCTCGCATCCTTGTGTACTTTTCAAAGGGATTTAGTGAGTAACAGAGCATGAGACTGGTTTTCTAACTCTGATCTCTAATTCAATGCCTCCAGTTTTTCATATTCTTGTGATTCGTTGATGGAAATTGAAGCTCCATTCAGGGCCTTTACAAACCTCCATGCCAGACTTGGAAGCATTGATCACCCTCATTGGCAGTCACAGGATGCAGGAATTCGAGGTCTCTTTTCTTTGTGTTTTTTGGGTTTTAGTTTGTTTTGGTTTGGATGTTTCTGGAGTAGAAGTAAGTGAAAAATTTCCTGAAAAAAGTGACCTAGAAAATATTTATTCTTTTTTTTTTTTTATAACTGAAGTTATTAAACAAAGAAACAAAAAAGCTCTCTTGGTTTTCATGCAGTTAACACCTCTACAATGTTCAGAAAGATAGAGCACAAGGTCAAAGACTAAATTCATCTCACCAATTTTATACTGTATGACTGCAGGTCATAAAATCAATCAGGAGACTGCTACAGCTAAACAGAACCAAAAAGTAAAAGCAATAAAATACATACAAGTGGTATTGTTGTATAGGTGCCAAACAATCATTTCACTCAAAATAAAGTTTGATGGTTTATTGTGGTTATTTGAACTTTCAGAATGGGAAGCATGCAAAGACCTAATTCTGGTAAAGGAATGGAAATCCCACAGAATGAATCCACACAATTAATAAACAGAAAAGCAGCCTACTCAACCTCCCATGTTGAAGAAAAATTCCTGATTATCCTAAGAACTTTGTCATCAAGGTGAATTAAGTTACAGGTCGTGTGAGATGCATATTAAACAGGAAGACTAAACCTAGTTCCAGCGTTTCTTCCAATAAAGAGTTTTTAAGAACAAAGAGTAAACCTAAAGAGAGAGCAAACCTCTTTGTTAAGTGTCATACACAGGGCGAAAACCTTCAAGCTTCATAAAATCAGGCATGATCAAAAACTAGCCATCAACATCTGTTTGTCTAAGCAATTGGAATTTCCAAAGGGGCACAAGTAATCTACTGCATTTAAGGTCAGAATTAAGGTCTCAGTGCTCCAGCAAAAGTAACCTGTTACCTGACCATTCTTTGATATGCAATTAACTTTACCAGTATTTCTCTGCAGGTTTGAAATATTCCATACTAAATTTCTGTTTATTATCAGTATTTCAGAGCTTTGTGAATATGTCTGAAATGTATCTGCTGTCATATGTTCATAGATGCACTATGAATTATCTGCATTTTGCATCTTTTCTCTTGCTAGTCCTCATGAGTATTTTAAAGTAGCTTATCTGTAGGAGTTCTCATAAAAAAAAAAAAGTTACAAAAGTATTCTTGTATTGCCTCTGGTTGTAGTGTCATATTTAATTTCTGAGCTTTTCTTCACTTGATGCATCAATTAATGGGGAGTATACTCACATAATCATAGAATATTCACTATCATATTTTTCCCTCCTTGCTCAAGAGGTAATCCTAGTCTTTGTCTTTACAGAACTAATTTAGTTTGGTTTGGTTTTATCATAGCATATTGTTACTGTAATAGTGTATCATAGTTACTAACTTTCATTCAGAACTTGTTTATGCAGGATGAGAATTTTTCCCTTTTTACAGATATGAAAGTGCAAGAATAGAAAGTACCAGAATAGCAGTCTTCATTTGTCAATAGATTTTCTATCAGGAAATAAGGAATATAGATTGTCCCCCTGTATCTAGTACACGACTCAAAGGAGGAAAAACTCATTAAAAATCTAAGGCATCATCCACAAACTCTGTAATTCATATAGAGGCCAGGTTATCAGAACAGAATTTAGTGGCTTTAACTATGAAAATTCCTTATCTTCTCTTAGGTGCATATCTTCCAGCTTTTGAAAAAAAAAAAATAGTTGCAGATTCTACAGGGAGTAATAGCCCTTGATACATAATAATCCTCCTGCTTTGTGCACTTAATGAAACTCGCTTCCTCTAGAAAAAAATAGCATTGCTTGAACATGCTTGACCTTGCTGGAATTTGCTAGAACTTCTCTTTACTAGTCTAGATATCATCTTTAAGATTGTTTTGTATGGGCAGCTCCTCCATCTTTAAGATTGTTTTGTATGGGCAGCTCCTCCATCCTTTTTTGCCTGTGACTGCATGGCTAAAGACTATGCAGTGTTTTTTTTACTCAAGTTCTTGACTTTAGGGTATGAATAAAGTAGTTTGACAGAAATCATTATTTCTTTTGCAGATTTCAGAAAAAAAAACCAAAACCAAACCCAAACTTAGCCTCAGCTACTTGACCTGATGGTATAAATAACTGCATTTTTGTGGGTAAAACTGTAAAAATTGAAGAAGCTGTTGTCCCTACAGATTAGTTCCTCCTATCTACCAGGGTTTGTGTGTCTGCAGCTGAGTCGTATGTATCAATTGCATGACATGATTTGAATTCATAACAATGTGAAGTCAATCACAATAGCTTTTATCTGCTTTAATTGTAGTTTCAGTTACTTGGGCACAGAAACAGACATATGTAGGGTTCATTCACAGGGCAGTGACAAATGTGCATGGGACAGCAGTACTTTCTGTATCCCTTTTAAAATTACACAAATATATGCCCTAATTTTGTGAATGAGATGCAAATGACAAGTTATCTTTCAGAATGAATTTTGCGGACTATAGTTATAAAGCTTTTTCCAGGAAGCCAGGTCAATTCTGCCTGTATTCCAGGCCAATGGTCAGCCATGCCAAAATGTATAAGTGTAAAAGTGCACACTGGTAAACCTGAGCTTGTACTTCCTGCCCCTCAGCACTGCTGCTGAGTCAGGCATGTTGTCATACAGACAAATGTCTTCCAGGTGCTTCAAAGTATAGGCAGATCAATTTCACATCTTCTTGGACCATGAACAGGGCTCAGTTGCACCTGTCCGCAAAAATGTGTGTCTACTTGTAGATACCACTGCTGTCCTGTAATGCCCATTCCCTGCTGCTCAGGCTTCCTTCCTGCCCCTTTTTCAGTATAAACCCTACTCTCATCCTCTAACTCGTTTTCCAGTCTCATCACACTTTTGGTCACTGTGCCAACTCCTAACCACTATCAATTTGTCTTTTATTACATCCATATTTTCATTGGAAAATGACCAATGCAGGCAGAGATCTATCTTCTCTAAGTTATGTCTTCTCCAGCTCTGTGGTTTTTTAGCATGACTTAAGATCTTCATCTGTGCCTGATTTTTCCCATTCCCGATTTAGGAAGTGTGGAGAGTAAAATACGTTCTGATTTCAGAGATCTTTGGAGATGATTTCCAAAATCTAGTGGAACTCTGTTGTATGTGTGGTAACTGATATTATTCAAAGGTCTGTAAATTCAGGTGGTTTTTTTAATCTAACAAAAAAGACTTTTCTCTTTTAGTCTCTGTTTCATGGCATAAGCATACTGAAACTATTAAAAAACCTCTTTATTAATATTTTTTTAAATACGGAAGACAACTTCCTTTTCATTCAGTCTTGCTTTGTTCTTAATAGGAGTGAATTATTTCTGTTGAAATACATGGAATTATACGGAATTATATATGGAACTATTATGCTGAAATACATGAAGTATAAATCTTTCCATTTCAAATGGTTAATGTTTAAAAGGTTAAACATTGTGAAAAACTGAACAAAAACTTTTAATATAGAAATATGCAATAAAAAGTATTTCTTTTGCTATTAACATGGGCCAGATCTTCCTTATTTTATTTGTTCAAATAAACAAAATGAACAAAGACTCTTTACTTGAAGCAAAAAACTACTAAAGTTATGGTAGAATGAAAAATTCATATTTGGTGCACATAAGTGTACACAAACATCACTCTTCACAGCAAAAAAAAAAAAAAAAAGATCGTACCCCAACATCTCAAACATCTCATGAGCTATGGAGCAGCATGATTTAATGAGATCTCATATTATTAAGTCTTTATGTCTTTTCTAAGACGTACCACCCTAAACTTTGAACTAACCTCGAAATTAAAGCTAAAATTTCATTTAACATTTAGATGAAGAAAGTACATTGTAAATGTATTAGCTTTCACCCGCCTCTCCCCCCAAAATGTGAGTGATCTCATTTGCAATGCTTATTCATTCTTGTTCATTTCTAAGAAGATTCCCAAAGTCTCCTTGGATAAGAGCAGCAGAGAATGCCAAACCAAAAGTTTTTAACACAACTCCTGTTGCAAGACTTCCTTAAATAGAAATTGTTTAACTTTTCTTATTTGTGTCATTCGGAATATATTTTCCTTGTGTCTCTGCTGTAATTTTCAAGGAGGTCAATGGCAAAAATATGCAAATTACATAAAACTTCGGTATTACATCATCAAGAGTAAAAGTCTGAACTTTATTTCAGTCACTTTCATATGTGATTACATCTCAACTTTCCCAATAGGGTTTTAGTATGTTAAATTAGAAATGAAGTTCATTATAGTCAAATGTAACGCAGTTAAAAAAAAACACCCCTGCCATGTAGCTTTGCCTTCTAAAATTACTGATAAAACATGAAAAGGAATTTTGACCTCTCATCTTTTGCTTCTTCCAGCCAAGCAACTTGTTGCTTGTTCACCTCAGGAAGATTGGTTTCAGATCTGTATTATGCAAATAGTACTTTACAAGTGTTTAGATGGTTTTGTTCTTTTTCTTCCCCGAGTCACCAAAGACTTAGGAGGTGATCCATCATGGTAATTAGTATTCAATTAATCAATATAGATTTAGTTATTCATACACTGATATTCATAGGTGTTGTGGGTTAACCCCAGGAGGCAGCTAAGCACAAACCAGTCTCTTACTCTCTCCCCCCAGAAGGATGAGGAAGAGGATCAGAAAAATAAAAGCAAGGAATTACCCATGGCTCAAAATCAAGATGGTTTAACAAAAAAAGACAATGTGCAAGCAAAGCAAAATGAGTTCACTCCCAACTTCCCATCATCAGGCAGATGTGCAGCCATTTCCAGAAAAGCAGGGCTTCATCATGCTAACAGTTACTTGGGGAGACGGATCCCATAACCACAAATGTCCCCCTTCTCCCTTCTTTTCACAGCTTTTATTGCTAAGCATGACATTATATGGTGTGGGATATCCCTTTGATCATCTCGGGTCTGCAGTCCTGTCTATGTTCCCTCTCAGCCTTTTGCCCACCCCCAGCCTACTCACTAGTGGGGCAGAGTGAGCAACACAAAAGGCCGTGATGCTCCCCAGGCACTGCTCAGCAGTAGCTAAAACGCTGGTGTCTTATCAACCTTGTTTTAGTCACCAGTCTGAAAGACAGCACTGTCCGGACTGCTATGAAGAAGAAAATTAACTTCATCCCAGCCAGATCCAGTACACAATAGTTCTGTGCTCTGATTACACAGTTGTGCAAAATGAAACTTATTGTTGGTTCTTTGTAGCATAAATTAATTTTATTACCTACACAGAGATTTAGGGGTTATATGCTGACTCTTCTTGAGAAGTGAAATAAAATCCAAATATACCAGTCTGAAATGTGCCCTGCTGTAACTGTTACTTACCTCTCCACTATTCAAAACATACCAAAAGCAGGAAGAGAAACACAACTGTGTAATTTCCAGAGTACATTGATCCAATAATCAGAGTGTCTTATCACTACCCGACTGCAGCTTGGCCTCCCTTGTTCAGTATAAAATAAAAGCAATCCATGCACCCCACATCCCAAACAGGGAATGGTGTCTCTTCCCTCTGTTTAGACTCCATCACCTGTAGGTGGGGAGTCTGTAGGTGTATACACCTGTAGGTGTATCTGCTGAAGTTTTCTGAACCATTTGTTAATGGCTACTAATATTTGTGCCACAAACTCTGACAGCCACCCAACCACCTGCGCTTCACACAGCGAGGACAGTGGTAGGAAAACCACAGGAATACTGTGCCAAATAAAAGGTCTACAGATAAGGGGCTCACAGTCCTTTGACACTCTGGGCAAGGCTTGTCCTGCCATATGTGGGCCTCCATATAGCCTCAGAAATGTCACTGCCTGTCTTCATAGCCCCACATTTTGCTGTATCTTTGTACAAAGATATGCTGATACATGCTGAGACAAAGAAATGCTGATACATGTATTAAGACCTATATACACAAGCAGGTTACAACCACCCTCACTGATCCACCAAGGATGCCAGGTAGCTTGACTTTCCTTAGGTCTCATTCACTGCGAGTGAAGCTGAACGACCTGTGGAGAAAATGGGAAATGCTGTTGTTCACCCGACACAGCGTGACTTGTGAAACTGTGGGAGCTGCAGTGCACATCTTAGCTCTAAGATCTCAGGCCCTCTACAAAGGCAAGACAAAATTAGGGGACAATTTAAGAAGACACAAGAGTATATCTGCACAGTACAAAGCCCTAAATCTGCTACATTTGAGCTTGTCTTACACTGACATCTTAAAAAATCTTTTCATAATTACATCTAATGTGTTCCAACATGAATACCTTCTTTGAATGTTTGATGATATTATCTGCTTCCATGGTCTCTCAGGTAGTGTACTTGGCGTTAGCTGCAGGTTTAAATCTAAACAATAATGATAAATATTGCACATTTCCAGTCTGCAAAACAATAAATGTCAGCTGCATTCAGACTGTAACTCAAGACAATTAACTAGAAGACAAAAAATTGCTTTTTCTTTCCCCTGCTGCCAGAGCTGTAAACTCTTTGCCAAATTGCCTTTATAAGAATTTAACTTCCCTACTGATTAGTTTGACTCACATTAATTTAAAAAATATCTCCACTACAACTTCCTAGGCTCTAAAAATATCCCTTTTCCTTGCGTGAAGCCATTGTGGTTGTTATTTTATTTTAGTTTGAAGCTTTTAAAAATAAATAAATAAATATTTCTGAAATCCCAATAGAAATAATGTTTCTACTTGATAATCTTCTAATCAGAATCTCCCTCTGGTATCTTAAGGTAGTCTTTAAGATAAAGATTTTTTATTGCTCAAAACCTGTTTTAGCTACAAAACTTACGCTTACAAAGGAAGAAAATGTTCCACTTTACTGATTCCAAATCTCAGCTATATTTTCTATTTCATTTTAAGACTATATTAGTTCTTTCTGACCATATAGAAGAATAGAAAATGTGTTTCCTGGCTGGTCATTCTTTAGTCTGATGTTTGAGATTAGTCATTAACAAATTCAAACAGGCAATGGAATCATGTTTTGTGTGCATCTTTGCAGAAAACTAATTATCAGTAGGAAGGAGAGTGGAGAAATTTCAAACCATAACCCCTGATAAGGGAATACAAGACAGAGTTAGATAGTATGATGAGAAAAAAATGATTCAACTTTGTCATTCAAAAGAGGTGGTAGAGGCACAGATGTACAGAAATGGCAGTTTCGGATTGGCATGCTGAAATCTTTGGAAATTGAGGAGGGAGATCAACTAAAAGGAGTGGGCTAATTGGTTTGGACCTTAGGCTCAGAGGTGGACTGGTGGCCTTGGCCGGGAGTACAGAGCCAAGCAGAAGGCAGGGGAGGGAAAGGAGACTGAATGAGTTGGGGAAAAAAAAGAAGAGCTGATCAGGTCACTGGTTATTTCAGAAATGCGCCATGTGATATCTTTCTGTACTGATATGCTAAACTGGGCAATCTTTTTATACTAATGACAATGTAGGGTTAGCACAGCTGTTCACATTTTTTTAGGAATATTTTGCTGCTTCTAGAAATAATACAGTAATGGATTCAAAAGCTATTCTTTCCTCTTAAGAGACAATGCAATTGTTTTCTAATATCAAGCTGGGGTGTATCTAGGAATAAAGTACAGTGCATTTTACCGTCCTTTAAAGATAATTTGACTGGCTTCATTATCCTGCATTTACTACTTATCAAACCTGACTTGTAAATAGCAGTGTACTTCATCAACACAAGCAAAGCTTGCATAAATAACAAAGTTATGAGTCTAAAATGATAATTACCACAATCTAATGAATCACATAAATCATTTATAATGAAGGGAAATAAACAACAACTCCAAAATGAACACATTAATAACTTAGGGTGGGTTTTTTTCAAAAGCAATGAGTAGTTTAATTTATATGGTGTGTCCATAGACAGTGCAACTGGAATTCTATCAGTGAAATAATTAGTAGTTAATCTGAAGGGATAAACATATCTAGTGGAGTCCAAATTGAAAAATGACTATTAAAATGATCATTAAACTAGGAACATTACTATAAAATTATAGTAAATGACCAATATGGTTATAAAGAAAATTCAACATCTTGAAGAGATCATTTACCAAACATAAGGTCTCTCAGTCCCCTACCAAGCCCCGCAAAATGGTTAAAAAAAAATATATTCCAAAATGGGAAATGGAACCTATTTAAATAAACATTTGCATGTTGACCAAAAAAAAAAAAAAACATAATAAAAAATTAACTGGGATTCTCTTTGCCTACGGTTTCATTTGGGTATGTTGGCTGAATATGACCTGGGGATGACTCCAGCTGATGGAGGTTTTGGGTCAGGACCATTATGTGGCATAATTACAGTGATTCAGAGCAGCATCCACCTTCCTCAGTGAGGTAAAGAGATAGTAACCAAGCACCTACAACTACAGTAATGATATTGAATAGTTGGTGGATTGTATTTCAAATATTATTTTTTAATGTATATAGAGAAGCCAGTTTTATTGCATATGAAAAGGTCTCTGGATTTCCAAACCATTTACAAATATTTAGAAGGAAACACTAAAGTAGTAGAATATTTTTAACTTAAGTATCTTGAAAGATTGTAATACCAATACTATACTAGAGTCTCTAAACAATGACTAGTACGGTGTATTACATGCAATAATTTAGCATATTTTATTAATTTATAGTGTGATAAAAAATTATTGTATATTTAGAAGACCAAAAAAATCTATCATCGATTTACTCTTGTTTATTAATATTTACGAATATTTATTAATAAATTTATTGTCTCTTTGTCTATTTTAGCTATAAACTTTCTCACCTTTCTATATTATTTTGGCTTAGTAGCCATTAAAAGATCAGATTTCTTGAAATACTGCATGTTACCATTTACTTTAAATCATAAATGGATTCACCATATACCAGTTCAAATTAGATGGTTGATCATAACATGTAACCAAGTCAATCTGTTAGAAAAAAAAAACCTCAGGTTTTTTTTTATATATATATATATATATGCGTATATATATGTGTGTGTGTATATATATATATGTTCCTGGTGACTGGTGAAATGTCGAGAAGCTCTCTTCACTGAGCAAAATCACAGTTAGGCAGGTTAAGAAATTTCACAGGTCCTGGTGAGCATGAGCAAGTGCATCAGTGCTACTACTCTGACCTTTCTGTCACTTCAGTCCAGACTGCAGGGAATAAGTAACAAACTGTAGGCAACACTCAGAAGCTTAGAAAGTGTGGGGATCTGGAGTAACTGAGCAAATCCTGTAGAAATGCATTACACTGTCAGTAGTCCAGTTGAAACGAGGATGATTTTGTGAGCTTCCACTGCAGTAATGACCACCTCGTAGTCTCTGCTTTCCAGCTCCAGCCACTCAGCCACCACCTGCCAGGCGCCTTGCTCAGGACAAAGCTAATCAAGGTTTTCACTGGGTATAGGGTGTTGTTGGTGCTTTATTTTGCTTTTTTTTCACCAAGTTCAGCTCTTTTGTCAGAAACAAGAATACTCTTAGATGTTATTTAAAGATAAGTGTAAGAAGCATACAAAGTATTGAAATGTTTTTGCCTTTTTTTTCTTTTTTTTTCCTTTAAGGCATTTAGATGTTAGGCTCACGATGTTAATATAAAAATAAAAAATAGAGGATGATTTTTTTTTTCACTTCCCCCCCCCCCATCAACGTAGGAACCTCCTTTGTAATGAACAGGAGTACAGAAATCTAGAATAAAGTTTTCAGCTTACAGCGTAACTGAGTCTATGTTTCAGCACCCCGTGTCAACTGATAGATTAAAATTGGCAGAGAATGATTAGCAACATCTCCAAACAAGTCACACAAGACAGTGGGGCATACCATTGTTGGTAAAATCCTTATGACTGTCAGATATCATTCAGGTTTGTAGTCGATAACTCATGGAAAACACTATGTTTTTTCTCTTCAGTAAGATCATTGTACCTCTATACTCACAATTACCAGCATTAAAAGGAATAATGATCTTTGAATTCTATGTTAGTTATTTTTGATATCAAGTAGGCTAATAAAAGCTGACTGTCATTTCTAATACACAGTATTTCTCATAATAAATGTAAACATGCTGGTGAAAATTTGATAAATACCCATCATGTAATCAGTTATCTCTGTATAAAAACATTTCAAAGAAAACACACCTTTATTCAAAATACCACAAAACGTGCAAATAGGGTGCAAATAGGCTCTTTGTGAAGCTTCCAAGAACAAAGCTTGTTTTCACCCTGATGAGTAAGTCATATTTTATTTTAATATTACCTCTAAAGGTCTGTCCTTATTTCTTCTCAAAGAATTTTTTTGGAGAAATTAGTATTACATCTAAATCCTGGGGCCTCATCAAACATCACGGTTTTTTTTTAGTTCATTTTCATAATTCAGATTGGTGGTTAGTGCACAATGATTCAATTGCACTTTTTCTTATGAAGTTCTATTAAAGCATCCAATGGATGAAGTGTCTTAACAATATATTCTTTCCTTAATTTGGGACATAGCATTTTAAAATCTATATAAATTGTTCAGTACCTAAAAGGCTGGTGTCTGATATAGCCATCTTGCTGTCATGCCACTGTAAATACATCTTTATTGTCGTATTAATCACTTTTAAAGGTTTCTGTGCTTTAAAGAACCCATGTTAGTTTTGTACTATATGCTGTGGGGAGAGACAATGTCACAAAATAAACTGTTCATAGGAATAAAAGGTATGATAGCTTATTTTTGCACTTTTGATGCCTTTAGAAATTACAGACATCTCACAGTTTTGTTACTTGAGGACCAGATGGCTCAGCTTTGGGATAGTAAGAAATACGATCCCAAGACAGCATTCAGCAGATGTCTAGGCAGCAGCTCCAGCTGACCAGACAGGTTTGCTCTTCCTCCACTCTACACCCAGCCAAAGCCAGGAATGGTGCAAGGACAAGGGAATAAGCCACAAGCAGTATGGTTACCGAGCACAGAAAAAATTACTTAAAGACTTAAAGCAAACAAAAAATCAAACAAAATCCAAACCTCAAATCCATCCTATTTGTGATTTTCTCTTTTTTGGGAGGAAAGGAAAGGATAGGAAAATGGCATAGGGAAAGAACTAATTGGATTTTCTTTCTTAATAATTGAAAAAAAAATCTTTTATTCTGATGCAGGTGCTTATTTCCTGGCCACCTGCAGTAATTGAATTTGATAACTAAAATTGCTGTTTAATTAAAAGTATATCATCTATATCCAAATATTATTCTGACTAGGTCTTCAGCAGCCCTAAATCAGCATGTCTGTTGAGGCAAATAGCATTTTTGAGTTTTAAACTATTTAGGGATCAGCTGACAGCACTTATGTTTCATTTCTGATTGTTTGCTGTTACACAATCAATGAAAAAAAAGACAGGTTACCCTTTTATTTCTGTGACTGACATTATAAAAGACATCAGAACCTAAATAACATAACAGCTGGAATACAGTAGAGGCATTAAAGTAAAAAAAAAAAGGCAGGGGGGGAGGATTTTGCAGTTAAAACAAGACTAAAACCCAAGACATTTGGTTTTACTCACAATCTTCTTACATGTTCCCTTTGTAACTCTGAGCAAGTTGTTCCCTTCCTCTCAGTTCCCTTTACTGCTGGATGTGTTACAGATAGGATGAGTTTAGTAGGGTCTACATCTGCTTTTCACTTCCCAAGTCCAGCCATGTCTCATGAAAGCCTTGCATACTCACCAAGCTCCGGTTGCTCTATGCTTCTTATCATGATTTTCATGGAAAAGCAACATGAGTGCATCTTCCAGGAGGAACTCACAAAGTACTGATCTACTTGAGCATTGGAACTGCAGCCTTGAGATGGTCTAGATTCAGGTGAAAATGCTTTGAGAATTTTGATTGGAAATATGAAATAGAATATTTTAACTGTGCCCCACTCATTAAAAATGCAAGTTGGTTTTGCTGACACGGAGTGCCATTTTGGAGTGCGCAGAAATAACAACACAAAGTGTCTCTGTAGCAGACGTTATTTTGTTGGCACGCCTACTAAAAAACCCAGTGGTGAAAGAGTCATGGATAACAAACCATTTTCTTGTTCTTATTGTTGGTCCTTCCAGAATAGTCTGAAGTTTTTTGGCAATGTCTTTACAAAATGATGCAATTTCCACTTGCTGCCTTTGAACTTCAGTTTTCTTTGTAAAAGTTTGACATCATTTCTTAGTAGTAATCTCTTTGTACATTTTTTTGGAAGAAAAATTAAAACCTTGATCTCTGGCCTTTGCTGCTAAATTGCCTTATGAGGAGGGATCATTCCAGTCAGACTGGTTTCAGCCTCCTAAGCCATCTGTGTTTAGTGGTATTACACACAAAGGATTTGATCCTTATCTCATGCAGAGAGACATATTACATCAGCATGATGGATTCCTAAATTTGAAGTGATATCCTATCCTGACAGTTTACATCAGTAAGTTCAGAAGTTTTTAGGTACTCTAATTGGAGTGATTGAACCATGGGCACAAATCCAAAAAAAAAATTACAGCTTTCTGAATAGAGGACAGTCTTAGCAAATATATTTATAAACCATATCTTACATAGGATTGATTGTTTATTCCTATTTTTAGTGTATTTGATATTTAATATTCACAAACACTTGTAAATACATATATCTATGTATATGAATTATGATGCAGCTATAGTCTTCTGATTTTATTTATTTAAAGATGCCCATTGACCTCAGTGAACTTTTGAACCATACATAAAGAGTAAGGACTGAGAGGACAAATGTCGCATGGGATTGTAAGTAATTCGCAACAAAAAATATTATGTATACATAAAAAACACTGCACCAATAATCATTATAATGTCTTTTCAAGGCCTGTGGAATCAAATTTGTGTGGGCAGGGGTCCCACCTTTCCTTCCCTTCTTTCTTTCTTTCTCCCACTGTCCCTGGCCAACAGAAAATGTGATGGGCAGTTGTCCCATTTGCTACAATACCAGCATTCTCCAAAGTAGAAGCCTGGAAACACCCTAAAAGAAAATTGTAGATCTTGGATCATTTGAAAGATCGGGCATACTTGGTAGGGGAAAAAAAGAAACAATCAAGGCAGTGGTTTATTTATGAAAATGTGGGTTCTGACTTTCACAAGAGAAGGTATGATAAAAAGATGCTTGCTTGGTAACCTTTCCTATTTTTTCCTGACAATAAAACTGAGGCAAAAATAAAAACATAAAGAAATCAACATTGATTTAGCCTAGTGTTCCCTTAAGGAGCTTAAGACTGGGAGACAGATAAACAGTAAAAGAGGACAAGAGCATATCTCAAATTATCCCTTGCCTTTCAAACAATGTTTCTCCTTATTTGCTCACTTTTATAATCAATTTTATCTTTGTTATTATGCCTGTCTTCTCATATTTCATATGGACTGGGAAAATCACCAGTGAATTAATAAAAGTGGGAGAAAAATTTCCAAGCAGGAAACAATCATGCAATTTAAATCCTAAGGCGGTGGGTTGCAGAATCACTGGTAATCATAGATTTTGTTAGAACAACTTATTCTATATAAGCTCCCAAAAAACATAGGAGAAACTGTCTTTCAGGTTTATATGTAATACTAAGAATATATTAGATCCTTAACCGACTCTTTTCAATAATAAAAAAGTTCTGATCAATTTAATTGTTTCCTCCCCTGTGTAGGGGGTCCCTATAGCATACAAAGAGCAATTTAGACATCACTGGATTTTAGTCCTCTCTTTAGAAAATTTGTACATTGCTACACAACATTTACTTCTGTGTGGTTGAAATCATATGTAGGAGGAGTGGCAAGGTCAGGTGCTGGATTCACCACCGTAGGTAGAGACACACATTTATAGAATCACAGAATCATAGAATGGTTCAGGTTGGAAGGGACTTTAAAGATCATCTAGTTCCAACCACCCTACCATGGTCAGGGACATCTCCCACTAGACCAGGCTGCTCAAAGCCTCATCCGGCCTGGCCTTGAACACTTCCAGGGAAGGGTCATCCACAACCTCACAGGGCAACCTGTTCCACTGCCTCACCACCTTCACAGTAAAGCATTTCATCCTAATATCTAATCTAAATCTACCCTCCTTCAGTTTGAAACCATTACTCCTTGTCCTATCATTACACTCCCTATCCTTCCTGTAGGCCTCCTTTAGGTACTGGAAGGCTGCTGTAAAGTCTCCCTGGAGCCTTCTCTTCTCGAGGCTGAACAACCCCAACTCTCTCAGCCTGTCTTCATAGGAGAGGTGCTCCAGCCCTCTGATCATCTTTATGGCCCTCCACTGGACCTGTTCCAACAGATCAATGTCCTTCTTGTGCTGAGGACTCCAGAGATGCATGCAGTACTCCAGGTGGGGTCTCACCAGAGCGGAGTAGAGGGGCAGAATCACCTCCCTTGACCTGCTGGCCGTGCTTCTTTTGATGCAGCCCAGGATACTATTGGCTTTCTGGGCTGCAAGTGCGCATTGCCTGCTCATGTTGAGCTTCTTGTCCACCAGCGCACCCAAGTCCTTTTCTTCAGGGCTGCTCTCAATCCATCCTCCACCCAACCTGTATTTATGCCTGGGATTGCCATGACCCAGGTGCAGGACCTTGCACTTGGCCTGGTTGAACTTCATAAGGTTCACACAAGCCCACCTCTCAAGCCTGTCAAGGTCCCTCTGGATGACATCCCTTCCCTCCAACATGTTGACTGCACCACACAGCTTGCTGTCATTGGCAAACCTGCTGAGGGTGCACTCAATCCCACTGTCCACGTTGCCGACAAAGATGTTAAACAGCACCAGTCCCAGTACTGGTCCCTGAGGAATGCCACTCATCACTGTCTCCCACAAGGTTATTGAGCCATTGACTACAACCCTCTGACTGCAGCCCTCCAGCCAGTTCCTTATCCACCGAGTGGTCCATCCATCAAATCCATGCCCCTCCAATTTAGAGACCAGGATGTTGTGCGGGACAATGTCATGCCGGACAGTGCATTTATATGGCAGCATGGCTTCAGCACACACAGAGATTTTAAGGGGCAGGCAGTGTGTGGTGATAAGGATATGAGAGAGCTGAAAGGTTGGGTTGCCTATACGTTACGGATATATCAAGGACCAGAAGTAGAGGCTGCATCTGAGACACTGAGAGCATGGTGGAAGAGCAATGAGAGGTGTGCTGGAGTTACTGGCCTCCCCACCATTTAGTGACCGTGTGACTTCCATTTTAATAATTTGAAGTTAAAATTAAACTGGAAGAAATAAGCTAATTATGATAGCTAGTAGTAATTAAATACATGTTTAAAGGCACGTGCCACTTAGTTCAAGAGTTCTGGTGTGGCACAGGATGGCTTAGACTAGATTAAACCTTGGTTGCTGCCAGACAATTTTGCTAATCTTAATTAAGCAATCAATATATTAACTGGATGTGCATAAACTTAGTGAATACTAAGTAATTTAATTTCTTAACAAATATCTTTTAAGACCAGATCTTCTTTCATTCACTAGGACTTTTTGTATTTCATTATTTTTTTCTTCTTTATTAGGGCATGATTTGACAGATCTTTACAATAAACTCAAGTCCCATGTTGCTTACAGAATTCTGAGGTACAATTTAATCGACATTTAAAAAGTACATCACAATTTCAGAGCTCTCCAATAAGATTACTCTGGATGCTGACAGGATATTTTTTAATTTTTTAAAATGCAATCTTGATGGGAAAAAAATCTGTATAGGGAGCAAAGATTTTTTCATCTCAGCTGCAAGGCCAGGTATAGCAGAATTTTGATGTCTGGCTAAGATCTGTTTGCGGTTCAGCAAGAAGCACTAGATCATTTCAGCAAGATTCAACTGGTTATAAATTGCAGCTGATTGCCATCTTTCAGAATTTTGTGACCCTCAGGTGCAAGTGACGTGAGAAGTCAATAAACTGTATGTATCACTTCCCCTTTTGTCACAAGAGGAAAACATAACGAACTAGAATGGGAAACGCTCCTCCAGCCCTGTTTAGCAGTGAGCTTTTTTTCTGGGTAGGGTGATAGTCTTCACAAACACAGTTCCTGGAAAGCTCAGCAAAGATGCATGTAGATGTCAGCTGTTAGCGTACATTTTATAACTTTATTGTTCACTGGAGCATAAAAGATCTAACAGGATGAAAATGATCATCCCTGTAGATAGGAATTGATCAGAAAATTCACAACTCCAGGCCTGCTTGTGGGGAATTACTGTACAATGTCATTCACTTGAAATGAAGTGAGTTTTGCTAAAAATGAGTGAGAGAAGTAATATTGGGCTTTGTGAGAGCTAAATTGCATTGCATGGTGGTAGTCAGCCTGTCAGTAAATGAGATTAAAGCAATTCCTATTGTATAGATCTGTCCAGAAACATAATCTAGGAGAAAATGCTTAGATGAAAACTATAAAAACTGCAGTTAAACTGTAAATCTAATCAGCATCGATTGGCTGAAGCTTTAGGTTTTGTGTACTAAATTATTTTTTTTTAATAAGTCTTACAGTAGGATTTGGAGGGAACAAAAACACAATCATCATTGATTTTTCTTTTCAATCTAGCCTACAAATATTTACAGAATTATGATTCTTATCTTTTTTTCTCTATTTCTAATTATTTCCTTTCAAGACCTTCATCAGTGTCAGCATCCACATAATAAGCTTTTGTAGTCTTCACAATACTAATATTGTCAGATTTCTGTTTTAATTACACTAATAACAGGCCAACACTTCTGTCAAAAAGTAATTATTTTTTAGAAATATTAATAATAACATTGAAATTTCACATTAATAAGAGAAAGTATAAACATCACTATAACTGTGTGATTTATAATCACTCGTGAAGTGGGTTTGTCTCTGCAAAACTACCACCTCTGCACTGAGGTTATAGAAGGTTTTCAGTAGTAGATAAGAGTGTGCTTTATGGATTTTTAAATCATTGTTCTCATTTTGTCTACATGGATATATTACATAGTTGATTCTTTATTCCAGTATTATATGTGCAAGTTGCAAATTCAGTATTCAAAAATCAGAAAGTATCCAGAATTAACAATGACCCTTCAGGATTAAATTGCTCTTCTGCAGCTGAGCCTAATAAAAGAACACGTTACATGGTTTTACTTTCATCTTATAAAGGATAATCATATTTTTTTTCTTCCTTTATTCATTCTGCTTGCTGCATGTGAGGATGCACGTAAGTGTAAATTTAGATTATAAGAAAATATAGAGTTGACTTCTGTGACATATTGAGCTGTGTTCTTGGCTTTGGAGGAAAGTACAGCATACTGGTCATCATAGCTTAGCTGAATATAGACATTTGACATATTTGCTCAAAAAAAGCAATGTGACTGAAAAAACCAGACATGGATCTGCTAAATCAGTGGGCTAGGTTTAGCTTGTGTCTTCTAGTGTTGGCTGGGGAGTAGTCAGAAATGACAGACTAAGGCAGAGACAGAACTACAGAGTGATGCACGGTGCTATGAGGTGTGCTCATAGAGAACTGATCATCTCGATACGAGCCACAAATGGAATGATAGTGTTTTATGTGGCAGAAAAACTGAAATAAGGAGGAACCAATATCTACCATAAATTACAGCACATTCAGGAATGGTTTGTCAAAGAAAATATCCAGAAGGAGCTGGGTCTTCCAGATGCTAATTGCCACTTTCCTACTCTTTACATGCTTGTCTTTTGGGTACTGCCTAGCTTGACCCTTCTGATTTAGGCCCTAAGTTTTATTGTTTTATTCCAAACATCATTATACCTTGGAGGCAGTTAATGTGAAGTCTATGAATAACAGATATCTCTAATTGGTGGCAGATCTCTTGTAAAGACTATTGAAAGTTAAGGGGAAATAAAAATTGTAATGGTAATTTGTTACAGAGGAATGATCTGGCATAGAGGGCAAGAAGGCCCAACTGTAGAAGGAGTTAAACTGGCTGGAAGCATGATTATGCCATGAAAAAGAGACAGAAGGACTCCAGGTAAGGGATGGAAGGTTCCCTTGCTGATGAGACAAGAAACAGCTGCAGCATTTTCTTGTAAGAATCATGGAGATCAAGTGCTCAGGGGCTACTTTTAGTAAGCAGAACTGGCTCTGGGGTACCCAATGCCTACGCTTGTACAATTGGTGTGGATGCAGGTGTATATAAAGAATTGGCGTGTGCTGCATCTTTATGGACTCCTTGTGGAACCACTTATGGCAGTGAGAGTCTATCCAAAGCATTGTTCATTAAATCACTTTATATTTAAGCACAAATGTGTTTAATTTGCCTCAAGCGGTAAAATAAAAGTTCCCCAACAAAAGCCACTAATACAGACTTTTCATTGACTTCAAAGGTTTTAAAGGTCAGGTTTTGGCAACCAAACCTTCCAAGTCTTTGGGTGTGGGAACATGCTAGATGGCTTTTCAGTAGCCTGTCATGTGTTTAAGTACAAATAAATACGTAAGTAAGTGCTCTACTATTTGAATGATAGTTGTACAGAGCTTTGAAAAGAGCACTGCCCTTTTCTCCTTCACTGAGGAAGGTGGTTGTCATAATGTCATTGCAGCTGGTGAGAATTCAGAGGAGTTCCTCTCTACAAGGAGAAGACCTTGCTTGGTTTCAATCTGGTGTCCGTTTTACCAATTCAGCAACTGAGATTTGATGTCTACAAATTTCCGAAAACGTGAAAGGCTTTTTTTATTTAATTCTATTAATTTCATCAGGCCACCCACATGTAATAAAATAGGTGAGATAAAAGAGAGTAATAGTTGTTGAAGTACACTATACTTGGTTTCTGAATTCCTTCAATCAGTCCAATTAAATATATAACAGAAAATACTCATTTTTTTTTTAAGAATGAATGATGAGGTAATCTGCTGGAAGTAGGGAAATCATTTTCTGTCAATATTATTTTTTTTCTGTATTCATTTGCCAATTTACTATATTCCTGCTGTTTCAGCACTGAGACACATAGAGAGAAACTGAAAAATCTGAAGGAGTTTAAATTTTCACCTCCACATTGTTATCAATATGGATTACTATTAAACTGTAATTTTAAAATTTAGAAGATATTTACCAATTGCCATTATACTTGTGGCTAAATTAACACAGAAATCTTAGTGTTGCTGGAAAGTTAAATTTCTTTCAAATTATCAGAAACAGAGAGACACTAAAAAGTAACAAGCACAGTAATGAAGATAAGAAATTCTCAGAAATATTTTTGTGATGTTGTTTTCTAGCCTGAGTTTAAGCATTCATTAAGTAGTCTTACAACTGAGAAGAAATGTTCAAAATCATTTGTAACCATCAGCAAGTAGAAAAGAAGCTGAAAAAGAGTCAAAACAGGTAAAATGTCTCCTGCTACATGAAAACAGTCTTTTCAACTGCAGTAACAGTCAGGTGCTACCTGAATATTCACAGTATTTAAATCCTCGCTACTTGAACACAAGCAACAGGAGGTCAAGACTATTCTCCAGGATACATGTTTTTATATTTTTTATAATTTTTATAAATCCTATTAATAGAAGACTTTTCTGCCAGTGATGAAAACGGCCTCTGTCAAGTAGTAACTGTTGATGCCCAAATACACTCAAGTTGTGTACCTCCTTTCCATTGTAGCACAATGCTATCTTCCCTAGAGTTTATCAAGACAAATACCCTTCACAGAAAACACAAGTATGGAGACAGAAGTAAAACCATGTTGGGATTACTTTGATTTTTTTGTAGTTGCAAAAAATAAAATGTAGATAAAACTGAATTTTACTGAAAGGTTTTTTGTGAGCTATTCTTCAATATCACAATACAGTGGAGGACGTCAGTGCTGATGATACACTAAACCCCTCAACTGTCTTACTGTAGTTACTGCAAGCTTTTCAGATTAGTTCTGCCCACACATCCCCAGCATGCCCTACAGTTGGCATTGCTAGAGTAGTATCAGGCCTCACGACTTTCTTTCTCATGAATTCTGTCACCAGAGAACTGTTTAAGAGGAGACTGTCTGCTGAAATGCTCTTGAGAGCAATTTAATTCAGTCTCTGTTATAGGCAGAAATTTTCATCATCCTTCTCTCAATGTTTGTAGCTGAACATAGACACATACTTCAAACAGCCTGTACACCAAGCCAGTTGTCACTACAAATAGACCAAAGGTATCTCTAAATATGATGTACTTACCTCCAGTTTGCTTGGGAGACAGAAAGGATAAGCCCACAAAAAGAAAAGAACTTATGCTTCTCTGACTCTTCTAATTTCTATCTTAGTCCTCAAACATCCATGCTTGGCAAATTACCATTTGGATTTTTCTCAGTTGGAAGAGACTACATGAAGCTGCATAATGCACATAAAAGTCACATTTTGTATTCAGGAAACTATAATGTTTGGGAATCTATTCAGATTCCATTTGGATTTAGATCCAAATACAGAGAAATAATGAATTATATAATGAAAATAGTCTATTGATTTAAGTTTCCCGTTACATCAAACACAAACTTACTCAGTGTTACTTAGTAATTTTTATTTGGCAGTCTTCCACCCAGAATGTGAAATACATGAGGAAGAAAATAGTACTGCTTCTTTAGCACAGCTGCATGTACTTAGAAATATTCTTTCATTGGTATTACATTAGATTTGGAGACAATGGTGCCAAGCTACTATCAGAGCAGACTAAGCAACAGCACACTCAGTTCATAAGGTATGCCAATTACAGAATCAATTGTTCTGTCATTATGACTCCACTGGTAAGCGTTAGGTGTGCTGGTTTGGGGGTTTAAGTATTCCACAGGGTGATTAATTAAAATAAGTGATAACTGACCCACGATTAAAAATTAATTAAAATTAAGAATATTAATTACACTTCCTTCAAAAGTGAAGACATACTAATAGGTGAAGTAATAAGCGGTACTGAATACATTCTTGACTTACAACTGGTCTTTGCATGCTTCTGAATATTGTCCTATTTAGACCTCCTAAAAACAATTAGTGCAGTGCTATGGGGCACAATTAAAAAAAAAAAAAAAGTGGCCATTGATGACAAGAGTATAAAGTTGTTCTGCAAATGCAGTATGACAAAAAAATATCAAAGAATTGGCAAGAGACAAATGCTAGTCTAAACAAAAAAGAGTAATGAGGTAAGGGAAATACTTCTTGTAGAAGAATCATTTCTGAAGGAAAGAAAAAGCAAAGAATCATTCTATTGAAATTTGACTACATCAGGGAACTGTGTGAGATATGAGATTATTAGGTACAAAGACTGCAGAAAGGACAAACAACGGTAGGAGGAATGATAATCTCTAAAGAAATAAATGACTTATTCACCAACCAGACTGAAACCTGGCTGTTGGTATTCCTCAGAGCCCTATTCCAGGAAAAATGGTGTTTGCTGTTCAGAATAATTTCTCAGCCAAAACTTGATTTCACTGCTTTGCTTAAGCATTTTTCATCATTTATTTAACATCTCCCAGTCTCAGCTGCCTTTTCTTTGAATAACTAGTCAACATAATCCAAAAAATAGATTGGAAACCTGAAAGCATTTTATGTACACAGCAAAATACATATTTCCCTGGAATAAATGAAAGAAATTAAAACTAGCTAAACAACAGGAAAATATCCTTGACTTGGACTGTAATGAATTCTAAAGAAATACTTGCATTAAAGTGACTTAAACCCCTGACTATCCCAAAGGTGTGTTTGTGCTAATTTGATTGATACAGCAGCAACATGGTGAGTCAAGACAACTTGTGAACAATATTTAAAGGTCAGACCCTGTTTTCTCAAAGTTCAATATCAAAATCCATACGTAGCAATGTGATTTATTCTAGGTACAGTGGGTAGTTCTTCATAAAGCTCAAAACCTTACAAAGTTCAAGGTGCTCAACAGTCTTAAGCCCCAGTTATCTAGCAGAGCACATGCTTTGGGCACAGTAACCAAACCTCCAGCAGCATGGCTCTTCTTATGACAAGGATAAGATCCACTGTGTGAGGTGGAGCTTCCTTGGGGGCTCATCTGTAACCACGGAACGGTTCCTCCTAGACAGTAAGCCCACCACAACACATGAAATACAACATACTGTCTTTTGGCCTGTCTTCTCCACGGTAAACACAGACCAGTGTGAGTACTTTGCTTGTTCTCTCACCCCAGTCCTCCTCATCCTTTTCTGAATAACATAAAAATGAATAAGGAAATGACAACTTCTATGAAAACAGAGAAGAATAAGAATGTATGTATGAAGGAGCCTTCACTGTTTTAGTCTTTTGAAAATCACGAAAAACTAAGAATACTAGTGGGGTGTTTGTGAGGAGGGAAGATACCTACGCAAGCTCTAAAATGTGTCTCTCTCAAACATGGCTTCTATGAGTTCATTAGTGTCTGCAGCTTGGGTGATAGATGCTATTGATACCTCTGAGCATCAGCAACAGAGATTTAGACGTCTAAATACAGAAGAACATTAGGCTCCAACCCTGAATGTTGGATCAGGTATCATATTAAGACATATGAGACTTTCTGGGCTACAGGAAAAAAAAAAAAAGATTAATGAAGAATCAGTAATG